>NC_059149.1:14791262-16041262 GCF_020740605.2 Lemur catta | reverse complement strand
GAAGGGTTTCAGTAAATGTTAAATGTATCCGCTATTTCCCAGGCTTGGTTTAAGAATTCATGAAATCATGTTTGTTTTAAAGTATATTTGCAGCCCTTAAAAATGAGTACTAAGGAAATATACCAAAGTGTTTATATCTCTTCTCCCAGATGGCAAATGCCAAACACTATCCATAAGTCTTTACGAAAAAAACTTCAGGAATTCCTTTTAATTGTGAAGGGGCTCCCAGACCTTTCGTCATGGCTAATCCCATGAAGCCCAAGCCATAGATCAAAAAGCTACATGCTTGAAATGACACATAGCCACATATTTATAAACAACTTCGGTGGACTCATTTTTCCAAACATGCGTTTGCACACAATTCCCTATAAAGTGAAAAAAACCATCACCTACTTGTAAATTAATTCTTCTGACATAGTCCCAGTGTACCCAGGTTACTACTAGGAGCTCACAAAACATCTTCAGCTATTGACTTCAGAGACACACAACAAATAATGAACAACAGCCAGCATCCACGGGACCACTGTAACCAAGTAAAGCTATAGCAGTTACTAAGAGCTTGAGTGAAGTGTGGAAAAATACACTGTTGGAAAAAAATAATAAAACCTAATTTCCAGGCCCAATGGTTCATGATGTAACATGCCTAAATAATCACTACCTTGCCAAAAAGTGCACACAATGGATACCAATGACTCTTCATTTCTCCTTATCCTTTTCTAGCCTAAGGACAATGATGAATGATATGACCACCTTACCTCTCTCTGGAATGTATAATCTCTACACCTATCCATCCATTCAACAAATTTTATTGAGCTTCTGCTCTGTTCTGGGTACCTGAAAAAAAATTAATAAGACCTAGTTCCTGCCTTTGAATTGCTCATAGTGAGATGGGAGAGGGAGGCAGGTAGAAAAAAAAATGCAATTTAGAGTCAGGGCTAACAGAGACCTTGGAATATACAAGGCATTATTTGCAACTATGAGATATATGTTGTCCCCAGAACCAGGGTCACAATAAAAAATAAACAGGAATTCCCAGCTGCAAGTTCTTACTGAACAATCCCCTTTACCCAGGACAACAGTTAATCTTTAATAGGAAAAACAGGAAGCATCCTATTCAAAATCCTGGTTGAAGGATGCAGGCTGAATATTCATTAAGGTGGGGGTGGAGGGGGAAGGGAACAGGAGTGAGAAAATATCAGGAAGCCAGGAACACCCATGGCATGAGAATTTCTCAAATTGTTGAGATGTGTTTTCCTAGACAGCTTCCATGGAGGAGGGAGGTTGAAACTTTCCTATTGTTAGACTAAATATGACAATGATAACTTGTTTAGATAATAAAGCATTCTTTAGTTTCTGGTGATTGTCAGTTTATAGACTCTATATACATTGTAACACGAAGGCATAGGAAAGTAAAAGCATCATTTGCTTTCTGTACTGTCACCTGAAGTGAGACAAAGGGAACACAGGCTGCATGAAACTGTAATTATGATGTAGTACAGCAGCAGGGGAGCAAACAAAGAATATGCTTTGTTCTTGTTCTTTTTGTTGCTGTTGTTATTAAACCACTGCTTTCCACTGATAAATGCCATCGCTGGGCTTGGCTGAACGGTTGCTGGACAGGTAAGCCTGGAGGCAGACTGCCAAAGAGGGGATCATATATATACAGTAGTGCTATAAACACAGGACAACAGGATAGCTCTAGAGGAACGAAGGTCTGTCTTTTTCTCTCTGTTTTCCTGAAAGAGGAATTACACTGCGCATTGGCAGTATAATTAACAGTGAGATGTCTTGCTGCATTAAGACATTATCACTGAATGCAGCTCCTCAAAGGGACAGTTGGGACATTTTGAGGGTGACCTTAAAAGAGGGTTTTATTATAAGAACAGAAAACTACTTGCTGGCAATATTTAAATAGAAGTTAAATGCATTTGGCTGTGCTGCATAAAGGAAATCGATGTTCACTATTAGCTAAATTTGAGGTTTTCCCAGCCCTTGAGAATTTATGAGGTCCAACAACCCAATTCTTTCAGAGTGAGTCATGGCCCTCTCACTTTCCTTCCGTTCCTCCCCCCCCCACTCCACCTCCAGCCTGCATCCTCCTAGCTCTCAAATACGCACCCCATTGTGTTCGGGTTCTTTCTCTCACATCTTCCTGGGAGGATGGGATGTGGGGCAGTGGCCACAGCAGTGTGACTCTCAGGTTCCACTCTGACATCAGTCACTTCTTCAGAGTCTTTATGGTGTACAGAGAATGCCCAGCTCCAGTAAGGGGGCGTACCTATGAGGCAAAAGACACTGCATACTCTAGTGTCACCTGCCCCTCCTTCCCCCACCCAAAACTGGTGGAGACTTAGGGGGAAAAAGGAGTCCTGGAAAGGCTGCTTGCTGGAGGGAGAGGCATGGCGGGGTGTTCAGGAAGGTGTAGAAAATGGGAAGAGGGGATTGCTGATTTGATTTGATCTGATGAATGCAAGTCTCAAGGTTTATTGTTTGCAGCTATTTCAAGGTACCCCAGTGTAAGGTTTTTTGGATTGGCCGGCACCAGAGAAAGAAAGACGAGCAGAGTTGAAAGGGATAAGAGGCTTTATTGGGGCGCTCCTGGGTGAGGGTAACTGGTCCCAAGAGAAGGGGCCCTGGCGAGATTTTAGGGTCCCGGGAGAGAGAGAGAGAAAGAGACCTAAAAAGTCATATCGCCCAGAAATCTGAGTGGGTTTATATATGTTTTTAGGGCTGGGGGTAGGGGTTTCTTTGACAGGCAGATTTATGGTGGGCAGAGCAAGGAATTGTCCCTTGCAGTTTTAGGGCTGGTATTGAGAAATCGGAGGGACCAGTGGTGTGTGTGGACTCCAGGAACCGAGACTCTTATCAGAGTAACCATTCGGGTGTGGTCGTCCTTAACTTAGCTGGGCCTTGCAGGCATTGTCCTTGGCAGGTCTTGTGGGCTTCTTCTTTTCCCATTAGGGAGGGGAGGGGTGCCTGCCACCAGCCTTACACCCAGCTCCTTGCCCCTCTACCATTCTTGTGAGACCCCATCCACACACTTTCAAAGGAAGGGGGCCTTAACCTTTGGGAGGGAGAATGGATACAGGTCACAGACCCCTACAGCCACGGGTTCTCTCTCCAGAAAATGAGCATACATTCCACACTTTTACAAAAAAATATAGTTTTGGCCCCCGCTGAATCCTTTCATAATCCTCTCCTTCGAGGCAGAAATCCACAAACATGCCACACCCACCATCGCACCACCCCCATACCACATGCAACACACAGCACCCCACACACCATACACATGCTGCACCACACACCACAAATACCCCACATGCCATCCATACCAAATACATATACATCACACATGACACACACCTGCATTCATGTGAGCCAGGGAAGTACAAGAGTTACCCTGAATCCCAAAGCTGAGATTTTGGAGCCCTCTCTGTTTGACACTAAGACTGTTCTCCAAAACACTTCTGCCTGCTAGGATTTGGAAGAGAGTCAAGGATTAATAATTCTAGTTCTAAGAAAAGACATTCAGAAAATAGCTGTATATTCATAGGCACACACAGGGTGTGTACAAAGGTGTGCGTTGGTGTTTTTCTTGTACACTTTGAGGAAAACAAGTATGTAGCATTAGGGAATGCTTAAATAACATATTTTTTTACTCATACAACGAAATATGAAGCAGCTGATTTTTTTTAAAAACCATGATTCTGCAGATTTTGCAATATCTTTGGAAAACAGTTATGAGAAAAAGGATATAAAAGGATATAAAACTAATGATAAAATTCTCCAAAAGGTTATCCTTTAATTTTGGTACTATGAGTGTTTTAAATTCCTTCTTTAAATTCTTCCGTATTTTCTAAGTTTTCTGTAATGAATACACACTACATTTATAATCAGAAAAAGTAACAATAACAGAAGCATAAGGAAGAACCCATGTCTCTTTCTTTCCTTCCTACCCTCCCATCCCTACCCTAGTCCTCCCGTGCTGGGATTTCCTGACTGCTTTTTCCTGTGCCCACTTAAAAGTAAGCAGTGCTGGATCTGATGCTCAGCCCAGGTCAAACGTGCTTTTCTTCAATAAGAGAGGATGCTCTGGCTAAATTTCCACCCTCTTTTGTCTTCTATTGCCCTGCCCACTCCTAACTCCAACACAGAGAACCTTGACAAATGCTGCAAGCAGCAAACTGGTCTTTGATGGCACCATGATCCTCTAAGGTTCAGGTTGTCTTACCCAGAGTTAAATTCCAACAGAGAGAGAAAGACAGAGACAGAAACAGAGAGACAGCGAAAGATGGGTTGAGCTGGCATTCAGCCTTCCCGCATGGAATCCATCCAAGTCAGGCAGCCATGAACGAGGAATACAGACCCCTTCCCACATGTTTGGAGCCCTGGCCCTGAGCCCTGGGTTGCGCACTGCATTTATCCTCTTTGTGGGCTGAACAGATGAAATTGCTTTAGCTGAAGGAAGTGGCACGAATTTACTTATTAGATTCGCAGGATGCATCCATCACGCCGACCTCTGGATCAACTCGAATCATGAGACAAGCACACACTTGAGCAGACAGCATGGCACAGATGTGTTCGTGCACCCAGACCCGCAGGGTGGCAGCGTGGCCCCATGCAAGTGCACACGGAGGTGCTAGGCAGCTCCCCCTTCCTAGATGCATGGTTGGTGGTTTGGCAACTTACAGGAGAGCACACAGTTAGAGAGAGGAAAAGCTGGTTATTAGGACTCTAATGTCCTTCTTCCCATTTCTTCCCACCCCTGTAAGACTGAGATCTTAGCAGCCCTCCGGCTCTGGCCAAGTGCACAGTCGAGACTTATTTATTCAAATACACCGTTCCTATGGCAATTCTTTTTATTCTTCTTTCCCTTAGCCTCCTCGCCAAACCTGGCACCCCTCCCTGCCCCTCCTCCCACAGACAATAAACCATTTAACAAAGAACATGGCTTTGTTCCATCTCGCACCTCTTCTAATATGTCTTCGGTTGAAATGCCACAGGGCCTGTCTCCAATGAATATTAATATCAATCTCCCCTTTCAGACCTCAGAAGTCAGCCTCCCCTCCCGCCCCACGCTTTCCTCTTCCCCTTTCTCACACCCCCACAATGGTTTCTTTCCTCCCTGTCTACCTCCTTTCCCAGACGGAGGCAACGTGTTAACGTGTCCCCACCTGAGACAAAGAAAGGAGCCTTTGTTATACCTGCGAGAGCCCAAATATTATCATCATTTAATTACTGCCATCCTCCCAAGCCAACTTCTTGGCAGCAGGCTCCTCTCGTTAAATGGGCTTTTAAGTTTTCTCAGGGAGGCTGCATCAGAGATAATCTGTGAATGGAGGCTAATTTGGGGTGTTGCCACTGGTGTAAAGAGGTGACTTCAAGGTAATTGAACCTCAAAAGACAAACTAGGGGAAAGGTTATGTGTTTCCTTCAGGCACAGATCATCTTTTGGAAATAGCTACTACTCTCAGGTTCAGGGTCTTGGGTACAAACCAGTGGACCACATCATTATTAACTGGTCTTTTTCTGTTTTGTTTTGTTTTTTGAACACAAGTAGAGCTGGCTCACATGTGTGATGCCTTTGGTTGCCAGGAATTGTTCTCTTGGTTGTGTGCTCAGGTGAAAACATAACTTGCCTTCAGTCTACTAGAATGTGCCTCAGCCAGGAGTGCCTGTTTGGCCCTGAAAGCTGTCAGAACCTTTTTAAGTTTTGAAGTGTTGCTCGATCTATAGAAAAGAGCGAACAAAGTACCCCAAACCTGAAGTGACAGTATTCCTGGCCAAAGTGGCCGGTCCCCAACTCTGCAGAAATCCTGATTTGCTACACTTGTGAGTGCATCTTACACTAGCTGGATACTTCTAACTTTACCTGGTCCTATCATAGCCTTCCCATTTCCTTATGATGTTCTCACGGGAAGTGTCTGATTGTGGATTTCTGTAGTACTCCCAGTTCATTTTTGAGTTCTGCAGTTGTGCTCATTTTTGGCCACTGAGATTGGGAAAAAAAAAAACTTACCGATTTACCATTCCTGATATTGCAGGACAGGAGAGAGTTAACAACTGCATGTTCAGCTCTTCTCCCTCCATTCTAATCTTGACCTAAAAAGTTAAGGGTAATTGTATCTTCTAAGTTCCAACGTCAGAAATCACTTGTAGAGCATCAGTTGGTTCCAAACTCTAGAATAGCTAATGAAACCACAGCAACAGCCAAGAAATCTTAAGGCAGGGCCAGAGGAAAGTGGTCTAATTTGAACTTGGGGTGAACTCTGCAGACAGAAGTTAATGACAATGTGGCCAAAAAAGCAGGGGGAAGAGGAAGAAAGGGAGCACACATCACCACAATGACAAAACTTTATCTTTTAAAAAGATAAATCATCTATTATCCCACTATTTTTATCTCTTTAAAAGACATGCACTGAAATCATTTGTCCCATGCATTTTTCCATTATCGGCTCCAAAGTGACCATTATTTGTGAGTATCTGTGTTAAATGTGCTAAAGGTGCTGGCTTTGTAGGCAGTGTTCCTTTGGAATCTGTGTTTAGTTGGGAGTGTGGAGGGTCTAGAGTAGAAAGGGAGAGAAAAATATGAAGAATCAAGAAAGAATATTTAGGGGTGTTTGGGACATTACCAGAAATAGACTCCAATGAGACCCTGCTGAGAAAGATGAAATGGGAGCTTGAGGCTGTCTTCTTAGAGAATTGTCCCACTCAAGTGTCCTTAATGTTTAATTCATTTTACTTGTGGGTAATATTTCTATCTTGACATTATCCTCTTTGCTCTGGAATTGAAAACACCATATGGAGCCTTCAGCCCTGGTGGTGGGACTGTTCACGTCATGCCTCGTGAGCAAGCATGTACATACACGTGCCACTTCTTCTTTGAATATTAGAGGCTTATTCAGTCTAGAAAAACCAGAGTCAAGGTGCTAGACAGTCAAGTTCAAAAGCTTGTTGAACAAGACTTCTGAGTAAAATCTGAGAACCGAACATACCTACTTACTGTTATTCCTTCGTAAAACTCCGCAGAACAGCAATGACATTTTTAAAGACATAAATGCGAAGGACAAAGTGAGAGAGAGGGGAGACAATAGTGACAAACTTTGGGAAGCTGGAAAGCAAATAAACATAACGACGTCAGGAGAATCCTAACTTCCTTTGCAGAACCCTCCAGAAGCTCAGGATGCGGTCACACCAGGTACTTCTAAAAGTGGAGGCAAAGATGAAGCAAAAGACAGAAAATAGGTTGTTAGCTTATTGAAAAACTCCTCCCATGGTCTCCCCAAATCCAAGAACAAAGGAAATTCTCCTGCCACGCTGGGAAAAGACTAGAGGTTTATTCTTTAGAGAGAGGGTAAAACCGAAGGTCTCTGGAAGGGAGACTCCAGGTCCACTGAATGTCGGAAAAGGGGGCGTGTACAAATACACAGCTTCTCTAGGCTTCTTCTCCCAAACAGCTCTCAAAATACTGGGAGTCAAGACAACACCTTGGCTTAAAAGTTTATTCTCTGTGTAACATGATCGGCTCAAGAGAGGGAGAGAAAAAGTAAAGATACCAACACTAAGGATCTGTCCCAAGAAAATGGTGCAGCGAGATCACCCTACACACCACAGGTAGAGACCCACTCCTGGCACAGAGCTCTAACAACCAGCTTTTTAGCACCTCATACGTAAATAAGAACAGAAAGCCAAAGATACCAGACGTTTGAGGAAAGCACACAAAATAAAATACAAAAACTTAGACCAGTCTTTAGAAGTAACTTGGAGGAAATAAAGACTATAACAGCAGGGTAAGAAAAACAGCGTTTAATTAATATAAATATTCTCAGAGAGACAATATATTGAATTCATAAAACAAAAATAGGATAACATACACAATGGAAATTTGGGATACATAAATTGTACTTTATTCATATGACAGAATTTCAGAAAGCAACGAGAGGGAATAATTATTGCTGTGTGTTGTGTTGAATCTTACGAACATGAGTAAAAGACACAAAAGAGGATATATCCTATGATTCCACCTATATAATGTTCCCAAAAAGGCTAAAGTGTAAGAAGTCAGCACGGTGTTTACTCTCTGTAAGGAAAGTGTAGAGAAACTGTGACAGGTTTCCAATAAGAAAATAGAAATAAAACAGGTTTTATGCAAAGAATGAAGAATCAGAATGGCTCAACAACAACTAGAACTAGAAGATAATGGAGTGAAGCCTTCAAATTTCTAAGGAAAGTGATTTCTGTATCCAGCCAAATTATCAACTGTGAAGGTGCCCTTTTCTCAGGAAACACATTATAAAACATGAAATAAACATAAGAAAAGGATGAAGTAAAAATAAATATAAATGAGAGCTGTATGGTTTTCTTCCCTCACCCCAGTAGATTTTTTATGCACTTCCCATGTGCACCCCACCGGGCACCTACAATATAAGCCGTAACTTCCTTGTATCAGTTGATCAGATAAGCCAAGAGTCATCAGGCCTTAAGGACATGAGCCACAGTAAAGGTCAATGTTGACAACTGGAAATGAAGGTCACACATGGGTATAAGCCAACCTCCACTGCGGTGGGTCTTGCTGGGCACCCCAAGGAGGGTCCTGGGGTGTTCAGGCCAGCGTGAGGTCCCGGAGCCTTGGAAGGCCTGGAGCTGGGGACCAGAGGATTATATACTGCTGGAAAAAGCAAGTGCCTTCAAGATCATCTTGGTTATATCTCTCATTTTACCAATAAGAATAATTTACACTTCAGAATCTATCCTATGTCTACTTCTATATCCGTTTAACATATCTGCATTTATGGAAGCCAAATAAATGCATGAGACATAAATATAAGATCTTGTATGTGTTTAATTTCCTGTCCTAATTGTCTTCCTCTGCCCACGCACACTGCCAACTCTCTTATTTGCTGCCATTCAGGATATATGGTTTCTCCTCCTCGATGCCTCTACGTGACCTATGAGAGCTCTGAGCCAGAACTGGGAAATTTCTTCGGAAAACATTCTCTGCAATATTTTTAAAGAGCTTCACAGAGTCCTTGTTATCTAATAGATGGGCCAAAACATGTTATCTCATAGATGGGCCAGGCATGTTTTCCTTTCCATTTTAGTCAAAGGAAAATACAGATGAAAAGCCTTTTTATAAGTACTTACGCCTTATTAGGAAAGTTTTTAAGTAAATAGCTTTAGTCACAAATGTTAGGGGCGATCTGCCTAAAACAGAGGTATATTTAAGTGACTAACTTTAATCATTTCTAACTGACAAATTGAGTTCATTGGCCATAATTGCTTGCAACAGTAGGCACTAAACACAGAGATTAGCATAATTGTGATTATAACTCCTATTAGCATTTATAATGTAATTACAGCCAAGTAATTGTGCTGTGTTGGAAAGATTCTACTAAAATTTCTCTCATGAAGACACAGAAAGTACATGCCCTTCCGACAGCAGGTAGCGTTGGGAGAGTAGAGTGTGGGTTGACTCTGCGGTGAGGCCTTTAACCTCTCCTCATTTCTCTTTCACATCAGCGTGATACTTTGTGATTTTTCAGCATACATGGCAAAGATACCCTGCTGAAAGAATTTTGCTTCCGTTTAAGATGGAGTCAGGTTTTCACTAAAGACAGGGACAGATTCTGCCTCCTGCCTGAAACAAACATGCACACCCCCAAAATAGCAAGAAATATGAAACAGCAGTTTGCAAGCCATTGGGTATCAGGCAATGGAAGTCGGCGATCTCTGAGAGATGGGAAACAAGTGAGCTGAGCCCTACTCTTGCTCCAGCTTTCTGCCTTGAGAGAGTTTGCAGACTGTGGCACAGAAAGGGGGAACCCAGGCAGAGGCTGGGGGACGCCCCGGGGTGAGAAGATGGAGATGAGAGTCCAGGGATACCAGGGGAGCTGGAGTTTACAGAACAGAATACCAGAGAAGAGAGAGCTGCACAGAGACAGAATCCTGGAGATTTGGAGGAGGTTCTTCCAAATATTCAGCAAAGTATTGGTCATTAAACACACGTGAAGATACTACTCAATGCTGGAGAGAAAAAAAAAAGTCTGGAAGGATCAGATGAAAGCACCCGGTATTCACAAAGAGCCAAGAATATAGCCTGTTCCCTCCCTGCAGCCAGCTTGGGAAAAAAACCCAAAATTTTTTGGACACCAGTCAGCCTGGAAAAAAATCAAAAATTTTGGATACTGGGCAGGATACTCATGGAGGTCGTGTCTCAGTGGTGGGAAATAATTAGCCCCAGACCAAATATTGCTCCAGATCCACCCCACAAATCATAAAATGTAGACATGAAGGGTTCAAACTATGTCTAAGTATCTTAATTGCATTCCAGGGAAAACTCAAGAATGGCTATAGGAAAATGAAATATGTAGCATCAGAAGAGGGCAGTAACTACTATGGCTGGCATCCGGGAAGGATTACCAGACACTCAAAGTATAAGCAAAATATAACCCATCATGGGGAGAATAATCAGTTAATCAAAACTGACTCAGAACTGACACAGATGTTAGAATTAGTAGGCAAGGACTGAGTGTATTAATAGTTATTATAACTGTATTACAGATATTCAAAAAATTAAATAAAAATGATTTGAGAAACACACTCAAATTGAACTATGGATGAAAAACTACAATATCTGAAATAAAAAATAAACCAATGGCATTAATAGTAGATTAGACATTGCATAAAAATAGATTTGTAAACTTGAAGACATGGAGTAGAAACTAGCCAAAATAAAACACAAAGGGAAAAAAAATCAAATATTTAAAGAGTATCATTGTGAGATAACTTTAAGTGGCCTAATATATGTGCCGTGGAGTTGCCAACGGAGAGGAGAGGTAACAGAATAAATATTTGAAGAAATAATGGTTGAAAATATTTCAATATTATTAATAATTGAAACTATAAACCTACAGATCCTAGAACCTCAACAAACCCCCCAGCAAAAGAAGCATGAAGAAAACTGCAGCAAGGCATATCATAATCAAATTGCTAAAGAAACCAATAATACACACAAAATGTTACAAAAACCAGAGGAAAAAGATAAAATGCTAAATAAAGAGAAACAAGGATAAAGATGAGAGCAGATTTTTAACAGGAAACAATGTAAGCAAGAATACATCTTTAAAATACCCAAAGACAAAAACTATAAAGCTAAAATTTTACAACAAGCAAGAATATCTCTCAAAAACAAAGGTGAAATAAAGATACTTTCAAACATACAAAAACAGAATTCACCAGCAAACTCACACTGTAAGAAATTTTAGAGTCTTTTGGAAGAGGAAACTAATACCAGGAGGAAATATGGGTCTACACAAATGAATAAAGAACACCCCAGATTGTAAATACATGTGATTTTTTTCTTATTAAATCTGTTTACAGGATAATTGACTATTTAAGCAAAAATAATAACATATTTGGGGTTTATATAATATATATAAGTAAAATATATGACAATGATAGCATAACTGGGAGGAAGGAAGGAAAATGGAATATTATATTGCAAGGTTCTTATACTATGCATAAAGTGGTAGATTATTACTTAAAAGAAGATAGTGATATATATATAATATAGTGTATTTATATATACAATATAGTGTATTTATATATAAATATATATAATATAGTGTATGCTATATACTATACACTATATATACTATATTCTACCACTAACATAACACAAAGATTTATAGCTAATATACCAATAATAAAGAATAATTAAAATCATTTTAAAAGCCAGTTAATTCAAAAGATGGTCAAAAACATTTGGGAAAAGTGAATTAAAAAACAGAAGGGACATCTAGAAAACACAGAGCAAGGTGACAGACTTAAAACTATATCAATAATCACATTAAATATAAATGATCTAAGCACTTGATTAATATGCAGAGATTATCAGATTGGATAAAAAAATCAAGACCCATATGAATACTATCTATAAGAAATGCTCTTTAAATATTAAAACACAGGTCAAAAGTAAAAGAAGAAAAATAATACATCATGCTAATACTAATCAAAAGGAAATCAGCGTGGCAATACTAATAACTGAGTGGCAAATAATAACAGAGCTTCAAATCACGTGAAGCAAAAACTGACAGAGCTATGAAAAGAACTAAATAAATATAAAATTATAGTCAGCAATTTCAATAATTATCTCTCAGTGAGTAATAGAAGTAAAAAAAATCAGCAAGCTTACCAAAGACTTGAAAGTCACTATTAATTAACCTAACATAATTGACATTTATAAAGTACTCCACCTAACAACAGCACAATACACATTCTTTTCAAGTGCACATAGAGCATTTACCAAGATAGATAATATTCTGGGATAGAAAACAAGTTACAACAAATTTAAAAGTATGTTCTCTGGCAAGAGTGGAATTAAATTAAAAATCAATTATGAAAATATCTCTAAAAAATCCCAAATGTTTGGACAATGGAACCTAAATAATACACTTGTAAATACTGAATAAGGAAGAAATCGAAAGAGAAATTAAATAGTATTTTCAGCTGATTGCAAATGAACACATCAAAATTTGAAGGATGCTGTTAAAGCAGTACTTAGGGAAAATTTATAGTACTAAATGCCTAGACAAGAAAGAAAGAAGAAAATTCTTAAATCAATTCCCTCATTATCCACCTGAAGAAACTAGAAAAAGGAAGTCCAAATTAAATCCAAAGTTCCAAGAGTGTTGGAGCTTGCTCATTTATAATAGCTGCTTTAAAGTCCTTACAGAAAATTCTAATATCTATGTTGTCTAATCACCAGTGTTTGTTGATTGCCTTGTCCCATGTGAGTAGAGGTTTTTGTAATTTTTTATATGACAAGGAATTTTGGTTTGTATCCTGAATATTTTGAGTATTATGCTATAGACTGGGTCTTCTTTATATGCACTGGTTTTATGGTACCTATAATTCTGTTGCTCTTCCCTGATCTCCTGCTGATGTTTATTTTGCAGAGTTCACAAATAGCTGTCCTTGTATTCTGCCCAGGCTTTATAGTTGAGTTTAGTGGGAGGTAAACAGAGGAATGTATCAATTTGATATGGCAGGCAGAATTCTAAAATGGGTCACAAGATTCTCAGTCTTTAAATGCACTTTATAATCCCCTCCCCTTGAATGTGGGCAGGATTTGTGAATATGATGGAATGTCATTCCTATAATTATGTTACTTTATATGGCAGAAGAGATCTTATAGATGTAATTAAGGTCCCTAATCAGTTTACTTTGAAGTAATCAAAAAAAGTTCATCCTAGATGGACCGGATCTAATCAGATGAGCCCTTAAAAGAAGTCAGAAAAATTCTTTTATCTATCTATCTATCTATCTTTAGCCCTATACTTTGAGGACAATAGAAGTCAGAAAAATTCAAAGCCAGATAGACTTTCTGGTCAGCCTTGAAGATGCAGCTTTTGTGAAGTTCTACAGCTCCAAGGAAATGGATTCTGCCAATGGCCACATGAGCTTGGAAGAAGCCCCTGAGCCTCAAATGAGACTCCACCCACCCTGCACGCCCTCATTGCAGTGTTGTAAGAACCAGAGCGGAAGAGCCAGCTGAGCCCTGCTGGGACTTCTGACTTACAGACACTATGGCTCAATGAACGGTGTTGCATTAAGCTTCTACCTTTGTAGCAATTTGCTACACTGCAAAAGCTGCTATATCCTATCTGGAATCATGTTTAGAAAAAGGAAATCTAGGTATTCTAGATTTGACTTCATGACTGAGCAATATGACTTCACGTCTGAGCAAACATTATCCTGAAAATGCTGATTATTACTCAATATCTTTTCTAACAAAGCCCTTTGTTGGTTTTCCTTTCTCTGAATTCCCAATGTAGTATTAAGGAAATATCTCAAAGTTTCAAATCTGCTCAGCATCAATTTTCCAGCAATATTGACTCTGGCAACTTATCTCTGTGCGGTTATAAGCTGCTTCATTAGTTCTATTTCCTTTGCCCCTCTTGGTTCATCAAGCTCTGAATTTTATGGAAGAAAAATTAATCTTGCTATATTATTGCATTAATTATTGACACATGAACCACTCAACAAGGACAAATAGCACACCTGGTATAACCAGTATACTAGAATTAGTAACCATCTGCAGCTACCCATCAGATAGGCCAGGTGAAAGTCACCATGAACTGACAGATTGTTTTTCCAAAAATACGACTTCTTATGAGATATGTAAGGTGTCATAACCAGCTAATCCACATGTAGGGACATAGGACACATTGAGATAAAGCAGCATATCTCTTAAGATGCTCCTTAAGGGAAAAAAATCTGTAATCAAATTGTTTGGGAAATACTAAATACAAATGAGCCCTCCTTAGGATTCACGGCACTTAATAAAGATAACACAGGCTTGTGAAGTAAAGTGTTTAAGTTGGTTTATCCCAGAATTTCCCAAACTTGTTTGCTATGTATTCTGTCCAGGTTTTGTAGTTGAGTGCAACTGGGAGATAAAGGAAGGTGTGTATTTACTTCATCCGGTAGCCAGAGTTATTTTGGGGGCACACCTATGAAAATCTTTGGAAACACAAATGTTTCTTTGTGGAAAATATTTGGGGCACTGGGGAGCTAGTGATTTAAATTCTTTGCTTGTTTATTTAGCCTGTCCCCTGTTTCTGATGATATTTCACTCTAGGTCAAAGGTTGATAATGTCAAGGGCTGAGGAAAATTCCTAGCATAACGAATGGATATTGCCACCCCAACCTCACCCCCAGCTGACACGAAACACTAATGCAGTTCACAGCCCCTTCAGATAAAATGCACCCTCAGTAACTGAAGAATTTCAGGTATTGCTGATCGGTTGTGGCTTATCTCAAAGCATTCACTACATTTTCTATGCACCTCTCTTGTGCTAGGCTTAGTGCATTACTAACAAGCGTTGCTGCAGGGCACTCACTTTGCAAGCTCTGGGAAGGTGTGGCCATGCCAAGGAAGTATCCAGGAGGCATTAGAACTCATGGGCTCCTGAGGAAGAAGACAGGTAGCTAGCCAGGCTGTAGGGCGACAGGCAGCCCCAGTACAGACAGCCTCGAACAAGGTCATGGGGTAGGAGCTGCCACCTCACCTCTTAGGCAGGGCTCTAGATGGGGTAGAGCACTGGTCCCCAACCTTGGGGACTGGTACCGGTCTGTGGCCTGGGGATTGGGGACCACAGGTGTAGAGAACTCACCCCTCAAAACGCAAAGCCAATGTGCAGCAGACATTAGGTTTAATCAGCCCCGAAAAAAAATTTCTTTAAGTTGAGAGCAAGTCAAGAAGTAGGAAAGGGGGAAATACATGAAACTGAAAAAATAAATTACTTTCCATTTTGCATTGATTCTAAGACGCGCATTTTTTTTTTCACCTTTTAACAGCTCTGAACTATCTGGAACTGGAAGAGATCAAAAGCATCTTTCAATCGCTGTCCTCCAGGCACCCACGTGACCCAGTTGTCATTGCCGCATGTGCAAACGTGTTCACAGCTGTGGCTGTTGTCGTCACTTCAACGGGATTATGTGCATTGTTGGCGCTCCATGTGCCGGGTTTAACTGCCGTGTAAAATGTCTTCAGAAAGATTACAGTATGATTCAGCATTGAAAGGAAAACGTACAGTGCATTCAGACAGGCACGGAGACAGGGCAGCGGAGCGTACATTTGTTATTTGTGACTTCATTACAGGAGGAGTAATTGGAACTCCATATTTTCCTGCAAAACAAACCAAGTGCTTTACAGCTCTGCTACTCAAAGTGTGGTCCACGGACCAGCAGCAGCACCTAGGAGACTGGTAGAAATGCAGAATCCCAGGCTCTCCCCCAAACCCACTGAATCAGGATCTGCATTTTAGCAAAATCCCTGTTTGATGTGTGGGCACACGAAGCTTTGCAAGCACTGCTTTAAATAACATAAAGTGAGGCTACATGATGCCGAATTAGGGAGATATCTGAAGAGGACGCTCATCAGAAGCCAAGCAGTGCAGCTGGAGACGGGGGACCATCAAGTCCTTCCAGATCCATGAATGAAATTCCAATGCAATGAGAGGCCCGTGTGACCGATTCACTCATCAGGTAGGTCTGTCATTAACACACTGTGTCAGTCTCACTGACAGCGTTTTTTCCTCTCTTTGTGGTACGTAAATGAAGGATGGGACTTAAAATAAGGGGCATTTGAGATTCTATTAAATGTGGCAAGTGATATTTCTCCGGGGCACTGTAAGAGATTAAAATAAAGTCATCTCTGTCGGTGAGGAGGAGCTGGGAGGCAGCAGAACAGGGACAATGTCGCTGCAGTCTAAGTGGGAGAGCCAAGGACACTAAGAACATTTATGAGCCACTCAAGGCCTGGCTTGGGGGTGGGGGGGGACTCGCAGGGCCTGAGTTCCAGTGCTGTAGCCAGCTGTGAGCCACGCTGCCTGCACACTGCCGTAGCTCCGACTGATGATGATGATGATGATGATACTCAATGCCTTATTCATTTCACATAATTTTTATGTCCATCATTTTGAATTTCCTTCTTTAATAACTCATCCTGTGTTTTAGCCCTTTATCTGAAATCTGCAAAAAAAACCTAGAAAGAAGCAGCAGAAATTGAAATCTGCAGTTTGGAGGATGCTGTCATTTCCCCTGTAGCGTTGAGGAAAATGTGCCCCGAATTATCCTGTTGGTAAATAGTGGAATTGAGATTAAACTCCCAGGATCCTCACTAGACTTTGAAGGTTCTAAGTAGAAAAGCAGGTATCGTTGGCATCTTATGTCAGAAAAAAACGAGCTCAAGAGACTCAGAAAAAAAGCTCAAGAGACTTTCAGAGTTGTGACGATCGGCCAGTTATCCCGGCGTCTAATCCACTGTTCTCACTTCTACTCCCAACTCCTTGGGGAAAACCTGCACAGCCATCCATGCTTTGAAGGGCTTTCTGGTATGGCTTTCAAATAAACGGTTCCATGATGATGTTAACTTCCCTTTATTAAAGAGCATACATATTATTTGAAATACTGAGGGTAGTGCGCCGGGAGATGGAACTCTCACCTGTCCCTTCAAGAAGACCTAATGCAAGGAGTGTAGTTGGTGGACAGTCTCCACCTAGTGCACCTTTGGTCCACTGCAGCCTTCACACCAAAGCCACCTCACCCCTGGTCTGATCCCAGCGGACAACTGAGCAGGGCAGCGGTACTAGAGCCAGGCTCTTCCAGCCCAGTGAGGGAGTCCTCTGATGGTCAGTCTTTGCTCTGACGCTCTGCAAAGCCTGGCCTAGACTTTCTCAGACACGCAGACTGAGGGGCCTGCTCCCCACCCTCCTTCCTCCTCTCCTTTCACAGGACTCACACCTGCATTACCGTCTGAAGGTCTTCTCCACCTATTCCTGCCTCCTCCCTCCCCCTGTATCCTTCATGCATTTTTCCTCCAGAAAATCTCTTGCACCTATAATTCCATCTTGCATCTGCTTCTGAAAGGACTTGTATTAACATACTGCATCCCTAAGGGGAAACTTCATAAATGAATCTGACCTTCCTATCTGTGTCCACACTTCACTTTTTCATTCTTGTCATTTTTTTTCGCTTATTTATTTAGAAATATATTTTCTCTCTACGTACTTTCTTTGAAACTGCTGGTAGGCAGTGTTAAACTGGATTAAGTTTGGCCTACAGGTTTTTCCGTACATAGTGAACTGCAACCTAATTTGATGTGTACACAAACTGCAACCCATTCTTGTAACAATTAGCTGAGTCTCAGCCAATCACAGGCTGCCAGCTGTTCCAGCTGTGTTCAAATAAGGCAAATGCCTGGCTGTAACCAATCCAGCTGTTTCTGTACCTCACTTCTGTTTTCTGTACTATTAATACTTCACTTTCCTTCTTCTGTCCATAAATGTTATCCGACCATGTGGCAACTTTAGTGTCACTCTGAACCTGTTCTGCCTCTGGGGGCAGCCTGATTCATGACTCACTCTTTACTCAGTTAAACTCTGCTCAATATAATTTGTCTAAAGTTTTTTTCGTTTAACAGCAGTCATATAAAATCCTATGGAAAATAAACGTTGAGAAGGATAATTTTTTAAAAAGATATAAAGTGGGGAAAAAAGGCTGCAATTCCAGAATCCAATGTTCTTCTAGCATTCTTTAAAAAATTAAGTATTTAATTTTGAGACAATTATAGATTCACATGTAGGTGTAAGAAATAACACGGAGAGATCTTGCCCAACTCTTGCCCAGTTTCCCCCGGTGGTACCATCTTGCAAGCCCGTGGCACAATATCACACACAGGATGTTGACACCGATGCAGTCAAGACACAGACCAGATCCATCCCCACAAGGACCCCTCAGCTGCCCCCTTACAGCCACGCCTACTGCCCACCTGGCCCCGTCCCCTGCTTAATCCCTGGCAACCACTGATCTGTTCCCAGTGCTATAAGTTTTGTCATTTCAAGAATGTTGTATAAATAGAATCATAAAGTATGTAACTTTGGGGGGTTGGTTTTTTTTTTCACTCAGCACAATTCCATGGAGATTCGCTCATGTAGCTGTGGGTATCAATATTTCTATTCCTTTCTATACCATGGAATACTATTGGGAAGTAGTATTCCATGGTATAAATGTATTGCCATTTGTTTAATCATTCACACATTGAAGACATCGGGAGCGGCTTCATTGCCCCTGGGTAATGGCAAAAGTCCTGACTTTTCACTGGGCCTCCTCTGATAGCCCATCCTAGTGGGAAAGTAGAGGGACATCTTGTTTCTTCCAGTGGGGGGTAGAAGTCCAGGTCCCCCGTGTGGCCGCTACTGGCACTGCAGGGGGGTTCCTTGCCTGCTGGAAAGATGGTCCCAGTTTCCTACTTGGACTGGTGGAAAGTTAAGATGCTTTATTCCAGCTTCGTGGGGATGGAAGTCCAGATTCCCCACTCAGCCCTTGCTGGCATGGGTGGAGAGTGTGCCACAGCGTTTTGTGTGGTGTTTGCCTGGAATTGTTATTTTCTACAAGTTTTCTGTCTTCCTAGGCTGTCCCTCTCCTCATCCTTTGGCTAGAAAGAGCAGGGTGTTGTTTCCCAGACCCGGGGTTTCTGGCTGGTCTGCCTTCTTCTCTTCACCTTCCAGAGTTTTACTACGTTTGTCTCACATGCAATGCCCAGGGTGTCCTGTTCTTGAGACACGGAGATTATCCTAGATTATCTGGGTGTGTCCTAAATGCCATCGCTTGTGTCCTTACAAGAAAGACAGAGGGAGATTCAACACACAGAAGAGGAGGAGGCAATGTGACCAAGACGCAGGGACTGGAGTGATGCAGACACAAGCCAAAGAATGCCAGCGGGCACCAGTGGCTGGAAGAAGCAATGAACAGATTCTCCCCTGCAGCCTCGAGAAAGAACAGCCCTGCCGGATGTCAGACTTCCAGCCTCCAGAACTGGGAGAGAATACATTTCTGTTGTTTTAAGTCACTGAGTTTGTGGCAAACTACAGGAAACTAATAAACCCTCCTTTCAACTCCGGTGGAGCCAGACACCTTCATTAAACTCCCTGACCCCAGGCAAGATGCAAATCCGAGGGAACAAATTTCTACTCAATTCTCCTGCTTCCAAGAGACATGACAGAGTGTCTGAGGGATGAGCTGGATCTCATGTCACTGCAACAAAGTGAATGTCCCAAGATGCCACAAAAAAACAAAAACAAAAACCCTTCCTCTCAGATGCACCAGGAAACTTCCTGCAAACCAAGACGTGTTCCTTTTATGTACCTTGTTCTACTCCAAAATGACCAATTCTATGTGTGCAGAGGCTACCAATCAGGTTTTTAATATAGGTTGGACTGGTGTCAGCTCAGCAATGAGGGGAGACATTCAAGGTTATCTCTTACCAAAAAATTATTTCTTAATACTTGCACTTCTCGAGCGCCGTCGTTAACTGTAAAAACAAAGTTAACACGCTTTATCACCCTTCACCCTGGGAGGTAGGGACAGTAAGTATTGTTCTCGGTTTTGCAGATCAGTAAGCTGTGGCTCAGCAGCAGAAGTGGCAGAGCCTCTTGAAGATGTGCTCTGGTATTTGGGCAGCAGTCTCAAGGGATTTCTCCAAAATGACGCTGCCTCTCTGAAGGAAGCCCAAGAAGACTCTGATGTAGGCGTTTCTTGCAAACCGCTATCAATTTGCTTTATCCTCCTCTCCCACGCTCCTGCCCAACTTAGTGACAAAAGACCGCATCTTGTACAGTGCATTTTACTGCCTGAGCTTTGCTGACACCTGCAGACCAGTGGGAGGATAGCACCGAGCGAACACGTTTGCGTTAAAAAGGCCTTGAAGCTGCAGGCGGAAGTTCAACATCCCCCTCCCTGAAGAAGGCAGTGAAGACAAAGGCACGGGCGCTTGCAAGGGCTCAGGGGGACCCGAGCAGTCCCGCAGGCCCAAGCCAGGACGCCCCATTGCACTAAACCCCCTATTGCACGAGGTGGGGTCCCACGTGAGGCCAGAGACGTTCTGTGTTCTGGGCAGCGTGTAATCGGTGATTAATTTCTAACAATGCACGTGCAAAACTACCTTCGCCATTCACTAGGTAACCCTGAGCAACTCCTTGCTGCGTTGGTTAGGAGTCATCCTAACTAAATTCTTATTGGTGCAAGTTATGTTTAGATTAATAATAATAATAAACATAAACACACACACAAAAAAACAAAATCTCTTTTACTGATGATAACAATGGGGGCTAAAGTCGACCACGAGGTCCGGGCTCTTAAAAGAAGGAAGTACCACCTCTGTCCGTTAGGTGGCGCCAAAAGCTCAGGGGTGAAGCACGGCGCGGGTCGGCCGCCCTAGGCGGGGGCTGCCAGCATTTTCCAAGCTTTCCGTCTGTTGGAATCGGTGGGGCGCTCAATCCATCCACCCCGTTCATATGTCCCCCACATTAGCCATCCTTTTATTCATACCTTACTCTGCCACCAGGACCACCGCACTGTGTGTAGATGAGACCTGGCCGCCGTGGTATGTTCCAGCTCTCTCCAATCTCAGTCCTAAAAGGGGCAAAGCTCGGTATCCAAATGCCAAACTGTCCACCCCACAGATGCTAACTCTCCCTCTACCCTGCTGACAAAAAGGAGAGAAACTAATGTCCACTGAGGATCTACTTGAAGTCCTAACTCCCAGTACCTTAGAGTGTGACCTAAGGGAACAGTGTCCTTGCCGAGGTAACTAGCCAAGTTGAGGTGAAGCCATAATGGAGAACGGTGGCCCCTAATCCAATATGACTGGTGTCTTGAGGGAAATTTGGAGACAGACACACAGGGAAAAGCCCGTGTCACATGAGGGCTGAGATGGCAATGATGTTGCTGCAAACCAAGGAATTCCTGAAGCTACTTTGGTTTGGGGCAAGGAAGAATCCTGCCCTAGAGACTTCAGAGGAAGCGTGGCCCTGCTGACACCTTGATCTCAGACTTCTGGCCCCTAGAACTGGGACGGATAAATTTCTGTTGTTCTAAGCTGCCTGGTTTATGTTACTCTGTGACAGCAGCCCTAGGAAACTGTGATAAGTGTTAACTGAAAAATAAACTCCGAATGCTACGTTACACGACAGCAATGCAAGGATTAAAAGGCAAACAAAAGTCCTAAGCTTCACCATATCCTTGTTATTTCTTACTCTAGACTGATGTTGATGATATATTTATTTCCCGCTTTCTTAACTGATCTTCTGAATCCATTCAGATGGGAAAATGGACTTTGGACATCATGGGGTATCCTGTTTGTTCCAAACTCCGGAAACCAAAAGGACTCAACCAACAGTCCACATAGCCTTGGTTCTAACAGGAAATAAAACTTCAGCTCAACTCTGAGCCATACAACGGATCTGATGTGCCTGTAAAGTTGGCTTTTAGAAAATCGGTTTCCATTATAGCAATAAAAGTGCTGAATGAGAAACACAAGTCATGATCCCAGCGATTTGGACTCACTGACGGCTGAGAAATAACAAGACAGTATTAGGCAGAATTCCATTCCATTCTTGGTCATACGAACTTGGGCAACTATTTAACCTGAGTCTTAGTTTCACCATTTGTGAAAAGTTGACAACCCCAAATCCACAGATTAATTTAAGTGTAAGGAGAGTTTGGACCAAGGACCCAAAGCTGAGAAAAAGAAGTGCCAAGTACCCCAGATTCTGTCGGGCTGTTGGATGTTTCTGCGATTTGCAGAGTTATCCCCAAACCCGTTTCCCACCATTACCCTCTGAGCCCATTTCTCACCTTAGGATCTAAAAGAGAAGAGTAAAGGTTTGCTGGAGAGGCTGGTGAGGGTGTCCTCGGAGAGGGTTGCTGGGGTGCTCTGCAGTCCCCCAAGGAGTAGGAAAGCAGGGAGAGAGATGCGTCCACCCAACGCCCCTGCTTCAGACCAACTGAGAGAGAGAAAGAGACCGGGAAATATTGGAAGCCCTGCGGGGCAGAGAGGATGCACGGCCATGGTCTCACTCCTGCCTCTTTCATAAAAGGCTAAAAGCCAGGGGCTGTGGCTGAGCTTCCCTGAGGACAGAGGGAGGGGACGAGAAGGCCACAGCAGCAGCCAGAGGCACCGAATCAAAGGCATCACAGCAGAGAGGATTCCCGGGGGCCAGAGGATCACCCCAGGAAGGGAACCAACCTTGATCTGTGCCAAGGAAAGAAAGAGACTCCACCTGGGAAGGCGGCCTGGGGTGGAGGGGGAGGTGGCAGCGGCAGTCAGACCTATAGGGGTCAGGGTGGGTAGAGGTCAGAAGCGGCCAAGCTCTGGAATTGTAACCGGTTGTGCCCAGCGGTGGTTTCGGACACCCCGACAAGAGGGCCCAGGAGACTGAGTGAGTGTTCAGCATCTGCCACACTTGAGAGGGCAGATCAGAGCTGTCCCCGTCAGAGACAGCCCTTCCAGCCCCTCACCTTGTCTCCCCTCTTCCCATGAATGCCCCAGGAGCACGGGAAGTTGGGGGAAAGGACCCGTGAAGCCAGATGAGGGGACAGAAAGGAAGTTAACCAGGGCCTGGCCACACCGCAGGCTTCCTGGCCCGAGACAGGCTGCACCTACCAGAGGAAACGCTGTGAATTAAATGCACGTTGACATTTTACTATTGGACTTCAGTGGACGTTTTAACATCTGGAAGCGGCAAGCAGAGCTATGGACTCAGTCTGAAACTCATCCAAGGGCAGAGAGAAACAATTCCATAGACAAGTACAGGAAGAATCAGGTTGGTTTCTACTCTCTTCCTTCAGAGCCCAGCTCATATGCCGGGCCTGGGAGGAGGCAGGAGAGGGGGCTGCCCTCTCTAGAGGGAATTTTAGCATTTTCTGCCCAACTCTCCTTAGGGGATCTTTGTTCTTTCTCATATGTCGCCTGGGGGTGAGTGATGGGTCATGGTGGCCAAACTCGTTCTGCAGAGATGATCTGGCACCTTCTGTACTCAAGCTTCTGCCAAATACAAGGAGAGCACAGGAAAAGTCACATTTCACATCCTGTTACCAAAGAATAGAACGCATGGATGGGCGTTAAGTATTTCATACAATGCCTGGCACCCAGTAGGCACCTGGGAAATGGTATATGAAAGGTATAGAATCTCAGTCTTAGCGAAGGCAGGATGGTAGCTAAAATTCACTCAAATCTTTAACAGTACCTATAATCTGAAATTCCACTCTCTGAATAATAAAGTTGTCTTTAAGAAGGTGGTTTTTCATTATGGGAATAAAAATGCTGAATAGTAAACTCCAGGCCCAGCACAGTCCCGGGAGGGCCCGTGGGACACAGGGGCACTGCCTTTTGCAACATTCAACGCACAAAAGGCTCCTACCGTGGGTTCCTGTCCAAATGGCTCATTTGTGTGACAGGATCTTAACTCACGTAGAAACAGTTGTCAGGTCCCTGTGGCAGCCCAGCAGGAGTTTGGAAAGTTCAACAGTGTAGACAAAGCTTTGAACCTGCCCAAGTACGAAGTGTACCAAGTGGTGATTAGGTACCTAACCAGGGACGGGTAACTTGACTCAGCTGAATTTCATTAAAATGATGCTGAAAAACATGACTGCAACATTCTAAGAAATAGCTGCAGATCCATGTCATTATGTAGAAGCTCAAACCTTCATAATCTACTTCTTTAGTATGAACTCATTAGACAAAGGATGTTTTCTGGCCATAAAACATCCATTGATCGTAGATTCCATTATTATTATCCATTTCAATGAGCATGTGTTTTCTGGGATGAAATATTCTATGTGAGGCCTTTTTTTGTTTGTTTTAAATCTGATAGAGGGTTCTTTCTCTTTGTAAGTAGCAATTTGGTTGCTGAGAAGAGTCAAACTGCCTGTGAGTCACCATGAACTTTCGGAGTAACACAGAACTAGTTTGGAAATCAAAACTGACATAATTATCTTGTGACAACGTCAGAGCTGGGTAATGACGAGGAGGAGTCCCCCGTTGAGCTGAGAAATCTTTTGTAACAATTTAGATTATAATTCACCCAGCAAGTATTCATCGAGGCCTAGAATGTGCACGCAGATCAGTGTTGTAATCAACTCTGAGTCTTGGCTTTCACCATTCACCCACTCACTAGGCTTAAGAACGACACTCCCAATTTCTCACATTACTTCTGCTCTTCTCTTCTGCAATACCAATGTATCTAATGCCCAAGTCTAACATCTGTCACCTGAAACATTCTAATTAGCCTCCTAACCAGTGCCTTGTTCTCCATGTCTTTCCACTCTGCTACAGAATGATGGCTCAAAACCAAACCACAGTGTGGCATGACCTTGCTTCAAAACCACTCACGCTTCTCCTGCTGCAGAATGAAGACCACACCCGCCAGCCTAACATGTGAGTTCTTTCCAAACCTGCCTTAGCAATGTCACAATGACGATGATGATGAGATCACACACATGCACATTTATACAAACACACACTTGATAACCCTCAAAAATACTGCTTGTTTTTGCTGCCACTGTTTCCTCTGCGGGGATCCCTTTCCTCCTGTATCTGCCTGGTGAAGTCCCATCTTCCAAGCCCCAGCTCCTCAGCTCCTTCCTATGCAGGGACAGGGCTCACCTCACTGTGCTAGAGTTGGCTGTGGCTCGTCCTCAGGACCCCGTGCAACACCTGGCAGAATTAATGTGTCTGTCTAGGATGGGGGGGTGGGAGGGAGTGTTATGCTACTCAAGAAAATCAAAGAAACAAAAGGACATATTTTTAAAATAACAAAAATGGAAGCAAACTTAATCAATTAAAAAAATTGCCAAAATGACAAGAATGAAGCATGTTACAAAATAAGGAGACAAGACGATTTCTGGTCCTTTTTTCTTTTCTTTTCTTCTTCTTCTTTTTTTTTTTTTTTTGCTTCCTTTTTTTTTTTTTGAGACATGGTCTCATTTGTTCTTTTGCCCAGGCTAACGTGCAGTGCAGTGGTGTCATCACAGTTCACTGCAAGCTCAAACTCCTGGGCTCAAGCGATCCTCCTGCCTCAGCCTCCCGAGTAGCTGAGACTACAGGCACGTACCACCACGCCTGGCTAATTTTAAACTTTTTTGTAGAGACAAGGTCTTGCTATGTTGCCCAGGCTAGTCATGAACTCCTGGCCTCAAGCAATCCTCCTGCCTCAGCCTCCCAAAGTGCTAGGATTACAGGTGTGAGCCACCACACCTGGCTCCTTTTTTATTTTCAAGTGGCTTGGCATGACATTGAATTTCACTTTAAGCACTGGAACAGCACAGTTAAGCCTTAAAAAAAGAGAGAGAGAGAGAGAGACAGTTAAGCCTTAAAAAAAGAGAGGGAGAGAGCTGTTTATTTCCAAATTCACTAGGAACAAGTAATGTGTCAGGTGTTTAGAAAAGAACCTGACTTCCTTAATGTTGTCAGCAGCACAACCCCTGAATGAGGACTTGGCTACTAAAATAAAAACAATGTTTGATACATTTTTTTTTCTATTTATCTACAGGGATAAAAAGATTAGCTAGATGATGGATTGGAATTTTAAAACTCCCAGAAAACACATTCCCTAGCTATACGTGTAGACAAGGAAGCACACATGACTCCGGGCCAAACTCTAATACGTGACATTCAGAGATACCACAAGGAAGCTAAAGAGCTTATTTCAATGACAAAGGGGACCTGGTTGAATCTTGTAGTGTTTTCCTTTTCCATCTTCTGCCGGGAAGGAAATACACCCGTTCATTTCAGAAGTGCAGATCATGGGCAAACGTCATGTGGGAAATTATGGATATCACGTGTGAACACATAATTTAGTTTATGATCACTAAAATTAATCAGCAGTGAAACTTATTTTACATTAAGGAGAGAACAGCAAAATGGACACAAGGTATAAATTCTGAACACTAAATATTGCAGGAGGTTGTAACCTTTTCACTTTATAGATCCTAGCTGGAACCTCTTACAAAAAGGATGGTGAAGGGGTTAGCTAAAATTAAGATTTTGGAGGAAAAGCAATCCCCAGTAGATTTGAAGAAGAAGGTCCACCAAGGGCAGAGGTCAAATCAAATAAAATCCATCTATCACGTGGCCCGAGAGTTCACCAGGCCCCACCCCTTTTCCCAGGCTCCCTTTACACTTAGATATTTCTGGGCCTTTGCTCCCTCCATCTCTGTCTGAAATGTCCTCTCCCAACCTCCTCTGACTCACAAAACCTTACTAATCCTTTATGACGCTGAGCAAATGTCACTTCAGTTGACCCTCTCACCTTAACCGTGGGTTCCCAGAAACAGCACTCTGCACATACCTTTATTTATTTATTTTATTTTGTTTTGTTTTTTTGAATTCGTGTATCCTGGCAACACATACCTTTATTACAGTGTTTGTCTCTCGGTCTCGTGACTGTTTACTTATGTGACTGTCTCTCCCGCGGAACGGAGCCAGTTTCATCTTTCTGAGCACCCAGCTCAGTGAGCATGCTTGGTGAAAGAAGGAATAAATTAATGCGTAACAGAGACAGAATTTCTGGCATCAAGTCTGCCCGTGTCACCCCTAGTCCCAGTTTCCAATATGCCTTTGTTACAAGGAAATGCCATTGATTGCTAAAATTACAACTCTAGGAATCTAACGCAGTTTTCTTCTGTATCGGTCAATTATCGCTGCATAACAAGCCACCCACAAAATGAATGATTGACTATTTTATTATTTCTATATAGTTGGATAGGGGTTCCTCTGCTGTTCTTGTCTGGGCTCATTCACGTGACTGTATTCAGCTGGCTGGGATGGAAGGATGAAGATGGACTCATCACAGCAGGGGCCTCGGTGCTCGCTGGCAGCGGGGTGCCTGGTCCTCTTCCAAGCATCCATTCGTCCTCCATACACTGGACGAGCTTCCTCACTTGGACAAGCTCCAATGCACAAGCCTCCGCTACATCATATATGTTGCTGTCCTACTGACTAAGGCAAGTCACATAGCCAAGCCTGGTCGACAAGGGGGAAATTAGACTCCCCCTCTTGCTGAGCAAAGCAGCAAAGAATTTACAGTCATGTTTAATCTACCACAACTTCATGGACATCCTATTAAGTTAATTTTCTTGTTGCCGCTATTGTAAATAGGATCTTTTTCTATTTTACCTCTTCCTGCCAATATTTTTATCCTGAAATTTAGATTCTTAACTAATTTCATTGGTTAGCCTTTCTAGGTCAATGCTTAAGAAATAGTTCTGAACTTGCTGGGAATGCTTCTGCTATTTCATCACTTATAACATTGGCCATTGGTTTAAGTAGACATTCTTTTCCACGGAGGGCAAGATCTCTCTATTTTATTTCACTAGAGTTGTTGTTGCTGTTTTTGTTTATTTGTTTTAATTAGTAATTCATGTTGCATGTCAACAAGAAAGAATCTTTTGGTGTGATTATTTGTTTTCCTTTGATTTATTAATATGATGGGTTATAGGAATAGATTTTCTAATATTGAGCATTCACTGTGTTTCTCATACAAAGCCTCCCTCCCCCACCTCCTACCTGTAGCTGCCGGGAGGTGACTATTCCTCAGACTGTCAATGAATCCCGGTTGTCCACTCCCACTTCTGCCTGTTCCCCAGCTGTTAGCACCTAGATCTGTGCTGTCCAACACAATGGCAACGAGCCACAGGACGATACTTAGCACTCGCAATGCTGTGAGTCTGAAATGAGGCATGCCATAAATATAAAATACATATAGACTTTGAAGGCTTAGTACTAGAAAAGAATGTAGAACCTCTCATTCGTAATGTTTATATCGTGTATGTGTTGAAATAATACTATTTAAGAAATATTGAGTTAAAATATAGTATTAAAATTAAGCTTGCATGTTTCTTTTTACCTTTTTTTTAATGTTGCTACTAGGAAACTTTAAATTATATTACATGATTACATATATCTCTATGGGACATCACTGATCTAGATGAATTCTACTCTTTGGTGGTAGATATTTCTGGGATAGTTTGATATTCCGATTCAAAGACAATTGAACATACTTGTGATATATACAGTCATTGTAATGGTCTCTTTTGTTCTCAACTTTCTCTATCTATGTCCTGGATAATCTACCTCCTCTAGATTTGGCCATGTGACTTAGCAAATGCAAGCGGAGGATGGAACAGTACTTGTGCATTAGGAATGCCCTCTCTTGCTGCTGGAACCCTGAACCACCAAGCAAAGCGGTCAGGCTTGTCTCTCAGAGCGTGAGAGACCGTCAGGAAAGACGCCATACTGTCTCCTTACAGATTCCTTCCAGCCACGCCCAGCTCCCAGCGACGCGGCCAGCTGACCTCAGCCCCCTGACAAAGCCCAGGTAAGACCAGCAGAAGCATCACGCAGCCAAGCCACAGAATCAAAAGAAATAATAAACAGTTGTTTTGTCACACAATTTTGATTTAACTTTTATACAGCAAAGGCCAACAGATTTAGTACTCCATGACTTTAAGATAGAAATCATCCTATGTCTATAAAGAGGATTACTCATACTCAATTTAATTAGTAAAACCCATTGCCAAATTCTCTCGTCTCTTGTGATTGGATTTTAAACTAGCCAAACCTGTCACCTGTGTGTCATTTCTTACCAATGTCCTCTCCCTTACTTTCAGCTGCCTTAATTATGCTGTTCAAACTTCACATACCATGTAGGTTTCTCTCAAGAAACTTCCTCCTCTCCTAACCAGTTATAGATAAGCATTCTTTCCTCCATGAGGTCGGTTTTATTGCCTGTACAATAAGTAACTTTTCACAGGTAATGTTGCAAATGAGTGGCACAGCAGGACTCTGAATCTTAGGTCATTTCTCCTCCCAAGAGTCTTCCAGCTGAATAATCCCCTAAATCCAGCCAGCCTCCTCCACATCTTCCAATTAATTAAATCTAGTGTTTAGAACAGAGTTAGCAGCCAAGCAACATCATTACTAGAATTCATTGTTCATGAATTACACTCTGATAAAATCAATTGTCCAAGAGATTTTAAACATATTGAAATCAAAACACAAATGACATGTGGCTGGGGTCTGATAATATTAATAGCATAGGGTATCAACTGGCCATCCTTCTAAATTCCTTAAAGAGAGACTCCAATTCGTAAGTGTTCACTTTCTTTTATTTTCTGTTTTCCCCATTCTACTCACTGTACTTTGTATATTCCTTTAACAGCTTCATTTTATTAGTCCAGTGTGGAATTTTACATTCCAATTGTCCAATCATATGTAAATATTTTGCCAGTCATGGTGGTGTGCACCTGGAGTCCCAGCTGCTAAAGAAGCTGAGGCAGGAGGATTCCTTGAGCACAGGAGATCAAGGCCAGCCTGGGCAATATAGCAAGACCCTGTCTCAAAAAAAAAAAGCAGTAAGTAAATAAAATAAATAAAAAATTCTACTTTGAGAAATGTTCAATTACATTTTCAGCGACTGAGAAAAAATATTTTAAAGTAACTGTAGACTTCTGTATCAAAATTGGCCAGAATCAACTTCTAAGATTTTTATATAACCTCTTCTGCAAAACTAACTCAATTTTAAAAGTATCTGGGTTTTCAGCACTTGAATTTGACTTAGAGAATAAATAACTCAGTCTAAATACAAACAGAGCAAGAGCTAAGGATTCAGGTTATCGTTCATGCTCCATGCTCTCTATTGGTTTGTAGACTGGATGTACTTGTTTTCATGCTGCATTGAATGTTGGTCTTTTATCCTATATCTATCCCATAGCTACAGAAAGCTAGATACACCTAAATATTGCCTTTTCAAGTCACTAACCACATCATCAATATGAACACACTACTCTCAACTACACTCTTGGACTTGTAGGTTCCCACTTTTGTTATAAATTTTAGAAATACTAGATGGAAAGTATAAGGATGTTTAAACTCAGTATCATTCAAATATAGATTAATCCAGGTTTGTTAATATTAATAAAAATACCATTTTATATATTACATATTTTATAAAGATTATCTCATTCATTTTTATCGCACTACTATCGAGTAGAAACTGCTCCATTTTACACTTGAAGAAAAAAGATTCTGAGAGTTGGTGCTAATTTTTACCTTCATTTCATCAGTCTGAATGTGATTTTTTTTCCTCTCTGCACTTTGATATTCACATCAGGAAAATAAGATGGTTAGAGCTTATGTTATCTAACATCCTTCCAGCTCCAGCGTTGCTTTATTTGGACATACCATGGTAGGCTTACCTATTTTCCTATTGTTGGGCATTTGGGTTTTTCCAGATTTTTCTATCACATAAGAAGGTCAGGAACCAAAGTCTACCTGTCCAGTTGTTAACATTATGTGTTGTTATTGATCCAAAGGAACCCAAAACCTGATAAAATGCCTAAGTGATGGCATCAAGCTTCACAAACAACTGACAAGTTTTGCAAGTTTAACAGGTTCCACTTTTAATTGTATCTACAATACGGAGGTGGAGAAGAAGGCTGAACTGATGAGAAAATGATCTTTCTCAAAAACTTATGCCTAGAAATATCTCTATTTTAGGACACTCATTTTATATCTACTAGACTTTAAACAATTCCTACACTGATTATAAAGTGAGCAACATACACTTCTGTCTACATCTATATGATGTACTTTTGAAAGCAGTATGACAACGTCAATGACGTGTAACTCCTCTACTTCTCATATTGCAGTTGTTTCAGTGAAATTTACCCCATTTTTGTCTCGGTGAAACAGCTGAGAAGAGCAGCAAGACAGGATAAAGAACTTTCCAGCACAGTTAGTTCTACACTGTTTTCAACACTTGGCAATGAGTGGCAGGGAATGAATACCCCCAGCCACTCACAGATATGACCCCTTATTACTACTGAGAGAGGGGAGATTATCATGTCCTGAAAATAAGGAGGGAGAAACTTATTTTTATATTTCCTTTTCATTCCCAAGTCTGAAGGATCCATTAGTCAAAACTGCTTGTGAAATTTATTAGCTTTTACTTCTTCCGAAATAATTAAATCCTCTGGGATGGAGCAGTAGTTCTCCTTAAAGCCATCATAACTTTATTTGATATCTTTAGGCTAAAATTTTCCCTTTAATCTCATTGAAGCTTCCTAATTAAAGTTTATGAACCAGCAACATACAGTTTAGCCTGTGTTCCAGGGTTCAATGCATTTCTCGCTCGTATTCAGAATTCTCAGAGCTAACACTGTAAACATAACATTAAGTCATTCATAGAATTGTCTTATCTGCTTAGCAACCACAGGAAAGGGTGCTCGGAGTTCCAGGAAGAAAGAGAGAAAATATGTTTCTTAATATTTTTCAGTATGCTGTGCTCACCAGGACTGTGACCATGGAAAAGACCTTCTGAGAAAAGAAATAGTGTAAAGAAAAGAAATCAGGGTGTTCGATTATTCTGCTTACCAGTCTATATACCATGTGCCAAATATATTCTTGAAGTTCAAGATCAATGCTAACTCTGAATTTTGATCATCATGACTACGTATTCCATTTACTTCCTCGGAGCAAATACCTAGAAGGTTAGTTGAAAAATCAAAGGAAAGGCACCTATTTAAGGCTTTTCAAAACAAATGGCAACATCACCTCTGAAATAAATGTACTGTTTACTTTACCTCTGGTAGTAGATATTTCCCTCCAACTCTGGCCAGAATTGAGTCACATTTTTTCCCCCTACACTCTTCCAATTTAAGAAAAATGGTTTTTCTTTGTTCTTTCTTGCATTTATGTAAATAAAAGGATCCTTTAATGTGTCACCTTTGAACATACTTATTAGATGTTTGTTTTTTCTACGATTGTGCATATTCTTTGTCCATTTTTCATTAATACTAAGTTTCTTATTGATTTGACAAAGATATGAAACATTAACCTCTTTTCTACCATTTAAACTAAAAAAGATTTGTCTTCATTTTTTCAAGGCATTTTGAAATGAAAATGTTTTAAGCTTTTATGTAGTTAAATCTTAAGCTTTCATGTAGTTAAATCTGTCAAATTTTCTCTATAAATTGCTGTCTTTGATGTGTTACTTAGAAAACTTTCCCACATCCGATAGATTTATCTCCACCTCTGCTTCCTTCTAATTCTTTTAGTATTTGTTTTTATATGTAACTATGTAGCCTTGACTTTGTTTTTACATATTTTGGATGTACAGACTTATGTTTTTTCCTTCTCCCAAAGCTAACCAATTGCCTCAACACTATTGAATTGTCATGCCTTTTGATTAGAAATCCCACGTTTATCATATTATAAATTTGTACATCCAGGACCTACTTTTTGGCTTCAGCTGACTCTGTTGATCAACTTTTTGTTGATCTACCTTTGTATTCTAGAGCCAATATCACACTGTTTAAATTATTATAGCTTTATATTACATTTAACAGCTAGAGAGTACAGGCCCTTTTACAATTGCTCTATTCAAAAGTTTCTTGACTTATTTCATTCATTTTTCCTGATGAACTTTGAAATCACCTATGCAATCCCAGTCTGACTTTTTGTTGGAATCGAACTGAATCTATATGTTAATTTGGAAAGCATTGGTATCATTATAGTACTTAGTTTTTCCATTCAGGACTTTGTCCAATGGTTGACCATACAGGTTTTTTGTTTTTTTTTCTTTTAGACAGTCTCATTCTGTCACCCCAGCTAGAGTGTAGTGATGTCAGCCTAGCTCACAGCAACCTCAAACTCCTGGGCTCAAATGATCCTCCTGCCTCAGCCTTTGGAGTAGCTGGGACTACAGGCATGTGCCACCATGCCCCACTAATTTTTCTATTTTTTGTAGAGACGGGGTCTCACTCTTGCTCAGGCTGGTCTCTCGTGTGGCCCGCCCATTATTTTATTTACCACTTCTGTCTGTGCCTCTTTCTCGTACTGTGCACTTGCCTCAGTCACAGTTTTGACAGGCCCATGAGCTAACCCTAGCAAAAATGAGTAAAAAAAATATGTTGCTGGAGAGCGTCTTTGGAAAGGAGGAAAGACCCAATGATCAGACAGCAGAAGACTCTAAGACTGCCCCCACAATGAAAGCTGCATTTAAAAGAAAATACCAAGAGTCCTACTTAAATTACAGTTTCATTGCAACAGGTGATTCACATTCTCCAAGCCTGCTTGTGATGACCGGCTCTCCGAGGAAGCCATGAAACCTTCAAAGCAGCTTTGCCACATGGAGACCAACCTCCCCACATTAAAAGACAAGCTTTTGGAGTTTTTCAAAAGGAAAAAACGTGAACACGAAGAACAGAAGCAATTATTGAAGGCCACCACTTCATCAAATGTGTCTGCACTGTCAACATCATTCTTAGTGGCCAACAGCATTGCTGAAGCTAAGAAGCCCTTTACTGCTGGTGAAGACTTGATCCTGCCTGCTGCTAAGGACATTTGCTGTGAACTTTTTGGAGAGGCTGCAGTTCAAAAGGTGGCGCGTGATCCTCTTTCAGCTATCACCGTAACTAGATAAATTGATGAAATAGCAGAGGACATTGAGGCACAATTGTTAGAGAGGATTAATGAGTCACTGTGGTACAAAATCCAGGTTGACAAGTCTACCAATGTTAACAAGGCAACAATGCTTGTTTTTGTGCAATATGTTTTTCAGGAGGATGTGCATAAGGATAAGTTATGTGCACTTCTGTTGCCAAATAACACCGCAGCTGCAGAACTATTCGAGTCTTTGAATGATCACATATCAGGAAAACTGAATTGGTCATTTTGTGTCGGTTTATGCACGAACGCAATGGCTGCCGTGACTGGACGGCTTTCTGGTACCACTATTCGGGTCGAGGAGGTCGCTTCTCAATGTGAGTCTATGTACTGGGTCATCCATAGAGAAATGCTGGCTAGCTGAAAAATGTCACCTGAACTAAACAACATTTTGCAGGATGTAAATAAAATTATCAACCACACTAAAGTACATGCCTTAACTCATGTCTGTTCGGGCAGCTCTGTAAGGAGATAGACACGTCTTCTCCTACACACGGAAGTGAGATGGCTTTCTAAAGGTAGATCACTGGCCAGAGTTTCTGAGTTACAAAAGCTGCTCCAGAGATTTCTTTTAGAAAAAGTCACCACTGGCAGCACATTTCAGTGACACAGAATGGGTCACAAAACTTGCTTACTTGTGTGACATATTCAACCTGCTCAACAAACTCAATGTGTCACTTCAGGGGGGAATGACAACTGTGTTCAAGTTGGCAGATAAAGTGGCTGCATTCAAGGCCAAACCGGAATTATGGGGGGCAGCGAGTGAACATTGGGATTTTTGACATGTTTCAAACATTAGCAGAGATTTTGAAAGAGACTGAGCCAGGGCCTTCTTTTTCCCAGCTGGTGCATGATCACCTATCTTAGCTTTCAAAAGAGTTTGAGCATTACTCCCCACCCACAAATGACCCCCGAACTGGGAAGGAATGGGTCCGTGAGCCATTTGTGAATAACCCAGGTGAATCTACTTTGTCCACGCTAGAAGAGGATCAGCTGCTTGAGATTGCAAATGATGGTGGCCTTAAAAGTATATTTGAAACAACTTCAAATCTCCATGTGTTCTGGATTAAAGTCAAGGCAGCAGAATATCCTAAGATTTCCACAAAAGCACTGAAAAGCCTGCTTCCATTTCCAACATCCTATCTTTGTGAAGCAGTGTTTTCTGCAGTGACAACAACCAAAATGAGATTATAAGTAGACTGGACGTAAGCAACACACTTCAGGTGTCACTGTCTCCCATTACCCCCAGATGGGACTGTTAGGTAGTTAGGACCTCTTGTTCTTCTCGGGACAAGGGTTCCCTGTTTTGGTGCTGTTTTGAGCAATTGCTCCACCTGGGAAGAAGGGTAAGGGCAAGTACTCCATTTTGGAGTTGCCCCACGCTTAATCTTATCCTGAGCAACCTGGGAAGGGAGGGAATGCTTTATCCATCTAGGAATTCCCCAGCCCAGGTAGAATAAGACTTAGAAAGTGATCTAAGTAACCTAAGGGTAATTAATATGCCATTAGCTTGAATCTGCATTGCGGTTCACCACCCCCCACCAGGTGGGCTTCATTAGAGGGAGCTCGTGTAGGCAGATGAAAGTTGAGGACACCTGTTGATCATTGGCTAACTCCCTACACTCCCGAGAGCCCGCCTCCAGACTGGGCTAATAAAACGAAACAATCTAAGAAGTCAGAAGAAGTGAGTGGGTCGGTCTCTCTCCACTCGTGGAGACAGACCCGTTTTATTCTACACTAAAGCGCTGCTCTTGTGAAACTGCTCCCTGCCTGAGGTCACTCCATCGTATTGGCCTGGCTGGTGACTTTTTTCCCCAAGAAAGGAGTCAGAGGACCAGGATAATAGTCTGGACCTGACACTTTGGTGTGTCTGGTCATTCTTTGGCCAAGAGCACACCAAGAACTGAGGGCAGACTCCCACCCTGGCGTCTTTTTGGTGCCAAAACCCAGGATTCGAACAGGACCGTCTAGTTGCAGGAAGATAAGCTCAGGGCTCCCACTGATTCTGCATAATGGTGAGTTATATAATTATTTCATTATATGTTACAATGTATTAATAATAGAAATAAACTGCACAATAAATGTAATGCTCTCGAATCATCCTGAAACCATAAAAGGAGATTCTGGAGATTGGATTGCACAACAAGAGGAATGAACCTAACACCACTGAGCTGTGGTGTTAAGTTCACTTAACGACAGTTAAGACTAATTTTTATGTGTATTTTACTACAATTTGAAAAAAATGTGTGCTATATTCTCCTTTCATGTTACCACGTAGGAATTTTACAAAACTACTTTCATTTACATAACAAATACTTACTGAGTGCCTACTATGTGCTAGGCACTATTTCAGGAGCTGAGATAGAGCCACAAACAAGACCAGCAACATCCCTCAGCTTTGCAACTTGCAACGCAGTGGGGGAAACAATATATTAATAAATATTATATAGTGATAAATTCTATAAAGAAAACAAATTACAATAATGTGATGCTGAGCTAACTGGGCTACTTTAAATTGGATGTCAGAAGTTATTCATTTAGTGTCTATAATTAGGCACACATGGCTAGAAAAATAGCTGTTTAATTGTTGGCTACCTGACACACTCTACATTGAAGGGGCTTTGTTCAATTTGGGCTGTTTCAATGGCATTTAAAAACAGATAACAGTTTAACTTCTTTCATAGTTTAATTTTTCTTCTATAACCCACTGAATTGGATTCACCTGAAAGAATGTCAATAGCCTTCGGGGCTTTATTCTTTGGAGAGAGTAAAATACAAAGACCTGGTAGAAGGACCATGAGACACTTTGTCACATTGAACTGACCTAGCAGACCCTCTTGACCTGCCAAAATTTGTCATGTGATTTCCCAAGATGAAGTTACTGCAGAAGGTTGCAACTTTGTGCTACGCAGGCTAACCGGGTTATTAGAATTGTCCTTTTAGAATTGGTTGCTGGGCACCTGCTATTTCAAAACCTGTAGCATAGTCAACTGGCATGACTGCAGGGCCACTCTTCAGAAAAGGAAGCTATTTTAAAGGACCTGGGGGATCAGTTTACACAGGCAGGTACTAAGCCCAGCAATAATTCTTTCCTGCCACGCTGTGATTCATGCTTTCTCACTGAGCCATAGGATGAACTCGGAAGCCCATGGCACGCAGAGATCAGCTCTGTAATCAGATGCTATACTTAGCACAATCACCTTTCTCTTATTGCCATAGAGAGTTGACCCCCACAGGCCTACATGTCTTTGTCGTAAATATGTGGAGTAATGCTGAGGAAAAACAAGCATTCGAACAAACAGGCTTGCTTACTGAGGTGCATGCAACGATCTGTTTTGGCCAGTCATCTGCTGTGGTTCCCAATCCCTAGGCTGCCAGTCTGGACCCGTGTGTGGCCTGTTAGGGACAGGGCTGCACAGCTCCGTCGCCCCCATCCCCCCGCCCGTCTGTGGACAAATTGTTTTCCATGAAAATTAGAAAGTGTGCGTGTGGGGGCGGGCGGGGGGGGGGGGGGTACGTGCACAGGCGGTGAGCAGTGGGCCAGTGGGGGAAGCTTCATCTGTATTCACAGCCGCACCCACGTCGCCTGAGCTCCGTCTCCCCTCCCCTGTCCCTGGAAAAATTGTCTTCCATGAAACCGGTCCCTGGTGCCAAAAAGGTTGGGGACCGCTGATCTACAGGATGATCCTGTGGGTACTCTGTGGAAGAACACAGGGCAGAAAGACGTGACATGGATCTGGTGAGTGGCCGTGGAGGGCCAGGCCATCCCGCGCGTCCCCAGTAGGGAGGGCTCGGGGCCGCCCACTCCGCTGCAAGTGGCTGCAAGTTACAGAGCAAAACTGGTGGCCATCGGGGACCTGCTGGGAGTGGAGGGAGAAGCTATATCCGCAGGGTCGACCGGCAGAGTCGGGAGAGGAACTTCGGGGAGATCCGCGGGGAAGCGAGGAAGCCGCGCAGCCACCCGCACGGGCGCGGCGTTCCGCGTGGCGCCGCCTCTTCCCTGCCCGGGGCGGGGCGACCTTTGCCCGGGCCGGGGCCGGGCTGCGGAGTGCGGTGTCCCTGCCGCTTCCTGAGCGCACTTCGCGTCGTCCCTCCCGTCCCTCCCGCCCGGCCGGGTTTGGCCGCCTCTGCGCGCCCGCGCCTGGGCCCGCGGTTTCGGTCAGACCCGCCCGCGGGCTGGTTTCGATTGGGGCCGGCGGGAGGGCGGAGCGGCGGGACGCCGGAGTAGGGACTGGGACCGGCGGGCGCGGGGGACAAAGAGCGCCGGGGGGACAGAGCGGGGCGCACTTCGGGGCCGGGGCGACAGCGGCGGCGGAGAGGGGCGGGGATGCGGACGCCGGTGGCGATAACGCTGGGCATGGTGCTGGCCCCGTGCGGGCTGCTGCTCAACCTGACGAGCACGCTGGCGCCCGGCTGGCGGCTGCTGAAGGGCTTCCTGGACCAGCCGGTGGACGTGGTGCTGTACCAGGGCCTGTGGGACGTGTGTCGCGAGCAGAGCAGCAGCGAGCGCCAGTGCGGCCAGACGGACGAGTGGGGCTACTTCGGGGCCCAGCCCGTGCTCGCGGCGCGGGGCCTCATGCCCACGTCGCTGGCCACCACGGCCCTGGGGCTGCTGCTGGCGACGCTGGGCGTGCGCTGCTGGCGGGACGAGCCCCACTTCGCGCTGGCCGGCTCCTCGGGCGTCGTGCTCTTCGCCGCCGGCCTCCTCAGCCTCATCCCGGTGTCCTGGTACAACCACTTCTTGCAGGACCGCACCGTCCTGCCCGCCCCGGCCAGCCCGGTCACGCTGCAGGTCAGCTACAGCCTGGTGCTGGGCTACCTGGGCAGCTGCCTGCTGCTGCTGGGCGGCTTCTCGCTGGCGCTCAGCTTCGCGCCCTGGTGCGAGGGGCGCTGTCGCCGTCGCCGCAAGGCGCCCCCGGCCGGCCCGCGCCGCGGCAGCATCAGCACCGTCTGCGTGGACTGGCCCGAGCCCGCGCTCACGCCCGCCATCAAGTACTACAGCGGGGGCCAGCACCGGCCGCCGCCCGCGCAGCAAGGAGCCGCCGGGGTCAAGGCCAAGGTGGGCTTCCCCATGCCGCGGCCGCCGCCCAAGGCCTACGCCAACCCCGCGGACGTGCTGGACGGGGAGCGGGAGCAGCCGGCCGACTCCCACGGCGCCTCCTCGCGCAGCACCCGGCCCTGCCGGAGCCCGCTGCCCTGCGACTCCGACCTGTAGACGGCGCCCCCGGGGCCCCGCGTCGGAGCGATGCGTGACAGAGGACTCGCCCCGCACAGACCCGCCTGGCTCGGAGCCGGGACCCCTGTGAGTAGTCTGGAGGGCGATCTTCCTCTCCTGTGGCGGGACTGGACTCCTTGGACAATTCGTTCAGGTTGGACTCGGTTTTCTTAGTAGAGTTTAGTTTTCCTCTCCAGGGGGATCGGGGTCCTCTTATGGAGCGACAAGCTTGTCATATTTCTTGCTGAAGAAGATAAAGGGTGGCATTTGCATCGTGTGGACCAGCGACAGTAACAACACAAAGTTGAAATCGCCAAGTAGAGGCTCAAAAACAACTGAACACCTTGAAATAACAGTATTCTAAGATACTGAGGAATCTGACATCGATATAATGATTGTATTTTTTTCAGCTGTTTTAACTCCTTCTCATGCAAACTCCAAGAGGCCAATATATTTCTTGCTATGTTTGAGGCTCTTAAAAGAAAGTTAAGAGCTATGCAAATACCAGCAGCTTTAGTGGCTTTTACGGAATGAAATAACCTGATTAACTCATATCTGCATTTCTTCATGCATAAATAGGATTTAGCTTTTTTCTCATTTTTGGTGTGAAAATTGAGGTCACTCAAGAGTTTCTCTTGCAGAAGCCAAAAGGGACATAGAGGGCCTAACGCTATACTATTCCATTCCTTGGATACCTCATCATGGACACAGAGGACTATAGACTTAATATTTTGTAGAAAATATGTATATATCTTTTATTTATAAATAAAATTTTGAAGCAACAGTTTGAATACACCCACAAAAGCTGTTTTGTCTTCAGTGCAACCTTTGGGAGTTTAAGCTTTCATTACTAACAGTTTCCTGGCTGCCAGACAGTGTCTGAAATCTAGCACCCCTATCTTGGCACCTCTTAGCATAAGATTACTAAAAGAAGCCAACGGGCTCCACTTAAATCTCTGATTGCATTGTTTTCAGGTTCATGCTGTTTTCTGGGCAAAGCCAAGTCTATTGTTGAAAAAACTAGAAGCACCAGTTTCCACTTGAGGTGAGACTAGAAGTCTTTTCCTTTTGTATAAATAGCAGTGGTGGCTTAAAATCACAGGAAGACAGCTATGTGTTCCATGGGGGAGACTGAACTCCCCAGCAGGGCTGGTTTAATTCCAAGTGGTTGATTTAAGGGTGCCTTTAAAATAAATGGAATCTCATCTTTAAAATCTGCTGTTCAAAGGTGGGAACATTCAGTTCAGTAAGCACTGGTCATAGTACGATGGAACTAACTAAACTGCACGTGCCGCTGCTTAGGGGTAGAGGGATGATACCAATTCACTTCTCTTGCTATTTTGTACTGGAATCACCTGTTTCTTTTTGAAGCCAGACTTTAATGTGCAGCCTCTTTACCACTGGAGTCTTTTTCAAATGCAGATTGTGGTTCAGTAGGTCTGGAGTGAGGCCCTGAAAACGATTTCCTAACTAGCTCCCAGAGATGCCAATTCTGAAGGTTCATGGACCACATTTGGAGTTGCAAAGCTTTAGCTGGACCTATGCCTCACTCAAATTTCAATTCCCACCTGGTGGCTCATATTCAGACTGTTGAGTGCTCATATTCAGAATAGATGAGTTTGGGAACTTGCTCTAGGGAACGGAGCCAGAATGGAGGAAAGGCTACAGGGCTCTTTTTAGCTAACACCTCGGAAAGCAGCAATTAGGAGGCTGAGGGGTGAGCACCCAGCAGACAACATGGCAGATGCTGGATTTCTGGCAGCCACTGAATCTCTGAATCTCCGCTGCATCATAATTCCAACTATTTCTTGGGAAGCACCAAGTTCTGTGTGTTTTCCTTTTTTTCCCCAATGATTCTCCACTGCCTTCTATGCAAAACCCTTCCTCTCTGAGGATTAAGATTTGGTTGCTGAGAGTTAAAACTCTATTTTTGCCCAATCAAGAGAAATAAAGCCAAAATTCCTCTTCAAAAATAAAAACTTCTCATTGCTACACAAACATTCGGGACAGCATGGAAAGAGACTTTGCATCAGGCTGGGATCCGTTTGGGCCTGAGGGTCATTCCCTGCCACAGCAGTGCAGGTTGATGGCTCATACCTCAGATGCCATCAAAACTTTTTTTTTTCTTGAAGACAGAGTCTCACTCTAGCATCCAGGCTGGAGCTCAGTGGTGTCATCATAGCTCACTGCAGCCTCAAACTCTAGGCTCAAGTGATCCTCCCACTTCAGCCTGCATAGTAGCTGGGGGCTACAGGGACATGCCACCATGCCCGGCTAATTTTTTTATTTTTTGTAGAAATGGGGTCTTGCTATGTTGCCCAGGCTGGTCTTGAACTCTTGGCCTCAAGCGGTCCTGCCACCTCAGCCTCCCAAAAGCACTGAGATTACAGGTATAAGCCACAACACCTGGTAAAAAACTCATTTTCAATCCTCCCGTCCACCAAACGAAGTATGTGTCCCCATTAAATGGATGAAATCTTTTCAGGATTACTCAAGGGATGCCAGGAGGACCCAGGGATGCGTGAAAGTAGAGCAGAAACTGCTTTCACGTGCTCCTGCCCCACCCATTCGCCATCTGGCCCCCATCCAGATGCACACCCTTGCTAAGGAGGGGTGGGGTCTGAGCACACACTTGGTTATGTCCTGCGTGGCCTCCCCTTCCGTGCGTAGATCATTCGTCCAGTAAGTTTTGGGGCACCTGACACTTTGCCGGTACGTTTGTGGGCAGCATGGAAAACAACACCATTGCAGGCCGTGCCTTTGTGGAACTTAAATACTCTCACCTGATAGTGTTCAAATAAAATAAAAAATAATAAGCCAGAATCAAGGGGAAAAGGTGATATTTTAGGAAAGGTGGTCAAGAAGGAGGTGGTACTTGAGCAGAGAACTGAAAGAAGGGAGAGGGAAGTATTTTAGGCAGAGGGAACAGCAAACTCCAAGTCCTTGCTACCGGCATGTTTTGCTTCTACTTCATTCTAGAACAGGGTGGTACAATTGAGAAAGGCTGAGTACATCTTGCTCCCCATGCTTTGTCAGGCTAACAGCTTCTTTAGGAGGGAATACAGTCTGGAACAAATCCGATCTGTTTTATAGACTGTTTCCAGAATCTAAAATGAGCGATTTGATGAGTGAATAGTGGATGGAGAACATTCCATTCTGCCCATGTATAGACAACCCCACAATATAGGAGGCAGGTGAGAAATTGGAAGCTCAGTGCCTCATCACAGCCCCAGGAGTGATGGAAAAGTTTCCCAACCAGGATCTCTCCCCCACTGACACCCACCCCACACCTCCAATCTTGCTAAAATGAGGGTCTTTCGTTCATCTCTTTAATGCCCCCGGTCTCTTCCTTACTTATTTAGCCATTCTTAAATTTCGTTCATGGTCTGTCCAAGGCCTGTGTTTTTACCCTCATTACTTTCTTCTGCACATGCACATTCTAACGTAATCCCATCCCCATCAGCTTAGAGGTGTCATATTTGAACACGTCATTTACATCTGGCTTAGTTCTTGAGGTCTTTGCTATTTTACTTCTAAATCGAAGGTAAAGGCCTAGATAGTTTCTATTTATCTTGCAGTCCTGGGACAGACACTAACACTTCCTCAGTGCCTATTAGGAATTTAGTAAAGTTACTTCTTACAGTCTTTTCTGTACCCAAGGGGTTCCTCTGTGTATACACCACCTTTCGTGCATATAGTGATGTGTAGCCGGAGGCCCCTGGCCCCAAAACCCAAGGGCGGAGTCACTACCAAGGGGAGGCAAATGAAGATGCAATCATTGCTTCGGATAAAACCTTGTCTGGAGTTCTCGCCCAATCTCCCCAACAACCTCCACCCACATTCCTCTGTCTCCTCCCTGCACACAATGCAATTACCCCTCCAGTGGTTCTCCACTAAGCAGGACCGAACAAATGAAAACAAGGCTTAATTTGTTCAAACAAAGGAAAATATAGACAAACTTAGCAGGCGGACAGTGGTGACTATGGGACTTGATTCTTCAGTGGGGACTTGTGGAGAAGTGTGACTCCGACTGTCGTCCAGCTGGCCCGCCCAGGCTATGCGGAGACTCCGACCGGGGAGCCCGGGAGGGCAGGTGCGTGCATTTCGCGGGTACCAGCACCTTTGCCATAACTTCATTACTATGACACGCGACGTGTGTGGGAGCATGACAACTGCCTACGCCCCCACATGGGATATAACACATCTTTTTCTTTCTCTGCTACCCCATAAAAACCCCACACTGCTTTCCCTCGGGGAGACGCTGCTTTGGAGAACATTCCAGGTGTTTTCACTTTCTGCTGCAAATGATCAGGATCTTGATCCTGCAGTTGGCAACCTTCCCAGGAAGAGGAAATGGCAGGTGTTTCTGGAACCCGAACAGGAAACGGGCCCTGCAGAGTAGAAGGGTGGGGCTGAGGGTGACATTTCAGCACAGAGCTGGTCTGAACACAAGCCCTGAAAGGCTGATGGGAAGTTTAAGGTTTAAAGGAGACGAAGGCAGCAACTTAAGCCTGTCCGGCAAAAGTGGTCATACTGTTGTACGTCACTCATACGTGGTTTTTGAGCCTGATTGTTTCATGTCTTTTTAATGTATTTTGTGGACAGGCAGAGACAGAGACTTGCCAAGAGCTAAATTGTCAGGGAGGCTGGCTCTTGGGACAGGAGAAACCTCAGATCCACTGTGTGCATTGGAGTTGAGGGTACTCTGAGGTTGACACGGTTTCTCGGGGACACAGCTGAGCCTCTGAGGCACCTTGATGATGTTTGCTCTGTCTCCCAGCCACAGAGACACAGCCCAGCCCCCAAAGGATATGTGGAGTCCCCAGTGGTCTCCAGGTCAAATTGATCTTGGGAATTTGTATACGTGATTGCAAAGCACAGTTTATTTTATGTACTGTACCCGCAGTAATAAGCCTAGGACTTCTCATGATGCTTGCCAACCTACACAAATTGATTCCTCAAGGAGCTAAGCATGAACAGTCTAGAAAAGATCCAGCAAGAAAATTCTTACAAGAAAAGATAGATTTATTATTATTTGGACTCGTGTTTTCAGACTCAGGTATTATGCTAAACAGTGCACAAGCATTGTCATGTTTTCATTCGTTGCTCAGTTGGCCTGACGTGGGTTCTGTTAATCCCATTTTTATTACTGGGGAAACAGGTTCCGATTAAGTGATTTGCCCAAGGTTGCTATTACTGCATTTTAGACCACGTCTTCCATCAGAGGGTCAGAACCCTTGATTCCCTGTGTGGGTGTGAATAAAGTAGCAATCTGAGAAGATAAGCAGAGAGGTTCACAGTCCGAGCATCTGCATGTTCCCCCAGCAGGCGAGAGCCAGCTGAGATTAATCCTGGCCCATACCCGTACTTGAGGGATATTGAAGAATTAGATGTTACTGAAAATAAGTCATGCATGGTGAGGAGTGATTACTCCAGCCCATGTTACCAGATCCATCCAGAAAGCCAGTGTAACCATCACAAACGGGCACCATGGAAATGCATTTCTGACCATCCTTACTGGGATGACACAGAGCATCTGACAGCTTTAATTTGTGTGTTTGTGTCGGCCACGTGATACTCACTGGGACACCAGCAAGTCTGTCCTTCTGGGTTTGGGAAGCAAACATAGCCACATCCCTCATTGTCTTTTGAGCAGCTGTTACTACTTGCAGATGCCTCCGACCCCCCAAAACATATTTAGATTAGGTTCCAGAAGGGTCTTCTGCAAACTTTTTTGCAAATACATTACCAGACTTACAGGACCCAGATGTTTTCCCCAAATTAGATAGCTCCTCAATGCAATTCCTTTTAGTCAACTAGGTCTGAGTGATTGGTGGTTCTTCCTCATGGGTAAGGATGGCTTGAGAAGCCTAGGAAATCCCGATGAGGGACCAGCTTAAGAAAAATTGAGGCTGGGTGTGGTGGCTCAAGCCTGTAATCCCAGCACTTTGGGAGGCTGAGGTGGGAGAATTGCTTGAGGCCAGGAGTTCAAGACCAGCCTGAGTAACATAGTGAGACCTAGTCTCTACAAAAAATTTAAAAATTAGCCAGGTGTGGTGACATACACTTGTAGTCCCAGCTACTTGGGAGGCTGAGGCAGGAGGATCTCTTGAATCCAGGAGTTTGAGGTTGCTGTGAGCTATGATTGGGCCACTGCACTCTAGACTAGGTGACAGAGCAAGACCCTGTCTCCAAAAAAAAAAAAAAAAAAAGGAAAGAAAAATTGAAGGGAGCTCTGACTCATTCAAAATCCCATTGTGAGCTCTCTTCTCCCCTCAAATTATACCCGGATAAACACTTGATTTGAATGTGATAAAATGGACACTCATAGATTCAATATTCGGACATGCTGTGTCTCTCATCTGTGTTAAGGTGTCTCTGGAGAGTCACTATGATTAGAGTAAATATACTCACAATTCACACCATGCACTTCACGGATGAGTCAGTGTACCTTGCACAGAAGACTGAGAAGAGGGGACAGGGACAGCCCTGGGCTCAGAACTGGGAGCAGCTCAATTCATCTGAGAGGCACTCCTGAGAAATGCATTCCTGCTCCTTCCCACAGGGCACAGAAGATGAATGTGATGTAGAGATGGTGGTAGAGAGGAAGAGGAGGGGTAGTTGAGGCTGCCCCTTCAACCTCTGGATCTAGAGCAAACAGTTGCTTCAGCAAGTCAGTCCAGTAGGTTCCAGCCATGGGGACGTGCCCCTGCTATCTCGCTCCTCCAGAAAACCATGTCATGGCTGAGTTATCTACGCTTTCCTACCTCGTAGGAAGAAACTGTGAAAGTGACCCAAAGCCTAGCTCCTTAGATTAGTGTATTTCATTAGCCCATTGTTACTGTTACTGAATTTGAGCAAGTTGTTTCCTCTTTTCCAGCCTACTAACTTTAACCTTAATTTTTTCACTATCTGATGCTTTATTCCAGTCTGGGAAATGAAAATAAAGCAAGTTTCTGAAGGCAGGAACTTGTTCTATCTGACTCCTGGCTATTGCATCCTATGGTTTAGGACAGGGGCCGGCAGAAGGTGGGCACTCATTTCTTGAGATGTATGAATGACACTGCTGAAAGTTATCAGATTAGTACTCTTCAGCAGCTAGGGCAGCAACCTAATGAATTTGTTAGTACAATAGTCAAAATTGGATTTGTTACCAAAAAATTAACTATTTATTGCCACACTTTATCACCTAAAAAATACGTCCGTATGCCTAATGCTTCTTAACCCTTAAAGTCAGGTTAAACCAAACAGTGAGTTAAAAAGTAACACAGTATAGACGAGGGAGATGGGAACACAGTATGGGATTAGGTACGTGGAAGAAATGATTCTGTCCCTATTTGTTTCTACTCGTCCTTGGAGAGCATTCCATTTTTAAAATGTCAGAGAGGACTGTACTCTTAAAAAAATATTTATGTCGTAAAAGACTAAGAAAGGCTGTGGAGAGTTCCAGATTAAAAGAAGCTAAAGGGAAGTAACAGTTCAATGTGATGCTCAACCCTGGACTGCAGCCTCCACGGGAGAGGAGTGGGAAATGCCATAAGAGGCCTCATGAGGTCACCGGACAAAACATGAATATGGACCATAGATTAGAGGACAGTATTTACATTAATATAAATTTATGAAACTGATTACTGTGGCTATGTAAGAGAATATCATCCTTCTTAGGAAGTCCACATAGAAGTAATTAGGGATGAGGGCCATGATCTATATGTAGCTTCCCCTCAAATGGTTCCAAAAACAATCACACATGTGTGTGTGCATGTGCACACATACGTGTTCATGGTGTGGAAAGCGAGAAAGCAAATGTATACAGCAAATGGGGTAACATGTTAATAATTTGTTAATCTGAGTAAAGAACATTGCTGATATTTTTGTGCTGTTTTTATTTTTCTACTTATAGAATGGTTTTCGAAAAATATATAAAAATTATCCATATAGGCCGGGCGCGGTGGCTCACGCCTGTAATCCTAGCTCTGGGAGGCCGAGGCGGGTGGATCGCTCGAGGTCAGGAGTTCGAGACCAGCCTGAGCAAGAGTGAGACCCCATCTCTACTAAAAATAGAAAGAAATGATCTGGCCAACTAAATATATATATACAAAAAAATTAGCCGGGCATGGTGGCGCATGCCTGTAGTCCCAGCTACTCGGGAGGCTGAGGCAGTAGGATCGCTTAAGCCCAGGAGTTTGAGGTTGCTGTGAGCTAGGCTGATGCCACGGCACTCACTCTAGCTGGGCAACAAAGTGAGACTCTGTCTCAAAAAAAAAAAAAAAAAAAATTATCCATACCTATTCTTGATTTTAGTAACAAAACATAGAGGTTAGGAATGAGAGATTGAGGGACAAATCAAAAGCCTTTCATTGTCGTCCTTGGTGCAAATGCAGTAGGGGTGAAGGTGACTCCATGGCGAATCAGAGTGACTATTTGATTTCAGTATATTCACAAAGGCTTCTACCTTTAAATATGAGTTAAAATATAGATGAATAGGGTAAAATTTGCATTGCTTGCAAGGAAGGAGGGCAGAGAGAAGAATTTTTAAAATTCATGTTCTGATTAACCTGGAAGAAATCTGAAAAAGAGGAAAATGTGAACAACAGTAGATACAATAAATAGCCAAGTATAAAGTAAAAAGGAAGATGTGAAATCAGTCCTACCAGGCACTGGAAGCAATATGCATGGGTTGAACTCCAGTATCGGATGACAAGGACTCTTGCATTGGAGGAACACGATCAAACTACATGCTCTCTGCAAGAGCCACACTTAAAAATTTTCACAGGAAATTTGAAACTTGAGGGATAGGTAGAGAATAAATCAGGCATGTGCCAATCAACTAATATTAAGTAAAATGAAATTCAAAACCAGTAACTTTGATATCAGCTACGGAAGAGCCATATGGGTTTACGAGTGGTGAGGAATCATTTGCTACCTTTCTATTTTCTTTGTACCCCTAGGAGGGAAGGCACTGTTTGCTTAGCAACCCAGTCAAATCCCCTTGTTCCAGCATAAATAACATTAATGACGGCTGTCCCAGACCACTGTCTGGAGGCTGTCTTTCATTGACTTAGCCTAATAATGTCCTTTTGTTGAGAAGGACATTCTGATTTATATATATATATATATATATATATATATAAACATGAATACATGATTTTTTGAAGTTTGTACTAATGATCTCACGTTATCTGCAATCACTCTGAAGAACAGATAGAATGACTTCAAATAGTGCGTTGAATCCACTAAAATTGTGGCTGCTTAAGGCTTCCAGGTCTTTTTTGTAAAGCTACTAAAAGCAAGTAAAGAGGACCCTCTATGGGACACCTGCAAGGAGGCTTTGGGGACTGGCTTCTCCATGCCTGAGTTTTTGCTGCCACCTACAGACTGAGTCTGGGCACAGCATGTTCCCTTAATGCCACTTTTCACACATGCCAAAAGGTCTCTTAAATATCGTCTATGTTGCATGTTGCACAATGAACCACAGTGAGTATCCAGCCTCCACGAACACGGTGTCCCCAGACAGGAGCTATAGGGACATATCTTCTACATGTCATGGAGTGTGGTGAAATGATGAAGTCACCAAAACTGCAAAGAATACACTCTATGATGATGTAAACCTTTCTTTTTGTTGCTATTTGTATTCCTTTCAAAGTTTAAGTTTTCCATTGCATTTAAATGATACAACTTTAAATGCATTAACTTGGTCGTATCTTATGTCACTGAGGGAATTTTCGGTGCAGTTTTTTTTTCTTTGCTTGGCTTCACCCTCTCTTGTCATCCACCCACATTCTTCCTTCCCACTTGTCAAGGTAACACATGTTGCAAGTACTGTATTTGGTGTATATGTGCATGCGCAGGCATATAAATGCATACACATTTGGGGAGGAAAGTCACCAAAAAAAATCTTCTTTATGTGTGTATGTATGCACTTTTTAAGGCTATTATTTATTCTCTCTTGCCACTTGGAATCCGTAGACTAAAAGCCAGGTACCATGGCATGTACCTGTGGTTACAGCTACTTGGGAAGCAGAGGTAGGTAGATCGCTTGAGCCTGGGAATTCGAGGCTGTAGTGCGCTCTGATCACACCTGTGAATAGCCACCGCACTCCAGCCTGGGCGACAGAGCGAGACCCTGTAGACTCAGTCACTAGGTGTCCAGAGCCCACTTGCCTTAAACCCTGCCTCATCACACCTGCTTGACAGAGCCTCTGGGTCAGATTATTCGCCTCTTAAAAATCTTCCAGATCAAAGATTTAATGCTGACCCGGACAGGTGAAAAAATATTTCTGTGCTTTGTCTTTGAGGGCAGGTCCAAGGATGTTTTCTTACGTCTAACTAATATATCCCCAGCTTCTAGTTAAACCGATTTTATGGAATAAATAAATGTTTATTGGATCCTCTGCTCCTAAAATCTTTAAAATTTAATTGAGGAAACAAAACCTACCCTAAAAGAGAAAGTGAAAATGATGATTCCAGGGGGATTTCAGTAGCGGCTAAGGGTACAAGCTCTGAAGTCTGATCAAGGACATTTAAACCCCAGCTGTACGCCGGAAGGCTGTGTGGCACTGGGTAAGCCAGTTAACCTCTCTGCGCCTTTTGTCTACATTATAGACTTCTTGTTGTAAGATTCGAGATAATATATGCAGAGCACTTAGCAAAAGCCAAGGCTCTGGTATAAATAATAGATTTTTTAAAAAATACTGCTGACCCAGTTTCCCATCTAAGAAGAGATGAGTTTCTTGGCTTGACAGAGAGAAGCAGAAGGAACGTGAACATTAAAATGTGGCTGAGTGAACCAGAGATGGGGCTCTGTGTGCACACCCCCGTCCTGGTGGAATGTGGTCAGTGGGATGACAGGACACTGGGATTAGCCTGAGGGTCTGCAAACAGGTGGCCTGTGCCTTATTTCCTGGGTGCCCCCCTGGGACTGCAGCAGGATCCAGTGTCCCCCTCCCCTAAATGGAGGAGATGACCCTATGGTGAAGTATAAACCGCAGCGTGGAGTCACCAAGCGGGCACCTGGGTCAGCTCCAGATCCACAGTGGCACAGGTGGGCATCAAGACAGGCACAGATACAGTTGGATGCCCACAGCCCAGGAGACCCCGAAGTGTGGAAAGAAGGAAGTAGGATTATCTTTAGGCTTCTCGGTAGAAAAGCAGGTGAACTTTGGACACCTTCCAGGCGCTGGTGGGCACAGAAACTCGGAGGCCAGTGGCAATGAGGATTCAGCAAGAGATGGCAGGGTGGACACGCGAGATCCAGACACTCCACCCCATGCCTTGACTGTGACCCCCCTTGGAACTTAGATGCAACCCGAGGAGAAAGGAGGGAGGTGTGAGAACTCCTGAATGAACTGGAGAAAACCTGAATTGGCTGAAATTACATTTCTCTCTTCCCTGGAATGTGAACCCCAAATAAAAGTTCAGGAATAAAAAATAATATATAAAGCTTATGTTTGAGACCTGAGAAATTAGTATGTCACACTAATAAAGCACTTAGCACGGTGCCCAGCACGTCGTAAATGCTTTGTAAACATTAGCAATTATTATTCATAAGCAGACAGGCTTCAACAACCAGTCAGTGAGGCAAGATAGAAAGTAGCAAATGGCAAAAGGTTTCGGAGCTTGGCAGCCATGGGAGCCGCACAACCCAGGCCTCCTGCTAGGGAGCAAGTTCATGGACAGCCCAGCTGCTCCTCCCCCTGGACCACCCCCACCAAACGGCCACGTTCTGCAGGATTGGGGCTCCCCTCCAGCCTGGCCAAATGCCTGCAGAGCTGCATGGCGAACCCCTCCTTCCGCCACTGTCCCGGGGGAGTGAGCTGCCTCTTGGTCTGAAGGCTCCTAGCCGGCTCCTGCCTCCTCTCCATCCTTCCCTGGCTTCCCCCAGGGAATCTCTTGCACCTCTAATCCCATCTTGGTGTCATCTTCTCAGAGAACCCAACTTCTCTAAGAGGCTTTACCCTACTAGTCACTGTGGGCGCGGAGGACACAGATGGGAGGATCAAAGGGACTTAGATGTGGCTGAGATCCAGGGTGTTCGTGGCCTCCAGAGCAGGTGTGGGCACGAGCTCTGGACTGTCTGCCTGAGGTGGAGTCAGATTTCAGACCCACTCAGAGAGGCCGGGCTCTATGTGGCAGGTGGTGGGAGAGCTGGTTGCTGGGCTTTTGTCAGAGCGATGCCAGGGAGGGAAGGAGATGACAGCAGTTCAGGAATTTGCTCTTGAAGCTTTATCTCTGTTGTGGAATGGAAAACCTTGTCTTCTGTCAAATGAATCCCAAGCTTTAGCAAGTATGTGAGGAAAAGTATCTCATGCCTAATATCATACCATAAAATTTAACCCTGATCCAAGAAACACAAAAGACCTAGTGCAATTGCTGCAGAGAAGCCCCTCTTAAAAAAATCATCTATGTTGTAAAAGAATACGTAAGATTTAACTGTGAGGAACAGTCCATTTATTTTACCACTCTGAACCTCAGTCTCCTTCTCTGTAAAATGAGGAAATGAGTCCAGAATATCCATTACAGCTTTAACTATATTGTTTTTTTTAATTTCAACATATTATGGGGGTACAAATGTTTAGGTTACGTATATTGCCCTTGCCCCCCTCCCCTAACTGTGGTTTTTAAGAGTTTGGGGAACTGGAAATTAAAATGAAATGTGGCATCATTTCAAACTTTAATTTCAGTAGCCACAAGATGCCAGGCTACTTTTATTTGCAGATGCTTGACATGATGTCACCGAAAAAGATTTCTAAACACATTTGTCTTTCTCATGACATGAGACTTTTAATATCATCAGTTATAAATAATCACTTGCTGACAGTTTACGCTGACAAGCGTTTGAGCAGTTGTCAGTCATATGTTCATTTTATCGATTTTTTTTCTTATATATCAGGACTGAAATAAAACTAACTGTTCTGAATAAAACTAACAGTTCTGAATAAAACTAACTTTAACTCTTTAAAAGCTTAATTTTTTTCTTTAGTCAACAGTGATGAGATGCTTCATTCACATAAACAAATAAGTGAAATGGAAGGTATATTGTTACTGCAATGTTATTTAACTCTTTGACTTTCTTTTGAATGAAATGCCAATGTGATCCATCATCAAAAGTGATTCCAATCATGTATCAGCCGACAAATCAGTTAGCTCTTCTTGCATTTTGCACCTGACTTGTGAAAACATTTGCTGACCCAGACACGAGAGTCCCTCTGAACACAATATTTAATAATGTTTTCTGGATCGTCAGCCTAGAGGTTTGAACACTCCAGGGCAATGAATAGACACCAGGTAGGAGTTGAGGGACGAAAATGCAGGGGCGGGGAGGGAAGACCCCTCCCTGGTGGCTCTATGCCTCCACTGCAGATGGATTTTGGAAAACAGTGCAAAAGGAAGTTAAGGTCCATAAATGAATGTCTTGAGAACCATCTGGCAAGAAACCTTTGTGAAGTTTCTGTGGAACCTCAGGGTTATACATGGCCTGGTTTGAAAGCTACTCATTCGGAACTCCAGGACTGCAGGTTCTGGCTAACAGTGCAGACTGCTGAAAGTAGCACGATTCGGGCAAGATGCCAAAGGGACTTGGAAACAAGCCACCTCTCTAGGTCGATGTTAAATGGGTTTCCCGGACTACCTGCATCAAATATTATCTGGGTGTTTGTTTAATATGAAGATTCCGAGGCCAGACCAACTAAACTGGAATCTTTAGGGAGAAAGGACCTAGGAAACTGTTTAACCAACCTACGTGTCTCTTAAGCACACTAAAGTTTAAGAAATACTCTCTCAGTGATCTAGGCTCTATTTTGTGGATGTAGCTGAACCCACAGAAGGGTACATACTTAGCTACATCTTTTGGTCGTAGCACTTTTATGAAGTTTTCATCTTATGTCCTAAAAATTTGTAAAAATCATAAACAGATCAATGCATGGCACTATTGTATCAGTTTATTAAAATGAAATAGCACATAGTGATATTTGTATCACTCAGTCTCCTACCACAAACCTGGCTAAGGAATTTATTTAGAAGGCAGTGCTTAAATAGTATTTTCCCTGCAGGTCTGGCACGAGACTCAGTTATACATTGTAATTAAAATTATGCCAACCCTGATTTTCCTTTTTGCCCTAATTGCCAGAAGCTCATAAGCTAATTTAATCACAGCAGGTATGTTGAACCTTATAATTTAAAAAGGTATATTCTCATTTTTATTGATACTTTTAATTTCATTTTTAAAATTTTATTATGTTTTTGTAATAAACTGTATTCAAATCTAAGTCTTTGACAAGTCTTTCTGCAAGTAACTTAGGTCAGAAGGTGCAGTCATTTACTTTTTATTACATTTATTATTTTTTCTTTTTGTTATGTCAAACTAACAAACAGCAAGAGTCTCTCTAAAAGAAAAGGGTATTTATTTGGGAGTAAGGCATTGCAATGGGAATATATGTACCATGGTAAACCGTGTGTGTATTCAGAGAAGTAAAGAGAACAAACGTTTTTAAAGGAAAAATGAGGATTATCTAACTGCTTTGAAATAATTGTCCTTGGCTACAAAGAGTGACACCAGTCTGAGGCTGGACAGGCAGTTGCTGGGCAGATGTCCACACAAAAGTATCTTTTGTGCAAGGTGTGGTTTTTCTAGTCTTTTGTAATAGTTTTTGTCATCAAGCATGCACGTGGGAGACCCTCTCTTCATAGCCTTCCCTGGCTCTGTATGTCCAGGTTTTTTTGTTTGTTTAACACTAGTGACTCCATTTTGATTCTGGCAACTTTCACAATTAGAATAAAATAGATTAATTATTAAAATTTTAGAGTGCTTGATAAAGTATAAAAAAGTCAATTCATAATCTTGCCAGAGATAGTCATGGTTAATATTTTATTGTGTTTCTTTTCTTCTTTTTATATGCATATAGTTTCTTTACAAAATTGGAACCATGCTATATGCTATGAATCCTGGTGTGTTTGCTTTTGAACTTAACATGATTATATCTATCAAAAGAAGTTTATTATGTCATTATTTATCTCATCTTTTGGAGGTACTAAAATTTATGTATCTTCACTGGTTGTTTCTAGTTATTTTCTGCTATACTGATACTGTGATAAGCATATTATATACACATTTTACACTCATCTGGGATTGTTTTTTGGATAAACTCCTAGGAGTAAAATTATAAGATCAGTAGGTAGGAAAATGTAAGGCTTCTATAAGGTTCTACCAAATCACATTTTAGAAACACTGTCTGAATCATTTTTAATTTCCAGTTCCCCAAACTCTACATCAATAAACCGCACCAATTCTTCTTCCCCAAATTCCTTCTTTTCATCCCTGATGTTCTAGTTCAAGTCCTGTTCTCTCTCACCTGGGCTATCCTTAGAATTTCTCTGCCCACAGGTCTGAGTCTCCAGACCAGCTCTTTTCTTCCTCTTCCTCCTTTTTAGTTGAGCTGATGTTTTAAAAAAAATTTTAAGAGACAGGGTCTTGCTATGTTGTCCAGGCGGATCTCAAACTCTTAGGCTCAAGCAGTCCTCCCACCTTGGCCTCCCAGAGTGCTGGGATTATAGGTGTGAGCCACCATGCCCAGCCAACTTTTTAATATTCACGTTTTCCCTTTGCTCATGCTACCTTTTCCTCCTTTTTAAAATAAGCAAACAGTTGTTCACTCGAATGGTTTTTCATTTCATGGGGCAGGGCTTTCCAGAACTGGCTAGTGTTGCCACCAGGATTCTTTATCTCTTGTTAAAAATGTCCATGTTCTTATCATATTATGTGAGAAGCTTAAATTGTCCTGTGTCCCTGGGCAGAAAACAAGCCCACATTGAGCACATGTGCCCAGCAAAGCTTGGACAGATAACTTCCTTCATCAAGAATCTGACCCTCTCACTCCTTTGCTTAAAAGCATTACAAGGCTTAACCTTTAATTACTAACTGGATGAAGTCCACATTTCTCGCCATGGTAATAAAGGCCATGTGTAATATCTGTCCCCAGCCTAGTTTCTAGTGCCATCTCTCATTACATCTGCCTCATGAACATTCTACGCTCCAGCCAAAATGCACAGTTGCTTCTGCTAAAAACTGTCTCTGATTTCATTATTTCTTCAATTTTCCTTATATTCTCATTGTGCCCAAATTCTGCATACACTTCAAGATCAGCTTAAATGCTCCTCCAAAGCCTGCCCCAGTCCTTCTGCTCAGAATCGATTGCTCTCATCATTGGCACCTACAGAATCCTGCTTTGTCTAAAGCTTCCAAATGTGTTCCTGAGCCTCTCCCACACCATGCCCAGCCCTTCAAGCGCAGGGACTGGATCTGTGTCTCATCCATCTTTGTACCGACTAGCACATAGTTGTGCTCCATAGATATTTGTTACAGTAATAATACTAAGTGGAAGATACAAAAATAAAGAAGGAGGGAAGAATGGTTGAGGAAACTCCTCCCCCAATATCGGGTCAGTGCTCGGTGGTATACACACATTAAAGAGGATATCAGTGATGTGGATTAGCACAACCAAAAGGTAACCTTCAAATCATTTCTGTCTCTTTCTCTCTTCCCCCCACTTCTGTATCACACAGATACATGTAATCTTAAAATTATGTTGTTAGGGAGGTTCTGTGGTAGAAAGGGAAACATTACAGGATAGAGGACAGGGATGTATCTTCAGATTTTGTAACTATGGGATATCAACATGGAATGCTTAAAGACCTATTTGCTGAGGATCCTGTAAGCCTCTTAGAAAACAGTGACAAGAACTTGGGGACATTTGTTAGGACACTGGATACTCTGGCATTTATCAACCAAGCCTGGAGCTGCTCTCCACTACGGGGGTGATCTCCGTGGAGGACAGAAAGTCTACTGATTTGTTACTCAAGTGCCCTTTGGCCCAATGCCCGGGAGTTTATCTTTAAAGACCTTAGTAGAGGGGATTGTAAACTAAAGAGTCCAAGTACCTACCGGAAGCTTAATTAGCAGCTGAATGTGCCAGTGGGTAAAGAATGTTCCCCCTGTCACCAAGAAGAACCCTGAAGCACGAATGCAAGACAGCAGCCGAGAATATAGCAATGGTCAGTTGCAACCACCGGGTGGCGCAGCGGGATGCAAGACTGGGCACTACGAGGCAAACGCATACTCCGGCTGTTCTCCCCAGAGGAAGTCTGGTAACCCCAGAAATGGGTCTGGAGGAGGACGCAGAGTCAGACACCATTGAGACACCTGCAACCCAAGACCTTACTTTCACCCTTGCCCCAATTTTACATGTAAAAGTACTTCTGGAAAATGAATGATCTTCTAGGATCAGCTTTTGAAAACAAATTGCTAAATATTCAAGAGCTAAAATAATAGAATTCTAAACTTATAAATTTGTACATTACTAAATTATATTTAAAATAAAAGCAATAAATGCTCCAAACTCATCATGTTCTAATTCTTTTACTGCATTTTACTATTGTCTGTGTTGAGGTTAGGTACATCTATTGTATCTGTATGATGCTATATATAATAGTGTGCTGCTACTGTACATCTCTTCCCAACTCCATGGTCAGTGACATCATGTTGGCAACTTGAAATTGGCTGTGGGGGAATATTGACACCATGGACATTGGCAAATGCTACAAATGAGCTCTTTGCAAGGTTGGTGGTTATTAAACATTTACCAAGCATTACTGGATGAGAAAGAGAGATCACTCATAAATTATGCTGGAAGAAAAGAGGGGAAAGTCTGGCATTACAATTTTCCTCTAATAATAATTCAGACACACCAAAAAGCAGTAGCTAAAAAGTTGGACTCTGTAGTCAGGATTTAGGATTTGAATCTGTGCTCTGACGTTTATTTGCTGTGTACCTTGGGCAATTGACTCTGTGGGTGTCTGTGCCTTCATCTATAAAAAAGATATAGTACCCCACTTAGTAAGGTTATTGTAAGGATTACATGAATTAATATGTATCAGTCACCTTAAATAGCTATATGTATTAGCTGTTATTTCCAAAAGGCAATAGAATTATTAATGCCACTAATGCAGAAGTCATGATGATACACACAGCAGGGACACACTTGAAAATTCTGAGAACCTAAAGCTATTTACCAATCTTGTTATATTTTTTACATTTAATTTCACATCATGATTCCCAAAAAGCATATCTTTTGACACAAGAGTATATCTTAAATTGAGTCAAACAGAGAGCTTGCTCAGAAATTGAGTTAATAGAAACTCCAAGTCTCATTCCTCTAAGAGGAGTTAAGATCTTTTCTCTTTGAATGGTGGGTAGCCTTTGAGAACAAATTGAGGGAATGCTCTCACGTAGTGATGAAAGGAACATAGAAGGATCTAGAACAATTAGACATGTTGTGACTCTCTGTCGTGCACTCTTTCTCTCTCTCTGAAACCGAGTAAATAATAGACTCGGCTTTGTGATGTGAAGAGCTTAATTAGGTCTGGATTTTGATTGATATGAAATTCAAGATGTCTGCTGACATAAAGCTGTGAATGCCTTTTCTGGAAGTTTTGGAGAAAACTGTAGTACGTCCTACCCTCTGAGATCCTGACCTGAAGCACTATCCTACCTGAGGCCTGAGGGATGCTCCGTTGACCCATCGTCACTTCCAACTGGCAGGAATTGGAACACTATGAAATCAACTGGCCAAAGAGACTGTAGAGAACCCATTCCATAATCCGCACTTTAAAGCCGACTGCAGCATTTTCTACTCAACGTCAGTCACTTACCTTTTTGACACATTTATTTTAATGGGCTAATCAAACTAGTATTTGTTGACTCTGTTATTTCTGCCCAACACTGTTAGAAGTGCTATTTAAAAATTTATTTTAAAAACAATAATCTAGGCCAGGTATGGTGGCTCATGTCTATAATCCCAGTACTTTGGCAGGCCAAGGCAGGAGGATCATTTGAGGCCAAAAGTTTGAGACCAGCCTGGGCAACACAGTGAGACCTCTTCTCTAAAAAAAATAAGAAAAACTGAGGTGGTGGTGCACGCCTATAGTCCTAGCTACTCTGGAGGCTGAGGCAAGAGGCTTGCTTAAGCTCAGGAGTTCAAGGCTATGGTGAGCTATGATGGAGCCACTGCACTCCAGCCTGGGTGACAGTTGAGATCTCATCTCTTAAAAACATAAAATAAATAAAAAATAAAAACAATAGCCTAAAAGGAGAAGAATACCTTTCCAAGGACTAAGAGGGCATATTTTATAAGTCCCTAATAAATAACTTTCTTTAAAAAAAAATCAAACAACACTTTTAACAATGCAGACACACTCCAAGTTTATCATTCTGGAACTCCTGGACCACCAGACAGTGACGGAGGTGCTTCCCCACCGAAGAGTATGCACATTGCCATTTTTAGAATTCCTTCTGGTACACGGTCTACTCAGCGCCTCAGGGGAAAAGCATGTGACATTCTCAGTCATTTTAGACTACAGCTGTCTTAGTGTCATGGTGCTACTCAGAACTATTTTGGCAGCACCATAGCTGCTGGAGAAGCCCAGATGGGTGTGTCCATGCATAGCTGAGTAGCGACAAGGACGAGACAACTGTCACCAATAAGGTGCCTGCCTCATAGTCAGACCAGGGCCATAGACCTTGCTAGTTGGTGCATTTTAAAACTTCAGTAAATGGATATTATACAAATAAATAATCATGGTTGAGCATGTGTAAAATATAAAATCATAAAGATTAATTTCAAATGTAATATTTTAATTGCTATACAATCGCACTGTGTAGATATAAACACTATTAACACTTTTGCTAAATTTCCTTGAGTCACATTTCTCTGTATAGCGGGGAGAAAGAGAGAGAGACCTTTTCTTTATTCTCATTGTCTCTACCATTTATTTTGAAATAATTTTAGGCTTACAGAAAAGTTGCAAAAATAGTGTAAGGAATTCCAATACATTTTTCACCCAGCTTCCTCAAATACTAACATTACACCATATTTGCTTCATTCTCTCTCTCTCTCTCTCTTGTTTTTTTTCTGAACCATTTGATGGTAAATTGCAAACCTGATGCCTCCTTTCCTGTCAATATCTCTGCGTGTCTTCCACATACCCAGATTATGTTTATCAAAATCAGAAAATTAACATTGATACTATAGTAGTATTTCATCTACAGAATTTGTTTAATTTCACCAATTTTCTCTCTGCTATTCTTTTAGCAAGAGAAAAACAAAAATCTGGCCCAGGATCCAATCCAAAATCACTTATGGCATTTATGCCCTTGGGATCTTTGAATCTGGGTGGTTCTTCAGCCTTTCTTGTCTGGCTTTGACATTTGTTGAAGAGTATAGGACAATTATTTTTATAAAGGAAGTTTGAGGTTCTTTGAGATTTCCTGATTAGACGCATGTTATGCATCTTGGGCAGGACTATGACAGAAGTGACAGTGACTTTTCTTAGTGCCTTCTACCAGGAGGTACATGCTGTGGTTCTGACACTCTGCTGATGACATCAAGCTTTGATAATTTGATGAAAGTGAGCCCCTACCAACATGTTCTACTGTAAAAGTTGCCATTTCATCCTCTAAAATGAAAAGCTACCTAGCAGGGAGTTACTAGATATTATCTTAAGTATCCTATTAATCTTTAAATTTTTACCTACTGTTTTTACCATCCCCTGATTCTTGCTAAAGCAATTATTCGGATGGTTACCAAAAGTTGATTTTCTAATTCCATCATTCATTTATTTGCATCCTACTATAAGGAAGCACTTTCCATTCCCTCCATTTATTTATTTATTCATTTACTTATATAAATATTGATACTCATGGATTCTAATTTTATTCTATGAGTGATAATCTGTTGTTCTCTTTGTTTATTTTGATGTTCAGATTGTCCCAGAGTCGGTCAGTGGGAACCACTGCAATCTGGCTCCTTTATCTTTTTGACATGTCCTTGTCATTCTTTTTTTTTTTTTTCTTTTTCTGTCTTTTTTTTTTTTTAATAGCAAATTTTTGTTTGTGTAAATTTATGGGGTACAAGCATAATTTTGTTACATGCTTAGATTGCATAGTGGTGAAGTCAGGGCTTTTAGTGTATGTATCACCCGAGTAATGTCCATTATACCCATGACATAATTTCTTATCATGCACGCCCCTCCCATCCCCTCAGCCTTCCAAGTCTCTATTGTCGATCATTCCACACTTTACATCCACGTGTACACATTATTTAGCTCCCATTTGTAAGTGAGAACGTGCAATTCTTTCTGTGTCTGACTTGTTTCACTTAAGATATTGGCCTCCAGTTCTATCCATGTTGCTGCCAAGACATGATTTCATTCTTTTTCATGGTTGAATAGTATTCCATTGTGTATATATACACCACATTTTCTTTATCCAATCTTCCACCGATGGACACTTATGTTGATTCCATTTCTTTGCTATTGTTAATAGTGCTGCAATAAACATACAAGTCCAGGTATCTTCTTGATATAATGATTTCTTTTCTTTTGGGTAAATACCCATAGTGGGATTGCTAGATTGAATGGTAGTTCTATTTTCAGTTCTTTGAGAAATCTCCACACTGTTTTCCATAGAGGATGTACTAATTTACATTCCCCCCAATAATGTATAAGTGCTCTCTTTTCCCTGCATCCCAGTCAACATTTGTTATTTTTTGTCTTTTTAGTAATAGCCCTTCTGACTGGTATAAGATGATATATCTCAGTGTGGTTTTAGTTTGCATTTCTCTGATGATTAGTGATGTTGAGCGATTTCTCATATCCTGTTGGCCATTTGTATGTCCTCATAATCCTTTGAGCAGTTCTTCACTTACTTGCACAGGGAAGTAAAGAATAGCATAGCATAGAATCGGCCAGTTCTCTAAGGAGCTCTTGTTCCTTTTAGTGGAGGGTGTATTTATAAATCAAATCTGGGGACTAAATGTGCTCATTGCTACTGGGACGGCATTGCTTTTAGACACTGTCAGCAAACAGAGCCAGGAATATGTCTGTCCTGAGGTGTACATGTTGATTTCTATATCTATATACTTAAAACTATGCATTTATACTGGTGCCTCCAATTCCAGTCCAACCCCATAAGGTGTATCCTAGTCTTTTTCCTTTGTATATTTATAATGGCATTCTCTGATACTAAAAAACCTGGATTCCATTATTTGTGCAATCCTAGGGAATATATAAGGCAGCTTCAGAATTGCTAACATAGACCACTGTGAAAAACAATCCTACTGACTACAATAATTGCTTAGTTTTTGTCGTTAGCCTAAGGATATGAAGTCAAATTCCTGTGTTCAAAAATAGTTAGTTCCCCACGCCCCCTTTATGATGGTTATTATTTATTTTAAATACCATTAGGATTGTTTGTTTCTGTTCATATTCTATTTGCAGTTTTTTCTCCATGTGCTCATTGATTCTATTAATTCTTTTATTTATTCTTTGAGTATGTAATATATTATTCTTTGAGTATATAACATATAAGGATGGTTCTAAAAGTCTCAACCATACAAAAAGCCTACTCATTACTCTATTTAAGTTAAAATTACAGAATGAGTATGCCTCTGGAAAGTTATCTGCTTTATGGGGCTTTTTAAAGAGTTATTTAAACTCACCCAGTTGACAAAATAGTGTTCACAGGTGCAGAAAATAAAGCTCTTGACAGTTCTGTTTGACTTTTCACTCTACGTACAGCTGAACTTCCACTCGGGAAATACTGTAAGCATCTATTTCATCTTCATCGAGAAAGTGTTTTACAAGTGGCCATACTATTGTAATAATATAGGAACACTTTGTACCATTTTATGATTACGCAGACTTGGGGTAAGTCATCGGTTACATTATGTACTCACAGAGTCACTAAATGGGGTCACTACATCCACAGCAAAGGGTCTAAACAACATGGTCAACTTTATGAGCATTTTCAGCCCTGTGGCTGCTGGTCCCTTTCTTCTCTCTCATCCTTGTACACACAAGCATTTGGAAGCGTCTCTGATGGTGCTAATTATGCTCAGATTACTAGTGAGGGCTCCTTCTTGAAGGGGTTGTAGTTTGATGACCTGTGTCTCAGTAGTGACGAGGTCATGTTCCCTGAGTGTCTAATGGCATTAGAACTGCTCTAATGCTTTGGGAGCCTTTTTATTGTGAGGCCAATTCTTAGCCACCTACAGCGTGGGGCTTATGTTTTTCAGAGGGTGTAGAACTCCTTCTGATTTCTTCAGAGCCTGGAGACAGTTTGGGGAGGAGGCAGGAGAAAAATGGCATTGGAATCGTGCTCCAGGGAGCAGCAGGGAAAGAGGTAATGGATGTCGCCAAGTCCTGAAAGAAGAGAGCTGCCTACTCACTAAGGCTCCTAGGATTCTAATGTGCTGGTTGCAAATTCCGCCTTGTGGGCACATCTTCCCTACCCGTGTCCCCACTGCATGGCTTTCCACACTCATACACCACCTGAGGCAGCACCAACATGCTGCACTTGTCCAGGGCACTTCCCACAAATGGGAAGGACTGGAAGTTGCTCTGGGAGAGCCAGCGAGTGAGTGGTGAGTGAATGGGAAGGACTAGGACATCACTGTGCACTACTATAGACTTTATAAACACCGTACACTAGGTTACACTAAATTTATTTTTTAAAAAGTAATAGTACTATGACATTATGACCGCCATGACATCACTGGGCAATGGGAACTGCTCAGGTCCTGTTATAATCTTGAGACCCTCATGGTATATGCAGTCCTTGTTCACTGACACATTCTTTGGAGACTGTGCCTGTGTTTTTAAGAGACCTATATATGATCTTTAACCTCCTAATCTGTGATTAGAGCCCCCAGCCCAGCCATTACGTATGTGATTTCTTCTCGTGTTGCATAACTTACGAGGCACACTCAGTGTTACCCCACAAGAGAAACTTCTAGTAAAAGCTCATATGCTGGACATGGCCCACAGGTCCAAGGCTGAAGTGTGCTCTCTGATCTTCCCTGGCACTACTTTGACTTCTTTAGAATGGGTTAAATTAGGGGAAAAACACTGGAACCTTCCTAGAAGTTGCTGCTTCCACATAAAGCCTCTTCCAAGAAAAAGTATGAAGTCATCCTGGCTTCCCCTAGGATAGAGCTGTGCCGGCATCTGTCTGTTCTCTCTCGCTCTTGATGTTGCTCACAGTTTCAGAGCCAAAGCGACATCCATGAATGTCCAATTTGCTGTGTTTCTTTCTGTTATCCTCACAATAATCACTGGAAAATAAATAGGCTATCGTCCCCACCCACGCCGTCTTGGGATTTTCTATTAAACCTGTGTATTTGGGCTGTGGCATTTGTAATTGTCACCAGCAGTGATTTCTGTGGCTTTGGTGTTTTTACTTTGAGTGTGTCTGTAGGGAGAGAGAAGGGGGGGCGGTGAGCCAGGAGACGAGGCAATCTCAAATAAGGAAGGGACAGGTGATTATCTAGGGCAGTGGTCCCCAACGTTTTTGGCACCAGGGACCAGCTTCATGGAAGACAATCCTTCCATGGACTGTGGAGGGGAGTAGTGGTCCAAGGGTGACCCAAGCACACTACACTCGTGCAGTCAAGCCTCTCTGCCAATGATAAGCTGCACTTGCAGCCACTCCCCTGTGCCAGCTCCACCGCCCCAGCTGCAACTCAGATCTTCGGGCATTAGATTCCCATAAGGAGGCGCAACCTAGATCCTTCCTATGTGCAGCTTACAGTAGGGTTCATGCTCGTATGAAAATCTAATGCGCGGATGATCTGACAGGAGGTGGAGCTTATGTGGTGATGCGAGCGATGGGGAGCAGCTATAAACACAGACGAAGCTTTGCTTGCTCGCCCACTGCTCACCTCCTGCCCTGCACCCTGGTCCCTAACAGGCCATCACCCAGTATCAATCTGCAGCCTGGGGTTGGGGGCCACAGATCTAGGGGGACACCCATTGGTTGGTCTTTTTTAAATGATTTTTATAATTTTAAGGTAAAGCTTATTGTGGGTAATTTGTGAAGCAGGGAAAAGCGTAAAGGAGGAGGAGGAAATCACCCATCCTCTGAAATCTAAAGCGATCCCTGTTAGCATTTTGTCTCGCATCTTTTTGACTGTGCACTTGTCTTCATGTGTTGAAAAAATATTGTATAGAAAACTTGCAACCTCTTTTTTTTACTTAAAATTACATAAAAATATTTGCATATTATTATAAAACATTCTTTAGAAGCATCATTTTAGTGACATTTTCCATCATATAGTTTACTGAATCATTTTCCTGTTGCTGCTTTAAATTTTTGTGGAAACGTGTTTATACATATGTCTTTGACTGTCTATTTATGATGTCAGCATAGATTTCTGAGAGGGGAGTTACTTGATGGAAGGATTTGGACACATTGATAACTTCTGATAGATTTTCCTAATTGCTTTCCAGAGTGGTCCAACTTGCACCACTGTGACCTCAGCATGTGAGAGCAAAAGAGGCAAACTTTATAAGGGACAGTGTTTGAAAATGTCCGTAGTGCTAGATGACACAAGATGTCAAAAATAACGTGGGGTTACTGACAATGGTCCCTGTTAGCATTTGCATTTTACAGTCTTTTTATTTTTTTTTTTTTAAGGAGATGGGGTCTCACTATGTTGTCCAGACTGGTCTCAAACTCCTGGGCTCAAGTGGGTCCTCCCACCTCAGCTTCCCAAGTAGCTGGTACTATAAGTGAGCACCACAGATCCTAATAATGCAAGGCACGTCTGTTTTGGGTTCTATCTGGGGAATTTGGCCTCAGAAATGCCTCACATTTTAGTCTTGTCAATCCGTGTTTCAAAAACATGGGTTCCAGGAACAGCATTACAGAGATGCCCCGGGGGGTAAACATTTCTGGTGAGGGCAGATTTACTGTTTTCCTTTAGCTGTGTTGAAGGTCCTTCTTACTTTTATGAAAGATCACCCCCACACAGACGATGTATCACTCATCCCACCTCTCAACTTATGAACTTGAACATTTAGTTCTTATCACTTGAGTTTAAAAGTAATACTGTGATAAAATGCTTGAAGGTCAGTGATTGCATGAATTAGCTTAGTAACTACCTAAGAGAGTGCGCTGCTGGGGAGATAGCAATCCTAGAAGCCATTCCCCTAATACCGTATAAGGGTAAAAGGAAACAGTGTCACATTCTCTGCCAAATTGCATTCCCCTGGGCCACTGTGAAAGATGCAGGGTTAGTCACAAGGAGAGCCAGGTCAGAACATGGGTATGAATCGGTGCAATTAGAAGAATGACCCTCATGTAGGTGGGTCGACTCAGTAATTTTGTAGCTGTGGGACAACAGTCTAATGAACTGGCACAGATTCAACTCACACTGTGGCAGGGATCTAAAGCAATCGTTGAGTATATACAGATGAGCAAGCTAAGGCCTAAAGATGTCCGGTGACGGACCCAAGATCCCATGGCTACTTACTGGCTATCTGGGTCCTTTGCCAGGTCTTCTGATCACAAGTTCACTGCTCTTTTCAATACACAGTAGCTGCACCTCTAGCCCACGTCTGTGGGGTCTTGGCAAAGTCCACGGGGCATGGCAGAAGAACTGGCTGAAAAAGAAGCCTAGACACGTGAGAAGACATTATTCTTTATGTTGCTACCACCTGTGTACAGTTAGTGGAATTTTCTGGTGGATCACAGATGACACCGAATTCACTTCTCTTCATATTCACCTCTCAGGAGGAAAGAAAACTCACTTATGAATTCACTTCCATAGCCCCTTACGTATAGCAAGCCCCCATGCATGAAGGGATAACTCCACAGCAAGATTCTTTTCCAAAGAGATGCAAACCAGTCTGCAGTGAAACATGTAACCAGGGAACTTTAATTTCCTGACCCAGCATTATTAAATGTCAGCCATGCCATCACATTAGCTTCTTTTCATGTCATTGTGTCAACACAATTGTGCCAGTTCAAAGCACTTAGAAGTATTTTATTATGCTTTCTTCCTACCTGTGCAATCCTGACCACACGCCAGGACTGAAAAATAACTGGCGTGTCCACGAGCTAGTGGTCATTTGGATTTGTAGGAAGGCAGCTAGACTGAAGCCTTTAATGATGTGTCACCATTTTATTTTACTTTAGGAGATTGGGTGATAAAGAAGGACTCATGATCATATTCTTGGACGTGGGGGCTGGGAATAAGTAATGAAGGTCAATGTCCTCCTCACTTTCTCCCTCCTTGGCTCCTCATGGGTTAAATTTAATTTTAACCGGTATGCATTGAATGAATCCTATGTGGGAGCTTCCATGATAGGAAGAGGAGAAATCAGACCCATTTTTGGTTCCCTAGGAGTTTACGTTCCTGAAGATGAGCGAGGGATATCAACAACTGTAACTCTGGGGCAGGAGGGCCTAGTGCCATTAGGGCCACAGAAGTGCTAGGTAGCACAGGAAAGAGGGGAATGAATTTTGTCTGAGAGTTACAAGTTACAAGCTACAAGGGGGAGGTAGCCTTTGAGCTGGGTCTGGAAATTAGGTAGTATTTTAACCGGTGTAAGGAATTCTATGAAGAGGAAATACTCTGAACAGTGTGAGTCAAAAGCACGTGGCCAGGCATGGGTAGGGGAGGGAGTAATTCAAGGTGAGGATCAAATGTCACAATCTCTGACCACAAGGAAATCAGCTCTACACAGGGGTCTTAGCTCGGGCTAAATCTTCATTGCCCCAAGCAGCACTCCGTATACAATGAGTGCCTGTCTTAGTCTGTTCAGGCTGCTTATATCAAAATACTTTAGACTCCTTGGTAATTTACAAACAACAGAAATTTATTTCTTACAGTTCTATATCTTGGGAGGGTCTAGGATCAAGGTGCCAGCGGATCTCAGTGTCTAATGAGGGCTCACAATCTGCTTCATACATGGTACTTTCTTGCCGTATTCTCACATGGAGGGAGGGGCACACAGGCTCCCTCAGGCCTCTTTTATAAGGGCACTAATCTCACTCAAGAGGGCTCCACCCTCATGACCTAATCACCTCCTAAAGGCCTCCCCACTTAATACTATTGCATTGAAGATTAGGTTTCAACATACGAATTTGCTGCTGTGCACTGCTTTAGCTATACCCCATAAGTTGTGCTATGTTGTGTTTTCCTTTGTATTTATCTCAAAAGTATTTTTGAATTTCCCTTGCAATTTCTTCTTTGACTCGGTTACTTAGGAGTGTGTGGTTTAATCTTTACCATCTTGTATTTTTCCTTACTCCAATGTAGCTTTGTTCTACTGGCCTCCTTTGTGCTCTTGTCAAATATATTACATTTCTATATGTCATGAGACTAACAATACAGTGAGATACATATTGTTTTGTGCAATTACTTTTTAAAGAATCAGTCAAGAAGAAAAATGAAGATGTATATAATTATGCAGTTTGTATCATTAGTGACATAATTTCCTTTACTGGGACTCTTTGATGTGCCTGCTCAGACGTTTTTTCCCCTTGTTCTTGACTTTTGACCCAGCTACCTAGGGGTTGCCCCTGGTTCTTCATAAGTCACTTATTAGTCAAAGGTTGTGCTTAAGCCCCTTAGATAAATTTTTACACTTTACTGTTGGATATGTGTGTAGCTCAGAGGTTGAGGAATTTACTTTTTTTGGTGGGGGGAAGGGGGGTTCTGCATTCAGCCAGGGACTAGAAGCTTGGAATTCCCTCTCTGGTCACTCTTGAGGGGGCTCAGCCTCGAACATGCACAGTCTTCCAGACTGCCAGGAATGAGTATGATTTTACTTTTAAGCCTGGCTTCCTGAGGTTCCCCGGGGTTGGAGCAGCTTGCTTTCCAGTGGTGTTTGCTCAGGGGTTGTGGTTAATCCCTCTGTGCCGCAGAGGTTTCTGCCTCGTGTGTGGCTGGGGGAAAGCTTTCAGGTCTGCCCCCCATCATGCCCCGACTGGCCTCGAGTGGGCGCAGCTTAGCCCACGTGCGTGGCCTTCCCAACCCCCGGAATTGACTGGGATCCCAGAAGCGTTCTTGGCTCTTGCCCTGGTTCTATTGAACATCTGGCTGCTCTGCTGTTTCACTTGTTGGAGCTACCAACCTCCTCCCTTGTGCTCCACTGAGATTTCCATCGCTTTGGAGAGCTCCTTAGTCATGCAGTTCTTCAGGCTCTGTTGCAAATGAAGTCAGTCCCCTTAGGCAGAGCTGCGGGGCGCTTTACCCTGATGGCATGCCTTTTCCCTGGACAAAGCCCTGTGCCCCTGCACTGGAACGGGGAGGGCAGGAACTCTCTTCTGGGAATGACATCCCTGCTCTAGCAGTGGACACTGAGGGGGGGAGGACAAGGTGGCAACCCCTGGTCTTCTTGGCTCGTCTCTCCTGGCCTGGAATCTCTGCCCTGTGAGAGAGCTGGCCAGCGGCAATTGGGCCTCGTGCTCTTGGCCTGCTGTAGAGCTTCGGTTCTTCATGTGGAAGGGGAGGCCCCAGTCCTGTTAGCCACTCTTGTCTGGATGGAGATTCGGCAACAAGGAGTGGGGGAGGTTGAGAAAAGTCAGCAGCTTGTCCCCTCCAAACTGTGGCCTCAGACAGGGCATCTCCCTCCTCTTGGCCACATCTGCCTAGAGTACAGGGCCAGGATAGAGCACGTGGAACCCACAGAGGAGCGGGGAAGGGAGGCGTGGGCTCAGATGCCCCACACTGTGGCTGTTCTTACCAACACTTAGTACGTTGTCTCGAATGAATGCTCTTCCATCTGCTGTATGCCCTTAGGACAATTTCTAGAGACTTTAAATGATTGTTTGTATTTTGTTTTTTAAATAATTTTCCCTAGTCCAATTGCAATGTTGCTGGGGAGAATTTCCACTGAGTTCCTTCCTCTGTTTTCCTGGAAGTCCTGCTCATCTGTCACCCTGGCATGCTTTCTGGAGTAGGAAAGAGTGAACGTGTCTCTAGTCTGCAGAGCATTACATAAACCCCGACACACACCGGGCATGTGGCCTGTGCCCTGTGCCCAGCCTAATTTCATGCCATGATTTCTCGAGTACTGAGTAGAAAATAAACCCAGGCAATTTGTTCTGTTCTTTGTGTACCAAAATCGGTTAGTAAGATTTTGTTTTTCTTTCTAATGAGGGAAACATGTGAGTTCACTTTTTCAGTCTGGCTTCAGTTAAACATTCAGACAAAAAGTATTATACCTACAAAGATCTCCTAAAAGAAATTGAAGTTTTCACAAATCAATGTTTGCCAAATTTCAAATAAATTTATATGAAAAGGCTGGAGTGAAACAACATTGAAGAAACCATAACTTGCTTTCAATTTCAAATTTAAGGAATATTTTATGGTATAATAATAAAACTGGTGGAATGTCTATAAAAGCTTTAAGGGTCCAGCTGGACACAATGGAGCATGTCTGCAGTCCCAGCTACTTGCGAGGCTTAAGGCAGGAGGATCACTTGAGGCCAGGAGTTCGAGGCCCGCCTGGGTAACATAGTGAGACTGTATCTTAAAATAAATAAGTAAATAAATGAAAGCTTTTGGGGCCCTTCAGACTTAGGCAAATCATCTGGTCTCTCCCATGTGTTGCATTAAACCAGTGGATCACTTTAGACCAGTGGTCCCAGACTATTCTATTACCCAGATATTCATATATCATTTTCATAAATTTTACCATATCATCACAATTTTTTCTGTATCTGTGCTTATTCACTTAATGTTTCTAATACTTTTAAGTATTTCTTTCTAAATCTTTTAAGTATTTATTTCTAAATGCCTTCATTTATAAAGCAAATGTTTTATCACTCTTGGAAATAGCCAAATTAGTACATATAATGAAAGCAAAAATTGTTAAAAATTCTAGCTAGATACTGCTAAAGGCTCTGAACTTGAGTCCTACGTTCCCTGTAAAAAAAGAACAAACAAAATATGCAAGAGAACAGTTGCATTTGATTAAGCACTTTAGTGGTATCTCATTTCGCATTCGTAACAGCTGTATGGGCGAGATTGTTCCCCCTGTTTTACACACAAGGAAACTGAGGCACAAGTAGAGTAGATGGCAGAGCCAGGATTCAAATGGAGGCGGTGTGCGGTCAGCACTCTGAGTCATGCTGCCCTCCTGCCTCCTACATCATGTAAAAGAGAGTGATCTTTGTGATTTAGTGCCACCTCTCCCTCCCCTACCACTGCCTCGGGTGCCCTGGCAGTACACGGCCATGCTCTGGAATCACTGGGGAGGATGTCCCCAGAGACAACTCTTGGGCAAGGCTCCCTTCCGCGCTCAGATACACAGGGAAATCCTGCACATTCCACTCCTCTTTTGGAGGCCCACACTTTGTATTGGCAGAGTCCTGTAGCAAAATTCTATTTTTTTTAGAGACGGGGTCTGACTCTGCCACCCAGGCTAGAGTGCAGTGGCATCATTGTAGCTCACTGCAGTCTCAAACTCCTGGGCTCAAGTGACCCTCCTGCTTCAACCTCCTGAGTAGCTGGGACTACAGGTGCACGCCAGCATGCCTGGCTAATTTTTATTATTTTTTGTAGAGACTGGGAGGTTTTGTTATGTTGTCCAGGCTGGTCTCAAACTCTTGGCTTCAAGTGATCCCCCCGCCTCGGCCTCCTAGAGTGCTGGGCTTACAGCCGTGAGCCACTGCGCCCAGCTGGCTCTTTTAAGCCTTATTTAATGCAGCATTTCTTACTGGATCTTAGAATCCTTTTAAAGAGGAGCAAGTCTTAGTATCTCAAGAGGCAGGAATGTCCCACAGCGCAGTTTGAAAAACACTAAATGCATCTCAGTGTTTAAAATAAAACTAATTTCATTGAAAAATATAAAGATGAAGAAGGCATTTCTTCATTCAAAGAGGTTACAAATATTCAAGTTAGGGTTTCTGTTACCAGGGTAAATTTTCTCATGTTGTCAAGCCCAGAAAACGTCACGAGGTCATCTGCTTTCTAAAACCCCTTCCATTCCCTCCACACCCACGTCCTGCTCGAGCAATAGCAGCAAGCGTCACCAGGTGCTGGCCTTCCTCACTGCCGGGTCTACCGGGGGACAGAGGTGTAGTCACAGGCACAGGAAACCCTGGGCATTTGCATTCGGCACAGAAGCTGCCACCATGTGTCGGGCACCCTGTGTCCCAAGTTCAGTAAACCTGGGACCTATTTCAGGAAGCTTCCAACTAGGCAGGGGAAGTCGCCTTGGGAAGGAAGGGTGCATGTGATAATGACAGCACTTCTACTTGTCCCCACTGACACCTGCTTCTCTGTGCGACCTGCTCAGCAAGTTGAAAGAACTCAGAGCTCTTGATAATGAAAAATGAGGCCCAAATTGGTGCCATGTGCTCACTGTGCCCCCTTCACCAGGAGGGGAAGGTAGTGGCACCGAGGGGGGGGGTGCTTGGGGGTGGCCTGGACGCAGCTGCAGAGCGAGCCACTCCCCGTGGCCTGCACCCCTTGTTCCACTACTCTTGGAAATTCTGACCTCCTCATGGTTTCTGCTTTTCTTTTGCCAGAAGCATGTTTAAAGGAGTTCAGGGCAGCCCCGCCGGTGGCTCCACCTGCCTCAGTGGGAGCCGTGCAGTGAGGCCCTCCCGGTGTGAGGCAGTCCCTTCCCTGTGTCCCTCGGTCCTCAGGGCAGGGCTCTGTGCTCCTGATCCTTCCCCCAGAGGCTGCTGCTGCTGCCACACTCTTTTCCTCTCCTTATCTTCTCATGTGCCTTTAAAAAAAAAAAAAGCAGGATGAATAGAGCTGCTTTTCTGTTTGTTTTGGGGACAGAGTCTCACTCTGTCGCCCAGGCTAGAGTACAGTGGCGTTGTCATAGCTCACAGCAACCTCAAACTCCTGGGCTCAAGCGATCCTCCTGCCTCAGCCTCCTGAGTAGCTGGGACTATAAGTGCACACCATCACACCCGGATAATTTTTCTGTTTTTTTGTAGAGATGGGGGTCTTGCTCTTGCTCTTGCTCAGGCCAGTCTCAAACTCCTGGCCTCAAGTGATCCTTCCACCTTGGTCTCCCAAAGTGCTGGAATTACAGGTGTGAGGAACAGAGCTGCCGACAGGTACCTCAGGGGTCTGCTTTATGAGCCTGCAAATAGGGCGTTCTGGGGCAATATTTACAAGGTGGTGGTGAGGACTTCTGCTAAGAGCCCCTGAAAGATCAGGGGACAGGGACTTCCACCCATCCTAAATTCATAAGCTTTGATTTAGATCAGGTCATTTCTTCAGTGATCCACTATATTCCTAAGAGACAGAGCTGGTATTCAGAGTTGCACCCCCAGCCTGAAACCAGAGGCAGAGTTTGACAACAGGGACGCTTCAATCACCACACAAAAGACAATGACATCACCTCCCACCCATAGCTTGCACAACATCCACTTAGGAACTAAAAAATATAAGTTAGTCTTCAACTGATAAAATGGGAACAAACCCAGAAATAATTAAACTCTGGGGATTAGAACTGTGTTACCACTTCTTTGTATTTTTACTGAATTTTATTTTATTCTTTTAAATTTCTGCCCGGTTACGACAATGAAATGAGAAACCACAATTACAATTCACAACCCATGGCCTGAAAAACAACACACACCCCGTCAAGAATTACACCAAACCCTTTCCTTTTTATTCATTCAAAAGTGAGTCGAATGCACAAGTGTCAAATATGAGCACTGTCTTTTTTTTTTTTTTCTTAGAAGGGGAAAAACATTTATTCTGGCAACACTTTTACAATTCCAGGAAGTGGTTTTGATACCACAAAGTTGCAGGAATAGAAACCATAACAAACTTTGGAGAGGGCATTTGGTTGAGAGGCAAGGGACTTCTTGGGTGGAAAAAAATTTCTCTTGTGCTTAAGTGAATTTGCCTGTCAGTCTTCGCTGGCCACTGAGTCTTCCCAGGTGTTGAAAGAGAAAACGGAATTTCCTGCATAGATGGCTGAAAATTCCTGTAGAGCACAATGTTTTCTGTATCTCCAACCCTCCTCCCACCCTGAAGTAAGTTCTCGAAGCTTCTCTGGAGCTGCGTTTGGTCACATGATTCTCTGTTATGTGGACCCTTTTGCTAAAACACCTGTGACAGCAAAGTTTCTTCTGCTTCTCTAGGGTTCAGATGGACTGCACAAAACATCACTTGTCAAATCATATTAGATATTAAGAATGTGGGCATTTATGCTCATGGTAACAGCAAACACTGTGCACGGTGTGTCACCCAAAAGAACATTTTTTTTTTTCATTTAATATGGTCCCTTGGGGAGTTCACCCAAAGTCACACACTGAAGAGTCCTTTTCTCAAGACTGGTTAAAGTTGGTTAAAATTTGACAGTTTAGAAATTGCCTGGAGCCAATTTAGAAACTCTTAGTGCCCAACAATTCAGTGGTCCAAAAAGCAATGAAATGTTACCATTTGGTTTTGCATACACATGACACATGCATGTACACACTCTCGCACACGCGCACAGCCGAGAACTGTGACAAAGGGATTAACCAGATGAATCTTGTGACTGTTTCTAAAGAAAATGAAAGCTCAGACTTGAGGTGTCCTATTCAAGCACTCAAAAATGCAAACACAGTCTGATCCCACTCGATTTCATGATCCTAAGAAAGCCTACCTGTGTAACTGGGGGTTCGGGGTCAGTGAAGTTAACTCTGGGGGCTCGAAATACTCCGCAGAAATTGATTTGTTATTTATTTAAAAAAAATGTTGAGGCTTTGTATACTGTGTCCTTCCAAGAGTCAACACGTAAGAGTAACACCAGCTGACTCACTTTTCTTGTCTGACACTGGAGAGAATCAGTTGGTTTTACACATTTTCAATCAACACTCGGAGGAGGCAGATGTAACTGGAGTCCTTTACATTCTTCAGGGAATGTGTTACTATTGCAGCATACGCTGTTTGGCCCCAGTGAGGAGTAGAAAAGAAAGCCATTTGTTTAGGTTGCTGTAAGTTTTACCTCTTGGAGATTTTAAAACAAGGGTTTATACTAGTTCTGGGCAGTAGACTGTCCAATCAGAGGCTCAGGACTTATAAATTAACCGATGTGGGATTATTCTCTCTAATTAGGAAGCCCGCCAGAGGTGGAGGGCTTGCAACGTGCTCTGCTGAATTTCACAGACTGTTCTAGAAAAGGAAGGTACTTATTAGAGTTGTTTGCTTGATTCAGAACTGACTCCTGATTATCTTGAGCTATTAAAAGACAGGTTTTTTATGGACTCTCTGTCCCCGATGGCCCCCAAGAGCGTCTCCCCCTCTGGCTGACACTAATGATATATGGGGAAGGAAAGGGACTATCCCCCCACTATGCCCGATTTATAAGCAGGGACCTTTACTGAAAAGGAAGGGGACACTGTCTGAAATGTACACTTTTACTGGCAATTTCTTTGAACCAACACTTAATCCATAGTTTTGTTTTTTTAATCTGAGGAGGATTAAAGAAAAAAAAAAGGCTTATGCTAAAATAAGAAATCAGCCCCATCTTGGCACAGTTCTCATGCAGAATATTGCACCCAGTGTTAACTAACGCTAAAAGCTTCAAACTGTATAAATTTAAATGTATTTTGCATATTATAAAAATAAAGATAAACATATACATATTTTACACGAGTTACGGAACAGCAATGAACGTCAGTCGATCCCTCTTTCACATTGAACAGAACTGAAATGGGTGCTGTACATACTACCACCTGCCCTGCAACTATGGCTTATATGTGCACGGAAAACAAAATCCCTGAGAAGCCATTCGACTTTTTTGTTTGTTTCTTTTCTTCAAGTAGCGCTCTCCTTGGAGGATCACAGTTCTGAGGTTCAGGTTGTAAAACATTTGCTCCATGGCTCTCGCCCATCCTCCCCGCCGCCCGCTCCCCACCTCTGAAAGCGCCCTGAGTGCTTTGTCACTCAAGGTCACGGAACACCCTGGCGAGGGTGAAGGGGTCGCCGGGTACAAAGGATAATCCAGGGCAGTTCGGATGCTCTCTTTTCTCCACGGGAATTCCACAGCCATCAAAGTCACTGGTTTCTGTGCTTTTCACCAACATTCTTCCTATACAGGGGGACGAGAAGAAAGCACAGAAATGACAAAAAGTGCTAGACGACAATATCCTCAAAACGATGCTACAAAGCACTTTCTGCACAGATTTTCATTTCTACTTCTAGAACTCCTTGTAAATGGCAGGCAACTCACGTCCCCACAAAGGAAAGAGTGTTTTTAGTAGTAAATTTGCCAAACATTTGTGTTAATGTTAGTGCTGTCCAGCTCACTTTAGCCCTAAACTAGGAACTGCACTAATTGGCTCTCACCACTTACTCCACTGTAATCTTCCAGTTTACCAGATCTCTAATTAACAACCCACAACTCTAAACACAGAGTTGCTTCCTTCCAATAAACACAGTCACACATAGACACACACTAAATGACTCCCCCAGGAGTAGGAACATAGACTAAAACATGAGATGTCTGTCTGTCTGGACCATGAAACATGATCTGTCTTAAAATGTTCTAAGTGAGGTTGCCAACACAAATCTGGAGTTTGAGGAAGATAAAATGAAAAAAACTGTTGCATTCTCAGTGAATTAAACCAAGTGGCATGCAATTCAGACAAAATGGTTAGTGGGAAAAAATGACAAATATTGCGATCTCTTATTTTAGCTTTCTTACAATGACATGTGACGGAATGTTTTTAAAAGTGTTTTTGGCAACATTTGATGAAACACTCAAAGACAATGAAAGGGTAGGGGAAACGGGTTATTATTATGATCTGTTACAATTCCTCAACCCCATCTCTCCTAATGCTGCTTGTTTTCAGGGACACTGATAAGTCAATATCCACCTAAGACATCTCTCCAGCCTCATACAGGAACCAGCTGGGGGCTTGATTCAAGCATGAGGATAAACGATATCACCAAAAATAAGCCCCTCCCAGTGACCAACCACAGGCATTATTTCATTAATCTTCAACTCCTAAAAATCCCGCCAGGTAAGCTCCACACTTACTCTGTATTTTACTAAGAAGGAAACTAAGGTTCTAAGAGTTGGAAGAACTTCCCTGAGGGTATATGCTGGTGAGTGGCAGAGCCCGGCCTTTAACCAGGGTTGTCTGACTCCAAACTTGCTCAACAGCTAAAAGAGAAGTTGGCTATTCAAGGCCCTAGGGATAGTTCCACATTTCTATGGAACTCGGCAATGAGCACTTTTTGGAGGCCTATTAACATAGTAAACTCTCGGAAGAGAAGGTTTTGCAAACTGCCTCAAATTGAAGTCATAACATAGTAAATCTAAGTGAGGAGAAGATGGCAGTGTAAAAACACACATCTCAACAAAGCAGTTAACTTGGGTGGTGCGAGTTTCGGATTCACGTGGGAGATGTGCTATGTAAACATTTTTCATTGCCTCTAAAGAACCTTTGGAAATGCAGAGTGTCTGGCTGGCTGCTCCCCTGGGCCAAACTTTAGACCGAGAAACACAAGAATACCTAATCAAAGGCACAGGGAAGGGGAATATTCCACAGTCCCACACAGATAACCTACATCTGGTCTCTCAGGGAAAAGAGCCCTCAAACTGTCACCTTCGCTGTCTCACTTCTCCATCTCAATAAACTCATCCTTCAAAGATCCTTCCTGGGACTTTTCCTGAGTCTTCCTGGTAGAGTTCTTTCTTTTCTGTGCTTCCAGGACTTTGTTCATACACCTCTCCATGGCAGGTACCATATTTTAATTACCAGTAGACACAAGGTCATCTGGTTATTTCTTGGATTCTCATTCTCCCTAAGCAGGCTCTTAGATTACTGAGGGCAAATGCTCAACAAAGATCTGCTGAATGAATGAGGAATAAGATGTCATGAAAAGACCACAGGTAGAAAGCAGCCAAGGTACCGTGAGACCACTGCCCTCATGGAGGTGTGCACAAAGTAGGAGGGAGAGGTGACGGAGTGACTCACTGGAGTTAGAGGCGACTTCCCAGAGGAGCTGGCAGGTAGCCCTGGCCTCAGGGTCCAACGGGCCATCACTGGGTAGGAGGGAAGGGTGGCAGCCAGCAGAGCACTGAGTGCCAGCCACGGGAACACCATGGGGGGACCTCCCACAGTAGGGGAGTCTGGAGTGTGGGTCAGTGGGGGCCTAGAGGGAATCTTGGGGCTGAAGAGAAAGTTACAAAGTCAAACTCACTCATGTCAGGGCACACTGATAAGATGGGCTAACAGGTGTTGGTGAATGAATGTACTGGGGGAAGAAAGCAGAGGAAGGCATTGAGGGCTGGTCACCACCCAAGACAGGAAGACAATAAACCCACATGTACACCCGAGAAACCTATAGGCCATCCAGCGGTGCTGCCAGGTAGGACGGTGGAAAGAGGTCTGGACCTGAAGGGCAGGGCCAGCCTGTGGGGCTCAGACCCAGAATCATCGCAGGGTAGAGAACCTGCCCGAAGACCATCAAAGAAATCAGGACTCAAGGTACGTACTAGAACTTAGGCTGATATTGAAGCCATAACACTTTGGGGCTTTGGTGATCCCAGAGGGACTGTCCCTCCCTGAGTTAAGGAATTCCTAGAGACAGTAAAGAAAGAATAAACAACTCCTCTGAGGATGCACTTTTCAAATACAGTCCAACTAGTCCTCAACCCATGCCCCAACCACCCCCTCCATCCGGCTTTCTTACCCCAGGCCACTATCCACCTGCCCTGATGGGGCTAGGTACCGGACAACCCCTCGGTGCTCTAGTGCCACTGCAATGGTCCAAGCTAGCCAGTCCTAGGCCTGCATATCCTGCCTTTCCGTTCTTTCCCAGGGAAACCCCAATAAGCCCCTCCCTCTGCTTGTGAGGATGCCCCAGTGCTGACTACATTGTCCCAGATGGTGTGGATCCAGCTGATATGATATTCCTGCATAACAGTACATTTTTAGAAAAATGATTTCCTTTTTCCAACAAGGATCTAAGATTGCTGGTATATGTACACGATCATAGTAAATTAAGCAAAAGAGTCAAGCAGTTTTCTTATTCCCAACTGCAACTTGATTCTAGGTAAGTAAAAGATTGGCCATCTTAAGATGTCCTGCTCTGTAGCATCCCTTCGTCCCCACACCCGCTTCTTACCCCTAAACTCTCCAAGGGCTCAGGGGGGCCTTACCTAGTTAAGAAATTCTCTCTGCTTCACAGAGACTTACCCTTAAAAATTGGTGCTCCTAAAGTCACAGTTTGGGTACAGTAAAAATGATGGCATAGGGAAAAGATGCACTATCTTTTCCACTTAATTTTCCAAGAAAGTATGAAGATACCTAAGCAGAGAGGGGAAAAATTCCAGTATCAATGTGGCTGATGGGAGACTACAGAAAGAAACACAATGTCTTCCAGGCTACAGCAGTAGCAGGGCGATGTGCTGCCTCATTCTGCATAGAAGAAAACAAATCGATGCAAATCAATGTGATACACCCCACAGGCGGCCTCCCTTAGCCTCTTCTTAGAAAACACCAGCCCCTCCCCACCCTCCACATTCTAGAATTCTGTGGACAGTGAAACAGTCTCCATTGTGATGAAGCCAAATTCATCCTACTCCATTGCTTTTTAAAGAAATCATTAGCAAGTCCATACTAATTAATCTGTGTGAAGTTAGATGTCGGGATCCTGCTTGAATAGGAACTTTATGGAGGCAATAATCTACGATTCAAAAGGGAATTTTGAAATGTGGTATCTCAGCCTTGCCTTCCATTATTAAGAGTACTTACTGGAAAAGGAGAAAGCTTAGCCCAACAATTTTCAAACCAGCCCATTTTTTGCTAATCCTGTAACAGGTGACCTGCCAAGATCAGAATTAACATCTTCAGTCTCTGAGAACACCCACTGCTCCCCAGAAGATGGGGCACACACAGACACGGGACCACCACCAGAGAACCTGTCCAGTGTCAAGAAATAAAAATGATACATCCCCATTTCCTGTAAGTTCAAGGGTTAGTCCATTAAGAAACCACGTGGAAGAATGGGGGTTGCATTCCAGATCCTCAAGGTAAGTTAACCTGTGGAATTCTACCTTTTACATAAAAATCGGTAGGTAAATTGGGTTATCCGGCAGTTTATCACAGAGTCGTGCAGTTTCACTGGTGGTGGAGGAGGTTTTTCTAAACCTGTTTTCAAAGGGAAGGAAAAAGGGAAACATTCGACTGGGCACCTAAAAATGAAATGTAACTGCCAAGCTGCCCTATGTCCAAAGGAGCTCACAGCCCCTGGGAGTTGGAATATTGTGTCTCAACGTGAAGAACAAATGGACAAAGGTAGGAAGTCACAAATACAATTTATAAAAGATTATCTCTTCTATTTGCTCCCTATTTTTGCCCCCTTTAAGACTCAACTATCTTGGGGTGAATTAGGCTGCCATGAAAGTTCTGAAGGGGACCCTCCCCCAAAACAGCCCCACCTCTTCACCACCCAGGAAACGGGGCCTGGCAGTTGGGGTAAAGTCCACTCGTGGCCTTTAGACTGAACTGTGCCTGGGATAACACCTGTTTGGAACACCTTCTTTAAAACTCCGAAATCTGCTTCATACCAACACACCAGCCAGCAAAACCATTCCTCAAAGTCGTGCTGAAAAGACTTCCTGACTGCATGGAACCAGGTATTGTGTTAGACCCAAGTGACTGCCAATAGGCCCAGGGTTTCTTTGGGGGTGAAGAAAATGTTCTAAAATTAGATTGTGGTGATGGTTGTACAACTCTATAATTAATCACTGAATGGGTGAGTTTTATGGTATGGAAATTATATATCAAAGCTTTAAAAAAACATATCTCACACAATCCATATCCTCAAGGAAGGTCACAGAGCAACCCCAGGCAAAATAGCTAAAGTGATTAGTAACCACATCACACGAAGATGTCCTTGAAAATCCAAAGTATGGCAATTATCCACATTTCTATCTGATAATCGGCAAAGAGGAAGCCATTTAGCTCCTGTTTCTCCCTGGAAGACGAGGTGCAGGAGCAGAGGAATTTCATTCAGTTCCTGTAGCCTCTTCCCCATGGAAGGACCTCAACCACTGAGACAAGTTATAAAAGAGTAAACTGCATGGATTTTTTTGGTCTGGTTTTTTTGGGGGTAGGGACGGGTTTCACTATGGTGTTCAGGCTAGTCTCAAACTCCTGGGCTCAAGAGATCCTCCTACCTCAGTCTCCTAAAGTTCTTTTTTTAAAATTACTACCTATTCCTGTCCTCCCCATGCAGGAATAAAACACCTAGAAATTCTTTAACATGAGAAATAGAAAAGCTTAGATTAAAACCAACTAACAATCATCCACGTTTTTTTCTTTATAAACCGCATTGCAGCACTGTTATTTGTATACACAAAGGCAGGCAGCTAAATGACAAGTCTCTGATTTGACTTATCAATGAAGGGCTCCGGATGTCTTTTTAAAAACCACCATGAGCGCTAGATCAGTGCGTTAAGAGTAGGGTGATTATTCTGGCATGCTGGGACTGTTCAGGCAAAATGATAATAAATAGCCTTCTTGCCACTCCTGATCCTGTCCTGATCTGAACAGGGGAACGGACTTCTCTGCAGCTAACAGCAAGGCAGCGCGCACAGTTCCGCCCTGGTGCTGCTGACGGATTATCGACTGGACAGCGGTCCTAAGGCCTTGCTGGCCAGGGAGCCCACCCCTAGGGGCATGGAAGGCAGCTGAGCGACCAGAAAGCCCAGCAGACACACATTAGAATCATCTGGGGGGCTTTTTTAAAACACTCATGCCTGGTCCCTCCCCCAAGCAAGGAATTCTGCCATACATGCCTGTACAGTGACCTACTTAGGTTAACTTGCCTCAAGTTGCAGAGCCAGTGCAATAGCCTCAGTCTCCCAACTTCTAGTGCCTGCGGGGACCCCAAGTCTCAGGCTCAGCTCTATTGACTTAACGATTACCTCTTTTGACAGCTCTCCTCACCAATCCACCCAAACCTCCTGCATCCAATACATTGTCAGTCAGACCCTCCACTAGGCTAGGCTATGTTTGTTTTGTGTTCGAGGATACAAGCTGTGGATGCTTCAGGGGGCTGGGAGGTGGGCATGAAATCAGCCAGCACAAGCACAGGCTTCGAATCTAGGAGTACCTTTTTTACACAAGGGGTCGCACAAGAGATCATTTTCTCCTTGCTTCCATGCTAAACAATGGTAATTTCCAAGAAAAGTCTTGCCAGGAAGCTGAAACTTTCCTATCTAGAGAATATTCCTTCATTTAGAGTTGAAAATTATATTGTAAAGTTGTCTATCATCCATTTGATGAGAACTTTTTTGACAAATTTCAAAATAAAACGATCCAGATAGCTGAATCAAAAGTGGATCGATCCTTAAGAGTGCTCCCTGCCTCCAGCATCTGGAAGTCCATGGCTGTGTGCCTCTGGTTACCCCAGACTTTATTTGGGGTCAGTAAGCAGTCAGAGAGGCTCATACCATTTTTTTCGGGTTGGCATAAATGTGGTCTTTCTGCAGCAGTGCACAAGAAGCCTGTTAGATGACGTTGATGAAGCTGGCTTGGTCCCACTGGAGTTTCTGGCACAAATGGATATTATAACCCCCCCCCCCCATGGCACGTGGCTACAGCAAAACGATAGATGAACGTCTCTCTTGGCTCTGGAAAATCTACACCGACGCAAAATGTATTCAATGATTGGTTCCCTCTGTCCCATACCCTGCCCATTTTATAATATCCCCTTATCCACCCTTAGCCTAGGTGGATCTGAAAGAAAGGGACCAACGGGCACGATTTCAAAGAAATTCAAAAAATGGTAAACTGTCTGTTATTTGATATGTTCGAGACAGAGGATATGCTGGTTAATACAGAGTTACTATGCAATCCTCCTTTAATATTTAAGACTTCCCAGTGTCTCTGGGTCACATTAGTGATAAGTTAGACTATGTGCATGTCAGATAAAACAGCACTCTGAATATGAGCGCCTCAGATAAGAGTTTCCCTCGGGTGCTCAGTGCTACCTTCCAGCAAAGATGGCTTAGGGACGTTCTGTCTTAATGGGTCTCCCTCCCGGGTTGGAGAAAAGGGGGATTCGCACTTCTGCAGCTGCTAAGGAACCAAAATGGCACTGGAGGCCCTCGCTCGGCGGAGAACCCCCCCAAAGGCAGGGAAGCTGCTGCTTCAGGGATGAGCCAGTTCTCTGGAATGTAGCCAGACAGCAAGTGTCCCGGGATGACAAGGACATGTCACAATTTTCACATGCAAACTTTCCGACCTCCCTATTAAAAGCTTAGATTCATACATAATTTTCTCATTACAAAAAATTCTATGTGGACAGCTAGGAAGAAACATTAGAGTTTTCTGCCTGCATAGGAATACTTGGCTGCCTAAGTCAGGTTGCTGACATCACCCAGATAGTGAGATCTGACCCAAGAAGGTCTGTGGCTGCTACTTTTCAAGATTTGAGGAATACAGGCATTTCGTCTCAGTTTAAAAGTGACCTCTCTGGTTCTTAATAGAGAAGAAAAGGAAAGAACCATGCACACAAAACCCAAACAAACAGGATGAGTTTTATCTAGAATGCTAAGCTAACATTCTATCCAAAAGTTAGTTTAACATTCTCTGTCTTTAAGTCCATTTGGGGAGAAGGTGGTAGAAACTACACAGTCCTTGATTTTCAGGGACTGACTGAAGAATCAGAGCCCTGCATTAAAAAATAATCTATTACCAATTTTTTGCAGGCTTTTCTTATTCAGTGAGCCCTCAACTGTTCTTGGAAGTGAGGGCCCACTTAATTTTGCAATGACAGTTAACTGTACCCACAAATATACTAAAAACCAATGAACTGTACACACTTTAAATGAGTGAACTGTGGGGTATAGGAATGATACCTCAATAAAGCTGTTAAGAAATGTCCTGACTTTATCACAAAAAAAGAGGAACTAAAAGTTCCCATGTTGCAGCATAAGCCACGGTGTTGCCATCACCCAGAAAAATTATGTCTGCTCTGGGGGACTGTACAAGGTTTGTGCAGATGCAGTTTAACTTGGCTGTTTGTCATCACAGCTATGGAGCCAGGAGTGACAGCGAGGCACAGGCCATGGAAATTGCAGAACTCACTTGGAACAGGGGCTGATCACAGTTGGCGTAGGTGGGTAAACCAAGGCAACATTCACTCGCTCGCTGCCGTTCTTGGGGCAAATGATCTCTGCCACTCCTTCTGGTCTGGGCTGACTCAGCAACTCCCCTGCAGGAGAGAGAGAGAGACTGCATTAAGGCAACGTGCCCTAAAAATGGGATCACTTTGCAGAGAAACGCTGGGCTTAGGGATAGGGAGGGAGACGGGCAGGAGCAAGGAAGCGACAGTGTAGACACTGGAGTCAGAGAACAAATCAAGGTGCAAACCTCTGCTCCACCGCCTGCCCACATTCTCATCTGCATCAGAGAACGAGAACATTCTAATGGTCATGGCAGGACGGCCTGCGCCAGACAAAGGCAGCAGCTGCCGGCTGTTCTGCTCACCTTCCCGTTCACAGACGGACTCAAGGTCTTTATCTGTGCAGCACCAAGTGAGTCAGGGTTCCCCAGAGCCCCAGGAAGCAAGGGCTGCCAAGGAGGTGTCCATAATTAGGATTCAGGGCAGATGGGATTCAGGCAGCCCACGGCAGCCTTTCAACAAAGCCCTGCATAAATGAGCTGGAAACGCAGCAGACTGAAGGTGTTAACGTAGTAGACAGCCTGAGACCTGCCCAGCCGCCTCCTGGCAGCAGGATTGCCCAGATAGGTAAGTGTGCAGAGTTGGAGTCACCAACACAATGCTATCTTGTGAGTAATGGGGTCTAGTAAAAACAGATAATTAACTTAATGGATTACCCTAACACCTAGAGGAAATCTGTTACTCTGCACCCTGGATATAATCTCTCTCTGACTGGATCGTTAAGTCCCTAAGAGCAGTAATGACTTCCCTTCCTTAATTTCCTCCGCCCGCCTCCCCTCACCCAGGACACCCTGCCCTTCCCTCTGAGAGTCCCCAGTGAACAGCTTCTGGCTGAGGAGGGCACACGTCATGGCTTAAACCGCCCTACTTAAACCTAGAAAGTAAATAAACCAAACCCAGGACACAAGACGTTTGCCACTTGAAGACACTACTGAAATGAAAACTTCAGCTGTACGGTAGCCATCCCGTCTAGGGCTGACTTGCAATTCTAGAGACATCAAAGTACAGCCGTCCCTCTTAATCCCCAGGGGACACGTTCCAAGACCCCAGAGGCTGCCTTGAAACGGCAGATGGTACCAAACTCTGCATTGACTATGTTTTTTCCTATACATAGATACCTATGGAAAAGTTTATTATTAGGCACAATAAGAGACGATGATAACTAATAAAATAGAACAATGACATCAAAATGCTGTAATACAAGTTACATGAATGTGATCTTTCTCTTGCTCTCTCAAAATATCGTATGTACTGTACTCACCTATTTTCGGACCACAGTCGACTGCGGGTAATTGAAACCCTGGGAAGCAAAACCTCCTTTGCCTCAAAATACCGTATGGCCAAGCCCACACTGATGGAGCCCACTATGCCCCTGTGCTAGCAGGGAACCAAGCTTTAAATGTACATCCCATTTGATCTTCACGATGTCCCTAGGAGGGTTTATCTTTATTTTGCAATCGAGGAAGCTAATGCTGAGGGAAGTTATGCAATAAATCCAGCAGGTTCAGTACATCTTTCCTAGAGGACCAATCTAAAAACAAATTTTTTCATAATGAGCTAAGCACGGACATATTTATACTTTCACGAAAGACACTCATTTCCTGATTTGGACATTTTTTATGTAGCATTGCACAGTATGACCTGAATATAATTTGAGTTCTGTAACCGAACTGTTGTGAACACCAAGCTACTGCAAAAGTTAAATTGGCATCATTAGCTTGCACCATGGATACACAAGTGTCAGAATTATACTCTGACACCAGCTAGGAAAAGATAAAAATGTAAAATATGAAAATGTAAGTTAAAAACGTAAACGTGAAATGCTATCAACGAAACAGAATGAACCCAAGTGACAGCATGTTAAACCTAGACTGAAATCCGGAAGTCATCGAGTCAAAACATCAATTTATAGCTCGGAAGCTCTCTGGGTTCAACATTTGCTCCAAGTCCAATAGAGAATTTCAGTCTGGAACCCAGCCAAGCCCCCACGTAGGACTGGAATGAGCAAGTGCTCTGAACACGCCCAGTCATCCTGGACCGCCCTCACCTGGCTCCTCACCTAATATTTTCAATTTCTACTTTCTGTCCTAAAATCATCCCCAAGGCTTGAACATAGACTGAGCTTCTCTAGTTTTTCCTGAAAACGCTCTCCTAGTTAGAATCTCACACTGGCCTCAGCTCCATCTGCTTTTCAGCTGCCTGGAGACCCAGGGTAATGACTGCAGATGCCAAGCCCCATCCCCAGCACCCATCCCTGGCATCAGCCTGGCCCAGCTGGCTTCTTGGCTGAATATGGTGTAGCTTTTGGTGATCAGAAGATCAGGTTGCCTGATCCGAATGTGAAGTACTTGCAGCAGACGGTTAAGCCTTGGTCACACCCAATTTCTATTACACTAGCAGCTTTACTGCCCACCCCCACCCCCGACTCAGTGTCATACTAAGGTGGGTGACTGGTTGTTTGGGTCCTGTCCTAGCAGCACTCCCAGTTATGGAAAGAGAGCACGAAGGTGGGGAGGCATCGAGAAGTTTCACACACGAAAAATACATCTGATGCTAATGAATGAGTGACAAGTAGAACACTTCACAATTTCCAACACATCCGCGTACGCCAACAACCAACTGCAAGATGCCAGTATTCTTAGGACGTAAGAAATGTGCCTAGATTAAGCATGTAAGAAAAGCAGCCTTTTCCTCCCAAACCTATCTTAACACAAATATGAAGATATTTATTACGTGCGTTAGCTGGCAAAATAGCAAAAGCTAACCATCCTCGAGTTTAACAAACTTGACCTTCAAAATAAACCGCATTCTCCCACGGAGAACTAACTATGGAGGTGTGAGTGAGGACAGAAGAAGATGCGGGGGCCCGAGAGTTTAGCACATGGCCTCTGTTACGGGGGATTCTCAGTGTCTACAGAGGAACACAGATGTGCAAAGAAACATAATTCTGCATCTTCCCCGAGGAAATTTCTAAGAGATGCGGAGGGAGTCACGAGAAAGAGAGGTTAATACTGAATCACAGGATTGGGAAGGACTGCAAAGAGTGGGGAACACTGAGCCCAAAGATCCAGTAACATTCATTATCAGAATGGAGAATAGTATGTGCACTGTACCACCATGCTGTAATAGTGAAAAACATGTCACGCTGAAAACCAAACCGAAGTTGCCACAGCAAGAAAAAAAGATGATCACCGTAGCAACTAACACTTAGTAAGCACTTACTGTGTGCTTCATGCTGTATAGTTGTCTTACTTAGTCATCACGACAACACTGTGTTGGAGGACAATTATTATCCTCATTACATGGAAAGGGAAACTGAGGCACAGAGGGGATAAGTAACTTGCCAGTGGTCACAGGGAGAAGCAGCAAGGATGGGATTTGAACCCAAGACCATCTGACTCAACGGTGAGAAGGATACCATGATGATTAATTTAGATAATACTAAACACTATCTGGCAACTAGTAAGTTCTTGACACAATTATTACACTCATGGGAAGATTTCATAAAAGCTTACTCCTTCCCCATGTATAAAGAATTCATATAAGCACATGATCAGTACCCAGATTCCCTGCAGTACAGCAATACACCAAGATTAGACCACGAACGATCACATGCAAAACACCATCCCACCAAACATTTGAAAAATTCAAAATGAAAATTGTTGATCTTATTACACATTTGTCTACTAGCAAAAGTAAATTAAGAAGATAAATCCCAAAGTTGGTGGAAAATGGAAAAAAAAAGAGTTAAACAGAGCATGTTAGCAACATACTAAGAAAACAATGTACATTTGACCTGGTATATTTCTATTTTCAGAAAATTGCTTAAAGGAAGCAGGCCTTTCTTGCTGTCGAAATTATACAGTGATTGCTCACAGCAGCACTATTTATAATGCCATGAAAACCTGGTAGCTACTTCAAATGTCCAACAAGGGGGAAATGGCTAAAATCTATCACACGGTACCAAGGTGGAATGTTCTTTGGTCATTAAATATTACGAAACTGACATTTTTATGTGGAAATATACATTTTAAAGTACATTCTAATTAGAAACACAAACTAACCAGGAGCATAGATGAATTTAGAGTGAGTCATTCAAGATTAATTGGTCCTGAGGTTATTTATTTATTTATTTTTAAAGAGATGGGTTCTCACTCTGTCACCCAGGCTGGAGTGCAGTGGCGCCATCATAGCTCACTGCAGCCTTGAACTCCTAGGCTCAAGTGATCCTCCTGCCTCAGCCTCCTGAGTAGCTGGGACTACAGGTGTGCGCCATCACACTTATTTTTATGTTGAGTCAATAATAAAAGAGACTAAAGTATGCTTCTATGGAAGGGGGACGGCAACTTTAAACGCCGATGCGGTCTCCTGTATTTGGAGATTTTCTATTCATGTGCAGTTTGGTTTATAATACAATTGGTCTTTTTGAAGGTGCAGAAGTTTGGCCCATTGAATAGAACACTGCATTTCCTACGACTGTCTTAGACCACTACCCAGTCTCCTTGTACCCACTAAAGTCATGAAAAAACCACGTTTAATAAGATCTCTGCCATTAGAACGCTAGCAAACTCTTACCAACTGTTTTTCCCCCTGCGGAAGAACAGAACACCAAGTTTCATCAGGATTTTTTTCTAATCAACAAAAGGTAAGTGAAATGAGCTCATCTTTTTCTGCTAATCATCAGAATTCTCAAATATTGGGCACATTATGCAAAATGCTAAAAATTCATACTGATGACTCCAACTACAATATTTGAATCCTAAAAATTTTTTTTCCAATGCAAACAAAAGCCACTTCATCCAGGATAAAGACCCAAGTTATAAACATCCCTCAAGACAGCAAAGGTGATCTAGAAATTAAAACTTTAAAATAAACAATCTATATAGGTTCTATTAAATTACAAATTATCTAGATGCCTTCAAGGTCTCTTTTCGCTCTAATACGCTAGAATTCATAGCCCTCCAGCCCCCAAAGTCTACTGCTGGCTTTTAATTAGGTGTGAATCTGGATGTAGCCGCATGGAGATACACAATTTCACAAGCCTCCGCAGGGCAAAGGCAGCATCATCCGAAATCAATGCACAGGAAGGTTCCCCTGTTTGCAGGTCCACTGAGTTATCAGAGACAGTAAGGACTGGAGAATTACATGGTCACTTTTATGTGGAAGAGGAAAGCCAGACAGAGATAAAAGGGCACCTTGCCTCAAAGCAAGATCAAGCCCAGGAGGCATATACACAGGAGAAGCAAACACTGAACATTAAAATGCTCAATTTAAAAATGTGCTACTGCGCATATTTAAAACCATTAGAAAAGAGGCAGGGTGTGGTAGCTCCAGCTACTTGGGAGGCTGAGGCAGGAGGATCACTTGAGCCCAAGAGATGGAGGCTGCAGTGAGCTATGATCACACCACTGTACTCTAGCCTGGGCGACAGAGTGAGACCCTGTCTCAAAAAAAGAAAAAAAAAACCCCAGGCATTAGAAAAGTGGCATGCCTGCTAGTTCCAACATAGCCAACTGTTTGCAAACTTCCAGATGCCTTTTCCCTTTTGGGGGAGGGTCCCCCAACCTGCACCTCTCAACAGCACAGGACCAGGCTGGGCAGCTCCTGGAGCACCCGCCGCTCAGAGTCACTACATAAACCAGGTCAGACTTTCTGACAGGCTCGATTAATATGAGAAAATCTATTTTATGAAGTGACTTTGGTCTCAGCTCTTTGATTATAAATTATAGCTTTTTTAGAAGAGGAAGTGGCGTGCAGGAAAGAACATACAAGTCTGCAAAGAACAGGAACAGATCAAGGCCTTCTCTCCAAGCCAAGGAGGAGGTGCCACCGGACACAAATAAAAAATTATGCATAATTATGAAAATACACCCTTCCTAAGTGGTAATAAGTTGTCTTCAAATGTCATTTTACAAACAGCCAAGAGGAATAAATGCAAGTCATTAAATGTCACTTAAAGGTACTTTCTATCATTTAAACTCAAAGGTGCAACTGCAAAGTAAATTTAAAATGAAAATCAATAAAAAATTATGTAGTTTTAGAATTGTTTTTGGAAGTTTACTAGAACTTTTGAGAAAACAGGAGCTGACGGTAACCTGGAGCCAGGCGTTCGTTTATTGGTTAAAAAATCTGGGTATAAATTAGATGAGACACTCTCTGGGGAGCTGCCCGTGGGAGTTGCTGCGGAGCTCGTCAGGGCATTTGTAGATTCAGCAGGAATCTTCCCTGCGGAGCCACCGGTCCATCAGCTGGGGTGCCACAGATATTTCCCTGGCACTTGGCCGCATATACTCTTGGGGAGTTTTGGGATTCAAAGAATGGTCCCCAAAACCACAGGGATGCCACATTCTTCTTGTGAACAGGGTTTGCATCTGGCTCAGTTACAGTCAGACCTCTGTATCGGCGGGTTCTGTATCTGTGGAGTCAACCAACTGCAGATTGAAAATATTTTTTTTAAAAAATCACGTCTGAGTAAGTACAAACTTTTTTCCTTGTCATTATTCCCCAAACAATACAGTATAACAAGTATTTACATAGCATTTACATTGTATTAGTTATACATAATCTAAAGATAATTTAAAGTATACAGGAGGGTAGGTGTAGGTTACATGCAAATACTATCCCATTTTATATCAGGGATTTGAGCATCCATGGATTTTGTTGTCTTGGAACCAATCCCTCGAGGATACCAAGGGATAACTGACGATAGATCCTCATGAAAATTAGTCAAACTGATAGAACCACTTGTTAATTGGATATATTCTAATGTATGAATTCCAACAGTGGCTACAAAACCGTATACCATCAAAAATTGTGAACCTCTTCTAGAACTGTGTTTTCATTTTCACCATATATCCCTGCATGTCTTCAAAATGTAGGAATCCACTGAGTTCTAGGCCATTTCACAATGTAGAGAAATTTCTATCTCCAGCCATTGGTGAATGTGTCAAGTCCAGCTTCAATTCTGAATGCTGAGACTGCTTTAAAACAACAACAACAAACAAACAAACAAAAAACCAAAAAAACAACACTCAGGAATGCCCTTGTATGCTGTGAAGATTTGGAGACAACTTGGAAAGTCTTATCAGTAAGACAGTACAGTCTACAGGGCAAAGAAAATCAGGCTGATTTGGGTTCTCAGAGATTGCCTTAAATGAAGGTGCAACTCAGTACCCATCTTTAGTGACTGCTGCAAGGCTAGTCGTCAGATAGCACCTAACAAACTAAACTTCAACACTTCACTTCTACTTCTTCCTAACATCCTCCAAACTGGTGACAGTGATGACAGTTATAGGCAGAAGGAAAATCACAATCTTGATTACTCCTGTGATGGACACAATGATCTTAACCTGTGAAGTTCTCAGATGCTCCCGATGAATACTACAAGCGAGGCCACCCCAGGCCCAAATGCTAAACCTGACACCTTCCGTTCTCCCCTTCCTGGCAGGTGCTCCAGCTGCAGCCAACAAGCTCCGCCTGCCCTTTGTTAGCCCAGCTCCTGACAGAAGATGATCATCCTAACGGTAGCATTTGCTTGCTAATTACATTAAGCCTTTGCTTTCTGGATTGAGGGACGTATGCTAAACTGAGAAGAGCTGCATTTGGTCCACGGGCCCCTGATGGATGGAGCGTGGCTCAGGTCTCTGCTAGATCAGAGTTGTGGCCTCAGATCACCGTGCCTCCTCCTAAGTGTTTGGCAAAACTTCAACCAAGGAAAAAACTGCTAATGAAGTTTCTTTTCAAATCTCTGCCTGAGTTTAGTGTTTTTCCCCATATTACAAGCTGATATGTCCCCTTTTAATGCTCTTTTTGTTTTTTTTTGGTGTTCTTTTTATTCCACACACATCGATCCTCTTTGGCATTCTTCTTGCACCTTCCTGAGGCTATTTGAGTCCTTTTCCTCCTGCATTCCCTGCAGTAGGACAGCCCATCTCCCTCTTCCGCAGTCTGCCCTTCCTCCTTCCTGCATGTTCACCTGCTGAAGCTCGGGGGTCTCAGATTTTCCAGAGGCCCCGAGGGAGGTTCCTTCCCCAAGCATCCAGTATATGCTGGGATGAGAGGCCAGGTAGAAACGTTGGGAGGATTCCACCTGGCAGTGTGAGGCTCTCCCAGGCACAAAATAAACATCCCAGGCTAGCAAGTGAACCTGGCTCACGTGGCATTTATTAACATGTAGGAGAAACTGCTCCAGGGAGGATGCAGGAAGCTGAGTTACCGACTAGGAAGGGCTTTGCTCTTGGTTCTAAAAGAGCAAACAGCAGCGAAGTAAAAGACTGTTTTATATCAGTGTTCTTTAAAACTTGCTGTTCTCATTATCTTCGTCAGCCCTGAGTTAGCCCTGATGCTACACACAAACTGCAATAACACGTGAACGACAGATCTTGTCTTTAGATTCTATAAGAAATTTCTCTGCAGAGTCTAAAAATGGGGCCACCTCATATCTTAGAAAAGTAGAACCACAGGGCACCACTTGTGGCTTAAATGAGGTGACATACAATGTTGGGGGGCAGAAGACGATCCCCCAGTATAAAGCACGTGGGCATGCTGGGTGCTTTTCAAAAGTGAAAGACCTCGATTTGGCTGACCTAAATCCAAATCCACCCAAGAAAGGAAATAAGGCTTAGAATCAAGGTCCCTCTATAACCTTATCTTGTTTCTTCCCCACCCCTGAGCGCAGGAAGGGACTATTCTCTGGAATTTCCTTATCTGACCAACTAAGCTTCTTAACCAAAAGTAACACAACTGCAAAAAAAGATGACTGAGGAACGCAACCACACCTGGACAGACTTTTCCACAAGATAATGCCTGCCTCTCGCGCTCATTCTGATTCCAAAGAGAATCATTTGTAAGTTAATTTCTGTCTCCCTGGTCTATTCATTCTCCCTAATAATCATTTACTGCCCCTCAAAAGCACTGTCTACATTCCCCATCTCCTCCCTCCCCTGTGACAAAGGGTAACATGAGCATGCATGTTAATAATTTTGTATGCCTTGTCTCTTATTAATCTGCCTTTTGTCAGTTGGTTTTCAGTGACCCTTCCGAGGGCAAAGGGGAGATTTTCCCTTCTCCCCTACAACAAAAAGTATTCGCCTCTATGGCATGTGAACTTAAAAAGCTCACTATCCACAAGAAGTGGTAAGGGCTGATGTAAAAAATGTTGAGACAAATGCATGCAAGTGAATTAATAGCGGGGAACACTGTGAGAAGCTAAAGCTCCCTAAGCTGATGCTCCAGAGGACAGCTGAGGCCTTCTGCAACACTATTCCTCTCAGTGACAATTAAAGATAGTAAAGGGAACGAATTATCCAGCTACCTACCTATCTACCTATCCATATGTCTAGTAGTCTTCCCTTATCCTTGGGCTTTGCTTTCTGAGGCTTCAGTTAGTTACCCACAGTCAACCTGGGTCCAAAAATATTAAATGGAACATTCCAGAAATAAACAATTCATCAGTTTTAAATGGTGCGCCATTCTGTGCAGTGTGATGAACTCTTGCACCACCCGACTCCATCCAGTGTCTCCATACTGTAGTCACCACCTGCCCCTTTGTCACTCAGTAGCCATCTTGGTTATCAGATGGACCGGACTGTCGTGGTCTCCTGGTGCTTGTATTCAAGTCACTCTTGCTTTACTTCATAATGGCCCCACCACACAAGAGTGGTGATGTGGGCAATTAGGATGTGCCAAAGAGAAGCCATACAGTGCTTCCTTTAAGTGAAAAGGTGAAAGTGCTTGACTTAATAAAGAAAATAAAAAAAAAATTTGTACGCAGAGCTTGCTAAGATCTATGGTAAGAACAAATCTTCTATCCCTGAAATTACGAAAAAAGAAATTCATGTTAGTTTTGCTGTCACGCCTCAAACTGCAAAAGGTATGGTCCCGGTATGTGTAAGTGCTTGGTTAAGATGAAAAAGGCATTCAGTTTGTGGTTGAAAGATGAGAACAGAAACAGAAAAATGTTCTGATTGATGGCAACCAGGTGCAATAGCATCCGTGGTTTCAGGCATCCACGGGGGGTCCTGGAACGTAACCCCCAAGGGTAAGGGGCACACTGTACAGTGATACAGGTACACAGTGAGACACACACACCCTGGAGGGGTGTTCTGGAGGTAACTGATCGGCTGCTGGCTAAGGCCCCTGCTTCTCCATCATGGCGCCACATCTAAGTATGTCCTCAGGAAAATGTGCATGAGGACTGACCACCACATCACTGACCCTTAAAAAGGTCTGATGTCGTCTGAACTAAGTCTAAGCTGACTCAGAGCAGAGAGACGGCCTGGGTGAGCCCCCTCCCTCCACCACGCCTCCCCTTGGACACGTGCGCCTGCCACTTGGCTCCGTTCGCATTGCTAAGGGTTTTATATAAATACAAATCCACCCAAGAAAGGAAAACTATTTCCCCTTTTCCTGCTCTGGATAAAGTTCCAGCAGACTTGGCTGAGGATTAGACAAGCTTCACAGATCAAAGCGTGTTGGGGAGAGGTGCGGGGCGGGAAGGAACAGAGCCCAAACCCAACTTGGCTCTCCCCTCTCTGGAAACGCAAGGCAGGATTACAAAAAGCCCACGCTGCTGGACTGAAGTGCTTTCAAAAGGTTACTCTTTATTTTGATAGCCTGTCACCTACTTCTTACTGGAAAACGGTTCCAGGCCCAGAGAACTTACTGCAGACACCATAAAAGCGTTCAGACTACCACATTCTCCCTCCGACACGAGTTTTCCTTTTGACAGGAAATAAGAGGAGCTTTTATGACCTGAAGTCTGAAACACTGGCCCAAGGGCCGTATCAAAATCTACCCGATTCTGAAATACTAAGTCTTTAAGAATGATCAGAAACCATATACAGGCCATCCTTGAACAACCCGGGTTGAACTGTGTGGGTCTGCTTACATGAGGGTTTTCTTCCGCCTCTGCCACCCCTGGACATCAAGGCCAACCCCTCCTCTTCCTCAGCCTACTCCACGCGAAGACCACAGGCTGGAGGTGACCCCACCACTGCAATGATCCGCTTCCACTTACTGAACAGGAAATATATTTTCTCTTCCTATTTTCTTTTTTTAATTTGTTAATTTTTTTTTGAGACAGAGTTTTGCTCTGTTGCCCGGGCTAGAGTGCCGTGGCGTCAGTCTAGCTCACAGCAACCTCAAACTCCCGGGCTCAAGCGATCCTCCTGCCTCAGCCTCCCGAGTAGCTGGGACTACAGGCATGCGCCACCATGCCTGGCTAATTTTTCCTATATATTTTTAGCTGTCCAGATCATTTCTTTCTATTTTTAGTAGAGACGGGGTCTCGCTCTTGCTCAGGCTGGTCTTGAACTCCTGACCTCGAGCGATCCTCCCGCCTCGGCCTCCCAGAGTGCTAGGATTACAGGCGTGAGCCACCGCGCCCGGCCTTTCCTTACTATTTTCTTAATAGCATTTATTTTCTCTAGCTTACTTTATGGCAAGAATACAGTATATAAAATAACACATATAACATACAGAATATGTGCTAATTGGCTGTTTGTGCTGTTGCTAAGGCTTCTGGTCCACAGTAGCTATTAGTAAAGTTTTGAGGAGTCAAAAGTTATATGCAGATACTGCAACTACAAGGGAGTCAGTACCTCTAACCCTGAGTTGTTCAACTATATTTGCTTCTTGTCTCCTAATAAGGAAGACGACAAGAATTCCTGCAAATTCCTTTTTCTCTGAGGAAGGAGGGGGAGTGAAAGTTTGGGATTTGGGAGACAAGAGAAAACCCACAGACTTGGAGTGGGACCCGCAGAGCCTCAAGGCCAGAAGGAACCTTGAGATGGGTTGACTTCCTTCTTCTTCACATGAGCAATATCTCCCACGAGCATAAACCAGCACTGCGGGGAGGGGTTCCAACAGGGAGGTTCTCCCAGCGTGAGCTGTTCTTCATCTACTCCCCCTACCCAAGTGTCATGCACACAAGATCCAGCCTGGACCTTAAGCCATTTTCAACCAACAGCATCTACGATGACCAGAAAAGCATTAAATTGTACGAACTATCAAAACCCAGCACTCCTTAGCTGCTTGCACCCCTTAGAAGTTGTAATTGTAAACTAGAATGAATTCTTTATATTTCAAGTGTAGCGCCACCGCGAGCAGGTGCAGCAGACATCCAGACTGAAGCCTGGGCACAAAGACGAGAACATAGTCATAAAAGCGTTCAAGCAAGAAGGCAGGCAGGCATCGCCAAGTGGGAGCAGCTTCGTCAGCGGGAAGGGCTGTGCCATGGGGAGCCACTCCTCGCAGGCAGCTCAGTCCACGCGGAAGCCACCACTAACTCCCTGGGAACCCTAACCGGGTCACTTGCCTGGCTGTGGCCTCCGGTTACCTCCAGTCCTGAGCTCTTCCCTGAACTTCAGCCTGGGACACGACAGCCTGGTAACACGGCCACTGGGATACTGATATGGCCCAAATCACACTCCTGAGTCCCACCCGGTCCCAGATTCCCTGGGTCACTCCCTCCCCCGGCTTCCCTGTATCGGTGACCATGGTCTCCATTCTTCCAGTTACTTGGGACCACAACATGGAGTCCTTTTCCACTCCTTTTCTTCTCTCACCACCCACGGTGGAGACACCAGCCCCTCCCCTTCTCACCTTCATACACATCCAGCCTCTGCCCTGTGCACTCGGGCCAGGCCTGCACCATCACCTCTGCACACCACGGGGGGCTTCTCCCTGTGCCCCCTGCGTGCACACCCAGGCCAGGGTTCTCTCATGACACAGGAGTCTCCAGCGCTTGGTCACTCAGAACAAAAGGCCACGTCCTCCCCAGCGTCTTCAGGCCCTGTGGGATCTGCTCCCGGCCACGGCTCAGAAGGCAACACCTGCCCTCTCTCCTCCTCCGTCTCCCCCGTTCTGCTCTAGCCTCACGGCCCCCACGCCAAGCACCCCCAGCTCAAGACCTGTCCTTACCACCTGGCTCCCCGCCCCACCCCACCTCATTGAGGTCCCTGCTCAAATGTCACCACCTCAAAACCCCCTTCCCTGCCACCCTGTATAGAGAAGAGCACCCCTGCTTCCTGGTCACTCTGTAAGCCATGGCCAGCGATATTTTTCTTCAGAGGACTAAAGTCCACTTGAAACAGATCAGCTGACTGTGCGTCTCCTCCATGGGGCTGGAAGCTCCACAGGAGGGGATCTCCCTTGCTCGCTGTTGGATTCCAAGATCGGAACAGTGCCAGGCACACAGCAGGTGCTCGATGTATGCTCAATAGCCCAATTAATCCAGGGCTGAATCTCCAAGTCAAGGGCATAACAGGGCAGTCTCTCGGGTGCCTATTTCCAAATCCAACACTGGGGTGTGGCACAGAGTCAGGCTGTGAGGACCAAAGTCTACATCTTATTCTTCCAACCGGTACACAAGTGCCCAGCCAGGGGAAGTTTCCAGACTTCCCTAGGCAGTCAGCCTCCTCAGCAGGGAGAAGGGGAAAAAAAAAAAAAAAAAAGGAAGTGCTCCAAGAAGTCACCCTGCCTGGCTGTTTTACTGCATTCCTGCATCTTTTTAAACTAAAGAGAAAACCACAACAAACTCAGGATACATTTGGGGAGATTCTAATGCCAACCGCTTAAAATATTTTCTAAATTTTGAGGATTACGTGGCTCAGGGACTGTTTATGGGAAGCCTGTAAGTGTAGCACAAAACGTACTCTTCTGAATTACAGTTGAAAATGGGTTACTTTGAGACAGGGTGGGCAGAGATACAACAAATTATTTAGTGCTCTGGGTGTGGGGCAGGAGGAGACTGCAGCTGAACAAAACCTTAGCATCTCCCCTTCTTTTCCCAGTCTCAGAGTTCCCTTGCTCCTGAGCTGAGCACGGTGGTGCCGGGTCCTGGGGCAGGAGCACCCACATCCCTGGAGGCCTCTCCCCCTGCAGCTCTCTCCTCTCAGACCTCTGTCTCTGTCTACCCGCCCTGCGCCCTGCACCCTGGAAACTCTCCAGGCAGTAAGCTGGTGCAATTTCAGGACTCACCTCATTCACTTCCCATAGCTCAAGGTCGCTGTTCTTTGTTACCTGATGCTCAGGGTGTTGGAAATTATTTTGCTATTTTTCCCCCTAGGTAAGAGAGTAAGTACGTCCCATCCCGTTATGTTACTCTTGGCTGGCAGTGGAAGTGTGGCTATAGGTGTGTTTTGGGTTTTGCTTTGATTTTTTCCCTATAGGTTTTGAAGTGCTGTTGATCCTGTGAATGAAATACAGTCCTATACCCCATAATGACGTTTTGGTCAATGACGGACCACATCGACAATGGGGGTCTCATAAGATAATAGAGCTGAACAATTTCTGCCACGTAGTGATGTCATAGCCATCGGAATGTCACAGCACGGTACGTTATTCACATGTTTGTGGCGATGCTGTAGACAAACCTACTGCACTGCCAGTTGCACAAAAGTCTAGCACATACAATTATGCAGTGTGTAATACTTGGTGATAATAAATGTTACGGGTTTGTGTGTTTACTGTACTTTTTATCATTAGAGTGTGCTCTACCTATAAAGAAAAAAAGTTTACTGGAAAACAGCCTCAGGCAGTTCCTTCAGGAAGTATTCCAGAAGAAGACATTGTTATCACAGGAGACGACAGCTCCATGCCTGTTACTGTCCCCTTCCAGTGGGACAAGATGTGGGGGTGGAAGACAGTGATATTGATGATCCTGACCCTGTGTTGGCCTGAACTGTGGGTGTTTGTGTCTTAGTGTGGAACAGAAAAATTGACAAAGAATTTAAATAGAATAAAGCTCATAGAATAAGGATATAACGAAAGTAAATATTTTTGTACAGCTGTACGACATGTTTGTTTTAAGCTAAGTGTTACTATAAAGGTCAAAAAGTCTAAAAACTTAAAAAGTTTATACAGTAAAAAAAGTTATAGTAAGCTACGGTTGATTTATTATTGAAGGAAAATATTTTTTATGAATTCGGTGTAGCCTAAATGTACAGTGTTTATAAAGTCTTCAGTAGTGCACAATAATGTCCTAGGCCTTCCCATTCGGTCACCACTCACTGACTCACCTAGAACAATTTCCAGACCTGCAAGCTCCATTCATCATATGTGCCCTATACAGGTGTACCTTTTATCTTTTATATTGTATTTTTACTGTGCCTTTTCTATGTTTAGATACATGTAGACACACAAATACAACTGTAGCTATGTTACAGTTGCCTACAGTATTCAGTACAGTAACATGCTGTACAAGTTTGCAGAACAGGAGCAATAGCTACACCACACAGCCTAGGTGGGTAGTAGGCTCTGCTATCGTGTAAGTACAACACACTTTCTGATGATCATCAACGACGAAATTGCCTAAGGACTCACTTCTCAGAACACATCCCTGTCACTAAGTGATGCGTGACTGTGGTTTCTTTTGAAATAGTAAGCCTGTCACCAAAGTCAAAAACAAGCTCTTCCAAAGACACCGAATGAAAAGACAAGTCATGGACTGGGAAAAAATATTTGCAAAGCATATATTTGATAAAAGACTCTTATCCTGCATATATAAACAGCTCTCAAAACTTAAGAAAATAAACAATTAAAAAAACTGACACCAAAGAAGGTATATCCAATGATAAATAAGCTCATGAAAAGATGCTCAACATAATTCATCATTAGGGAAACACAAATTAAAACCATAATGAGCTACTACTTGATACGTATTAGAACTTCTAAAATGAAAAAGGCTGAGCATGTCAAGTGTTAGTGACGACGTGGAACTCTCGCATGCTGCTTGTGGCATTTCTTGAAAATTTGAAACATACACCTTATTATGTTATCCAGCTATTCCACTCCTAGATATTTACCCAAGAGAAAAGATGTACACATGAATGTTTGTAGCAGCTTCATTTAAAGTAGCCAAAAACTACAAATTGCCTCATTTGATGCCATCCAAATGTCTATTAAAAGGTTGGTGGATAAACAAACTGTGGCATAGTCATACAACAGAATACCACTCAGCCATAAAAAGGAATGAACCATGGGTCTATATGACAACGCTGATGAACCTGAAAATACCTATGCTGAGTAAAGGAAGACATACCAAAAGACAGTGCATACTGTATAATTCCATTACATAAAACTCTAGAAAACTCAAACTGATCTACAGTGACAGAAAGATCAGTGGTTGCCTGGGGTGGGGGTGGAAGCCAGAAAGGGACAGGAGTGAGCAAGGAGCCACCTCTGAGGGCAATGGATATGTTCATCATCCTGACTGTGGGGAAGATTTTAGGGGTGTATGTTAAAAACAAACAAAACCTAAAGCAAAAACCTAAATGATCACTAGGAAAGGCATGACCACCGCCCCCAAAGAAAATAAAAATGCTTGACAGATTCTGGGAAGGTCAAATTTCATTGACCATATTCCACGAGTTTTATGCTAAAGAATCAAAATCATGCTGAAGATCTTGTAAACCCACAGAAAGGCAGAAATTCCTTATAAGTATGTATCTTTTTGTTGAGATTCTTTTCTCAGCTTATATTTATGATAATTTCACTTGTGCCTCACTGTAATGTTGGTGAAAGAAAAAAGTATATTCTTTTACAACATGAAATTTCAAGCTGAAGCTATACTCAATCATGTAGAAAGTTCTAACAGTAATAATAGTAATACTAAATATTATCTAGTATCTAATAATTGGCAGTTGATCCTACCTACCAATGGCTATTAAATTAGGAGGTCAGGGTATTTAAAGAAAATTGATGGTTATAATTAAAGGTAATAATATGGAAACATACCTAATGACTACAGTTGAAGCATAAACACGTAAGAGCTGACATTCAAGGAAGGTAAGTCAAGATAAACATACCCCTACCCACCTCTAATCAACTAGAGACATATAAGCTTAGCTTTCTCCTCCTCATTTTCATCCTCAGGAAATGACTCCTGACTGTTACAAGGTTAAGAGAACTACAACTTAGAAATGAGATGTTCACCTTTCCTTTGCTTTTTTTTTTTTTTTTAAGTGACACATAAGCATTAGTTCATCCAACATTATGCCACCAAACTTCAAGGAAAGACAAGGCTGAGGGTAATTAGAGATCAGGACACCAGCTCCTTTCAGGATTAAAGCACATAGTCATCTAGTGGCAGATTTGGAAAATTAGCTCAAAAGAGCACCATCTTCTCTCCACCTAGACTGGAAATTATACCACTTTCGATAAAAGGAACAGAAAAATGAATAACTACCATAATAATCGCTATCATCTAAGAGAAAATTTACCCTGGCTTTTAGGAAAGGAAAAAGAGCACTTTATTTCTGGAGCTGAGAAATTACATCACATTACATCCAAGCTCTTTGTAAAGTGAAGCCCATCTGCACCAGAGATGATTAGTTTAATAAAAGCCATCTCAAGTAAAAAAGTATACAGGCAGTCACCAACCTACAGACACTTGACTTTCAAAAATAAAAAATGGCCTCATTCCTGTAGCAGTGCTCTCTCTGACGCTGGTTAACAAGTCCCCCTAAGCAGGCCACCTGTTGCCCTGCATCCTCGGCCACCTGCCAGGCTCCAGTGCAGCTGCCGCGTCCCTGCACTCTCGTTCCACTCCACAGACGTGGGAGCACGTCCACACTCCAGCCATGTGGTCCTTCCACCGCCCTCCCGCCTGGGGCAGGTTCCAACTCTGAGGGCTTCCAAGACTCAGGGAGGGGACAAACTCCAGGGCAAACTCCAGCCAGCTGCCCAGTCAGTGAAAGGTGGGCTCTGGCCAAGTGCCGACTGTGATTCCAGGCCAAAGCCACCGAGTGCTTTGAACAAACTCAAATCACATTTGACGAAGAAAAAAATAGCATGAATGACAGAGAGAAGCTCTCAAGCAAGTCCTGGCAGGGCCTCTGGTTTCTCTGTCTGTTTCTACCCCTCCTCCTTTAAAAGCCAACAGAAATGGGAGAGCACCTGAGTCCACCGGGGAAGGGGAAGGCATCTGGGCCCCCCAGGGTCCGCAGGCCCACAGGCCACTCCAGGCACGTCCTGGCGTGCGAGAGGAGCTGCTGCCAGAGGGAAAGGGAATGAGCCGCCTGCCGGGATTAGCGGCTTCTGTGCAAAGCTTAGGGGATGCCGCCAAGGCCCCCGTGGCAGGAGGTCAAAGAATCTTAATAAGGAGGAGGGGAGTGGAAACAGGTCACTTACTGCTAAGCCCATTTCCACCCTGCATTTCATGGTTCTTAGATTTCATCGTGGCAGATTTTACAGAGGGCAAGTAAGTACTTACAACCTCGGCTGGGCAAGGAGGAGAGTGCAGAAATGGTCACCTCCCTCCCAAATATGCTCACAATTCTTACGTCTATACAGAGTCTTCACTGATGTCCAAGGTTACGCAAATCCAAGTCAATCATCACTGATTAATCCAAATTTGATTTATGCCAGAGCTTCACATTTTCTTAAAATGGGAGGGGAGGGCATGTCAAATCTCACAAACCAGCCAGCAACGTTTAAAGCTTCCTTTGCTCTTTCTATAAAGACTTGACCTGTGTCAAAGAAATCCTCCACCCTGAGGCATGTACGTATGTTAGCAGATCCTACGCAGGTTCTCCACTGCGGTTTTAATAAAATCCGATCGATATCAAACCTAGACAGACAGATGCCTAAATGGTAACTTTCAAACCATGTGCAAAAGACAGTTGGGTTTACTCAGCATCAGGGCATCCTGCCTTCTCCATCCAGCATTGGGTCCCTGGGCAATGGCTTTGCTGGCCCCAGGCTGGAGTGCCCAGGTCTCTATGTGCAATGTGACTGCATGCCCAATAGGGCTGTGGGGAGGACTGTGCAAGATCGTGTATGCAAGCGTGTGGCACGAGGCCCCATGAGCCTGGCTGCTCACCTGGCCATGGGCGGCCTGGTGAGAAGAGCTGAAGAAGGCGGATCAGAGGGCTCCCTGGGGGATCTGGAATTGGTGTGACAGACAGAATTAGCCTGAAGCAGAGAGAGGCAGGAGCAGCCTTGGGACCATGTGCCAGCGGCAGAGGAAGCAGGTCTGAGAGGAGAGGAAAATGGAGCAAGTCCCCAGGGAGAGACAGGGACGGCACCGCGACGTGACCACACCTGAGCAGAGGGACAGGTGGAGGGACAGACGGTGGGACAGGGCTGAGATGGGGACAGTGGATGAAGTCAAGGGATGGAGATGGGAAAGGAGGACTGACAAGGAGAATGACAGGACAGGAGACCGTGGGGGTGACAGCAGAGACACAGACCCGTCTTGGAGTCCAGTCCACACAAAGACGGTCCGGACTTTGTCTCCCGTCCTTGGATTCTGGGTGTCACTCTCTTCTTGCCATAATTCTGCGTTTCCCCTTAAATTAGCTCCGTGCTCTGACTAGAACACAGTAATTCCTAAATGGCTTTTAGTTAGCGTATCCGATTTCTTTCATTAGCTGTAAGTTATTATTTGCAAGTTATTATATGCCTCTAATGAATTATTATAACAACTTCTGAAACCTTGGCTTTATGACGAGCAGCGTTTTTCTCTGTCTCCAGAGAAACTTGTCACAAGGGCCTGGCGGGCAATGCTGCCAGGCCAGAAGGGACGAGGACGCGGGCATTGAGCCCTGGGTTCCGACTCTGTCCCCGCGCCAGCTCCCTGCAAGCACCCGACACACTGGGAGTCCCGTGGGCCTCAACCCGTCCGAGGTAGAAGGAAGAGACTGAACTGGTGCATCTGCAGGGTCTGTGCTAGCTTTAAATAGTCTGTTCCAGTTTAAATACTGTGAAAATGTATTTTCCATTTAATTTTCTAGGCTTCTCAAGTTAAACTCCTCACAAATTTAGCATGAAGTAGAACAGTCCCCTAAATAGGGCACATAAACATGTCCTTGGCTCTCCCCAGCCACCCTCCTACCACTTCCCTAACTCTCCACCCTCGTTGCTTCGACACAAGGAAAAATCCACAGGACACCAAGAACAGCATCATCTGCGAGATTTCAACAGCCCCACGGTGGCTGTGCCCAGTCTCAGCCGTAGCACAGGGGACGGACAGGGCTGGAAACAGACACGATCTCTCCACTCAGAGATGCGCCGTCTCCGTGGACTTCAAAGAACTCAGCCAGGTCGTGCATAATGTATGAGCTGAGTGCTCGCACGCAAGGCCTGTTACTCTGTTCTCTATCACGGCGAACTTCCCTACAGGGAAGAAAACGAGGTAAAAATCACATAAAAAGAGCTGAGATTTAATTTTGCACATAAATAAAAGTGCTTTTCATTCCTCACTTAGCAAAACAGTACCCTCTAGGAGGCCCAGACAGACCTAAATATCTGCCTCTGGGCACAGCTATCTGCTCTGACACCTGACCAGGGAGGCCCTCTCGGCTCCCATGAGAGGAAACCAGTAAACAGAGGGCAAACCCAGACATAAGGCCCCCCTCTGAGAGCTCAGTGGGGAGCAGGATGCCGGGGGGCAACCTCTCCGGGCCTTCAGTCATCTGAGCATCTCTGGTTCCCCCTGCGTGCACAGGGTGTCCTGGAGTCACTACCCGCCCTCCAGCACAGGACAATTGGCCCTCATTTATCCCCAGGAAAGATCTGGTCTCCCTCAAACTAGAACACTGTAGGCCACCTTAGAGTCCCCAGGCTCAGACGCAGGCCCGGGGTGAGGGGTTCAAGGGCACAGGCACTTTCTGACATAGACACACGTCTTTCTGCTCATCACAAGTAGGATATGGTTCTTGCCCATATTTATTACAAGGTGACTCTCGTAACACGGGATCCTGCTCTCTAATCTCACCAGCTGACAAGGTAAAGATCATCTCTAAAAGCTAACACTGTTTGTGGTCCAGACGGAGTCAGCAGTCAGAAGCCAGGCGAGGAGTTGAGAGGGAGGGAGGTATTCATCCATTCTGAAGTTCAAGGAGAGAAAACGGGCCGGAGAACAGGTGAGCAAGCTGGAAGCAAGGCCCCGGGGAACCCGAGGAGGAGATGTGCACAGCATCGCAGCCCTGGACAAAGGCCTCGCTGGCCTCACGGTAACAGAGGTTTGCTTCTCCAGCCAGATGTGCTTTTCCAGCCAGATGTGCTTCTCCACCTCCCACCCACGCTCAGTATTTTCAGGTCCCCAGGCTAGACTCTGGGGACCCGCTTTCACAGGAGAAGGGGACAGACAGTAGCCAAGTCAAGTGCGATCTCGCGCCATCCCAGAGATTCTGCAGGATGCACAGCTACCCTCACAACAGTTTAAAGGGCTAGAAGACCGTACGTCAGCTTGCTTGCTGGGGCTGTCGTTATAAAGTACCACGGACTGGGTGGGGCTTAAAGAACAGAAATTTATCTTCTCACAATTCTGGAGAATGGAAGTTCAAGATCGAGGTGCCAATAGGGTTGTTTTCTTCCGAGGCCAGAGATGACCACCTTCCCCCTGCACTTGTCTGGGTACAAATTTCTCTTCTTATAAGTACACCAGTCTTGGTGAACCTAATGACCTGATGAACCTTAATTACCTCTTTAAAGACCCTATCTCCAAACACAGTCACATTCTGGGGCACTGGGGATGAAGACTTCAACATATGCACTTCGAGGGGACACCATTCAGCCCCTAACAAAGACTAAATAAGAACCTGTTCAAAGTGTTAGGTTTCTTTTCTTGCTAGAGGAGCCCAAGATATTATCTAATCTAACCTCTCATTTGACCCTTGAGGCTACGGCCCACAGGGCTCAAGTGACCCGGTTCTGAGTAACTGGCTGGACAGCTGGACCTAAGGGGTTCTCAGAATGGATCGATGTCAACTTCCTTCCTTTAAAGTTAACATATTCATTGTTTCAAAAAAAAATTTCAGCGGATAACCAGTTATCCATTTCTTAGGCACCTTCCAGAAATACTGCTGCAAACACAAATGTGTGAGAGTGTTTGTGGCAGACACTTGTCGCTGCCTACCCGATATCCCTCCTCCTTTTCTGGATTTACAGAACCCTGGATTGGGTGTCAGGGAAGAACATGTGCCTAATCACATTTTTTGCCAGTTAGGAGTGGGGAACCTGCAGCCTTGGGGCCTTCTAGATCCTTGAGTACGGCCTTTTGACTGAATCCAAATTTTACAGAACAAATCCTCTTAGTAAAGGGATTTGTTCTGTGAAGTTTAGACTCAGTCAAGGGGACACAGTAGGGGATCTGAAGGGCCACATGTAGCCTTGAGGCGACAGGTTCCCCACCCCTAATTGGTTGGGGATTTCTGGATATGTTTTGCCTTTTGTGATAACAAGAGCCACTTTGTCTTCCTACTTTTTTCTTTACATCTTTTTCCTGCCTTGAAATGTAGATGTGACGCCTGGTAGAGCGCAGCCATCTTGCTGCCACGAGGACAGAAGCCCACAAAATCAGGGCTGCAGAGCACAAAGACAGCAACTAAGGCAGGGATGAGACCCTGTCCCAACCCTGCACTGCTGATATATGCACACTTTGCATTGCACAAGGTAAATACACTTGCTTTTTTTTTATTTATAACTAATATCTACCTTACTACTGATGTACATCTTTAAAATTTAACACATATGATATCATACTATATATTCTAATTTGCTTTTTCATTTAATATCTTGAATATTTCCTAATCAGGACATAGAGAATTGTACATTTTTAACACTACATAGTATTTTTCTGTATGCCTACAGATGGCCATATAGGCTGTCATTTTTTGCTATTAATATTATGAATACTGTTATAACCAATATCTGGGTAGCTAATTTTGTGTACTCGCTGAAAAACATTCACAGGTCACTAGTGGAATTACTGAGTCTAAGGATACGGACCTTAAAAATTCCAACAGATACTACAGAAATGCTCTTTAACAACACTCATCAATTATATTTGTGTAAATGTTTCCTCATCCTCTCACCAACAAGTGGATATTATCCAACTTTATCACAGTCAATCTCATAGGTGAAAAAATGAGATCTCATTGTTTTCATCTGAATTTTTAAACAAAGCATTCTTATATGCTTACTTCTAGTAATAAACATTGGTTCGACTATTCCATTTTTCATCTTTTTCTTATTGATTTCTAAGACTTCTTTCCATACGAAAAGCATTAGCCCTTGGACATACAGGCAGTAAATATTTTTCCCAACATATTATTTGTCATTTATGGGATTCTGGCCAAACAGAATTTTTAAGTTTTCACATGAAATGTCTCTTTTTGGAAAGTTAAGTCTTTTTCCTTGATAGCTTCCAGTGTTTCGTGACACACTTAGGGGGAAAAAAGTAAGTCTTCTGTCTCCACTCCAAGATATATTTAAAATTTACTTGGTTGCTTCTAATAATCTTTATGATTTCATTATTTAAGTCTAAATCTTTGAGACAGCTGTAATTTATTTTTATCTAAGGAACGAAGACTCCAGCTTTTTTTTTCCTAACAGCCATTCAGCTGTCCCAAACACCATTTACTGATGAGTTTATTTCCCCTGCTGATTGGAAGTGTCACCATTTTCCTATCTGGGGACACAGCATGAAGCCACCTGCATCTCACAGGACTCTGATTTAGGTCCTGTAGTCATGCATATTTTAGTTAATGACGCTGATGAAAATATACAAGGGAGCTCATAAATCATCCATTTGGCTTGTAACCAAGAAAATGAATTAACAGGATGAAACCAGAGATTTAAAAATAAAAACCTCGAAAGGCTGGAGCGACAGGAAATGTGTAACAAGATAATGTCTAGTCAGATATAGTTAGAGCTTACGTTTAGATGCAGTAAAGTCACAAACATCAAATACAGAATGAGAAATAACATGGAAACCTAGCACACACGCCTCAAGTCCTCTTTGGAACGCTGTCAGCAGCTCTGATGCACGGCTGTCCAAAGGTGACGTCCTCTCAGCCTGCCTTAAAAGATGCAGGTCACGCTGGGCGCGGTGGCTCAGGCTTGTAATCCTAGCACTCTGGGAGGCTGAGGCAGGAGGATCACTTGAGGTCAGGAGTTCGAGACCACCATGAGCTAGGTGAAAGTTACATACTTGGACCTTGCGCAACGAGCCCTGCACACTCCTCTAGCCCCCTGATGCTTCAACATCAGCAAATCAAATTTCTAGTGTCTCTAACACCTGTCATCTTTCATGGCCTCTATGAAGCTCTTCCCTGGGTTTGGAATACCCTCCTCCTTGGCACTCTCCCAGACCCCCCCTCCTAACCCCATGTCTAGCAGATTCCAATTCAACCTGTGCAGCTAGCTGCAGCTGCAACCCAACACCCTCCTCTCCCTGCTGCCTCACCCCCCTAGACATCATCTTCAGTGCATTTATCACACTGTGCTCCAGTTCATTCGTGGCCATTTCCACTTCTATATTAGGCTGTGAGTTCTTTGAAAACTGGGACTCTGTTGTATTGTCAGTGGGCACATGGGCAGTACCAATGGATGACTGCAAGTTAAACTAGAAGGTATAGGAAACTATATTTCAGATAAATATGAAAAAGAAACTTGATTGTAAGCTACTGGTTCTGTTAAAAGAAAAAAATAAAAAGAAACTTGAGCGGAACTATCCACAAATGGAATAGACTGTCTTTAACGAGGTCACCTTCAGAGGTGTGCAGAGGCCAGATGGCCTGCTGGGAAGGCCACAGAGAAGATTTTCCACTGTTCAGTTGGAACAGTCCTTCTCAACCTTTAATGTGCACACCTGTGCACACCTGGTTGAGTAGGTCTGGGCCGTGGCCTGGGAATCTGCATTTATAACATGTTCCCAGGTGATGTCAAAGCTGCTGGTCCAGGGACCACACCTTGAAGTGCAGGGGACTAGATGAGCTCTAATCTCCCTCCAAACCTGACATCTGTCCATGGACACGAACATGAGAGGTGGCCCCACACCTCCAGCCGGGGGAGTCACTGACTATAAGCAGCAGCAAACATTACTTAAGAGTTATGTGTCCGAAAACACCAAGCAAAAAGGCCCAAGGAAGGAATGACTGTAAGAACTCCTAAAATAAACTAAAGAGTCTGGTTCTACGTCAGGATTTTCTTGAAGCATTTCGACTGAAAAAGTACTAAGTTATTTTAAGTGGCAGCCACTGTTTTCATTAAGCTATTTGGTTTGCAGTATTATTTTTGCTTGGCTATTTTAAAACCTGAATCAGGGCATAGTGTACAAGTGAAAGAGAAAATCATTTCTGATCCATCTAAAATTACAGGTTATTAAATTTAAATAGGATATTAGCAGGGGCAATTCTAGAGTCCTCTGGACCAATCCTCTCATTTCACAGGCAAGGAAACAGAGGCCCAAGGTCATCAAAGCTGGCCCTGAACCAAGAAATCCTTCCCTATATTCTCAGTGTACTCTGCCTGCCTTTAAAGTCTGCTCAGGCTGCTATAACAAAATACTACAGCCTGGGTGGCTTAAGCAACAGAAATGTATTTTCCCACAGTCTGGAAGCTGGGAAGTCCAAGAGCAGGGTGCTGGCGCAGTCAGTTTCTGGTGAGGCTCCTTCCTGTCTTGTGGACTGGGGCCTTCTTGCTGTGTCCTTGTTTGGAGAGAGAGACCTTAATTACCTTCTTATAGACCCTATCTTCAATACAGTCACACTGGGGGTTAGGGCTGCAACATGAATTGGGGAAGGAACACAATGCAGGCCAAAGCACTGTCCAAATTTGGAAAGAAATACGCTTAGATTTATTTCTCGGAAGGAGAATAATGCATTCAAGAAAACAGTCTAATCAAAGAAACCCAACTTAAAAATACATCTTCTCCATAACTACCTGGTTTCAAAATTTATCAGAAAGCTACAAAAATCAAGGCAATGTGACTAGACATAGAGATGAATGGGACAGAACAGAGTTTAGAAACAGACACACACATAAATGGTCAATTGATTTTTGACAAAAGAGCTTAGGCAATTCAAGAGGGAAAGAATAGATTTTTCAACAAATGGTGCTAAAATAACTGGATATTTGTATGGGGAAAAAAAGAAACTTCAACTCTTACTTCAGGGCATGCACAAAAAATAAATAACTTAAAATGGATCCTAAGCCTACATGCAAAAGCTAAAATTATAAAACTTCTAGGTGAAGATCTTCTTAACTTTGAGATAGGAAAAATAAAAGTACTAACAACAACAAAAAAAAAAAAACCCTAATAAATTGAAATGTTAAACTCTTGCTCTTCAAAAGACACTGTTAAGAAAATGAAAAGGCAAACCACCAGCTAGAACATGTCTGTAATACATATGTCTGGCAAAAGGCTTGTTTCTAGAATATATTTTTAAAAAAACCTCTTACAACTCAATAATAAGAAGGCAATTAAAAATGGGCAACATACACATATACACAAACACACACAAAAGGCCAATAAATACATGCAAAACTGTTCATTATTAGCCATCAGAGAAATGCAAATAGAAGCCTTACTAAGATATATAACATATTTACTAGAATGAGCTATCATTAAAAAGACTGGCAATACTAAGTATTGATGAACATGTGCAGGAACTAGAATTTTCCTGTATTGTTGGAAGGAGTGCAATGGTGCAATTGTGCTGGAAAAGTTTGGCAGTTTCTTATAAAGCTAGGCATGTGCTTACCATATGACTCAACCATCCTAGAGAAATGATACTACATGCTTACACAAAGATTTACACATGAATGTTCATAGTGGCTTTATTTATATTGTCAAAAAAATAGAAACAACCCAAATGTCCTTCATTAAATGAATGACCATACTGTGGTATTTCCTAAAGTAGACTACCACTCAGCAATAAAAACGAACAAACAACAGGCACATACCGCATAATAACGTTTTATATGACAGTGGTCCCAGAAGATTGCAGTACAACTGAAAAACTATTACTTAGTGACATTGGAGCCATCATAATGCAATTACTTTATTTTTAAATAAATTTAGTGTAGCCTAAGTATTCAGTGTTTATGAATCTACAGCAGTGCACAGGAAGTTCCAGGCCTTCACATTCACTCACCACTCACTGACTCACCCACATCAACTTCCAACCCTGCACGCTCCATTCATGGGAAGTGTCCTATACAGGTGTACCATTTTTTGATCTTTTACAACTGTATTTTTACTGAACCTTTTCTGTTTAGATATGTTTAGATACACAAACAACACTGTGTTACAACTGTCTACGCTACTCAGTACAGTGACATGCTGTCCAGGTTTGTAGCCTGGGAGCACTGGGCTAGACCATACAGCCTAGGTGTGTAGTAGGGGACGCCATCTCGGCTTGCGTAGGTGCACTCTAAGAAGTTCACATAACGACAAAATCGCCGAACGATCTGTTTCTCGGAACTTAGCCCTGTCATTAGGCAACACATAACTGTATTAATTCACGTAACATGAATAAGTCTCAAAAACATTATGCTGCATAAAGGAAGCCAGACCTGTAGTTCACAAACTGTGCCCTAAATCACCCCACAGCACCACGGTGAACTCACACGTGTGCCATTGGACATTTTAAATTTTTGAGGGAAACAGCAACAACTGCAGCACACCCGGCAAACTACTTTTACCAAGTTCTCTGGCTCTAATGGAAGGGTTAAGTATTCCTTTCAACTTACTGCACTGTGGAAAAACTACTGATTCTCTAAGGGTGCTGCGGACCAAGGAAGTTTGGTAACCCCTGAGCCAGACACAAAAGAATACATACTATATGATCCAACTTATAAGAAATTCTGCAACAGGCAAATCTCATCTACAGCGACAGAAAGCAGGTTAGTGGTTGTCTGGGGTTGGGGGTACATTTGGGATGACGGAAATGTTCCCTATTTGGATGGTGATGGTGGGTGCATGTCAAAACTCATTAAATTTGTCATACGCTTAAAATAGGTGCATTTTCACTGTATGTCAATTATATCTTAATAAAGTTTATTTTAAAATAAAATACTCCAAGGAAGTTAAAAACACATCCTCTCTCTCATATGCCTGGAGCATCTTACTAAGATGGTGAGCACCTCAGAACAGAACTCCATGATGCCTTTGCAGTGACAAGTGTCACAGCTCACACACAGGAAACATTTGGTCATTAACGCCCTCATTTTTCCTCACAACGAAGATGTTTCCACAAGGAAATGAAAAGCCTGAAACTGAATTCCAAATGTGCTATATAATGATCTTTTTATGAGAACAAATTTTATTTCAGCAACTTAATTTTCAGCATTTATAAATATTTATAAAGCATTTCTCTCTCGCTCCCTCAGGATTCTAGCCACTGCAAAAGGTTTCGCATTAAAATTTTAAAAGATCCTTCACCCGCTAAGAGTATTTGAGACCTAAAAATACCATGTGGAAGGGTCAACATTCAGATCCAGTTCTCATGTGTTGAGATTAGACTTTTCGTGGCCCTCTGCGATTATTTAGAACAAAGGTCAGCAAAAGACAGCCCACTGCCTGCTCTTGTAAATAAAGTTTTATTGGAACATAGCCATGGCCAGTCATTTACATATATTAGCTATGGCTGCTTTCCAAGATGGTGCAACTCAGCTTCCCAACCTTACTACAACAGCACAGGTGGGTAACGGCCAAAGCCTCTATGGCCTGCAAAGATGAAAATTATTTATTATCTATCCTTTTACAGAAAAAGTTTGAACTCTGATCTACAGTGTATTGACCTAAAAACAACATAGTGAACCAGAGAAGACAGACAGGAAAGAAGAGGAGAAAACCGACCACCTCAAATGAAGTATTTCTTTTTAAATACAACTCAACAACTGCATGCAGGCTGTGATGCCTGAGGGAAGTTTGTTATTTCAAATGTAAATTCTGGCAACTCTGTTGCTTCTGACAAAATGTATACCTTGAGTAGCCTCCTGTTCTGGGTTGTGTCCCACTCAAAAAATCTACTTCTGTGAGATGTAATTATCAAATGACTTCAGCTTCTTAGGAAAGTACCCAGCTTTCTTTTTGAAACACTTCTGGGTGTCTCAAGCCATCTATCCATGAACTCAAGGTCAGGAGAAAACAAATGCGGTGGAGATGACTTTCTTTTGTCCCTCTTCTCTTTACACAGGCCTGAAAACTCTAATTCCTTTTCCCATCTGAATTTCATCATTTTTCTGTAAGTTAACCAACTTCTCTTCTTTCCCCTACAGTAATAGCCATCTTGCTGTTTATTTAAAATGACTCTCTACAAGCATATAAGTCTCATTCTATCTGTATAATGTCATGACCAAAACATAGTTTCACATACAAAAAAATGTGAAGCATTTTTGTACAAGCTGAACTGGATTGGAGAGAGCAAAGGAGGAAATTATGACTTTGGCAAAACAAAATAGCTCAGCTCAGTGTCTACAAACATATGAACTGTTATAAATATGTAATCCAGCAACTAGATGTTCATATCACTGCAGTTCTTAAATGATGATACAAATGTTCTACTGAGTTGGGCAGGCTCTTTACATATTCTTAGAGCAGAAGAACAAAAAAGTTATCTGGCTAGGATTTCAAGTCAAAAGACTTTAAAAAGCAATGCACCAAAGGACTTCGATAGACATTTCTCCAAAGAAGAACATCCAGTAAGTCTACAGAGATGCTCAACATCACTAATCATTAGGGAAATACAAATTAAACCCACAATGAGAAACCACCTCATACCCATTAGGATGGCTACTATCAAAAATACAAAATAATAATTCTTGGCAAGGATGTAGAGAAACTGGAACCCTTGTGCACTGTTGGTGGGAATGTAAAATGGTACAGCCACTATGGAAAACAGCATGGTAGCTGCTTAAAAAATTAAAAATAGAATTACCATATGACCCATCCACTCCTAGGTGTTTATCCAGGAGAAATATTTAATAACATTTGTCCAACACATAAGACTTACACATGAATGTTCATAACTTTAGTTATAATAACCTCACCCTGGAAACAACTTACCTATCAGCAGGTGAATGGATAAACAAACTGTGGTATATTCAGCAATTTTTAAAAGGGGTAAACTACTAATGCATGCAACAGCCCTCAGGTGAATCTCAAAAACATTACACTAAGTGAAAAGGCCAGACAAAAGACTATCAGTTAGGATTCATATGACGCTCTAGAAAAGGCGAATCTAATCTACAGTGACAAAAAGCACATCAGTGGTTGCCCGAGGCTGGAATGAAAGAGGCCAGGCTGGGGAGAGGAAGAAAGGAACTTTAAGGATCATAGTGGTGGTTTTAGTATATAAATTTGTCACAACTTGTCCAACAGTATGTTTAAAATGGTACTTTTTATTTTATGTAAATTATATATCAATAAAAAAATTTAATTATCCTGCTGGGCTTTGAAATCAAAAGATAAAAAGCAGCAAAGCAGGAAGCCTGTCCTCCTTCCCCCAAACCCCCATACCTTCTAATAAACCTCATGCAAAAGTCCATGCAATATCTTCAACTTTCTCTTTTCCCTTCCTAAGTACCAGTCACTTTCACCTCGTAGAGGATTTTCTCTTTCCCTGATCTAACACAATACGAACTAAGCAAAGGGATGTATCATTTTATGACACACATAGGATCTGTTTGCTGCTTAACTCTGCCCATGTGAAAGACACACTTTAATTCAATTACAATTTGCTACTTAAAAAGACAAATGCTATTAAGAAACGAGAATAATATTGGCAAACTAGAGCACTAAAATGTATGAGATCAATAAACGCATTTCCTGCAGGAACTATCTATTCTGGATATCACTTAGTATTAACAATTTCTCCTTTCAAGAAAATTAAACCGGGGAAAAGAGAAAATCAAAAGAAACAAGGATTGTTAAGTTTAAAAGGCTTAATGGAAAACCTGAGAAAGAGAAAAATAAAGTTGTTTCTTTTCAAGTCTCATCCAACATAAATAAAGACATCATTATTCATCTTCTTGTGAAGACAATGTGCTATGTAAAAGCCCTGTCAAATGTAAAGTGCTGTATATTTGAAAACTATCATCATCAAAGAGCCAGACTGTCTCTTTAACATGGTATCACAGAAAGAACCCTGGGCTAGAAATCAGATATCCTAGTTCTGGTCCCAGATCTACAGATTATGAACTGAGTGACTTTGGGCCAGTAACCACTTGCCTTATACTTGCATTTTCTTATGTCTACCAACCCGTGCCCTCCTCATCTCACAAGCCTGCTCTGCAGATCTGATAACTGCCTATGAATAAACTATTAAAATCACCAAGCTTCTCTCAATTAAAGGCAATATTATTTATTCCTATTAGTTTGGCTCAAACAACTTAACACACAACTGATTGCATATATCACTGGAACACCATCATTATATCCTTGTAACATAAGCCCAAGGAGTAACAGTCTCCTGGTTGAATCCAATTGTTCCTAAGAAATAAAGAACATCTCGTTCCATTTAGTATTAAAGAAGATCCAGTACCTACAATATCTGGACTGATTTGTCTCAGATGAGTATTTCTAGGGTTTTGATATCAACTCAAAATAAACACAATAATTAAAGGAAAAAGAAAAAAAAAACTGATGCAGACCCACTAGTGTCTGGATGCATTCTCTTAGTTCTACTGTGTGTGTGTATACATATGTGTATGTATTTGTACAATGTTTTTGAGGGATCGTTACCCATCAAAAGAAATATACAATCCCCCCATTATCAGACTCCAGGGATGCAACACAGGGTTCATTACCATCTGCAACATCATTTTCAGATCTCACAGACTGGACAGCTGTGATACTGCTGGTCACACATGGACCCAGTGATGACACCATCACCGGACATGTTATGCAAGAGAGCAAAGTGTCATTCAGTTGTTATAAAGGCACAATCTTTTTAAATGCATGATCATTTCTTATCCATTCCTTTAGGGACAATTGCATTGGTTGGATGCTACTGGTATTTAAAAAATCCCTGTCCTCCACCAAATCCTATACCTCACAACACCGGCACTATAATTCTGTCTGCCTGGAAACCTCATTTAGTGATTTTGCCTTGCCTTGTGTGATAAGTGTGTTCTTAAAAAGATGGTGTGAAAGGTAACACTTTTAAAAGTCCTAAAGGAATTTTCTGTTTCTAAATATCTCATTAAAAATCCTTTTGTAAAATGATCCACTTCTTCTACAAAAGTATATTTTCATATTGGATTTGTTTTAAGCAAGGCACAAAAACTTTGATATCATATGTAAAGCTAGATATTAAAAAGCTCCATTGAATGTGATATTTTAAATACCTTTATTTAACCCTAAATAACTAAAACACAATGAAATATAGGACAATGTATTACAAAGCCAAGTGCCCTAATAAATGTCATCAAGCTAAATATGCAACATCTTCCTAAGGGTACATGCTAAAAATACTGATGGGAGATACTTCTTGTTTTTTTGTTTTGTTTTGTTTGGGGGGGGGGGGAGAACCCACCACACACAAAACACTAACTTCCCTCTAGCAAGCCCACCTAATGCAAGTGGCCTTGTGAGCTAGCAATGACCTTGTCAGATAGTTGAGGACCCTTATTTTAGAAATGGTAATGCCAGGGCCCAGGGGGGTTGAACTAGCTCACTACAGGCTGCAGAGAGACTGAGTAGGAAGAAGCAGCAGCCCCCCTGCTTCCATGAAGCCTCTCTGACCCCATTAATACCACACACCCCTGTATTTTCTTTGTGTTGAACAGGACAAAAGACTTCATCTGTCTGCTCTCATCCCGGAATAAACAGCCCCCTTATGTTGCCACATAATTTCAGGGAAATACGCCATCCTATTTTGGCAACCCTACGTGAGATTTTCTGCATTTAAAGAACGAGGGATGTAGTGTTCTCTATCAGTACTAGAAATAAAAACGCTTCCTCCGTCTCAGCGAGGCATGCGGTTAAAAATAATCAGGGCCTGCTTCTCTGTCGGGAAAGAATGAAACGAAGCGCCAAGCAACGTGGGAGCTCGAGTGCCAACAGGCTTTGCTTTTTTAATAACCTGATCTAAGTCTTCGGGCTCCCTGCTGTAGGTTTCAAAGGGAAGCTCTGAAAGGAGAGGCACAACACCCCCACCTATCCTTTTTTGAGTGTAATGTTACACATCTGATTTTGGATACGAGCACTCCCTCGGTACACAGTAAATCGCAGCTTCCAAGTGACTTGAGAGGCGCGTGCACATCCTACTAGAAAGCCCCTCCTTACGGCCTTGCTACAAGCCACACCAGTATCACCTGGGAGCCGGCTAGGCCTGCAGACCCTCACCCCTTCCCCAGCCTCTGGAATCAGGAGCATCCATTTGAACAAGGTGCCCACGTGATCAGTGAGCACATTAAAGGTCAAGAAGCACTGCCTTCATCCTGGTACCCACGTGCACCATCTCAAGGAATCCCAGGACACTGCTTCATGTTTCCTCCCAGCCCAAACTCCAGGACAGATGCTCCGTGGCATCCACGATCTCTGTTTTCTCACTTGTGCTTTGGCAGTTGATTTACAAATTAGCATGGTTTTAATCAATAGGAAAACAAGACAGTAGGTATCTGGTTTGCATGTAAGAATGCAAGAGAAAGCCAGTGGGGAGGGTGTCTGAGAGAGAAAAAGAAAAAAGCAAAAGGTGGATGGATGGGCCCAGCCAGGGTAGAAGGGGCGGGGCAGGGGCTGCTCATTTCTGCCCCAAACTTCACCGTGTGCCTGCTCCTCACAAACACTAGCAAATTCACCTACATCTTATAGGCTGAAAGCGAAGGACAGGCATTTCACTTAAATTTAACTTTTACATTAAGGTCCAAAACCGAAAAGGTAAAAATTGACAAATTACCTCTGTTTTATTATTATCCAAAGCAGAATTACCTGCCTAAAGAGGACAATATACAGTAAGTGTTCGTGGGATCCATTTGATATAATGAAACATCTTCCCTTCTCTGGGGCTCTAACTACATGGATGTCGTGCTGCAAGACATGGAGACACAGATTCGAATCATTTGGAAAGGTGTGACAGGTGGGGAGGAAAAACTCTGAAGTCAGGAAGCCCAGACTGCAGCATCAGCCCCTCTAATAGGAAAACCATGGGCAGCTTCTTAAGCTCAGTTTTGTCATCCAAAGAAATCAGCCTGGGTTAGTCTCCAAAGATCCTTCCATATGAGCCCTAAAAACTACATGATTCTAAGTCAAATATTCATTGTCCCAATATTACTATGTCTCTTAAAAATGGGAAAAATGACCTACAGATGTTCTCACCAGATGCAGACTTCAAATGTGTCATTTGCTTGTTTTAGGAAATAAGAGTACAGCCTTCCTCCAAATATGATGCTATTCACGCTTAACTGGTTTTCGATATAACAATACAAATATGCCTAGGCATACACAGCATGCCTGTCATTGTTTAAAATTAGCGTGACTCTTATACCAGCTTCTTAACTGAAAAGATGTAAAAAGTACACCATTGATGTCCTATTATTCTGCAGAGGCAGGGCTGGCTTCTGTTCACCTTCTCTGTTATTTGCATGTTGGATCACTGGCCATTTTCCTTCCCCCAACTCGATTTTCAACTCCTGGAGAACAGGGGCACTACCTGGCACTGCCACGTCACAACAGTGCCTGGCACCGAGGGTTGCTCCATGGCCACTGGCCAAATGAGCAAACTTTAAGTTCTCATACTGGCCACTTAGGTTGTCGCTGTATTTTAATAAGAAGGCCCACATACCATCCGCATAATAAAGCAACTCTTGCATGAAGATACAAACAGCAGCGATAAAAGAAGAAAGGAAAAACAAAACTCATTTAGTTGCAATGAGAGAAAAACCATGGGGACCTATGATACGAACTAACCTGTAACTTCCCTCAGCATTTTGAATACACGTATTTCCCCCTTAAGGTTAGGGATAGAGATTTAAACTGGCCTGCTTTTCATTCATAGGCAAAGAAAATAAAATCAAGTGGATTTTGTTTTTTACATTCTGCTTCAACTGCCATTCTTTCTCCGATTTGCTCAGCTGAACCCAAACATGGAGTTGTCTAGGTTAGTTTTGTATCAAAGTCTGAAACAGCCCCATAAAAACTTAAAAACTTTTAAAAAGCTACTTTCACAGTGAACACCAACATTGGCAATGTGACAACTGATCTATCTATGCAGCAACAGAAAATCATATTGCGTTGTAATAATATTAGCACCGTCACACGGCACAGCAAGTAGCACAGTCCAAACCTAGGTGCACACTGGTTACTGCCAGACCCAGGAACAAAGGATCGTAAATGACATCTGTGAGGCTGCCTAGAAACAGGTTCTCAATTAGACACCTGCAGTTTAATTAAATTGCCTCTAACAAGACCCTCCTGCTGGGGCCCACACCACACTCCCGGAGATGCCTTCTCTTAAAGGGCTTTTTCTGAATTTTTCTTTCTTTGACTTAATGTTCCCCTATCTAAAGCTTAGTGTTGCCCTGAGATTTATTAACCAAAGCACACTTATCCCTATAGAAAAGTGTTGAGAAGACTGAATGAGATGACAACAGCTTTTCATAACTACCATAATAAAACACTAAACAAATCCCACACCCAACTTTTAACTTTCCCCTCACAACTGGCTCTTCTCCCTATAGTCCCAGTTCAGCACATGGCAACTCCATTATTCTGGTTGCTTAGGCCAAAAACCTTTATGCCTTTCTTTACTTCTTTCTCTCATAACCCAGAACCAAACCATCAACAACCCCTTTAGCTCTGTCTTCCAAACAGATCTAGAATATGACCACTTCTCACCAGCTCCACACCACTACGCGTTTCCTGCCTGGAGTACTGTAAAAGCCTCCTACCCCACCCCTCTGCCTTCACCCTTGCCTAGTCACCACACACACCCTTGGGGGCTTTTAAAATATTTCATTTAAAATTTTCTCATCTCGAAGTCCCTATGCCTTACAGAACACCTGTCTTATACTGGCACCTCTCTGATCTCATTTATCATGATCAGGTATACCCTGCCCAGATCTTGCAATTTCCATTCTCATAACTTGTCCTAAGAAAACAGTTCTGGGTGCACACAAAGATTCAAATGTAATGATTTTCAATGCAATTATAATGAGAAATGTGTATAGAAAGGAACATAAATAGCCAAAAATTTAGGAATGGTTAAATTAAGGCACAGCCTTGAAATAGAATACAGGTTGCGATTACAAATAATATTTCAAAAGAATAATGATGGTGTTTAAAACCTTTCCTGATATGTAGTATAAAAGAGTCAGAAATAAAGCAAAACATACAGTAAGATCTTGATCTTGTAAGTGTATGCATGCATTTACTGAAAAGATTTAAGAACAGAATGTGATATATATACACAATGGAATACTATTCAGCCATAAAGAAGAATGAAAACGCTGTCGTTTCTGGCAACATGAATGAGGCTGGAGGACGTTATGTTAAGTGAAATGGTCAAGAACAGAAAGACAAATACCACATTTCTCACTCATATATGGGGGCTAAAAAAAATGTGAACTCATAGAAGTAAAGAATAGAGGTTATTAGAAGCTGGGAAGGAGAGGAAAGGAGGGGAGGTGGAGAAAGATTGGTTAATGAATACATAGTTGTAGCTAGATAGGAGGAATGAGTTCTTGTCTTCTGTAGCACCGCAGGGTGAATATGGTTAACAACAATTACATTGCACATTTCCAAAAAGCTGGAAGAGAGGATTGTGAATGTTCACAACACAAACCAATGATAAATGTTCAAGATGACAGATGTGCTAACCACCCTGATTTGATCATTACACACTGTATACACATATCAAAATATCGCTCTGTATCTCATAAATATGTACAATTATTACGTGTCAACTAAAAATAAAAGAAAAAGCCCTGCCAAAAAACAAAGGACAGAATACTGCAATATAGTAATGGTGGTTATCTCTGGATGATGAGATTACAAGTGACCTCTATTTTTTACTTTCTACTTTTATGCATTAAACTTTTTAAATAATTATTAAAATAATAAATGCTATTTTAAAAAATAGGGCTCTCTCTGGCCCATAAACGGAAGCTCAAGGGACAACCACATGAGCTCAGAGACAGCTCACTGCCCCGATCATTGTCCCGTTAGTACACACCTCCAGGAAAACAAGCATCAAAGACCAGGAGTCTCTGGAAGGGACAACCATAGGGTTTCAGCTTTTGTTTCCAATAGACTAGTTAGAAATGTCTTGAGAAACAAAGATTTTCAGAAGTAGATAGGATTTACTTAAATTGTAGAAAGAAAATATGAGGTAGTATAGGAATTCATTATTGGTAAGACAGCTGGTGTCTATATACTAACAGATAAAAACCATCTAGGCTTAGAATTGTCATCTACCTCATGAAGACACTTCATCACATATGTATTAAAATAAACCAATTTTGCAGTAAATTCCCTGCATCTTGCAGACCTTCAGAAAACATGTATGGACTAAAATCCCACCTTATCATAAATGGTAAAAGGAAGACTTCTATTCCCAGCCACTTTAAACAGCAGGTGTCTAAAGTCCAATCACTCAAGGACGGCACCCTCTGCTTAGTCAAACCAATGCCTGGTACAGCCCACATAGCTGAATAACCTCAATTTCCTACCACATTTATGCATTTAAAAGATCTGCAGATATTGAAAGAGGAAGTATATTTGGTATGACACAAACAGGTACTATTAAAAGGCGTACACAAACATCCCTCCTTATTTGGGGATATTTTTCCCAGTCCTACGATAAGAGGTGAGAAAAGACAAAGCACAACCTAGATGCTGGGTCATAATTGTAACCAGACCACTGAGAAACTCACTTGGGGACTACTGTGTTCCATATGCCCGCCCAGCGTCGCACTAGCTAATCCTTGCATCTCTGTGCTCCGAGGGTGTCCCACCTGACACCAAAGGGTTTGCAGCCGCCACTCATGTCCTGCAGTACTCTGCTCTTTAATCATGTCTGCGACATTTATCATAATAGCACTCCTCCTGGTCTTCAAAGAGAGGATTATGACCCCAATTTACACACCGCTGAAGCCGTGTTAGCCATTTGAGGGAGTGACTCAAATCTCCATTTTATAAAGAGCCAGTCAAGCTTAAAAATGAAAAAAAAAAAAAAAAAAGAAAAAACCAGCTATCCAATTTCATTTCTTTCTCCATTCCAAGCCAAGGAATAAAACTGAAAGCCAGTAATATAAAAAGACACAAGTATACAGCAAATGGAACTCCCAGGGAACTACAAAAACCCTCATGATACCACCTGAAACTGAAATATTAAAATATTTCATGCAATGAAGACAAGCCCTCTGGCTAATAACAGAGCTGGGCAGTTATTTTTAAACAATAAATGAAATATTCAACAGAGAACGGACAAAGCTTTTGGTCCCTACATTAAGACTTGTTTTTTTTCCTAAGCAAACAAACAAAAAACATACACTGCTATAGCGAGCCACCAGCTACAGGCTACCTACCACGAATGAATTAAATAGACACAGAACTGCATGGCAAAGTCGACATCCACACACAGAACTGGTTTGGGAAAAACGTGGTTAAGTCAAATTATCACTGTTTTCCTTAAGGTAGGAGGGGGGTTGACTTTTGAATTCCAGCCACCATTATACTCACTTTCCTCTGAAATGACTGTGCTTGAATTTACCACTTCCCTCCAACATCAGGGTAAAACGTACCCACACAGAAGAACAGCACTTTGCAACAATTAACTCTGAAAGTTAGCAATTCACTGACGTTTCTTCCTTCATCAACCCCAACTCACCTATGTACGTGTGTGTGTGCACATACGTGTGCGTGTATTCTCCATCAGTGAGAAGAATGTGGGGTTATTACAAAGATATTTACCCAGTCCCACATTTATACCTTCACAGTTCACTTCCTAATCAGTCCAAGCCTGGCACCAAGAGCCTCCCCTGGGCCGAAAATGCATCAATGTGTCTCCTTGTCAAGAGATGAGCCGCCTAAGTGGCTGCTTTATTGTAGTCAAGGGAAACCACGCTTTTGTATAAACAAACCATTCCTTTGTCTAAACCGCAAACAGGTAAAGGTAGATAAGCTTTACTTTCTAGCAAGGGCAGAGTTATCTCCTTGTCCTTTTCTCTCAAAGGGAGCTAAATCCTGAGAGACAGTTTATGGCTCCGAGGCCTAATTGCCTGGTGTGACCCAGAGAAAATTCCACTTTGAGAAAAGGTACCTGGGAGAAACTTCCAGGAAAGCAAAGGAATTAAATGAAACCTACAGAGAGAGTTTGAAATCTTTACCTTGAGCAGCACGGATCGATAATACCATGCCTGTTCTAATAAAGATAATTTTATATCAGTGGCCTATTCATGATTAGGTTTGAGGCTACCAAAACCAAAAATCCGAGTGTAAACCTTTAAATCCAGAGGCAAATGCCAGCTAAACTAGTTAGCATTTATAAACTATTAGCTCGCAGCTATATTGTAAATTATTAACTCAGCTCTACCCCTTGGTAAGTGTTAACAGTCACTTAAAGTTCTCCTCCGTTAATTAAAATGCAAATGGCTGCACGAGTGTGAGTGACAACAGGTGCTAATAATCTCCCACTTTTTATAAAATATTTCACAGCAATAGCAACTGATACCTGACCTGAAAATACTTCCCACGTTGGAGAGGCAGACTGCAGTGCTAGTATTTTCCTAACAGTGTATTTCTAAATGATAGCAGAATTTTTCAATGGGAAGAGATGCTGGAGACCATTTAATCCAGCTCCTCATTTTGCAGATTAGGAGACAGGTGCAGGGAGTTGAAATGACTGTAGTTGAAACTACAGGGTTTATTAGTAGAAATGAAATCAGAACCACAAGAACTACCAGGCCAGCACCGCTACACACCAGCCTGTCTAACCCTCCAACACTCACGTCATCTCAACAGAATTCTTCTCTTTCCCCATGTTCAACCAGAAGGTTCCACAGTCACCCCAACAGTTCTATCAATGGCTTCACAACCTTATGAACTAATCACCTACAGCTGCCCACTTTTTCCTTAGCCTGAACCTCCTCGACTCCACAAAGCAAAAAGCCTTACCTGAGGTTATGTATGCAAGTTTCCCTCAAGGGCTTAGGAGAAAATACCAGGGCTAGATGAATTTTACATAAGACAGAAAACAAACTCCGTTTCCCCTTTTTGTTAAGCTTTGGTCATTTGCAGCATGCCCAATTCCACTGGAAAGAATCTGCACTTATTTGTCCTATGGTTTATTTAGTCTTGGGTGTCTTATTCATGGGAACTAGATTTTCTTGTCTGATCCCAAATATCTATTGCTACTTAGCATTCCTCCAGCGCTGAATATGTGTCGTTTCTGTCATTTAATGAGTCCCCTGCGGGCAAGTGAGTAGGACACTGGCCCTTGCACAAACACACAAGGAACAGTCAGCAAACAGCCGCCTCAAACACATGAAGAAGTTCAGGAGAATACTCTTCAAAAGGAGGTCTGGGTATCACAAAAACAGCCTCTTCAAACTCTACCTGTGGAGTTGCTATCATAAACAAGACTCACTTGCTGGGCAGTTTGACTAAATTCATCATAAATATGATGTTTATGTAGTTCCATAAAATGGAGTCCTCGTGTGTTGACCACCAGGGAATGAAGTTTAAGGTTCCTATCTACTGTTGCAAAACAGAACCGGAAACAAAACTCTATTCTTTTGTATTACACCCCTGCCTCTTGCTTTATTTTTCTCTTTCCATTCACCAAGTAACACTTTAACCGAAGAATGCCCTTAAAATAAAAACAAATACAGGAAGTTAATCCGACCGAAACACTGGCAGTAATATTAAACTGAGGTAAACGGAAAAATAGGAAGTTTTGGTGCCTCCCAGAAAACAAAAGTTTTCTGGCATGTGAGATTCTGAAAATGATCATCATGTTCTCCATTGTCTCAGTGACAGAGGGGACATATTTTCTCTGCACAAAGTTGAAGCTGAAGTGTAAATCCCAGGTCACCTCGTGGATCCCTAATGAGGACTGGGCACTCCCTCAGGGACAGTACAAGGGGAGTCACACCCATACCAGATAAAAAATTGAGGGGCAAAAAGGTCATTAGCATGACTGCTGAAAACACACCACAAGAGGTTTAATACCTAACTAGCATCTGCTGGTTTTTTCAATGGTTCCAAAACCAATGGAAGCATCTTGTTTCTTTGCAAATAATGTGTGCCCAGGACACAGCTGCCCTTCAGTAAGGGTGACAGCCTGACCTCCATGGCCACTTGCCACTGAGCCTTTTAGTAACCATACATTGATTTGGTTCTGCAGTCCAGGGAAAAAGCTTTCTATTTTTGCTCTCCTTAACAGGGTACAGCCAACGGAGCCCACCCCACTGTGTGAAGCTCAAGTTTGGCTGACACCAGAACAAAGACTGGCACACAGTTTCTTAGATTAGGCTACCATTGTTTTTAGCCCCAAGGAGTGAAATTTACATTCTGGGAGAGGGCGTGAGTCCTCAGTTCCAAATACTTAAGGTCAGACCCGTTTACATTTCCAGGAAAACATTTATACCCAGACATATTTCAGAGTTTTATTAATACTTTGTGGCTGGGAAGATGGCCTAAAAAACCCAGTAGAACCCAGAGGAGGCAGGAGGTCCTAATTCCAACCTCAGCGGCAGCAACTGCCTGTCTCTGCTCTCTGGGCTCTGACTTTATCCCGGCCTGCTCCACTTTCTCCTGCTACAAAAACGAGGCTGTCACCACCTACTCAGGCTTATTTAGGTACACTGTGTACATGTATACCCTGACCCACACATACACACCCCACAAAAAAACAGAGGCTTAAAATACCTTACGTTGCCACAGTTGGCTCTGAAGCTACCTCTTCTAGTTCGACAGGTGACAAACTCCTGTCCTGCTGGCCTCTTCCACTTTTCAGGAATAAAGGCGAGGGCTGGAGAGCTGCATTGAGAGCGCCAGGAACAGCAGAGAAGGCAGAGGGAACCGGTACCCGACTCCTACCCTCAGCTCCGCAATCCCAGACAACTATCTGATTAGGGAACAAGATGTCTGCTCGTTCTTAACAACAACAAAAAAACCCTGGATTATCAGCACCTGGAACGTAGAAGGCAAGGAGCACGAGTAAGCCCATTAATTCAGGTCCTAGCTACCTATTTCTGTTGCCAAGGTTATCTAGTTGTTGAAGGTGAAATGGTCCATCTTCACTATGTGTGAAGGAGAGTAATTTCTCCTATTTGCAGCTCCCATCCTGCATTTGATAGAAGAAACCAAGTCCGTGAACACCTTGATTTGTCTTAGTTGTGTTCACATTACAAAATTATACTTAGGTCAGATGAAAACAATTATTTCTAAAGTCATGGGCATTGTATAGGGTTGCCCAATTTAGGAAATAAAAATGCAAGATGACCAATTAAATCTGCATATTTCATGGGACATATTTGTACTAAAAATTATTCGTTGCTTACCTGAAATTCAAGTGTAACAATATACGTATGCATGGGACACATCTACTGAAAGGATGGCCTTGTTTATAAACTGGCTAACAGACAAACTATCAAACAGAAAGTAAGAGAAATAAACTCACAGCACAACTGCCCCCTCCTTGTTTGGTTTGATTAAGCACCTGGGACTTAACTCTTGCCTTTAAGACTAACTCACTATCTCTAAGAGTTGGTTTTCACAGCTTATAGAGCCCTAAATGGACAGCAGGGGTTTGAGCTCTCTGCCTCAGTTCCTGCCAGAACCACATTTTCTAAGGACTCCGATAAGCTGCCTCACCAAAAAGAAAGGAAGGAAGGAAAGACCCCGCCAGCTGTTATCAGTCTGCAGCAAAGGAAAAAACAAAACAAAACCCATTTTTACCCTTGGAAAGCCTGAGCAGCTTTTCCTCAGCTGTCGGCACTTTCCCCCACCTTCTTGCAGCGTCCTGCCACTTCCCTTCTTGCTCTCTCTTTCTTGAGAAAAATAAACTTTTTACTACTTTCTATCCTAATCTTTGTGTGAGAAATCTTTCTCCACCCACCAGGCGGTGAGCTCCTAGTGAGTTCCCCACCCTAACACCTATCATTAACACTTTGCTATTTATCTGAAATCCACATTTAAGTGGGCACCCTGTATTGCATTGGGCAATCTTAACACTGCACTAGGACCTGGGAAAACAAATATGAATCCGACCCCTAGAAGCTCATCTGGTGAAAGGACTAGATCTGAATGAGAACAATACAGGTTACAGTGGAGGATCAGAAGTTCGTACCAAGTGCTTTCAGAAGCGCAGGGGAAGAAGCAATTAAATCCTAATTGAGATGCACACCAATGTCTCTATTATTCACAGTGAAAATAAACGCTATAGAACTTACTCAATAATTCTATTAATATGTATCCTACAGATCCTTTAATCCTAATGCATGAACTTGCTTAAGCGTTCTAAATGTTCTTCCTTGACTGGACGTCACCCACCACTCTCACCCTTCAGGAGCAAAATCCACAGCATGAGAAGTAAACCTGGGCGAGGCAGAAGTTTCTGAAACCTCCAGGAGTTGCACTGATGACAGCTGCATGTATACAGTGGGTGCTCTGCGAGGGGTTAGCTGGATAAGGAAACAGAAGCTTGCTAATGCCACACCCCCTTCACACGTGAGCCCAGGAACCGAGCGATTGTGAAGAACTGTAAATTGTGAAGAATCATGTGCACCTGAAGCAAGTTACTGCCAAGGTTATCTGAAGAGAGTTAGAAAACACTGGCCATAAAACAGATTCAAAAAGACAGATGAGAAAACACGCTGAGTTATTTACAATGCTATCCAATCTGTATCACTTGTGGGCTTTGAGAGCTGGTAGGGTCTGAAAGTCTACCTGTTTGAGAACTGCAATTTGGAAAACAGTCTTCCTCATTTCTGCTGAGACGAGGGAGTCTCCACAAACTCTTCACATGCACAGCTCTGAAAGTGAGATTTTGGGCCCATATTTGGAAAACTGACTCTCTAGCTCTTTTTACGCCTGCAGCCAAGGGAACTGGTTAGATGGGGTCAAGCCAGGACAGCACTGGAGAGACCTATTGGTGTCTTTTCACGGCACTGGGGCAGGTATGACCTGCACAGCCTGGAACACAAACAGCTCTTGCCTGGAAGACACACCTGAAGTTGCTTCACTTCCCCTTGATTTCAAGATCACAGTAAGAAAGTAGGAGGAGGAAGAGAAGAAAGGGAGCGAGGAAGGTACAGGTGTGCCTACTTCCTGCTGGAATTCCCTTGGAGCACAGAAAAGAGGGCCTGATCACTGCCAAGTGCATCAGGTGAGGCTCTGGGATCCGCTGGTGGGAAACCCAGAATATATTTTATATTAAAGGCAATAATTCATACTTCAAATTGGCTAATTAGCTTAATATAACTTTACCTACAAGGTCTCATGCTTTGGTATTAAAAATATTAACACTTTAAAAAATAAAATTGCCCAGGCATGGTGACATGCACCTGTATTCCCAGCTGCTAGGGAGGCTGAGGCAGGAGGATCACTTCAGCCCAGGAGTTCGAGGCTGCAGTGAGGTATGATCATGCCCGTGCACTCCAGCCTGGGTGACAGAGCAAGACCCCATCTCATTCATCCATTCACCCATCCATAAACAAATAAATAAAATTGGCCTTTTATTCCTCACCTATATTCATCTTTGCAATTCCACCATGAGCATCACCATAGCCCTCAGCAGACCTTACATGACATTTGATAATTTGAGTCAATGAATGGTGTCCACAAAGTTTCAACCCCACGAACAATCTTCCCTATCGTGGACACTCATTAGTTTATTACTGCACACAGGAAACTCTGCAGCCTCACGGTTTTGTTTATACAGCCAACATGATTCTGTAGGTGATAAAGAGAAATAAGTATACTGAGTTCTCCTCTTTCAAGGCCCAACATTTAAACTTACTCAAAACCACTTTTACATCAGGAAACAAAACAAAACAAAACCACTATTTCATAATAGATCCAAAAAAAGTCAGCCCGTTTATAATTTTGTTTTGGAAGCAGTGCAGAAGAAAACATCTTGGAAAGCACTGCCAAATTCTAAAAAGAATCTTAGAAAGCCAAAAACAAATTCAGCCCATTAAACAAAGTGAAAAAAAAAAAAAAACAATTCATTTCAAGGCAGTAAAGATTTAAACAGAAAATTCAGGAAAGATCAAGAAATTCCAGGTGTGGCTCTGTTGTTTAACTATTAAACAGACAAGCCAGACTTCCAATGGTTAACACAGAACAAGTGTGCTTCTAATTTAAGGGGCCTTTTCAGATCTCTGACTCTATAATGAGACATCTTCCAGGCAAAAAGTTGCCAACTTTTTCTTCTCTGAAACAAAGTTGTGAATTTTCTGGACTTACGTACTTTTCCCCCTTCTTATTTAACCATAAGTGGTCTAGTCCCCTCAACCACATTGAATAATATATATTAGTATAAAAATAAAAACATACATGTTTATATATACACACACACATAGGTCATATGTATTTAAAATTTTTAAAAATAAGTGTAGACAACTGCCTGCTAGGTGAAATGAATTTAAAGTTGCCATCCCCCTTCCATAGAAGCATACTTTAGTCTCTTTTATTATTAATTCAACATAAAAATAACTAAGTAAGTCAAGCATGATGGCGTGCACCTGTAGGCCCAGCTACTCTGGAGGCTAAGGCAGGAAGATGGCTTGAGCCCAGGAATTCAAGGCTGTAGTGAGCTATGAGTGCCACTGTACTCCAGCCTGGGCAACAGAGTGAGACCCTGTTTCTACCAAAAATAGAAAAACTAGCCAGGCGTCATAGTGAGCGCCTTAGGCCCAGCTACTCGGGAGGCTGAGGCAGGAGAGGATCGCTTGAGCCCAGGAGGTTGCAGTGAGCTATGATGACACCACTGCATTCTACCCAGGGTAACAGAGTGAGACTTTTTTTTACTAAGAAAAGTGTATTACTTTCCTAGGGCTGCCATGACAAAGTACCACAAATGGTGGCTTAACAGAAATTTACTGTCTCACAGCTCTAGAGGCTGAAGTCTAAGATGAAGATGTCGGCAGGGCTGGCTCCTTCTGGGGCTCTGAGGGAGAATCTGTTCCAGGACTCTCCCCTGGCTTCTGGCAGTTTCCTGGAGATCTTGGGGGTTCCTTGGCTTATAGATGAATCACCCCATTCTCTGCCTTCATCGTCACATGGTAATCTTCCTCCATGTGTGTCTCTGAGTCTACAATTCCCCAGCTTACAGGGACACCAATCAAACAGGATTAAAGCCCACCCTAATGACCTCATTTTAACTCACCTGTGTAATGTGAGTGTCTCTAAATCAGGTCACATTCTGAGGGACTGGGGGTTAGGACTCTAACATATCTTTTTTGGGGGTAGGGACAAAATTCAACCTGTAACAGACAAGAAGGCTTGTCTTAGTTGTGTCTCTTACGTCAGACCGTACGTCTCCTAAGGGCAGATACCAATTTTTAAAGAATCCTGAGGGCCTAAGAAGATAGGGAGATCTTGTAGACAAAGTGTCTGTTTGACAGCCTTGGTTGGAGCTGATGTGAAATGTGGTACAAAACACAGTTTTGTTAAATTTCACATCAACGTATGATTTCACTAGAAAGAATCTCAAAGCAGAGGAAATGGTTTGGGAATTAGACTTTTTGGCATTTAGCTTTTCCAATGAGTGTGAGGAATGATGTAAGTTTGTTTTTTTTTTTTTCCCTGAGAAAAGGGTGAGGAGAGGAGAAAAAAATGAAAAAAAAAAAAAAAAAAAAAAAAAGACATATTATCCTTCCTTCTCTCCTGCCTAGAAAAGGGATTCTGAACATATAAATTTTTTTAATTTCATAAGCTAATGATGTTCCTAAGTTTGGGGTGATGTGAAATATAAATTAAGTACAATTTGTACCCCAAAACGCTTCTTAAGAGTGCATCTTTATGATTAGGGAAGGGAGTCAGTATAAAAGGACAGACAGCAGGATGAAGTTTTTCTGGGATAACAGGTAGTTACCTAAGTCTACATGAGTTAAAATTCATAGAACAGTACACCGAAAGTTATTTGTACTATATAATCATTTGTAAAATAATATTTTTAAAAAATATTAGTTCTCATTTAGTGTGTCTTCAAACTGTGCAGGGCTCCCTTATACTCGGATTTTTTTCCCCCTCTGCCGCCTCCGAGACAGCAAGATCAACCCCTCCTTTTCCTAGTATCTTCTCTTTCCTAGCTTACTATATTCTAAGAATATAGCGTATACTATTAATACATGTAACATAAAAAATATGTATTACTCAACCATTTATCAGTATGGCTTCTGGTCAACAGGAGGCTATTAGTAGTTAAGTTTTGGGAAGTCGAGAGTTATACCCAGATTTTCAACTGTGTGAGGGTTCAGCACCCCTAACGCCTGCATTGTTCCAGGTTCAACTTGTTTTTCAATAATTTTAAGTGACATCTGGTATTAATCCCATTTTTTCAGACAAGGAAAGTGGCAGCTCACACAGACAAAATAACTTGCCCAGGCGGAAGATCTGGGATTTGAAATCACATTTGGCCGGCTCCAAAACCTGTGTGCTTTCCCCTTGTCCCACGATGCCACAAGAAACCTACTGACGTAATTAAAGTGGGAATGCCTGCTCCCTCTCAGAGCTGCAAATCCTTCACAACTCAACAAGCACCGTCCACCCCAAGCCACGAGATGGTCCTGTCCCCAACTTCTCCTCCTCTTTGCTCCTCCCTCACATGTGACTAGACACAATGTCTTCACATCAAAAGTCACATAAAAATAATTTTAATGCTCCTTGGACCAAATTCGCATCATAAATATCTGTATGTTGACCTCAATGGGTTTCATACAAGTCAAAATGCAGAAGCCTACAGATGACTGTTTCGGTGAGATCACTTTTCACATTTCTTTCTCCTAAAATACTCAAACGTGTATTTATATCATCTTACAGTACCACAATGAGCACAAAATTAGCTACTCCCTTCCTCTAATTGGTACCAGCTACCTCCCAGATGGTTCGGAAATGTATTTTCTCATGTAAACTGAGTTTTCCCAGTCGCAACCCAGGATAAAAGCCCTTGGACTTGGGGTTACTTGGCAGATATTTCACCTTTATATTCACCTACAGGCTCTAGGGAGAAAAGGAGAGCTAGGGAGGGAGGAAGGGAGGGGCGAGGACTGAGATAAGATGACATCATAAAGTTATATAACGTGGTGCTGAAACTGTCTCATCCGAAAGATGAGATTTCTTTTAGTTTTATATGTGAATCACATACTCGATACTAAAAAGGGTATCTCGTTTCCAACAAATCAATTCGGAATCCACTAGGTTAAAAAAAAATACAAATAAAAAAGTTTCACCCTCAAGATGTAGCTCCACTTAGTTTTAGAAATAAAACTCACAAGACAAAAATTAGAAACTCTTGAAAATGACATTTAAAAAAGGGTAGGTATAGGAGAGGGGAGGAGGGAGACCAGGAATTACCCCAACTCAGATGGAATCCAACCCCCACCAGGGACACTGCCCAGGAAAGCCCTGGGGAAGCACATGACACATGACATTACTCTCTGGAAAACTTCCCTTTGTTTTAGAAAGTGGCTGTTAAGTACAATTTGACATCACTCAACTGTCAAATCCTAGACTACTCAAGGTGAGCTGCCTATAACCTCTCTGAAATGTCTAGAAATTATCACCTAAATGGAGTTGCCACTATCAAACCAACCTGCCACTTAGTCCAACTACTTTCTGTTCCCAGATCCGACATGCGGTACCTTAGCAGAATTTAAATTTCATCGTCCAAAGAGGTCCGAGGCCTGGTTTATATAAAACAATTGGTGTTCTAGTATTTTACTCAGGAAGGCAGAAAAACGAGGGCAGTGATTATTCCTTTATAGAATAACTGTCCTCCCCACCACGCCTTGGACAGCCGGCTTGGTCTGCTCTTCTGACAATGCAGCCACAGGAAAAGCACCAAACCCCGCCACGCTCAAAAGGAGGTGGTGACAAAGCGGCTTCTAGTTTCCCTGGGACTTGGCTGAGCAGTTTTTGGAAATCTTTACTCCTGGCAAAGTGGTTTTATTATTCTCTTTCTCTGCGCAGGAGAATAGAGAAAAGGCAAGCCGGGGAACCCAGGAGCGCTGCTCTTTGCTACTGGGCCGATACCATCTGGGTGCCACCCATGCAGTAAGTGCTGTCACTCTAACCAATCTCAGAAGACAAAATTCAGGCATTGAAATGGGGACCTAGAAGAGAGCTCTGTGACTACCTAGTAAATCACTCTCAGACCTGGTTAAAAATATCTGTGACGCTAAATGGCGTTGAGTCTTCTCCAGCCTTCTACACATTCTTGGTTTGTCTGTTTGTTTTTTTAGAGGTAGGGTCTCGCTCTGACACCTGGGCTGGAGTGCAGTGGTGCAATCATAGCTCACTGCAGCCTTGAACTCCTGGACTCAAGTGATCCTCCTACCTCAGCCTCCTGAGTAGCTGGGACTACAGGCATGCACCACCACACCTACTAATATTTTTATTTTTTTGTAGAAGTGGGGTCTTGCTATGTTGCCCAGGTTGGTCTCCAACTCCTGGCCTCAAGCAATCCTCCCGCCATGGCATCCCAAAGTGCTGGGGTTATAGATGTGAGCTACCACACCCAGGCTCCTACACATGCTTATAAGCAATGACTGCCTCTCTTATTTTCTGTGGAAGACAGAACTGCATGAGTGGGATGGAAAACGTTCATGTGACTACTTGGATCTCTCTCATCTTGTGAACTACTCTAATAAGCAATTGCCTTGAGGAATCCTAAAATAAAATCATGCATGAATTCACGAATCAAGAAAGCACAGTTTGCTTGTGTAATTCACCTTTGTTAGAGAACAGAGAGACACATCTGATGCACAACTTTTAAGGTATAATCCCATCATTTACAAATACCTAACTATAAATTTCGAAGGAGACACTGGGGAGAAAAGAGAGAGAGATGGGTATGATCTATTTTTAGCTTATAGTTCAGCTACATATATTAGTATTTACAATATTTCCTATATTACTAAGATGCATTAGTATAATAGAGAAGGAAAGCAAGCCAGGTCTTCAGATTACAGGAAACAAGATAATAGAATAGATGGATTGAGCTCCAAGTCTGTGCTAGCAGAGAATGCAATTAAACAAGGCTATGGTTTTATTAAAATCACAATGGTTATTAGTATATATAAACCCACTAAATTCTTCACCCTATAAACTTTCTGTTACATTTTTGTAGCAAAAGTTAAAAATACACTCTCACACTCTTGTAATCATGCTTTTAACTGTTTCTAAGATAGCAAACATAAAACATTCCTAAGATACCATAAAAGGAGGTAGATACGTACCTGCCTAGAGGTGTCACATAGAAAAAAATTTTTTAAATAATATTACTCTACTATTAATCCAACCTCAGGATTTTAAAATCAATGTAAGTTACTATTTCATGATCACGAGCTCATAGTAATCCAAAAATTATTAATTACTGCACTTTTTTAGTAACAACTTAAAAACTCAGGGATTCGATGAAAAGACCATTTGTTTAATTCTGCCCTTCAGTCATACCATGTCTTTCCCACCACTGATGAATGGAGCTCGAGTTTCTCCATGGCCCACTCAAATGGAAGGATTCTCTTTCTCCTCTGAACTCTCATGGCACTTTGTCTAGATTTACTTTTTACCATGTATTATAGCTGTATACAAGCCTGTCCCCCTTTCTGGACCAAGCTTCCTGAGCACAGGCTCTGAGGGTGACTCCTGCTGAATCTCCCATGGTGCCTGTCCCTTGCTGCAAGGTGTCTGTAAATTCTTAGTGAATTTACAGGATTAAATGAGTAGATATCTATCTACATGGTAACTCTAGATGTTATCCCATTTCTCCGTATTGCATGAACACTGTATTGCACCTTTTAGTTAATAATATAGGCAAACTAAGTTAAACAATTATTTTGCAATGATTTGTTAAAAATCCACTATGAGCTAAAAACCACAATTAATCACACAGAAGGAAAGCCCAACACTTTAACTGTAAATTGATTACCTAGAGGCACTCTGATGACTACGCTGGAACCAGTCCTTGGTAGACAGACATGCACTTCCAAACAGAGGCGGCCACGAGGCCTCGGACTCACCTCAGCTCGGAGCTACTCCCAACTCCTTGGATCACCCCCGCAGGTGACAGATCACCTTATGGGAGATGAGGCAGCTCATCAACCCAACAATGAAACACATGGGAAGGGCCCTTGCTAATTAATTAGTGATGTGCCAGGCGTGACATCTGTGTCTGGGAGGGTCCTCCCTCACAAAGTAGGTGGTCGCCTTCACTACAGAAAGCAGTTACAAATGACTAAAATAAGCAATGTGACAACTGGCTTCCAATTAACAGTCATCACTGCTTCCATGTGTGAAATATGAAGAGTACCTCTGCTATCTCAGCAAGATTCTAAAGGACTCTTGCTGGGAGAGGGAGGAAAGGGAGAGAAAAAGGAGACAAACATTCTTGGCTGCATTTCATATATATATATATATATATATATATGTATATATATGAAATGAAAAAAAAAAAAAAAAATATATATATATATATTTTTTTTTAAGAAGCAGTGTCTTGGCCGGGCATGGTTGCTCATGCCTGTATTCCTAGCACTCTGAGAGGCCACGGTGGGAAGACCACTTGAGCTCAGGAGTTCAAGACCAGCCTGAGCAAGAGACCCTGTCTCTACTAAAAATAGAGAAATTAGCTGGGCATCGAGGTACGTGCCTGTAGCCCCAGCTACTCGGGAGACTGAGGCGGGAGGATCACTTGAGCCCAGAAGTTAGAGGTTGCAGTGAGCTACCACAATGCCACTGCACTCTACCTGGGGTGACAGAGCAATATTTGATTTAAAAAAGGGGACACGGGATCTTGCTCTGTTGCCCAGGCTAGAGTACAGTGGCACAATCATAGCTCACTGCAAGCTCAAACTCCTGGGCTCAAGCGATCCTCCTGCCTCAGCCTCCTGAGTAGCTGGGACTACAAGCGTGTGCCACCATGCCCAGCTAATTTTTCTATTTTTTGTAGAGATGGGGTCTTGCTATGTTGCCCAGGTTGGTCTCGAACTCCTGGCCTCAAGCAATCCTCCTGCCTCAGCCTCCCAAAGTGCTGGGATTACAGGTGTGAGCCACTGTGTCTGGCCTCATTTCGTATTTTTTAATCCTCTCTAATTTCATCCATAGCCTAGAGAAAAATTAGCGAGAGAAGAGATCATGAGCATGTTCCTAATCATTTATTTCATGTTCTTATGATTAGGTTTAAAAGTAGCTAAGAGCTGATATGCTTTTACACAGTGTATAGGTCTTTATGGGGGCCTACCACCTGGAAGAATTCAAAGAAGGTGCAAAGAGGAAGAAGAAATCAGCAAGAACAGAGCTGCTCTGCATGTGCATCAAACCAAGAGGGCTGCGTGCTCTATGCTCTGTTGTGAGCCCAGCATGCAGCTGTTACTGCCACAGGGCCTTCTCCTCCCACCCTCCCCAAATTTGATAATGAAAAAACAAAGCACAAACAAAAGCGATGCACAGAATAGGACAGCAAAACCCGATCATCCGGCACCAAACACATCTTTTTAATGCATTTGCTCTGACCTCTTCTTCTACAGGCACCACTCCTGAAAATAAGCTAGAACAAAAGACGATTCGTTATGCACAGCCAGAAAGAACTCCAGGGCCCACTGCATACATAATTCATGATGCAAAGCAAGACACAATCAGCATCATTTATCCTTTCAATATTTTAACGTCCTGAAAGGTTACTTGATATTTATAAAGTCTCTTATTTTCTATGTGACCATTCCAAATTTAAGAAAGGGGGAACTTTATTGTTCTGCAAATGGTATTACTTACAAACATAAGACTATAAATCTTCTAGAATTCACTAGGTATCCATCATAGGAGGGGGGCTGCACGACCCCAATAAACCAATTAAGTCAGTAGCTTACATATATCAGTCCTATTGAAATTTATCTCATCAAATCACTTCGCCTTTTGGTTTTTAAAATAAATGCCGCAGTCTTCTTCCCACCGTGGTTAAAATTTATCCTGAACCATACACTCAAAGAGTCACACTTTCTGTGTAATAAGTGAGGAAACTGAGGCCTGCAGAGGTTCAAAATTTCATAGCCAGGAGGAGAGAGGCCCAGGACTCTGCCTCATTGACACCTGGACTCTGCTTCCTTGTCCCCAAGTATCTTCCTGGGATCTAAATCATCTATTACTGTCTGAATGAATTACCTCCACGTGGCCCCCTGACTCCACTCTTACTCCACCGAAATCCATCCTCCCTACTGCTGCCCTGAGTATGCTTACAAAATGGAAATTGGGCATTTTTCCCATTTGACTCTTCAATATTTCCCTTTCACCTCTGAAAAAAAAAATCAGGATTTATTTTAGCTTTATACCAAGCTGCCAAAAGCTCTCTTCTGGCAAATAAATAAATAAATAAATAAACAAACAGGTAAATAAAATAAAAAATAAATTTTGGCTGGTCTATAAATAAGCTAAAAAACACTTAGAAGGGACATGCGTTGATAAGTGAATAGCTGGGCTCCCAGCCCACCATGCTTTGGTGGTCCTGGTGTTCCACAGAAAGTCCCCAAGCATCACCCACCCACCTGGCTCAAGATGGATTCCCTCCTGCAGGCCCCTCCTGGCCCTGAAGATCTTTTTCTCTTGGAATTTATTATGCAGCACAGCAAGTCTCTGCTGACCGCCGCTCTGCTTCCCGAGACTGCAGCTTCCTGGGATCAGGGCCTTGCTCCCCTCCAGTGTCCCCTACTCTGCCCCGTGCAGGTCCCCAGCTAATGTCTCCCACCCAGTACTGCAGAGTTAAAAACCACCACGTGCATTTCACACACACTATTCCACTTTTCATGCAAATAACTGCCCATGATTGACGGGTGATGAGCTATTATTTTCCTGAGAGACAGCACAGGGTGGTAGCAAAGACCATCGGCCCCAGGGGACAACCTGGGCTCTGCTGCTTGCTGTGTGCCCCTGGCCAGGTGACTCAGCTCTCCTGTGCCTCAGTGTCCCTCATCTGTAAACGGGGATAATGGCAATCAGACTACTTACTATATGGTAAAAACTACTCTGTGGACTTAAAATCCATTTATTTGTTCAGTTCATTTAATCCTCACAACATCTAAGGCAACGGTGATCGCAAGTGCAAATGCTTATGAATTATTTCTCCTCATTTACAGATGAAGAAACCGAGGCTCAGGGAGGTTAAGTGGCTTCCCAGAGGTCCAGTCCTCCCTAATCCTCTGCCTTTGATTTCCTCCGAAGACAAAGGATGGAAGGCCTCTTTCTCTGAAGATGGTCTGACATAAAGCCAGAAGGCTGCAAGGCAATATTCATCTCTAGCTACTGCTAAAGGGAGACTTGTTCTATGTCACCCTCCACAGGAAACAATACAGACTCCTTGGGATCTGCCCAATTACAGCAATGAGCTAAATCAGAGGAGGGAGGTGGAGGAGGAGGAAGCAGAAAGTTATTCATACTCTGAGTAACACATACCCAGATTCCAAGCATGACAACATGCTCTGTGTAACATGTGCTTCTACATCCTTAGAAGGCCAGAGAGCATGCGTTTGTGCACGGAGGTGAACAAAGCCACCGATACACCACCAGATTCTTCAAAAGCAAATATTTGTCTACAAGCGAAGAATCAGGATTCTTTTCTAACAAAGAACAATGTACACCATTCTAATTCCAGCCTCTTCCTCCTGGTTTACAATGGGCGACACTCTTGATGGAAACCCCCCTGCAAACAAACATCTCTGGAATCACAAATGGCACAATAATTTGGAGGATTTATGAAGTGTAAAAGGGATGGCAGCAGGCATATTCCAACCTTGCAGCTTCCTTCATGTGGAACACCTGGGGCAGGGATGCAGCAGTTTGTCTCTTCCTGGAAATAGTCACCTGGTTGGTTTGTTCGTTTGTTTTCAAGCTAAGCAAAAGAATTCCAGCAGCAATGGTAATCAGCAAGATGCAATCGTCCCTGCTATGTGGGTAAGCTTTTAATGCCACATCATGCTATGCAGACAAGGGTCGGATGCATCAGCGGTGTTCAAGAAGTGTCTGGGAGAGGTTAACACACTGCTGATAAACTGGCTGTAGTAAAGCCGGGCCCAACAACCCCAAAGGCAAATTCCTGAAGGGACTAAACAGAAAACGGGTGGATTTTCCTTTTCCTTTTACCAAGAAAGAAAAAAAAAAAAAAAATGGGAGCAATGTAGTAACCTGGGAAAAGCAGACAGCATGCACATATGTGTTTTTCTAGGGGAGGAGGGAAAGGCATACATAGTCGCAGAGGCTTAAGAAATGAAATAAATTCAAAAGAACACCTGCTCCGTGCCAGGGAGGCAGCAAAACATGGTGGAAGAGTGAGAGGGAGGCGACCAGGGTGGTGCCACACACGAGCCATTTGGGGGTGAGCAGTGGCAGGGAAGGGGACAGATGCACCCCACAGGGGCTTTGCATCCCAGTTTCAGTTACTGTACCTTGGGCGCAAAACAGCCCAGCTCCCAGCAGATCAGTGAGCCATTTTTGGCATCACAGTGTTCTGGAAAATTCACATTTCTATTTTTGGTTCTTTCCCATGCAATTCACCAGCAATAATCCTCCTGAATCAAAGGCACCTCAGCTATGCCATGAGTCAAGAGATTCTCAGCAAATATATTTCTCAATAACATGTTCAGAGAAAATCTGACCTGCTCTTTTTCTCCATACCGTCTGGATTGATTTCGGCATTTAGTTATGAGATGAAGGATTTTTAAAGACCAAATGCTTCAATGAACGCTGTGGGGGAAAAAAAAAAAAAAAAAAAAAAACCTCCCAGAACCTGCTTGGTGACTTTGTTAGCTTCAAACAAAATATGCCATTAAGTATGTTTTGAACACAAAAAAAGCAACTATAACAGGATTTAATTGTTACTGCTTTTATAGGTCAAACACATTTCAGTGCGCTGGGTTTGACCCATCCTTTATTCATTCCACACATAGAAAAGCAAACAGTGTGGGTTATCCCTTAAATTGTAAACCCCCACTTGGTATGAGGACAAAACATCCAAGGAACATTTCCTGTGCATAACACGCCAAGCTTAGGTCTAGAAAATACGACGGTGTGGAACTCCAGAGGCTAGTTATAGCATAGAAATAAAAACTGCCACACTGGCACGCGTAGATTTTTGTTTAAATGACAGGTGGGATGAAAAGGCAGAAACAATGCTTTGTGTCAATGAGATACAGTTCATTATCAATTATTTTTCATTGATTTCTTACACGGACACAGCATTATTCTTGCTGCCACAGTCTTATTTTAATCAGTGGTGTATTTACTTGTAAACATGTACGACTTGTAATTATTGCTATGTCTAAACATTGCATCATGAGGTAATGGATGAATTAAGCTGTGAAATGCATAATTATGCCAAAAACAATGGTATTCCAACATGCATCACAAAAGCTAATTTAAAAAATTACCCTTGTATTAAATAAAAAAAGTTAAGCCTTCATAATTCCCCAGCCCTCTTTTATGTCCCACCATTTTGATTTAGAGATTTGTCTTTTTCTAATTGCATCTCAAGAGTGTTCTGTGCACAATGAGGGATTATTAACCCTGAAGGAAATAATATTGGGTATTTCTTAAACCTCTAGAAGATGGAAAGCTTACTTAGCTTAAGATCTATAAAACAATCTGGAAACGATCAAAGATCTGTCAGTATAGGTGTGACTAAACAGTACATCCATTGGCAGAATATTATGACTGAGATATATATAGATACATATGCAATATATAGATATATACGCAATAGGTTTTTAACTTCTCATATGGAAGCATCTCCAAAATATATTTTTAAGTGATCAAACGCAAAGTGCAGCATAATGAGTATAACATGATCTTTCATGTTAAATTATATTCAAATACATGCTTTATTTTTCCTGGAAGAGTCATAAGCAACGTTTTAAAGAGGAGAAAAAAAGTCTGGGGAGGGGTCAGGAGAGAGGGGCTTTTGCTATTCAATTTACCATTCACATACAGATAATACTTTTTTATTGTCCATTAAAGTTACATGAGTGGAGAATCACTGTGTGATTTCCTCTGTTACCTCTGTATTCAGAAAAATAGTGGTATGGTTTTCTTTTCTAAGCTCTAGAATCTAGAAGAAATGACAAAGGAAGCCATCAGTATGTTGTACTGCATGGAATTTAAAACCTCAAAACATCAAAAGTTTTTTAAGCAATCTAAAAGGCAAACAAGCTAGGAAAAAAAATGCCTTAAGTATCATAGACAAAAGGTTATCTTTAATTTATGAAAAGTTTATATAAACTGACAAAGCACTGTGATTGGAAACGCTCCCCCAAAAAATAAAACCCCTCAAAGATGATGCCAAAAGACATTATCGGAGTATTCACAAAAGAAGCAACACAATTAGGCAACGTTCACACATGAAAACATTCATATTCACTAATTAAAATCTTGAATCATCAGTGAGATATTGCTTTCCATTAAACGTTAGTGCATTTTTAAGATAATATTCAACGTTGAGGAAGCATAGTGAAAAAGATCTTGCATTTGATGTAGAAGCAACTGTGCCACTCTTAGGGGAAGCACTGTAAACATGTGTTGAGATTTAATGACATTCTTTGCCTTTGACTCAGCGATTACACTTCAGGGATTATTGCCCAAATAAGAAAGAGCTTTTAAGAAGAAATATAGTCATCAGGGAATTACAACAAAAACTGGAAACAACTTAAAAGTACAAATGGTTAAATAAACAAAAGGAACTTAAGGTTAAATAAACACAGGTAAAATCATCTTGAGGCACTATTATGCAAGAATTTATAACAATTGTGTAGATACGAATCACATGAAACTATGTTCATGCTAGCATAGGTTTAAAAAATTAATATTTAATTTATACACGATTATAACTACATTTTTAAAAACCTAAGCTTCAGCGGGAAAAAAAAAAACTAACAGAAATAGAACAAAGTGTATAGAGTGATATCCACAATGAGCAATCTTTTTTTTCTTTTTATTCCTCTACCTTCCAATTTTGTATGTTCTAATAAGGGGGAAAAGGCATTTTTAAAAAGTGTAAAGTGTTTATGAATAGAGATCACATTATACTCCACCTCTTTTAAGGAAAAAGAGTTTTATCCACAAACTTATCAGATTTCCAAATATACTTTTAGTCTCTTTTACCTTCTGGAATAATGGCAGTAACAGCAGCAGGTAACTTCTTTTGGGCTCTTGCCAGATGTCAAGTATTGTTCTACACGTTTACATGTATTAACTCAATCCTCAGTACCACCCTACAAGACAAACTACTGTGACACCTAAAGTCACACAGCTAACAAGTAGCAGGGCAGGGATTAGAACCCAGCCGTCCACCTCCAGAGCGCTTGCAACTAACCACTATATTATAATGCTTCAATTCAAAAACACAACACAATCCCAAGTGATTCAAGTCAAACTATAAAGTCAACATAGACAAAATATAAAGTAAAAATTTGAAAATCTCTTGTACTTCCTAGGATTTCGATTAAAACGTTCATTGAGCGTATTTTGATAAATCAACCGGCAAAGGAAGATGCATTCGAATGAAGATATAATTGAAGATCCAAGAAAGCACTGTCAGTCATAGTGTGGTGAGATGTGTCCAAACACATGAAATGCATAAAATACGGTGTTCCAGGAGTGCAAAGTTAATAAAAACAGTATTTTCAATCGGTCTGTAGTGTCACCAAAAAAAAGCGTACAGTAAAGACAGTGAAACTTACACAGTCCCCAATAGAACGCTAACTGTGTTAGACCCAAGTTTGCCTTTATGGTGGGGTCTGTTATGGTAAGATTTAGAGCAAGGAAAATGGATGTTCTCGGACACATTCCTAGGGATTAGGGAGGCATGCGGCTCTCTGGCTGTTGGAATAACCAGTGCCCCTTTTCTCCTCTACTGTGACATAAAGTGACCAGTGGCACGCTAAAACACAGATCTGCAGAGCAGGTGTTCTGTCAGCCCAACAATAACTTGATTATGAGTCTGAGCAAATCGTGTGAAACTACCCTTCCGTTTTCCCAGCCATAAATCTCTTCCACGATCTCCACGGAGCCCCGCCTGGTGACAAAGCTAGGTGACAAAGCCTAGGACAACGCTTCCAAAAGTCCACCTGGTGGGCTGGTAGTGGTCACTGGCAAACCTCTACCAGTCCATGAATGTCACTTAAATGAAGAAGCCTCTTGCTTACTATAATTTCTAAATGGAAAATGCTTCCGTGCAAACATGCGCCCCCCGCCCCAGTCCTGCAAAACTCTCTGTACCCACCCCACCCCACCCCTTTAAATGCCATTCTGATTTGAAATTTTCCACCCCATTTCTTCAGGTGGTTCATTGGAAGTCATCCTCTGACACTAAGCTGCAGTGTGGCCTTTTCAGGAATCCTTCTCGGAGACCCCTGATGGCCGCTCTCCCCACTGTACCTCCACCTGACCGTGACCTCCACACGGACAGGTGCCATGCGTCACAGGACCCTGTCTGCCCAGCACTTAGTAATACTGGGGAGAGGAGGTGAGCTGCCATATGCTGGAAAGCAATGGGCAACCTAACAGAGAGGCAGGATAGGACAGTGGGTGGAAACAGAGGGCCAGACTGAAATCCCACGGCACTCTGACTAGGGAATTCACTTAAATTCCAAACCTCCATCTCTCCATCTGAAAATGAGGACAGTAACAATACCTACTTCATATGGTTGCTGCAGGAATTAAATGAGATCGCCCCTGAAAAGCACTTAGCACTGTCTCCAGAACATGACAAAATCTCAACATTGTCACCCATTCTCCTATTTTCCTCCAACCCTCTACTCTTTGAAAGACTGATGTGCTGATTAACACAATAACCTTTATGGCATGAAAAATAAGAATCTTATTAAAACAAGAATAAACTTGATAAGTCAAACAACAGCACCTAGGAGAAATACTTTTCTGATTTTATATTTTCTCTATTATTTTTTTAAATTCTTTCTTTTCAAAAAAAAAAAAAAGGCAAGAAAAGAAGGAGGAGGAGGAGGGAGGGAGACGACTTCTACTGGCCCCAAATTTACTGCTACTGTGACCCAGTACTAATACAATGTTAATAGCACAGTCTTCGTTTTGGGAACAAGGAGGATCTAAGAAAATTAACTCTTTAATTCTCTCAATATTTAACATGCTACTAATAGAAAAACATCAAAGCATCCTTCAACAAAGAACCCCATAAGTAGCAGTCATATATTGTTATTATGACGGCATCTGATTTAATTTGTGCTGTCTTCAGAGTCAGTGCTCATGTAGTCTTTGGTATTCAGACATGACTGATGACTTCAATCTCTCTCTAAATGACAGCAAGTCCATAAACAACAAGAAAGGGAAGGATTCCTAAAGAAGCAGCATTTCTTTTCCTCAAAAACGCTGACAAGTTTTAGAAGTTTTCAGAAATTTTCAAATACAATGCATTTTTTTTTTCCAGCATCCCTTAAGATCTCCCTGAGATTTCCTGCAAACAAATAATCCAAACTGCAAAGAATGACTCGGGCATTACTTTCCACCTACTTATTTATGCCAAACAAATTCAAAGCTGTAGCCAATTTTTCTCAATATAATCCTATTTTTTCCTGGAAAAATCAAATGCCAGGGTTTTTTATCCCCAGTAATTTTCAGATACACAAATGATTTTCTCCATATGTGGCCAGATTCCATACATACGAGAATCAACAATTACATAAACCACAATCCCAATGCAGTTCCCCATGGCCAAGGCCATGGTCTTTTATTTTATTCTCCTTAAACTCCCAGTTCAGTGCAAACTTCTGTATACAGCAGGTATTCAGCAGTGATCGAGGACAGAACCAAGCTGATAAACTTACAGTACACTTATCTAATTTGCTAATCACCTAACGTGTCACTCCACCCCACCTCCTTACCTTCATGAGGCCTTGTCAATCATTCTAGGAGCTCTGCTCAAAATTTATGTGCAAAAAGCCTCCGTGCAGAGACAGGAATTACATAGCACTTATCTGTGCACCTCTTCTACATGTCCTTTAGGGCACCCCATGTGTGTCAGCCCCTCATTAAATCACACACACCACACAACAGACCAGAAGGCCTGGATGTCCCACTTTCTGTCCTCTCATCAACACAGAGTAAGAGGATTCCCACAACCAGGCCAAAGATGTCCAATCAACAAGGCATCTCAAGCCCCAGCCCCAAAACTCCTACTCTTCTTAAGTCCTGCCTTGGAAGGAAAGTTGCCACAAAGAGCCTGAGAAAATGTTGTCAAGCATTTAGTACCCAAAATAAAAATAACTCAAAATTTTTCCTTCTTCCTCTCCACAAATAAGTCAGTCCTGCTGGCAGTGGTATCTGGGAGTTGCTATCCAGGCTCCACCACAGTGCAGGGTACACACGGAGTCACCTCTGCATTGCAGCCAACCACGCTTCCAGCAGAGCTTCTGGAAAGCAACAGCCCCTGGAAGGTGGCAAAACTGCAGGTACAAACCACTGAAACCATCTCCCTGCCTGGGGATCCCACCTCCACCATCAGACCTTCACGCCCCTCGCCATCTGGATTTTTCCCTCTCATAGAGGGAAAATTCTCGTGGGAAAATTATACAGGCTTCCTTCCCTTAAAGTACATACTTTAGATAAAGAACATCATAAACAACCAAAAAAACAAGGCACTTGCCAGGCATCAGTTAAGAAACATGAGAATGCATTTGAGTCCTTTTATTTTTTTAATTTTAGAGATGGGGTTTTGCCATGTTGCCCAGGCTGGTCTTGAACTCCTGGCCTCAAGCAATCTTCCTGCCTTAGCCTCCCAAAGTGCTGGGATTACAGGCGTGAGCCACTGTGGCCAGCCTTGAGTTCTTTTAAAGTAATCACTCCGCACTGAGCCCCTTCTACCTGCTCAGCCCTGGGTCAGGCCGTGCACAGAGTGCTGGACCATCACAGGAAACATCAGAACTCAGAGAGGAGAGGCTATACCTGTGCAGTGATACTGCCACTCCTTACATACGAGAGGGTCTTTATGGGTCGATGGTGACACATCATCACATGTGCCCTGGGGTTGTCTGAGATGCACGTCTGTCACTCTGGGTTTCGCAGGCTGCACAGGCTTGAGGAGCCACCAGGAGGAGGGGTCCGGCTTCACTTTTGCTAGAGCAGCCTTGGCGAGGGCTGGCCAAAATGGGGCTCCTGCTCCCTCCCCACTGAAGGTGGCCAGAGCCCCCGCCCCGCCCCAGGAAGGAAGACCTGACGACCACCCAGCAGCTGGTGTTGCAATTGGAAAATCCAAGCCAGGGAGAACTGAGACGTGGCTGGACCTACCCCAAGCCAACCATGCCTGGTGTGCTTTCCACAGAGTCTGGAAACACCAGTAGCTCTCCACCCCCGGGCACAGGGGCTCCAAGGCTGCCAGAGACAAGAGAGGGCAGGAGAGTCAGGCCTGTACCCGCCCCTGGTTTTCAAAAAACAAAAACCAAAAACAACAAAAGGCACCCTAATGGATGGATAGACAAGTGCTTTAACCAAAACAGGCTCCCATGGAGAGAAGCAAGTTAATGGATGGAGGGAGAAAATGACCAGAAACATCTAACACCAGCCTCTTCCCACCCATGCCCCTCCTGTTCAATGGAGGAGGAGCCCCTCACCTCTTCCCAGACACAGGGGGGCATAACTGCAGAATATGCCACAAACCATCTGCTAACAAACAAACACTACTTTCTCCAGGAAATGCTCAACCATCTGGGCAAAGACGGACTTGAGATTCCATTCTAGGGTTTAAAGAAGAGGCACCCGATACTTAAAATAATTTGAACACTCCAAAGGCCTTTCTGGCCTTTGAATTCGTTTCTGTACAGTATTCCTTTCTCCCACTGCATGATTAAGGTTTTGATTTTTATATAAAACAAAGTCCCGGAGAGTTCAAAGAGGACTGCTCATAAAAATAAAAGCCAAGGGGCATCAATATTAATAAAGCTGAACGAAAGAGATATTGAATAACCTTTGTGAAATTAGAAACAATGACTAATTCAACCCAAACAACTAGGTCATGCTCAGATTCCAGTGATGCTAAAACTTAGATATAATAAGGCAAGAATTTCGCTTTGCTTCAGTGGTTAAAATGAAGGACCCATTCAAGGGCAAGACCGGTAACAGAGGCACACCAGGGAAGCCGGAGGAACATTTGGGAGGGGGCAGCGGAGTTGGGAAGCAGAACAAAGCAATATTGTTATTACAGCACTACCTGGGAATTTGACAGAGTATGTTCATAACAGAGAAACAAAGATACTTTTCACAAAAGATCAAACTACCATTCAGCAAACATCTGAGAGACTCTTGCAGAGGCTGCAGGGCCTCAGGCATGTAGCAAGAAGAACATTTGCTCGGTGGAAGCCAAGTGAACAACGTAATCAAAGAACTATTATGACATACACAAACATGAACAGAACAAGTCAAAATATGCTGAGTGTTGTCCGAGAGGTATGCACTGTGTGCAGGAAACTGAAGAGGGACACAAGACATCTGGCAGGAGATACGGAAAGGCATCAAGTTACTGAGTGAATGATAGACACCATTGTTAAAGAAAACCATACAGCTAATTCTGTCTACTGATTTGGGTTGCTGTCTCATTATTCTTAAAGACAACCTTTAACAATTTGGAGAGTAGGACAGTCAGTGAAAACTCACATTCAAGGCAAGTTCAACTCACTAAGACATACTCTTCTGATTTAAAAATACAACATTCACTCACCTGCTTAAATGCAACATCAAAGCACTAGAATCTTGCTGCAGGCCTATGTTCTAGCTGCCACGTCTTAATATACCATACATCGTTCAGTCTCAGGAGTATTAACTTTTCAGTTTAGATGTCATATTGGTAGGACAAAACAAAAGCACAAATAAATATCCCACGAGAAGAAACTTGCTCTAGGACAAGAACACAGGACCAAGTAACAAGAAAGAAAAGAGGTAAGGAAGAGAATCCTGGCTATTAGATACAGGCATTAGGTCTGGAAAAAAAAAAAAAAGATACCTGCAGAAAGCAGGTAAAGGCTTTCACAATGACATTGAAGCTTCCTCGTAGGACACCTTGGAGTTTCAAAAGAATCTCCTGTCACTCAACCCATTCGCCGTAAATAAAACAAATAGGTAATCTCTCTAACAACGTGACTAGATCTTTATGACAAGAACTTTTAAAACTGGTAGGTGCATGCTGAGCATTTACCAAAACATTACATTTCTTGTGTAAACCAAAATAAGAAAAGAGGAATCCAACATTACTCTTCCTTTAGCCAACTGTATTAGTGCAGCTCAGCCCACAAAACCCAACAGGACAGGGTCAAAACATGCTTTTCACATAAAAACATTTAAAAAGACATTAGTGCAACTTCACCTTTCTTCTGTAAAAAATCAAAGGAGACAGTAATTTCCTATTTATTTTTAATGTCCCAAAGTAAAAAAAAAAAAAAAAAATTAAAAATCCAACATTTTCACCATTGTATACAAAGTTACTATAGTTTACAGGACAACTTGCTGCTTTAATAAAACATAAAACTAAGTAACCAATATTTTAACTGCTCCTCAAAAGCAAAAGACTTCTTCAAAATACAAAAGGCTACTAATAGATACAAACTTTTCTGCTGAATTAAAGTGTATTTTAATAATGTAGGGATGCAATCAACATATTTTTAACGTATGCCCTAAGTGAACACCCAACGTGATAATTCTGTTCCTACATCAGCTTCTAGCTTTTATTATTTTAGCTCTTACAAGCCTTTCACAATTGTGCAATTACTAACAAATAATGGTTATCAGAGAAAAATATAAAAAAGGAAAATATGTTTTCACCCTGTCTTCTTAATGCAATGAAAAATGTACTATAGTCATCTTTTCCCTCTACACTCTGCCCTTTGCTACTTTTGGAATAAAAAAATCCTACACAAATCAAAAGACTATAAATGAGAGAAATATTTATATTTACATTTATAAATATTTTATAATTATATCATAAAAACTGGTGCTTTATTCCTGTTCAATATATAAGATAATTTCACAATTTTTCAACCATGTATTTGTTTTCCACATTGAAAACAATAATCTCTGCCTTATAGCCCTGGTTGCAAAACCAGGTGTGCCTCATTTGAAAGGTAAATAGACTCATAAAAAAAACAAAAAACAAGAGAATGGGCTTGTTTCTACATCTCTGTACATTTGACTGTTAAAAATCAAAACTAAAAAGGTGAAATTAGAAAAAAGAAAAATCCAGGCTCACTGTTTGGTCCTCAAATTTGTGATAAGATCTTTACTTGTTCAATAACCTATGTCTTTCCCTTTGTTGTTAACACTTGTGTTATTAACGCTCCATATTCAGATTAAGAATTGGCTTCAGGTAACTCCTTCAATAAATTACACTGTAAATATATAACTCCCAACCACTTTATTCGATTTTGTAACACGATAAAGATGTATTTTCTTCCATGAATAAAATACAATGGGAAATATAAAACAAGCTGAAGATCCCACCAAGTCATGGACTGTGACAACATACCAGTTAATCATATCGAATAGATGGCTCACTTGACTGGAAACTGAATACGGTGGCTTTTTTCATGCTGAAGTATTAAACTCAGCCTAGATCTAGGGCAACAGAAAGATGTTACCTTTGGAAATGTTGGTATCCAATTCCTTCCTGATACTGTTACGAGCTGCATTCTTCTTGGCACTGTGACCAGGGCAAAGATCAGAGTGACATGCAGTCTTCCCTTTCACCTCCCCTCAATGTACCCCGGGGGTGGGGGACCCAGGTGAGAAACGTGGGATGATACTATTGTCTGGTTTGTGCTTAGGACACTCTGAACGTTGTTAACCAAGCCTGCTCCACAAAAATCAGTTGTTTAAAGAACTACAAAGGATGAGGACATGGACACATTCCCAACTAAAGAATGGTTTGTTACCAATTAACCAGGCTCAAAAAAGATCTCAGACAAGGAAAAGACAGAACTATGGAGACAGTAAAAAGATGAGCACTGATTGCCAGGGTGGGGGGTTGGGGGACAGGATGAACTGGCAGAGCACAGAGGATTTTTAGGGCAGTGACAACTACTCTGTATGGTACTATAATGGTGGACACATGTCATCACACATTTGTCCAAACCCATAGGCTGTACAACACAAAGAGTGAACTCTGTGTAAACTATGAACTTTGGGTGATAATGATGTGTCAGTGCAGGTTCATGGAGTGTAACAATTGTGCCACTCTGGTGGGAGGTGTGGATAATAGGGCAAACTATGCCTGTGTGGGGCAGCGGGTGTATGGAAAATCTCTGTGCCTTCTCTTCAGTTTTGCTATAAACCTAAAACTGCTCTAAAAATATAAAAGTCTTTAAAAAAAAAAAATCTCAGACAACTAATCCTGGAATTCTCCACTCCCCTATAATGGTTTAAAAAGAAAAAAAGTCTGTTGGCAAACACTCCCCAGAAGAGAAAATCTTGTCAGTTTCTTGTTCCTTTCATCTCTTACCAAGCAATGTCAGAAAGCACCATTCTCTTAACCCTTAACAAAAAACAAACCTTAAGATGTCTATAAAGCTCAAAATTGCCAGAAAAAACCCAAGGAAACTCCCTCAGAGATTGCAGTAATCTATCTTTCGTGCCCTAGAGTGTGCTGAGTAAAGCAGTAGTCCCAGGACTTAGTCATGCATTACAGTCTGAAATTTTTGTCTTCGTCCATCATTCGCCCCAATTGCAAAACATTTTCCTCTGGAATTTCTTAAGAAAAGTGAGCAGTAACTTTTACTTTATTATGACACTCTGAATTTAAGCAAAAGACTATGACACTAGACACTTAAAACGCAAACTCATCCCTTTGAAATGTCTAATACGAACTTTAACCAAGACTCTGCAAGAGGCCAACATCAGACACTACTCAGCTCTTGTTCAACCGCCTGAAATTTTCTTCCACGAAATCTGGGCTACATAGAAAAGAGGGGAAAGGAGACAGAAAACATTTTAACTGGAACAAACTTTGCAAATCTGAGTCTATTAGGAGAGGATGCCACTTGTGACCATATTTCATACGAATCAGGAACTTCCTGTCTTTTGCTTGTCTCCAAATCATCCTACATTTACTTTGAAAAGTTTTCCTAGAGAACCTCTGAGGTTAAAAAAATGTTCTGCCAAATGAGAAACAAGTATCTTCAAAACTGCATCTTAAAATACACCAAAGAAGAACCATGCCCCTCTCTCCACTTACCTGGGAAAGCGTGTGGATTGGGCGACCCTCTCTTAAGGCACTTAGAACAGAGAATGTGCACAGTGTAGTGCAGTCCAGGCCATTCCTGAAGCAGGACATTCAGTTCCTCCACCAAGGGGGTTATGGCTTGCCACGCGGTCCATATATTTGGTAATGAAGCATGGCTGGCAATGGACAGGGTGTCTGGCTGCAGGACCCCCTTGGCAGGTCTGTAACTCACCACCACAGGAACCTTCCCTCTGTAAGCAAAGATCTGAAATTTACCATCCGACCTGTGCACCACGTGGCTGTTGATCTGGACACTGTAGCGTGCAAACAACCCAGGCGGAAAGGTAAAGGGAAAGCTGTATTCGATCTGCAACTGCTCAGCCACAAAAGACTGTCCCGCCAGGTTGGTCCCGTTAATCCAGGCCTCTGCATGGGGCACCTCGTTCTGCACATAGCACGGGAATTTGTACCAGGCGGTGGACCCATTCAAAGGCTTGCCCTTGGGTTTATTGAGGCAGTAACAGAGTCCCATCTTTTCCAGCAGTTCCAGGAGCAGCTGCAAGTCCTGCTGGGCCTGGACATGAGGCTTAAGCAGCAACCGAATGACATGGGCTGGCAAGAGCCCATGCAGCAGAAAGCCCTCCACATAATGATGGAGCTGGGTGGCCCGGAGCAGGTCCTGACTAGGGGGGGACAGCGCCATGATGGCCGAGCTTTCCCCCTCTCCCTCGCCCTCTCCACTGGTCCCTAGGAGCAGCTTATGCAGCAGCAAGGAAGCATCCCTCTGGAAAAAGACATTGAGGATGTCGATGAGGCGGGTGAGGTTGTGGAAGACGTGCTCCTTGAGGGCCGGGCTGTCCTCAAAATAGAGCAGCTTGCCGCTCTCGTGCAGGTAGGAAAGGGCGCTTTGCAGTCGGTCCTCGGTCAGACCCGCCTGCAGGCCCAGGCGCGCGGAGTCCCACCAGCTCAACCAAAGTCGCTGTGCCTGAGGAGGCTGGAAATGCAGTTCTTCCAACACCTGCCAGGATCGAGGCAGTACGCGATGCAAGTTGGGGAAGATCTCTCGGTGCTCGGCTACCGAGAGCAGCTTGTCCCGTAGGCGCTGCAACTGGCGGGGGTCCCTGCAGCTAACAGGCAACACCGGGGAGAGGATCTGCAGCCGGTGGTTGAGCAGGTATTGAAAATGGGCCTTGCGCCGCCGAAGGTTCTTGTCGGAGACGCCGTAGTAGGCCGCGTGGGGGCTGGCCGAGCGCAGCTCAAAGTCCCGGGCCAGCGCCTCGTCCACCACCCGGGCCAGGCGGCTCAGCCCCTCGGCGTCGTGCTTCTCCTGCAGGGCGATCTGGCGGTGGATGTCCAGACACTTCTCCTCCAGCTCTCGCTCCCCGCACAGGTCTGCGTGCGTGCCCACGATGCACACCACGGTGTGGGGCACCCGCGCCCCCACCCGACGCAAGAAGGAGCCCACGGCGCTGGGAAAGCGGCGTGGCTCATAGGTGGCCAAGTTGACCACCAGCACATACAGGGCCCCTGGGGAGAGGAAGAAGGGCTGGATCACCTCGTAACTTTCGTCACCAGCTAAGTCGTACACGATGAAGCGCAGGCCCCGGGAGGCATCGGCTGTCCAGCTGGTCACCTCGATGCCTTTGCTCACGGGCGGAGGTGAAGGTGGGTAGCTCTTCTCCTTGTCCCCCGCGCCTTGGCTGCCCTCCACTCTGTCCTCAGTGAGGCAGTGGCGGAGCAAGGTCTTTCCTGCAGACTTGTGGCCCATCAGGAGCAGCTTGAGGCGGGGCTGCACGGCCGGCTGGGAGTGGGCCAGCTCCTTCTGGTAGGCTGCGATGTAGGGGATCCCCTTCATACAGACCTCGTAGGGGGGCTGGATCAGTGGGTTGTCCTTGATCTTCCACAGGCCCACCCGGGAGAGCTGGCCGAAGTTGTCGGGCAGCACGGCGATCTGGTTGCCTTGCAACACGAGCTCCTCCAGGCCGGTCAGCTCCACGATGGAGTCCGGCAGGTACCGGATGCGGTTGTTATCCAGCCACAGGGTGAGGAGCCGGCCCAGGCCCGCGATAAGGGATGGCACCGAGGTGAGCTGGTTGCGACTAAGGTAGAGCTCCTCCAGGCCAGCCAGGGGAAGCAGCGCGGCGGGGAACTCCTCAAAGAGGTTGGAGGAGAGGTTGAGCATTTTGAGCCGCTGCAGGCGGCTGAACTGGGCGGGCAGAGCCTGCAGCCCGTTGTTGTCGAGCATGAGGCTCTCCAAACTGGCCAGCTCGCAGAAGCCGGCGGGCAGCGTGCCAAGCTCGGCCCCGCTCAGCCAGAGGATCTTGAGGGCACGCAGGGCACTGATATCCTCAGGTAGGCCCCGCAGCCTGTTACTGGACACGTCCAGCTCCTCCAGGGCCGCCAGCTGCAGCAGCTGCCGGGGGAAGGCGGTGAGCTGGTTGTGGTCCACGTCGAGGGTGCGCAGGCGGGAGAGGCAGGACAGGGAGTCGGGCAGGTGCGCCAGCCGGTTGAAGCTGACGTCCAGCTCCTCCAGGTGGGCGAGGGCGCCCAGCTGGGCCGGCAGGGCGGGCAGCTGGTTGTGGCTGAGGTTGAGCTTGCGCAGCTCCCTCAGGGCACTCACCACCTCCGCGCCCAGGGCGGTCAGCCGGTTGTGGCTGACGTCCAGCTCGGTGAGGTGGTGGCCGAGCTCGGCCACCGCCGGGGGCAGCCGGGCGAAGCGGTTCCTGCGCAGGATCAGGACGCGCAGGCTGCCCAGCGCCGACCCCAGCCCGTCGGGCACCTCCTCCAGGCCGTTGTTCCCCAGGTTCAGCACCTCAATGTCCCCGATGTTGGCAGGCAGCACGAGCTGGGGGGCATCGGGGGACTCAAGTGGGTCGGCTCCGGCCCCGGGGCAGCCCCCGGCCGCGCTGAGGGTGAGCTGGCGCAGGTTGCTCCGCAGCTTCCTGGCGCGCAGGGCGGCGTCCCGCCACAGCCTCACCGTCTTCAGGTCGCCACTGTCCTTCCCTGCCATGGCGGGGCCCCGGGCCGACACCGTCGCACGGGCGCGGGAGCCCGCAGCTACATGCCGCCCTGCGCCCGGGCCGGCGCTCGGCTCCCGGGACCTCTCGCTCCCGCGCCTGCCCGCCCAGCAGCCCTCCGGCGGCCGCGGGTCCTAGCGCAGCCGGCGGCCGGGCGCCCGCAGCTGGGGGGCGGCGGCGGCGACGCGAGCAGCTCTGGGGGGCGCCGAGCGCGCGGCGCGGGGGGAGGCGGCGGCCGGCGCGGGGTGCAGCTCGCATGCTCCCTGCTCGCGGGCCATGGGCGCGCCGCGCCGCGGAGGATGCTGCTCCTCCTCCCGCTCCGCCCGCCTCGCCGCGCCTCGGAGCCCGACTCCGGCCCCGCTAGCCTCGCAGCCGCGGCCCCGCGGCTGGCAGCGTCATCGCCCCCGCGAGCTCCGGGAGGAGGGCGGCGCGGGGCCCGGCGGCGGGCATGCTGCGGGCGCAGGGCCGGGGCGCGGCCGCGGGGAGGGGGCGGCGGCGCCTCCTTGTCTCCGCTTCCCCGGGCTCGGGCGGGAGCGCGAGCGCCGCGTCCCCGGCGCTGGGAGGGCGCGATCGGGAAGCGGCAGCACCGCCCGCCCGAGCGGCCCCCACGTGACCGGCGGAGGCGCCGCGTGTTCCCGGCACCGCCCCGGGGGCGGGGGCTGCGGGAGGGCGCGGTGCGGGCCCGGGCGCCGGGCCGGGTGCGGGCAGCGGCGGGGACCGCGCGTGGCCAGCAGGCCGCCCTCGGCGCCCATCCGGGGATCCGCGGCTCTCCGGGATGGGTCGCCTGCGCCTGGCCCTTTGTCGGCCCCGAGTCCCCAAGGATTTTTTTCCTCCTTCCCTAACGTGCCTGATCGCTGGCTTCCCCCCCTCACCCTTTTTACCGACCTCTCTGCCTGCACCCACCCGTTATGGAACTGACAGAATTCGGGGCCCGGGTGTCATCGTAGGAGCTTAGGACGGGAGTGTGGTTGAACAAAGGAGAGCGGCAGGCAACCATTCATTCATTTGGTAAATATTCACGGAGGCCCTATTTTGTGCCAGACCGACCAGAACAGACGCTTTCAGCCCCCCTGGGGAAGGCTTTGGGCAGGCACCCCGCCAGCCTAACGAGGGTTTTGGGGTAGGGGCAACGCAGGGTGTTTTATCTGGGGTGTCCCATTTATCGTCACAACAACCGCATGAAACAAACACCACATGCCCGATAGCACAGTACCTGTTGCTCTGTGGATTCAAGAAAACGGCAGCTGTTTAGTCAAAATGCACAGCCCAGTGCTCAACTGTAAGGCTTATTTTTCCCCCGCTGTGAGTAAAAGTTTGTTTGAGCCCACACCTACACAAAGTCCTTAATCTCTTCCGAATTTAGGAAAGCCTGGAAACCTAACAAGACTCCGATGTCACCTCCATCATTGCTTCCAGGTTGGTTGAGAAGGAAGTAAATAGTTTTCAGGGACCCAGAACTGAATTTAATTGGTTCAAATTGCTCACAGTACCCCCGCCCATCCACCGTCCCTCCCAGAGATGGTCAGAATTTTACAAGAAATACTTAAAGTTATCTAGGTTGACCATAGGTGGAACTCGGCTCAAACATAAGCGGCTTCCCAATCATCCAGCAAGGTGAGAAGTAGAGCCAGGTGCGCTAACTCCCCACGTGGAGTTTATTCCCCTGACTGCATCACCCTCACTCACAGCTGTTCTCGAGCCAAAGCCCAAGTCCTCCACCCTTCAGCTCCTTCTAACACAAACCTGATCCTAGCCTGGCTAAGGAGACCAGAGAAGGCAGCAGCTCCCTCCTCCACCTTAGATGCTTAAGCTAAAGTCCAAAAGCGGTTTGATTTATATCTAAATAACATGCACGAAACGGTTCCCTTTTAGAAGCCGTCAGAAAATTATACTTCCATTTTAAATGTCTTTTGAAAACCATACTCTTCCTTTGTCAGGAGATAATCTGTAATTTGCTTTATCTGATTGAAAAAAGAACTAAGGGCTAGGGCCTCTCATCCCACACTGGAGTCCCAAAACCTGGTGGGAATGAGTTGGCTGGGTAGGAACAATTTTTTCTGCCACTATGTGCTAGTGCAGTCAAGGTGGTAGGAAGTCTTGTCCATGAGTTCTTTGAAAGTCACTGTGCTAAAAATCAGAAAGTCAAATCAGGAGAACTCAATGATGAAATAAAACTCCAGGAAAAGAAGTTGTGTTCAGTATGGCTCTTAAGCCCAGGCAAGAAAAACTCCTGCCTTTGGCACCCAATCTGGCCCTCTTCTTGCCATGCCTTGTGACTAAGTTTCTGAAAGGCCCCTTCCACCTTCTCGAACACACTTGGGGTAAAGGACCCTGAATTCTCAGTGCAAACAGCCTCAAGCCTTGCTGGAGAATATAGGGAAGTCTTTCATAGTTATTCAAACGGAGTTGCTGCTGTGGACATCCCTAGGCTTGGCGGGTGCACATGAAGCTCAACCTTATCTGTGTGCCCACACAGCTCCTGCGCTGGGTGGAAGCCAGGTTAGGCTGAGAAGGGGTGTGGGTGTGCCACAGTTGTTAGCATGATGAAACACATTTAAATATTTAGTCATGTGGCATATGGGCCTCCCTTTGTACCCTTGCCCCAGGCCCTGCAAAGGATAGGGGTGGCCCTGCAAGTGGTAAGGGTTTTCCTAAAATCAACCGATCAATTAATTAATCACAGTTTGGAGAAGAGGAACTCTAAATATTGGAAGTCTCCTTGCCTTTGAGATTTATTCAACATCATGGACCTAATCTGTAAACTTTCCAAGTCGGGCCTTTTAATTTATCTTGTCTTTCTTACTCTTACTTAGACTGTTTTCTCTTTAGCTGTTCCCTTATGATGGCAATAATATTCCATGGACACTTGCTGTCTCCCAGAGTCCAGACCCTCCGCGAGGGCACAGAGTCATTTACGGGAGTGGAAGAGTACGTGGGCTGGGTAGAGGGAAAGATCCGGGATGATCTGGATAAATGTCTTGGCATGTAAGTATCTACCGGGGACAGTCTGAACATGGGGGCAGAGGTTTGCTCTTACCCCTTGCTAAGACTAACAACAAGCCCCACATAAGTGTTCATCCCTGGTTTCTTTTGCTCTGTCTGTAACATTCTCAACTTCCCTCCATCCTGACAGATTTCTCTCTTGACCTTGCTAACCTAGCTACTGTCTCATTGCCTTACTTCCTTTCCCTGACAACTATCTTACAGAAGGGGTCTAAGGCTGGGCTGGTTCCCCCCCACCCGCCTCCACCATCCCTCCTTGGGCCCAGGAATCCTGTTTCCATCCCACCCTGCCATCAACCTTGACCTTCCATTGTTGGAAATGTTAAACAACTTCCTTTGGAAACTTTCTCTTTTCTTGGCCCGTAGGATGTTTGGTGTCACTTTAAGGTTTGCTTTTCAAAAAGAGCCCTATAAAGGCTAATCAATCCCTTCTAGGGATCAAGTTTGCAATTAGAATAAGTGCTACCAAATGAACCACTACAACTACATGGCAAACTGGCCAGGATTTGCCTAGATAGGGAGGGCTTCTTAAGAGAGCATTTAGTCATTATGCATTTTCTACTTACATTATTCTATTTCTATTAAAGATGCATAGTTTATAAAATCATGTGAGTATATTTTTCCACTGTATTTTAATTTCATCGATCACAACTTAATCAAGTCTTTATATTTAGGTGATCCAATGTCCCCACGTGCACATGACTGAGGGGTTTCCCAGGTGTCTATACTTAAAGCCACGGCAATCTTAGGAAACTAGCACAGTTAGTTAACCTACCTGGTCTTTAAAAGGAGCCCTTTACCTTGCTCTTTCTTTACCCTTGAGCACAACTTCCAGAAGACATGGCATTTTTACTTGCTTCAGGCTTTCAACATAGTTCTGATTTCATTTACTTAGCTGTTCCCTAACTTAGAAGATAGGACATTCATGGGCTGGAGGTTCTAACTAACTTTGGAGTGTGGAAACTACCTGTCTGGTCTTGCAAGAAAATTTGGCAATCTCTTAACCCTTCCATGCAAATGAGCCCCAGGGCTGGGTTACCAGTTGATGAGAAAATGAGCTTAGTTCTGTCCTTGAAGTCGGGGGTGCTGAGCAGTATGCTGCCTTCACCATGAAACAGGGCAAAGGGCTTCCCACATTTCTCCTGTCTCGTAGTTTTGGACCCAGCCAGGCTTTTGCTTTAAATAAACAATAACAACAACGCTTCTTCCTATCTGGCTAAAGGTAACTAAGAGTAAGTCTCACTTTCGTGATTTTAATTAGGCCACATCCTCCTTGGCTTGGCCTTGTAGGAGATAAAAGTCGAGGAAATCAAGGGAAAAACAGAAAGAGGAAGAGGAAGAGACATGCCTCTAAAAGGTGTTAGGGTGGTCCAAAGAAGGGGATTAGAAATAAAGCCTTAAAAATTGACATTGACCAGCTTTGCCAAAGAAAGTCTTGGAGGTCATGTCATCTGAACCTCGGATACTGCGTATCACTCACTGAGACATCTAAGAATAATCACCGGTCATGCTGACATGCATGAGAGCTTTTCTATGCACCCAACCCGGGCGCTGTACTTTGTGGTTCTCATGCAGTATTTCTTCTCATCTTCACAACAACCCTGAAGAGTAGGTTCCATTGTTATCCTCATTTTACAGATGGGGAAAAATGAAGGCAGAGCTATTGAGTAGCAAAATCCACTCAAGGCAGAATGCAAAACTCATGTAGCTAATCACGGTGCTAATTCTGGGGGCTGGGGGATGGGTGAGGAGGATGGAGGGGAATGGTTCTTAGTTTACTGGGAGCAGCTGTGTATTTTAAGTTGTACAGAAAAGGTACCAGCTGGAGGCAGGAGCTAACACCCAGTCTTCAGTAGAAATTGAATTGTACTCTTATGAAATTAAAGAATGTCATATGGGACAATCAAAAGCTCTGAACAAACAGTATCCCCAAACTACAAAAATTGGGCTTAACATCTGTTATTAAATGTCACTGCAGGAAACCAACAGAATTTCTGTGAGAGTTGTAGATCAGCTGTGTTTGATTTGTCAGTTTTAGACAGAAGGGGTTTAATATCGGTGTCCATAAAATCTATACTTCAATTAGAGGGCATTTCAGACTTTTTGTCTTAACAAGGGCATTAAAAGAAGATGGAAGAGTAATTTATCAGGCTGAAATTAGGTACAGAGAATCTGACATCTTTTGTTTGGGTTTAAAAAGATTTTAAACATACCTCACCCCTCTTTCCCAAATTTAATGAATCTGCCTTGGACTCACCATCTGATTTGAATGCAGGGCAGTTCATATCAGCAATGGCTAAGAAGCCTGGGAATTGTCACTTAACTATAACTAGGGAGCATGAAACATGTGTTCAAGACAATAACTCCTCCAGAGAGCAAAGGCAAAATTGTACCAATGAGTCTGTTGTTTTATCTTTCCCTTGCTCTACAGAAAACACATTTATCTTGGAATGGGCAACATGAAATTTAACATCGGATCTCTTTGTGTTTCCAGGTCAAGTGGGAACACATATGCTTCCTACTAAGGAAAATAAACTGCAATGTATTTTTAGCATCTGTTGAAAGTACTTTCAGCTGAAGATATTCTACAGGATCCAGGCCGTTTCACTGCAGGCCAAAGGATTTGCCGCAGTGCCACCTAGAATTCCAGAACTTTCCCTGGGGGTCTGTAAGTAGCAATATGCCCTCCCCTCTTCACCCACCCCCACCCCCTGCCATGCCCACCACTGTCAGTCCCAATCCTGGAGCAAACATCCTCTTTCTGAAAAGAAGAATTAGTCCAGTTAAGGGTAAATGGAAAACATCTGTGAAATGGCTCTGACAAATGACGCTAACTATAGCATACTTGGCACTTTGAAATGAAGTGTGTCCAGGAGGAGGGAACAGGGAGAATGGGTTACAAAGAGGATACTCTGCCCCCACCCCTACTCCCCCAAACCCAACACCCCCCCACCAACCTATTGCTCAAGGTGAGCCTTGGACAGGGAGCCATGTCATGCTGTGGGATGAGTCCAGCAGTATTTCTTCTCATCTTCACAACAACCCTGAAGAGTAGGTTCCATTGTTATCCCCATTTTACAGATGGGGAAAAATGAAGGCAGAGCTATTGAGTAGCAAAATCCACTCAAGGCAGAATGCAAAACTCATGTAGCTAATCACGGTGCTAATTCTGGGGGCTGGGGGATGAGTGAGGAGGATGGAGGGGAATGGTTCTTAGTTTACTGGGAGCAGCTGTGTATTTTAAGTTGTACAGAAAAGGTACCAGCTGGAGGCAGGAGCTAACACCCAGTTTTCAGTAGAAGTCCCTCTATGGTGGGACTTGTGAAAGATGCCTATTTGGTGGCTTTGTGAAAGGGAGAACGAGGCACCCCTCTCCACAGAACTAGGGTCAGTGAAGCCCCTGTGGTTTCTCAGCTTCCGCTCCCTCCAAGGGTGGCAGTGCAGGAGCTGTGCAGCCCTGGGAGTGGAATTGTGTTACTAATCTGATGTTTTAATGAGATTTGAGCACAGTGAGACAAATGGTTTAAGACCCTGCTTCTGTCCACACAGTTTTGAAAAATATTTTCCATTAAAAAAAAATAAATGTGCTTACCACCCAGCTTTTAAATAAATGATGCAGGGATATTGGGTCCTTCTTTTTGAACACTGTAGGTCTAAACTTTTTTAAAAGTCTACAACAATATAATAGGACATGTATTGTAAAGCATAGCATCAAAATTATATAGTCCTGAGAGAGGACTTTATAATTTTGATGATGATTATTATAAAACCATGTATTTATTAAAAGAATGAGAATTTCAAGTCACTTGCAGAAATCAAAAAAAAAATTAAAATGATTTTTTAAATTAAAAAAAAGGGAAATTAAAGTTACCATTTATGGATTCCCTGATATTTATAACTCTTGTAGCAAAAATGGTTTCTGTTTACTTTTTGTAAAACAAAACAAAGAAAACCTAATTCCCTATCTACTCCCAATGTTGTCCTATGAAATGCCTTGAAATAATGTATGTAACTATAAGGGAATATGGTGTGTAATAATAGAAGCATCATAGTGGGTCAGAACTTCATTATTGAGCCAACAAATATTTATGTAAGGCCCCAGCTAAGGTGCCTGAACATGAGATAACTTGAGAAAACTTCTATCTTTGTTCTCTTCATCAAGGTGTAAAAATAAAGCATTTGTCTACTATTGATTAAGACAGTCTTCAAAAGCGGTGGTCCTCTGATAAGTTAAAAAGATAACGTCTATTTCAAAATTCTCAGAGCAGATTTGATGGAAGTCTAGATAAAGTAGCTAGCAGACACCTCAGTTTGGGTCCTTTGTTCCCTGTCTACAGTGGCTATTCAGGTATTAAAGGACAATTTGAGGAAGCCCTTCCCTTCCTCTGTAAGGTGATATTGTTTCATCCGTCTTGGCGGTTCTTGAATATCATTGTATTAATGTTTAATTTACATTTTCAAAGCTGTCCTTAGAACATTAAGTTTATGTATTAGGGATTTGGGTTTTGTTCCAGTCTGGAATATTAAATTTATTATTTTTTTTTAGTTTGACTTGTGTTGGTAAAATTTTTTAGCAAGTTTAACATGATGTATAAATTAAATGAAAATATGCTCCAAGATTAACTGGAAAAATTGTAGAAGCCGTATCCTAGTAGTTTAGGTTCCATACTACATTGGACATAATCACACACCTCTACTGTTTGTCATTATTGTGTCAGAGGCTATGTCTCTGCAGAGAAACTGAATTTAACTGGAACCAAACCCTCAGGTTTTCTCTTAAATTGTAGTGTTCACTTTTTTGCAGATGATATTCTTAAAATGGATAGTTTTAGTTTAATTTTTAGTCTCCTTGTACATAACATTAACTCTGATAGAAGATTATAGGACATGTTTTTTAAAACACAATTGGGCCAGGTGCAGTCCAAGTAGTCCAAGCTACTCAGGAGGCTGAAGCAGGAGGATCAGTTGAGCCCAGGAATTCAAGTCCAGCCTAGGGCAGCATAGCGAGACCCTGTCTCTAACAATGAACAAAAAACAAAAAAACTCACAGTTGGTGTGATGCACTGCTTGTTGGTGTCTGTGTAAATTCACAGTGGTCTCTAACTGTCCCCTGTGCACCCCAGTGGTGGGCTCTCAGGAGCCATTGTCCTGAATGACCCCACACTCCTGCTTTCAAATAATGAGACCTGAGGTAGATAGGCACTTAACTGAAATATGGCCATGGTCCCTCTCCTAGAAATTTGGATTTGGGATTGACAGAAGGAAAGTCAGTCTTTCTGTGGGTCTAGTAAATCTATAGCCATGAACACCTATCTCCAGAATACTGAGGGGACCTGGGAGCAGAGGTAAGCCATTCTATTAAGAAGGAAAATCAGAAAGCCAGACCACCAAAAAAGAAAAAGGCAGATGTGAAATGATAGCAGATATGAAAGACTGGCCTTATTTCTTGGGTTTCCAACAACATTTTGATTTCTTGACCAACAACATTTTGATTTCTTGACTGTTATTCTTGACTCCTAGCTCAATTTCCTGCCCTAAAGACTTATAATAAATCCCTTGCTTTTGCTAGTGCCCTTGAATTGGTTTCTCTTCTTTGAAGATGAAAGAATCTTAACATAGAAATTTTTATCTGGAAATGAGTTTGCAAGTTTACAGTCCATCAAAGAGAGTGGTTATGTCAAAGCAGTTGGGGTGAGAAGTGGATAGTCCCTCAACCAAAGAGTGTGTTAGAGTGTGCACCATTCTTGCAGACTTTCAAGGAAGTGCAGTAAGAGCAAGAAAGAGAGAGACTTCAGGCCAAGGTTGCCTCCTCGAAAGAAGACAGAGCAAAATAGAGTAAGCATACAGTTACATACCAGAAGCATTTCTGATCACATCCAGTCTTCTAAGATTGCTCAAAGTCAGTCTAAACTGCACCTAAAGGATGCTAATTATGTATCTTGCTTAGTAGCAACCAGATTCTTTGTTGTAACCATTTTTAAAACTAAAATTGGACTGTTTATTGAAAAAATGTACAATCTTGGCAATTAGAATTGGAGTATCTGATAGAAACCAGGGGAATTGATGACTTCGAGTTCAAAACTTCAACTTTAACTCCCAAAACCCTGAACTTATGCCCTCCCTATTCCACTCATTCATCCCATCAGATAAACACAATGAAGCCTGCCCCTTGTAAGGCAATTCAGCTCAAACCAAGTTGGGGTCACAGGTGACATTTCATGATATCTTAGAGGAAAAAAGTGCCATGATAAGCTAAAGAAAATGATAGAGAAAATATTTTTAATGTGAATGACATAGGGCTTATATTCAAAACATATAAAGAGTTCCTACAAATCAATTTGCAAAAGGTGAATAGCAAAATACAAAAATAGGGAAAGAAAACAGTTTACATTAGAAGAAATGCAAATAGCTGATAAATATATATAAAAAGAGTTTAACCTCAAGAGTAATCAAAGTAATGGAAACTAAAATAGGACACTATATTTAGCCTATCAAATAGGCATCAATTTTTAAACATCTAATATTAATTGAAAAATAGGGAAAAGCAACATTTTCAGGTATTGCAGCTAGAACTGCAAATTGGTACAACTTTATGTAGAACATTTAATAATATACAGCAAAAATCTAAAAAAAGTACTACTCTTGGAAATTGTTCTAAAGAAATAGAGATGCACCCACAGATGCACATACAAGGATATTCAGTGGGGAAAATTGAAAACACCCTGGATTTCCAACAGTAGAGTAATGGTTAAATAAATCTTGGCATAGATATATAATAGACTCCATATAGCCATTAAAAATTGTTTTCCAAGAAAATTTAATAACTTTAAAAAATACCTATGCTGTAATATTTTTTGAAAATATCAAGATACAGTTTGTCATATAAGGCATGATCCTACTTTGATATATAAAACAGATATATACATACTTATATGTGTTTGTATATGTGTCTGTGTGTGTGTGTAAATGTATATTCATAAAAGAAAGCTTAAAGATATATGCATCAAATTCTCAGTAGTTATTACTTCTGCTTGCTGGAATTACAGCAATTTTATTATCTTCCTTTTTTATTTTCCAAATTTTCTATAATAGGTACTATATCATCAGAATAAATCATATCTCAAAAGAAATTCATGCAAAAATATACATATATTTTGTTCGAGCAATCAAAAATGTACTTGTTACATTTAATGCCGTATTCTGTATTTCAATTTATAATTGAGAGAAAATATATTCACAAGGAAATCCCCCTCCTTCCTGGAATATCACTCTGTGTTTCCTTATTGGCCTTAACATAACCCATATCCAACATGTGCAACTTCTCCAAGTTAATTGCATGAGACTCATAAAATTGGGGATTTTTAAATACATTTCAACAATGCCAGGAATCTGGTTGCTTAGTATTACAGTGCAAAACATTTCCAGAACTCTCACTTCTAGCTGAAAAAAAAAAATATTTGAAGCAGATGAAATTCTGAAAATGCTGCTTTTGCTTAACTTTAATCCTGCTAAAGAGACTCTTCCACCCCAGCCCCCTCTTTTAGACACCATATTTCTCTATCCTCCCTCTTCCTGTTGTGCAGAGCTGATCACTGGAGAAGTAGGCAAATGTATATAGAGGTCATGATTAGCAGTAGGAAAGGAGACCAAGAGCCCCAGAGAGAATTCACTATGAGAAAGAAGAGTCTGGGCTAGTGACCCATGTCACACTCCGGTTTGCCTTCATCTGGCATCTGAATGGAGGACGATGCTTAATGTCTTCTCCAAGTTAATACAAACAGGCTACCAGAAACCCCACGTGTGAGAATTTGAGGTATTCTCAGAGATTGGGTGGGGAGATACATCTGGACCAATGGGGACTCTCACGTTGATCACCTAAGTTAGGTGAACTCTGTTTAGAAGTTTCACAACCGAGTGATAATAGAAATCACCTTGCAATTAGAGTGGACTCCCTACCCTACCTCACTCTGTGGCCATGGGCAAATTGCATCGCCACCATGAGTCTCACTTTTATCAATCATGAAAGGAAGGGGTTGAATTACATCAGATTCTTAATTTAGAGTTTGACATTGAGCATCAAAAGGTCCATGAACAGGTGATATTATAAGTAAAATGGTGTGTATTTTTCTAGAGAGAACATCAATAGCTTTCATCAAGTTCTCAATTCATGAACCCAAGAGAGATCATGTTCCACTGAATTATGTAACCTGTAAATTCCATCCAACAGTAAAATACCATGATTCCCCATTTGTGCAAATTTTGGATAGCACTTTTACTTGATTAGAGAACTTTATTTTATACCATATTTAGATTTACTTAGACTTCAAATGGATGAGGCCAAACTCCAGTGTGAAACGGAAATTGTATTTTCTCTCTCATTTATAAGGGGTTTGAATATGCATGCATTCACAAGAGCTACAAAATACAGAAAATATATTAAAATAGTTAAACATCTGTTCTATTGCATGTCAGTGGAGGAAATTTTACAATTGTTTCAAATTAGACACAATTTACTAGTTTTGTTGATCTAATTAATAATGTTAAGGATGATTATACACAGTATTATCACTATCAGATCCTGATGCCAACCTGAGTATAATGTTTTTAAAAGGTTGATTGGAAAGAAGTGGGGAAAAGTCATAGAACTGTAATTCCAAGGCCCCCAACTCCATTAATATGTATATAATATAACCATAATGAATTCAGAATCTTCAGATTTTTCATTCCCTGCTAGATTTCAATAATGCAAAATATCTATTCGAATCAGTCTCTCTGACATTTACATATGCTTTCAAGAGGCCACATTAGGAGACCACAACCATAGAGGAGATGAGACTGGAGGAGATGAGACTGGACCAGAAGAGCAGACCAGACCGGAAGAGGAAAGGAGTGCTAAGTTCTTAATATGCAATACCTCATTCAGACCTCATGAACCATCCTGTAAGATAGGTATTGTTTTTTTCCTTGTTTACAGATAAGGAACTAAGGCTTAGAGAAGTCATATAATCTGCCCAAGGTAACACCTTAACTCATGAAACTGAGAATCAAAACCAGGCCTGACTCCAGAGTCTCTGCTCTTAGCCATTGTGCAAATCAGATACCTTCTTTCTGCCTATATGGTTGTTCCCACAGCTTCCTGCAAAGGTGTCCTCGGGCTGGCCCTGGGGCTGAGCCACAGCTGCCGTCCTGGTGATTTCCAACCCCAGATTTTATTTTTACTGTGGATGGGGGGAGGGGCACAGTCCTGGGCTGGAGGGCAGAAATTGAGCTTCTTGTGCTGTTCCTCTCTGAACACAATAGGGTGAACTCTAAGCAGGCATGTCTTGCACTAGGCCTCACTTGCCCCATCGGTAACATGGGAAGAATAATCCTAGTCCTGGTGCCTGCCAAAATTACTCTCTTTTGAGATCATATATGGAAGGAATCTGCATAAAGGATTAGCATTTATTAGACTATGCATAGATCTAGCCCTCAACCAAAGTTCCAGACTTTATTCCCAAAAGTTCCCAGCAAACTTGGAAAACTTCCAAAGGATCCTCACCTCCCTGCCTTTGTTCATGCCTTTCCACAGATCTGAAAGGCCTCCTCATCTTCACCTACCATAATCCTACCTACCCAAAAGGCCAAGTTCATAGGCTTCCTCCTAGAAGGTGTCTGTGCACAGCTGTCCTTGAAGTGATTCATTTCTCCTACCTAATCTTTGGCTGTAAGCACTTAAGACAGGCATCACTCCTAGCCTTACCATATAATTACTGATGTGTAGGACATCTCCTCTGTGGAGGGCATGTGTTGGGTTTTGCTTACCTAATATCTTCTCCCCCTTTTAGTAACACCAACTTGATTTTCCTCTGGTGAACAACTTTCCCTCACTTTTAATCCATAAGATTTGGATGGGGTCAACCCCATTTCCAAATCCAGAGGTTGGCATGTGACATAGGCCTATTCAGAGATCAGTGAAGGGCAGATGACTCAATTAAAAGCACTGAGAATTACTCCTAGGACTTTTGCTAAGACCATTGGCATAAAAGGCTCTATGTTTGCTGCAATTGGATGTAAACACGGAGCTGGGAGGGGCTTTCACATGGAAAAAAAATTCTTGAGGATGAAGCCACCCAAGAGCAGGTTATAGAAAGAGACCTAATCTGGAGAATAACATTGTTGGGAACCCTTGGATCTTAGATTCAGCTATTCCTGAAACTATTAATAGAAATAACCTGTCTAGGACAAATAAATTCTGTCCCCTGCCCACATTCTTTTTTATTTTTTTTTCCTTTTAAGCTAGTTTGTGTTGGGTTTCTATAATGTAGAATTGAAACATAGGAACACATCCTCAGTTTGTTTATGAACTTTAAGGGGCCAAAGGCCTAATCTTTTTAACTTTACATTGTGAATGAACTGAATGCCACGGAACTCTACATTTAAAAATGGTTAAAATGGTAAACTTTATGTTGTGTGTATTTTACAACTTTTAAAACACTGATTTTTTTTTTAAAAAGGACTTATGAGAGAATGAAGGAAATTTGAATGCTGACTAGATGTGCAATGATATAAAGGAAGTATTGTTCATCTTGTTTCTTTTTAAAGACTCTTAGCGGTACATAATGAAATATTTACAGAAGAAATGATGCTGCCATTTGCTTCAGAATCATCTAGTGAAAAGTAACAAGGGGTGGGGAGGGGAGTATAGACACAATAGTGTTGACCATGAGTCAATTAAACATAAAAAGAGAGAAGAAAAAAGAGCAAGAATATAACCACATATTACTGTTAATCTTACATAAATGAAACCAAAATAGATTATTTTTAACCAAAATGTGTTGCCTATTATAATTTATAGTTTCCTTACCCAAACTGAGAATAAAATTATGTATATGTTCTCTAAACTGTATGCATCTTGAGAACAAAAATTTATTTAAGCTAGAAAGTAATGGGCACTGATAAATCTTTGATGAAGAAAAAAAAGCCCAGGATTTCGTTTTTGGAATTCCTATGCTTACATGTAAACCGTCATCATATAGTCTATGTATGTTACTGTGACCCCTACGACACATGGATTGATATTAATTGAAAACCAATCCCCTCACTCACTCCACCCCAGTTGCCATGCTTTTGTATTATTCCTTGAAGACCCTAGTACATTCTACTCATGGTTTCCTCTATTTGGAAATCTTGCTCCTAAGATATTTGAATGAAACTCCTTCCCCTACTTTTTCCTGTAACCTTTCCTAGAGGCTGTTTCTAACCACCCCAACTCAATTAGATCCCACTCCTACCTGTTTACTGCTTTACCCCTCTCCTCCCACCTCCTCCTCCCAGCACTTTTCACTACCTGGTATATGTTTGTTTGTTTATTGTTTGTTTCCCCCACAAGACTATAACTTCAAGAGGAAGGGAATTTGACCGTTTTGTTTACCACTGACTTTTAACCTAGGTCTTGGCACATGGTAAATCACAAGTGAATATTTGTTGAATCTATGAATAGGCAAAGTGTTGAAAAGGAACATACTGTAATAACTTCTAGCTAGAACAATGAACTTCATTCCTAGCATAGCACAAAGGGTTAACAGAAGCAGAATTCTTCCTTTAGAAGCTAAAATTTGTCAAGAAAATTTGACTCTACAGAATTCAAAGGAATGCTCATGGAATTTAACCGCATGTACTTTTCATCTTCAAAGTGCAATGTGAATAATTACGTTACGACATGACACAGATGTTAATACTCCATTTTATGGGTGGAAAAACTAAAGCACAAACTAAATCCCTAAAGATCAATGAGTGAGTCAATGTCAAAGCTAGATTAAGAGGAGAATTTTGGATATTTAGTCTCGAGCAACTGACTCCCCAAAGTCATTTAGGTATATCTTGTGCTTGTTACAACTCATTTAAAAGCATTTACTATTCCCAAACTTAAAAGACTCTCAGGTGAGAAATTGGTTTGTTGTGACAGCAGGTGACTCAGTTACTGTAAATGCTCATTGAGGAATTCGTTCCTCAATCTGGATCCAGTAAATCACAAAGTGTCTCTAGTTCTTTGTTCTACAAAGCAGCCTTCATACTGCCACCAGAATGTCTGTCCCAATCCCAATTTGACCATGCCACTCCCTGAATGCATGTGTGTAAAACATAGCATGAAGGAATCACAGAAGCAGAATTCTTCCTTTAGAACCTAAAATCTGTCAAGAAAATGTGACTCCCTAGAATTCAAAGGAATAAGATGCTGAATGAGAGCCCAGTAAATAGTCTAGGACTATGGGTAACTCTGTCCAAGACAGTGTTATGTTTGTCTGTATGGAATATGTTGAATTTGCATGTAAAGTCCGGGTATTCTAATAGATTAATTTGCTGCTGCAGGGTCAAAATTTGCATTTGCTTCCTGTCATGTAGAAACTTTAGCAAAATAAATAGGATCATAAAATTAACATTTTATTGTTCTTCAAAGATCTGTATTCACTTTACTCCTCTCACTGTATTAAATTACCTTGTTACCTATATAACGGAAAAAAAGTAAGTCAACTTGACTGAATACAATTTTTTATAAAAGTAAGTTGTTGTCTTAGCAGAAATATATGCTCTGTAAGTAATTTACCAATTAGTAGTTTCATTAATGCCCATCCCTCATTTCATTTTAAAATAAATTGTCACTCCAAATGGATTGCAAACATGGGAGAAACCTTTTGTGCAGTGTCTGTAATAGATTTACTCAATGTCTAAATTTACTTTTGATTCTTCAAATGTTACTAGAAATGATAATGACCCCAAAATTCAGTTGTCCTGGGAGGATCACACAATCTCCTTTTTCATCAGGAATTCCCTTTTTATGTGGGGACAGTGGTTCTCAACTTTAGCAGCATTTTGGAATCACCTGGAAACTTTACAAATAGTGATCTCGTGTTTCCACCCCCAAAGATTCAGGTTTATTTGATCTAGGGTGTGGCCTGGGCATTGTGATTTTTAAAAGAAGCTTCTACAGTGCAACCAAGGTGGAGACCTTTGTAGAAGAGGCTCCGTCCATGGATCCCCCAACACAGGACCTGAGAATGGAGTCCAAGAAAGATGAAAAGCCAGAGGACCCTAGATCTGATAGTTTCTAGATCTCTCTGTAATTCTAGATATTTTAAACACTTCCAGTATTGTCATGAGTAATATCTTACAGTATTCTTCACCCTAAAGTTATTTCTCAGAGGAATCTAGTTTTCAGAATCTAAGATTTAAGGTAAATTGGGTTAAAATGAAAAGGATGTCAAGGTAATCAAAATGTTGGTATGACCCATAAGCCATACAGGTTATTTGTATGATATAAACTACCTCAAAAATAACTCTTAGTAATACCCAAAACACATGCAAAATATGTCTACTTTTATGTTAGAGATGTTGTGCCTTCCTCACCATTCTCCCTTGTCAGAAAATTAATTTAGATTTTCATGCTTGAAAGATCTACCTGTGATGCCCACAGCTTAAAGTAAAACAGAACCCTGTTGGAACACAGTAACTATTACATTTAACAACTCGGGTCTCTCATATGAAGAGCCACACTGGTACAAAGTTCCTGTTTGTTTTCCAGCAAGCTCTCACACCTGATTCGTATTTGGTTTGCTTGCTTAATTTCGAATAGTAACAAAGGTGACATAGAAAAATAGATGCAAATGAGGAATAGATTACTGAAAAAGAAATGCTTTTTACATAATCAGCAAGAAAAAGAACATAAACTCAGTTCTCTAAGAGTTAGGACTAGAAACCTGATGCTCTCGGTAGCTCATCCTTTGGGTGTTCTGGGTGCTTCCAGAACCCTGTTCTCCTGAATCCCTCCCTCCCTTCATTGGCTGTGGGTCTTGTGTTCTTGTCACTTGATTACTTAAACTCTTTTAAATAAGAGTTGTTTTCTCCTGCTTTGTTCCGAGCTGTTGGGCTTGCATTTAGTGTGGGTTCTCTGAGGCAACAAGGCTGGTATCAGCACCCCTATTTAAACACTCCCTTAATAATTCCTCCTGTTTAGTCTGGCTCATTGGGTGTTGCCCATCAAAACAGTTTGGCTTTTGTAATCACAATCAGAGGGAGGCTGTGTGACTAATCAGTCAGTCCACTGCATCCCTGTTACCTTCTGTGAAGTGAGTCAGTTTCAACTTGGCCATTGTACTCGTGTATGACTCCCTACTCTCTGATGTTCAAGTCTATATTTGTTCCAGACTCCAGTTTTTTTTTTAATGTTTTCTTTCTAAAATCATATTCTATATTTCCTCTCCAAAGTGGAACTAGTTCCACAACAAGTTGGGAAAATTCTAATAATTCTAACCCACTATACAGGATTCCCAAGACAAGAAAGTCATTTGTTCTCTAAGTCTGGGGAATTGTACCAATAATATACAGCTCAAAATACACATATTGAATGTTTACAATGTGCCAGGTACTTTTCATCTATCATTCTTTTAAAAATAACCAGTTTAGGCACTGTGGCTCATGCCCATAATCCTAGCACTTTGGGAGGCTGAGGCAGGAGTTTGAGACAACCTTGGGCAACAAAGCAAGACCCTGTCTCTACAAAAAAGAAAAAAGTTAGCCAGATATGATGGCACATGGCTGTAGTCCCAGCTACTTGGGAGGCTGAGGCAGGAGGTTCCCTTGAGCCCAGGAGTTTGAGGTTGCAGTGAGCTATGATGACGCCACTGCACTCTAGCCTGGGCAACAGAGCTAGAGATCCTGTCTCAGAAAACATAAATAAATAAATAACCAGTTTATTTTAGAGCAGTTTTAGATTTATAGAAAAATTAGGAAGACAGGACAGAGAGTTCCTATAAATCCCACGTCTAGTTTCTCCTATTATTAACATCTTACATGAGCATGAAACATCTGTTACAATTAATGTAATGATATAACATACCAATATTGATATATTATGATTAACACCCATATGTTACTCATATTGCCTTAGTTTTTACCTACTGTCCTTTTTCTGTTCCAGGATCCCATCCCAGATACAATGTGACATTTAGTCAGCACATCACCTTAAGCTCCACTTGACTATGACAGATTCTCAAACTTTCTTTCTTTTGATAAACCTGAGAGTTTTGAGGAGTACTGGTGTGTAGCAATTCCCTCACTGGGATTGGTCTAATGTGTTCCTCCTTAGACTAGGGTTAAGTGGTCCCAGGAGGAAGACCGGAGGTAGAATGCCATTTCCATCATATCATGCCAAGGGTACATACTATCAACGTGACTTATCACTGTTGATATTACCCTTGATCCCCTGGCTGAGGTAGTGTTTGTCTGGTTTCTCCACTGTAAAGTTACCCTCCCCGCTTTCTGTTGTGCGTTCTTCGGAAGGAAGTCACTATGCATCGCCCACACTTAACGAGTAGGGAGTTAGGGCCCACCTCCTTGAGGCAGAATACTTAAATTATTTGAAGTTCTTATTTATTTAGTTACTTGCTTACATCAATATGGACTCAGGGATTTTTTTATACTATGAGTTATAATCTAATACTTATTTTCTTGCTCAAATTTTTCCAGCTTTCGCTACTGGGAGCTCTTTCAGTTGGCCCCTGTGTCCCTTCATTGTGTGTGTGTGTGTGTGTGTGTGTGTGTGTGTGTGTGTGTGTGTGTGTGTGTGTGAATACTACCTTAATTTCTGGCTCTATAGGATGCTTGGGGCTCATCTTGTATATTTCCTGCCCAGTCCTAGAATCATCCATTTCTCCAACAAGCCCTGGTTCTTTTTATTGCAGAATAGTATTAGAAACCAAGATCTGGGTGCTAGGTATGGTTGTTGCTACTGGGATGTCTTTGCTTCTCAGCTGAAAGGAAATACATGTGCATATACTAACATATGTATTTACACATATTCAGAAATATTTCTGTGCATAATCACTTATATTTATATTAAGCTAAATATGCATTGGTAGGGATGTCTCCAACTCTGATCCATTATTGCATGTCATGCCAGCCTCTTTCCCTTGCTCCAACAGTTAGAAATCTGGCTCCCACCATTGTCCATTTCCTTGGTTGTGCGGTTCCAACATAAATGTACAGCAGTATCAGAATCATTGTTAACCCACTGGAGGCAACTTTATCAACTAGGGTAGGTTTCCAGACAGTCTGGAAGACGTCATTCTGGATGGCCATCAGCCTGGTAGCATTCAACAATTATGTTACCAAGGAAGAAGGAGAGATCAGAGAAGATAGTTAGTGGTCTCTATATGAAATGCATTGAAGTAGCAGGTCCCGGAAGAGAAAAATGCCGTGGTTTTATTTTTAATTTTAGCTGAATTTCTATGAAAGCCCAGTTTTTTCTTCTTGAGACTGCAATCTTTTTGACACATTGCTCATTTCCTTCCTTTGCCACCGTGCCACCTCCAGCTTTTCTCAGCCTCCACACCCACCAGCCTTCACTAACAGAAATAAGGGGAGAAAGCTTAGTGAGTTAATTATACACTGTGAGGTGAGAGGGACTAACAGGGTAATCAGGTGGTAATGAATGGGTAGGTGGGTGGATGGATGGGTGGGTAGGTGGGTGGGTGGGTGGATGGAAGACATATCAGCAAGTAGGTGCTGGCTAATTCAAGATATTAATACAACCAGGGGAAAGAAACATGGATGACGGGGTTGGCTTTACAGTTGACCATGAATGAGGCTTCATCCACATCTTTGACTAGTTGGTGCCCCTTCATTGATCGATGATCAAATCAATTGTCCACGTGCTGTTTTCATCCAGTGACAGTTGGCAGTTCTAAAAACAAACCCATGCCCACTCTCCAAATCAGACCTGACATGTGGAAAGTGTTATGCCAATATATGGGAAGGAACAAGTAACCCTACACAGGAAAATCTCGTTTTCCCTAACATACAAGAAGATTGAGAGTTTAAGATTCTTTTTTTGGAATCAGGGTCTCACTCTGTCACCCGGGTTAGAGTGCAGTGGCTTCATCATAGGTCACTGCAACCTCAAACTCCTGGATTCAAATGACCCTCCTGCCTCAGCCTCCCAGGTAGCTGGGCCTACACATGTGCACCACCATGCCCGACTAATATTTTCTATTTTTAGTAAAGATGGGGTCTCAGTCTTGTTCAAGCTGGTCTCAAACTTCTTAGCTCAAGTGATCCTCCCGCCTTGGCCTCCCAAAGTGCTAGGATTATAGGTGTAAGCCACCGTGCCCAGCTGAGTTTAAGATTCTTAAATGAAGAAAATGGCATGGTGAATGGAAAAGGGGCTTTGAAGACCTACCCATTCCTCTAGATTTGAATCTTAGCTCTGCCACTTAACAGCTGCCATGTAACCCTGGGCGAATTATTGGCTATTATATTTATTAAATTGATATTAAAATATTAACTTATTAAATATAATTAAAATAATATTTAAATGATATCTTCTATTAATATTTAAAACTATATATGACAAAACTCATAGAATTTGATAGCACAAAGAGTGAACCTGAATGTATGCACATTTATAAGTCATTTAGGAAGTCAAGAGATGCCAGGATGGAATTGCAGAATGCAGTAAAACAATCTGACAATGTTATGAAAGTATGAAACAACTTCACCAAAGGGGTAGAGGGAAAAGGTGTTCACCTAAGTAACTTTGGAAATGAGTGGAATCTGTCAGACTAAAGGCAAAAGAAACTGTCCATAAACACTGTGCTCAAGTTGGAAGTGGAGTTAGAAACTTCCAGTTGTAAGCATCTGTAAAGGGAGGACTTACCTCTTTTCCTACTCCTCACCTCTCCTGTCCTACTGGGTAGAAGGAGGACATGATGCTTGGGGTGTAGCACCCATCTTGGACCATGTGGGGTGGAAGACAAGAGTTGAGGACAATGGAACCAGAAGATGGAAGAAGCCTATCTTCTTCTCTCGACTGTGGAGCCACCGTACCAGCTGAATTTACATAGAACAAAAAGGAAACTTCTATCTTGTTTAACCCAAGCTTATTTTGAATTTTGTATCATTCACAGATGAATCTAATCCTAACTAATATAGATTTTACTTATTTTTTCCCCTGCCTTTTATCTCTCCATCAACTCCTGCATCCCTCCAAAAATGGGGCCATGTAACTGTTCAGGATATAACTCTCCTTGTGAGACATTCTGAGGTATTCTTAAACACACAATTCCAGTCAATGAAAGGGGTGCAGGAAGTGGACTCTTGCTCACCAAAAAGATGATGCCCTTGCATGGAATAATAATGGATTATGAGTAGCATAATGTATATTAACTCATCATCCTCAGAAAAGAGTTTTTAAAATGAACCAAACAACAGTCTAAATTTAGCTTTTATTTCTTTTATGTAAAAACTACACATTTAGTGAATTTGGGGAGAAATGCCAAGAAGTATAACCTATAAAAGTGTGAAGCAATTATGAGTTGCTTTGGTTTGGGAGGTGGTTTAAAACAATGAAAATATTAAGAAAATAGTTATTTATGAATGGTATGTTGTTTTCTTTTTAAGTATTTCCATAAATAGGCACTATTATCTCTCTCTCTCCCCCTCCACCCTTCCTGGACTTTTGAAGTTACACTGGATTTAGGAATTGAGATTTCTACTCATAGAAAGAGCAGAAGAGGAAGATTGTGGTTCATGTTGCTAGGTGTCCATTTCAAATGGTTACCTAGCAACGGTTCCAGGCTGTGGTTAGGAGGAGCAGTGCCAGCAGCTCACAGTTAAGATGCTGGCTTGAGCTACATACTTGCTCTACTAAACATCTTATTTGTACGGTTTTCAAATAGGAATCTCCTTTTGAGGTTATGTGGGCTCATGCTCAACGGACCATCTGTTTTATTTGTCTTAGCTCCCTGTCCCCCAACAAGGTGAATTTGCTTGCTGTGTTTATTTAAAACACACTGCAGTTGTGAAAAAATAATCTGATAGTGTTTGGAGCCAAAACAAAATGTCTCTCAAAGTTCCTAGATGCCAAGCGATAGAAACTATGTAAACTCATAGATTAAAAAAAAAAAGAAAGTCCACTTTTAAGTAAGAAAATGAACAGTTTACTTAAACCCACTGAGTAAGTTGAAAGAGTTTAAGTTGGTGTTAAATAAAATAATTTTTGCTACAGTTAAGTGTCATTCTAACTAACCCAGCCTCCTAAGTTTTCATCTGTTCATGTTCAATTCCAGGAAATTAAGGCAAATATCTACGAAGGTGAAACACAGGATATATTGCAGTGCTTGTGGTACTTGATATTTACATCTTGTCGTTAAGCTACATCTTCACTTCCTTTGTGTTAAACTTCTCTCCTTGTTTATACCCATTTTCTGTCTATATTTCAAAACTGTTCCAGATATTTCATCCGTGTAATTTCTTTGTAAAGACTTGGAGCTCTAACCTCTTAAAAGGAAAGCCAGACTTGATACGGTTTAAATAGACATTACATGTGCTGAATGTGTTAGAATTGAGATTTCTAATAAAAATCAAATTTATGGGCACTCAAACAGATATTTGTACAGCCAAGTTCATAGAAGTGTTATGCACAATAGCCAAAAGGTGGAAACGACCCAACTGATCATGGGTAGATGACTAGATAAATAAAATGTGGTATATACACACTATGCAATATCATTCAGCCCTAAAAACAAATGAAATTTGGACACATGCTTCAACACAGATGAATCTTAAAGATACTATGCTAGCAAAATAAGCCAGGCACAAAAGGACAAATGGTGTATGAATCCACTTATGCAAGGTCCCTAGAGTAGTCAAATTCATAGAGACGGAAAGTAGAAATGGTGTTTGCCGGGGGCTAGAGGGAGGCGGCAGTGGGGAGTGAGTTTTTAAATGGGCACAGAGTTTCAGTTTGGGAAGATGAAAAAGTTCACGAGATGGATGGCGGTAATGGCTGCAAACCAATGTAAATGTACTTAATGCCAATCAACTGGGCTCCTAAAAGGGGTTAAAATGGTCAATTTCGTGTTCTACATCTTTTACCCCAATAAAAAAATCAAATGGATTTATTTGGTCCGTACAAATGTTAACAATGCTTTGATTTTTCCTTGTGTTTTGGTGTTTTGTCACATACCTAATGGGAGATCATTACAAGGAGAGAAAAATCAGCTGTTGGGAGTGTATAATGTGCGCCCATGTACAGAAGAATAAAACCATGATATCTAAAGAGCAGATCTTGCCTGATTCTTGCTGAGAATTCTGATATCACTTGAGCCACAATTTAATTTTTTTAAAAAGTGAAAGAATGACTCCTTTGAAGGGAAAAGGAACTGGCAATTGATATGTATTCTAACAAATATCCATCTCAGTGTTTCTTGTAGTCTTTTTCCTTCTACAGCCAGACATTTCTTAAGTTCGTCTATCCTGAAGGATTAAAGGAAATGTATTTAACAGTGAGCTAGACTTGAAATTACATTCTGCTATTGTTTCCCCTAAGCAGAACTTTCATAAACCATACATGGCTTTTGTAACTGACCCTGTTCAACAGAGCGATTATAACACTAGATTTGTTTTGTTCCTCTGTAGTAAACAGTTACATCGAGACACTGCCATGTTTTATAGTGCTATGGGTTAATCATGATCGACCCCTAAATAAAAATGAAATTAGACTTTTAGGCTATTCTCAATCACAAATTTGTAATGTATAATTTGTATGAAGAAGACTCATTTCCTTTAAAAGCATGATTTTTTTATCTTTTCATATACATTTTCCTTCATTTTTTTCTTATTGCAAAAGCAAAGTATACCAATTAAAGAAAAATCAGACAATGCATGTAGGTCTAATAAATTCTAGGGGCACATATAGTCCAGTGGCCACATATAATTCTATCAAAGAGGCATGGTAAGGTAGCATCTCTGCCTCTAACAGTGCTGGGCTGGTTATGTCCCTCTGCTGCACCTCCCTTTTTCCAGATCCATCCCCCAACCTTCTCTGCGTGGCTCCATCCTCTTACAGCTGACCCTTGTATACCACAGCACCCAGCTGTCCCTTCTGGTTGGGTTCAACCAAAGGACTGGCAGCCTCACATCTCTGGCATCCCAAAGGAGTAGTGACTTCCCAGAAAGAATTCAGTTCCTCCAAAAGCAGATCTTGAAACAAGGATTTGAATGCAAATAGTTTATTTGGGAGGTGATCTCGAAAAATGGTGGTACGGAAGGGAGGAAGTGAAACAGAGAAGAGAAGAGACCAAACAAAAGGGTGTGTTACCAAGCAAGTTACCCTTATGTGCACCTAGTCTCTGGGGAAATCTCAGAGATGGTGAAGACCGTGCTCCTGGTGGCTGTCCTGCTTGCCGTGGGGAAGTTGGGGCAGTTATCACTATCTTCCATCTGTCACTGACTGAGGCCTTTCCCGGGATGGTGAACAGGAAAATGGGAGGACTGAGGGCTCCAGAAGGGGCACTTCGTGTTGGATCACGAAGACAAGAGAAGAGGAGGGAAAGGTCGAGAGAGTCAAAGACTACAAGACAATGCGGCAAGTACTGAACGGTGCCCACTGACTTCTCAAAAGGAGCTGCTGGAAGGACAGTTTCGGGGCAGGAGTTGAAGCCGGAATGCTTCAGAGAAATAAGTGGAGATAATGTGTGTGGACGATTCTTTACAAAGCTTGATTCTGAAAGAGAGGAGAGAAAGAGGGCTGTAGCCAAAACGCTGTGGGCTTAGAGTAATGTTTTTCAAACTGGAGTTCTTGAAAGTATTCTCAGTCCTTAAGGCCTTTTTAAAGACAGACAGACAGACAAGACACACACATACACACACACACACACACACACACTTTCTCCTCTGGATGGCCACTTATAACTGAATATTGCTTCCAGATTTCAGTTCCTCTATTTTTATTTGTGTTTACAATCAAGTTGCAGCCAGGCAGTAATCCTTTAAAGATCACTTTTAGACAGAAGTTGTTCATGCTGTCATGGAAAAGGTGTGACCTAGATGAGAGTGAACCTCGGTTTCTGTGTTGACAGGAGAAACACGACCCTGCGGTTTGCTTCTGTTGTTCCAGCTTCAGAGATGTTTGAATGAGCTTTCGAAATGGAGAATGCTTTTGTTCTAGAAAAGACATCGAGGCTCAAAGGGAACAAAGAGAAACAGAGGGAGCCAAATATTGGTGAGGATAGATTTGGCACATTAAAACAGTCACACAAGCAGAAAGCCTTATCCCATACACCTATCAAATCACTCTGGCTACTACACAGCCCCTGTCCTGAAAGCATCTCTGGATACTTGCAACCATGAAGGACTCATGGCCTTGAATTTTCAGAGGGGAATTTCTTTAGTGGGTGTACTAGTGAATGCCCCCAGCAAGACTGAGTGGGGATGGGCTCCCTGGTGGCCATAGCAATGTTGGAAGTGGAGACATAGTGGGCAGGCCCGATGAAAAAGGTCACTTGTTGTTTGGCCACTCCTGAGAATCTTTCTCTCTGCATGGGAATGCAGACCCTAAATATGATTTGTTGTGTCTGCAAAAAGCGAAGAGAACCTATGTCATAGGAAATCTCAAGATTTTGATGTTTAGTAAGAAAGCTGAAGAACATAGCACCAATGATTAGAATAAGTAATCTTAGAAGTACTCGGGGTTTAAAGGAGCTTTAGAAAAAACACATAAGCATATACACATAGAAAAAAACACGTTGTTTTAAGGAAGCAACTATTTGCAACTTGTTATGGTATTTCCAATATTGATCTATGTACCTATGGTTTTAAATCAATGCGGTCAATGTGTTGAATATTTCATGAGTGACCCCAGACAAACCACTTCACCTCCACTAGTCCATTTTCTTACCAGCAAATGGAGATAATTGCTTTTATTTCACAGGGCTGTTGTGAAGAGGAAGTGAGATAATGTAATATAAAAAACAATTTGTAAACTCTAAAGCACACAATTATGAGGCATAAGATTCACATGGGATTTCTTCCTATATCTTTCCGATGTTTCAGTTTTAATGGTTGCATATTATTCTAGCTGAATTGCTATCATAGTTTATTTAATCACTGTCTAATTGTTACTCATTCTTGCTTTTTGCTGTCATAAAAAAAGTTGATTATAAACATCTCTGCATGATTAGCATTTTCCCCTTTGGAAATGTTTCTTTAGGATTAATTTCTGGAAGTGGAATAAATGGATCCAAATAGTAGTTGAGACACTCTTCTTTAGATGATGTACATCTTCTTAGTACAAACAAACAAAAAAGCCATTTATGATGAACAGCAATTCAGATGAATTGAGAAACCAGAACTAATCCTGGTGGTGTTAGCAAGTCAGCTTATATAAAACCATATCATCATAATTTCCAAAGGTCAAATAGTTAGATTTTCTCTGATCATAGAAGAATGTCTCCTGAGAGTCTGAAATCCTCTTTTTGGATGTGGCAGGAGAAGAGTATGAAATGCAAAGACTCTAACTTGGTAGGCTTCTGTTTCAGTTTTAGCATCCTCGGTTTATAAGACACCTGGTTTTTAGAGGTAAATTTCTTTCCCTCTGAGGCTTAAGGCTCCTTGGTTTCAGTTAATTTAGATTCAGAAAAAAGGAATTTTAGTAAAGGATGGTTTGCTACATGGATTATAGGCTAAAATCAGAGAGGTGAATTTTGTGCAGTAGGTATATAAAATATGAAATGTATTCCTCGTGATCTGGTTCCAATTTGGGGAAAGATTATCTTGATGTCTGTAAAGTGTATGCAGATTTCTAGACTCCTGGACTGTAAGGGCACTTAACATCCACCATCTAACACAATTTTTGGAGGTTTCACTGCTCAGATTGGCAAGAATTTTCTGCCTTTTTAGATGAAAATTTTGCTTTCCTCTGGGCCATATCTTTAGAGATCGTTACAGGAATCAAAGAAGAAATATCTATCCAAACGAATATGATTCAGTAGAAACTTTCCCTATAAGATGAGTCAGAGGAATTTTACCCAAATTGCTCATCAAGGGACTGCCCAGGTCAATGATTAAATGATTAGTTCTACTTTTCTCCTTTTGGTTTTTTAGGTACTTCTCCTTTAAATGGCTTGATGGGAAGTTAAGAGGAGATAGAAGGGGAAAGACCTGCCTAAAAGTAAAATTTGATTTTGGGGTTCCTTTTTGGCACTAACTAGTTGTATGATCAGATCCAACTTATTACTCTGTGATTATATGTAGAGCAAAGACCTTTCTCCACAATACAAGTGATCTTCTGCGGGCCAAAAAGAAAACTCTTTCACAAATGTTTCACAATTGTTGTTGCAGTGTGTGTGTGTGTGTGTGTGTGTGTGCGCGCGCGTGTGTGTTGAAGGGGTGGATGGGAGGAGATGCCTACTCTCTGCATATCAACAGTTAAACAAGTTGGGAAAAAACCAAAACAAAACACTGTGCTCTCCTGTGTTTGGGCAAACAGGAATCAGGCCACGCTGACCTCATGGTCTGATGGAGACTGCTGGAAAACCTGAAAAGTCCGTCCAGGGCTGCTGAGACAGCATCTTTGGCAGAGCTAAAAGGAAGCTGAGAGGAACGGTGCAGCCAATTCATGCCCCAAAATGGGTGAGCACAGTGCTTGGCAAGGGTGCGGCATGTATGAAGTGCTGAATTAACACCCCTTATTGTCATTTTTAGCACTTTCATAAATAGCCAGTAGAGTTATCCAGGGAAGGGGTAAAAAAAAAAAAACCTCTTAACTTACCCAACATTAATTCAGATACATTAATACTTTTAAAAACTAAACTGTAACACTTCTACTTGTGAAGGCATTACTATTCTTCAGATTGAAATTCTGGCAGTTGTTTGTTTATATCTTCCTTTGATATGGCCCTGGCATCACTGTTGAATCTCAGATCTCAGACTGGAGGCTCAGCTCCTGCAGGGTGTGTTATGAGAGCTAAGTGACAGCAAATCCCGGAGTCTTCCTTCTTCCTTCCCCTGCAGTGGGCTCCCTTCGGGTCCTCACAGTCCCAGGCCTGGGGTGCTGCCTGGCCATCTACGTGGCCTCTGGCTTACCCAGTCTGCTCACCTCTGCTAATTCTTCTTTACGATGACACTTCCACGTATCCCCCTCAAACCTCTCTGGTGTTTCAACCTCCTGCTGGTTTAGTTCTAAAGCCTCCAACGTCTTCATGCGGCCTTTAGCTCCATGGAAAACCACGGAGCTTTCAAGTGCCTTTCCCTGCCCCTTTGCTTAGAAGATTCTTGACCCTGACTGTTGGCTTAGTCCATTCTTACACCCACCATCCTACAAGTCTCAGCTAAAATGTCTCTTCCAGATATTTTATTACTTCCTCCTATGAGCTAGCTACCTGAGTACTCAAGACAATTACAGTTGACCCTTGAACAACATACATGTGCGTTAGGGGTGCTGACCCCTGGTGCAGTCCAAAATCTGCATATAACTTTTAACTCCCCCAAAACGTAACTATTAATAGCCTCCTGTTGACTGGAAGCCTTACTGATAACATAAACAGTGGATTAATACATATTTTGTTTGTTACATGTATTACATACTGTATTCTTACAATAAAGTGAGCTAGAGAAAAGAGAATGTTATTAAGGAAATCGTAAGGAGGAGAAAATATATTCACTATTCATTAAGTGGAAGTGGATCATCATAAAGGTCTTCATCCTCATCGTCCTCACTTAGAGTAGGCTGAGGAGGAGGAGGGAGAGGAAGGGTTGGTATTGCTGTGTCAGGGGTGGCAGAGGCAGGTAGAAGGGGAGGCAGGTTAGGAAGGTACACTTGGAATAACTTTTGTTGGAAAAGTTCGCTTATAAGTGGACCCATGCATGTAGTTCCAACCCGTGTTGTTCAAGGGGCAACTGTATATATCCACAGGAGACGATGATATTCTGGGAGCCAAGCATTTTATTTTGATTTTTATATTTCAAGCTTTAAGCATAGAGTCTGGCAAATCGATGCTCAATAAGTGCTGAAGAAATATATAGCCCTGTGTTCTAATAATCTCATCTTCAATTCCTATTTAGAAAAAGGTAAGGGGAGGGGTTAAATAAAAAAGTTTTTAAGCTGACATGTGGGAATCTATATTAAACCATGTTCACACTTCAATCTGCTTTATGAAAACTCATCTCGAAACAAAGAAAAATGGAACCAGATGGTCTAGGGTCCCCTTTGGGTTCACAGATCTTATCTGAGAGGGAAAGTCCCTCAACACCCCACCCCCAACACACATACCCGTGAATTTCTCTTACACTTTCTAGCAATTGTGGACTCAAGTTACTCTTTTTAAAACTTCATTATTTGTTAGGAAGACTAAGCCTTATTTACCCCTTAATGCAAATTATTCTAAATAGAAATCCTCCTATGAGAGCCCCTCGCTGGGGACAGTGAGCTCTCAGAAGTGTCCTTTGAATGCAGGGCTCTTTCCTGGCATCTGGACCACAGATCTAATGCTATTTAGTGCTCTTGGGCTGTGATCCACTGTTGGCCCAAGTTCCTGGCCCATGGAAAGCCAGTCTTTGTGCATCCTTGCCAGCCAGGGCTAGTTTCAAATCCTGGCACTGTCACCACTGTCTATGACTCTGGAAAAGTTAGCTATCTTAGCAGAGCCTCTGTTTTTGCCCCATAAAATGGTGATAATAGTAAATATTTCACAGGTTGTTGGCCAATGAGATGAGAAGGCTAAGATCCTGTCATATAGCAGGTGTGTGTAAAGAGTACCCAGCATGTCTTTGGGTGACTCAGGAGCTCTGAGACCTGCCAGGAGTAGGTTTGGATTGGTTGGTTATCGGGTATTTCGGTACACTATAGATGGGATGGGGGGTGGTTTGGTCACAGCACAGGCTGCCTTGGGGGTACCTGGTCAGGTGTGGCACACTGTGGAGCCCTGAGGTTGATCTGCTGGGGGATCCATGTTCCAGGAGCCCCAGGACCACCATAAACCCACAGCCTGCTGAAGGGGGCATGGGCTGATTAGATGCTGACGTCTACCCCCTCTTCCATTTGAAGGTCTTTTCCATTTCTAGTGCGCTGAACTGGCCAAGGCCACTGCACTCTATAGAGCACTGAACACACAGAAACTTTGAACTTCAAACAAGAAATAAAATGCCAGAGTTAGTTCACATCTGTAAATGATCCATCTCACCTTTGGAAACAAAGCCCTGGGAGGATTGTTTGTCAAAGTGGAGAATTCAGAGCACCTACCTCCCAGCCCCTCCTCAGATGCATTGAGTCAGGATCTCTAAAATGGGGATGGAGAATCGTCACAAAGTCAAGCTCCCTAGGTCATCCTTGATGCACCTTAATGCCTCGCTACTTCAAGTGTGGTCCCTGGAACAATAGCACTGGCATTGCTTGGGCACTTATAAGAAATGCCGAATCTCAGGCCCTGGCCCAAACGTACTGAATGTGCATTTTTTAAAAATTCTAGTAAAATACACATAACAAATATTTACTGTCTTAACTATTTTTAAGTGTCTGGTTCGGTAATAAGTGCACTCACATCATGTGTAACCTATTCTAGAACTCTTTTCATCTTGCAAAACTGAAACTCTATATCCATTAAACATCTCCCCATTCCCTCTCCCCACTCCAGCCTCTGGCAACCACCCAGAATCTGCATTTTAACAGAATCCCCAGGTCATTCTTATGCCTATTAAAGTTTGAGAAGCGGCGCCCTAAGTATAAAGACCATAGATAATAAAATCAGGAGTCATGAGTGGATTTAGCTCCTCAATCAGGCCATTTTGTTAGGGCAAAGTAAGGGAAACCAGGCAGCAGAACAATGGCAGATCCTCCTAGACAATTCTGATGTGTGCTCAAGTTTGAGAACCAACTACAGCAGTGATCTGCAACCCTGTCTCCATATTAGAATCCCTTGGGAACTTTAAAAACCTATTCATGTCTGAGACCCCTTCAAAGCCAAGTAACTCTAATCTCCAGAGGCAGGGCCCAGGCATCAACATTTGTAAAGAATCTCCCAGGAATTCTAATAACCCTGCCAGGTTTCAGAACCACCAATCTGGAGGGACGAAGGAGGTTGGTAGGATGAAGTGGATTCTGCAACAGTGTGTGGGTATCAGAGGGAAATGGTGGTGCGAGGGAAGGCCTCAGCCCTGCTGCTTAGCTACCCTGGTATGAGTGATTGCTCTGGGAAGTTTAAACAAACCAACCAACAAAGCTGTGTTTGCAAAATGAAATAGCTATCTTATTTGATGCGCTAATGCTTTAGATGCAAACAAATCACTACCACCACCCACTGCCTGTCCTTATTTGCTATCACAGCCCTCTGTTTATTTTCTTAATCGCATTTACCGAAATCAGCGATTGAGTTATTGCCTGCCTCCTTCACTAAAATAACAGCCAGCTATGTCTGTGTAAGACCCAGCTTTGTAGGTCTTGCTCACCTCTTCCTTGCACAGAAGCCCTTGATAAATATTTGAGGGAATGAGAACAAACGTAGTACTCAGCGAACCAGTCAACCGTGCTATGTCACGGAATCACTTCCCACCTTGTGGCCCCAAATCAACTGAGCATAATACAGAATGGAGGAAAGAGATTGCTAAACCGTCAGGATTGAAAGAAATCATGGTGGACGGGTTGTATGCTAAAGCCCACGTGGAGAAGTCAAGGTCAGCGGCGGCTGAGCATTCTCCGGGGGTAGAGGACAGTGTTGGGAAGCAGTTCAGACTGATTCGTTGGCTAAAATTAGAATTCTTAAATGAGGGAGTGATGGGGACTTTGAGCTAGTGAAATCTGAATATAAATGTGACCTCATCCAGAACCTCCCAGCTGGTGAGTCCTGGATTACGATGCATTTAAACAACTCTTCATGTAGAATTCTGTAGTGGGAAGAGCACAGATTCTGGAAGAGTTTCATGCAAATTCTGCTCCTTCTACTAACTGGCTGTTCAACGATGGGAAAATTACATGAGCTTCAGCTTCCTCCTCTGAAGATGGGATAACAGTATTTATCTCATATAATATGCAAAGCGCCTCGGGAAAGCGCCTGACACATGACAGCATTGGATAAATATTAACTCTCCTATCCACAATCGGATTGCCTTACCTATTCTTTTTCAAATCTTTTCTTCCTTGAGTTCCAGTTTAGCTCTTACTTCATCACTAGAATCAAATGCAGTCACTTATAGCGCTTACTGTCTGTGATATTTGATTGGCAAGAAAAAAAGAAAAAAAAATCACATACTGCCTTGTGGATTTTCTTCTATCATTATATTGAGAGCATTACATTAAAAGCTCAAGAATTTATTTCACTTATTTCCCAGCACATTTTTTGGGACAGGAACTTGACCTTCTGCTTCTTTCTCTTCTATGAAGGGAAATCATACACATGTCATTGTGCTTTATCTCTCCCATCCCGTCATGGCTGGGAACTCAGTTTTAAGGTGTTTCTGGGGTCCCTTTGGCCAAGAGGGGTCTATTCAGTTAGCAGGCGGCTTAGGGTTTTATTTTTAATTCACAGTGTTGTGGATTTTACTAGCTATTTTTATTTGTCTTAAGTTTTGAATAGGTTCTAGGCACATTTGTTGTGCTAGAGAATTTTTTCTCAACAGTAAGAAATAAAGTCTTTGTCCTAGAAACAAATATACATCACTTTTTTGTCTTTGCTTTTTATTGGAAAATGAGCAGGGAGGGTGGGGGGAGAGAGAGAGAGAGAGAGAGAAAAGGCTAAGGTAATGTAGCTTACAGGAAATGAAGTGGAAGATCATGATATTGGTCAACAGGAAAACTAGGAAAAATAGAAATTGGAAGAAAATAAAGATAGAGGTTGTCCTACAGGTTGGTTGGGATATAGGAGTAATAACAATATCTACTATTTGAAGAATAGATTTCTGTTTACAAAGCCCACACATTGTCTCACTCAGAGATACAATGCAGGAAACACAGCGTGGGTTGCCAGGGGCTATGGGTGAGGGAAGAGATGACTATCAGGGAATAGCAGGAGAAAGATTTATTGGATAATAGAAAAGTATAAAGTCTCCATGTTCCAGCTGCCCATGATAAATAAGGTTGGCCATAATGTTTGTCATGTATATAAAGATCAGAGAATGATTCAGGTTTTTTAGCCTAACATGTATACTGTTTGGGAGACCCTCTTTATAAAAAATGTAAAATTAAATTCAGGATCTTGGAAGAGACCTATGCAAGTGGGAGCCTCTGAACCTTAAACTTCATTAGTTCCACCATAAATCCATCCACCTCTTGTCCTCATTTATACTTTAAAGACAATCAAAACAGTGATCATAGCAGACACACTGTTCTGTAAACTCTTTTCTCTTCAGCTACATATCTTGGGTACGTTTCCCTGTCAATACAGAGGATTCCAGCTCATCTTTTAAAAAGAATTCTATGGTTACTCCAATATTCATTATGTACCTATTGAATAATATTTAAATTGTTGCTACAATCTGATCCTCTCACTGGAGAGATGCTTTATACAACAGAGTCTGGAAATGTGATAAGCCCTAAATAAATGTTTGCTGAGTTGGTGCGTTGTTACCAGCTAGGTAATTTCCAGGTTTGGCAGGGTTAAAAGATAATGATCTCCACTTGCAGCTCCCCTGGCCTGGAGAGTTGAGAGGAGGGAACAAAGCGCCACCCTGCCACTATTCTGTTCCTCCAGCCTGTCCCTCTTCTGTTTGTCCCTCCTCCCTACCATGTCCCCGCTGTCATTGCCCAGCCTGGCTGCTAGAGGAGGGTGGGAAATGTCACTGAACAGGTTTGGCCAGAAAACAACATGGTGTTTGTGGAATATGCTCTTGATTTCAGAGCACTTTTTAACTTTACAGGGAAAGTTTCCTGGACATCCTCCCCGCAGATCAATGACAGCAAAGTCCCAAACATAAAACGGGAGTGACAGTGACCATTGAGGAGTCTGGAGTGCGTTTAGCTAGTGTGAACCTGAAAATCAAAGAGTATTAAAAATGAATAAAAATCTCTCAAATTCAAGGAGCATGAGACTCTGGAGATAAAATTCTCTTATATTCGTGTGTGACGGAAGGGACTATGTATGGAGAGATAAGTCTACTTTAGCTGGGCCAAAAGACATCATCTCTTCATTCGAGATGAGAGATGTTCTCTAGCAATAACGAGCAGAGGAAACAATAGTCTCAAAATCCATCATCCGGGAATAATGAATACAGTTGTGGTGTTTTTAATGAGAAAATGTGCATGCTCGTTTCCTAGAATAAATCTCTACATCATTCATGGAATATGGTGGAATATTAAGCCTATCAACTTCTCGTTTCCAGCCTCTGTGGCCTTCCAGTCTTCTAGACTGGGCCCACCCTTCTCCATGGATTTAGTCACATTCCCAGGCTCAGGAGAATCAAAGGGACCCAGGCCAGGTGCTCAGCACAGAGGCCAGGCTTACTGCTGTTCCTTTCTACTTTCTCAGCTGTGACAGGAGCTTGCCACGAGTGGGGCTCTTGCCTCATTCACACTGCCCAAGTGACTGTTAATGGAGTTCAGGACACACCGTGCCAAAATATTTTAAGTGGAAAGAATTTGAGGAAACAGCAGAAGCAGATGGTCACTCTCATCTTCCCCCACGCTTCTTCCCTGAAGCAGGTTATAAAACCCAGAAAGGATTTTTCTGACCTTCCCCTGAAGCAGGTCATAAGACCCTCATTCAAGAGATGCCCTCCCTACACCCAGAGGAAAGGAATATCTTTATCTCCAAAGACACAGGGACACAGAGAAGAATCTGAACAAACAGACCTGGCTGAGTTCCCCCAGTTTATAACCATTAGATCCTACCCCTTTGTCCAATTATACTTTTTGGTGACCGTCCATTTCTTCGTCAAACCTAGCATAAAAAATACACAGGTTTACCCATTTCTTCAGGTCTTCATTTCTTTATGAAGGCTCCCATGTCATGTAATACTTCTATTAAATTTGCATGCTTTTCTCTTGTTAATCTATTTTTGGTATAGAGGCCTCAGCCATGGACCTAAGATGGGAAGGAGAGATACTCCTCTTCCCCTGCTCTGCCAAGCACAAGTAACCAGGTCACAGGTCTCTCCCATAGGGTTCTCGAGACCTTTGAGCTATCTCAGCACTTCTTTTTGATATACAGGTTTTTCTGGAACTAGGACCCACCGTGGGCATTATTAGTTGCCCATCTGTCCTCTGCTTCCATTTCCTAACACATTTACCTCTGTCTCAGGCATTTTAGGGAAAGCTGACCCCATCCCCAGCTCAAGAGATGGGCACACAGCTCAACCACATTTCTCAGCCTCCCTTGAAGTTAATGGGATGTGGGCCAAATGGATGTCCTGCCATTCGAGCCTGACCCCGTCATGAGGGAGCTTCCATTTTCTTTTCCTATCTGCTAGCTGAATGAAGATTCTGAGGATTTTGTTTTTGCTTTTTTTTTGAGACAGAGTCTCGCTCTGTCACCTGAGCTAGGGTGCCATGGTATCAGCCTAGCTCACAGCAACCTCAAACTCCTGGGCTCAAGCGATCCTCCTGCCTCAGCCTCCCGAGTAGCTGGGACTACAGGCATGCCCCGCCATACCGGGCTAAGTTTTCTATTTTTAGTAGAGACGGGGTCTCACTCTGGCTGGGGCTGGTCTGGAACTCCTGAGCTCAAGCGATCCTCCCGCCTCGGCTTCCCAGAGTGCTAGGATTACAGGCGTGAGCCACCACGCCTGGCCGATTCTCAGGATTAAGGGAGACAGAATTGCAACGGGAAGGGCCTGAGTAACCAGTTGGAGGACAGCTTCCCAGGACTGTTGCTTGACCAGGAACACAGGACTGAACGGCTACATGGAGAAATACAGGTATATTGTGTTAATATAAAATATGAAGTTATCGGTTACAATGTCAACCTTCCCTGATTAATTCACTTCCTTACCTCTGAACTTTTCTTTTTATGATCCCATAAATCCTTTTTATTATTTAATCATGTTTGGGTTGGGTTTTTCTCTTACGACTCAGAACAGGATGAGAACTGGTACAGATCCCACCCTGCACCCCTACCCCACCTCCGTCATTACACTGTGGCTTTTTGGTTGTGCTGTTGATGTTTATTTGATTCAGTTCATTTTCTGGCATTCGATGTCAACCTGCCTAGGGCCAGTGGAGCTTGTTTGGTTAATGGCTTAACTAGCAATTGCGGTTAGGTGCTTTGCCTACTTTTTTCATTCACGTAAATAATACATTTTCTTTCCACTGCAAATTTCTTTCCATTTAGGGATTGAGTATAATCACCATTGTATCTATGCTGCTCTTAGTTAATTACTTAATGCTTCCTAATTATTTACTAAAGAATCTAGCAGCCAAATAGTTTAAGTAATAGCACAGGGTAAGAAAAACACGTACATTTGGACAGGAGCACCTCATCCTTACTTTTATGGGGGATATATTTCTCTATGACTGGGTCAAGACATTCACATTCCCTGTTACCGTAACTTTAATAGGGACCGAGAGACCTGGGAGGCAAATGACAACAGTCAATGGGACAATAAAAAGGGTTGGGTTTATCCTTTGCAGAGTGTTGTCTATTTAGAGCAAGCAGCCTCTTGTTTTCAGGGTCACACCCTTGTCACAGTCATATTCACAAGCAAACCAAAGTAGAGGAAGTGTCAAAATTACTCATGAGCAAGTTCTTTTCCTTTTGCACCAACCTTTCTCATAACAGTTCCCCTGCCCTGCCTAAGGAAGCTTCCACCTGCTCCATCAGCCCACATACGTGAAACCAACGTCAGGGCCAACTCTTTTTACCCTACTAATCCTGACTCCTATCTTTCCTGCCTTGGTTGCACTGAGCTTTGGAAATCTAAAAATGATTAAGACAAAGTCTCCTTCCTCAAGAACTTGCATATTCATCAAGGAGACAAACATGTGCACATTTAATTTTAATAAAATGTGGAAATTGCTATGATAGAGTTATACATGAGGTGCTACAAAAACCTTTATAATATGAAGCTTCTAAAGGTTTTTTGAGGTGAAATGATGCCTAAACTGAACGACAAAAAGCTGAACACTATTTGAACATAAAGCATGAAGCAGGAAATGCTGGGATCTGATGGGTGGAGGGATATATACAGGCCCCATGGTGGAAGTCATGGGAGGTCAGGGCTTAGAGGGGGCATCCAAGCACAGCTTTGAATTATTTATTTCCATTGGAATTGAAGTTCCTTGAGTGTAGGAAGCTGATCTGCCTTGCTTTCTAATACATCCTCAATACCTACACTGGTGCCTGACATGTACGTGGTGCTAAGTAAGTATTTGTGAAACTGACTGAAAGCTTGCAAATTATACCATCAGATATATATCTCTTATAAATCATTTTGGCAGCTGTGTGGAGGCTGGGGGGGATCCGTCATGAGGCTAATGCAATAGTCCGGGTAATGAATTGAATGAGACCCCAATATGGCAATGACAGTAGTGTAAGGAAAAGGGGACTTAGGTGAGATGTGTTTACAAAGTGACACTAGCAGGAATTAGTAACTGGATATGGGAGATAAAGGAGAGAGAAGGATGACTCTTAGTGCTAAAGAACACTATTAGCCGGGTGTGGCGGCACGTACCTGTAGTCCCAGCTACTCGGGAGGCTGAGGCAGGAAGATTGCTTGAGATCAAGAGTTCAAGGTTACAGTGAGCTATGATTGTGCCACTGCACTCCAGCCTGGGTGACAGAGAGGGTGGAGATAAGACAGAAGCATACATGGTTAGGGATTTGATTTGAACAAAATACTTCTTCCACTGCCCTTTCCATTTTCTGCCCTTAACTCTCAGGGATTCCCTAGACAGGTAATGTTCAAGTCACATTCATTCAAGTCATGTTTATGTAACTTTGAAATTATATCATTTATGAACATTATAATTTAGCATATACTTATACGTTCTTTTTATAGTTTCCTGTTTTCTGCAAACATTTTCAAGTTTGCCATTTATTGATTTAAACCTGGTAGGCAAAGTGGGTTTGTAACCTGAGTCTGAGAATTCTGATTCCTGAAGTCTGTGCTGCCTTGTTGTACTATCTGCTGTTTCTGCTGGTCCTCTCACGCTGCCTTGCTTTCTCATGAGCTTGATTGTCTTTCACTGTATGTTTGCCTTTGCCCTTGAAAATCACTCGTGAGGATTTCCTGAAGCCTAGGATGAATATGCCTTTTCCTGGGAGTCACTGCATTGACTGCTTTCTGATGCTTTCTGCTACTTGGGAGGGACCTCAAACCAAATCTAAGGCTTGAAGTTCTCTGGCTCCCTCAGACCGTATGTACCCAGAAGGCAAATACATGGGAGAACTGGTCTGTGGCCATTATTTGTAAGGGATTATCTTTTCCTTTCTTTTTTTCCTCCTGTTTTGCTCAGCTCTGAGGTGTATTTTCTACTAATTGTCTGTTGTGGTTGTGAGGCAGAAGAATATGTTTAGTTCTGCTTAACTCTTATGCTGAGGATGTTGCACTTTGTGGTTAAGGGCTGTAGGGACAGTCTTCTAGATCTGACCCCTGTGCTGGACTTCTGTCCCCTTCACCGCCCCTCCCCCGCAGGGCTAACAACCACTCCCAATTCCCTCAGGGAGCTTTGATCTCCCTCCTTCCATATATTATTCTGAAAACAGGCTTTATCCAAAAAGTGGCCAGAGAGTTTTTACTTGTCAACTTTTTTCAGCTTTTCATTTTTTAAAAGTAATCCAAATAACCCAGCCCTCCATTTCTGGAAACAAGAAGTCTTCTGCTAGAAATATTTAACTTTGTAACTAACAAAAGGTAGGAAAAAAACTCAAGAATTGTTTGCTTTGGGAATATGACAATAAAAATGCAGATGAGTGGCTGCTTGATTTTATTAAAGAATAAAATGTGTGTTATTAACAGTCAACAACATTTAATGATCTCAATTTGTATGATTATCTGTAACACTGTATGAAATTCCAACTAGGGGTGCCTCTCTAACTCAATACCTGATACCCATAACTGGGGACACAGATGGTGACATCTATTGGTATCTAATCATATGACCTTAGGCTTTTATTTTCTCAAGTCTGAAATGAGAAGGTCATATCCGTTCAAAAAGTAATATGGCTTCTTTCAAAGCTAATAATCTGGGCTAATCACATTTCAGCTCTTTCCCTGGGGAATGGAGGGGAAAAACAGGTTTATCCAGTTACTACCTTTTTTTCCTCTCCTCAGTCCAAAAAAATAAAAAAATTTTTAAAAAAAATTTGAGGCAGCATACAAACCTAAGTGGATATAACGACATAGGAAAACATATTGTGATTTTAAAATCAGAGGAAAAGAGATGAACACCTACAAACTTATTCTGTAATGTCCTACAGTTGGGTCGCAACACCTATGCAAAACTTTCTGGTGACCCAAGCAGAAAAGAAAACTTGATTAAGTTTCTAAACTCGTATTGTTCATAAAATAATAGCAAACCAAAGCAAAGCTTTTCTAGAACCTTGTTCTCAGAAAACCTTTTCCCATGGGTTTTGTATTAGTTTTCTAGGGCTGCCATAACAAGTGACCACAAACGAGATGGCTTAGAGCAGCAGAAATGTATTCTCTCACAGCTCAGGAGGACAGAAGTCTGGAATCAAGGTGTTGCCAGGGCTGATTCCTTCTGGGGTCACTGAGGGAGAATGTGTCCCCTGTCTGCCTCCTATCTTCTGGTGGCTCCTGGCAATCCTTGGCATTCCTTAGCTTGCACTTGCATCACTCCAAACTCTGCCTGTCATTGTGTGACCGTCATCTCTGTGTGTCTGTGTCTCTGCATACAAATTTCACGGTCCTTTCTCACTTAAAGACACCAGCCATTGGATCTAGGGCCCACCCTAATCCAGTATAACCTTATCTAAACTTGATTATATCTGCAAGACCCTATTTCCAAATAAGGTCACATTTATGTGTACCAAGGGTTAGATCTTGAACATACGTTTTTCAGGGACACAATTCAATCCCCAGCAGGTCTTTGCAAAAGAAACCCTGAGGGAGGTAGAGGAAGCATTTATAGGATACCTGGTCTAGCTGCTCTGCTCCCAGAGCGCCCACCCCTCCTGTGCTCCACTCCTCTGAACCCATCACCCTGAAAGCTGACTCCCTGCTTGCCTGCATGTCCAGCATATTCTGACAGATTGTTCTGGACTGCCCAGAGGGGTATTAATAAATAACAATAACTGGATCAATGAGTTATTTGTACAAACATAGAAAAAATGCTGTCAGCACTTACTGCGACACAAAGCTCCCTGGAACAACACCAGATAGAATCATGGCCAGGTCATCTTGGCTGAGTCTAAGCAAGGTTTGGGGATGAGGATCTAGCTATCTTTAGCCTTACTCTGAATTTCTATTTGAATAAACTTCCATGTTTGCTTCTTTGTTTTGGCTAAAGTGGGTCATTGGGCAGAGTTTTCTGTGCAGAAGCCCAGAGAAGAAATTCAGACAATGGAGAGGCTGGTTTAATACAGTTCTCTTCCCTGTTCTTGGGCCAGTTTTGAGTCCCTGGGGTTAAATGAGTGCTGCGGTTTGAATGTGCCCTTCAATTTCATATGTTGGGAACCTAATCCCTAAATTCGTATGGTGATTGGAGGTAGGGCCTTTGGAAAGTAATTAGAATTAAATAAGGTCATCAGGGTGGGGACCCCATGATGGGACTGGTGGCTTTATAAGAAGAGAAGAGAGACCTGAGCAGGCACACTCTTGCCCCCTCACTATGTGATGCCTTTTCCATGTCATGATGCAGCAAGAAGGTGCTCACCAGATGCTAGTGCCATGCTCTTGGACTTTCCAGCCTGCAGAACTGTGAGCTAAATAAACTTCTACTGTTTATAAATTACCCAAGTCTGTGGTACTCTATTATAGCAACCAAAAACAGACTAGGACAATGAGTCAGAGACAGAAGCTGTCCTAGGAGTAAATTGGGGAGCCTCAAGACACAAGCATGATGCCTGGGGGCCCAGGTTGGGGCATAGAGCAGTGGGGAGAGGGAAGCTTTCTCCATTTCACCATGGAACACAGCTTGGCTGTGCAGCAGGGAGGACCAAATGGAAACCTGTGTCATTTGGTGTGTGAGAGGATTTGCAGCATGGGGAATGTAGCAGGAAAGAAAGCACCTTTCTGTGTATTGAGAAGGGAGACACTGGTAGCAATGGCAGTGGACAAGTGACCCCTCCATTAAGAACTTCTGGGCAGAGGACTTCTATAAGAAAGCCAAAATGAATGAACATGAGTAGTTTGCATCTGAGAGAATGTGAGACAATTCTGGGAACAACTAAGAGAATTTTCTATTTTTTATAAAGTGTTAAAATACCAACTATTTTGTATTTTATTGCAGTAAAATATATATAACATAAAATATGCCATGTTGACCATTTTAAAGTGTACAACTCAGTAGCATTAAGTACATTCACATTGTTGTACAACCGTCATCACTACCCATCTTGAGAACTTTTTCATCATCCCAAACTGAAACTCTGTACCCATTAAACAATAACATTCCATTCTCCCCTAACCCCAGATCTTGGTAACTTCTATCCTACCTTTTTTCTCTATGCATTTGACTACTCTAGGTACCTCTTTTAAGGGGAAATATATAATATTTGTTTTTCTATCTGGCTTATTTCACTTAGCATAATGCCTTCAATGTTCATCCATATTATAGCATGGATCAGAATTTTTTTTATACCTGAATAGTATTCCACTGTATGTATACACCACATTTTGTTTCTCTGGTCATCTGTTGACAACTAGGAGAACTTTAAATGTGAGGACTGAGCCTATAGTGGGAACTAACAAGTTAACAGAGTTCAGACACTAATACCAACCTGAAATCACTTGTGCACATAGATTTATCGTACTTGCGGACATTCAGGTTACCAAATTGTATAATTGTTTTCATCTGGAAAATATCTTCATTTATAGCTGAGGACATGAAACTCAGCTTGCCTTAAGGTATAGTAGCTGCTATATCCTTTGGCTTTACTTTTCCCCAGACTGGACATGGGTTGTGACTCTGCCAAGAATGAATGAGTGACCCCTTTCCCATAAGTCTCACAAACACCATTGGCAGTCATCCCACCCAGTCAGAAGAGAACTGAAGAAATAAGCTCTTTCTATCTTTGTTGGAATTTCTATTTCCTTTTATGAAAATAGAGCCTGTTCTAGCTAGAAAAGAACCTTATCAACTTACTTGTTCACTTTCTATCAATAATAGAATTCATAAATGCATTACCAAATTGTCAGATGGGCAATTTAGAGCCTCTGACAGAATATTGAGGGAATGTGATTTGTGTGTGCAGAAGGACACAGTTGGAGGGCTATTTGACTGTAATGACTTGGGGTTTTATTACTCTTCCTACACATGAAAAGTGTGACAATATGAAAGCACCAATTGTTCCCAATTACTTGAGATATTTTCTGTTAATATCCAACCCCTTTCTGCAATTTTATTGCCAAGTGGAAAAGAAAATTACCAGATTATTGTATAGAATGTTAAGGTAAATAAATGGGCCTTTTAAACTGCTTAACAAAATAATTAGGCGGTTGAAATATGATCATTAGAAATGATACCTGAATTCAATTAGGATGGTAGGTGTCACATCTCTGATGCTCAGTGGAATGTTAAATAACAAAATAAGTAATCAGTGGAATGTTAAATAACAAAATAAGTAAACAAATAAATAGCCATATAAAAATACAAAATAGTTTTTTATAAAAGTAATAGTGTATTGCCATAACTAAATATGTAAAGTCTACTTGAAAGACACCAACGAGAAAAATCACAAAGCAAAACTCTTTTTTAACTAATTTTTTCTCCTGAAAAAAAAAAGCATAAGTAGTGAAATAAAATTAGGGATAATCTCTATCTACTAGTCTTTGTCCTTCCAATGGACACAAAAAGTTTAACATGTATTTGGTTGTAACAGTCTGTTGACCTCTTCAGCTAAGAGGGGAGTTTGATTTGGTTCACAGGACCTTGTGTCAATACAGGAGTGCTAGAGTTTTTGAACCTGAAGATATTTAAAAATAAGAAGTAGCAACAAATCCTCAAGTTAGTTATGCTTGTCAGATTGAATTGCTGTGGTGCTCTGGGTTTATTGTCTGAGCTGCTGGCTGCTTTAGACAGCCTGTACGAAGTGAGTGAATGTCCTGGGAAAACTCCCGGGCATCATAGAATCTCAGTGTTGGAGAATATCTCCTATGCCAATAAATAGCATGCATGTACTTATAGATAAGTTGTTCATTGACCTAGGTGCTTGTTTCATTATTATATCAAAGCATAATCTCAATCGTGGTATAGCATTTGGCCAAGTAATTCAGGGTGTTTAGTAACTTATCTACAGGAGACGTAGGTAGCCCTGGGAAACAGTGGCCTCTAACTGACCTGATATTAGGAATGTAGGAATCTAAGACCATATGCTTGCATATTGGATTGGCATTGCTCCTCCATCATCCCACCACTTCTGTTGGCACTAATTCTTGCAGCATATGTGAGTTTAGGGATTTTACAGATAAACGATGAGCCATCTTAGTATTTTCACCCACTTTAGTTCCCTTATATTACACCTTTCTGGTCAGAAATATTAATAGAACAAAGGCCATCATTTGCTGATAACAGTGCTAGATAATTGAAAATGATAGATTACCCCTAACCTCGCCTATCCATGCACATTTATTTATACAATTTAGAAAAATGAATTAGTGACGTTCCATATGCATCAGATGAAACCAATCATTCTTCCCCTTACTGTTAAGTCCCTGGAGTGTTTCTTTTCCCTCATGCCCATTGTTGGGCCTTTTCCCATTCTCCTTCCCACTTCTCTATCTAATAGATGCTCCAGAGCCAAGTGAAATAGACTAACAAGAACTGAATGGAACTTCTCAGGCCGGAATTTCTTATATAAAGAGTTTCTCACTAAACCATGGTTTTTGCTTATAACCCAAGCATAGAGCAAAGTCCACTCTGAAATGAGTCTGTCAAGGGACCCGACCCCAGTGCCCATGGCGGCACCCATTCACTGATGCAGAGCACACATTGAGAGGAGAGTCTTGCTCTGTTGCTCAGGTTAGAATGCCGTGGCATCAGCCTAGCTCTTTGGGAGGCTGAGGCAGGAGGATTGCTTGAAGTTAGGAGTTCAAGACCAGCCTGAGCAAGAGCAAGACCCCATCTCTACTAAAAATAAAAAGAAATTAGCCAGACAACTAAAAACAGAAAAAATTAGCCTGGGGTTGTGGCACATACCTGTAGCCCCCGATACTTGGGAGGCTGAGGCAGGAGAATTGCTTGAGCCCAGGAGTTTGAGGTTGCTGTGAGCTGGGCTGACGCCATGGCACCCTAGCCAGGGCAACAGAGCAAGAATCTGTCTCCAAAAAAAAAAAATTAATAATGTATCAATATTGGTTCAACAATTATAACAAATGTAAAATGGTACTATTAATAACAGGGAAACTATGGGGTGGGGAGAGGGGTGCATTGGAACTCTCTGGACTTTCTGCTTCGTTTTTCCATAAATCTAAAACTGCCCTAAAAAAATAAAATCTTTTAATTTAAGAAAAAAGTTAATGCTGTTTATATATAATAATAAAAGGCCAGTTTAACATACTAAGATTAAAAACTATTATAGTATTTCAAAACCAAGTCAGGACTGTGATGCTCTAAACCACGGTACAAGGTAAGGTCCAGTTTGCCCAGCCCTCTTGGGGCTGGTCCAGGCCCTCTCCTCGTCGTCCTGGCTTTTGGGAGGGACCCAGACTCAGGTGGGCTGGGGGCCTGGCGAGCTCTTGTCCACCTGCAAGGCCTTGGAAAGCCCTGGCCCCTTGTGCCCTGCTGCGGTGCAAGGGCAGACAGGCAGATCACACGTGCTGGCGTGTGCAGATACCCGCCTGGCGATCACCACCGACACGCCGCCCCCCCACCAGCCCGGGGTACTGCTGCAGCACCTTCGGGCTCCCCGCTCCTCTGTGCGGCCGGGACACTGGGAAGAGAAGCCCCAGCAGCGGGGCGGGTTTGTTTCCCCACCCCCCCTGGCCCAGCTCGGGGCCTTAAACCCGCCTTGCAGCAGACGCAGGTACAAGCCTGGATCGTGATATGTAAAGCCTAAAAATAAACACCCACTTCCCCTGGGTGCATTGGGATTTATTCTATTTAAATTGCACAGATTGTTCTCATTCCTTAGTGTCTGAAGTATTAAAGGCTGAAATCTGCTTCTCAGCTATTTGCATGTATTTGTTTAGCGATGGAGTCCCCGCTGCCACAAGGGCTGCTCCCATGGCAACTACGACAAAACAAGATCCCGCCCCACCCGCGTAGGAAGAGGAAACCTCCCAAGAAAGCCTGGCACTGTCGCTCTGGGTGTGGATGTCCTTTTAGGGCCTGGTTGGGAGGGGAGGGCAGTGAGGAGGCGTCGAACAAAAGCCGGTATGACGATGTTTTCATGATTAAGTTCTACATTGTGCTAACTCCACTGGAAAATTTTAAAAGTAACGCCCTTCTCTTTGGTTAGAAATATTGGAATTCAGAATTAATGCTCTTTGTAAATAGTTATGTGTAAGGGAAAGTATTCCACCTTAGCTCATTTTCATACAATTGCATTATCCTTGTTAAAATATATACGTACAATGCACATAGCGTAGAATGCATATGTAATTATATATAATATGTATCATATGACATATTATATAACATTCCATTTATTAAGAAACTTTGTACTTCAGAGTAGATATTGCTTGGAAAACACATACACGCTGTATGCTTTGAAATTTATCTTAAGTTCTTATATTAAATATACAGTTGAGGTTCAAGATTCCTCTGCATCCAACCTAAAAAGCAAAACTTCATTTCCTTCTAAGAAGAAGCATTCTCAACCCTATCAGACCCAATACACACTTTTTATAACAAATTTTTTTCAGTGATACATATTATGCTTAATTTTTTAAATAAAAGTCTTTATGTTTTAGAGCAGTTTTAAGTTCACAGCAAAATTGAGCAGAAAGTACAGAAAGTTCCCATGTACTCCCCCCCCCCGCCCCCCCACCCCCACCCCCACCCCCCCCCACCCCCACCCCCCGCCGCCGCCTTTCCCAGGCATAACTTCTCCCATTATCAACATCCCCAACTAGAGTTGCACATTGTTGAAATTGATGAACCGACACTGACACATCGTTATCACCCCAAAGCCTGCAATTTACATTAGGCGTCACTCTGTGTGTTGTACCTTCTATGGCTTTGGACAAGTGTATAAGGAAGGGTATCCGCCATTATAGTATCACACTGCCCTAAATCCTCTGCGCTCCCTTCTCTTCATTCCTCCCTCCCCCACAACCCGCGGCAACCACTGATGTTTTTACCGTCTCTATATTTTTACCTTTTCCAGAGTGTCATTTGTCGGAATCATACAATATAGAGGCTTTTCAGATTGGCTTCTTTCACTTAATAATATGTATTTAAGTTTCCTCCCTGTCTTTTCATGGCTTCATAGCTCATATCTTTTTAGCATTAAATACTATTCCATTGTCTGGACATACCACAGTTTATTGACAGATTCACTTGCTGAAGGACATCTTTGTTGCGTCTGAGTTTTGGGAATTATGAGTACAGCTACTATTAACATTCATATGCATGTTTTTGTGGGGACCTAAAGTTTTCAACTCATTTGGGGAAATACAAGGAGTGTGATTGGAGAGTGGTAAGAGCATGATTAGTTTTATAAGAGACCACCAAACTGTCTTCCAAATGTCTGCATCATTTTGCATTCCCACCAGCACTACATAAGAGTTCCTGCTGCTCAAAGACTTTGACAACATTTAGTGATGTCAGCATCCAAGATTTTGGCCATTCTAACAGGTGTGTTGTGGTATCTCATTGTTCTTTTAATTTACATTTCCCTGATGACATATGATGTGGAGGATCTATTCATATGCTTACTTGCCATATAGCAAATATTTTGTAACACCTTCTTAACTATCCTGAAATGTAATTCTTAGTTAATACCATTTACCTACAAAATAATTTTTAAAAAATCAATACTGTTCTCTAACTAAAATATAAAGGAGAAGTAAAAAGAAAGTGGCCGGGAGCGGTGGCTCATGCCTGTAATTCTAGCACTCTGGAAGGCCGAGGCAGGAGGATTGCTTAAGCTCAGAAGTTCGAGACCAGCCTGAGCAAGAGTGAGACCCTGTCTCTACTAAAAATAGAAAAAAATTAGCCAAGCATGGTGGCATATGCCTGTAGTCCCAGCTACTCAGGAGGCTGAGGCAGGAGGATTGCTTGAGCCCAGGAGTTTCAGGTTGCTGTGAGCTAGGCCGATGCCACGGCATTCTAACCTGAGCAACAGAGCAAGACTCTGTCTCAAAAAAAAAAGTGATTAATAATAATGTAATTATTACATAATAATGACAGGGGCACAACAAGAGAAGACATAATGAAGTATACATATTCTTGCCCTATTATGCAGAATCACCATGAAAGTGACAAATACAAATGAAGACTGACAACATATTGACAAGTAAAATATCCCCAATCAGCGAAGGTATTTTCTGAAATGGCAAACAACTCTTAGCAAATCATGCAAAGCATAGTATAATCTTCCCTCTTTTTATATTGTAGTTGCATTTGTGGAAATTCATCATATATTAAAACCATACAAAAGATATTTTGTGTTTATATGTGAAATGGAGTCGAGTTCTAAGCACAGATAACTATAAATAGGGTGTTTGGTTTGTTTTTCTTGTAAAAATATCTAATGGGATATTCAAAATTTGACATAACTGTCCCATGCCAAAAGTGCTACCCAAATACTGTGACAAAAGCATCCTTTTAAAGCCACTGTTTTAAAAGACAGAACTCTGCCTCCACCAGGGACATTATGAATTTCATTCATTGACTTGAGATTTGAGTCAAAGAAAACCAGACTGACTTAAAAATCAAAAAGTGAGAAACTAATCACAATAAAAGGAGTCCTTTCCTGTTGCTTGCCACATAGGGAGAGCACTGAAGTGACTAGTTTAATCACAGACAGAAAGAGCAAGGTCTCCAAAAGCTTTTCTAGGCATTTTGTAACTGCAGCTGGCCCCAAGTCCAGGTGAGGGAGTCCTTAGGAGCTCAGTCATGAGGAATAACACTGAGACAAATACATGGGCAGCCATGAGCTGAATGAAATTGAGGAGTGAGATCTAGTCTTCTCAGCCTCTCATCTCCAAACAGCTGTCTGTCTGTAGAAACTGTATCAAGCTGGCTTGAGTACAGCATCCCTTCTGCGGGGCTATGTGCCATGGGCTCATCTGGGAATACCATAACTCACAGACAGATCCTATATGCCTGCAGTCCCCAATCCCCAGGCCTTGGATCGGTACTGGTCTGTGGCCTGTGAGGAACCCGGCCACATAGCAGGAGGTGAGCAGTGGGTGAGTGAGCAAAGCTTCATCTGTATTTACAGCCGCTCCCCATCATTCACATCACCACCTGAGCTCCACCCCCTGTTAGATCAGCGGCGGCATTAGATTTTGCATTATGGTGAGTTGTATAATTATTTCATTATACATTACAATGTAATAATAATAGAAATAAAGTGCACAATAAATGTAATGCACTTGAATCATCCCGAAACCACCTTCTCCTCCCCCGGTCCATGGAAAAATTGTCTTCCACGAAACTGCTCCCTGGTGCCAAAAAGGTTGGGGACCGCTGCTATATGCCATACACCAAATAGCAAAGTAGAGATGTGTGGAGCAGGAAGACTGGATAGAGAAGAAGGAGGTGCAGCAATAATTCTCAATCCTGGCTGCACATTGGGGTCTCCTCAGAAGCCTTTATAAAATAGTGATGCCTGGGCCTATTCCTATGGTATTTTTTTGTTTTCTGATAAATATTAGCAAATTATATTAGTCTTATTTCCTTGCTTTTGTGTACTGTCTCCAGTGAGGTTATTTTTGGTTACCCCTAAATTTCCATTGCTTTCTCCCTCTGAATTCAGTGCTAAGGATACACATGCTATCACATAATGTTATGAAATAGAGAGTTGACTCTGCCTTTGTTTCATTAACTGTTATTCCCTCCACTTAACCTCTCACTCATTGGAGATAAAGGCTGACCTCATAGTCCTAGCTCTTTGTCTCTCTAATTCATACTCTCCTACCCATCAATTTACTGTCACCTTGTCAATGCGATGGTAGTCTCATTTTCTTTTTCCATCTCCATCCATGCAGTTAGCGTCACTTGCTCTAGAGTGATATCTATTCATGATATTCTGACTTAATTGGCTGAGAGCACCACCTCAATATCAGCAATTTTTAAAAGCTCATCACGTGATTCTAATGTGCAGTTGGGGTGAAGAACACCAATCTGGCAGCTGAAAACAAGAGAAGAACGAAAAATCCTGCCTTTTGCCTGTTTTGGTGTTTTTATAAGTCAATTAAATACATGTGAATGCTGGAAAAAAGGGGATTGGGGCCACAATATTGTATCAGTTCTGGTATTGACCTTGGGATGGTTACTTTATCTGAGACTCAGCATCATCTGTAAAAGGTTAGTTATAGCACCTGCCTTATACAGGTGTGAGGATTAAACAAGGTAATATGTGTAAATCCTTAGCATGGTGCTCAGGAGAAAGTGTCCAATAACTAACTGCTATTTCATCATCATCATCATTATTTAAGAGAATAAAAACATTTGATTGAAGATTCACACACAATATATTTGCCTCTATGCATAAGTGCACATTCTGAAATGCAAACAAAAAATATTTTAAAATAATTCCATATTCTTTGAGAGCTTTTCCCTTGAACATTGACTGGAGGGAGACAATTTAATAGATTTTCAGTGTTCCTACATGGATCTGTTCCCAGTGTTTTTCAGCGTTCCCAGACTTGAACTTTCTGTCTTGTTAATCCTCCTCTGAGAAAGTCCATACTAGGTTTACTTACTTTCTCTCAGAATTTCGCATGTTTATAATTTCTGTCCATTTATACTCTATAAATACTAATTCCAGACTCGTGTAGCCAGCATTTTCTGGCCCTAAGTGCTCCACAAAATGGACTAGGACCTTCTTGTACAATGCACGGTCTACCAGGTTGGTGTAAGGTGCACAATGATCTGTAGTAATGAGACTGAAAGAACAGGCTGGGAGAGACACAGCCAGGCTCCTAATCATTTAAATCCTTTCCTAACATGGGGGCAGGGGAGTGGTGGCAAGTGAGAGAGAAGGAAAGCAGATAAGGCTGTCATGATTATGATTAGGCTTTTGCTCTAAGCCTCTAGAGAGTAGTGAGCTGAGCTAAACGATGTGAAAGATTCATTTGGCCTGGACTGGAGACACGCCCAAGGGTCTGCACCATTAACTGTGTGATGAACAGCCTCTTGGACTCCCTTTCCTCTCAGCCCAGTCCAATCATGGCCTCCTGAGCGGCCGGATGGGATAAGACAGATCCCAGGGGGAAAAAGAGGGACTATGTTTCCTCCTTAGAGCTTGGTCAGAGTATCTCTAATCCCTCCAAACTGTATCTGTCAGTTATATTTCAACATAACTGGTATCTGTTGTAATCACATGCATTTTCTTTTATGTATTAAAAACATTATTCTGGCCAGGCATGGTGGCTCATGCCTATAATCGTAGCACTCTGGGAAGCCGAGGTGGGAGGACTGCTTGAGCTCAGGAGTTCGGGACCAGCCTGAGCAAGAGCAAGACTCCATCTCTACCAAAAATAGAAAAATTAGCTGGGCATGGTGGCTCGCCCCTGTAGTCCCAGGTACTTGAGAGGCCGAGGCAAGAGGATCCCTTGAGCTCAGGAGTTTGAGGTTACAGTGAGCTATGATGATGCCACTGCACTCTACCCAGGGAGACAGAGTGAGACTCTTTCTCAAAAAAAAAAAAAAAAAAAAAAATTATTCTGAGGTGGAGTCCATAAGCTCATAAGCTTTGCCAGGCTGTTGAAGGGGACCTTGTCACAAAGATGTTAAGAATTCTATCTTAGGGGATGGCAGAGCAACTAGAAGAAACTGGTTCTCAGAATGCATGCAGAGCAGAGCCTCACCCCAATGGAACCATTCACCTACAGACTTTTACATAAGAAGGAAATAAGCCTTTATGATCTTTTTTTTTTTTTTTTTTTTTGAGACAGAGTCTCACTTTGTTGCCCGGGCTAGAGTGAGTGCCGTGGCATCAGCCTAGCTCACAGCAACCTCAGACTCCTGGGCTTAAGCGATCCTACTGCCTCAGCCTCCCGAGTAGCTGGGACTACAGGCATGAGCCACCATGCCCGGCTAATTTTTTTGTATATATATTTTTAGTTGGCCAGATAATTTCTTTCTATTTTTAGTAGAGACGGGGTCTCACTCTTGCTCAGGCTGGTCTCGAACTCCTGACCTCGAGCGATCCACCCGCCTCGGCCTCCCAGAGCTAGGATTACAGGCGTGAGCCACCTCGCCCGGCCCGTTTATGATCTTTAATTTATGCATTGTGTGGTCTTTTTGTTACAACAGCTTAACAAATACTCTAACCATAAATACAGTTTAAAATTATTTTATTATTATTTTTAATTTATATCAATATCATTAGTTAAAGGTAGGAAGCATAAAGATGTTAAAATCCAACAATTTGTTGAGGTCTATTAAAATGAAAATTATGAAAATTTATGTCAAGGAGATCTTTGCAGATCCAGATATTGTATTCATCTCAACAAAAATATTATATAGCACAACAAAATACTTCTAGTACTTCAAAACTAATATTAAAAGAGAGAAAATAAATGCCAATAAATCTGATTTGACTTTCTATTTATCAAAACTAAACTATTAACACCTGAATTATTTTTTTTTTATTTTATTTGTATAGAAATACCTACACTAAAAGCTTGAAAGATTCCCTTTTAATTGATAATGTAGAAACAAAACATGGGAATTATCCTAAATCAATTTCACATTTAATGTGCTAAAGATAAGAATTCACAACATAAAACTATTAAAGCCTAGCATGCAATTTGTTTATGCAGTAACATGTGATTTTAAATTTTAAACCAGATTTTAATGTTTGATCCTAAAAGTAAATGTCACATATACTGTTCTTGGATTAATTTGTTTATACATCATGTTTTTGCTACATAATTATTTTAAATGAATAGTGTGTATCAGTTGTTATATGGGAAACATTTAAATGTTTCTATATATTTTAAATATTACTAAAGATTATATAAAATGAACTCTAATAATATACTAATTGAAAATACATTTTATTTTATTATTATATTTTTAAGAGATGGGGTCTCACTCTGTTGCCCAGGCTGGAGTGCAGTGGCATGATCATAGCTTACTGTAGCCTCAAACTCCTGAGCTTGAAGGATCCTCCTGCTTCAGCCTCCCAAGTAGCTCGGACTACAGGTGTGTGTCACCATGCCTGGCTAATTTTTTAAGGTTATTTTTTGTGGAGATAGTGTCTTGCTATGTTGCCCAGGTTGGTCTCGAACTCCTGGCCTCGAGCAATCCTCCTGTACTGACCTCCTGAAGTGCTGGAATTACAGGCATAAGCCACTGTGCTGGGCCAAAAGTATTTTATAATCAAAATTACTACTTTTTTGTATGCTCTACAAAATAATGAAATTACTTTAAAAATTCTCTTTGCACGTCCCTAGGCTGTGCTATAAAACAGCTTTGAGGATCAAATAGGGAACTCTAGAGTAATCAAAGAATCACTGAGTTGGGAGGGTAACGGCCCACAGAGGGGTCTGGACTTTGCCCTAGGCTCCTGGGAGGTAATCTCTAAACCCTTTGACTTTGCCCTAGGCTCCTGGGAGGTAAACTCTAAGGCCTTGGACTTTGCCCTAGGCTCTCGGGAGGTAATCTCTAAGCCCTTGGAATATCCTCCCTGATAAGAGTGTCTGTTTACCTGAGGGCCTTGGAACAAGCTGGACAGCCTATGCTAACAATGTAATTTATGGTGCAGGCTTTGTGCCACCCAGTACAAGCTCAAACTCTGGAGGGGATGGAAAACAAATTCAGCCATGTGTGTGGTTAATCATGTCTATGTGGCTGAGCCCTAATAAAAACTCTGGATACGGAGGCTCAGGTGAGCTCCCCTGGTTGGCAATATTTCACATGTACTGTTGCACACCATTGCTGGGAGAGTTAATGCTGTTCACACCTCCACTGGGAAAAGACATAGAGAAGCTTTGTATCTGGAACTGTCCTGGGGAGAAGATTAAATACAATAATAATTCATCTATGACCAAGATCTTGTATAAATCAGATTCATGGGATGTAACAAGAAATCACCTCTATTTTGTTTCTTGTTGTCCATTTAAAATATACTCAGTGGCAGGTCTTTTCCCTGCCCCAGGTGAAAAATCTGACATCCTTATATCATAAAAAGTTACAACCACATTAAGTTGTAAAACACAATCTCATTTCAGTATTTAGGATGTCATGTCCCATATAATAATAAAAGCTTCCAGTTTCATGCACTTTCCCCTAGTTGGGGTCTCCTGCTGAGAAGCCAGGTATAGGGGGTAAACAGCTCTTTTAGTCCCTCACCTTCCCCCTCCAATCTTGTTCTCTCAATTTGACAACCATACTTTCTCATCAGTGGAAGTGGGAGCAAAGGTTAGGGCGTGAGCAGTGAAGGAGCTCAGGAAATTTCACCCCAAAATATGACTTTTTGGTATAAAGAGTATTTTGAATTAAAGGCCTTTAGAGATTAACAGACCCTTGAAAGCGCTTTCCCTCCAACTGCATAACCAGACAGACCCATCAAAAGAACAATGCACTTCCCTTCTCCTCCCTGTTATCTCAATATATTGCAGGAAAGAAGATCAAGAATGCAAGCAGACCTGGCCCAGACCATTTTAAACATAATACCTATCTCTCAGGTTAATTTAGAAATCAATGTTCCCCACCTCACCCATTCATTCTCTCAAGTATCTATTCATCCTCCCTAGCAATCATTTATTGCCCTTAAGCAGAATTACCTATATTCCTCATCTCCTCCTCCCCTCTAAAAGGAGGATATAAAAATTTCTGGACTTCATTTGGATATTGGGCAATCACTCTGTGATTCTCCCCATGTGCACAGTAAATAAACCTCTTTCTCTTACTAATCTGCCTTAATCGCTGAGTTGAGCTTTCAGCAAACTTTCCAGGAGAAAGGGAAAGTTTCTTCCTTTGTCCTGCAGCAGAAACCTTCCTACTTAACTGCTACTCTTGGAGATGGCTTCTCACTTTCTGGGGCTGGCACATGTTTAGAGGTGACGGTCTTCCTGGTGCTTCATAGTCCCCTCATGATATTCCGTGTCACTTTCCATGTTAAGAGCAATGTATTTTCTCCTGGTTGCTTCTCCCTTAGCTGTGTGTGTGTGTGTGTGTGTGTGTGTGTGTGTGTGTATGTGTGTGTGTGCACACGCGCACGTGTGTGTCTGTGTTGCTGCCCACTCCACGAAGAATCTCTATTCGAGACCCACTGTTCCTCCAGGCAGTCACTGAGCCAGGATTTAAGCAGGCTCCAAGCCAGCCTCCTCTCGCCGATGGTGCACACATGGACAAAGTCTTTGTCCCGACAGACTTTGGGAGTACAAGCTGGTCTCAATGCAGCAGCAAGTCTCCTTCACCTTGGTAACAATGTATCCACTCTGCCCTTCTTTCTTGCCCCCTGGATTCTCCAGGTGCAAGTCAGACCACAGTCTACCATGTCTCCACGTTCTACCAAGCTCTGGATGGTCCCAGCGAATCCTTTCTTGACTTGAGATGAAGAAGGAAGGATCAGGCCAGGCTCCTTTGGAGAATGTGGGAAAGGACCCATAAAGCATTTCTTTCTCCCATCCAACTACTAACCAGGTCTGACCCTGCTTAGCTTTCCCGAGGTCAGACGAGATTGGGTACATTCAGAGTGGTATGGCTGTAGACTAGAGCTTCTTTTTCTAAATACATTTTCTTCAGAATTTTTTCTTTCAATTTCAACTTTTATGTAAAGTTGTGTGTCCCTTAACAATGGGGATACGTTCTGAAAGATGCTTCGTTAGGTGATTTTGTCATTGTGTGAACATCATAGAGTGAACTTACACAAACCTAGAGGGTGTAGCCTACTGCATACCTGGGCTATATGGTCTAGCCTGTACAGCATGTCACTGTGGTGAATACCGCATGCAGCTGTAACACAATGGTAGGTGTGTATCTAAACATATCTAAACATAGAAAAGGTACAGGAAAAATACAGATTATGATCTTATGGGACCACCATTGAATGTGCAATCCATCATTGGCTGAAACATTGTTATACAGGGCATGACTGTATTTGACTTGGCTGAGGTAGTCCAAAAGTTGTGTAACTAGTTTTCAACTAAATCCTACTTTGTAAGCCCTCTGGGGTGGTCTGTCTTACAATTTGCTTTGGTATTTAATATCTATTGTCTTCATGCTTCAGCCAGAACTGGGAAAGGAAGAACCACATTTTTTATATCTTTTGTATATGAAAAGCACTTAGAACAGCGCTCAATTAATGTTAGCTATTATTAACTGTTGTAGACAGAAATCAGGACATGTGAGTAGTTTAAAGTAAGCAAGTGGAACCAAAACAAAAGAATTACTCATGTTAGCCTTCTTTCACAAATGGCCGTAATCAATTTGATATTGTGGGTTATATTTTCTGGTTTATTTTTAGAGTCGAAGAGATTTTCATCTATTTGGAACGGATTAGCTAAAGTTCAGCTTAAGCAGAGTAATAGACTTGTGACCTCTTATCTCAGGTTTATGATGCTTTGAAACTCAGCCACATGAAACAGAGATATGTGCCGCAGCAATTTTGCCCCACGTGGGGCCAGGGAGTGTACAGGGCTATGGTGCTTCATGGGCAGGAGAATGTGGAAAGCTTAACATCTAACCCATTTGGCAATACGGTAACTAACATTTCCTTCAGCAGATGTGGCAGAAAAACTGAGTGGTGTCCTCCACATTCTTAGAAAAATTCCACCAGGGCTGACTCCCTAGGGAAAATGGCTTATTGGTTTTTAAATCTGAAACATTTTCATGGACTGGGAAAGACATAATTTTTTGTTAAATAACTTTGGTCTCTCTCTTGATGCTTTTAATTTCTCTTTCTTTACTTAATATCAGTTGTTTTGTAACTAAGTCTGAAACTCAGTACTTTAATCTGGTCTTATTTCCACTATATAACATGTTTAGTCTTAATACCCACTCAGAATCGCTTAAGATTCTGAGATGAGGCTACCCGGATCTATAAAGTCAATTCTTGAAATGAGGACAAGGAATCTATATCATTATCTCACTCCTCAAGATTTTTATGCACACTAAAATTTAAGAGCTATTGTCATATGGTTTCTATAGTGTTGAGCTTCATGATTTTGATGATGACCAAAGAAATGCTTTCAAGAAAACAAAACAGGCTGGGGATGGTGGGTCACAGCTGTAATCCCAGCATTTTGGGAGGACAAAGTGGGAGAATCACTTGAGCCCAGGAGTTCAAGGCTGCAGTGAGCTGTGATCACACCACTGCACTCCAGCCTGGGCAACAGAGTAAGACCCCGTCTCAAAAAAAAAAAAAAAAAAAAAAAGGAAGAAAGAAAAGAAGGAAGGAAGGAAGGAAAGAAAGAAAAAAACTTAGTAGAAACGTTGAGCTGTGGGTTTTATCATGGGATGATGTAGGCAGGGTCGGAGGACTGATAGAGAAAACTTGGTGTTAGTATCTTCGAGTATTTTCTTGGTGGATGGCCAGATTCCCCCAGGGAAGAATCTTTCAATATTCCCTTAGAGGGTAAAGATATAACTGTTGCATTCTGGGGGCCAAGTTGGGGAAGATGTGTGGAGGATGGTCTCTTAATCCCCCTCAGTGAGAATAAGCATTCAGACTCCTGCTAGGTCCTGGGGGAGCATCTGGGGCTCTAATTTCTTCTCAAACACCTTCCACCCTGGTCCTCCTATTAGCTCCCTAGAAATTTTGCCTTTCAAGATTTTGCTGTGTATTAATAAATATGGTCAGTTCTCCGCTTTCCCACTACCAGAGTGGCACAGCTGTTATGAGAATCGGGATTTTAAATCACTTAGCATTGATCTGTTAGTTTACCAGCTTCCAAAATGTCATAGCTGTTGTCCTCTTTTCTATTCTCCCAGTCTTTGTGGGTTTAGGTCTTAGGACGACTCCTATTTTTTTTTTTTTTTTTTTTGAGACAGAGTCTCACTCTGTTGCCCAGGCTAGAGTGCCATGGCATTAGCCTAGCTCACAGCAACCTCAAACTCCTGGGCTCAAGCAATCCTACTGCCTCAGCCTACACAGTAGCTGGGACTACAGGCATGCGCCACCATGCCCGGCTAATTTTTTCTATTTATTTTTAGTTGTCCAGCTAATTTCTTTCTATTTTTTGGTAGAGATGGGGTCTCACTCTTGCTCAGGCTGGTCTCGAACTCCTGAGCTCAAACGATCTGCCCTCCTCGGCCTCCTAAGTGCTAGGATTACAGGCATGAGCCACCGCGCCCAGCCTAAGGACGACTCCTATTTTTATGGAGTTCAAGAGGGAGGAAAATTAAACGCACATGTTCAATCCATCTTTTTAATCTGCAAGTTCAAAAATATTTGCTTCTTCTGTAAGGCCCAGCTCCTCCCTGAAGCATTCATTTGACTCATCTACCTGTAGCAGAATTAATCCCGTCCTTCAAAAATTTTTAGTGTGCTATGCAACAAATTGGATCCTAATCCATTTGTTTATATATTATTCCTCTTTCTCCAGAGAAAATATGAATTCTAAAATGTCAGGATCAAGTTTTATTCTAATTTCATCAGTAGGACTCATCCCAGTACACGGTAAGTACTCAGTAAATGTTTGCTACATACAGGAATGTGTAATTAGGTTCCAAAAAGGATGGTGCTGAACCTTTTCAAAAATTGGACACTTATTAAGATACATGTTATACTGACTAGGAATTTTTAATTCCTGCTTATCAATTGCTGTCAGACTAAGAAACTGAAAGCCTTCTAGCTTCAACATCATAGAAGCCTGTTTATTGCACATCAGATAGAGCAATTTTTGGATTGACCGCCCTCTGGTGGCATTTCAAGAAACTAACTTCTTGTACAGCTTGATACCTAGTGCTGTTGCTTTTGAAACTTTGAATGGAGTACCTCTCTCATTTTCTTAATCTTCCCAAATGAACTTGCGTGAGTTTTGCAATCAGAGAGAAACTATAATTCTCAAAATAACTTGATGAGTTTCTGATACAACATATTAGGAAGCTGAACAAACATACAAATATAAGTTATATGTTTTAAAAATATCCATTTTTGATGTTTTCTAATGTTTCTAATTTGCCAATGTTTCTAATGTTTTCTTACTTCTCAACATGGCTCACTTGATTTATGATAACCCTCAAATGAATCATTTATGATTCAAATGGTAAATAAATAGCTGAAGTGCTTTATAGTAGAAAGTTCATTTTCTTTTATATACCAGAAATCTAAATTGAGCTTTTTCCACTCAATTTCAAAACAAATCTGAAAATTTTAACATGCAGTTTTAATCATGTTTATTTGAACAAAGACATATAAAAATGTGCAAAATAAACTTTCCTGGATGATATTCTTAACAAAAAGGTCTAAATTTGTACACACCTCTCCTGTCATCAGTGGGTTGTACTTGTCAGGAAAGCTACACATTCCCATTCCATGAGTAAAGCAGAGGACCCTGTTTGTTTTTGTGACCAGGATTTTAGATAGGAGGGGTTGCAGTATCTCACACCTGTAATCCTAGCACTTTGGGAGGCCGAGGCAGGAGGATCCCTTGAGGCCAGGAGTTCAAGACCAGCCTGCACAACAAAGCAACATCCTGTCTCTACAAAAAAAAAAAAAATTAAAAATTAGCTGGGCTTGGTGGCATGTGCCTGTAGTCCTAGCTACTCAGGAGGCTGAGGTGGGAGGATTGCTGTATCTCAGGAGTTTGAGGTTACAGGAGCTATGGATCCAGCCACTGCACTCTAGCCTGGGCAACAGAGTGAGAGCCTGTCTCCAAAAATAAAAAGATTAGGTAGGACATGATTTGTACCAGGCCACACAAAGGCTTCTAAGCAATTGCATAATACCATAAAAGAAGAGAAACTATTAGAACAAGAAATTAACTTACAAATTATATAGACATAGATATCTAAACTGAATAAAGTTGTTTAAACTTCCAAACATTTTACATAGCAAAGGAGTTCATGTCAAACAAATATAAGAGAAATGAATCCAGTGTGTAAAATAGCTCCAAATACACACACACACACACACAGAGAGAAATGGATATTATCAGTTGGGGCCACAGAAGACAAAGACAGGAGAGACACCTCCTTCCCTTTCCCTACCACCAAGAGGAGAAAGAGTGTTTGCTACATGAATTTACCAATCTGGACCCAGAGTCTTTCAGTTCCTGCCCAGGAGGAATTAGTCACGTCTATGGACCTATGACTATCTAAGTTTTCTATTCTTCTTCTTCTTATTTTATTTTCCAAATAAGCATTCTTATCACAATTATCCTGCCTCTACTATTTTGTACTGGGCATGTCAGAGGCAGATAACTTGTCCTTCGGTTTATAACTGGCTGGACCAAGAGGAATCCCATCTGAGCTAGATGGAGAAGACTACACATCACCCAGAGATTGAAGACATGGAGCTGGGTGCACCCACCGAATGAGACCTGGGGGTTGTCCCCACTGGGGAAGAGGTGAGTGTGCTTTATGTATATGAAAAAGGGTGTGTGTGGGTACGTGGGGCCACCAGGATTGTGGCAGACACTGTTAGTTGTCCTAATATTTGATCTTCCCTTCTTCAAGAGCAATGGACTTTCAACTGTTTGTAGTCAACTGTTCACAGAATGAAGGCAACATTTTACCCAGCCTCTTCTGCAACTAATGTGTGGTCCTGGGACTAAGTTACAATGGGTGGGAGATAAGCAGGAGTAATGTGCATGGCTTCAGGATGTGACTTTAAAGGAAAATGCATATTCTGCCTTTCAACGTTTCCCTCTTTCCACTGGCTGGAACATGGGAATGAGGACAACATACTAGGAATGGTGACACTATAATACAAGATAGAAAAACCCTAGGCTCTTGACATCGTTGCATGACAGAGCCAAGCTTTAACTTCAGAGAGAAATAAACTTTTATCTCGTTTAAGCCACGGGTCTTTAAGGTCTTCTTCATATACCGTCAAATCTTTTTTCCAAAAAACAAACAAACAAAAAAACATGCCAAGGAAAGAGATAGATCCCATAAAGGGCAGCACTAACAAAATCTGGGGGTTCGAGGGGGAAAATTCTAGAGGAAGCAAAGTTTAATCTCCTATCTAAAGAAGAAATGAAATTAGCTAAGAAAAGCCCTGAAATGGGAACTAGCATGGCATGTTGAGGTACTGAAAGGAGTTAAGAATGGAAAGAGAAAAAAAGGTATTTTTGCTAAATCAAGAGAGATAAGTATAGCCCAGATAATTCTGAGCCTTATATGCATTAAGGAAGGTAAGGAAGATGAAAAGTCACAAGTGATTCCCATATTTTTGGTCTGATCAATTGTGTGGATGGTAGAGCTACATACTGAGAAAAGAAACACCAGGGAAAGTGGCAGGTTTTGGTGGGAAGAGGATGATTTTGCTTCCGGATATGTTGAGTTTGAGGTGTTTGTGAACAGGCAAATAGTCATGTGGATCTGGTGCTCAGAATAAAGATCTTGGGTTGAAACAAATTTGGGAGTCATTGGCAAGAGGAATCGACAAGTCACCTAGGGTGGAAGTCTATACTGTGAAAAGAATATTGGAGTAAAGAAGAGGCCCTAAGATCCAGTCCTGAAGGAATCCCTGCATTGAATGACTGGATATAAGAGGGGAACTGACCAGGGAGATTGGGAAGAAATGACCAGAGAAAAAGGAAGGAAGCCAGGCATGTGCAGTCATGGAGACCAAAGGAAGAGAGTGTTTCAGTAAATAAAAAGTAGCCACCAACGCTGGAGGCTGTTGAAAGGTCAAGTCGGATGAGCCCTAAGAGCTTACTGGACACAACCACAAGGAGCTAACTGGTGACCTCAGTGGAGAAGTAAATGCCAGTGAACTGTGGGGTGGAATCGAAATTAGGTAGGTTGAATAGTGGGTCAGTATGTGGAAAAAGAGAATTCTTTCAGAAGGTTTAGCACTGAAGGAGAAAAAAAGAGATAGCAGAGCAGCCGTAGGGGTTCTGAGGTTGCTTGGCTGGGCTTTCAAAGTTGGAAAATTTTGAGTTAAACCCGTTTCCATACCAAAGGGAAAAGTTTATTGCCAAGGAAAGGATTGAAGAAGAACAGAGAGTGGATAATACAAATTTCAAGATTCCTGAGAAGGTAGGAGAGGAGGAGAATCGTAAGAACATGGGGTGGTATTCAACTAAAAGAATGAAGGTGGGAAGGAGGAAAGGATGGATGAAGCAGCCTGGGACTCTGGTGAGGTGAGGGAGGAACTCATCTTGGGCACAAAATTTAAGGAGGTGCCCCCCAAAATAAATAAATAAGACAAACACTTTAGTGCAATCTCTTAATAAATCAAAATTAATGTAAAAATTTCATGATGATAAAAATATCAAAATTTTAAACCAAGATCAGATCAGATGTGGGCAGGTAGATTCAGTGGTAAAAAGCTAGAACAGTTGTCTTCAGTGGGTTTCTATTTTCTCTGTGAAGCAGGAGGGGAGGTTGTGTGGTGAGAGTACGTGGAGAAGGAGATTGGAGGTGAGAGCAGAGGTTTGCTGCAGAAATTATGGAAAGAGGGAAGGCAAGATGAGGAGAGAAGCATGATAGGGTTACCTGGGAGGATTAGCACCCAGGTGAAGCTGGTGGTCACTAATTCATCACAGCACACATCTGCCTGCTGTGTGATCTCTAAGGCACCTCTCAGAACTCAGAGCAAGCATGGGTGAAGAAAGACAGATTTATTGCCATGGGGTTTTAACAGAGAAAGTTTAGGATATTGGCAAGAGATATATGATAATGGGCCACAGAACCTAAGCTGGGGAGGGAGAAAGTCAAAACATGAGAACTAAGCTAAATCAAATATGAAAGCATAGCTCCAAAATAGAATGTAAATGCCATATGGTATGAGCTTAGTTGTGTCCCTGCCAAATTCATATGTTGAAGACCTAACCCCTAGTACCTCAGAATGTAACCATATTTGGAGACTAGGTCTTCAAAAGAGGTGATTAAGTTAAACTAAGGTCATTAGGTTGGGACCTGATCCGACATGACTGGTGTCCTTATAGGAAGAGGCAATTTGGACATAGTTACAGAAGGAATGTAAGTGCACCCAAAGGCCACTCAGACTATAATTGGAGCCTAGCTAAAGAGAAGCCATTTTGTCCCCAGTATGCTTTCAGCTTGTTCTATCTTAAAAGTTTAGAATGAACCTGCTGCTTTCTTACATAGCTGCAGGACACGAAATTAGAAAATGATCTTGAGGAAAAATAGATCAAGAGTCCAGAACAGGCCAACTGCATACTGCTGATGCCATGATTGACCAGAATTACCTATTGTTTGCTGATAACCATCCAGGGAGTCATGATGACTTGCACATAGCTTGCTTTCTGCCACCAACCCTCTCCACCCCTTCCCTTTATAAGTTGCTCAGTAAGCAGAGGAGATGAGATGGTTTTTGACACAATAGTCCACCACCTTCTCAGGCTGCTGGCGCTTGAATAAACCACCTTCCCGTCACCAACACTCACCTCTCGTGTTCGGTTCTCACCAACAGTCACCTCTCGTGTTTGGTTCTCAGGTGGTGGGCAGCCAAACTTGCGTTTGGCAACAGGAAGACCATGTGAACACACAGGGAAAAAACAGCCATCTGCAAGCCAAGGAAATAACCTGCAGAAGAAACCAGCAATTCTAGCAATTCTCACTCATTTCTCTGCAGTTGTGTGTCGGGACTCAAAGTCTTATTATTTGAAGAGAAAGTGAATCAATCTGTCCTTCGCAAAAGGAGGTTGTCAGTTCAGGATAACTTTGTGCCTTAGAAATTTTTATAACTTACATTCCTATAAACCTCAGTTTATAAACATAAGTCTGTAATTATGAGGAAAAAAATACAGTCCACTTAGGAAGAAACAGGTGATACCAGAAGACATCTGTGGTAGATTTCCAGTTGCATCTCTCTCTATTAGGAAATTATATGTCCTCACCCATTGCCATGAGACTTGAAATGACCCTCTATTAGTTAATTATTTCTGTAATTATGCTGACTAACAAACCACCCAGTAGCTTACAACAATAGCATTAATTTTTCCCCTCACAGATTTGCAGGTCAGCTAGGAAGGCTCTACTTCAGGATGTGGGTTTCCTGGGCTTGTCTGAAAACATTTTTGTTTCATCCTACTAAGTACAGAATTCCAGGTTAGTAGGTTTGCTTTTTTGTTTGTTTGGGAGAGTCCTTGATTTGGGCAGAGAAGAGTCCTTGATTTGAGTAGAGCCTTTGGTGGCAGATGCTGGGCGAAGATCAGGAGCAACAGTAAGATGGTGTCTGTTGAGACGGCTATGTCAAACCGGTGAAATCCTGCTTTTTTAAAGTCCCTGAGTCCTATGGTGAGGGCTGATGGTAAAGGGTTATGCCCTTGTCTGGTTGGATGTAGTCTCCATTGATCAGGCAAACATCTAGTCCCTGTTGGCATAATGCCTTTTACAATGTAAGATAAAGTCTTTTTTAAGATGGAGTTACTTATGTCAAAGGTGCTCTAAACAATTACTTTGTTCTGGCAAGCAGTTATGTTACTTACTGAGCAGTATGATTCTTTCAGAGCTTTTCTTTCTTTCTTTCTTTTTTTTTTTTTTTTGAGACAGGGTCTCACTCTGTCCCGGCTAGAGTGCAGTGGGGTGATCATAGCTCACTGCAACCTCCAACTCTTGGGCTCAAGCGATCCTCCTGCCTCAGCCTCCCCAGTAACTGGGACTATAGGCGCGCACCACCACGCAGGGCTTGTTTTTAAGTGTTTGAAGGGTCTACAGAAGCTTTTACTCTGGGTTCTACAGTCTAGGGTTAGTTTATCCACTACTAAGGCAAGACGCTTCTGGATCTCTACTCCATGTACTGCATATATTCAACAAATTCTCTCCACTCTGGTTGCTGGGAACTTAAATGGTTCCCAGTTCTGTGTGAGCTTTGATAATTGTTTGGCTTACTCCCCCCCCGATAATTTTTCTCTTCTAGCCTTGTAGAGTTTCACATTTTTTTTTCAGTGAAAGATTCAAAGGCACTCCTAAGCAGATTTCTGAAGCTCTTTTTCCGTGTAATTCCCTCCTACCCAGAACTCTGCCCAACAAACTCCAACCAACGTGGCTTCCAAGTCCCTGAACTCCTGATCCCAGTCCTGTCAGTCAGTGAGCCCCTGGGTCTCCGGGCTTCCCTTCCCTGCACCACACCCTGGAAATTGCCTCTAGGCAGAGAGCCAGGGGGACAGAGGCGCATTCTCTTTGTTTCTCTCCTCTGAGGAAAAGCAGTGCAGAGGTGCCTGTTGTCCAATATCTGGAAAAAGTTGTTTCGTGTATTTGGATCAGTTTTCTAATCGCTGGTAGCCGGACACTAAGTCCGGACCCATTTTCCCTTCCCGCCCAGAAGCGGAAGTCTTATCAACTCCTCACGGAAAACGTAAATTGTTTTATGCACGTTGTCTGTTACGGTTGAAAACCATCTTTCTCTAGGACACCCTCTTCTTTTTCCTTCTCAAGAAATGTTCACGGGATCATTTATCCTGGCGGGACCCTCCAGTGACTTCACTAGCCCTGTGTTCCCTTAAACCCCGCCCCCCGGCGCAGGGCGAGCTCCGCCCGCCTTTCTCCCGCGCGCGCGCGCGCGCCTCCCTCGGCGTCTTCCTCCCGCCCCTCGGGCGGCTGCGCTCTCGTTCCGCGCGCGCCGGCCCACTGCGCCTGCGCGGCGTGTGGACGCCGCTCGCTCCCGGAAGTGGGAGGTGGCCGCCGGAGTTTGTGTGGCCGCCGCCGCGGGAACGCGAGCCCGGTAATTTTTCAACGGAGAAAGGCGAGGCTTTCGGGCTCGGCGGAGTGAGAGTGAGCGAGAGTCCGGCGCCAGCAGCAGTCTTCTGGCGTGGCAGTCGGCATGGAGGCTCCACCGAGCCAAGAGGGTGGCGGCGAGGCCGTGGCTCCCGCGCAGCAGGAGTCGCCGCAGCCGGAGCGTGCGGAGGAGCAGCGGCTGCCCAGTCTCGAGGTGAGGAGGCGGCCCGCGCCCCGCCGCCCCGGCCCCGCGCGCCCCCGCGCCCCTCTTCGGAGCGGGTCCCGCGCGCTCTTACACCCCAGCCCGGTCGCCTTCCCCGTCTCCGGCTCCGAGAACCTTTACTGAGGGAGGTTGTCACTGAGCCCCCCAGGGCCGCCGGGTCACCCCCTGGGTGAGAGTAAGCGGTCACGGCGAGAAGTCCGTGCACTGTGGTCTGTAGGTTCCGAGTGGGGATTCTGCCCTGAACATCGTGCTCGCTGTTGGCTTGTTATTCCATCCAGTCCTTATCGGTATTATCGGTAATTTTTAAGGTTATATTTTCAAAATCGCACCAAATGCCTTAGGTATGTCATTTCTTACGATTTGTTTTTTTTTTTTTTTTTTTTTAGTTTTAGTCATTTTGTATGGCTATGTGGGGGTTTTTTTGGTCTTTTTTTTATTCTTATTTCAGCATATTGTGGGGATACAAAAGTTTAGGTACGATTTGTTCTTAAATTTACAAAAAAGCGCACACCAGCTTTTCTCCTTCCTCTCTGTGTACCTATTAGTTGGAGCTTCGTCTTTGATTTTTGCCCGTTTGCTGCTATCTCAAGTAGGTAAAGTATGATTTTCTTAATTTTGGTATCTCAGTGATGGATCCTAGTTATGGTGGCAAAATTGTAAAACAGTCTTTAAAAACTTATTTATTCATCTTATTTAACGAACATAATTGTTGATTTGGCGCTGCTGGTTGTAAATAATCGAATACTAAAGTTGGTCATTTTCTAGTAATACATGTTGAGCATCTCATAAAGTGAGTATTTGCAAGAGGCTTCCTTGCTTTTGCTCCTGTCTACAGTCAATTTCTACATAGCAGCTGAGTGATCTTTTAATGATACGAATTTGGTTTGTCCCCCTCCTTAGTACCTTGGATTTGCTGCCCTATAGGATCTAACTGCATCTCAAAAGTTTTGTCTTTTGCTTTCAGTACCCCTGGCTTCCTTGTGTTCCTTTACAGTGGAAGGAAGGTTTTTCCTCTTAAAGGTCTTTGTATGTTTGTTTTGCTCTGCATGGCCTTCCCCTGGACCTTAGCCTAGTTATCTCATTCTCCTCCTTACTTTCAAAGAGGCCTTCCACTTCCCATCTCTATTAAAAAAAAAAAAAAAATCACTCTTCCACCCAACCTCCTTCTTTAATCTGAGGTCAATAACATGTAATAATTTTCAAGTTTGTTTTTAGTCAGAGAAATGTGTTTGAATATACTTCATTATATTTGAAAGCTTTGAAACTTTTATAGCTACTTAAGGCCTGGGTCTCTGTTCCAAATTGGTTTTAGTGACTTGTGTTTGTTAAAAATTTAACTGTTGGATGCTCTTAACAATCATACAATTTATTTTCCAATCGCAGGTAAGCAAAGTTTTCTGTTGAATTCAGTTAGTAAATTTCCATCATCCCTACTGTCAGTTGTTTATGTAAATTAATAAAAGCTGTTGCATTTTTATATTTTTAACAAGTAGATTCAAATTGCACCAGAACTCTTTTGGAAGAATTTCAGTGAAGATAAATTCTATTTCTACAGTTTTTTCAGTGTCCAGATGCAAAGGTTTTTTTTTCTTTTTTAAATGGGTAATGCATAGTGTTTTGGCAACAAAATAATGGAAACATTTCCAAAACATCTGTTTTCAAAATGTTCTTCGCACAGAAAAGGTTTCTTTTGATAAGCAGTTACTTTCTAGCTTACTGTTAAAACATGTTTTCAGATTGTTTTCATTAAAAAATAAAATTCCATACCCCTAGCTACTCGGGAGGCTGAGCCAGGAGGATTGCTTGAGCCAAGGAGTTTGAGGTCACAGTGAGCTATGCCATTGCTACTGCACTTTAGCCTGGACAACATAGTGAGACCCTGTCTCCAAAAAAAAAAAAAAATTCTAAGGATCAAATTACAATCCCCTTCCCAATAAGAAAGGATAGCAATTTTGGAATACCAGTTGTAAGGGCCAAGGAAAAACTTCCCCTTCACCCTCTGAAGGTATGCTGAAAAATCAACTCACAAAAGGCAGATTAAATAGAGAAAAGGCATATAAAATTTATTAATGTGTACATGGGGAGAACGGCAGAGTGATTATCCACTCCCCAGCGGGGTTCAGAAGCCTTGTATATACTAACTTTGGAAAACAGGTTATGGGAAGGGGAGAAGAGAAGTTCTGTTGAGTGACAGTAAAGGTTACTAGGGAGAGTGAATGGATCTGGGAACAGATTAACTGGTAAATAGTTTTCATTGGAGTTTGAATGAGCCTGAGCTGGTTGTGAAAGGGTCTGTTTAGGTGTGATTACATTCTCTTTTACTGAGAGGGGAAGGAAAAACAGCTGTTCTATTTGATGGGCCATGACTTTAGGCAGATAAAGGAACTTCTGAGAACTACATCCTGGCTATTGGAGAGTTACTGGTGGTGGCAGGGTGAGGAGGTGAGGCAGAGACCTTGAGGCTTCTTCAGTTCAGCAAGTCAAACACCGTATTTTGGGGTATTGGTTTCTGAGCTCCAACACTGTCTTTTTGTAAGAGAAAATACGTAACTCATCTTTAAGTTCAACAACACTTTAAAGTACTTTGCCGCAAGATAGCAAACTTCTGTTTGATATAATAGATGTTCATGGATGTTTCACATAATGTAAAATATTCTTTTATTTGAGATAATGTAAACTGTACATCAACTTAATTCGACACATGAAAATTACAAAATGTCAGTTCTGTGAAGGTGAATATTTCTCTCCATATTGTGGAATCCAGCACTACTTTTCTCATTATATGTCCAGTTCTGTTTGTGACACTTGACAGGTGGACATAGAGAAAGTTTCTTTTAAACATTTATTAACAAGAAGCCTCAGTGTGGCTGTTGTTCACTTTGTGGACAGTTCACATATTGGAATTGCTGAGCTCTTCCATAAAGGAGATGGGATTCTGGAGTCCTCTGGCACGATACCTAACATTATATTAATATTTCCAGTAATTGTGTTGCATTAAATTGAGAGCTTAGTGTGAGAAATAGTCCCTGAACTATCAGGATCAGTTCTGAGGGACTGCAGCCTGTTCATAGTTCTCTCTCCTTAATCGGTAAAGTTTACCTAGGAATAATATGGTAAATTATGACTAGGTTAGCAAGCTTTAATAGGGATTAATAGTAAGCACCAAAGTATTTTTGAAAATTCTGGAACATAGCTAATATTTGTAACATTGCATATGGAAAATAATTAACTTATAAGTGAGTCTTTGGAACTTAACGTATTAGTAATTTGGGACTACTTGTGGAGAGAACAGAAATGAGTCATGTTTTTTCTTAACAGATTTTGATTTAAGAAAAAAGATCTGTAATATAGTAACACTATAGTTCTTCTGAATAAATGGTATAACTATAACTTGTGGAAATTGTGAATTTTGGAACTGAATACATTTACTTCTGCCTTGGGTGCTAGAAGTTTTGAACTAGACTTGCAGTCCATTTTGTTTTTGTGTTGGACAGTTTTTGTTAACTTTGTGAAATGAAGTCAGGTTAAAAAATTCTCAGGAAGTCACTGACTTACACATGCGTGATGTTGTGAAAGTTCATTTAAAAATTGGTTCATTTGTAAGTATTAGAACATTTTTGTGAAAGGTCTGTTCTATAGCCTGTGATGGTTAATAAGCAAAGTTGCCATTTATAAATAGTTATTGTGGGTATGATATTAGGAGCCTGATATACATAATCTCATTTAATCCTTGTAATAATTCTGCCCAAGTATTATTTACCATTGCCAAATACTATTTGAGACAACCATACTTTATAGATAAGGAAACTGAAGATCAGAGGCTAATAATTACCTAAGGTCATGCTGCTAGTAAATCAGCTGGGCTCTGCACTGAGGTGGCTCTGACTCCCAGCACCAGCTTTTTACTTAGCTTCTTTCCTGTGAGTAACTTCATGACTCAGCATAGAGCAGAGTAAATTGTATTGGAAACACATCTTCCTCCTTCCTATCCTATCCTCCCTCCGGGAGCTATAATGAGCACTTTTCATCAACATGTAGCATGAAGAGGCTTCAGGAGTTTGAATCTTAAATGTGTTTGTACTAATTATGAACTTTATCCTTTCTTTTTTTGTAGAAAAAGCAACGATGTAGATTTGATGGCCAAGAAACAAAAGCATCTAAGTTCATTACCTCCAATGCAAGTGATTTCAGTGACCCAGTTTACAAAGAGATTGCTATTACGAATGGTTGTATTAATAGGATGAGTAAGGAAGAGCTCAGAGCTAAACTTTCAGAATTCAAGCTTGAAACCAGGTAATTAAAAATAACTTTAAAATTATAAAAGAAGTACATGCTCATTTTACAAAATCTCGAAAACACTGAAAAATTAAAAATTATCTGTAATCCTACCATAATGAGATAGCCATTATTAACAGTTCAAAGAACTATAATTTATATTCTTATATTTGAATCTTTGTATCCAACTGATTATTTCTGGTCAGTCTTTTAGATGACAGGACTGTTGAGTCAAAGTCTATAAATATTTTAATGATCTACCAACAATGTATAGGAGTACCTATCTCATCATAACAAGTGTGTTAATTTTTTTAGTTGCTTATTTAGTTGATGGATTAACAAGATTGAACATCTTTTCTTTTAGCCATTTGCATTATTTTTATAGAGAAGATTTGTTTGAAACCAGGTACAGTAATTTCAAAACATCATTCACTTAGTAGGAAATATTTTTTTGTTTTAGTTTCAAAAAGTAATGCAGAATGATAATATGCATTATGTGTAACTATATAGTGAATGCGAAAACAATGCAGTTTAGTCAACTGTATGTGTATTTTTAATGAGATATACATATACCTAAGTAATTTTTTTGCAAAACAAGTCACTTTACTTGACTTGGGGCACGGGGCAGGAATAACTTTTGGAGTCTAGAAAAATATATAGATTTTTGATAAACAATAGGACTGCCAGACATCAAAAAAAAATTGCCTATATGTAATAGATGAAAACTCCTATGGTTTCAGGACATCCCTGAATCCTTATTCTCTTATAAATAGTATTCCTCCTCTTTGCTGTGAAATAGAGCTTCACTGCTTTTCAAAAGAGCACAAATATATTTTTTCCCTTCTACATTATGTACATCATAATTTGTGAAGAAAATTTTGACCCCATTTTCCCCTGACTTTCTATTATAAGGGTATAACCTGTAGCCTGCAGAAGATTTTCTGAGCAAAATTTTTGTCCTTCCCAGGTGTGAAGATCAATTACTCTTGGCTTGCATGGGAGCTAGAGATCTATATGTGTGTTTATACATTTATTCAACAAGCCCGTATTGAATTCTAAGCACTACACTAGGCATTGAAGTTATAAAGGTAAATACAGATATGTTCCCCACTTTGGAAATCTCAGTCTTTTGGGAAAACACACAAACATAACCACAATACAGAGTGGCCAGTGGAGGTCAGGCCAAGTACAGCGTGAGAATACAGAGGAGAGTGTGTGTCAGGGATTCAGGAAGGTGACATTTGAATTGTGCCAAACAGAAGAGGGAGGGAGGGTATTTCAGGCAAAAGGAACTCAAAAACTTTTAAAATTCTGGTTTGTATGTTTTCTGCTACATGATCCTGCTACTTTTTCAGCTATTGTACAACCAGAGTTATAGAACATAACAGTATACCACATAATCAAGCCATGACTTATAGTATGTTTTCTCTGTAGTATACAGTGTACCCCAGGAGGATTTGACAATGACACTGAAATGATAGGCTGTAGCCAGGTGGTAAAGGAACTCTATGCCGAAGTCTAAGTTTTACCTTGTAAGCAGAAGGGAGCCACCGAAGATATATGTAAGCAGGAAATTGGCATTAGTGCTCAGATCTCAAGTAACGTAAAGCATGAATTGAAGGGTTGTGATAGTGGAGACATTTGCTGTAGTCCAAGAAGCCAATGGGAGCCATAACAGAATTAAGGAAAACCAGATTTCTGAATAATTTTCTGAGTTGAAATTGGAAAAAATTGGTGAGTATTTGGAGGAGCAAGGGAGATGTTAAAGAAGACAGGTTTCTATCCAGAACAACTAGTTACGTTTGTGCTGCCATTAGGTTTGCAGGCAACGTTTTAGTGAATATAGTTTCTCAAAAAAGGAAGAAGGAAAAGAAATTAAGACAAAGTAATCCAAAGCTGTCACATGACACAGGTCACTCAGTGCCTTAATATAAAAGGGCTTAAGGGATATTTTACCCCCCAGGTTTTGGTAATTTGGAAAATTTCAAGCAACTAAGCACATTAAGACATTTTCATCTTATAACAGCTAACTGGTTATCAATGTTTTCATGGGTAGGATTCCTTTTCAGTGCTTAGCTGGTAGTTTAGAAAGTAAAAGAAAGGATTAAAAAATTTTTTTAATAGTCACTTATTAATGATATTACCAAAATGCCTTCCTTGGAACTACACCTTAATTATAGTTTGGATCCTCTTTTATTAGCATTTTGTACTTGTGGCCAATATAGAATTCAACCAAGTAACACAAAAGGAAGCCTGAACACTGATTGTAACTTTAATTTTTTGAAGAAATATTATATATACTGTTTGAAGAATGGAATCACTGTTATCAACCATTGTTACCTATGTAGGAGGACCCTTCCCTTCTCCCCCTACTCCATTTGTGGAATGTGTATTTTAAAGCTGTCTGTAATATTGAAATTCCCTAAATCCTATTCTGCTCATGTTAAACTAAGTTACTTCCAATTAAGCACCTGCTGAGTATGATTATGTTCCTGTGGACACAGTTGACTCTAGAGTAGTTTCTAAATTAATTTTTTTAGTTAAGTAGCTAACAGACATTCAACTTTGTATGCTAGGCCGTAATGCTTTCATATTTGTATGGATTTTTTGAGTTAACCTACAAAAGCCAAAGGTAAAGGAAAGAAGTAACATGTTCAATTTATCTGAATTTTCATATCCTAAAATTTATATGTTAGCCAGTAGAATAATGCAATGTTAATTTCATTGAAATATTTCATTGAAGTATTTGTATCATGTATGTCATCTGAGTATATGAGGCAATATGGCTGTGTTGGTGATATATACTGACAAGGTTTATGGTTTGAAATACCAGTATATATGGGAGAAAATGCTGTTACATACTACTAAAATGGAAAGTTACTTGTGAAGGAAAATGTTGATGTTGTATTATTTTATTTTAATTAGTTCTTTGCTTAACTTAGCTTTGAGTCTTGCTTTCCTTACATTTATTTTAGCTAACATTTGCTAAATTATGCTGTGACTGTCAGTGTTCAACCCAGTTCCAGCAGGTAAGAGTTCTGATTCCTGACTGTAAAATTTACCTAAAAGTAAATTTTATTCTTCTTTTACTTAGAGGAGTAAAGGATGTACTAAAGAAGAGACTGAAAAACTATTACAAGAAGCAGAAGCTGATGTTGAAAGAGAGCAGTTGTGCTGACAGTTATTATGACTACATTTGTATTATTGACTTTGAAGCCACTTGTGAAGAGGGTAACCCACCTGAGTTCATACATGAAATAATTGAATTTCCTGTTGTTTTATTGAATACGCATACCTTAGAAATAGTAAGTGGATTGTTACATTTTAATTTTATTTTTAGCAGTAGCTATTGTGTTCGATAGTAAGATGGAGGGTCTCATTTGCTGATTTAGCTAGACTTAGAATTCTGAAGTTGGCCCTTTTTTCTTGCTGTGAACTTTATATCAGCTTGATTAACAGAAAAGCTATAATAAAACAATTTTAGAGACTGTTTCTCTCATTTCCCAGGAGCTGAAATTATGGTATTTTTTCGGTTTGCTTAGAACATCTGGATGGACGTCAGACTCCCCTGGGGAGTAAAAAAGAAAAAAAGTACCAAGCCTGGCCTTAGTCCCAGAGATTCTATTGTTCTGTGCTAGGGCCCCTGACATCAGCACTTTTTTTTAAAGCTTCTCCATTGGTTTTAATATGCAGTCAGGATTGAGAACCGCTGCGGTAGCCTAATATGGACTCTGATCTCTAAGAGTGATAATTTAGAGAAATCATTTTTCAGCCTAGAACTGGCTGTCTTTCTGGTGGAAAATTTATGGGGGAAATGACTCCTGTGACTTTGGTTTGTAAGCCATGTAGTATGTATACTTCAGATACATATTGTCAGTGCATTATTCAGGAAATTATAGCAGGAATTCCATGAAATAAAACCATTTGCCTTATAATAAAATCTGAGCGAGGATATATCATAACATACCATCTACCCAAAAGTCATTTCTGTAATATCTCCAGTTGGCACTAACCCACTAAGAGTAAGTATAAAAAGCCTTTTGCATTGAAATGCATAGATTTTTCTTAATGCTATTCAAAGAGGCTTTTAGTTATATTCTTAACCTATTTCTATGATTTCCTCATCCAAAGCAGATTAAAGGTCAATAAATTAAAAGGAAAAATGGCAGCTATGAAGGCAAATAATCTTGTATAACTCACTAGATTTTACTTCTTCTCTTACTCAAGGACATTGCTCTAGCAATTCTCCTCCCTCATTTATATTACTACGTGATGATTTATTGCTTACTACCATTAATATATTGTTTCCATCACATACAAACATGTTATTTTTTCACACCATAAAAAACCTTCACTACATTCCACTGCACTGCCAGCTACCCAGTTTCTTTGTTCCTCTTTATGGCAAAATTCTTCAGATAAGTTACATACATGTCTCTGTTTCCTTTCTTCTCATTCTCTCTTAAACCCACACCAGTGTGGGTGTATATTCAGTTAATTTAAGCTATGTATTCAATCCCATCACTCCACTGAAATCACTTGTCAATATCATCATCTTTGACTTTTACCTAAATCCTGGTAAAATTGACTACTGTCTTCTTGAAACATTTTTTCCAAATACATCTTATTCTTGATTTTTCTCTAGCCTTATTGGGTTCCCCCTTTGCAATTTTCTTTGCTGGTTCTTCCTTTTCCTAACTTTCTAATGTCAGATTCCCCAGGGCTCAGTCCTAACACTTCTTCTCTATGTATATCCTATCCCCTTGATCTCATCTAATTCCATAGCTTTATAAACTATCTCTATGTTGACAACTTTCAAATATATATCTCCGACCTGCACCTCTGTCCCAAATCTAGATTGCTTATTTGGCATCTCTACTTGAACATCTAAATAGACATCTTAACCTGTCCCAGGTTGAACTTAACCCTAGCCCATTCTGTCTTCAGCCTTCCCTAGCTCAGGTGACAGCAACTCTTTCTAATTCTAACCCCTTTGATTGCTCAGTTCAAAAACTTTGACGTCATCCTTGACATCTCTGTTTCTATCACATCACATATCCAGACCAGAAGGCTCTGCTTTCAAAGTATATCCAGAACTCAGCCACTAGTCTGAGCCCCAATCATTTGCCTGTTTTACTGCATTTGCCATCTAACTGGTCTCTGTTTCTATCCTTATCCTTCTAAAGCCAGTTCTCAACATGGTGAGAGCAATCCTTTTAAAAATAAAAGATCATTTCACTCCTCTATTCAAAACTCTACACTCTCTACTCACTTAACTTGGAGTAAAAGCCATTTTCCTTGTATGATCTGGCCTCTTGTTACCTCTGATTGCCTCCTCTCATTACTGTTTTCCTCACTCATTCCACTCCAGCCATTCTGACCTGCTTGCTTTCTCAGAAATGCCAGGCCTGTTGCAGCCCATCACTTCCCAGGGATATAGCTATAGTTCTCTTTCCCTAGAAGTCTTGATGGCTGATTCCCTCCCAGCCTTTTTTCCTTGTGGACCGTCCTTAAATCTCACCTTTAAATAAAGCCCACCTGATTATCCTGTTTAAGAGTGTAGTTTATAAACATCCCCATGTAGCCAATGTTTCTAACCTTCCTTACCTGCTCTACTTTACCTCTACTTTTAATAACCCTCATCACTTTTTACTATGTAATTTATTTAAGTGCCTACTAAATATTTGTTCAATGAATGCATAGTTCTCTGGTATTATTCTGTTAAAAGTATTAAATAGTGAATAACATTTTAGTAATATTTGTTATATTTAGTATTACTTGATTTTAATGGTAAAGGAAATTGCAAAATATTTTTGAAAGATCTTCATTTAAAATTATAAAACAAAATATTGATACTTAAAAGGATATAGACTTCATTTATCTATGCTATTCAGTTATGTGGGATTCTTCCTTTTGCAATATGTCTGGTAAGTAAAGAGCATCTAACTTTTGAAGTTTAAGTGTTCTTCTTTACTTTTGCTCTTTTGTAATTTATAGCAACCATTTATACTATAGTTCAGCTGCTTAATAGATTAGAAAGAATTTCTTCTTAGGAATTGTAAATATTTACTTCAGTTAATTTTTCAATCTACCACAACGAATTTTCTTTGTCTTTTTCTCCATATCTGCCTCAGATTAACAGTTGCTACCTTTAAATCTTTAGGCTTTGAAATTGTCCTTCATTTTTAAAAAGTGAACTCTTGGTATCTTGAAATAGAAGTTGTGTTGATAGGCTTTATAGTTTTAAATTATTGTAAATAATTAACATTTTATTCCTTGGGGAAGTGTTTATTTCAGTTTTGGGTTGAAGGCTTGCTTTCAGACGCTTGCTTTATCTTAAAATGTTTAAAACTATAAAACAAATGATTTTTTAATTTAAAAATTAGAAAGCTTTGGGGGTGGAGAGTTATCCTTAAAAACTTTAGAAGGGTCAGTGCCATGAGCACCTATAAAATTACAAACTGGTATGGCTGAAGTTGTCTTGTATCATGTATCTTGGGTCATATAAAGTACTTTAACTTGCTGTTCTTTCCTTGTAGGAAGAGACGTTTCAGCAGTATGTAAGACCAGAGATTAACACACAACTTTCTGATTTCTGCATGAATCTTACTGGAATTACTCAGGTTATAATTTATGTTTTTTTCCCCCTAGAGTTTGAAAGAATTTTGAAATTAGGGATTTATTTTATAGTTTAAAAAAATTATTACTGTTATGGGCAATTTAAATCAATACTTTCCTTGCTTGGTAAAGATCTTTCGTATCGTAATATTAAAAAATATAAAAGCATATATTACACCTGGTAACATTTTTCTCAGCCTTTTCTTTTAAGGAGTTGTAATGATGAATCTAAAGGTTTCATTTGTAAAATGAAGCATTAGCAAAGTAAGTGTTACCGTACTGAACTTGGAGATAAGTTTTAGAATATATCTGTTTACAGTCTGACTTTATATATAGCTTGTTTTTTTAAGTCTCTGATTTTTGGTTGTATTCTAATGTGATAGGCCCTTTGTTCATTTATTTAGTTCTTTTATTCATTCACTCCACACACATTTGAGTACCTACTGTAATATATATGCCAAAGTACTAGGGATTCGAAGACTGTCCAGTCAGTCTCCGTCCTCAGCTCACTTACAATCTGAAAGTCAGGAGGACAGATAGACTGTACCAGTGGTTACAGTAAGGGTGGGAAAGCTGACAGGTGAGTGTTCTACCAGGGTATTGTGAACATCCCTAAAAGGCCTTCCATATGGACAGAGTGAATGGAGGGTTGTCCTGGGAAAAGCTTCCTCAATTTGGTGAATGTGGTTTGAGTCATAATAGGTAAGTAGGCAGGGAAGAAACAGGAGTGAAACAGCAGAACTACAAGTATTTCAAGATGGTTCAGATGTGTATGGGCTAGTAAGAAAATGGTCAAGAGAGGCAGAGGCAAGCCAGATCATGAAGAGTCTTGTGTGTCTTTACCCTGAAAGCCTTGGAGAGTAATTGTAGGACTTTAAGTATGAGAATACTGTGATGGATGAGATTTACCTTTAAGGAAGGTCAGTCTAGCAGCAGTGTGTAGTATGGTGTGTAGTATGGTTGGGGTATGAGACTTAAGATGGGAAAACCACTTAGGGGGCTCTGGCTCTCAGCTTAGAAGAAATTTTCCTTTTCTAACTCTTGTAAATCAGTAAACCACAAAGTAGAGGCCTGTAAAAAGAGAACCGCTGGGGGTGATCTTAAATCTTAATTTTGGGAGGCTTATATACTTTAATTGAAAGCAGTCCCTAATACTTGGCTATAAACAATTTTTAATTGTCTTAAAAACTGAAACTTTAGGCCAGGCATAGTGGCTCATGCCTATAATCCTAGCACTCTGGGAGGCCGAGGCGGGAGAATTGCTTGAGGTCAGGAGCTCAAGACCAGCCTGAGCAAGAGTGAGACCCTGTCTCTACTAAATAAAAATAACAAAATTATCTGGGCATTGTGGCTTGTAGTTCCAGCTACTCGGGAGGCAGAGGCAGGAGGATCACTTGAGCCCAGGAGTTTGAAGTTACAGTGAGCTATGATGATGCCACCCAGGGTGACAGAGCAAGACTCTGTCTCAAAAAAAAAAAAAAAGAATGTTTATTCAATGAGTGAATAGATGGAAATAATTTTTTAAAAAATGAAGCTAGGTGGATCTAAGCCAAGGAAATCATGAAGTGTTTAAAACATCAGAAATAAGCCTTTCTCATACTGTCTCTTTTCCTCCAATTTGTGTCTGGGTATTTTGTAGGATTACGTGGAGCTACAACTCTGATTTTTATATATTTTACTTTTATATCCTCAGGATCAGGTAGACAGAGCTGATACCTTCCCTCAGGTACTAAAAAAAGTAATTGACTGGATGAAATTGAAGGAATTAGGAACAAAGTATAAATATTGCATATTAACAGATGGGTAAGTATTTAGGAAAATTATCTTATTTACGGCTTTTAAGATTATAGATGTCCATATTCATTTAGCTTTTAGAGTAACCACAGCATATTACTTATTAAAGGTCTTAGAGTCAACCCACAGGGGACGGTATTTTTCCTTTCACTTTTTCTTTTTTTCTTTTCTTTTCTTATTTTTTTTTAAGACTGGTCAAGTGAAGCAATGGGAGTGGAGAAGGAACAAAGGAATCTGTAACTGGTTGTAATCAATTAGTTGTAAACAGCACTGCACTCGGACCAAGGCTTTTACACTTTCTATTCCTACTTAAATTTGAATCCTAGGGATGAAAGAGAGGAGGGAAAGCAATTCTAACAGTCTAATCCAGGACTAGAGGACTAGAGAAAGATAAATATGGACGTGTAAAACTAAAATGATGTCCCCAAAACCCTGTTTTTATCATGACACTTCTTTGCTCAGAAACATCCAAACACTTTAGCTAGGCATTGAGGGTTCTCTCATCTCATCCCCCTACCTGTTTAACCTACCATCTTGCTGTTATTCCTCTTTACTCTCGTCAGACTGGCCCATGAGTTCACATACTTTCTCTTCTCTGTGTACTTATTCATGCTTCCCTCTCTGCCGAGAGAGTCCCTTCCTTAACTACTTTCCTACCATTACCTAAGCCCACCTTGTTTTTTACTCTGAGACTCCAACTTACATTGATCTTTTTTTCCTTGAAATCTTACAGCCTATATATGTGCCATTTATGTTGACATCCGACCATATTCTGATCTAATCTTTATATACATAACACTTATTTTTGCATGGAAATTAAAAATCCTTTCAGAGTAAGGACTTTTGCTACCTATTCTTCCATAGTACGTACTTGGAGTGCTGAGCTCAAAATGTATTCTTAAAAAGCATTTGTTAGATGAAAAGCTGAATGGGAAGACCAGAAAGATTAAAATATGGATTACAGACGTTATGGCAGGGCAACTGCTAGACCGTAAGGTTGAGGAGGAAAGTCCTAAACAACTTCTGTTTCAAACTGTGGACAGATTTGTACCCTATAGCTGAGATGTCGCCAACATGGAGGGCTTAGAGAGATCCTCATATATGATAGAACAATATTGATGGCCCTCTTTACAAATCTATTTTTGATTTTAAACATGAATGAACAATGTTCCTGTTAAAGTATACCAGTGTTCCTGTCGTAATATGGTATATACAATTCTGTAAAAAACCCCACTTTCTGGGACAGACCATTCAAAACCTGTGCAATTTTATAACCAGAGCACTAACAAAAATAGTAATTGATACCTTCAGAAATAATCTGAACAGCTCAGGCAGGTGGAGGTTGCCTCAGAGGATATTAAAAATGCACACAAGCGATAGAATCCCGGCAACACTCATTTTTAACACATTGACTGCCACACTAGAAAAAACATTTTTTCTCTGGGGCCACGATGTTTTATTAAAACAAAACAATCCTTTCTGATTTGTTATTTTTTATTGTTTTCTGTGTGAGAGTTATATACAACACAATCCACATTTTTAGAATTAAATTGTCAGTTTTCATTGTAACAGTAAGAACATCAACAAGTAAGATTTTCACGAACCAACTGCAGGGTTTTGCTTCACGAGGCCCTGGGCTCAAAACTAGCCTGAGTTAAATACAACTCATGTGGCAGTCAGTGTGTTAATTTTCTTATAATAGTTGAAAGCATTATAAGAAAATACAGGAAGGTAGTATATTCTGTTGCCAGGATAGCAGCTGAGTTGAGGGCTTTTTTATTTCCTGCTGAAGGTTATAATTTCTACTGCTATTATTCAAACTCCTCTTGCTGAAAAAACCATATATGAACCGACACAATTTCCACATTACACAGTCAGTATTGTCGTTCTTAGCTACAATAAACAGATTAGCTGTAGCAGAGTAGATTGTATTTTAACCACTTGATACCAGGTACCATTCTTTCAAGTCTTTTTTTAATCCACATACAGTCATTCCCAGTCAAGGTTTTTTTGGTGGTTTTTTTATTTCAAAGCATACCCTCAAAGAACATCCTAATATGACAAATCTGGCATTAAGAGTAAGCTAGCAGAGTTATTTTAGAATTATGAAAAATAGCAAGATAGAAGTCTGCTCAGGTAATCAGAACCTTTATAAAAACAATCAAGATGAGCCTAACAAGAATTAGTTTGTGAAAAACATTTAATATATCTGGGCTTTTTTTTTTTTTGCTTTTTAAAGCTTATTTTTGAAATAGTATTTTGTAGGAAGTGAGGTTCATTTTCTCAGGTTGATGTTATATGTGAATATGAGAAAGAAAGTTGACATGTGTAAATAAAAAACAAATAGAATGACTTAAAATACTCATTTGTAAGAATAGTATAGCATTTTTAAATCCATTTTTTTGGTTTTTCATTTCTAGTTCATGGGATATGAGTAAGTTTTTGAACATTCAGTGCCAACTCAGCAGACTCAAATATCCTTCTTTTGCTAAAAAGTGGATCAATATTCGAAAGTCATATGGAAACTTTTACAAGGTAAAATTTCTATATTTAATGATTATACTGCTCTTAATGATAAATTTGTTATATTTTGCATGTACCTTAAGTTGTGATTTTCTAGGTGTTTTTCACAGAAAAAGGCCTTATAATTATTTGATTTTTAAATTTTAAATTAGTTCAAATTAGAAAGATAAGCCTTTTTTCCTCATTCAACCTGTTACATTTATTTAAGTAATTTAACTATCTATACATGGCAGAGGGTTGCAACTAGGGAGGGGTATTCAGTATGAGTATTTTGTGGAACAAATGCTCCCTACTACTTTTAATTTTACTTTACTGTTATCAAAGTTAAGCGTGTGTAGTATAAATTTTAAAAAAAGGTACTGCAAGGCTTGTAACCAGTGGCAGTCTTTTGCCATAGCCCTCACCAGAACTGGTTCCTGTTCTCCTGAGGCAAACACTTTGAACTTTTTTTAAGCCTTTTTTTTCCCAAATGTTTACCATATATTTCTAAATTGTATGTTTATGCTGTTTCTTGAATTTTTTGTTTGAGACATCTATTCAATTCTTGCAGTGACAGATGAAGATTTAGCTCTGTTAAGCCACCACTGCTGTGTCTTTCTCTTCCCTGCATCTTGCTAATGTGGTTATGTTACCTTTACAGTCAAATTATTATTCAGTGTTTATAATCCTGTGACTATGGAATATATTCACAACTTTTCCCTAGGTGTAATAATTTACTGCTTTAGTTGTTTACTTATCCCAGTAGTCTCCATGCAAAATGTAAGACTTCTCAAGACTCAAAACACTTGGGTAATCTGCCAGATTTTCTTTTTTTTTCTTTGGAGACTACCTTCTTGGAGCCTTTAATCCTGTTCTAATCTGAACTGTTTGTTCTTCAGGCTTCTATAATCATCTTGGGGGATTTCCCTTCTCTGTCATGTGTTAGACCTTGTGTCATCTTCTTTCTCCCTTTACAATTTCATTTTGGAGAGGCATTTTCTAAAGTAGTTTCATGAGAAAAGGTGCTTTTCCTTAAAAGCTTTTTTTGTTTGTTTTTTTTTTTTAACACTTAAGACTGAGAAATATGCATGCAGAACGGGGTTTAATAGATTGTTTTAAAGTGAATACCTTTGTGACTTCCCCCCACTTAACTCCCTTCCTCCTAAAACTAACTATAATTGATCATTTTCTTTTTTCTTACAGCTTTAATATTTATATGTATGTCCTTATACCATGTAGTTTGTGTTTTTGAGCATGATAGAATTAGCATTACACTGGCTGTATTATTTATTTTCCTTTTTTCCCCAAATGTTATGCTTGAGATCCGTCCACGTGTGTGTCACTGCAGTTCATTCACTTTATTGCTATGTAGAACTCCACTGTGTGAACATATCAGAATTTGTTTATCTGTTCTACTTTGGCTGGCCAATTTGGTTTGTTTTTCATTTTGAGCTTTTATCAACAGTGCTGCTCTAGACATTCTTGTACATGTTTCCTGGTGCCTTTTTGCGCTAAGTTCTCTAGGGTATAAACCTAGGAGTGGAATTGCTGGATCATAGGGTATGTGCATTGTTGACATTACTAGATAATGCAAAAATAGTTTTCCAAAGGGGTTATACCAATTTGTACTCTAATCAGCAGTGTGTGAGTTTATATATAGTTGCACCAAGTCTTTGCCAGCATCTGATGTTACAAGACATTTTAAATGTTTGTAAATCTGGTGGATGTGCGATGTCATTTTACTGAGGTTCTAACTTGCATTTGCCTGTTACTCATAAGGTTGAATTCTTTTTTTGTATGTTTATTAGCTATCTGGATTTCTGATTTTGTGAAGTCTCTGTTTAAACTTCTGCCCATTTTTTTAAATTGTGCAGTCCTTTTATTATTGGTTTGTAGATCTTCATTTTGGATACTAGTCCTTTGATTATATTTGATACTTTTTTTGTGGATTTTCTTTTCACTTACTTTGTAATTTTTTTTAATAAAAAACCTTTTGTTATGGAATATTTCAAACATATACAGGAATAGACAGTTACAATGAACCCTCATGACCCAAGTTCATGGCCAACCTTATTTCCTCTATATCCCCACCCACTTTCTTTTTCCTTACTGTTTTGAGGCAGAAATCATTTTTATCTGATCTATAAATACTTCATTATGTATCTCTGAAAGATAAGAGTTCTTTTCTAAAAAAATACAACCCCAAACCATTATCACATTCAGAAAAGTTAACAGTAATTCCGTACTGTTGTCAAATAGTAATAAATATTTTGTTTTCTTTTACCTTTTGTATGTTGAACCAGGATCAGAATAAGGTTCACAGGTTTGCCTTTGGTTGATGTGTCTCAAGTTTTTAAATCTTTAAGTTCTCTTTCCATCCCTCATTTTTCCTTCCTAACAATTTATTTTATTTCTTTAAGAAACTGAGCCATTTGTACTGTAGTGTTTCTCCTAGTTTGGATTTTGGTAATTGTATCCCACAGCGTGTTTCGAACATGCCCCTGTCCTCTGTATTTCCTGTAAATTTATACTCAAGTTGAGGGGCTCTATCGCCTTTAGGTTCTTTTTTTGCTACAACTCCCAGATGGGTAATACATTCTTATATTAAGGCATTCTTTCTCAAACCTATAACTTAGGGGAATAGTTTATTTAAAGATTTATCATTAATTACTTTTCATGTCTGCATAAAAATATCTGCAGCTCATAGTACATTAGTATAGTCAGAAAGTTGTAGACATAATAAGGCAGTAAATTTCCCAGTGCTCTTTAGAGTAGAGGATGACTTTTTTTGTGGCTCTGTTTATTTGGCCAATTTGTTAACCTACTCTTTTGTGTGTGGTTTTCCCCTCTTCATAACAGATAACTGTAATGTCAATTACTAGTGTAAGCAGAAGAAACTTACATTTCTCTTTTTAAAAAATTTCTTCCTTTTTTGTTTTGTTTTGTTTTGTTTGCCTTATCCAAATAGACCTAAAAAGTCTTTATCACAGATTTCTACTATATATGATGCTAATAAGGTATAGTCTCATATTCACATATAACATCAACCTGAGAAAATGAACCTCACTTCCTACAAAATACTAATTACTAATTCAAAAATAAGCTTTAAAAAGCAAAAAAAAAAAAAAGCCCAGATATATTAAATGTTTTTCACAAACTAATTCTTGTTAGGCTCATCTTGATTTTATAAAGGTTCTGATTACCTGAGCAGACTTCTATCTTGCTATTTTTCATAATTCTAAAATAACTCTGCTAGCTTACTCTTAATGCCAGATTTGTCATTTTAGGACGTTCTTTGAGGGTATGCTTTGAAATAAAAGCACAACCAAAAAAAACCTTGATTGGGAATGACTATATGTGAATTAAAAAAAGACTTGAAAGAATGGTACCTGGTATCAAGTGGTTAAAATACAGTCTACTCTGCTACAGCTAATCTGTTTATTGTAGCTAAGAACGACAATATTGACTGCGTAATGTGGAAATTGTGTTGGTTCATATGTTTTTTTTCAGCAAGGGGAGTATGAATAATAGCAGTAGAAATTACAACCTTCAGCAGGAAATAAAAAAGCCCTCAACTCAGCTGCTCTACTGGCAACAGAATATACTACTTTCCTGTATGTTCTTATAACGCTTGCAACCATTATAAGAAAATTAACACATTTACTTGCACATCCCACATACCCTAGACTATACCTTATTGTATAGAAAAATATCATGTAAAATAATTAGTTTGGTTTAGAAAGGTAGGTCTTTGACTTAGATGTCCAGAACAATACATTCCCTTCAATAAATGATTTGTTAAATTACAAAACTGCAAAAGTTTTACATGTCTGAGGATTCTATCTGTATTTTCAGCTAAAGCTCTAAGGTCGTTTTTTTGAAGCTATGAAAACTTGAATTATTTATTTGCCTCATTTGCCTAACTTTATTTAGCTATTACTGTTAATTTTCAGTTTATTTTTCAACTTAACAGTGGCTTATATTGCAGTTTAGAATACTAAAGAATTATTTACTAAGCTGTTTATTTTTCAGGTTCCTAGAAGCCAAACCAAACTGACAATAATGCTTGAAAAATTAGGAATGGATTATGATGGGCGGCCTCACAGTGGTCTTGATGACTCTAAAAACATCGCCCGAATCGCAGTTCGAATGCTTCAGGATGGATGTGAACTCCGGGTCAATGAAAAAATGCATGGAGGACAGCTAATGAGTGTGTCCTCCTCCTTACCAGTAGAGGGCACTCCGCCTCCACAAATGCCATATTTTAGAAAGTAAGAGCAGTTTTGTCTGGATCATTCTACTTGCAGTTGCTACAAAGAGGTAGCAGAATTGAATTAGTCCTGCAGTGCAAACTTTAAGCACCTTAAACATGTAAGATCTTATTACAGTAATTGATAGATGTAGGTATATATGTATGTGAGCAGATTGTGTGGGAGGGCATATTGAATTCTTTGTCACCAGCACTTTTGATATGAGCAGTATGTGTTACACAGTAACAGTTCCTGCTTAGAACTGAATTTTATAATTTAAGGTGTCCAAGGTGTGTTCCTTTTGGTTTTAAACTGCAAAATCTTATTGGTTCTTCCCTTGAATTTCATATCTTACTGATGTTAAAATGTAGAATATATTTCTACATTAACATCATTAGATCAAATCATTTTTTAAAAATGCAGAAAAGATAGGAAGGTAGGCCTTATCTAACCTTGGGGTTTTAGAAGTATCATTGTCCTTTTGATTTTCAAAGTTCATTTGCGAAGTTCAGCTACGTGTGGTGAATTTCATAAGGCACTTGGTATACGTATGTTTCTTTTGAACTCATAATTGGAAGACTTGTGATGGATTATAGGGTCTGGTTAAAAATTCAGTTACTGATGAGATTCATGAAAAGTCAGAAGGAAATACTATTTAAAGGAATATCCTAAGGGCTGTAGCCCAAACTTTATAAAACGTAAATAAATCAGTGGGGATTTTTGGATTTGGTTGTTTGGGTCCCCTCCTCATGTGACGTGTATCTGCCTTAATTCTTAAATCTAAGAGACCATGCTTTGAAATAGACAAAATCAAGGGTTGCCACCTAATTCTACCTTTGTATTCAATATTATAAATGAGGTTAATAAAGTCAAGTAATACTTTTTACCATGTTTTATGTTTTTGTTATTTAAAAACTCTATTGGCCACCAGTGAAGTTAGTCAATAAAATACTTGCTTGTCTGATTTTACATAGTAAGTGACCACTAAATGTTGAATAGTTATTTCTTAACTAATTCTAAAGACAAAAAATGTGCTTTTGGAGTTGATACAGTGAAACTCTAGAGGCTAAAAATACGTATTTTCAGAATTGAATTTCTCTCTGTAGCTTTCGTGGAATGATTTCATTACCACTGCTTCTTTTCTTTTACCTTTTAATAATAATTGTGATGCTACTTTTTACTGATTTGTAGATTATAATCAAATTAATTTCCTAAAGGTTTTCCACACTTGATACCTTGGAGAAGAGTAAGAAAGTTGGCATTTTTCTTGGCATGAGAATTCTCTACACAGGGCTGTAGGTTTCTTACTTGAGCCAATAAATTTCTGCCATTGAGCAATAGTCATATAATCAGCATCAAAAAAAATAATGTGCCTAACAGAAGGCACAAAGTATGTGATATCCTTAGACAAACTATGGGTTACAGTAAGACAAAGAAATCCTAGGTGTTTTAGGCTTATTCGGTAAACTCTTGGGGTGAGAGGGATGCATGCTCAGATGTTTGTGAATCCCAGGTAGCACTATACAGTAAACTGTAAAGTATTACTGCAAGTTTTTAAGAATTTCCTATAAATCCTTACTGTTCAAGGGCAAAGGAGTAGAAAATAGCAAATTGCTATTGAGGTGTGGATGGCAGGAGGTCTACTAGGCACACTCCTTAGGTGATTTTTTCATATAGCCACCCTACCGTGGTATTCAAATTCATGCCATAACAAAACTGTAATTGCCTCTTACTTCCTTCCAGAGTTGCTCATGAATAGCTGAAACTGCAGTTGGAAATCTGAGGATGGCAAGGGAATATCACATTGCCCTTCTCTTTTGTTTGCTTTGTAAAAGTCAATCTTCTAATTTCTTTGCTTATTTTTCTTTTTGCCCAAGTACTGACAAGCTCATGTATTTCTTTTTAAGACCTTCAACATTATAAGCTCTCAGTATCCTTTTGGCTCAACCAAATATTTTACTGTCTTAACTCATTTTTAATCAGTCTGTTGAGTCTCTGTGTTCCTCTCCAATTTGATTTGGGATTTTGCTGAAATAAATCAGGCCTGTTCTGATAAGATTACCTTAAATATCAGGAGCGCTGCTGCTTTCTGCTCTTTAATTTTCATTGTGTTCTGTTCTCTTTAAAAGGTAAATAGCACAGACAGTTCTTGCAAGGAAAATGCTTAACAGATGAGTGCCCTTTTAGTATCCCAATCAAGACAATATTAGTATTTTATTCCTGTTAATTTTTATTTTTAGTAATATTAATATGATAGTGATATTAATACTTATAGGTTGTTATTTACAAACAACTCTCTTAAGCATCAGCTGTGTTAATTTCCTTTTCATGCTTCACTTGCTCTGACATATTGACAGAGTGGGTTTCTGTTGAATTATTTCAAATCCACAGTCTTTCGAACCAACTGAAATATATACCAGAGCACTATTTTGTCCATCTTTTATTTCTGCTTTGTGTTCTTTTGGGTAAAATACTTAACATTTGCTCTGAAAAAATATTTTTCTGATGTATCTTTTTTTGTCTTAAGATAGACCTGTTTATCCTGCCTCCTAGGGACAAGTTTCTGCCTGAATTGAAATGAAAAACCACAGGAGTCACTAACAAGGGAGATGGTATCTCTGAAGACTAGTTTAAATGGTAGTTTTTTGAAAGATGGAACCGTTTGACCTTTAGTACATCGTCCTGAGTATTACCCCCAAAACGATCATTCAGAACAGAATAATTTGAAAGGGAAAGGACTGTTAGTAAAATTCCTGGGGAGGGGAAAAGTGTGAGTGCTTGAGATAATCACATTTGGCCTGGGCTGTAGGTGGAGGCACCTAAGAAACTACCAGCCTCACTGATGGGTACACACATGTGCCTTTTAAAAGTCTGAGGAGGGTGTGTTATACTTCGAAGGACGGCTTTTTGTTTCTATCTACTGTGGAGCAGTGTAAGCTCCTTGAGCAGAGACTGTGACTTCTACATCTTTAATTTCAACAATGTGTAATAAGATGTTTTGCACATAGTTGAATGCAGTGTTGATAAATGAATGACAGCATTGAATCCCTTTTTTTCTATTATACTTAGAAGTTTCCTCTTCTGCACCACCATCCTGTATTTCAAATCTCCCTGCCCCCACAAAGCTTCCAAAGCCCATAAATTTGTTAATCCAGAGCAGGAGTCAGCAAATGGCCATCTATGGGCCAAATCTGGCCTGCTGCCCGTTTTTGTGTGCCATCCCAACTAAGTATGGTTTTTACATTTTTAAATGGTTGAAAAAAAAAAAAGACTTTTATAATGTGAAACTTATGTGAAATTAAATTTCAATATTTGTAAATAAAGTTTTATTGTAACACAGCTACCATTCTCATTTGTTTACATTTTATCTCTGACTGCTTTTGTGCCACGATGGCAGAGTTGGACAGTTGCAACAGAGTAGTAGTACCATATGGCCAGCAAGGCTGAAAGTATTATTGTCTGACCCTTTACAGAACAAGTTTGTGTACCCCTACCTCCCTGATCTAATGCAATATAAGTTCCATCAATAAATAAGGAATCAACTGTGATAACGTGAGAACCTAGAGCTGAATGTTAAGGTACACCGATAATTGCACCAAACATTTGTTGAGCACTGTTAAAGCACTTTACTCCATTACTTAATGAGATTCCTATGAGGAAGGGAGGCATTATCATCTCCATTTTACAGATTGAAAAATTGAGATTCAGTGAGGTTTACTTGCAAAAGTTCAAGAAGTGGGAGTTTGAAACTCTGGCAGTCTGACTTGAGCCACTGCACCTTACCCCTGTGCTATGCTGCCTCCCTTACAGACTTCAGTTCATGTGATAATCTAAGAACAGACAGGTCGTCCTACATAGCATAAACATCTTCCTGCTACAGTTTGAACTGGACATTTTCAATGTCTCATTGTACTAAATGTTACGTGTCAGGAAATAATCTGATGTTCAAATGTAACAAGCTCTAAGGGTTTTGGGGAAGGGGGTGAGTGGGGAAGGAAAGTGATTTTTGTTTTAAAAATTTCCCAGTGTTCTTGAGGTGAGGAATGTTAGCATCCTGAATTTGTAATGACACAGAGGCCAAAGAATGTAAAGCTTGGCTGAGGAGTAGAAGTCATTGTTTTTCTAGATTCTGTGTCAAGACTTGGGTAAGGGGCTGCTGACTCTAAAACTTTATTTTTTTACTTTTTTGAGACATGGTCTTGCTCTGTTTCCCGGGCTGGAGTGCAGTGACATCGTAGCTCACTGCAATCTCAAATTCCTGGGCTTGAGTGGATGCTCTTGCCTCAGCCTCCTGAGTAGCTGGGACTACATACGCATACCACCATGCCTGGCTAATTTTTCTTTTTCTGTTTTTTTTTCTTTTGTAGAGATAGAGGTCTCACTATGTTGCCCAGGCTGGTCTTGAATTCCTGCCCTCCAACCATCCTCCCACTTTAGCCTCTTAAAGTGCTGGGATTACAGGCGTGAACCACCACACCCATCCCTCTGAGACTTTAGACTAGATCTGCTTTTGTACTTCCAAATGAATGTTCTCAAGGTAAATTTCATTAGATTTTTTTTAGGGTGGATACTGATCAGTCATTGTTGAGTCGTGTACAGACATACTTCACTTTATTGTGCTTTGCAGATTTTGTGATTTTCCAAATTGAAGGTTGGTGGCAATCTTGCATCGAGCAAGTCTGTCAGTGCCATTTTTCCAACAGCATACACTCATTTCATGTCTTTATGTCACATTTTGGTAATCTTCCCAATATTTCAAACTTTTTCATTATTATATCTGTTATGGTAGTCTGTGATCGGTGATCTTTGACGTTATTTTGTAATCGTTTTGAAGCACCACAAACTATCCATATAAGATGGTGAGTTTAATTGATAAATGTGTGTGTTCTCACTGCTCCACCGACTGGCTGTTCCCGTCTCCTTGAGCCTCCCTCTCCTTGGGCCTCCCTGTTCCCTGAGACACAACATTGAAATTAGGCCAATTAATAATAGTAACCCTACAATGACCTCTAACTATTCAAGTGAAAGGAAGAGTTGCACATGTCTGGCTTTAAATCAAAAGCTAGAAATAACTAAACTTAGTGAGGAAGACCTGTCAAAAGCTGAGGTAGGCTGAAAGGTAGGCTTCTTGTGCCAAACAGCCAAGTTGTGGATGCAAAGGAAAAGTTCTTGAAGTAAATTATAAGTGCTACTCCAGTGAACACATGAATGTTAGAAAAGAGCAAAATAGCCTAATTACTGATAGGGAGAAAGTTTTAGTGGACTAGATAGAAAGAAGATCAAACCAACCACAACATTCCCTTAATCCAAAGCCTAATGTAGAGCAAGGCCCATACTCTTCAATTCTACTGAATGCTGTGAGAGGTGAGGAAGCTGCAGAAGAAAAGTTGGAAGAGCTTGGTTCCTGAGGCTTAAGGAAAGAAGCTGTCTCTGTTAACATAAAAGTGCAAGGTGAAACAGTGCTGATGTAGATATTCCAGCAAGTTATGTGTAATACCTAGCCAAGGTAATTGATGAAGGTGGCTACGCTAAACAGATTTTCAATGTAGATGAAACAGTCTTCCAAAGGAAGAAGATGCCATCTAGGACTTTCGTAGCTAGAGAGAAGTCAATGTCTGGCTTCAAAGCTTCAAAGGACAGGCTATTGAGGGGGTAATGTAGCTGGTAATATTAAGTTGAAGCCAATGCTCGTTTACCATTCTGAAAATGCTAGGGCCCTAAAGAATTATGCTAACTCTACTCTCCCTGTGTTCTATAAAGGGAACAACAAAGCCTAGATGACAGCACATCTGTTTACAGCATGGTCTACTGAATATTTCAAGTCCACTGTTGAGATCTGCTCAGAATAGAAAGATTTCTTTCAAAATATTACTGCTCATGGGCAGTGCACCTAGTCACCCAAGAGCTCTGATTGAACGTGTACAAGCAGGTGAATGTTGTTTTCATGCCTGCTAGCACAACATCCATTCTGCAGCCCATGGATCAAGGAGTAATTGTGACTTTCACATCTTATGATTGAAGAAATATGTTTTGTAAGGCTATAGCTGCCATGTATAGTGAATCATTGGATAGATCTGGGCAAAATCAACTGAAACCCTTCTGGAAAGGATTCACCATTCTAGATGCCATTGAGAGCACTCACGATTCATGGGACAAGGTCAAAATAGCCGTATGAACAGGAGTTTAGAAGAAGCTGATTCCAGCCCTCATGGATGACTTTGAGGGGCTCAAGACTTCAGTGGAGGAAGTCACTGCAGATGTGGTGGAAACAGCAAGAGAATTAGAAGTGGAGCCTGAGGATGTTGCTGCAAACTCACAATAAAACTTGAATGAATGAGGAGTTGTTTCTTACAGATGAACAAAGAAAGTGGTTTCGTGAGATGGAATCTACTCCTGGTGAAGATGCTGCGGACATTGTTGAAATGACAACAGAGGATTTAGAATATTACATAAGCTTAATGGATAAAGCAGCAAGGTTTGAGAGGATTGACTCCAATTTTGAAAGAAGTTCTCCTGTGGTTAAAATGCTATCAAACAGCCTTGCATGCTACAGAGAAATCACTCGTGAAAGCAAGTGTCAACTGATGGAGCAAACTTCATTGTCCTATTTTAAGAAATTGCCTCAGCCACCCCAACCTTCATCAACCACCACCCTGCTCAGTCAGCAGCCCACAACATAGAGACAAGACCCTCCGCCAGCAAAAAGATTACCAACTCTGAAAACTTACATGACTGTTAGCATTTTTAAAAATAAAATGTTTTTAAATCAAGATGTGTATTTTTTTGGACATAATATTTGGACTTAATAGACTATAGTGTGAACATAACTTTCATATGCACTGGGAAACCAAAAAATTTGTGTGAGTCAAGTTTATTGTGATGTTCACTTTATTGAAGTGGTCTGGAACTGAATCCATGATATCTCCAAGGTGTGCCTATATATAATTGATCAATAACAAATTTAGAATGCAAGTCCCGTTTTTCGTATTATTTAATTGAGCAAGAGAACAAAATCGGCGAAAGCATGTGATATTCTGCTTCCAGTGTAGTGTGGCTCACTATAGTGGGTGACAGCAGATGAGTCAGGAGATTGAGCCGTTCTGTTCAAATGTCCGTTCCTGCTTTCTGACCCTGCTCCTTTGAACATAGACCTGTTTTCCCTTTGGATTTATTTTTGTCAGTGGTCCCCATGGTTATCGCAGTCACATAGGCTTGAAACCTTGTCATTACTCATGGTCTTCCCCCTCCTTTTAGCACTGTGTCCTTTGATTATTTTCCAGTCACATTATCCTTACCGCAGTCTCTGTCTTCATCCTAGCTACCCATACTATTGTTAAAATTCAACTGGCTCTTTTGCTGTCTCTTTCTATGTATCACTGTCATTAAAACAACGTCCTAAAATGTTGCTTTGCACATTGATCTCAGAAACCTTCACATTTCTCATAGGATAAAACTCAGCTCTCCCTTGGCATTTTAAGATCCTCCACAGTCTGGTTTCTAGCTACCTGCCAATTTTCACAGTAGCCATCTGCTCTGGGCTAATTGTCATTCCTCTCGCAAGCCTACGTGCATCACACCTGCACCATCCTACTTCTGTCCCCAGGAAATCAGCCCACCAGTCTTATTCTCTTGATTCTGATTTTTAAAAGACCCACTTTGATGCCAGCCTTTGCTTTCCCAGACTACCCTAACCTTTGGCAACAACTCCCTCTATTTGTTCATTCATTGAGCCGTTAATTTGTGCTTCAGAAAATCATATTTACTGTGTTTTTTCTTTTTCCCCAGCAGGAATGTAAATTCTCCAAGTGCAGGTTTTTACATGTTGTATCCCCAGAACCTAAAACATAATGAATAGATGCTTGGTTAGAAATAGTGCTGGTAAAATGTACTCCATAAAGTCAGTGCCTTTTCCTGAGATTACAAAGGGTGGTGAGCGTAAGTCCCAAATACCATGATGAAGGAGTTGCTGCTTGGGCAGAGTTACAGATCTGAGCTGTCCCTTTTTTTGTTACTGTGCACCATAAATAAATTTTTAGAGTCTCTGACTCAATAGCAGAAGTGTTTAATCCCTGTCTATGCTTGACTTTCCCTCTAGGTGCCAGAAGAAGCCAACAAATGTTAAGCTCTCCTTCCTGGTAGTTCATGCGATACGTCGCTGATAAAAAATCTGCTCCAGGTGTCTTTGGCCTTGAAAAAGGTTATTGCTTGCCTTTCCTCTGTGTAGAGTAGTGGTTTTCAAATTTTTTTTGCACAAGTACTCCCTAATTCTTTGCACATCTAAAGCTCTTACGAAGTTTAAATATTGGCAAAAGGTATAATACTCAGCACAGTATAAATATTGACATCTTAAAACAAAACACACATCATTCTTTATATGTCTAATGGAGTCTAAATACCATAGAAATTTAATACCATCATCTATATAGAACATACATAAAGATATTTAAAATTTTATGTTTTCTTTTTCTCCTTGAATTTGTATTTTTGTTGCAATTCTCCCACAAGGTTTTATTCTAATGTAATACAATAGTCCCCCTTTAACCATGGTTTCACTTTCCATGGTTTTGTTTACTCAAGATAGAGTACCATAAGATATTTTAAAAGAGAGAGACCATATTCACATAATTTTTATTATAGTATATTGTTATATTTTTCTATCTTATTAGTTGTTAGTCTCTTTCTGTGCCTGATTTACAAGTTAAACTTTAGCATAGATATGTATGTATAGGAAAAAACATAGTCTTTATAGGTTTGGTTCTGTCTGTGGTTTCAGCATCCACAGGGGTTCCTGGAACGTGTCCTCTCTGGATAAGGGGGACCGCTGTGCAGCAGAATTCACCATAATGCCTAGGTGAGGCCCCAAAAATTGAATTGTGAAAATGTGGGGTCATGTTATTGCAAGAATAATGGAAAAAAGTATGTTTTAATTGGTACTGTCACACAACAAAAATAAAGGTGGTGAAACTTGCTGTACAAATTGACCGTTCATTAAATTTAGAAAGTCCCCATTGGTCACAAGGCAGTCACTTTCCAGCCACCACCACCTCTACCACCTGGCATCCCCAGAGAAGCTGACAATTTTCAGCTCCTATGTTTAAGAATAGTGTTCTGGCTGGAGGACAGGGGCCAATTCTGTTCGATCTGATTTTTATATTCTTGGAGTTTATAATCAAAATTCACTCTATATTTTTATGCCTGAAAGTCATTGATCATGCTATCAAGTTTCTTGTTCATTTTTTGTTGAAAACAGAATTGGAAAGTGTCTTTTAGAAGTGTTTGTTACTTAGAATTATTCATTCTCAAATTTGGGGATGTAAACCCAAAGGTCTTTACCAAGACTGTCAAATGATTATAAATTGTACCTGTTATTCTTTAACTTAGTAAAACTTTATTTAATTCAGCATATTAATAAAGGGTTAGGAAGATCCAACCTATTGCTTTCAAAACACCTTTTTGGATATAATAATTTTTGGTACACTTAGTGCATTAAATATATTTTCATTACAATATATATTTCATCGAAACCTTGGAGCTGCAGATTTAATCATTCAAATAATGGTAAATGCCTCTCAATAATGGAATCAAGTTAAATATCTACCATCTCATTAAATCAAATAACCACATCAGACTTACTTTGTTAAAAAACGTCTGACTTGAAAATTCAAATGTGTTAATGAATTTTGAAGACTATTAGAAAAATCATTAAAAAAGATTACAGAACAACTCTTATAAGTGATTACTGAAAACACTCAAGATTTATCATGTAGATTTAACATAATAAAAAATGATAAATACACTTTCTCATTGTTTAACTTGTAACAAGTCATAGTCATCTGTGGCTAAAGTAAGTTATTTAGGAAGCAAGTAGGTTTATAGAAGGCAAGATTCTCTTTCAGTAAAAGTGTGTGTATATATTTAACTAAGGTGTTTGGCTTTTGGTAGAATTAGGACTCAAAAAATAATATTAATTTTAGTAGGATCAGACTTTTCCTGTATAATGTTACATGCTGCTAAAAACTAACTGGTCTGCCAGCTAGAATCTAATTTATTTTCTAGTGATAGGTGGTAGTAAATACTAATTTCTCATTTCATAAGATTAAGTAAATGGTATTTGACTATTCGGAGCAAATATTTCACGATATGATTGTGAAAAGTATTGTCGATAGGTTTTATTCAGTGAGTGCATCGTGGAAATTGTGGTAGTCCTGAAAAATACTTCAAGTACAATTAAAATAATCAGCCTCACTAAACTATTCTTGTTTCGACTGTCCAAAGGTACTTTCCTTTCCAGTCAATGACTGTTGTATGAATGAGTTTTTAAATAGTTGAAAAAATTACAAGAAAAGCTGTTTGTAGCATTCAGTATTGTTTACAGATGCTTGCTGCTTTGCTGGGATTTCGGTCAGGAGTGGTGTATTTCTTGGCAGGAATCTTAGAGATGGAAGTGGCCAATTTGCTAAATAAAAATTATTATTACTTCTACTTTACTCCGCTTTACCACACATTCACATTTTGCATATCCTGACAAGTCCCTAAATATCCCCGTTTCTAAATCCCCCTTTATAGAAGTTTGGAAGAGGGAAAGTCAGGAAGCCCTCAGGCCGCCTGCTGCCCGGAAGAGACTCCCACTTTTCTACTCTGGGGACTTTAATGCCTCGAGGCTGTACAGCCTAGAGTGGGCAAGGGGAGTGGCCTGCCTTTATTTTATAGAATGGAAGAAATATTTTGGATTTATTGGTTTTGTTTGGTTTGTTTTTCAGGTTGCTCAGTTTGAGGAAAGGGTGTGTATGAAAGGTCAGAATGTGGAGGAAAATTCTTTTGAAATGACCCTTGCTCAGGGACCCCTTAGAAGGTTTTCAGGTACCCCTAGAGTTAGACATACCCCATATGAAGACCTCTGGTCCTGACTATTGAAAAATTTTGTATGTTCATAAAATGTTTTAATCAGTGATATTATTAAATGTGCTTTTCTTTGTGTTCACATCTGATAAAAGTTCTTATTTAAGACTTCCTGAGTGAGCCTTGAGAAAACTGGGTTACTCTTTTGTAGGAGGAGTGTAAAACAAACCTGCCCCTGGCTCTTTAATGTCAGGAAGGCTGTCCATCAACCAGCTAACACCCAGCCTTTTGAGTTCCCTTTGTCTGATAATGTCAGGAACACCTGGGTTAGCATTATTCCCACCTTGCTCCAGTGCTGATTCAGTCCTGGGCCCTGGTGAAATCGCATATGCACAAGGTATAGTGTAAGGAAACAGTTCTCAGTGCAGACAGCTGAACCCCGGTCACTTGCTCTGCTGAGTGATTCAGCGATTACACTGCACTTCTGCCAGCTTGCCTAAAGACAGCAGAGTGGGGAACAATGACCCTGTGTGTGTAGTGAGAAAAATGTAGGAACGCCAAACAATAACTTGCTAAAGATGATTCAGGAAAGGCAGGTAAAATATAATAAGTCTTAAGTCATAAAATATATGTTAAATCCCACCTGGCTTCCTACAGACAACGTCCTTGTGTTCTATCATTTAGTGATTTGGGGAGGAGAGAAGCAGAGGGAGTTTTTAAAAAATTAGTGGTAGGAAAGTTCCAACTTAACAATGTAAAACATTCTTATAAGGGTGATTTTTTGCTCAAATATGTAGATTAATGGTGTGCAATAAAAATCTTATGCTGTCTTAGATACCAGTTTTTTATTCTTGAGAAAGGTTATTAAAACATTCAAAGACTGTACTTTAGTACTACTTTTTTTTATGACCCTGCTAAGTAAAGTCATTTATTTCCCGACTATTTGAGCATCAGGTTTGGGGAGAAATTTTACTACTGTTCAAGGTATAAGATAAGCATTAGGAATTTCTCAAGGCTAAGAGAAATTTCTGTACAAAGAAGAGAAAGAGCTTGGGGGTGTATAGCCAGAATGCCTCTTCCAGGTAGTATTTCCCCAAGCTTATGTCCCTGGTCCTCACTTCGCTGTGTTTTCTCCCTGGGGTGCATAGCATTCTATTTAACCCCTCTCTGCAAAAGGTTCCTACAATCTATTGCCCTGACCTCTCTTTTGAGTTCCAGAAATTCTTTTCCACCAGCTTCCTGGGTGTATTTTGCAGGTGCCACCAGCATCGGGAATTTAATATGTTAAGAAACAAACACGTGCTTATTCCTTCACCCTCCGTCCCCTCACCTCCACCACACACACAGCCCATGCTTGCGATGCCCAAGGCAGGGAGCACCCTCACTCACCCAGTTCAGATCTGCCAGCTCCCTGGGCTTTGTGGGTGCTTATGAGGGTGTTTCATTTGTCACACTGCAGGCATTCTGAGGCTTTCTGCCCCTGGAGGAAGCCTAGGGGTGATTACCCTTTTCATCTAGAATGAAAGCATAACAAAAACATGATGCTTGCAGGAGGTAATATAGGTTGAGCATCCCTAATCTGAGAATCCTAAATCCTAAATTCTCCAAAATGGAAACTTTTTTGAGTGCCGACCTGATTTCGGATATTCAGATTAGGAATGCTCAACTGGTAAGTATAATGCAGATATCCCCAAATCTGAAAAACTCTGTCCCAAGCATTTTGGATAAGGGACACTCAGCCTGTACCTGAGCCTCCACTGCTCCCAAATGCAGGGTCATAAATCTGCCTGGCGCATGCTCTGTGAGCTCTGCAAGGCTCTGGACCAGTTTGTTCCTGGAGAAAAAAGGCTCAGCTGCCACTTCCTTGCACCCTAAACTTCATCTGGTCTGTTGGAATAGGCTGTGTTTGATTCTACTCTTATGTCTAAGTGCATCTTTTTAGGTTTCTAGCTTTTGAACCATGCTTGAGTGTGGAGAGTGTGCATAATTCTAATTTATTTTTCAAGTTTTATTTCTGCTTCCCCACTTATAATTGATGCTAGCCATTTCTGATAGTCATTGGAATGCTTGTGTCTTCTTGAAACTTCCTCCTTTGAGACAAGTGATGAATGTTTCCTTGTGTGGCCCAGTCAGGTATGTAGGTGACATATCTGGGAAAAACCTGTGTATGTAGTTCCCTCACCCACCTGCGCAGTTTCAAGCCCAGCTTGCATGACTCTTCTGTGACTCAGTTATGAATCCTCACAGCTGTGGCTGCCCACCCCTCCCCAGTCGTCCTGTCTTGATACAGTACTTTGCACATTCTCAGACCCTGCCATGTAGGGGCCAGGGCTAAAACAAACAGCTCAGAGGAAGTAGGGCTTCCCTGGGGTTCAGGAAAATGAGGACAACTGTGGAGAAATCTTCATCAGTCATGGTAGGCAAAGGAGATGCAAATAGGCCTAGGCTCACATTTTGTTAGACGTTTTTAAATAGATACTTCTAGAAAATCAAAAGTTTTGCATTTGATATCACATAAGAGAAGGTTAGGCACTTTTGGAAGCTTTTTTTTTTTTTTAAAGTTCAGTCCAGAGATGCATTATCCATAATTGTATTATTTATTGGAGATTTGAAAAAAATTTTTTTTCTTAGAAATGGGTCTCACTGTGTTGTTGCCCAGGCTGGACTTGAACTCCTGAGCTCAAGCGATCCTCCCGCCTCAGCCTCTCGAGTAGCTGGGACTATGCACCATAATTGTATTGTTTATATTCAATCAAGAAATATTTATTGCATATTTTGTTGTAATTGAGAAAATAAAGCATACATAGGGAAAGAGAGCTAACAATGTAAAGTAAGTTTCGAAAGGGGCCTGTAGTGCAGCATGGTGTTTAAGGGTATAGAGATTGGAGTCAGATCTGTGTTTAGATCTTGGTTCTGAGACTTACTGGTGGTGTGACCTCAGCAAGTTACTTAACCTTTCTGAGCTCCCAATTTTCCTTATAAAACTCTTTATAGTGTCGTCGTAGGAGTTAAATGCGATAACATCTGAATCATGCCTAGTGAATTATAGCTGATTTAGCAAGAGCGTCTTAGAGTAAAACACAAAGCATCTTCAAAATCCATCATGGTGCAAAAGGGTATCCTAATTAGTATGGCCTGCTGGATGCAGGACTCCTTAAATTTTCTATAATGAGGGGATGAGTGATCCCAGGTCCTGGAATGGTATTGAGATTGTTGACAAAACAAAGTCACTTTGGCTGTGGGAATAAGGGGGAAGTGAGGGGCCAGGATAGCAGACACGTCACTGCATCAGTTCAGCAGGAGAGTTCACACTGGTCCCCGTGCAAGTAGATTTAGTTCCCAAATTGCCAACTACCCGTCATCAGGTGGAGAAGATGAAGAAATAAAGTGATTACAATCTGTGATGTAGTCAAAGTTCACCAAGGGCATTATAAGAGCAGAAACAAAGATTAATGGACAAGGACATCAGAGAGGGCTTCCTCTAAGTGGAAACACAAGCTGAGTCTTAAAGAACAAACCAGTAGGCATTAGAAAGAGAAGAGATAATAGTTGACCAAGCAGCACGTTGAAGAAACAAAAACACAGGAACGTAAAGCACAACTTGATTCTCTAAGGTGGTATTTACCCAGTGGGGTTCTGCTTTTCCTCCGTGTGAAGATACAGATTCTAAACCTGTCCTTGACTCTCACCCTGGCCCACGACATCAGCGTCACCTGCTTGGCTATCACTGAGCCAGATTTCGCATGGTGAGAACTGTTCCTGAAATCTTGTGTAAGAGTCCTGACCATGAAGCCTTCAAAGACTGTAGTATTAGATTTAGCTCTGAACTGGCTTCTCAGATTTCCACTAGACTGGTTCTACAGCAAGTGCCCCGTAGGGTAGGGAGTTCCTCATCCCACTCAGTATGTTTGCACTGGAATGAATTGCGCACTCCAGCCCTGCAGTGGTAGCCTCTGCAATAGCTTAAAAGGCAGTCTTTCCTTAGACCTTAGTAGAAAGACTCCTGGATACTAAAGAGTTGTGTTTCAATGGCTCTCAAATCTAATTTATCATCAGAATCTCTTCAGGAATTTTTAATGGAGTTCCAGGCCCCCCTCTTGGAGATTCTAGGGTGGGGCCTGGGTATGTGTTCAGAAAAAAACAAAACTCCCACAAGTGACTCTAATCATCATACAGATCTGGAAACTTGGGTTGGGTGAACAGCTATTGCCATTGGCCATTGCTGATGGAATCCAACCAATCAGATCTTCTTCCCGAGAATGGCTCCTGAAAGACAGCAGTCATCCTGAGCACACGTCTTCAGTGGAAGAGATGAGTGCTGCCCTCTGAGTGACAGCGACATTTCTCCTTGCAGCCCAGGGGTGGAAGCCAGCTAGCAAAGAAAGACAAAAGCAGCACACACGCAGAGCTGCAGAGATGAGACGTGGCGGTGATGCCCTGGCAGCTCTCCAGTTCCTGGTGCCTTCCTGCAGCTTGGCCACACTCCTCGCCTTGCTTCCATGAGATGTTCCTTTATCCTTATAATAAATTCCCCTTTGTGGCTAAGGCCAGCACAAGCTGGTTTCTGTTACTTGCAATTAAAGAGCCCGGCTACTACACGTCTTCCTAAAATAGCGTCCCTGAAGAACAATCAAGGCATACACGTTAAGCACACTCTGTAGGAAATATCAACTTTCTTCCCCAAACGGGTCTGGGAATGGGCTCTTGCTCAGGGGAGGAAGAAATAGAATAATGCTTGCTGTTGAGTACTACTTTCTGAATAAAAGATGCTGCATTGATGGGAAGCAATGAAAGAAAGCAAGGGGAGCTACACTCGCACAAGCAGAGCCCAAATCGGCCTCCCCATGGGAAGAGGAAATATAGCCAATTTTGCCGCACAGATGAGTTCTGAGGCAGAGCCAACTTCACCCCCACTGGTCGCAACCTGAACCCTCTTCTCGCTCTCTGACTCAGCCTGGGGCTGGCAGAGGTCTCTGAATGAGGCTGAGATTTTTGACTGGTTGGGTTTAGCTTTTGGCTGAAACAAGCAATGCTGCCCAAGAAACAAATAAAGCCCAGCTGTTCCCAGATGGGGAAACAGGCAAGCTACTCTTTCCCAAAGGGAGCAAGCCTGGCCAAGCCAGGATGCCTTAGGGTCTTCCTGCCCAGGGCACTTAAATATTCGTCTACTCTTGAGCAGGAAATGTGTTCAAGCCTTTAGCCACCACCACACACCAAAAAACCAAACAGAGACAGTCATCCTGCCAGGGGAGTGGAAATTTATAGCAGTGTCTTTTGGGTGGGTCGGTGAGCTCAGTTAGTGGCCGCTTACTCAGCTACTAAGCCTGAGGTCAGAGATGCCACTTGGGCCAAGCAGCTCTGCCCCCCTCGGCTCACCCCTGTGGCCACAAGGAGAGAGATGGGAAGTGGGCCACAGCAGCTCTGAGCAGAAAAAGCCACCTCCAACACAGTCAAATTGGGTTTGTAACGTCACTGTGTCCCAGACCATGGGCCTTCAAATTATTAACCAGGAACCATAAGGGTTTTGCAGAGCTCTCTGGAAAAGGACAGTGGGGTCTGTGTCTCACCTCACCCCCTGGCTTCCAACAGAGCAGTTCTTCCTTTACCTGTTTATTCATTGGGCTTCACATCACTGTATTTGAAGAAAGGATTCCAACTACTAATGCTAATAGTTTATATTAGTAAAAAGTGCACACACGCACAGAAGCCACACCGAGTGTTTCAAATGACGTAGCTCGATTCCTCCAGAGCACTTGACGAGGGAGAGTCTATTATTACTTCCATAGCACAGTTGAGGAAATGAAAGTCAAGCATCTCTCTAAAGCAGCTGTTCTCGACCTTGCTCCCCACACACTGGCATCGCCGAGGAAGCTGCAATGACAACGGACACCAGGCTCTCACGTCTGGGGACAATGATTTATTTCATTGATCTGGGAGCAGCCTGGGCATGGGGGTTTGTTTTCATAAAGACTGGGAATCATTGCATTAGAGAAGCAGTGATGGGAATTCAATAATTAGAATTACATGTCAGCACTGATTTGAAGAAATTGAGATAGGAATTTCCCTCCTGGCAAATGACTCAACTGATGGTCTGAAAAGTGTCCTTAAGAAAAAGACAGACAGCGAAAGTCCTCCTGCAGCTCTGGTGGCAGGAGGAGAAGACTTTTCCCTTCCTCCGTCTCCCCCAGGGCGGGGTGGAGCGAGGCGTTGCCAGGCCGTGAGCTGTGAGCACCACCCGGTCACTGCTTTGGTGGGGCCGCTGCAGAGAACAGCTGACGTGCGGAGGGGGCAGGGAGGAACATGGGACAACATTCCGGAGGAAGTCAGGGCCCACGGTCTGGGATTCTGTCCTTTAGGCTCCCAGTCCAGGGCTGGCATGGGGGAGGGAAGCAAGATGCAAACTCGATCATCAAGATAATATTGAGTGTCATCTTTACAAAAATAATAATACAAAAAAAATAAAAAAGAAATCCAAGGTGAACAAAAACATCAAGCATTTAAATACAAACAGCATCCAACAGGGCGGGGGGTGGGGTAAGGGGAGTGAGGTGAGTTTGCAAGTGTAAGGTTAGATCCCATCTTTATTTAAAATGGATTTTTTTGGCATTAATTTTGATTTAAAAAACTATTGCATTAAAATGTTATTTTTCTTAAATCTCGTGCCCCACCATGAGTCCTGGTAAATACTCTCTTTCAGAGGCTGACCTGTTGATCCTTCTGAATTGAGGGAGAAGAATATGGCAAAAGTATACCCTTTATAAAACATCAGAACTCTGGGCCCCCCAGAGGCTTGATGGGATTTCCTGCGTCAAAGGGAAGATTTCAGCTGAGTGGTAACCTCACCATTCAGAGCCGGCAGGTGAGGAGAGAGGGAGAGTGAAAAGCCGTACACAGAGAAGCCCTACACAGAGAAGGTAAGTTGAGAACGTCAAGGGCAGCCGGTGACATTCCTGTCTCTGTTGATTCATTTGGCTGGAAGCTCTGGCCTGAACAGGCAACTTCCCATCAGACGGGATTACTCACTGCTACCGTGATGGGTTAACCAGTTTAACCTTCAGCTCCCTCGTCGGCAAAATAGAGCTAATAATATACCGCTTATGGTGGTGTTTTAAGGATAAATAAGGTAATATATATATATATATATAAATATAAAGTACTTTGCCCAGTGCCTGGTACATTCTAAGCACTCTCCTAAGAAAGGCAGCTATTCTCACATCACTATTAGATTCTGAAGTCTGTTCTAGAAGCTTTACCTTCTTATTTATCTCAGTACACATTTGGAACATTTCACTGCTCGCTGATAACTCACCAGAGTGTAGGCCAAGTCAGTCAGTTGTTTTTGGCCTAATAATAAATCTGGGAAATTATCACTAAAATGAGTCAGGGTTGTAGAAGGAATGGAGAAGCCTGGATTCTGGTCTCAGCTTCAGGACTTGTTTAGCTTATTCCTGCCTTATACAACGGGGGTAACAATATCTTCCCTATTGCTCTCCTGTTGTGGGGAGCAAAGAGATCATGGTGCAAAAGTGACTTACTGTGGCACACGCAGGTGGAAGTGGGCTTTGCTACAGATAATTCTCAAGGGGACTCTTTTCTGCCTGGGCTGATTCACCTGGTTCTGATACTGAATTTTATGCTTGGATGTGGATTCTCTATTCGGGACTTTAAAATGACAGCAGAAAGGATTAGTTGATAGTCACAAAACTTGGACTATGGAATGAACTATTTGCTAAATTGTCACTTTAAGTAGGTAATATAGATGTTAGTTCTGGTGTTAACCATATTACTTTCCCATAGGAAATTGTTGGGTTTTTTTTTATAAAGAAAAAGAACTTATTTCTTACAGTTATAGAGGTTGAGAAGTTCAAGGTCAAGGGACCATATCTGATAGGTGAGAGCCTTCTTGCTTGGTGGGGACCGTCTGCAGAGTCCTGGGGTGGCACAGTCATCACATGACAAGGGACTGAGCGTGCTAACATGCCAGCTCAGGTCTCTTCCTCTTCTTATAAAGCAACCAGTTTCCCTCCCATGATAACCCATTAATTAATCCATTAACGCATTAATCCCTGAATGAATTAATCCATTCAAGTGGGCAGAGCCCACACTGATTCAATCACCTCTTGAAGGTCCCACCTCTCAATATGACCACATGGAGGATTAAGTTTCAACATGAGTTTTGGAGGGGACATTCAAACCAAAGCATTCTGCCCCTGCCTCCCTCAAACTCATGTCCTTCTCGTATATAAATACATTTGTTCTATCTGCACGTCCCCAAAGTCTTAACTCATTTTAGCTCCAACTCAGAAGTCCAAAGTCTCACCTGTGAGCCTGTGAAATCAAAATAAGTTGTCTACTTCCAAGATACAATGGTGGAGCAGGCATAGGATACATGCTCCCATTCCAAAAGGGAGAAATTGGCAAGAAGAGAGAGGTAACAGGCCCCAAGCAAGTCTGAAACCCTAGGGAGCAGACAATGGGTCTTAAGATTCCAGAACAATCTCATTTCACTCCATGCCCAGCATCCTGTGAACACCGGTGTGGGTTTGGGCTCTGAGACTCAGCAGTCCTGTTCATGTAGGTTGGCTGGGCTCAGTCTCCCCAGCTCTCCCCGGCTGGCATTGCACGCTGGTAGCTCTACAATTCTGTGGTCTCAGTGGTGGTCTGGCTCCCACGGCTCCTCTCGGCATTGCCCTAGTGGGGCTCTGCACAGCTCCTCCCCCACATTCTCACTCAGCCTTGCTCTAGTAGGGGCTGTCTGTGGTGGTCCACCCCTGCAACAAGTCTGTCTGGGCTCCTAGGCTTTCCATGACATCCTTTGAAAACTGGGTGGAGACCGCCAAGGTTTACAACTTGTACCTCCTGGAGCTGTGGCATGAACTGCACCGGGGGTTGCTTGAGCCATAGCTGGGATGGCCACGGTGTGCAGCGCCAGGGCTTGGGGAGCAGCGTACAGAGGTGGCCCTGGACAATGAGCCTGGGGAGGGCACTGCTGGCCTGTCACCTGAAACTGTTCTGCCGTCTGAAGCCTCTGGGCCTGTGATGGGAGGGCCAACCTGGAAGATCTCTGAAGTGCCTTCGAGGGCATTCTTCCATTGTCTTGAGGAACAACACCGAGCTCCCTTCTATCCAAGCTAATCTCTTTAGCAATGGGTTGCTGGCCTACACCCTTGGTTTCCTCACCTTTTCTCTCTGTACATGGCCAGGCTGAGAGTTTTCCAAATATTTCTGCTCTGCCTCCCTTTTAATTATAAATTCTGTCTTTAAGTTATACCTTTGCTCCTGAATCTTGGCAGTGAAAAGTAGCCATGCAGCCCCTTCTATATTTTGCTTAGAAATTTCTTCTGCCAGATAACCTAGTTCATCACTCTAAAGTTTGGCTTTCCACAAAGCCCTCACACATAGATGTGTTTCAGCAAAGTTCTTTGCTAATTAACAACAAGGACGGCCTTTTCTTCAGTTTGCAATACCTCGTTCCTCAGTTGCATCTGAAACCTCATCAGAATGGCCTTGACTGTCTGTATTTCTATCAGCGTTCCAGTCATGGCCACCTAACCAGTCTCCAAAGAGTGGCAAACTTCCCCTAGTCTTCGTGTGTTCTAAGCCCTCACCAGAATCTAGGCTTTTTTTAGCCTGTTCCTCCAAGTTCTTCCACTCTCTGCCCATTACCCAGTTCCAAAGCCACTTCCACATTTTCAGGTGTTCGTTTTATAGCAACAACCCCACTTCTGGGTACCAGTTTCCTGTATTAGTCACTTCCCTGTTGCTTATTACAGAACACCTGAGGTTGGGTAATGTATAAAGAAAAGGAATTTATTTTTTACAGTTACAGAGGCTGAGAAGTCCAAGGTTGAGGGGCGGCATCTGGTGAGGGCTGTCGTGCTGGTGGGGACTCTCTGTGGAGTCCCAGGGTGGTGTCACATGCACAGGAGCTGAGGATGCTAACGTGATCACATTGGGAGTATTTTTAAGAAGCTTGACTAGGGGAAATGTCTCCCTCCTGGTCCTGCCTAGAACTACTTCTTTTCTTATCCTGAGTTGCTATATTTGATCTTTGTAACTGTTCCATGTAGTTACATGTTTTCCGTGAGTATGTGCTTGAATGATCACTTATTTTTCTCAAAGCTGATGCACTTATTCATGAGACTTTTTGGTCTTTTTGACTATAATTGCCTAAAATTCATACTGTAAATGTCATTTTCTAGCCGTCGTTGGAGAGTATGGTGTCATGATTGAGAGACTGGGCTCTGATGTTCATGCTATTCCACTAAATAAAGGACCTGCCTCTGTTCAGATGGGGGCATGATACTCCAGATCTCGTTGGGTTGTAGTGAGAAATAAAATAATTGATTTTTTTTTTTTTTTGAGACACAGTCTCACTCTGTTGCCCTGAGTAGAGTGTCGTGGTGTCAGCCTAACTCACAGCAACCTCAAACTCCTGGGCTCAGGTGATCCTTCCTGCCTCAGCCTCCCTAGTGGCTGGGACTGACTACAGGTGCACGTCATGACGCCCGGCTAATTTTTCTTTTTTTAGTAGAGATGGGGTCTAGCTCTTACTCAGGCTGGTCTCAATCTCCTGAGCTCAAGTGATCCTCCCACTTTGGCCTCCCAGAGTGCTAGGGTAAGCTACCGTGCCCAGCCCCAAAATTAATGTTTTTAAAGTGCTTAAAATAGTGCCTAGTGAATAATTACCAATAATAACTCAATACATGTTAGCCGTTATTGTATCGAACCTATTTGTGTTAGCTTTTATTACACTGATCTGCACGGCGCTGAAACCTGAGGCTTGTTCTACGGGACATTCTCTGTGAGTTCCCACCACTGCTCCCTAGTGCACTTCCTGATGGTGTTCTTGTGTCTCTCTCTGTTCTATTTCTCTTCTTTCTTCTTCTCTTCACAGTGTCGGGGGAAGGACCATATAGATTTTTTTCCACCAATAAATCCCCTTTAAGCAAAATTGAGTCAGGTGTCCCTTACTACCAAAAGAATTGGAAAAACATTACTAGTTTGGAAATGGTCGCCTCCTATTATTCTAAGTGATTCAATTCTCTGAGAGTCCTGGGTCTTCTTGGATCCTGGCAATGTGCTATTACTGACACCAGCGCCATTCTAGCATAAGTGGCATATACCAGTATTCTCAATGAACTAATCAAGAAACACACCAAGTGCACACCTGCTGAGGGGCATCCTTTGCACACAGAACGAGGTCACAGTTGTCAACGAGGTTAACTATGTTCACTTCGGGTTATATTTTAGAAGACTGAAATAAAGCATTTTGCCCAGAAAACACATTTCAGAACTATGGTATAATAAAAAGTACGTTTGTTTGTTGTCCGGGGTTCCTGGCACTGAGCTTCAGAGATCCTTGGAAATTTCTGAGTGATAGGGTTGTCTTTTTTTATTCATAAACCCTTTCTGACCATAGCTGAGTTTATGCTAATGAGTTGACTCAAGGTAGGCCCCTTGTTTTGAGGGAAGGGCTGGCCATACCAAAAAGACCAAGCATGCGATTAGAGGATTGGGACTTTCAGCCCCCTCAAGTACTGGGGAGAGAAGAGGTGTTCGAGATTGAATTTAATCAGTAATGGCTAATGATTTAATCTATCATGCCTAAGTAATGAGACCTCCATTAAAAACTCTTGAACAACAAGCTTCCAGAAGCTTCCAGGTTGGTGAACTCATGCTGTGCTGGGAGGGTGGCATGGAAGGGGAATGGAAGAGGGTACCGGGAGAGGGTATGGAAGCTCCATACTCCAGTCCCCAACCCCCAGCCCCATACCTTGCCCTACACATCTCTTCCATTTGGCTGTTCTTGGTGTTATGTCCCTTATATAAAACTATAATCATAAATACAGTGCTTTGTTGAATTCTGTGAGTCAGTGTAGCCTATTATTGAACCTGAAGGGGATTCATGGAAACCCCAGAATTTGTAGTCAGCCAGGCAGAAGAGCAGGAGGCCTGGGCACCCCACTTGTGCTGGCAGTTTTATGGGACTCAGCCCCTAACTTGTGGGATCTGATGTTAACTCCAGCTAGTATCAGAATTGAATTGTAGGACACCCAATGAATGTCAAAGAATTGCTGTTGAAGCCACCTAAGAACTTTGGAGAAACTGTAAGAACGCCCTTCTGAAAAGCAGCCAAACTCCTAGTCCTCTATTGCCTCCAGAGAAGCATATTTAAACCCTTGATCACAGAGCACAATAGTCAACAGATTGTTTTGAAGGGAAAAAAAATATATCTGTGACCGGTGAGTAAAGAACCTTTTGTGGAGTCAAGGTGCTGAGGCCTGTATGCTACCTGGTGTGCATATGAGCTCCCGTTTCCACACCTGCACGTGGAGTTGGTCAGGTGTGTGACTGATTCTGCTGAAACTCCCCAGAGCGGATCAAATTACCTTACCATACACAAGCAACATCATGGAATTGGGTCTATCCAAGGTAACATAAACTGTAGTGGGAATGACATTGTAGAGTGCATTTAAAACAGCCTGTGACTAGACTCAGCTGTGTGGTCGACTCCATTAGAAAATGGTGTGAGGGCCAAACTATGAGGGCCTCCTAGAATGCTAGGATTACAGGCATGAGCCACCCCTCCTGGCCAAGAGAAACTTTTTATCTTCAGTCTTTTTTAAACATCTTATGCAAACTAACTACTTATATTAATAGTACAGCTAAGTACATACACAAAAAATGTTACTGGAATGCTGGGAATAAGATTTTGTTGTTGTTTTTTACAAGGTTTTTTTTTTTTTCCTCCTTTGAGATTGTAGTGAACTTGGTCACACCACCAGTGAAGTCAGAAGTAGGACAGAGAACGCTCAGAAGGCCGGTTTGGCCAACTGAGATCACTAAAAATGGCTGACTCCAACAATATGTACAAATGTAAATAAAAAATACAAACACATTTCTGCCTGCAGGGGGCGTTGCCTCCGTGGCTTCTCCGAGGTCACCACATTCGGATTCTGAGAAGTGGAGGGTGAATAGGTCATGGCGGCCTTTTTCTTTTCCTTTCTTTCTTTTTTTTTTTTTTTTCAAGTTTAACTTTTCTTGCTGTCTAGTCATCCTCATGGTTTTCTGCTTCTTGGTATCAACATCGTCATCCTTATCGTCTTCAGGTGTCCCTTTGCCCGTAGTGGCCTCCACTTCCTCATCTTCATCTCACCCTCTTCCTCCTCTTCCTCTACTTCATTATGCGCCTCTTGTTCCTCATTTCCCATTAGTGTTCCCACTAGCAGGTGTGTCTCGTCCATTCCCCAGCCCTCCGCAGCTTCCTTCCTTCCTGCTAATCTTCCCCGAGAACGCCGGCTATGACTATTTAAAAATGACTATATCAGCTTCTCCCAGTTAGGAAGATCAAACACATATGGAAGTATTTTGAGAAGTATAAACAAGTTATGCCATCGGAATGATTTGTTTTACCTAAGATGGGAGTGCAGAAGATAATGATGGTTTGACTCAAATAGCACATTTAAAGTACTCTCAAGATACCTGGTTACATCTGGTGAGACATTGGCAGGTTGGGAACTACCAGCACGGAACTGAAAGGAAGAAACCGATTGGCTCTGTCCCCAGTCCCTTGTTCGTCCCCGGAGCATTCCTAGTAAATACACTCAGGACTCATTGCTCATGAGGACCAATTAACCCACTTAATCAGTGGATTCTACCCTCCCAAATGCACAGAGAGAGAGAACACTCGGCATCCAAAAGAATCTGGCTCCACATGTCTAATAGATGAAAGTCAAATTAAATTTTTTTTTATCATGGTTCCGTGAACTATGTTTATAACTTCGGGCCAAATTCATTTTCAGTCTCCCTTTTCGGCAGCATTTTGGCAGCCTCTGTGTAAAGGGCCTGGCAGGGAAGTGGGGTAGTAGTCAGGGTGGCAGAGCTAAGAGCAGGGGGAGAAACTTTCAAGGACACTGTTGCCTGCTGTCACTCCATAGCTCTCCTGAGACCAAAGGGTGATCCAGTTCAATCTTCTCTCTGCCTGGTTATTCTGGGTGTTTTGGTCTGTTGATTTTCCAGTTTCCCAAAGCAACGTATCTTTCTTGGCATGTTTGGAGAGGGAGCTATTGCTAAGATTATTGGGCTTACAAGGGAAAGCCCTTGTGCTTACACAGTCTAATACAGGGCATTATTCTAAGCAGAAGATTGCGTGGTTATAGACATCTACCGGGTCAGTTTTTCCTAACCCTTGTAATAAAACTAATGATAACCAGTTAACTTGACACAGTCACTTCCCAAAAGAGCTTCAGTGTTTGATAAATATTTTTCCTTTTCTGGAATTTATATTGTAGTTAATATACTTGGAAGTATAATGCACCCCCATCACAAAATGCCTACCCTCTAAGCTCCCTCTTTGGAATTCAATATAATTAAAAGCAGCTAGTATTTCAGTTTCTAGTAATGCTAGCACTATGTGAGAAATTTGGGGAACATCCAAGAAGCAGAAGTCTTGCAAGCAATATCCTAATCACAAAAAGGAATACAATCCCTTTTCCAGTTTTCTGTTCCCAGTTCGTTCATCTGAGAAATGCTTTCTCCAGATAGGACAGGACAATTGACGCCTTCACTTGGTCCCTCATTCTGCAGGGAAACGGGAAAAGGCTGTCATGTGATTCACTCTGTGGCCGATGCCTGCCTTTAAAGTGTTGGAAATGTAACACGCCGGTCAACTCATGGTTTGTGAGCTCCAACAGGACAAGATATTCGGCTTTGGAAACAGTGATATCTAGAGGACAGAGAGGCAGAATTCTCCTTAAGGGGAAGTGACATACAGAATATCGTGATTTTGAGTTTTCCTGCGGTTCTTTCCTTAGCATTCGATAATACCTTTGCTCCTGGGGGTCAGTGATATCCAGTCTTTACCTCCTAACCCCGTGAGGCTCCCGTGTTAAGGTTCATTCTCACAACACATTGACCCTTCTCTCTAGAGGCAGAGAGCTTTTTTTTTAAAAAACAACTTTATTGATATATAATTCATGTACCATACAATTCACCCATTTGAAGTGTACAATTCAATGTTTTTAGCACATTACAGATAAGCGCAACCGTCACCACACCAATTTTAGAGCATTTTCATCACCTCAAGAAAAAACCCAGAAGTATCCTTTAGCCATCACATATCTGTGTTCCTTCTTTTAGGGAAAAATCTTGGAAGTCCACGTAAATCAGCCCTTTGATAGAAATCTCCAGCTCATGCTGCCGCTGTTTTTCGGTCAGTTCTTTACCAGAGCTTCACTGTGACATGTGCTCTGCCCTTCCGTGGGGACCAGTGCTCTGAGGGACAGAGTGCCACTGACAACAGCAGCCCCCTAGAGAGCAGGTGAGGGTCGGGGGTGGCAAAGCGTGTGCTCAGGGAACTGCACACTGCGATGCGACCTTTGGAGACCCCCCTCAGCCTTGTGTCTGTTCACTGACGTCCACCTGCAGAGAATCCACCTTGCTGCCTCCTCTGAAGTACAAAAACATTTTGTTGTCTAGCTCCTCACTGGATCTTGGACTCTGTGGCTTTATCTAATTTACACCTCGCTTCTACTCGGCTGGCCTTCAGGATTTTTTATTTTTATTCACCACACTCATCGGGGAACACATGCATAATCCTTCTGGCTTCTGCTGGAATCTTGGTTGCCTTCACAGCCGTGCATTTTATCACCCGGCCTTATCGCTTCGGCTTTGTCCTTGGTTTTGGAAGCACAGTGAATCAACGTTATTTATCTGTGCAGGAGGCAGTATTTTAACCACCATATAGTAGCATTAATCTGTCAAATCACCCAAAAGATGCAAGGCATTATATATTATTGAAACTGAGACTTCTCTATTGAAAGGTATTGTCCACTCTTTTATTAAAATATCTCAATTTATGGTCCTGAATACTTCCAGGAAGGATAAGCATGAGAGAAGGTCTATGTGGGGGTGTTTCGAAGGAAGGGTCCCCCCTTCTCACCGGTGGCCAGGTGAGCAAATAGAGCATTGTAAAGGAGATCTGTGAAACAAGTGTTTTACAAAATAACAAGTGGAAGAATTCTGATGATTTCATTTTGGTTTTCCAGTTTGATTTTTATTTAAAAAATTACAAGGCTTTTAACCATTCCATATTCAAATTTTGTTTTGAAGATGCATGCTGTCAGGCTCTTAAAAATGCCACTGGAAAATTATGTTCTTCTGGTATGAAATAATTATATTCTTCTGGTATTAGAAAGCCTCTTATTTCTTAAATAGGCTCAAACATATTTCAACTATTCTCCCTCTAATGCAATCAGTACTCTATAGACCGGAATGAAACTATATATAACCCAGTAAAACTTTTGTTTTAGGGTCATTCACTTACTCACAATTCACTTTGTGAAAAAGTCAAATCCTGTAGTACCTTATAAAACACTATGATTCAGTAAATATTGTACTTTACTTTTATTGTAGCTGCATTTATATGAGTACTCTCTGTAATATTTCCTTTTTAAAAATTTTAAATTCCCAAAGCCTTAATTAATGGAGTACATAGTTCCTCTTAGATTATTTCAGTCCTTCTAAGGGAAAATCAGCATCTCCTGGTGTGTTTCTAATCTTTAGAGCCATAAGAGCAAACTTTTCTCCTCCATCACTGCAGGGAGGTGACACAGAGGAGTGGCGGGGAGCCACATGTTTACTTACATTCCTCCGGCCCTGGCTGAGTTAGTAGGTTTCCCATGGAAGTCCATTTTTTCTTTCTTGAACCATGTCTGAGCCAAAGGCCCTATATGGCAAAGCTCCTCTGCTCAGTGATGAAATGCCAGAGGATGACATTCTTTCTAATGAGTCACAGTCAATAAAATCTGTTTTCCAAATGAATATGAGTATGCCTCCACACCAAGCAACATGAAAAGAAAATCCTATCACATCAAAACGTCTTGTTTTATCAGTGGAGCTCAGACAGACCTTTCCCTTTTGCAAGCAAAATGAAATGTGTTTCCACACAAAGCGAAAACCCAATCTGTCCTTATTTTTCCTTGGATACATATGTTGTAGAGTATGAAGAAATGAGGAAGGGACATATTGGGCAATATTTTCAGGGTTTGGGAACTGAGGAAAAGCTACTGAGGAGTTTGTATACAATAATAATAAAATGTCTAAAGATATTTTACTCTTGGGAGCTGCCATATAAATGTCAGGTGATGGTATTAATGTATTAATATAATAGCATGTCGAACATGGTCTTAACATGGAATAGCACTGACCCTATTATTAGAAATGAGAATTTATTAGCTATGCATTTTTTTCTGTTGTGTTGCTGCTAAAGAGACTTTTGGGGGGCTTAGTAAAGCCACCAATGGCCCCCAAGGTGTGTAAACATCAGCCACAGACAGGTTAACTCTTAAGGCAAAGGGAAAATGGAAAGGAACCGAAGGAACAAAATGTAGTGATCACCCAGAGGTTAACTGTCATTATAGGAAAAGGAAAAAGGAAAATCTTAAGGAGAGGATGCAAGCAAGCCATGTGACACACATTTTAGGGCATAGAAGAGAGAGTGTACATTATAGGACTACTGTCCAGAAAATTCCCTAAGAGGAATATACACAACACTTTAAGGCTCAACTGCAAATCAGAGCAAACCCAAGTCAGAATGAGATGAAGGATTTAAATCTGGCCAAGGTGCCAAGGTGTAAATGACACCATCCACAAGTGAGAGCCCACGCGGACCTGGACCTTGAACTTCACTTTCAGCACTCCCAATAAAGTTACCCAGTAAAGAAAAGAGGCGGGTCAGGCATTAAATTCTTATTCACTCATCAAGAGCTTGTTTGTTTTAATTATCCAAGTGCCTTTGGTACTGCCATGTGCTTCTCTTTCTGTGGGAGAAACTAAATTATATCCAGAGAAGGGTAACTATTAATAGAATGGTGGAAAAGCCTCTTAAATCAGAAATGGCTGAAAAATGGAAAAAAAAAAAAGCTGGGCATATATAATAAGAAGAGAAATAAGGATGAGGACAGGAGGGCTGCCCAGGACTGTTAGGGGGAGGAGGGATGTGTGTTCTGGAATGCTCCAGAGGAAGGGTAGGACCAAGGGAGAGCTGCCCAGCTTTTGAAAGAACTAGTATTCAGTAAAGTTGGAATTCCAACTCAGGCTTTCTGACCCTACGTCCAGACCCTAGTAACCATGCCCCCTGCCCCCAGAAAATTTCAGTAACCCCTATATAATCCTCTTCCTTAACTAACTACTTGAGTTTTCGAGTTGTTTCCCAGAAATGGTGGATGTTCTACAAGACAAAGGAGTTGAGATTCCGAAGGCCCCTGAGCAAGATTCCTGTAGTCAGGAATCACAATCCCCCAGGAACTGCCCCAGTGCACATGACCTGCCCCAAGGCATGTAGCCCCTTGTTAGTTACACCATGACCTGCCCCAGTGCAGTGTTAGTTACACTATGGCCTACCCCAATATACATGGCCTCTCCTTTGAAAGCCCATGATCTCTGTTGGTTGTAGAGAAGGATTTGAGGTACCTTCCTCCATTCTCCTGGCAAGACGTCTGTCATATTAAAAATTCTTTTCTTCCTTGGCAATCCTCATTGTCTCAATAATTGGATGTTTGCATGATGAACAACTAGACCTAGAGTGAAACCCCCTTTCAGTTTCAACGATACCCTCTTAGGACTGTTGTGAGGATGGGTTTTTAAAAAATATCTAATAAATATGACAGCAATTTTCAAATTCTGAAGTGCTACCTAGATCAAAGGAGGGACTTATCCATTAGGCTGCAACCTTCTAAAAGAATTCAGCAGGTCCGAGGTGGGCCTGAGAATGTGCATGTATGTGCACAGGTGGGAATGACTTAGTTCAGACCAGGTCGTTCTCACGTGTGCACATACATGCACATTCTGAAGCCCACCTCAGACCTGCTGAATCAGTGACTCCAGGGTGGGGTCCTGCAGTCTTTGTTCTCGCAAGCTCTCCAGGTGTCTACCGCATGCTCAAGTCTGAGAATCAGGGCTGTAAGAAAGGATTATCCTTTTTTTTTTGGTGGGGCCCTTGTGCCCCAGAGGCTCCAGGGGCATTATGGGATCATTAGCAAATACACAAACCCCAGTTCCCAGAGGAGAGGCTAGCTTAGAGTGCTGAGTGAGCAAAGATTTTTATCAGGATAAAAAAAATTTAAAGACTAAACCGGCAAGATTATGAGCTGTGAGGGGTGTTGTCTTACCTGGAAGGCAGGTGTCAAGTGGAGCTTTATGTGAAGAAGGCAAGAAGACAGGACGCTGAAAGGAAAATTCTCTATGGCTGTCAGAAAAACTCATGGGGAGGGGAAAAAAGATTTATTATGGAATTTTAATATGGGGAAGAAATGACACTTTTTTAAAAAGCATATTTACTGAATACTGCTGACAACAGGCCTTTGGTAAAAGGGTGGAACAATGGGGGAGGATTAGCAAGTGTAGAGAGCAGGCAAGGAGGGGCTGCGAGCAAGGTTAACCCCTTACATCTGGGGATGGGCTTTGTCTCTGTGACCATTTTATTCTGGAAAAACACTAATGTGAGCTCAGCTGAAGGCTGTTTTCATTTTCCCCAAGCAAATGCATTGTTCTAAAGAAGAAAACAAATACATGTAAAGGGTTCCCGTAAGCTATTTTGAATAATGCAAAATGTTGGTTGTCATTTTCATTTGAAATGCGTCCAGAATGGGCTAGCCGAAAAGAGGAAACTGCTAAAGTTCAGACAACTGTGTCGACCTAAAAGGAAGAGGCTGAGGCACAAAACATAATTTAAAGAGTTTACTTGGGCCAAAGGGAGGACAGCTGCTGGGAAGACTCAGACCCAAGTAACCCTGGACGTGAGCTCTGTGAGCTCCTTTCGGCCTTTGTTACAAGCAGGGTTTTAAAGGCAAAAACAGGGGGACAGGGCGTGGGGCTGATATAAAGTTGTTTGTCAAGAATTTTCATTGGTTTACAGAGATAACATTGGCTACACATTGTTAAGCTACAGGGTGTGGGTTATAGTGTCTGGTGGGGCGTTATTGGATTAATATATAGCTACTTGTGGCAATAGCAAGCAATTTCAAGAGATGAACACGTAGCTCAAAAGGGGTGAATAGGGTGTGATTGCTGTCTCATTTTAGTGTCTCCTGATAATTTAAAAACACTTGCATTCTTCAGATAGAAGTCCTTTTCTTTTCTCAACTGTATAACCCAAGTAGTCTGTTGCCTGAATGGATGTGCCCTGCCAGTCTCCAGCAGCCTTTTGGAGCCAATGTTCAGGGGATGTCCTGAGAGAATGGCTTGGGTCAACACCTGCACATTTGGGAAGTCCAGCACTCCTGCCGCAGCCTCTTTGTAGGTTTTCATGGGGTTCATGTTCTAGTCAACCTTGCTGTCACCCTATTTCCCATTGTGGGGATAAGGGGAAACTTCCCCTTCACCCCAGGTTTGCTGAAAGATCAGTGCACCATAAGGCAGGTTAATATGACAAAGAGATTTATTTACCTTTTATTTACCATGTGCACAGAGTGATTATCCGATTTTCCAATGGGGTCCAGAAGTTTACATGCCCTCAATTTTAGGGGGGAGCGGGAGATGAGGAATGTAGTTTGAGGGGCAATAAATGGTTACTAGGGAAGATGAATAGATACTTGGGAAAATGAGTGGATGGGGGGAAACAGATTGACTAGTAAATGATTCTCTTTGGAGACTAAATTAACCTGAGAGACACGTATTATCTTAAAATGGGTGGGCCAGGTTAGGTTGTATTCTTGATCTTCTTTCTTGCAATATATTGAGATAACCGAGAAAGGAAGGGAAGTCACTTGTTCTTTTTGATGAGTCTGTCTGGTTTTACACAGAGGGAAAGCCCCTTCCAAAGCCTGTTGATCTCTAAGGATCAAAATATTTTAATTCAAAATACTCTTTATGTTACCAAAATTCGGTACAATGAATGAAGAAACAGAACTCTTAACGTTTAACTTCAGAGTAGAATGGAAAGCGTGAATAGTAGACATTTCTCAGGACTCCACCAAAAGGAATTGGTCTCTATCTAGAATCTTCCATCAAGAGACGTCCACTATGAGGATTGACTCTTGATTTTTCTCTGGTTTGAAGGAGAAGCAGAATAGAGACCCCCCACAATCTTTCAAAACTCTTGTTTTCTATGTATTCTTCTTACTGCCTTTTACAGAACTTCTGGCAAGTAACATGTTGACTCATGGTGTTTTATCACTTCCTTCCTCTGGCTCACTTCCAGTAGAGATGCTAGCGAGTTGTCAAGTCACCAGTAGGCAGGACAAGACAGAAGGGCCTTCTCTGCTGCCGAAATTTGATCATCTCTAGGCATTAATAATCTGGAACAGACAATGACAGTATGAGACAGAGTTAAGTTGGATGAGGAGATATCTCCTGCCTTTCAGAATAAAATCAGTCTTTCTTTGTTTCCTTTGAAGTCCAGGTTCTACAGAGCCTATCTGTATGTTAGAGGATGTAACAGCAGGAATGAACAGTACTTCTCAGGGGTCTTAATCTCAACTGTGTTGAAAGGATGTTGAAGGGAATTTATTTGGGTACCAAAATCTGGGTTCTTCATCTTAGAGCATAGGTACTTGCTTGGGAGCATTTAGGCAAATGGCTTCTTTTCTTCCCCACTTTTTTTCAAGGGCCAGAAGATCAGACCAAAAGTCTACCCTGAACTGTCTAAGGTTGAGGGTAAGCCTTTCTAGGAACATAAGGAAAGTTACTAATGAGTTACCCAGAGAGTCATAAATACAGGAGTCCAGTCTATTCAGTTCAGGCTGAGGGAAGGTGTGGCATGAATTGGAAACATATAGGGAGGATGGGATCTCCTAAATTTTATAAGCCAGAGAAGTAGGGTTGCCAGATAAAATATGGGCTACCCACTTGAATTTAAATTTCAGATAAACAACAAATAAATTTTTAGCATAAACCAGTCTCAAATACTGCATGGAACACATATATCCTAAAAAAAATGTATTTGCTGCTTATCTGAAGTTCAGTTTTCACTGGAACCCTGTACTCTTTATTTGCTGGCAACACTAGAAAAGCCCAGTCCCTATGGAAACCCAGTCAACCTGACCTTTATTGCGCCATTGAATGTAAGAAATGGTCAGGGTACATTTGTCAGGGGGAAACAAACTCAATGATCATGGCAATCATACCTTATCCTCACCTACCTTCAGTGGAAAAAAATCACTTCTTTTTTTTTCCTTTGCAAATGGTTGTGCAATGAAAAGAAATCCCATCCAAAATTCTTTTATTACATTGGTATATGCTCCTTGGAGAAAGCATACCATCTAGGGTTCAAAAATCACTGTTTAACTCCATTCTTTTTCTTTCTGGCTTTGATGCCTTTTAAAATTTTACTTTTTTATTAAGGAAAAATTTTAAGCATATACCAAAGAAGAGAGAGCAGTACGATGAACCACCGTGTACCCATCCCTCAGCCTCAACAATCAACTCATAATCAATCCTGCCTCATCCATCCCACCTCATTATTTTGAACCAAATCCCAGAGAGCTGGAGCTTCGTTGCTTTGTAACTCTCTAGTCCTCCTTGTACCTTTTCTTTCCCAGTAATGGACTTGTATGGATAGTGGCTGCCCCACGTCTTCTGAACACTGCTGCATGTTTTTAGAGTTCTCTAGTTGCCTGCCTTCCCAACATCAAATCCATAAATCTGCGTTTTCTAGCCTCCCTTAGCCCCGCAGTCCACATATGGGACATCAGTTTTGAAATTCAGACCCACCTGGCGCAAGACCTTGGGTAGGGCTTGAGCTTGGGGGAGGCAGAGGGGTGGGTGTGCAGCCTTCAGGCCAGCTCTGCTCTGGCATCTGGGAGCTGCTCCTGGAAGATGACCCAGGAAAATATTCCTCCCGCTTTTCCAATGAGTCTGTGAGCACTCAACATACTTTAATCAATCCCTGCCTTTATACACCAGCTAGAGAGGACTCCAGTGACTTTTACTAGGTAGCCTGACTAATACAAAAACTGATCATTCTTACCTTTCAGAGGCATGAGAGGAGAGGCATACACAAGCATTTTAGCCTCTCAGAAGAAAAATGTTATGATTCATATGAGTTGGGTAATTTATAGAGCACTTCAGGCTTCTGGAACCGTCCTAGAACAGAGGTTTTCAAAGTGCAACCCTCCCAACCAGAAACATCAGCCTAGAAACTTGTAAATTCACATTTTTGCACCCACTCCCAAGACCTAGTGAATCAGAAACCTTGGAGGCGGGGCCTGGCAATCTGGGTTTTTACACCCCTGGGTGATTGAAATCTAGGGGTCAGCAATTAATCTGAAGGCTAAATCCTGCCCACGGCCTGTTTTTAGAAATAAACTTTTATTGAAACACAGCTATGCTCATTCATTTACATATTGTCTCTGTCTGCTGTACAGAGACTGTGGTGGCCCACAAAACCTGAAATATTTGCTATCTGGCCCTTTAAAGAAAAAGTTGCTGACCACTGATTTAGATTTACTCTCGTTGAGACAATAAAAATTAGAGGATGAGTCAATAAGAGTTAAACGGGAATGCTTGATGCTAATTTATAACAAAGTGTAGCTGTTGGGATTAGTTTCTGTAAAATGACAATCTTCTACTGTTAGCTGAGGTCAGTGAGAGACAGAGCAGCTGGCTTTTTTAAGCTTCTATCAATGGAAATCTTCATGCTAAGGACTTAAAAGACTCTTATTTCATAAAATACTTTTTTTAAAAAAAAATAGTGTGTGAATGTGTGCGTGTGCATCTAAAAGTAAGACAGTCTTTTCAGCAATCAGCAGCAATTGTCAGAAAGAGGAGGAACAAGGCCAAATTCTATCATAATATTAGGGAAATAACTCCAATCCTCTTCCAAATCCAAATTTGTTTATCATGAATGCTAAAAAATAGGGATAGTTAATCTACAAACTGAATTCAGAGGGTGCAGAGAATGTGGCTGGGGTGAATTATTTGAGACTGATAGAAGGGAAATAAAACTCTTCAGAGCCACGTGTAGACAACTGTTGCTCGGCCATGCGTTATCTCATTCTGCTGAGCCTTCTACTTGAAGACGAAGAGACAGCCACTCAGTGAAGGCTTCATTCACTTTCTCATCCCTCCCTGAGAGAGCCCAGGGTGATGGAAGAACAGCCTGTTGAGGTACCGTTGAACCCCGGGCAAGCGTTTTTTCTTCCCTAGTGATCAGTTTTCTCATCTGTAAAATGCTGGCATACGACCAGATGATCTCTAAGATTCTTTCTAGTTCTAAAAACACAAGAATTGCTTTGTAAATGGTCTGATGCTTCTTCCTGCCCGGATTCTAGTTTCTAAGATACCTCTGAGAAATCACGCAATCCTCAAATGGAGGCTCTTTAAGGAAGAAGGAATAGCCATTCTTATACACCACTAATGAGATAGATAACTTTCCTGGAAGATGTGTTTATAATGCATGTTGGAAGCCTTAAAAAACAATGCATTCTTTTTGATCCACAGTTCCACTTTTAAGAATTCATTGTAAGAAAATAAGTAAGGATATGTTCAATGACATAGCAACAAGTGTGTAGGTTTCAGCACTGTTTATAGTGGTGAAAAATCGAAAGCAGGCTAAACATTTTACCTAATCAACTTGGTTGAGTAAACTGTGGTGCATACATATTATAGAATATTATGTGGCCATTAAAATGATGCCATAAAAGTATACTTATTGACATGGATAAATACACTGTTGAGTGAGCAATAGCTTCAAAGTGTCATTTTCTATATTACATTTTTCAGGAATGGGCTTACTATTATGTATACCTCTCTGTATGCCTACATTATAATCTGCAAGGGTACACATGAAAATTCTCAAAATGGTTGCTGCCGGGTGGTAGGATGACGAGTAGTTTGGATTTCCTTCTCGTCTTATTTTTATTTGTAATTTTTCTACAGTGATCAGGTATTACAAAGTGTAATGACACGTATTTTAATGCACATGCACACACAGAAGTAACAACACATTTAAATGGATAAATTTAGATAACCTACCTTCTGCTTCAATTGATAAAAATGTCCCCCCATGCAGCTAGATGGGAAATCAGGCTCCACAAGGGTGCAGGTTGCTCTATTTTTGGACAGAGCGAAAGGGGCAGGGACTGGTGGTGATAACATTTAAGGACCCCTGGCTCTCCCCATTTTCTGGATAGGATGGCCAATCACCCAGTTTGCCCTGGGTGGAGAGATTTCTCGAGATACAAGACTTTCAGTGCAAACTGATCAGCCTATGCCTGGAAAGAAAGGCTAGTACTTCTGCAGGCACACAGAAGTACATTTCTGACTCAGTCCGTGGTATGTGGTCTCTTGAGAGGTTACGTATGAAATCGTCGCTGACCTCAGGCTGTCATGGCCAGGAGAGATGTGAGTTGAGCAGGGTGGGATCAGTATGCAGAAGAGGCTTTCTTTTTTTTTTTTTTTTTGAGACAGAGTCTCGCTTTGTTGCCTGGGCTAGAGTGAGTGCCGTGGCGTCAGCCTCACTCACAGCAACCTCAGACTCCTGGGCTCAAGCGATCCTTCTGCCTCAGCCTCCCGAGTAGCTGCGACCACAGGCATGCGCCACCATGCCCGGCTAATTTTTTCTATGTATATTTTTAGTTGGCCAGATAATTTCTTTCTATTTTTAGTAGAGACGGGGTCTCGCTCAGGCTGGTCTTGAACTCCTGACCTCGAGCGATCCTCCCGCCTCGGCCTCCCAGAGTGCTAGGATTACAGGCGTGAGCCACCGCGCCCGGCCTAGAAGAGGCTTTCTGACCCTTGAGGAAAGCTGAACTCGTTTGGAGAGACCACACCTTCTCTTCTCTGCACTTAGTCCAGTGCGTGTGTTTGTCCTGTGTCTGAGCCTCTCTGAAAGTAAAATAAAATGAAGGGTTATCTGAATAATTCAGGCCAGATTAGCCATTTGATGACTCAATTTCCCACTTCCAGTATTGTTAAGCATTGCACTAATTAATGTTGCTGAAGTTGCGTTTATTGCAGCCCATTAGCCCAAGTGTGCCCATTCTTTTTATTGACATCCTTTGTTATTATTAAAGCGAAAGAGGAAAAGGACCCAGAGTGGGGAGCAGCAAACCACAGCTGGTGTGGGAAGGAAACGGGACATGTGCTGCAAGCGGAAGTCTGTGCAAGCTGCAGGGAGATGAGCAGTGAGTCTGTGTCTGTCGCACACGCACACGTCGGTAGGCGGTGGGAGAGATGGGGACCTCATGCAGAGTGGGACCAACGCTCATTCAACAGGTGCCAGTTGTGGACTCGCCGCCCTGCCTGTCATCCTTTGTTTGAATGCAGCACACCTTTCCCATCAGCTGAGTCAGGAGCCGGTCTCATTGCTCACGTCCACATGGTTCCCCGGGGATGGTGGTGTCCTAGAGGGTTGCACTAGGGAGGTGAGGATGAGCCTGTCCACAGAGCAGACTGAGCACACTCCCTGGCCAGGTCACACGGGTGTGTGACTAGGCTTCCCAGCAGCTCCCTCTGTGTGTTGCATGACACTATTTCCTAGATCACAGGCAGTGGCCCTGGCTTGAGAGGTGGAACTCAACCATTTCCTCCCTGGGTGATATTTGGCAAGTTATTTAACATCATGAAACCTCAGTTTCCTCAAATGGGTTAGGAACATAACGTAGTTCCCATCTCACTCTCATCTGCCCCCTTTTCCACTGAGTTTCTCTCCTCTGCGCTACTTTGTTGCCTGTAAAACACACAGGCCAAGAGGAAAGCTGATCCCAGGCATTTTCCAGACTCTTCCTTCTGCAGGTGCACAGTGCCCTCGGCATGGAGCCTGCATCCTTTTCCACAGGGGAACTTTAGCTTTGTCTTTCTTTTCTGAGAGGGGCTTTGACCCAGGGGTTTTCGAAGTATGTTGCATGGACCATTGGTGGAGGGGCAGCCAGAGCAACGCCTTGGGGTTTCGCTGCTTGTTTTCCAGCATTAGGAAAAATCAGGGATTTGGGTCAGAGAGTTCACTTAGTTTTTTGGTGAAGAAATAAGAGGTGTGGTGAGAGGGGTTCAGGTGCGTCTTGCTGATGAGAATGCGAACACGACTGGGAGGAGGAGGGTGTGGATGTGAGCAATGAGACAGATTCCCCGAAATTTCCCGGGAGGACGGACGTCTCCTGACTGCACTGACAGAAAAGAGGTGTGCTGCTTTCAAAGAAAGGCTGACTGGCAGCAAGATGAGATCACGATTTGCGTTTTTTTGGAACTGGCACCAGTCTCACTCTGCATCATGTTTCCCATCTGCGTATGTTCGGGTGTGCCACACGGGCAGGCACAAAGTCGGCAATGAAAATCCCACCTTCACTTTGTAAGCAAATCTAATCCAAGGACCCAGGACACTTGCTTGAGCCAGTGATCCAGAAACTGCACTGCTTCCTCCTCCTGATGTGTTTCCAGCGAGAAAAGTGGGCGTGATGAGAGGAGGGGGAAGGTGAGCTTAGGTGCCTTTTGCTGGCAGGAGGGCACATTGGTGCCAACTTGTAGAAAACAACTTGCCTGGAGATGTAAAAGCCTTTAAAAGTTCTCATTTTTTTTTTTGACGAAATCATTCTAGTTTTAGGAATCCAGCCTAAGGAAGTCACCAGCAATGCAGATGAGAATCTCTGTTAAGAGTGTTCACAATAGCCTTATTCATTATAGTAAAATATGGGGAAAAAAATCCACATGACCAAGGATGGAAAATGTATGCAAGTATGATGGAATTATGTAATTAATGAAGACATTTTAGGAGTATTCTTTTTTTTTTTTTTTTTTTTAGGCAGGGTCTCACTTTGTCCCCGGGGCTTGAGTGCAGTGGTGTGATCATAGCTCACAGCAACCTCATACTCCTGGGCTCAAGCAATCCTCCTGCCTCAGTGTCCCGAGTAGCTGGGACTATAGGCGCGTGCCACCATGCCCAGCTAATTTTTTCTATTTTTCTTTTTTTTTTTTTTTTTAGTAAAGGTGGGGTCTCATTCTTCTCAGACTGGTCTAGAACTCCTGAGCTCAAGTGATCCTCCTGCTTCGGCCTCCCAGAGTGCTAGGATTACAGGCGTGAGCCACCGCACCTGGCCGACAAAATTTGAAATTACATTTATTGTCCACATTCCCTAAACTTTTTCTAATGTGTAATATTAGTTTCTAATATTCAGCCTTTAGGGAGCTAAAAATTGCATTCAAGTACAGAATGCAGCGAAGAGCACAAATGATCTTCTTCAAATAACACAGCTTTTCAAAAATTAAGGATTTTTGTATTTACACACATATATTCCCCTATTCTTTTCATGTGTAAGTTTAAAATGACACTGCAGGCTAATTGTAGGCCTTTGTTCTAGAATGCCTAGAAAGTGCATTTCATCTCCCTACGGGCTCTTTGACTGGATCCCACTAAATCAACACACACAAGAAAGTTAGGAGACCACAAACAAGAAAGAGTTCTTGCTGTTGGTTGGTGGTCTTGTACTCAAATAAAAATGTTCCTTTTATTTTGCATTTGAATGCCAAATGCTGAAGTTTGAACTTTGCCTGTCCATAAAGGAATCCATCAGGGAAAACAAATTTGACACCAGTTCTCAGGTCAAGGTCCAATGTTATGAGAGTTTTCCAAAGAATCCCAAGGGAAACTGTTTGTCCGGTTAGTCTATGACAGCACTCAGGAACAGATTATTTCAAGTTCCCTAAAATGTTAAATGTACATCTGGGACTGAAATACAAATTTCTCGATTTACAATAGTATTTTAGAGTCCATCCATGTTTTTTAAAGAGACAGACATTTCTAAATACCGCCTACAAGAACCCAGTAAAAAATGGCGTTAATTTCTGGATAGTGGAAAGAGATTCCTGCACTTACATTAAAGAGTGTGTATGTGTTTTGATGATGGGGTTCCCACGATGCTGTGAAAACCCTTACTGGAGAGGAGTTGGAAGGGTATTGGCTTCTCATTCTGTTCAGAATCTTCCTGTCTACACCACTGTACTCATGGCTGGCGGTCAGGTTCACCTGTTAATCTGGGCCAGAATAAGCAAATATCCTGTTTGTATCTACAAAGTGGTTTCCTGGTCAAGTAGATGATGATGTAAGTAATGACTTGAACGTAAGTTTGCTCTTGCCATAGATAAACAGATGTGGGACTTCACCGAATATTACCGGGAAGCAAATGAACAATTTTTCCTTCCATCCTTCCCACACATGTTAGGATAAATGTGACTGCTGTCAGCTGACACAGTGCTGAGAGCGTAAGGACCCAGAACTGTGGACAGTGGGCTGCCACTTTTGACAAGATTCAAGTTTTTACTTCCTCATACTCTGGGTCCTTGAGACCTCGTGATTTATATCTTTATAGACCTATTTTGTTTTAGATTGCCAGGGCTGCCTTAATGGAATACTACACTGGGTGGCTTGAGCCACAGAATTTTATTCTCTCACAGTTTTGGAGGCTAGAAGTCTGAGCTGAAGGTGTCAGCAAGGTTGGTTACTTCTGGGGCTCTGAGGGAGAATCTGTTCCAGGCCTTTCTGCCAGGGTTTGCAGGGGATCTTTGGTGTTCTTTGGCTTGTGGACACATCAGTCCAATCTTTGCCTTCATGTTCACATGGTGTTTTCCCTGTGGGACTGCCTGTCTCCAAATTTCTCCTTGTAATAAGGACACTGGTTGTATTGGGGCACACCCTGATGACTTCCTTTTAACTTAATTACCTCCTTAAAAACTGTATCTCCAAGTATAGTCACATTCTGAGGTATTGGGTATTGGGACTTCAACATATGAATTTTTAGGGGCACAATTCAACACATAACATATATAGACACAGGTATGTGCATACCTGTGGATAATATTTTCAGAGGGGGGTAAGCATAGTGAGGCCAGTTTGGCCTGCTCTGAGCACCAGTTGCACCATGGAGTCTTGCTTGAATCCTACAGCATCACTGTGACAAATGTGTTGGAGCTGTGGATTACAGCAGTTACACATTGCGTACATTTGCGGCATTGCCTTTGAATTTGATGGTAGAATGATGCTTCATGTACCTGCATTATTTTTAGCCATAATAATACTAGCTACATATGCATGCAACTAGGTATATGGGACCATTGAAAAGTATATGAAATATGGTTTATGATTTCTCAGAACTCCTTCTGTTTTTCAAGGTCGATAGCAGCATTGACTTCTTCATTTTGGTTTAGAAACTAGGCCAGGCGCGGTGGCTCACGCCTGTAATCCTAGCACTCTGGGAGGCCGAGGCGGGTGGATTGCTCGAGGTCAGGAGTTCGAGACCAGCCTGAGCAAGAACGAGACCCCGTCTCTACTAAAAATAGAAAGAAATGATCTGGCCAACTAAAATATACATATAGGAAAAAATCAGCCGGGCATGGTGGCACATGCCTGTAGTCCCAGCTACTCGGGAGGCTGAGGCAGTAGGATCGCTTAAGCCCAGGAGTTTGAGGTTGCTGTGAGCTAGGCTGACGCCATGGCACTCACTCTAGCCCAGGCAACAGAGGGAGATTCTGTCTCAAAAAAAAAAAAAAAAAAGAAGGAAACTTATGTATTCCACACTGGGTTGAGTTTCAACTTGGGCAGTTATGCAAGGTGAGAGCAGACACCCACAGGCTGGGCCTCATACGTGCTAGGACTTGAACATTTCTCTATTGGTACCTTGGGTTTGCCTCCTGTCAGCAGTGCGTGGACCACCATATCTGGGTAACTGTGGAAGTTCTGTGATGCTGCCCTGTTCTCAAGATCACCTTCTCATCTGTTCTTTGAAGGCGTTCATGGAGAAACCAATGGGTGCTGAGTAGCTAATACAAGTTTGCTGGAACCCAATCCTTCAGAGAACAGATAGGGATTAACCTCTCACCGGGGCGGGAAAATCTGCCCCACAGAGCAAAAGAGCACTTAAGGAAACAGAACCTAAGTCCTGGAGTGTTCTAGAGAACTTAATCTACCAGAAATCACTTGATGACTGTAGTGTATGGATACAAGGACTGAAATGGACTACACAATGAAAAGGCACAGTATCCCTAAAAATCATGTCTGTAAAATAGCTTAAGACTTTAAGAATAATTATTGTGTCAAATGAAGAGAGAGGTGTGAGTTTTAAGGGAAGCTGCTAATGTGTTTAAAAAGTTATTTATCATTCAACACAGAAAAAATAAACCTGCTTTTTCCTTTTATTATGCCACCCCACATACCCATCAGCTAGCTTCAACAATTACAAATAATTGTAATAAATTAATTGCTTAATAATAACAAGGCCGGTAGTGAGTATTAGCAATTTGAAAGCTTTGCTGGAGAATGTTACAAATAGCAGACAAGGCATTGAAGAAAATTAAAAAATGAGCTAGTTTTTTTTAATTTCAATATATTACAGGGGTACAAGTGTTCTTGGTTACATGGGTTGCTTTTGTAATACTTGAGTCAGGGTTAAAAGTGTGTCTATCACCCAGATGGGGTTCATTGTACTTGTTAGGTAGGTTTTAGCTCATCCCCTCATCCTCTGTCCCCTGCTGGATTTCCATTGAGTTTTACTTCCCTCTATGCACATGTGTGCTCATCAGTTAGTTCCAATTTAATAGTGAGTACATGTGGTGTTTGTTTTTCCATTCTTTAGATACTTCACTTAGGATAGTGGTCTCCAGTTCCATCTAAATTGTTGCAAAAGGCATTAAGTCATCCTTCTTCATGGCTGAGTAGTATTCCATGGTGTACATATACCACATCTTTGCAATTGTGTATTGTGCTGCAATAAACATTTGAGTGCAGGTGTCTTTTTGATAAATATGACTTCTTTTCCTTTGGGAAAATAGCCAGTAGTGGGATTCTGAATCAAAGGGTAAGTTGACTTTTAGTTCTTTCAGGAATCTCTATACTGTTTTCCATAGAGATTGTACTAATTTGCAGTCCCACCAACAGTGTATAAGTGTTGCTTTCTGTCTGCATCCACTCCAGCATCTGTAGTTTTTGGACTTTTTAATAAAAGTCATTCTGACTGGGGTAAGGTGATATCTCATTGTGGTTTTAATTTGCATTTCCCTGATGATTAGTGACACTGAGCATTTTTTCATATGTTTATTGGAGATTTGTCTATCTTTTTTTGAGAAGATTCTGTTCATGTGTTTTGCCCACTTTATAGTGGTGTGGTTTGATTTTTTTCTTGCTGATTTGCTTGAGTTCTTTGTAGATTCTGTTTATTAGTACTTTATCAGTTGTATAGTTTGCAAATATTTTCTCCCATTCTGTAGGCTCTTTGCTCTGTTGATTATTTCCTTGGCTGTGTAGAAGTTTTTTAATTTAATCAAATACCATTTATTTATTTCTGTTGTTGCTATAATTGTCATTGGGGTCTTATTTGTAAGTTATTTGTCTAGGCCAAAAAAACTCTAGGAGAGTTTTTCCAACATTTTCTTCTAGAATTCTTATGCTTTCATACCTTAGGTTTAAGTTTGTTATCCATCGTGAGTTGATTTTTGTGAGAGGTGAGAGGTACAGATCCTATTTCAGTCTTCTACCTATGGCTATCCAGTTTTCCCAGCACCATATAGTTGTGAATGGTACTGAGTCTTTGATTTGACTCTCAGCTTGACTGTTATTGGTGTACAGGAATGCTACTGGTTTGTGTACATTGATTTCATAACCTGAGACTTTGCTGAATTTATTTATCAATTTTAGGAATCTCTTGATTGGATCTTTGGGGTTTTCTAGAAATAAAATCATATTGTCTGCAAAAAATGATAGTTTAACCTCCTCTTTCATAATTTGGATACTCTTATTTTCTTTCTCTTGCTTGAATGCTCTGGCTAGGACTTCTAGCACTATGTTGAATAGAATTAGTGACAGTGGGCATCCTTGCCTGTTCCAGTTCTTAGTGGGAATGCTTTTAACTTTTCCACATTCAATACGATGCTGACTGTGGGTTTGTCATATATGGTTTTTATAATCTTTAGATATGTTCCTTCTATGCCTAGTTTGTAGAGGGTTTTTATCATGGAAGGGTGCTGAATTTTGTCGAATGCCTTTTCTGCATCTATTGAGATGGTCATATGATCTTTGTTTTTGCTTCTGTTTATGTGGTGAATCACATTTATTGATTTACATATGTTGAACCATTCTTGCATCCCTGGGATGAAGCCCATTTGATGATGGTGAATTATTTTTTTGATGTGCTGTTGAATTTCATTTACTAGTTTTATTGAGGATTTTTGCATCTATATTCATAAGGGATTTTGGTCTGTAGTTTTCATTTTTTTTGTTGCTGTTGTGCCCTTTCCTGGCTTTGGTATCAAGGTTATACTGGCTTCATAGAAAGAGTTGGGGAAGATTCCCTACTTCTCAATGTAATGAAGCAATTTCTGCAGAGTGGGTACCAACTCTTGTTTGTCAATCTGATAAAATTCAGCTGTGAATCCATCTGGTCTAAAGCCTTTTTTTTGTTGGAAGATATTTTTATTACTGCTTCAATCTTATTCTTCATTATTGGTCTGTTCAGGAGTTCTATTTCTTCCTAACTGAGTCTTGGGAGGTTGTGTGTTTCCAGAAATTTGTCCATTTCCTCTATGTTTTGGAGTTTATGTGCATAGAGATTTTCATAGTATCGACAGATGATATTTTGTATTTCTGTGGAATCAGTTGTAATATCTCTTTTTTCTGATTGAACTTATTTGGATCCTTTCTCTTTTAGTCCTGTTAATCTAACAAGAGGTCTATTGATTTTGTTTATCTTTTCAAAGAAACAACTTTTTGTTTTATTGATCTTCTGTGTTATTTTCTGTTTTTGATTTCTCTTAGTTCTGCTCTGAACTTAGTTATTTCTTTTCTTCTGCTGGCTCAGGCTTGGTTTGCTTTTCCTTTTCTAGTTCCTTGAGATGTGCCATTAGATTGTTAATTTGTGACCTTTCTGTCTTTTTGAGGTAAGCACTTAAGGCTATGATTTTTCCCCTTAGAACTGTTTTTGCTGAATCCAATAGATTTTGATAGCTTGCGTCCTCTTTGTAATTCAGTTCGAGGAATCTTTTAATTTCCATCTTAATTTCATTATTGATCCAATATTTATTCAGCAGCGGGTTGTTTAATTTCTGTGTCTTTATGTAGAATTGAGTGTTTCTCTTGGAGTTGATTTCTACTTTTATTCTAATGTGGTCTGAGAAGATACGTGATATGATTTCTATATTTTTTTAATTTGTTGAGCCATGTTTTGTGGCCTAAAATATGATCAGTCTTGGAAAATGTTCCATGTGCTCATGAGAAGAATGTCTGTTCAGTAGTTTTTGGGTAAAATGTTTTGTAAATGTCTGTTAGGCTCATTTGTTCTAGAGTGCCGTTTAAGTGTTTCTTTATTTATTTTCTGCTTGGATCATCTGTCCAGTTCTGTCAGTGGGGTGTTGAAGTCCCTGGCAATTACAATTTATATCTTTGCTTAGATCTAGTAGGGTTTGCTTTATGAATTTGGGTACTCCTGTGTTAGGTGCATAAATACTTAGGATTGTTATATCTTCTTGTTGACTTGTTCCCTTTACCATTATATAATGACCATCTTTGTCTTTCTTTACTATTATTCATTTAAAGTTAGTGTTATCTGATATGAGCATGGCTAGTCCTGCTTTCTTTTAGTTTCCATTTTCATATCTAGGGTATTTCTTGAGAAGCTCCAATTCCTAAAACAATAGCATGTTAGAATATGGACCTGGGGATCATTGTGGACTCTCATAACTAATCCAGGCAACCAGCGGAGTCTCCTTGAGGGAGCCCACCCCCATTCTCAGTGCTGACTTGGGCAACATTCCAGAGGCCTGTCTACAAGAGCGAGGCGTTGATATTTGCCTAGCAATTCCTGTGTCTGAAATCGCTGCAAGCACGGAGTCTCTCAAACTTTTCAATCTGTGAACCTCTTTGATGAGGCAGAAACTCTCCCAACCATCTGGCCTACCTGTTTGCTCTGCCCACGAGGGAGAGAGCTGGGCTCCCCTCCCTCTGGCTTTCTATGTCCTGTGTTTTGATAGATGATGGGTTTCCAGCAACCCAACTGCTCAGAACAAAGACCACATCTTCTTTTCTCTTTTCTCTGTGTGCTGGTTGGGGAACATAAATGTGTTTCTCATTATTTGCTCTGTTTTACAATGTGAGTTCCTGCTGGGGTTCATTGCTTTGGGGATTACAAGGTATTTCATCTCATATAGGACTGGCCCTTCCTTAACATTTAACAATGGCAGTCTGTCTGAAGACGGGAAAGCCTGAAGTGTTTTGCTAAATTTAAAGGCTCAAGCAAATATTAAGGTTGGAGAGATTTTTCCTAGTAAAAAAAAAAAAACTTATGATCCCTTTATATGTTTGGTATGTGCATGTATTATGGAGGTTGGGAGATACCTGAAATGGGGTGGTAGGTGGTAGAAAAGACCCAAAGATGATTAATTCCCAGGGTAAAAGCCATCATGGCACATGGAAGGAGAACATGCCTTGGAGTCGGAAGGTCTGGTGTGAATCTAGTTTCTCTTACTGGCTATTGGAATAGCAGTGGCTTGAGAAAGATTATTCACCTCACTCAGCTTTACTTCCATCATCTGCAAGATGAGGATAATAAAACCTACTTTCTTAGGATTGTTGTGAAGATTAAATGAGATGCCCAGTAAAAGCACCTGGCACATTTCAGGTGTTCAATAAGCGATACCTCTTATGAAAATCTAGCCGTAAGGACAAGAGATTCAGCATTGCAAATATAGGAGCTGTGGCCCCAGGATACCCAAATCCATGTAACAGATGTGGATATTAGAGCTTTGCTCTGTGTTTAAGACTCATCTATAGAGGAAGGGAGAGACAATGTGAACCCAGCTTTGTGGGCAGGTCACTTAGCCTTATAGGCCTCATTAAAGAAACATCTAGTGAGCCCTACTGACCAGCTCCAGGGCACTGGGACACCTATAATATGGAAATCATAATAATTCCCACTTGCATCATAGCGCTGACCCAAGGATCAAATGAGATAATGTCTGTGAACGTACTTGATAAACTTGAAGTACTGTCTAAATGTACTGCTGTGGACCTGAGGCCGACAGGACATTTACTCTGTGCCATTCATGAGGTTCAAATACAAACTCTGCATTCTGTGGCATTCTGCACAGAGCAAACACATTCTATTTGGCTTTAGCATTGAATGAAAAGCAAACAGTACCTTTTCAGTTACTCTGCTTCCTCTCTTCTCCCTTCAGAACAAAGCCAGGCCCTTGAAGTGCTTCCTGCTGAGTTTATAAAGAGGTGTTAGATTACAAATCCAGCCCAGGCTCCCAGGACCCTGGAGGCTGGGGAAGCATGAGGCATCAGAACAAGGGTGTCTGAGGACACCCACACTTGGTTCTTCATCAAGGGACGGGCTTTCTCTCAAGTCCCAAACCAGGGCTGTGTACCCTGGAGGCAACTGCTTTCTCTCCCAGGGGGATAATCACAGGAGAAGCACCATGAAAGCACTTGGAGAAGGTCACTGCAGGACCATGGGATGTGTCACTGTGAGGATGATGAGGAGGGAGAGGCGGTGGCCTGGGGCCGACCTAGGAAGCTTGGTCCAGAAACTTGACGTTGATGGTACATTTCAGACTTTCTTTCAGAAGGGTCCTCAGTGAATCCAAAGTCCTGTTCCTTGAAACCTTCTCTTCCCTTCTATTGCCATTTTCCATCTGACTTTCTTAACTAGCATTGTTTTCTCCAATCTCACGAGCCCATCCCATAATCCTAAATACTGCCTTTCTGTTGGGAGCTAAGGCTCTTCACTGTCTAGATGAAGCCCACGTTTCCTACCAAAGTCCCAAACAAACCCACGGCCTCTCATCCTCTCCCAGTTTACTCTAACTCTCTGACTTCCTCTGGGAGCCCTCCCTATCTTTTCTCCCTCCTCTGGCCTCCAGTATAGTACATATTTTCCACACTACTCTTTGGCCCTTTATGATTTGCTATTTCTTATTCATTTATTAACAACTGAGTGCCTTTGTGCTAGGCATTGTATTTGGTACTGGAGATCCAGTGGTGAACCAAGCACGGTCCTTCCCCAGAAGGTTTGCCATTAAGTCATAAAGTGAGATTTTTTTTTTTTTTTTTTTTGAGACAGAGTCTAACTCTGTTGCCCAGGCTAGAGTGCCGTGGCATCAGCCTAGCTCACAGAAACCTCAAACTCCTGGGCTCAAGTGATCCTTCTGCGTCAGCCTCCCAAGTAGCTGGGACTACATTCCCGGCTAATTTTTTCAGTATATTTTCCATTGTCCAGCTAATTTCTTTCTATTTTCAGTAGAGACTGGGTCTCGCTCTTGCTCGGGCTGATCTCGAACTCCTGACCTCAAGTGATCCTCCTGCCTCGGCCTCCCAGAGTGCTAGGATTACAGGTGTGAGCTACTGCTCCTGGCTGTGAGATATTTTTTTAAAAAGGAGGAGGGAAAGAAAGAAAAGAAAGAATGAAGAATAAATAAACATTATATAATCATCATAGAGAATGTGGATTTTATTCTAAAAGCAATGAAAGCCATTGCAGAGGCTTAAAAAATTTTTTTAAATAGCTTTATTGTGGTATAATTGACATACAATAAACTGCACATATTTAAAATATACGATTTGGCAAGTTTTGACATCTGTGTGTACCCATGAAACCATCACCACGATATGGTGAGCATATTCATTGCACCCTAAAGATTTCTTGTGCTCCCTCCTTCCTTCTCCCCAAGCAACAACTGAGCCGCAACAGTACTGATCAGTTTGCATTTTCTAGAATTTTATATAAATAATCATACAGTATATACTGTTTTTTGTGTGACTTCTTTCACTCAATGTATTCGTTTTGAGATTCATCAATGTTGCAGCCTGTGTCAGTAGTTCATGCTCTTTACTGACGAACAGTATCCCATTGTATGATATTCCCGTTTGTATATCCATTCACCATTTATCCATGAACCTCTGTGTTGTTTCTACTTTTTGGCTATTATGAATAATGCTGCAATGAACCTTTGCATACAAGTATTTGTGTGGGCATATGTTTTCATTTCTTCTGGGTAGACAACTGTGCGTGGAATTGCTGAGTCACATGGTAAATTTATGTTTTAATGTTCTATGAAATTACCAGGTCTGCCAGACCTCAGGGCCATCACTCTATTCATGGCAGCTCATTGTGGAACAATGTGGGTGCAGACAAAGATGGCAAAGAGGAACAATAATAGCCAACACTTACGGCATATTTACTGTAAGTCAGGCATTGTGCTGTGAACTTTAAGTGCATTAATCATCAGTTTCTCCAATAATTCCTCTGAAATAGGTACTTTGATTATCATCATATATAGATGAGGAAAATAAGGCTTTTCAAAATTAAATAACTTGTCCAAGGTCTCTTATTAATTAGCAAAGAAGGCAGAACTCAAACCGAGGCCTTCCTGACCCTAAAGCTTGTGTTCCTAACCACAGAGTGAGTAAGTCATTGTACACTATAGTCAAGACTCTTACATTCTGTTTTGCTTTCTTTCAGAGTAGACAGCATCTCATTCTGTTAGTCATAGGTGCCAATGAGGGGATTTATGATTAGCAGAGATGTTGATTTTATTTTGCTTTAACTGTTAGTCTAATAATCTAAGGAAAATATAATGTACAAGATACATTTACAAATCATTGTATAGATTTCTACAGAACTCTATAGGAATCATTTATAAAGTTGTCTAATGCCAAATATATGACTATACTTAGAATGAATTTGTTCACTTGGTTTAGAGTATAGTTCTTTAGAGGGCCTCATACATCAAAACACAATAAATGGGAATTCACTGTGTATGGAATCCTGAAACTCTGTAATATTTGGAGGCAGAATGATAAAGCAGAGAGAGCACGAGTTTGGGAGTGATAGAGATTTGAATTGAATACTCAGCCAACAGTTCACAATGGAAAAGTTATTGAAATCTCATTTTTCCCATTGGTAGAATGGAGACAGTAATGTCTGTTTTAGAGGGTTGTTGTAAGGCTTAAAGAAGATTACAAATCCATTTCCTGGCAAAGCATTAGGTTTTTGGTGAGGGTCAGTTCCTAGTTCCTTTGTCTAGTTCACTTTTTTTTTTTTTTTAAGTGTTCACATTTTTTCATCCTGGTTCAAAATCTAAATCCCTTCCTGCTGGGGGGGTTGGTGATCCCTCTCAAACTGTATGCAAAATTTTGTGTATCTGTGCATGTGCATTTTAGTGGGAAAATGTTCCTGGCTTTCATAAGATTTCAAAGAAATCCATGATTCAAAGACAATTCAGAATCACGGTGAAACAGTTCTTCATTCACTCATTCAACAATATTTATGGAATACCCATTACGAGTCAAGTGTTTGGCACAGATGAACTCTGTGCTTGACTTTAAGGAATGTACAGCCTAGAGTAGTGAAGAAAAATATGCCACGTTTTGTGAATCTGTGTGTTATCACACTATTTACTTACATTCATGCGATTACGTGTTGGAGAGAAAGGCTGGTACATGAAGCAAAAGCACAAAAGTCCCAGGTAGCCGGGGTGGAGATGAAAATGATACCATGCAAGCAGAGAAAAGGCTCAGGAATCAAAGAAATAAACCTTCCTGACTTCGATATTCTACTCAGCCAACTGCTCTATTGCGGAGTGAGATTCTGCCCTGCACAAAAGCGGTAGCTGAGAGGTGGGGGTGGAGAGTGGGTTGGGTTGGGGGTGGGCCAAGCTGGGGGCCCTCAGGACTCTGCCTACCTGGAGGGGGCAAGGTTTTCTAATTTTCTCCAACGTGCTGTATAGGCTGCCAGGCCCCTGTGTTGCTGCTATGCAGAGGGTAAAATTTTCCTTCAGGACTCGAGCTGTTAAACTTTAAAGTAGATCAACTCTATCCCTGGAAAAAAAAAATATATATGTGTTCTTTGCTCCATTGATCTATTAGACTCAGGATATGATCAAGATAACAGTCAGGTCACTATGTCAACAGTGTTTTGAGAACAAAGGAATTGTCTGGATTCAGCCTCATGTCTTTCCAGGCAGTTAGTAAAACCCTAAAGCTGGAGGGGAATTTGGGTGTATGTGGCTCGATCCACTCATTTTATAGATGAAGAAACTGGGGCCCGGGGAGATTAGGTGACTTCTCTAAGCTTTCATGGCCTTTTCTCAAACACGGGCTGGTGTCCATGAGCACCTTGCAATGGGACAGGGCCCCTCTGCAGTGGCGCCATCTCCACGGTGACTAGTTCCACCTGCCCCCACGTACCTTGGGGCCAGTGCCTATGCATGTTTATTCTTTCAAGTCTTGCACTTTGCTCTTTTATTTTTACTGGCCCTGCACTTGTGTTTGTTCTTGGCGCTCTTCATACATACTGCAGGAGGCCTCATGTTTAACTTGAGCTCGGGACTAAATATAACCACAGCTATCACCAGAGGCACCTGTACATGTCAGCCCTCTTTCAGTGTGCTTGTAAACTCCGCCCCAGGGCTACTTTCATGGTAGTTCACTTTTAAATGGAAACTGTCACTGACAAGAGGGATGGCCAGGGCCAGGGCCAGGAAGAAATCAGTTCTATTTTTTTTTGTTTTGAAACAGCAAACATTTATTTCTCACAGTTCTGAAGGCTAGGAAATCCAAGATCAACGGGCTGGCAGATTTGGTGTCTGGTGAGGGCCTTCTTCCTGGTTTTGCAGACAGCCACCTCCTGTCGGATCTTCACATGGCAGAGAAATCGGTTTTTATCATAGGCTACACTCATGCTTTGTCCCTGGTGTGAAAAAGCCTGATCTCCAAATCTTAGATGGGAAAGCCAGGATGGGGCGTAGGTAGGCCTTGCCCACCCCACCCCCAACTTAGCAATGTGCCAGGTGTGCCTCTCCCGGACTCCATCCCCATTCTGTGGGGCCTTTGAAGGGATCTGGAGAGTGTCTGTAGCCTTAAAACATCTTTCCGCATGCCAGGGCCTTCTAAAGCTGTGGTCCCCAATCCCCAGGCTGCTGACTGGCACCAGTCTGTGGCCTGTTAGGAACTGGGCACACAGCAGGAGGTGGGTGGCAGGCAAGTGAGTGAAGCTTCATCTGTATTTACAGCTGCTCCCCGTCACTCGCATCACCGCCTGAGCTCCGCCTCTTGGCAGATCAGCAGCGGCATTAGATTCTCATAGGAGCTCAAACCCTACTGTAAACCACGCAGCAGGGATCTAGGGTTCTCCTTATGAGAACCTAATGCCTGATGATCTGAGGTGGAGCTGAGGCGGTGATGCTAGTGCTGGGGAGCGGCTGCAAATACAGATTATCGTTAGCAGACAGGTTTGACTGCACAAGAAATATAATACACTTGAATCATCCTGAAAGCGCCCCTCTGCCCCCCAGTTGGTGGAATAATTGTCTTCCATGAAGCTGGTCCCTGGTGCCAAAAAGGTTGGGGACTGCTCTAAAGCATCTCTGGAAGAGTCTGGCTAGTGGCTTTACGTCACGCCACAGACCTGAGAACCCTGGTTTTCTGGATGTTGCTACCACACTTCACTTGGCACCAGGACAAGCCTACAACCCCACCTCCTCCATGAAGATCTCCTTAATTCTCCTATCAACAGTGCTCTTGCCTGACTACAGTAATTGTTGTGCTGATTAAAGTTGCCGGTGTGGTTCCTAAATCACTGTGTGGTTTTCATGTTGTCAAAATGAAAGCAAAAGCTCCTCAGCATGTGAGCCTGGGGCTTTTACTTATCTTTCCCCAATTTCTCTCCTTATTGCTGAGAAAATATCATGTGCTTGCCAACGTCTCACTGTCTTGAGAACATGGAAGAAGATTCAAGCTCACATTCCCCCTTCTCTGAACACGGTAGAATTGACTGCGACCCACACCACAGGCTGGAGGTGATGGGCCAGCAGAGGGTCCTGGAAAGACAGCAGGACCTTCCAGACTAACGCATTCAGTGAGAGAGGAAGGAGGAGCCTGCTCTGCCAGCTGAATCAACCTAGGAAGATGCGATGACACAACTCAAAATGGCACCATTCTTGCAGCCTCCAGTGGGTCTGAACTCGGATCCTTCATGATTTCCATAAGGTCAGAGATTCACGCCTTTGAACGGATACTAGAGGCAGTGACATCTTTTCCAAACCAACCCCTCATTCTCTCCTTCCATTCCTTCTAGCAATTATGAGCACCTGCTACACACAAAGCTCCGGGTTAACAAGAAAGACGAAAATGTACTTCTTGTACTTCTAGACTGCATCATCTAGGAAAAAAGACTTATCCACAGTTGTATTCAGAGGACTAAGAAAGGACTATTAGAGAAGACGATTGGGCTGCTGGTGGCTGTCAGGAGAGCAACACAGATGTTCAGGAGCAGAGGTTGTTTGGGGCATGAATTCAGGGAGAGTGAGTGATGGCAGAGAAAGCTAAAGAGAAGAGGAGAAGGTTTTGTGTGTGTGTGCGTGTGCATGTGTGTTGGTGGGCTTGTTTCAACCCCAGGGAAAGAAGCAAGTGGAGAAGGTGAGATTGCAGGTCCCAGACAATCAAGGGAGCACACACATTTCTCCATCAAAAAAGAAAAGAATGTGGTGGGGCAGGGGTGTGGGGCCACACCTCAGACGCGTCTCCAAGAGCATAGGCCGTGACTGTTTTATCATCCCATACATGCTCGTGGGTTTTCTTCATGGTTAGGTCACCTGCCTGACATCTTTACTTCACATTTCATCACCGCCACTAAACCTGTTCTCCAAAAAAATCTTGTCCAGGTTTGTGTTAGCTGTACGTGAGGACTAGAAATAGCTCTTGTTCTTTGTCCTCAGTCCTGTGTGTACAGGGTCACCCTCATGCCATCAGGACTTTGAATGAGAACACAGTGTCCGTGTCATTCATGAAAAGACCCATTCTGGTCAGGTGCATCTGAAACTGGCCGCGGGGTTGTGCGGGGGAGGTGGCGTGGGTGCGGATGGTGAGAATTTGAGTCTCTCTGCCTTTGACTTCTCTTCTGCAGACAGTCAGCCTTAAGGGGCCCGAGGAGGGCGTCTTCATGCTGCAGCTGAGAACACAGGCGAGGAGGGCCCCTCTACGTGGGGGTGGGGCTGGCTGTGAGCTCAAGGTGGGGCCTTTTGATTTTCAGTGATTTGTTGTTAGAACCGGAATGTCAGGGTTCTTGTGGCTTGGGGTCCCTGTACCTAGGAGTTGGAAAACTGGAATGACTAGATCATTAAGTGGTGTTGAGTGTGGCCACATTCAAGCGTGTGAGAGCTTTACCCCAGAACACAGAGCAGGGTCTTATCTCGACTGCCTCAGTTGGACACGCGATATTGCATTGGACATGAGATCAAAGTTCACGTCACATCTCCCTGGGAAATAGGCCATAACGCCTATCAGCAATGAATTGAGATTGAAATAAACATTCTCAGCTAGCGTTTTAAGTCAGATTGAAAGTCCAGTTCATTTTGCTCACTAACATATGGTTTTTGTTATTCCACAGCCCATGTAAAATGAGATAACGGGTCACGTGCCAGGACCTGGCGGATGCCCAGCAATGCTAGTTACCTTCTCTATCCCTGTCCCACCTGTTCCCCATAGAAGAAAAAGTCTGAACCCCATACTGTGAAGCGCTGCACGACCTGGTTCTTTTTCCTGTGTTCAATCACACACAAGCACCAATGACATGCCAGACCCGGGAACGCAATAGACAAAGTCCTTGCCCTCATGGAATTTAGATCCTAGTAGAAGAGAAAGTCAAGAAACAGCTAAAACAAAGTGTAAAATGTCAGGTAGTAAAAGAGTTTTATGAAAAAAGAAAAAAAAAAACCGCAGCAGGTTCAGGGGATAGAGCATCTGCCTAACATCTTTATTTCACACTTAGTCACCAAAGGAGCCTTCGGCTCTAGCCGGGCTGACTTCCCTCTGCCTCCGACAACACAGAGTTTCTTGAAGGGCAAAGTATGTACATTTCAGCTATTTCTTTCCCTAGAAAAGCCCTCCAATGCCTCTCACCCTTATTATGTTGTTATTGATTCAGACCCCAGTGCTTCTTGTACCTTATTATTTCCATTTGGGTTCAATGTCCTTCTTAAAGCCCACCCTTTTCGCTGAGGGTCTGTGGGGAGTCTGTTCTCTTAGTCTTTGTCTGAATATGTTTTTGTTTCATCTCTACTTTTGTTTAGTAGGTTAACCCTGTATAGATGCTAGATTAAAATTATTTTCCCTCAGCATTTGGAAATATCATTCCATTATCTTCTGGTGTCAACTGCAGCCATTGAGAAATCTTTTATAGGCTACTTTTTGTCCTTTTCTCTTTTATTGTTTTGTCCCCTCTGTTTTTTGTTTTTCTTTCTCTCTCTCACTTTTTCCTTTGGCTGCTTGTAAGGTTTTTGTTTGTTTCCTTAAATCGTGTGTGTGCATCTGTATATGTGTGTGTATGTGTGTATATGTGTGTGTATGTGTGTGTGTGTGTGTGTGTGTTTGTGTGTTCTGTAGCTTCACCACAGGGCACGTTGGTGTAGATCTGGTCTTTTCTTGTTCAGCTTGGGAGTAATGTGTCCATATCTTCAAATACAAATTCTCATTCGTTCTCCTGAAACTCAGACTCCTGCTAAATGTTGGCTCTTCTTTTTCTAGCTTTTGTTTCCCTTAATGCTCTTTCATATTTTCTATCTCTTTATCACTCTGGCTGCATAATAGCTAATCTGTGCATATATTTTACAATCAGAGATTACAACAGATTACAATGATCTATTTATGTTTTACAATTCCCATATTCTCTGCTTGGTTTTGCTAATCTGCAATTACACTGTGCACCGCATTTTAATCTCAAGGACAAGATTTATTCATTTTTAGAAAATTTTTTTCAAATCTTTTTTTTCTCTTTTCACAGTGCCTTGTTCTTTCCTTGGGGTTTTGTCATTTTTTGGATATGTGTTTAATCATCTCAAATGTATTTATTTTATAGTCTCTTTCAGACTGTCATTCTATTTCATCAAGTCTAATTCTCCTATTTATTTTGTCTGCTCATTCTTGCAAATGGTGGGTTGTTTCTAAAGGTAGGGATAAGGCAGAAAAGAAAGGTCGAGAGAGTGCAGCCGTTTTGACCAATACCAGACCCTACCTACCCTGAACAAGGAAGTTGCCAGCATGTTGCGGGCCCGGACCACCTGAGGATGGATGAATTACTAAGCCTCACAAACTGTTTGCACTTACCTTTCTTTGACAACAGAAATTAACCTTTATGGCCTGACCACAAGACAATGAAGGTCATATACAGGATTTTTGAACATTTAAAAATGTTGCCATTGTCCCACAAAGTGTCCCCCTCCTGCTCGGGTGAGGACCCCTACTCTGTCCATGGAGTAGAATCTATCCCTATCTCGATTAACTTTCTGTCACTAGTTGGCTCACATTTGAATTCTTTTCCACGTGAAGTCAAGAACCCACTTGGAGAGTTCAGGGGGCTTTCCTCCCATCATTGGGGCACCCTCTGCATCATTTTCTTATGTATTACACAATATTTTATTTGTGCTCTAATAGAGGTTGTGCGTGTGCATGTGTGTGCAAAATTTCTTGTGGCCACGGACTGTAAGAGCATCATTTTAATGTTGTTGCCTCAATTTCTGCCAGGGATTCTGTGGGTATCACTGACCTAAGACCATTTTTTTACATTAATTGCTGAATTTAAGGGTTCGTAGGCCAAAATAGGTAAATTTAAATCCCTCATCCATGCAAGATATAGATGTAGAGTTCAGATTTTTCAGGAGAGACTTTATTTCCCCACCCAGAGACCAGCCAGAAACAAGAAAACTTTCTTGCAATACCTTGGTACTGATGGGCAGGTTTTCCTAGCCTATCTTGTAACTGAGGAAGCAGCTCTAAGAGGGTCCCAGTTTAATGCAGGAATTTCAATTCCCAGCTTCGTATCTTTATCAGGCTCGGAGCCTTGCTGAGGTTCATGTGCACTCTAAATGTCGACTTTGAGATGCAGCACTGTGTAGATCCTAAGTGCGGTCCCTGAACTGGCCACTGCAGCATCATGGTGGCTTTTAGAAATACGGACTCTCCATCCCCCCTACAGAATCAGAATTTTTATCTTAACGAGCTCCCCAGGGGATTCAAGTGCACATTGCAGTTTGAGAAGCACTGCCCCAGACCACATGTTATATAATGCTCATTCCTCCAATCTCTCCCCTAGAGAACTTACAATGTCAGCTCATGTTTTTTCTGAGTTTTTTGTTTTTAAACTTCCCTCTGCATTTTTGGAACCTAAGAATGGAATTTTCTTTCTTGGGAGCTCATCTATGCATTTAAAAACATTTTTGTTAAAACCTTTGTAGAGGTGAGGAAAAACTTGCCCTTCCCTTGGCCCCAAAGTTCGCGGAAAGATCAACTCACAGTTAAGGCAAATTAATAAGAAAAAGGTTTATTTACCACGTGCATGGGGAGAAACACATAGTGATTACCCAGTGTCCCAAAGAAGTTCAGATGTTTTTATACATGCCTTTTAGATGGGAGGGGGAAAATGAGGAGTATAGGTAATTCTGTTTAGGGGCCATTAACAGTTGCTAGGGAGGATGACTAGATGGGGGACACAGATTGACTTGTAAATTAACCTGAGAGACAGGTATTATGTTTCACATGATTTGGGCCAGGTCTGGTTGCATTCTTGATCTTCTTTCCTACAATATGTTGAGATAACTGGGAGAGAAAGGGAAGTTTGTTGTCACCTTTGATCTTTTGATCTGGTCAGTCAGGTTTATGCAGGTAGAGGAAAAGCCTCTTCCAAGGGTCTGTTAGTCTCTAAGAGCCTTTAACTCAAAATATTCTTTATATTAAGGAGTCATATTTTGGGATGAAATTTCCAGAGCTCCTTCACCTTCCTAGTTGGCCATATCTCTGGGCCTGGAAGTCCAATCCTACTCATTCTCCAAAGTTAAGCTTCCAGTTTAACAGTTTTCTATGCCAGTCTTTGCTTTGTGCTTTGCAGATATAGACCCTCAACAACTCTTTGTAGCTTTTGCTTTCAAACGGTGGATTAGAAATGTTCCTTTGAAAGTTGCATAGTTAGGTGGCGTAGTTTTGACTTAATTCTTCCCCTTCCGTGGTGTTTTCTTTTTTTTTATGTAGCATCCTCTGGTCCTACTCTGGACTTTTTACAAAGCTGGGTCTAGCTCAAAGACAGCCCTCCTCCCTTGCACCATGGAATTTCTGTCATGAGACAGGAGGAATGAGTTGTGCTCTCAGAGCAACAGACGCTGAACAACAGAGGAGGGGCCAGTTTATCAGTGGCCACTTCTTTGAGAGCTCTTGTTGAGCAGTTGGTTATCTCAACATGTGCCCAGTCAGCCCACACATGGGGGCCTGGGTAGTCCAAGCTGCAGTGGAGGCAGCTCGCTCCAGTCATTCAGTCGGCGTTGACTATACACCCGTTCATTGCATTGCAGAGCCCTGAACCGTAGGGGCACCTGCAGGGGAAGAGGAAGTAGCCCTTGACTCTGGGGGACTTATAATCATATTGTAGTGAGGTGCTCATATCCAAAAGAACGAATAGAAAAACCTCAAGATGTTAGAGAGGTAGATGCTGAAGGAATGTCAAGTAAAGAGGACTCCTTAGGGTGGGGCAGAGTGACATCCTTCCTTGTTTCCTTAAATTGCCACTAAATCTTTATCCCCTGCCTGCTTCTGCTTGGGGCCAAACCATTCTCCTTTGTTTCAGAGAGAAGGAAGGGGCCCCTCTGCTCTCCCCTGCCTGGGAAATCCATCACACCAACCGCGGAGAGCTTGGCTTTTTACATGATTTCGGGGGCTCTACTTGGCATAAAAAAACATAACTTCCCTGCATGAGGTGAGGAGGGATTTCTGGTTTTTTTTTTTCCCCCCACCTCCTGTAGGGTACATCTGGCTGACAGTCCCTGATCATTGTTTGCAAAGCTTTAATTCAAACGTGTACATTGTTTTTTGAACAGCAAAGACTTAGCCAACAATAACCTTGGGTCTTGATCTGCTCCGTTCATCTGAAGGGCAGGAACATTATATGAAGCTCCCCTCCAGCCCGTCTGCCGTGCGCTTTGTTTCCTGGGAAGCTAAGACCGTTGCCTTCTTTTGCTTACAGCACACCCACTCCTGGAATCCCTTACCCCATTCCTTTCCAAATCCTACCCCTTCTTAACTGCCCTCTTTCCCTGGTGCCTTTGTATCTGCACTGATTATTTGAAACTTCAGTTGTGCCTTCCGTTGTTAGGAATTGCTTTTATGTCTTTCTGGGTTATCTCCCCAAATATAGGTTAAGCTCTTTGAAGGCAGAGGATTTATAGCATGTGGCGCAATGGCAGGCAAGAGTCCAAATTCATATTATTATTAGTTATCATATATACAGTTATTCACTGCTCGGATGGAGCACTTCCATGTGATGCCAAGGTTGTTGTAGAAATCATGCCAAAGAGTGTCTAAGAGCATAGGGCTGTCTCATACATAAAGGTTACAGGAAATGAGCCAGGCTTTCCCCTGTGGGGTAAGGTGAAATGCCACACCGGGTGTTTACCTCCCTCCACCTGCCACCAACGCTTTATTTACTATCACCCTCTCTCCCATGTAGAATAATAAAATGTCCCATGCAACTTCCTCATTTTGTGCATAAGCATACCTTGGTTACGCTGCAAGTTCCAAAATTCCAGACCACTGCAATAAAACAAATGTGGTGATAAAGCTAATCATGTGGATTTTGGGGTTTCCCAAGGCATATAAGAGCTATGTTTACACTGTACTGTAGTTTATTAAGTGTGAAATAGCATCATGTCCAAAAACACCACATGCATATCTTAATTTAAAAAATTCTTTATCATTAAAAAATGCTAATGATCATCTGACATCTGAGCCTTCAATGAGTCCTAATTTTTTTGCTGCAGAGGGTCTTGCCTTAATGTCCATGGGTGCTGACTGATCAGGGTGGTGGCTGATGAAGGTTGCGGTGGCTGCGGCAGTTTCTTAAAATAAGACATCAATGAAGTTTGCTGCATCAGTTGACACTTGCTTTCATGAATGGTTTCTCTGTAGCATGCAAGGCTGTTTGAAAGCATTTTAACCATAGCAGAACTTCTTCCAAACTTGGAGTCAATCCTTTCAAACCTTGCTTCTTTATCCATTAAGCTTATGTAATATTCTAAATCCTTTGTTGTCATTTCAACAATGTCCACAGCATCTTCACCAGGAGTAGATTCCATCTCAAGAAACCACTCTCTGTGCTCATCCATAAGAAACAACTCCTCATTCATTCAAGTTTTATCATGAGATAGTAGCAATTCAGTCACCTCTTCAGGCTCCTCTTCTAATTCTAGTTCTCTTGCTGTTCCCACCACATCTGCAGTGACTTCCTCCACTGAAGTCTTGAATCCCTCAAAGTCCTCCATGAGGGCTGGAATCAGCTTCTTCCAAACTCCTGTTAATATAGATATTTTGACCTTTTCCCATGAATCGTGAGTGCTCTCAGTGGCATCTAGAATGATGAATCCTTTCCAGAAGGTTTTCCGTTGACTTTGCCCAGATCCATCAGATGCCTTACTATCCATGGCAACTACAGCCTTATAAAATGTATTTCTTCAATCATAAGGCGTGAAAGTCACAATTACTCCTTGATCTATGGGCTGTAGAAAGGGTGATTTGTTAGCAGGCATGAAAACAACATTCATCTCCTTGTACTTCTCCATCAGAGCTGTTGGGTGACTGGGTGCATTGTGGATGAGCAGTAATATTTTGAAACAAATCTTTTTTTTCTGAGCAGTAAATCTCAACAGTGGGCCTAAAATATTCAGTAGACCATGCTATAAACAGATGTGCTGTCATCCCATATTTGTTGTAGAGCACAGGCAGAGTAGATTTAGCATAATTCTTAAGGTCTCCTAGGATTTTCAGGAATGGTAAATGAGCATTGGCTTCAACTTAAAGCCACCAGCTACATTAGCCCCTCACAAAAGTCAGCCTGTCCTTTGAAACTTTGAAGCCAGGCATTGACTTCTCTCTAGCTATGAAAATCCTAATGGCATCTTCTTCCAACAGAAGGCTGTTTCGTCTACATTGAAAACCTGTTGTTTAGTGTAGCCACCTTCACCAATTAGCTAGATATTCCAGGTAACTTGCTGCGCCACCTTGCACTTTTATGTTATAGAAAGACAGCTTCTTTCCTTAAGCCTCATGAACCAACCTCTTCCAACCTTTCTTCTGCAGCTTCCTCACCTCTCTCAGCCTTCACAGAATCGAAGAGAGTATGGGCCTTGCTCTGGATTAGGGTTTGGCTTAATAGAATGTTGTGGTTGGTGTGATTTCCTATCCAGACCAGTAACAATTTCTCCATGTCAGCAATAAGGCTGTTTCACTTTCTTATCACTCGTGTGTTCACTGGAGTAGCACTTTTAATTTCCTTCAGGAACTTTTTCTTTGCATTCACAACTTGGCTGTTAGGCAGCAAACAGCCTAGCTGTCAGCCTGTCTCAGCTTTTGACAGGTCTTCCTCACTAAGCTTAATCATTTCTGGCTTTCGATTTAAAGTGAAAGATGTGTGACTCTTCCTTTCACTTGAAAGGCCTAATTTCAATATTGCTGTGTCTCAGGGAACGGAGGGCCTGAGAAGAGGGAGCGGTGTTGGGAGATGGCCAGTAAGTAGAGCAGTCAGAACACAGGCAGCTTGTATTGATTAAGTCATAGTCAAATTACTAAAAACCAAAGCAAACAGAAAATCTTGAAAGCAGCTAAAAAAACACAGGTTACAAAGAGGGCACTGATGTCAGTTATCACTGCCTCCTCCTCAGAAACAACGGGGGACAGAAGACAATGGAATAACATCCTTAAATTGTGAAAACAAACTCCACGAAAACCACAAAACCAAAAAACCTGAACTCTATATCCAGTCAAAATGTCCTTCAAGAATGAAAGCAAAATGAAGACATTTTTCAGACAAACACAAACTAAGATAATTCATCACCGGCAGATCTAAACTATAAGAAATGCTACAGTACAAGTTCTTTAGAATGATGGGAAAGCTATCCCATAATGTATTGGTCTATTCAGGCTGCTACAACAAAATACGATAAACTGGGTAACTTATAAACAGATATTCATTTTTTACAGTTCTGGAAGCTGGAAGCCCAAGCTCAGAAAATCGGCAGATTTGGTGTCTGGCGAGGCCCACTTTCTGGTTTATAGATGCTGCCTTCTCGCTGTGTCCTCACATGGCAAAAGAGGCAACTGAGCCCCCTCAGGCCTTGTTATAAGGGCACTAATCCCATTTCTGAGGGTCCCACCCTCACGACCTAATCACCTCCCAAAGGCCCCCACCTCCTAGTACTATCACCTTAGGGATTAGAAGTTCAACATATGAATTTGGGGGGCCACACACATATTCAGACCGTAAACATAGCAACCTGCACTTTCAAGGAGGACAGGGGAGCATCAGACATGGTAAATATTTTTGTAAACATAAAAGACTTTTCCCTTTAATTTTTTAAAAATACATATGATTCTTTAAGCAAAAATCAAGACAGTATTTATAATGTATATAGATGTATATAGACATATGAGTATAATGTATAATGTCTGTAGATACATGACAGCCATATCATAAAGAATGGATGAACAAAGGGAGCTGTACAGGTACAAGATTTTTGTATTCTATGTGAAATGGTACAAAAGTAGCTCTAAGTTGCCAATACAAGTTAAGGGTGCATATTTTAATCCCTAGAATAACTGCTAAAAACTAATGCAAATAGGCATAACTAAGAAGCCAATGGGCAAATTAAAATAAAATTCTAAAATGTACAATTAACTCAGAAGAATTCAGGACAAGAGGAACAGAGGAACAACAACCAGATGGGACCAACAGAAAGCAAATAGAAAATGTAGGCCTAAATCCAACCATCATAATAATCATATTAAATATTAATAGACTAAGCATTCCAATTAAAGACAGAGATGTTCATAATGCATAAAAAAGCAAGACCTAAGTATACACTGCCTACAAGAGATATACTGTATATATAAAAACAGTGGGTTGAAAGTAAAAGTAAAGAAAAAACATAGGAAAAGATATACCACACAAATAATAAACATAAGAAGACTGAGTGGCAGTAGTATCAGATAAAGTTCACTTCAAGACTAAAAGTATTACCAGAGATAGAGAGGGACATTTCACAATGACAAAAGTGTCAACTCATCAGGAAGACAAAACAATTATATATCTCTACTGAATAATGACACTTCCAAATATAGGTGGTACCTCGTTTTATTGTGCTTTGCTGATACTGCACTTTTTACAAATTGAAGGTTTATAGCAACCATGTATTGCACAAGACTATCAGCACTTCTCTTCCAACAGTTTGTGCTTACTTTGTGTCTCTCTGTCACATTTTGGTACTTCTTGCAATATTTCAAACTTTTTCATTGGTTTCAGTGCAATACCGTAAACCTTGACTAACACCATGGGACCCATACAGAGTGCCACCAGTGGGGCCAGAAGTGCTCCCAAGAAACAGAGAAAAGTAAGGTCAAGAAAAAGTTGACTTGCTGAATATATACCAGAGATTGAAGCCTGTAGCTGCCTTTTCTGACAGACAATTCATCTTATACACAGATGGCATAAACTTACAGTATCGATAAATACAGTACAGTACTGTAAATGTATTTTCTGTTATGATTTTATTAATACCATTTTCTTCTCTCTAGCTTACTATATTGTAAGAATACAGTATATAATACATATACAAAATATGTGTCAATCAACTGTGTGTTATCGGTAAGGCTTCAGGTCATCAAAGGCTATTAGTAGTTGAGTTTTAGAGGAGTCAGAAGTTATACATGGATTTTCAACTGCATGAGAGGTTGGCTTCTCTAACCCCCGTGTTGTTCAAGATTCAACTGTAATAACGATTGTTCATATATTCTTTGCAAGGCACAGTTCTAAATGTTCCATATACATTATTTCATTTTGTCCTCCCCAAAACCTTTAAATTAGGTGCAGTTATTATGATTTTGCAAATCAATGAGTGAGACCTAAAGAGATGAAGTGATTTGTCTCTTTAGTCACACAGCTAAGTGTGTGTGGAAGTGGGACTAGATCTAGAACTGCATGACTTTAAGACCCCTTTTATTATAAGAATGGGGTAGATGCAGGTTTTACATCTCCTGCTCTGTAGACAAAAGGTAGTAGCATAGGTCATGGTCGTGTAAATACATGCCTGAATGTTACCTTTCTGGTTCCCTTGTCTCCTTCCTAGTAAGGAGAATATGCAGGTCCAAGAGGCCCCAGAGGGAGGGAATCCCACGGATGTGGGGTATATGCCTGTGTCTGAGAGTCAAGGGATCTGACTGCATGTCTCCATTGTTCCTAACTTCCTATGTGACCTTGGGCAAGTCACTCCACTTTTCTTCACCTCTGCTTGCTCATAGTAAGTCAGGATGAACTCAGATCTTTTCCCAAAGTTACTTAGCCTACCACTAAGGTTTATTTCAGTGTCCAGGAACTAGAAAGACGTCTCTTGGCAAAATTTTGCTTGTGGATCATGAATTTAACAGTATCCGTGGTGTCATCGATAGCTTTAAGTCCCAGATATTTTCCAATAACTAAACTTAAGTAATAAAACCAGGATCTCTGGTTCTGAATATGGTTTTCTTCAATCTCTGACTCCATCCAATCTCCCTGCTGCCCGAGATCCATTATGTTCCAGTCAGTGGTACTGGCTTATCGTTCATTGACCTTGGCTGGATCACTTTTTTTGCTTGTAGGGCACTAATTCCTATAAAAGGAAAAAACTCAAGGGTATAATAGTCATTGATTCTTGGCAACCTGTGCTCTGGGGTTGGGTGGCTAATTTCTGCCACCTACAGAAAGACCTGCAGTCTGGGGTGGGAGGAAAAGGTTGATTCCGCTTCTGACTCCCTTGCAGAACTCGGTTCCCAGGTCTCTGCTGCAGCCCTAGACTAACGGCATGGGGAATTGATATGGGGCCTCTCCTCTGAGGAATTCATCAATCCACAACTTTTCATTAGGTAAATTAAAGAACTAAATAAAGAACGAAAGCTCTCATTAATGCCTTCCTGGCACCAGAATCTTGTCAGTTTCTGGAATCTCTCTAAGGTTTCCCACCTTGCTCTTTTTGTTTGCTTGTTTTGTTTTTTAAAATAATTGTGCTGGAAAAATCACCCTGCTTGGGGGGGAGAAAAAAAGTGGAGCAGAAGGAGGTGTGGTGCAGATTCAGTATGCTGCTGCAGTGGTTTTGAGAATGACAGCTTGGGCCATAGCCAGTGGAAGAATTCACCTTCCCGATCTTCCCAGAAATGGCTTCTAGGATGAGGTTACGGGCATAAAATATACTTTCCCTTTGACTCCCTGTGTAACTTTGGGAAATGAATTTAACCTTTCAGTGGTCCTATTGTGAATGTCCAAGGTGTTGCCTCCCATAATTTTGTGATAATTAGGAGTGTCTGGGAAAAATAAAGTGACCCTACAAAAGTGATACTTCTGGCGACAGCTAAAACTATCCTGGTTTTTAAAATGGAGGAGCTTTCTGGTTTTTCATAAATTTATGTCCTCAGTTTACGCTGAGACTGAGCTCTCCAGTTGGTTCCAAGGGTGTGTAAATCAGATGTCAGCATCTTGTAGTCTGTGGGCCGGTGACGATAAGGGTCAGATTTGCACACACACGGGGGCCAGATGGCCCCGCCTTTGCTCATGACGCCCATCTGCTCTCTCCGTCTTGCCACAACTCCTGCTGCTTGCAAGAACTGATCCACATTTGCTAACCTGGACCTCGTGGGAGTTAGAGCCAGTCACCAAAGAAGAAGAGAAGGCCCTTAGCTTGGCAAAACTTTTGAAAAGTTTCCACTTTCTTATCTAAAAGGGGGGAAAAAGCACCTGGGAATGGAGACCAAAGTTTCCCTAGGACTGCTGAAGTGACCACCAATGAATAATCAAATGTTGTCAAATTCTCACAGAAAGAATTTCCCAGAAGGGTAACAGGTAACCAGATATCATTTAACTTTCCTGGGCCTTAGTTGTCTCATCTGTAAAATGAGGCAGAAACTCCAGAGTCACTGGAGAATCCACAGTTCTTTCCTGTCTTGACTGTCTAAGAGTCTGTCTTTGGATTATTATTATATTCAAGTATTCTTGCTAAAGGCTGGCATTGCCTAAAATTAGTCATTTTCTACTTTTTTCCTAAACAAAATAATCTCCATTCCTCTCTTCCCCTTTCCCACACTATGAAATACTAAGATTAGTAAAAACCCGTGACCTTTACCTTGCTTTAGCTCAGCAAAGACAGGTGGGTTCCATCCTCCTATGGATATATTTCAGGTCTCACCGTTGACTTTTCTTAGGTATATATAGGGTCTGGGGAGGATTGCTATTCCCGGCTAACACTATCTCCTCTATGCTAAAGACCTACTCAAATATTCTAGCCTTAACTTCTCAGCAAAATTCTATTCTTATATTTCCAGTTACTTGCAGGGAATTTTCACTTGGAAACAACCTCTCATCATAAGTCAGTCAGCAGATATTTTTGAGCAGGTATTATATATCCACCATTATGGGTAATCTAGAAGCAGCATTAGACATCACCTCTGTTCTTAAGGACCTTAACTTACAAGTCTGGAGAAAAAAACTAAGATACATTTACCCAGCAAACGCTTGTTACAGGTCTATTTGTGTGAGATTCTATAAAGCCCGATGGGACATGTGACCATATATCCCAATTTGCCGAGAATGGTCCTACTCATACCTGTTGTATTGGTGTACTTATTAACATCAATGCTTTTGACCTTCGCAAGTATCCTCGTATGGATAATGAATTATAAGATTGCTTTAAAGATGGCAAGTGACAGGGCCTTAGTATCCTCATCGGTGTGAGTCAAGTCAACAGAGAAAATTACCATAGCAACTAAGAGTAATGATGACAGGTGCTTCGTTAGCCGGAAGAAATATAGTTCCCTGGGTATTTTTCAGTTTGGATAAGGCAATTCCTTCCATTATCTGAGATATTTGTATAGGCTATACTGGTGGTATTGGTTAATCTAATGCAAAGGGCTATTTTCTCCAGGTTAAAATTCTGATCAGCGTCTATGTCTCTGGGACAGGCTTAGCCAATTGCTGAGACATGTCAGGTCTCTCCTCTGAGGAGTGGGCCAAGGAGAAGCCTTACAGAGCCGGCACAGAGTAAACCATAGAAGGCTGTGTGGTCAATATAAAAGAGAAGGAACTGAGGTCTCATCAGCTCAGTCCACAACCACGCCTGGGCGTCTGCTCCGTGCCAGGCACTGCCTTTGGTCAACAGGGCTGAAGGAATTTTATGAGCAAAGCCCGGTGGTAGGAAATAGCGGGTATGTGGGGCCCACAACTTGGCACTGGCAGAAGGATAGGGTGTGAGTCAGTGGGTGGTGGGCGTGCTGGGGGAATAGGCAGAGGCCAGGTGATGGAGACCTACAGCAAGAAGCATCCTGTTTCTTAAGTTTGGCAACGAAGAGGCACCTCAGCTGTAGCTCCGTCCCAAGGGCTCTGAATGTCCCAGCGGCCACAACATTTGCAGCAAGATCATGTTTTTCAGGGTTCCTGGTGATCTCCGAAAACCTCTCTGTCCCCACCAGGGCTCTGTGCAGATGCGGGCTGTTCACGCTTTCAGACTTAGCAGTGCTGATGAGACAGGGTCTGGAACAACCAGGACAGACAGTGCCAGCTGGAACAACCGACCCTGGGCAGACGTCCCTGTGTTTGGCAGCACCTCCAGGTGCTACAAGAGAACCGGTGCAGCAAGGACAATGGATTCACGTGGGTCCAGGGAGGGATGTTTGTGTCTTCCTGGGTGTGCAGCAGTAGCTGACAGCGCTGGCTGGCACCGAAGACCTGCTGATTCCTTTGATTGTCCCTCCCACTGGTGGACTGGAGCAGTCCAAAGGCCACGTAACCCAGCCTGGAGTACCACCCGTCTGCCACTGGATCTTGACCTCCCAGCCAGTCTGAACTGCACTGTGCAAAGCTGGTGATCGTATTTACTCTGGCAACACACGTTCTTGGCACCAGGAGCAGAGCAGTGTGGGTTGATGCATAAACACAGGAATTAAAAAAAAAAAGGCTCATATTAGTTTGGAATGAGTAAGTAGAATCTATCAAAAAGGTAAAATGTAAAACGAGCAGGAAAAACTGGCTCCAATCACATGAAAAGAACATGCCAACAAAGACTCTTTTCAAAGAGGAGAATGGGCCAACTAATACCTCTTGTATAACCTGGATGGAACTGGAGACCATTCTTCTAAGTGAAGTATCACGAGAATGGAAAAACAAACACCGCATGTACTCACCATTAAAGTGGAGCTAATCGATCAACACTTATGTGCACATATGGAAATAACATTCATCGGAAATCAAGCACGTGGGAGGAGGGAGAAGGGGATGGGTAAATTCACACCTAATGGGTATAACACACACTATCTGGGGGATGGGCACACTTATATCTTTGACTCAAATGCTACAAAAGCTATTGCTGTAACCAAAATATTTGTACCCCCATAATATTCTGAAATTAAAAAAAGACAATATTAAAAAAAAAAAAGAAAGAAATGACCAAGAACTTTTAAAATCAAGTACAAGCTGGGAACAGTGGCACACACCTGTAATCCCAGCTACTCAGGAGGCTGAGGCAGGAGGATCATTTGAGCCCAGGAGTTGGAAGCTGCAGTGAGCTGTGATCGTGCCTGTGAATAGCCACTGCACTGCACTCCAGCCTGGGCAACACAGCGAGACTTTTTCCCTAAAAAAAAAAAAAGAAAGAAAGAAAAAGAAAATCAAGTGCAGATGTTTGTTTCCCAGTTTGCTAGACACAAGCACTAAACACAACATCTGCAAGAAACATCTCTTTTAGGCCCAAGAGAGGTTTTTCTTCAAGTTGCATGAAACTTTTCCCCTTCACTAACTCATTTCAATATTAATAAGTCTTAAATTATTACCTTTTCTCCTATATTGCAAGAGTCTGACCATATGAAGAATCAGTGATGTACTAAGGGAGTGTGGCAGGCATCCTGTTCCTTTGAGGACTGCAGAGATGCTAGGAGATGGAAACTGTCTTGAAGAAAAAGGCCTGTCAGGTCACTGGCTGACTTGTGGCCCATGCTGGGTCACGTGGTTGCCGAGTCCCTCTCATTCACCCAAAATGCCTCCATGAGTATGTTCCAAGCTGGGCACTTGGGAGGCACATGATTACGACTGTTTTTAACTGTGACTCTCACAGGAGAGAACTCTCCACTTTATCATCCTCCTTTATAAGTTTCAGCTCATGTTTCATTATCATTGACACCAATGCTCCTCAAAGTGTGGTGTCTGATGACTTGAGGAGCTTGGGCCAGAACATAAATCAACATGCTGCTTCCTTCCTGGAGAGAGTCAGGCTCTACAGTCCCTGCCTGCCCAACCACAGTGTGCTCGGTGAGGCAGTTGACACACATTAGGGTGCCAGCTTCTCCTCTTGATGTGGAAGAGTAACCGTTTGCACCAACGTCTGCCTCCAGACTGCACTTTGAGGGGTGCTGACATACACCTGACTTTCACTGACGTCATCTTTATCTGTCTAAACTTTTTCTTTTCTTTTCTTTTTTCTTTTTTTTTTTTTTGAGACTGTTTCTCACTCTATCATCTGGGCTGGAGTGCAGTGGCAAGATCACAGCTCATTGCAGCCTTAAGCTCCTGGGCTCAAGCGATCCTCCTGTCTCAGCCTCCCTAGTAGCTGGGACTACAGGCACATACGGCCATACCTGGTTAATTTTTCTATTTTTTGTAGAGACGGGGTCTCACTCTTGCTCAGGCTGGTCATGAACTCTTGACCTCAAGCGATCCTCCCGCCTCAGCCTCCCAAAGTGCTGGGATTACAGGTGTGAGCCACTGTACCTGGCCTTGTCTGAATGTTTTTAAAAAAACAAATTTATTTTGAAACAATTTCAAATCTACAGAGAAGCTGCAAGAGTAAAACAAAGAACTCCCGTGTGCCTTCCGTCCACACTCCTTTTGATACCACCCATGATGTGCTTGCTACTGAAGGATCCAATTCATGATCACATGGTCTAGTCTCTCTCCATCTGGAACTTTCTCTGAGTTTCATGCCCTTGACCTTTCTGAAGATCACATTTTTAAGAATGACCCTTAATTTGGGCTGTCTTGTGCTTCCTTGTGACTAGAGCCAGGTGATGCCTTTTGGGCCAGAATGTCACAGAAGTGACACTGTGGTCTCCTCCCTGCATCCTATCTAGTGGCCCCTGATGTCAGTGTGTCCCATGGATGGTGGTAACTTTGATCACTGGATTAGGATAGTGTCTGCCCCATTTCTCCACTGTAAAGTTACTGTTCTCTTTTGTAACAAATAAGAATTATGTAAATATCTCATTACTCATTCCACTGTCACCTGCTTGTTTCAGCACCCATTGACATTTCTAATTGTATTATTCCCTCTACGTTTGTTAGTTGGCATCCTATAATAAGGAGGAACTTTCACATCTCCCATTTATAAATAATTTGTTTATAAACAAATGAGGTATAGCCCATTCTATTACTCTACCCTTCAATAGGTTATAAACCTTCACTATCATTAATTATTTTGATGCTCAGATTTTGATGGCTGGTTTCCCATGGAGCTGGCTTCTGTATCATTTTGACACGTGCCTGTCATTCTTCGAGCACTTCTGTCACAATGAGCTCCTCCAAGCTATCTGGTACTTTTCCTGCTGCAGGTCTGAATCAGTCAGCCAGATCTTTAAGGAGCCTTGATCCCTTTTCCTGGAGAGGGATATTTAGAAGCCAAGATTTGGTGCAAAGTGTGCCCTTTGTCACTGGAGTGTTGCTTCTCCCAGGCTCTCTCAGTGGACAGAGCTAGGAAGTACATGTATTTTTATCCATCCATACAGTACATGAACACATACATAGGTATGTACATACATACACCTTTACAGCTATACTCCTGTCTCTATTTCTCTAGGTATGTTTAGTTGCTCACTCCCTTGTAGGCAGCCATTCTCTCAACTACATGAGCTGCCTCTCGCCCTGCTCTGACCAATGCCAGCTTATTACCAGCTGCCTCTGCCACCTTGCTCCGATATCATCGTTGCACAGGCCACTGTCACTGCTCTGCTTGTGCCTGACCAATCACTGTTGGGCTGAATTAGGAAGGAGAGGAAAGAAGCCAAATTGTAGTTTCTTAATTAGAAGAAAAAGTAAGCAAAGGCTCAATTGCCATTACCTGCGATGGGGACTCCTGTGTTGCACCTTAGGATTTAAACCATGACAGACAGCTCATCTACCAGGATGGTATGAACGTTGAAATGAAAGGGGCTTAAGTATCTCCAAGTCTGCTTTCAGGACTGTAATCACAGCCAGGAGGGTGGGAGGAGTGGTGCTTGTACGTTTCGCAGTACATTTCAGCCTTGGCTCTAGCAACAGGAAGGGGGCTAACAGCTCTGGCTTTCACGTTGCTAAATCAGTAGGGTGCTCATCAACTGGTCTAGACATGCTTCATGCCTCAGGAAAGAAGATGAAAAACAGACAATTGATTTTTCAGTGGTACTGAACTTTAAGGGGGCCTTTGGAAACGCAAGGGTGTTCCATGTCACAATGCCTGTGCCCACTGACATTTAGTGATCAAGAGCCAGGGGTGTGAATGTTCTATGGTCAACAGTTTTACATGACAATGGCTTGTCCCATTCAAATGCCAATGGAGCACCCTCTAAGAGATACAAATGGGTGATCACCCACAGGGGTACAGTTTATAATGCTGCAATGTCATTACCGCTGTCATGTTTGAGAGGGACCATGTTCTTCAGTCTCCACCAGATCAGAGTAAAACAACCGTAACTACCAGGAATAGAAGTGGTTGTAGGGGCTGCTTTCACATCTTCTAGGTGCCCAACCATTGTGTGCCGTCCCGAGTGAAAGAGCAGCACCCTTGTGAAACCCACGGCCCCCCTCTCAGTGCTAGTGGGCAGCACGGCATTGGGATAAAACCCAAGAGATCAAGTGATCCTGTGTTTGGACCTCTGTTGAAATTAGCATCAGCAAAATAAATGTGTTTCTATAGTGAGGAATGACCGTTTACCTAATGGTGAGCTCACATTTCCTATCATTGGGTCAACAAGTATTTGCTAGCACTTCCAGACTGTAATCTCCTTGACCTTGACGGCAACGGGCTGGCTGGGAGGCTTATGTAATCATCCCCGATATCTTGTGATTAGTAGGCAGTCAATAGCTGATGACTCAAAATTTGATTTTTCCCAGCCTGACTGTTAACCATCACACTGGGTGAGGGCTCATGTCTATGTTTCTACAGTGCTTCAGTCATCTCACTTATTCCCATGTGAGATAAGACTGAGATCTGTAACCTTTTGGACTGGTTAAGCAAGGGAGAAGGAGTAAAGCCCTTTCCTGTTTCACCTTTTCTCCTTCCCTCCTGTCTCCCCTCCCTCCCTGCCTCTGATTTATGGGCCGGCAGAAGCTGATGCGAGAGAGACCCTGATCTTGGTGATCAAGATCAAATGGCCCTACTGCTGAATTGTGCTACTTTAAGCAAAGAGCTGAGGAGCAGGATATGTAGGCTCGGGAGGACAGTCAGGGCCCTAGATGTAGGCTGGCGTCTGCCATGAACTCTCTGTTCAATGTTCAGCAAGTCTCTTAACCTCTCTGGGCCTCACCATCTGCATCTGTAAAATTGGTAGGTTGGACCGCATGATGTCTTAACATCTGTGGTTCTGCAGGGCCTTATGAAACTCTGAATCACGGTCACATCCTGAATGATAGCACAAGGATGACACAGTGACAAGGAAGACAGAGTGAAAGTGTAGCCTGTGATAACACCAGAAAGACCATTCTCTGGACACGAAAATTCAAACTACTTTTTCTGAATGGTTTTTATCTTTTTTTGTTGTTTGTTTGTTTGTTTTTGTAGTTGCAGGAATAGCAGCAGATGGCCATTAGAGCTGCTGCCTTCCTAGCTGGGAGGATAAACCAGACCAAAGATCCAGGGGTGGAGGAGACGGTCTGTTTCCCTTAGCTTCACGTCTAGACCACAGAAGTGATCTAGCCCACGTTCACCCAAGACGTCTTTCTGTTCCCCCAAGGAAGGAGGGCTGCAATGGCTGGGCACTTCCTCCACTCCCAGCAGCCTCTTTTAATCTTTGAAATCCCCATCCCCTTTTAACATAGCATGGCGGAAAGTTATGTAGACTAAATGACTTGGTATCTGTGTGTCCTGATACTTTACTTTTCTTTCCACCATTGTTTCCATTCCTGAAAAGTAAAAAAGTATTTTCTCCATGATTTCTCAGTTTTCCCTTTCACCTTAAAAAATGCCTCTGCATTGTTTGTAAACTGTCTTAAGTCCACTTTGGAAATGAGTTATAAAATGACAGTGCTATAGGTGTCTAATTGGCTTTGTGTTGGAGTCAAGAAAAAAAGCAGGAGTCGTGAACTGTAGAATTACAGAACGTCAGAAGCAGAGGGGACAGGGGAGAATATTTAAATCAATGTTTTTCAAATTGCAGGTTGTAACCCATTAATGGGTCCTAAAATCAATCTAATGAGTTACAACCAGTATTTTTTTTAAAAAAAAAATAATATGGAATAGAGTAGAAAATACCAGAGTAGATCACACACACTAAAGGTTTATTTAATGAAACTTTGTTCAGGCAAGTTCTGACTTGCCTAAAATATGAAAGCCATTAGAAACCATGAAAATAAGAAGTTAGCACAGTAGAGTAAAGCATTTTATTATATAAGTGATTCTATGTGATTGGTTATTGAGATGTCCGATTTAATTTAGAACGTCTTTGGACAATCCACTGAGAAAACCAATTTATTCAATATTTATTGAGTGCCCAGATGCGTGAGGGAGTGTGCAAAAATAATTAACTAAAATATTAATTATTAGGTCCTATAACCACTAAAGATATTAATTTATAATTTAAAAGCTCCCAAAAAAGGAAATTTCTAGGCCCAGAGGGTTTCAATGGTGAATTCCACCAAACATTTAAAGAATAATTAACAATAATTTTACACAATTTCTTTCTGGAAAAAGAGAGGGAACATTTATCACTTCATTTTATGAGGCTAGTATTACCCTGATGCCAAAACCAGACCAATAAGCCTTCTAAAGGTAGACACAAAAATCCTCAACAAAATATTAGCAAATCAAATATAGCAATGTATGAAAAGAATTATACACCATGACCAAGTAGGATTTATTTCAGGTATGCAATGCTAGGTCAACATTAAAAAAATCAGTCAAGGTAATCCAATGTAAAGAAGAAAAGTCACATGATTATATCAATTGATAAAGAAAAAGCATTTGGCAAAATCCAACACCCACTCATGATAAAAATTCTCAGCAAACTAGGAATAAAGGAAATCTTCCTCAACTTGATAAAGAGCAGCTATAAAAAGCCTACAAGGAATATTATGCTTAATGGTGAAAGACTATTTTCCCCTAAGATCAGGAACAAGACAAGGATGTCCACTCTTACCGCTCTTATTCAACGTGGTACTAGACATTCTAGCTACTGCAAGAATGCAAGAAAAAGAATTACATGCAAACAGATTGGAAAGGAAGAAATTAACTGCCCTTATTTTCACATGACATGATTGTCTACATAGACAATCACATGTAATCTACAAAAAACTCCAGAGCTTATAAGTGAGTTCAACGAGTTTGCAGGGTATAAGATCAATACACAAAAATCAATTGCATTTCTATGTACTAACAATGAACATCTGAAAACCAAAACTTAAGAACACGATACAATTTAAAGTCACTCCAAATAAAATAAAATACTTATGTGCAGAATCTGTATGCTGAAAATAACAAAATGCTGATGAAAGAAATCAAAGAAGATCTAGATAGAGAGACATACTATGTTCATGATTGAAAGACTCAACATAGAAAAATGTCAATTCTTCTAAAATCAATTTAATGCAATTTTGATCAAAATATCAGCAAGAGTTTTGTGGACAGAGACAAGGTTATTCTAGAGTTTATATAAAAAGAGGTAATAGAATAGCTATAACCACATAAAAATGTTCAACATAATTAACCATCAGAGTAATGCAAATTAAAATCACAATGAGATGTCACTACACACATTTCAGAATTGCTAAAATAAAAAATAGTGACAATAGTTGAGTGCAGTGCATGTGCCTATAGTCCCATCTACTCAGGAGGCTGAGGCAGGAAGATTGCTTGAGCCCAGGAGTCCAGCCTGGGCAACATAGTGAGATCCCGTCTCTAAAAAAAAATAAATAAATAATGACAACACCAAAAGCTGATGGGGATGCAGAGAAACTGGATACACTACTTGTGCATTGTAAAATGGTACAGCCACTCTGGAAAATGGTTTGGCAGTTTCTTCTAAAACTACATGTGGAACTGCAACATGACCCAGCAATTTCATTCTTTGGTGTTTATCCCAGAGAAGTGAAAGATTAGATCTGCATAAAAACCTGTACAGGAATGTTCATAATAGCTTTATTCATAATAGCCCCAAACTAGAAATAACTCAAGTGCTCTTCAATATATTAATTGTTAATCAAACTGTGGAAAATCTATACCATGAAATAGTCCTCAGCAATGAAAAGGAACTGATACATGGAACTACTTGGAGGAATCTCCAGGAAAGTGTGCTGCTGGGTGGATAAATCCAGTCCTCAAAGGTTACATACTATGAGTCCATTTATATGACATTCTTGGAATGACAAAATTATAAAAATGGAGACTAGACTTGGTTGCCAGGGGTCAAGGACCATGGTGGGGGTCGGGGGGGAGAGGTGGTGTGGCTATAAAGGACACAAGAGATCCTATGGTGGGAATGTCCTATAACCTGATGTGACTCATGTCAATATCCTGGTTGTGACATTCTAGTTTTGCCAGATGTTACCCTAGGGGAAAACTCAGTCTACAGTATGTGGAATCTTTCTGTATTATTTCTTACAACTGCATGTGAATCTACGATTATCTCAAAATAACAGGATTTTAAAAAAAGAAACACGAGGGCTCTCTGTTTGGACTTAGTTTGACTTAAGCCCAAACAGAGTAAATGGAGTAAAAAATGTATACTTTGGGAAAAGACTAAAATAACTATAGGAGGATTCTAAACAGCTTGGTGACAGTGACATGTCTTTGTCTTTCTATATTCCCAGACAGTACTTGGCCACAATCATAACCTTGCCCATAGAAACACTAAATAATTTTGTTTTGTGTTATTATTAGTGTGGGATAGAAGTCGCCCTGTCAAGCAGTTTAATTTATGAAGGTAAATGTAAGTCACATATGTATGACAGTAGACAACACAAATGTGGTTCTGTGTGAACAAGCCAATATTTTGTGAAGGGAGATGCTCTTTGATAGCATAACAAAAACATAATCAGAGTCCTTTTTCATAATATTGGGTTAAATAGTTGTGTTTCCCTCCCATGAGGTTTTGTGTGGCTTGCTTTTGTCCTATCCTGCAACTACATTCATTAGCACAGGAAGCAGGGGTAGTGTAACTCCTGTGTTCTAAGGAAAACGTTCACACTCATACTTCTGGGGCCTCTGGGCCCTTAGGAAGTGCCTCGGGAGTCCACAGGGGGGAATGGGCAGGGTTCCCTACTTCCTGCAACTTCCACCTTGGGCAGCTTTTTTTCTATCTATTTTGCACGTTGGGTTCATGTAAAATTTGGTTTAAGAACAGATTCCATTGCTTTTCACAAGGTTGACAAACCACGAATGGCTCCTGTGTGAGTCTGCTGCCGAAGGGCTGAGGTTGCAGGGGGAGACCCATGCCTCCCGATGCCCTGTCTGGGAGGATAGCAGAGGGGCTGAGATGAGGCACGAGAGGTGTCTCCTGTCACTCTTTCTCTCCGACTCCTGTCACTACCAGTAGAGTGTTGCTCTTTTCCCAGTAAGGACAGAGTATATCCTGCTTACAGAAGCTTCAGGGCAACATCAAGCCACTAAAATGCAGAAAAATGAACCAGTGTGAGAGGGATTTTTTAGAGAAAATACTTTTTCTTTGATTTTTCTTTTCAAAGCCTCAGTGTATATGTGTGTGTCTACGTGTGTGCGTGCGCACGCCCATAATATAGTGTATGAGTAAATATAAGGCATGAGGGCCCAAGGTGGTGAGGTCATTGATCAATAGGTGAGAAATGCCCCTGAAGAATTCAGATGGACAAATGCGTATCACATGAGCAAATGTGCAAAGCAGTGTTTGAAAAGAATTTATGAAAATATTTGGGGGTGCTATTTTCAGTATTTGGTTCAATAAATAATTGACTCATGGTGAATAATTAATAATAAAATAATTTCTAATAAAATGGCATGAGAATCATAAAATCAGTAAAATTTCACCCGGCTAATTCCACGTTCCAATAGGACCGAGATGTTCACTGAAAGGCAATCCACTAGGTGGCTCTGGAAGTGAGCCCGATAGAAGTGACCAATTTCTCTTTCCTGTCAACTCCAGCAGTGCGGGTTGTGCTGTGTGGTGTTTCCATGTTTTCTCTCAAAGACTCTTAAAGAGGGGTGAGCGCTGGAAAACTTGCTGTTCTTTGGTGGTGAAGAGCTCCCCTTTTATATATCGAAGCTTCATAAAACCTTTCCAAGTCCCCTCAGTGCTGTCATCAGGCACTAGGACCTGCCTTCAGCTCTGCAGAATGGTAAATAGAGAACTTAGCAGGAAGAGCATGGGTGCCCACGCCACATGGTGCCACCAGGAAGGGAGGGAGCTGTCCAGGGCCCGGGCACAGAGACTGCGCTTTGGGGATGGATTTCCACCTCCTCCGTCTCCCGTGGTGCTTAAGGCCTCTAGAACTTGCTGGGCTGGAGAAAGATGAGCTGAGATCCTGTAGTTGGCAAAATTCCCAGGGGCACTTGGATGGTACTTTCTGGGGACTTGGGCTTCGCGTCTTGCTGGGTTTGGCCTCAGCGCCTCTGCTCACAATAAGCAGTTCCCTTGGGAGCTCTGCTATGCCCTGTTTTTTGGGCAAGGGGGTGAGGTGGGGGGACAAACTGTAGTAGGAAATAAGCCCTGGCCGTTGATAACCCCTTTCTTCCTAAACAAGCTGCTGTTAAGAGTGGAATGAAATGTCCAAATGGCTTTGGCCATCCACACTGCAATTAGGAAAGAAAACCCAACCAACAAAAACACATCTAAACCGCAGACTAAATCACCACACTGTTAGAACCACCCCCCCCCCACCGCAAAAAAAAGCACTGTCCAGCCAGAACTGATGGCCACATAAGACCAGTCTGGGCTTTCTGAGCTCTCCAAAGGTCTAAGAAAATCCCAAAGGATCAGGATGGGTGAGCACAGGCAGGGTTCACACAGTCGGGTTTGCCCAAGGTGTTGCTGGTATACACCGAATGCTCCAGGATAATTGATAGCATCCCTATGTGTTCTCAGAGGTGTCCCAGTTTGGACCATAGATTTTATGGTCATCTGTTTTTTTTTAAAAAAAGAAAGAAAGCAACTGAAAACAACCTGCTGACACTAGACCTCAGCAAATCGGCTCTCCCGTCTCTTCCTCTGGGACCCTTCATTGGGGTTAGCAAACTCAGCCTGCAGGACAGATTCAGCTCCTGTCCTGTTCCTTAGCCCACGAGCTAAGAGTAGTTTTTACATTTCTAAAGAGTTTTAAAATGAAAACAAGGAAGAATACATGACAGAGACCACATATGGCCAGCAAAACCTAAAATGTTTACTATCTGGGGCTATACAGAAAAAGGTTGCCACCTGATCTTGTAGCTTTGGGTACAGGGCTGGGATCTTGGATCATTATTGATGTCTTTGGCCCCAAAGAAAGTTGTCAGTTGTGTATCCTCATCCTACCTTTGCCAAATCCAAGGCCCAACGCCTGGCCCAAGGCTGGGGTGGCACATTGGTGTTTGCGGAATGAACAACAACTCAAGCATGTCACTTACTCAGAGAGCCCCATGGGGACAGCAGAAGGCATATGTTGAGATTCCTCTCTCTCCTTCCCCAAGGGATAGTGACAGGAAGGAAGAGGAATGAGGGTTAGTTAAAGCCTTTTTGTGCTACAATAGCGTTTCTATTCTGGGGACAGGGAATGCTGAGGCCAAGGATCCTGCCTCTCTCCTGGTACACTTCCCCCATCATGGGCGGGTTTGGTGGTTTCCTACCACCAGCCCATCCTGAGGTCCAACCAGGCCCTCAGAGACCTGCATCATTCAACACCGTTCCATTCTAACTTTCACACTTCCGCGTGCTCTGTGGTCCTTATGCGTGCCGAGGACTGGGGAATGACGTTCCTTTTGCTGTATAAAGATAACTGTGTCCCCCCCCTCCCGGGGAATTGCATCCCTCCAGCATGAGGGAACCACTGTCCAGAGTCACCATTCTAGTCTCTCAGTTCTGTGAAATTGACTCTGGTTCAGGGGAATAGTTCTCGCAAAAAAAATCAAACCAAACACACACCTGCTTTGTCCTCCTGAATGGGTCATGGATGGGCTCTGGGACTTGAGGAAGCTCACTCCAGCCTTCCACCTCTTTACCTCTAGAAAGAGAGCTCCCTGGCATCCCTTCCAGCCTGGACTCGGCTGATGTGATGAAGTCCAAGTGAGAGTCTGGCATGCTCTTCACTCCTGTGACTCTTAGGAAGGACACAAATAGCGGACATGGTGCTTCTTGGAAGAGTTTATATTTAGAAGCCGTTTAAAAATGAACATGTTGGCCGACTCTCCGAAGTATTCAGGGCACTGCGAGAGCCCCTGGTTGCCTTATTCCTGCGAAACAGACTCGGGGCCCCTTCGGTAGAGCCGTTGGCAGGGGACGGGAGGCCTACAAGGGTCAGTATCAGATTAGGACCAGAACAGAACCCAGACTTCCTGACTTCTAGCACCTTCCAGCACCTCTCCATGCCTACCAGAGAGATGAATGTCCCTTATAGGAGCTGGGTTGAAACAGCATCTGGCACTGCCTTGCGGAAGATGAGCAGTAAATGTTCAACTGAATTATTATTATTCAGAGGTGGATATTTGCTATTGCACGGACATTGCTCTAGAGAAGTTTTTCTTTTTTTATTTTGTTTTTTACTCCAGACATCCCTGAGATGTCTGTCTCATAACTTACAATTAGGTAATGATTATGAAAACCGCATTGAATCTCAGAGACATTCATAGAAACCAGTGTTAACTGCAAATTGTGGGCTGTGTTTAAAAATCTGGAGAAAGTTATGCCCGGAGCGCACTTTTTGCATCCACCCACTAGCTGCTCAACTTTAATACACTCCGCCTTTCTACTGGAGAGCCACTACCGGTGGCAGAGGGCTTAGTGACACGGAACATCTGGTGGCAGTTTATCACTTGCCTCTCTCCCTGCATCCCTTTTTCTGAACTTTGAAATAAAACAGCTCTGGAAATCTTACTTAGGAAGAATGGCTGCTGTCCCACCAGGAGCTGGTTCATTTTGCTGCCTACAGAGTTTGTTTGATCAAATAGTTAAAAGCTGTGATAGCCACTTACAGTTTTCTTTCTTTTCGTCTGAATACATTTGTCTGCACCACACTGGGAGCAAGCGAGAGGGTAAGAAGAGCCAGACATGACCTTGGATCATTCAAAATGGGCGCAGAACCACCCTGGCCCCAGTATCTCTTCCCTAGCACTTACCTTCGCAGCTACCACCAGCCGTCACCGCCGCAACTTATAAAGCAATTACCCACTTCCTCTGTGCCTGACACCTGTAACTCGGCCATTCATCGTGATCCATCTCTTTGACAACCTAAGATCTAGATGTGGAAACAAATCGATTTTAAATATTTCTCCCCTTCCTCTGGCTCTAAGAATAGGACAGTTTCAGTTTTGTTTTTAACTGCCTTTATTACATTTTTGCTTTTGAGATACAAACCACTCTCTTCTACCACACACAAAAAAAACATCCATTCTTGTGATTTTAAAGTGCATTTCCCCTTGAACTTTGTGTACAAAAATATTTTTTTTTTTTAAAACATGCAGAAATTTCTTGACAAGGCACTTTTAGGCATAAAATGCAGACGAGTCCCCTGTTCTACATTCACATTGAAGTAAAAGTGAAACATCACAGCTGCGTCCTTGAAGTCCTCGCTGGCCCAGCGGCCTCTAGGAACCGATGGATGAGACTGTGAAGACGTTCATAGCTTTACAAAGTGTGCTGCGATGCTTCCAACCATGACACGGAAAAGCTGCCTGGAACAACAGCTGTCCTTCCTGGTTCCAGATGTGTCGTCCCACTGCAGGAAATTAAGATAAGCTGCCAAACTGTCTTTGGGTGACCCTACAAGGTTCCATTATCTGTGTAACTTCTTACCTCCAATGTCAGTGATCATGGTCAGGAGAGACACGATCAGGACCCCCCCACCCCAGAACAAAGAGCCACCAGGCCTCCATCCAGTTGTGGAATTTTATAAGGGGAAACAAATGAAAGACAACCAAGGTTTTCATTCCCTGTCCATTGAGAGGGAAGACCCAGAAAATGGACACTTCTAAAAAAAAAATGAACAAACACTTTTTTTGGTTTATAAGCAGATATAGCCCACTTAACATCCAAGTGACTACAACTAATGCTTGTTTTTAAAAAGCAAATGATATTCAAACATCAAAACCACCAAGCATTCTCCTAAAAGTTCAAACTTCACAATTTAAAAAAAATGTATCCTGTTTTATCACCATTAAAATTAAATCTTAGAGATAAATTCTACCATTGACTCTTAAATTGTTGCCATTTCTGGAGAACTGCAAAGTTCTATTGCTTCTCAACAGCTCCCCTATAACAAGAATTTTTTTTTAAACCCACTCAAATGCTTCCTATCTTTTAAGAAATATTCAAAGCTTATTAATTATATATCTTTATATGCTCCAGCTTATTTATGGTACCCAATTTGCAAATGCTCCCCAGGGCATTTGGAGGAATAAATATGAAACAAAAATGAAGTTGCTTCCCCATTCCTGGACAACTATCTGGGACAGGTGGCTGGTCCTTCTGGGGCAACCTGGGAAGGACACTGGCACTGGGGGCCACTTGTCACCATAACCTGGGGCTGTCTGAAGGCAAACTGCAGGTCAGGCTACAGTGAAGTCTCCACTTAAGAAAGCTGTCACCCTCCTAAGTGTGTAGGCCTATCTACTGATGGTGGCTATGGAAGAACGAGAGAATCCATCAGGTGGTTCCTGAGGCCATCTGAGAATACCATGGGAAGGAACTGGGCCAAAAGAGAAAGGTTGTATTGGGGGTGGGAGGGGGGTAAGTGGTAAACAGAAGGCAGCTAGAAGACAGTCTCCTCCCCCCGACTGAATGACAGCCCCGATGGGGGAGTCAGGCAAGCAGATTCTTGTATGGAGAAGAAGGGTCTTTGCAAGCAGGTGAGGACTTGTCTCTGAACTGTGTGGTGGGGTGAGCGTCCCAGGTGTGCTGGCTGGGGGCTTGCAACCTGTGCCCCTGGCAATAAAGCTGGGGTGAGCTGAGAGAAAGAAGGGTGGGAGGTGGGAAGGTTTAGGGCTGTTTTAGAAGAGATACTTATCACTGAATTACCATATTTCAAATGTTGACGTGGGGAATGTGTTAAGATCATTAGTACACAAAACTAAACAGACTTTATTCTTGGGTCACTTGAGGCCTTTTTCTTATGAACATAGAATGATCCTTAGTCGTAATATGTAAATGACAGTGCACTTTGTACCTTTCCTGCATGGGGGGTGAGGGGCACTTCTCAACACAAAATAAAATTCTTGGCCTACATGAAATCAGTTTTGCTTCCATTTGAGTTAGATTTATCCTAATAGTTCTGATCACCAAATTTATAATATTTAAAGTACTGTCTATATACTTGATATATGGTATGCTTAGATAAAACACAGTTCTGCCCAATTTCAGCATAAGATACAAATGTGATTTCTCCCAAAATTATATTATCATGTAATCTCAGAATGCCACCCACCTGGAAGAGGCACAAAAAACTAAGCACTAGATTGCAGACTAGTAACAGCCAGTTTTAGGAACAAGGATTACATCAAACACCGCCTAAGAGCATTTTTAAAAAGTCAAAACATTTTAAAGTTCAAAACTGAAAAAAAAACCCCAAACCCAACCACAAAACTCTAGGAGCCAAGGCACTCAATGCTTGCCTGACAGTGGTATACAAAGCCACAAACCAGGTCTTTTTCGATTAATCTAGAAAATTTAAGCCCAATAGCTGTGCCTCCAAATCTAGGCAACTGTACACTCCTCTTTCTGCTTGTCTTAGCAAAACTCTCACTTTAGTAAGATCAGGCAAAAAACAAAATAAAAGTCATTTAACCAAACTCCAAAAACAAACAGAAAAAAACCCCAACTTTCTACAAATATGTATGTAAAAAAATTTTTAAAACACCCCTAAGTAAAAACCAATCTTGCTCAAGGAAAATCACAGGTTTTTGGGGACCCCATCCGACAACGAATGTCCCAACAGTCTCTTTTACAATAACATTAACCAACACACTCTAGTCCAATATGGTTAACAACAATTAACCTCTGATATTTCAGAGTTGGCAAACATTTAAAATAACATAAGAACGTGGTGAGGTTTTTCTCCCCTATCCCTTTACACACTCACATACCATAAATAAGAACACCCAAATCAATGTCCCTGGGTCCTTGTAAAATGTCCTGGATATTGTAAATCACAGTCAAAATAAAACCAAACATTTTCCGAAGGCTTTGCAGACACATTGGATCTGCAAATCGAATGTCCTAAACACAGCATCAATGATGACGCTCCAGGAAAGGAGACCTAAAATTCTTTTGTGAAGAATGAGACACTCGCAAACCAGCCAAGCAAGTTCAGTCTTGTAACTGAGCCTTCTGCTGACTCAGGGTAAAAGTGAGCACTTAGAAAGCTCCCCCAAAAGCCAAGAGAAAAAGCTCAAAGTGTCCCACTCATGGCTGTCCTACCTTGTCATAACCCTGCAATCTGTGACACTGCACAGGAGCCAGTGGCTTTGGATAACTGGCGTGTTGCACTCTGCTGGCATACAGACGTGGGTCAGGAAGAGGGGAGAGGAAATGCCTGTCTCAGTCACAAGCTAATTTGCCCTTATTATCTTTTCCCGAACATTGGATGAACCATGGAAGAAAATAAAATGCAAAAAAATGAACTTGCAAAAAACAAAAGGAGCAGATCCCATCTCTCTTCTGTAGCTGCGTTAGAAATGTGTGACATTGGGTCAGCGTGTCACACAGCACAGAGATGAAATGCAAAGTAGGTGCAACGTGGAACAGCAGCAACGTGCCGGAAAGGCCTGGTGGTTGGAAGACACTCAAAGATGGATGGTGAGGGTCTGCTGGGAGGTGGCTGGGGGCTCAGCGACGTCTGGGTGACTGACGTTCCACATCCGACGGGACAGGAGAGATCAGGCCCCTCTAGCCTCACGGGCGCTGGCGCAGGCTTGGTCCCCATCCACACTCTTTCTGGCACCATCCTGCTCACACCCTCCTGGCTGCCACGGTGCCAAAGCGGACCAGCACACACTACCTCTGCTCCGAGCGCGAAACCGGTTCTGCAATCTGAACCCGGCTGGATTTGCTGGTTTAAGAAAAAAGTGAACAGGATCCTTCCTTTTCCAAAACTGTGCCTGATGGCAGTTCCGCTTTACCCTTCTCTTGGCTCCCATCTCCGTCCCTCGGCGAGTGGGGCCAGGCTTGCCTGCAGCAGCTCTGCCACGCTGTCACCTGCAGTCTCTAGTAATAGGGCCCTAGCTTTTCGTATCCTAAGTAACTAGGCCACTCTGGAAACAGACCGTAGGAGCACCGAGGGCTTCCAAACTGGTCGAAGGATATCCCCAAATCTGGTCCGTTGTGTGGCTCGGCCGTGCCCTGAGTGGATTTCAGCTCCGCCCGGATGATCCTGTAGTTCTTGCCTCTGTTGCTGTCCCAGTGCGTCTGGCCGTTGCACTCGTAGCACACGGCGAACTCCATCCTTTCGTAGGACTGAATCTTCTCGGGTAAGCTAATGTCAAAGGAGAACGTGTCCCTGTCCGAACCAGCGTAAGTGTCCTTCACGTACTGACAAGGGAAGTCTGTGAAGCTTTTCCAGGTGTCAAACGTCATCCTTATTTTCACGCTCTTCTCGAAGGCAAGGTTCTGAACCTTCACGGTGCCCGCCAGGGCCCTGTCCTTCAGCACGCAGTTCTCAAGGCACACGTGGTCGGCCTGGAGGCGATTTCTGAAGTCTAAGTAGTCTGCGGCTGGCTGGGAAAAGTCCAGAACAAAGCTCTCGCTCTCTGCTGTCGTCAGGCTCACGATGTTGTCTAGGAGCTCGGTGATGTTAAATGGGATATCTAACGGGTCATCGAATTCGGAGAACACTTTGACCATTGTCAGGGCCAGTCCTTGGTTGTCTGCGAAGGACACCCGCTTCTTCACCTTTTTCTCCTGGACAGCTGGGGCCACCATTCCACTGGCTTCATTCTTGCTGCCCAGCTGAATACAAGGTCTCAGGGGTTTGCTCGGCTTTGGCGAGATCTTGAAGGCAAACCTCTCTCGGCGCAAGGAAGGGGCCATGCAGTTGTATCTGTATTCTATGTCCACAGCCATCATTGGGTTAGATGAATAGGCTAGAACCCTGGCAAAAGAGGAAAAGAAAGAGAAAAAATAGCAAAGAGATCAGATAGATGTGTAAACCCAACATTCTAGCAGGGACTGGCGAACAATGTTTCCTTTCATCCCGCCCACGTGGCTACAGTTCAATATTAACTCCAGCGCCATCCAGCACAACACTGGCTTCAGGGAAGATTAAGTCGCAGGGGTGATGTTCAAGGTTAAAACAAACAAAAGAGCATGAAACCCGCTAGTTTTAACACCAAGTTCACAGGATTGTGGGTCAGGATTTCTTGGAGCTTTCGGTCTGCTAATGGGCCACAGAGGATAATGGAAAGTGCATATTGTTTGCAGAATTTCTCGAACTTACTTGCCTAAAGAACCCTTTTTTTTCTGGAGTATCTTCCACAAACAGCCACCCTGAGGAATACACTTTGGCAAATACTGATATTTATTTATTAATTGGCAAGTAAAAACTATATATATATTTATGGTGTACAACATGATGTTCTGATATATGCATACACTGTGGAAGGGCTAAATTAAGCTATTTAATATGTATTACCTCACATATTTTTTGTGTGTGCACAGAACACTTAAAATCCACTCTTTTAGCAACTTTGAAGAATACATTATTAACTATAGTCATCGTATTGTACAATAGATCTCTTGAACTTATTCCTCTTTTCTAACTGAAATGTTGTGTCCTTTTACCAACATCTCCCCAGTCCTCCCTCGCCCCCACCCCCCAGCCCCTCGCCACCACCTTTCTCCTCTCTGTTTCTATGAGTTTGACTTTTTTAGATTGCACCTGTGAGATCATGCGGTATTTGTCTTTGTGTGCCTGGCTAATAATGCATAACATAATGTACTCTAGGTTCATCCATGTTGTCCCAAATGATAGGATTTTTTTCTTTTATACGGCTGAATAGTATTCCTCTGTGTAGATATGGTACATTTTCCTTATCCATTCATCTGTTGATAGGCACTGAGGTTGATTCCGTATCTTGGCTATTGTGAATGATACTGCACTCAATATGGGAGTGCAGACATCTCTTCAACATACTGGTTTCATTTTCTTTGGATATATACCCAGTAGTGAGATTGCTGGGTCATATGATGGTTCTATTTTTAATTTTGGGGGGAACCTCCGTACTGTTTTCCATAATGGCTGTACTAAGTTACATTCCCACTAACAGTATACAAGGGCTCCCTTTTCTCCACACCCTTGCCAACACTTGTTTTCTTTTGTCTTTTTGATTATAGCCATTCTAACAGGTGTGAGGTGACAGCTCATTGTGGCCTTCATGGTAGATACTGCTTTAATGTGATAAAAAGAAACGAATTCATCCCACAAATATTGATTCAGTGTTTATTATATGCCAGGCATTGTGCTAAACGCTGGGCTTCACTAGTGAAGACAGACAGAAAGCACCTGCTTTCATCAAAGCAGGTTTTTATATTCCACAATATCTTTCTTTTAAAAAGAACCAGCAATTTAGTATTTTTTAAATCTTTCACAGAGGTGAATATTTGTCTTTTCTACAGGTGAAAATAGCCTCTGTAAGAATAAAAAACAAATAGAATCAAGCTAAAAGAGGTTAAATTTGTGTACATGAAACTACATTTTGCTATAAATGAAAAAAGTAAGTAAAACCAAAAAGATTCAAGACAAACCGGGAAAATATTTTACAAAAAACATAGCAGCAATGAGTTAATACCTTAATATATAAAGTGTTCTTACAAAGCAATACCAAAGTCAAATATTCCACATAGAAAAATGAGCAAAGAACATGAATAGAAAATTCACAAAAGAAATTTACAAGTGATCCATAAATGTCCAACCTTATAATTAATTTAAGAAATTTAGATTAGAAACAACACCTGATTTTACTTATTGAATTAGGAAAAATGTGCTCACTTCAGCAGCACATATACTACAACTGGAATAACACAGAGAAGATTAGCAAGATGTTTTTTAAAACTAAAAAAAGAATTAGGAAAAAAATTTAAAAGAGAATACAAATACTTTTATTGGTCTAAATTAGCACAACCTTTCTAAATGTTCTTATCACTTTTTGTTCTAATGTCACATACAGGCGTTTATCCTAAGTAAATAATTAAAAATGCATGGAGTTGAATGTACTAAAGTTTTCAATGCACTGTAATTTAACATGCATTCAATCATTAAAACCATTATTTGGGAAAAGATTTAAAAGACATGGAAACATTGTATAATAGATTATTAATGTGAAAAAATACAGAAAATTGTACATAGAGACCAGATTTGTGGGGAAGAAATACAGTTGACCCTTGAACAACATAGGTTTGAACTTTGTGGGTCTTCTTACACTTGGATTTTCTTCTGCCTCTGCCACCCCTGACACAGCAAGACCAAACCCTCCTCTTCCTCAGCCTACTCAACTTGATGACAATGAGGGTGACGACCTTTAGGATGATCCACTTCCACTTAATGAATAGTAAATATATTTTCTCTTCCTTATAATTTTCTTAATGACATTTTCTTCCTTCTAGCTTATTGCATTGTAAGAACACAGTATATAATACATAAAACCTATGGAATATGTGTTAAGACACTGTTTATGTTATTGGTAAGGCTTTTGGTCAATTAGTAGTTAAGTTTTTGGAGAGTTGAAAGTAATATGTGGATTTTCAACTTTGTGGGGGTCAGCGCCCCCGACCCTCACATTGTTTAAGGATCCAATGTATTACGTAGATGCACAGAAAAAGGACTAGAGATATAGTTAAAACTGTCAGAATATCTAGGTGATGGGATTTCTGTTTTCTTGGTTTGTATTTTCTTATGTCTTCTAAAATAATATGGCTTCTATAATCAGAAAAAAATGAATTTAAAAAAACCCTCAAATATTTTAAGATTTTCTAAAAACTTACCCCAACACTGCTGCCTCACTAAAGCCAAGCACATTTTATCATTCTAATTACCATAGCAAATTTATATTTTGATTCAACAGTTTCAGTGGGCTAAACTGAAGTCAGTGACAAAAAGAACATAGGATCAGGATTAGTTCCTAAATCTGTCTCCCCTCCTTATGGCAAAGGTATAGGTGTGTCCTGGTGCTCACTCTTAGGAAGCCCCTGAGAAGTGACAAACTCAAAAGCTGGGACCACTGGTTTGGTCCAATAAATAATCTCTCATTTTCAACTTCTGATTTTGATTAACCAAATATAAAAAGAAAAACATGTGAAAGGACAGAGATATTTCAGGTTTGATCCTGTTTTTCTGAAAGTACAGCACCTCCCTAGGATGCAAGAAGCTCTTACAGACGACCAGTCAGAGAAACACACAAATTCAGAGTCAAATAAAACAGAATAACTCATGGCCATAATGCAAGTACTTCAACATTCATTTTAAAGGATATTTGTCTTACTGTTTCCCCTCTGAAAAAGTCAATCTAGCAAAAATTTTAAGGGCAAATTTGCTTTCTATTTTCTGCTCTTACACCCATGCAATTGTTCTGGAAAGGAAAAGTTCTGACTGAATCAGGCACAATGGCTTTACATAGGATTAATGCGTTCACTAATGGGCTCAATGTAAAAAAAAATCCTGTATGTAGAAATTACTTGAATTTTAGTTCTTCTTGCCAATTGCAAAACTTTATGTTGGAATGTATTAGATTTATACCTTCAACTCTAACTTTAACACAGGTAGTTTTTGTTTTGTTTTGTCTTGTTTTAAATATGTATGGGAGGGTGAGTGAGTGAAAAAGAAAGAAAAAAAATATGTATGAAAGCCAAATGACAGCTCAGGTCTTGCACCCAGGGCCCCTGACTCTGTCCATCCTTAAAATCCTGGGTGTCAACTGTGGGGGAGGGTTGTGGGGGGGGCGGTGAGTGTTTCCTCCTCCACCACTTCCCCCTGGCCTGAGTCAGCATAAGGTCAACTCCAAGTTCTCTGTGCACCTTCAACCTCATACATGCTAGAAGAAGTAAACTCTCAAGATACTTTGGAAGCAGAATTCCACAGTAAAGGGATCAATGAAAGAGTCTGCACACTTGCAGTTGGCTAAAGCCACTCTGCCCAGTTCTAATCCTACAGGTTAAGGAGACTTAGATGAAGACCCTGGTAAAGTTTCCCTGTTTGGACCTAGTGGTGTAAATTTGTCCTGAGGTCCCTTTTATCACCAAGCTGTAAGAACATGTGGAACCAGGGTTGGGGAGGTGAGGCTGTAGTCAGAGCCAGAGCTAATCAAACAGTTCCACTGGTGCTTCCGTGAGCCAAACTGTTTTTGCAAGATTCTTCCATGAGAGGCAAAAGTAAGGTTATGATGGCCCAAGAATTACCACCAGGGCTACTGCCCCTGGGGCACTGCGCAAGAGTCCCTTTACTTTTTGTGTGTGAGGACATTAACTGCAGGTGAGGACATTAACCCCTGTCACCTCAATCTGGGATCTGACTTGTCTGTCAGCCGCCTTGCCTATCCTCACAGGTAGATTCCAGCTTTTATTAACATGATTTTTCTCTAAGAATCAGTGCCCCAAAGAGCTGGTTTGCTGCCGGCATTCCTGACCTGCCCAGGAATCCAACAGACTATGACAGGCATGATGACCACCTAGAGGTGCTCCTAGCAACTGACACGTACAAAGTAATACTTTCTTCAGTCCCTGGAAGGAAGGCACCTGGACAGGTGCTTCATTTGCAAACGACATGAAAATGATCAGTTCCAACACAGGATGTGCCAGGCTGCACCTCAGGCCCCCTCTCCTAACAGACTCTGTGGCAGCTACTCCAGGCCAGGAAGAATATGTGTCACCAAGGTTGGTCAGGGGGAAAAAAAGAACCAGAAGATACAGACCCAAGTTTGAACCAGCAAAGCAGGACATAGGATTTGGATACTAGCTGCAAGATGGGAACATGAGCACAGGAGTGCTGGTCCCTGGGCCACCATGAATTCTCAAAGACTTTGCTCCCATACAGATGCTGCAGAGATCAGAGATCAGTTTTCCCTGATGAGGGACAGGGCCATGCCTGAGGGTGGATTTCAGCATTCACGGTCAAGGCTAAAACAGGGCAAACTCTAACACACCAGGAGAACTGGAGAGCATATGGAGGGTTTTGCATAAATGCTTTCTCTGTTCCACTATTGACAAGTAACCCAGCTTCTCAAGCTGGCCGAGATTAGGCACCCATGGTGATTGTTCTTGTGAAAACTACAGACTCGTACAGAAATAACCCCATGACCTTCACAGTTTCAGGCAGCTGAGCTACTGACTTTCTGGCTGTGCCTTTTGCAGAAAGCAAATCTTTTTTGTATTGGGGCCAAGACATTTTCTCCTCCATTCTCTCCTCTCTCCTTTTTGCCTTTTTTTTTTTTTTTTTATGATAAGAAAAAACAGAAAAATCAGACGCAGGCACAGCCCACAAGGAATGCTGAAAACTGCCAAAGTGCATTAGGCAAGCATATACAACCAGGTTAGAATTTTTTTTTAAACTCAGCTATCTCCCTCTTTTTCCTTTGTACTCAGACCCTGGGGCCTTTATTCAACAGTCTTAAAAGTTACTTATACCCCTTGAGCCTGTCCCCTTCATCCAAAGCATCGCTGAGATAAATATTTGTGAATGAGGCTGCATGTGCTAGGAAAGAGATAAGTTAAAATGGCACAGCCCCTGCCATCTAAAAACACACCATTGGCCTAAGAAGGGGTGCACCTAGCTGTGCCACTGGGGCAAGTCACTCGACTGCTCTGGGCCTGGGGTTTCTCCTGACACTCTACCTTGCTAGCAATTCCTGGTGGCGCTTCTCTTCCCACTAACTTTTCCCTGAATACCCCAATTTTACTTCTGCGGTAAGTCCTCCAACTGTCTTCACTTTAGCCTTGGCTCCTGGACAACTCGCCGAATGCACCGTTTTCTCTTCTCCTGTTCCTCCAGCCCAAAGCCCTAACTCTCTCCTCTGCGGGACCTTGGGTCTCCCCGGAGCCTGGGCTCCGACACCTTCCAAGGACACCTTCCAACAACTCCAACAATTCTCGGAGTTCCCAAGTCCAGTCTTTCCTTTGTTGACGCCTCTTCTTAAGAAAACAATAGCACGACGGGCCCCCAGTCTTCTAGTGTGTTGTTCTAGGTCTTCACTTGTCTTCTACAGCTACTGTCCCCTCCACACCACTTTCTCTGGGCTCCAAAGGGGGCAGGCCAGTGCGTCCAGACTGGAGGACCCCACAAGTCACTCCTCGACCCTGTGCCCTCAGTCCCCGCCATCCCGCCCCCACCCTCCCCGCGAGAGCCCGGTCGCCCTCGCGGTGCACCCACCTTCCGGGCCGCGGAGGAGCCCCCGCCCCAGCTCGCTCGCCGCATCAGAGCCACCGCCTACGTGAGCGTCGGGGTGTCCGGGAGGCAAGGTCTGGGCTGGGTTCCCGGAGATGTGACCGGCAGGGGGAGGGAGACGAGGAGGAGGAGCCGCCCAAGATATCGCACCGGGGCGGGGCGCCCGGGCGGGCGGCGGGGCCACCCCGGCCACAGCGCGCGGCAAGAGCACCCCCGCGCGGCCGCCTCGCCCCCCGGCCCGGGACGGCTCTGCCCGGGGCCCGGGGTCCGGGGTCCGGGGGTCGCTTATGTCCCGTCGCCCTCGGCGACCGGAGAGACTATCAAGCGTGTTTCCTCGCGTTTTACGGGGAAACTGATGCCCGTGCTCCAGACCCTACCGCCCAACTCCAGAGACATTCTCCAGAGGTGCCAGCTCCCGGGCTGGACACTTGTGCCACCTCTGAGCCCAGGACAAACGGGGGCAAGGGTAGAGTGTCAACAGCCCCAGCCCTAGCCGCGGGCCACCCCTCGCGGCCGGGCCCGGGAGCCCTGTGGCACACGTGGGTCGGGCCCGGCTCATCCCAGCCGTGGTCCCGGGTCGTCTTCTCCACGTGGAAGCAACAGCGCACTGGAGCCGGCCTAGAGGACTCCACCCCCGGCGTGTCACTGCGAGTCGTACGGTGAAAGTGTAGGTGTCCCTGGCGCTGCACCTCGCACTCGAGGCTCGAGGGGGTACGTACCGGGGGCGGCTCCTAAGTGCCGCGGCAGCATCCGCGCAGGGGACAGGGCAGCGGCCGCGACGGCGGCAGTGGGGCTGGGCTCAGGTCGCGACCCCCGCGGGCGGCCGCCTCCGTGCGTGGGCGACAGCGGCCCGCTCTCCTCCTCCCTGCGGCCGGTCACCGGGACTCCAGCTGCCCGCGTCCGCGCTGCCCCCTTTAACTTTCCGTCCACCTCTCCTGCTGCGGGGTCCCATCCCAGACCCCCCTTCACGTGAACGCGCCCCGCAGCCAATGGGCGCGCCCGGACCCGAGCCGCTGGCCAATGGGCGCGCAGCCCGGCCCTGAGCGCACCGGGCCGCCACGTGATCGGCAGCGCGCCCGGAGTGACAGGCAGGAGGCCAGGGTCTGGGAAGGGGGCGGTGGGTCACCGTTTCATCAGGAGCCCGAGGCCAGGCGCCAGGGGGCAGAGGCAGTTCCCTGCAGAAGAGCGTCCCCTTACAGGGAGAGGGCTTTTTATAAAGTCGGTATTGGGGCCGAGGACCAACACCCATGGCACTGAGTACCCCAGATAATTTGAGAGTTGCTCGGGTAGGTATATTTGAGATATTAACTGACTTGAATCTGTTATAATAACTGCTGAAATCTACAGGGCCTCTGTGACAACTCTGGTGCACCTTGAGGTCTATAGGGAATGATGACCTTAAAAAAACCCAAACCAAAAAAAAAAAAAAAAGAAGAAAATGACCTTAGTAAAGTTTGGATCAGAGGTTCCTCCGCCCATAGGAAATCAATTTATATGTAAATTGATCAGAGCTAGCCACGTTAGGGATAAGGCTCCCAACTTTGTAGTTTTAATGACCAGTAAACTTATAGAAAGAATATTGAAAATAGATATAGGATTGCCAACTTTTTAAAGTGCCAAGTAAAGACCTTGAATTTAAACAAAGCCTACCATCTTCCATTACCATCCTTTTATTTATTTATTTATTTATTTATTTATTTTTAAAAGTACTCTTTAGGGGCAATAACAACAAAATGCAGGAAGGGCATAATCTCAGAGAAAGGCCAGTTCTTCACACTGGATACGTTTGCCTTTATGAGAATTCACCATGTTGAATGTGGCATTTGCGAATTTCTGCTCTAAGGGGTGTAAGATCAGCTTCGAGTTTTACTAGGAATGCAAGACTTAATACTAATTAGTTGCAGTAATCCCATGTAAGCCTTCAGCCCTATAGAGCTTCCCAAGCGCAGTTTTCCCCTCTGAAGGATGAAGACTTCCTTCTCCTAGATGGGCAGATCTGATAAAGGACCACCTGGGAAATCATACGGTGGTAGGCGGTTGGCAAACAGCATTTCTATGCAGTATTCCCTGTGCCAACTTTATACCCCCTTTTGTTAGCTAAATGAGTAGGTTGGAAATTTTTAAGCCAGGTGCTGGCTAAGTTTTTCTCAAGTGTAGTGAGCATGCTCAAAGAGTGCACAAAGACCAAGAGCCAATAGGTATTGCAAAATGTATGCAGGCAAAGGGTGATCTGAACCAAACTGGGAAGGAGTTAGGACAGTAAATACAACTTTAGGGCATTAGGGTTTGGAAGCATTTTTCCTACATAGATCTAGGAAACCATGGGCAATAATTTCCCCTGTGGTTTAGGTGACTATTTCAGACCACGAGAGTGGGGCTAAACTTAGTTGTGGCACACCACAGCCTTGGTGGGTAGGAGTGTGGCATCTGTGAGTTTGAAAAGAGCACAGTCTTCTTTGCAATCAGAATAGAGCTGGGGTGCTAGCTTGAGGTGGGGGTGGGGGGGTGGATTGTCACAGCAGAAGACACAGCAGTCCCGAGCCCCAAAAGCTGAGAGCTGGACCCATCCTCAGCATCTTGCTTCACCTCATTTTATGGCAAAAAAGGGTGAAAGTGAAAATGAAAAATTTGAACCCCTTAGTCAATGCACACCACGTTCCTTATATAATACCTGGCATTGGATTTCAGCCTTAATTTTGTTTAATACCCTCTCCCATAAACCAGAAAACACTAGTAACTAAGCAGAACTAATTATTATTCTTCCATAAACTGTCCTTTTTTCATGGCTATCAGTGATAACGCTGTCTTCTTCCTTGCACTTAGGCTCATCTGTGGCTCCTTCAGTCCTCTCTTATTCATTCATTCATTCATTCAACACATTATTGAGTAACGACCATTAGCCTGAATGCTGGAAATGGAAAAATGAGTGAAATATAATCCTACCCCAGGAAGCTCATAGGCTAATAAATAATGATTTGGGATAAATATATGGAAGGTGAGTCTCTGTGTTTGGGGAGTTAAGAGGAAGATTCTGTGTGTTTAGCAACAGGAGTGGCTGTGGAATGGGGGAGGTCAGAGGACGCTTCCAGAGTGACCACTGAGCAGGGTACTGGAAGGAGGAGTCACAGTCGAGGGGGGATGGGAGGGAACATGGCAGAAATTGGCAAAGACTGCAGAGGTCTATAAATTCCCCAAAGAATTGCCACTCTGCTGATTAAAACTTAGGTCCCCTTTCTGGCTTAAATATTAGACAATGTTCCTTTATATTTGTGTTAACATTAGCCTTCTGCTCATCCAGAAAGTCCTTTCAAATACTGCAAATATTTTATCTCTTTCTCAACTCAGTGCAAAACAGCTCAAACCTAGGTGGTCCTGTTCTCATGCAAGTTTTGGGAAGAGAAATTGTTATTTTTTTGAGTCTTAATGTTGCTTCTCTTAGAATGAAAATTATTGCAGAATTAATCTAAATAAAAATAACCAGCATCAGAAGTCAGACTAAAGAAGAGAACATTCTTCTGCTTGATCAGAATAGAAAGTGGGAAAGACTGTTTCCAAACTGCCTAAGTCAATTTATATTTAGACGAGTGAAGTTGTTTGCACCTGTCAGAGCCGCAGACATGTTCTGGCGCATTATGTTACCTGGGGCCCGGCTGCCCCTCTTTCAGATTCAACTGACATTGACTTGCAAGGTCATGTTTTATGGGGACAAGCAGATGGATATGCACAAAAGAACTCTATAAGCCTCTGTGTATGGAGAATGTGTCCTTAGCATATGAGATCTTGAGTAGTTTACCCGCCAAATCTTCTAGAGCCCATGAGAGCTTTTTTTTTCTCTCTGTTGAGGCTTTTGAGTTCCTGGGTGAGGTTGGTAGAGAGATTTACTCTTTTAAAAAGCTGAGCAACTGTAGAGCTGTTTTTATTCCACACTTTCATACTCCGTGCAGGGCTTTGTATGAGTTTTATATAATTTCTTTAATTTGTATTGTTTATTATTTTTTATGATTACAGTTGACCTTGAACAACTAGGGGGCTGGGGTGACAATCCTCTGCACAGTCAAAAAAAAATCCCTGTATACCTTTTGACTCCCCCCAGACTTAACTACTAATAGCTTACTGTTGACTGCAAGCCTTACTGAAAACACGGAACAGTTGATGAACACAAATTTTACATGTTATATGTATTAGACACTGTATTCTCCCAATATAGAAAGCTAGCAAAAAGAAAATGTGATTAAGAACATTATAAGGAATGAAAATAGACTTACTATTCATTAAGAGGAAGTGGATCACTCTAAAGGTCTTCGTGGTCATCGTCTTCACTTTGAGTAGGCTGAGGAGGAGGAAGGAGAGAAGGGGTCGGTCATGTGTCAAGGCTGGCAGAGGTGGAAGAAAATCCGAGTATAAGTGGAGCCATGTAGTCCAGGCCAGTGTTGTTCACGGGTCAGCTGTATAAAACTAACTCAAGGTCATTGTAGACACTGTGGAAAATATAGGAAAATATAAAGATGAAAATAGAATCCCCAATACCCAGTAATAACTACCAATGTAATTCATTGTATTTTCTTTCAGTATTTATTTTGTGTATAAACCTTATATTATCAGGATCATAGTGTATATATATACACATATATAGGTTAATATCTTAAGTTTTATTCATGACTGTTGCTCATTTTAAGTGTATTAGTGTTATAGTTTTTCTGACATATGCTTTTTTTTTTTTTTTTGATGAGACAGAGTCTTGGTCTGTCACCTGAGCTACAGTGTAGTGGCATCACCATAGCTCACAGCAACCTCAAACTCCTGGGCTCAAGTGATCCTCCTGCTTCAGCCTCCTGGGTAGCTGGGACTACAGGTGCAGGCCACCACACCTGGCTAATTTTCCTATATTTTGTAGAGATGGGGTCTTGTTCTTGCTCACACTGGTCTTGAACTCCTGGCCTCAAATGATCCTCTTGCCTTGGCCTCCCAGAATGCTAGAATTATAGGCATAAGCCACTGCTCCTGGCCTGACACATGCTTTTTAATGGCTGCATAATTTTCTTTTATATAAAGAGACCATACTTTATTTAACTATTTTCTTACTGTGGGACACTTAGATTTTTTTCCCAAATTTTCTCTAATGTAAATATACTTTAATAAGCATCTTCATATTTATATCTTCATCCACATACCTGGTTATTTCCTATAGCCCTATTTTCCACAGAGTATAGATATTCTTCAGACCTGATTCATATTGCCAAATTGTTTTTTTGTTTGTTTGTTGTTTTTTTTTTGTTTTTTTTTTTTGAGACAAGATCTCTCTCTGTTACCTGGACTGGAGTGCAGTGGTGTCATCATAGCTCACAGCAACCTCAAACTCCTGGGCTGGAGTGATCCTCCTGCCTCAGCTTCCCGAGTAGCTTGTGACTATAGGCACTCACCACCATGCCTAGCTAATTTTTTCTATTTTTAGTAGAGATGGGGTCTCGCCCTTGCTCAGGCTGGTCTTGAACTCCTGAGCTCAAGAAATCCTCCCACTTTGGCCTCCCAAAGTGCTAGGATTACAGGCATGAGCCACTGCACCCAGCCCCAAATTGTTTTTAGAAAGGTTAGTATTGATTTTTCATTCCTGATACTGGGGAAAATTAAGTTAAATAATCCTAATAAGGTCTTGGTGTGTGGACTTTGGGCAAATTATTCCTCGTCTTGCAAAGTATGAGAATTTTTACTAATGGATCATATACTCTGTTCCTCGGGTGAAAATCGCTGCATGCCTTATCTTTTGCTTTAGCTTTGAATCTCGAAGTACACAGCCAATTTGTGTTATGAATGGGGACTTCATAGCACATATTATTGACTTAAATGGTATTAAGTGGTGGCTGACCATCAAGAAGGTGGAGAAGCTGGAGACTGGTGAATACCACCTTGCCACAGGCTTCAAAAGCATTAGACAGAACCCAGTATATATTTATATTCTTTGCTCATTCACCCTCTGTTCTTGACTAATGTGGTCATAAATTATATTTAAACATGTAACTCTATAGACATATGATGCAACATAGAGCAAAATTGCATCCAGAATTTCAGGACAAGTGGCATGCACTTCTGGGAGGAGAAAGATATGTTGAGCTGCCTTTAGGATTGTGACCGACCACTTGGCCATTGCATGCCTGGTAACTTAGGTCTGGGATGTTTCTGTTGCATGCCTCTGAAGTCAAATGACTTGGAGACTGCAAGCAACTCAGGGTTTGTATAAGCAATTGTATTTCAGCTGGTTCTATCCTGATATTTACAAAACTGCCTGGCGTGTACTTAGGAACACGCAATGATGTCTATTTATATTAAGAAAACAATGACTCACTTGAGGGATGAAGGAAAGCAAACTAAGTTTTTAGGTACAGTGATTCCTAAATGAACACCACTATGTTTTCCAGCAGTCTTTAATTTTCTGTCACTCCTCTTTTTCTTTGAAATCTTAAGTCAGAAGCTGACTGACTTCATGGTTTTCCTCGCCATCATTTGATACCCTCTAGAGAATTACAAACTTAAAGACGGCATTCTTCCTTCTCGAAATCCATGTTAAAAATTTCTCCACGCAGAGCCATGGGCTGTTTTGGTGTTAGAAGTGAGCAGTTAAAAGTGGAAGTCACATGTGTTGAGAATATTCCTCTGTTGCACCTTGCCCTGCTTGTGTGCCCAAGGGAACACACATATTGGAGGGCAGCGGGGGGGGGGCAGCCATCGTCTAATGAGGTTATTATTTCTCTACGTATAATAAAAACGTAGAGGACAATAGTGCATTTGTTATGAAGGCTACTCAAGTTTATTATAAAATTATGGTTCACCAGAAACAACAACCCGATAACTAACTGTGAGTATGAGTCTTACTTGGTACATAGCCAGGGCTGTAAAATACACAAAGCAAACTTGGCCATTGTTTCCATCTAAACCTTAGAGATTGCTGTAACGATTATTCAGCCTTAACAAAGATGGTTGGCTCCAGTCCTGTTTTCCTCCTGTTAATTCCTTGGTCATCTTCAAATGCAAAGTCCCCCCAGTGCAGGGTCCTTTGTCTTCTCTTAATTTTTCTTGTGTCTGAAAAGTATAGTGATTTATCCTTTCTTCCTCAATTTTGATGCTCGTACTTTTTTTTTTCCTTCCTCTTTTTTTTTTTTTTTTTTGGTATTGCTCCTTAGTTTATAAAGTCTAGAAATTTCTCTCTCATAAGATTAGCAAATGAGTAATTCTCTTTCTCACTTTCCTTTCTTAGAAATTGTCATTATTCATCAATGTTTAGGAACAGTCCCAAAGATGGTTTATAAGAAAAAGAAACATTACAAATATATGAGGAAGTTTCTGACTTAACTTCCTGCTGAAATTCCTGGGAAGACGGAGACGAAGATGAAGGCTCACGTACCCCTCGTATCCTGGAAGCAATGAATTGTAGTGGTTCAGAGCTTGGACATCTTGTGGTCCTGGATAAGAATGTTGACTCAGCCACAGTAGGAAGCTGTGGACCTCGGGAAAATTACCTACCGACTTTGTGCCTCTGTTTCCCGATCTGTAAAATGGGGATTCCAATGCCTGCCTGGGGGGGTTAACCTGAGGATTTCCTACAATGGTATTTATGTATAACCGGGATGACTTGCTTCACAAAACCCACGTGCAAAAAAGAGCACATTTCTTGATTACTCTGAATGTTATATATAATATAACAAAGTCTGGATCTGAGCCCTCCACTTTCCGAGGACTGCAAGAAGCTTAGTATCAGTTGGCGTGTGCAGCTCACAAAAACTGGGGACAGGCCCTTTGTTCTTCGACTCTGTGGTCACTGCACTCAGCACTGCCCCTGCTGCAGAGCAGCCTCTGTGGAGATCGAGTGGTCACCACCCTCTGGAGCTGCTGCTCACGGTGGGCTTTGGTGACACCAGCTTAGCAGCCCTGATGTGAGGTTCACGCACCCCCATAGTGAAGCCCCTTCTAGAATGTCACACTTGGGCAGGGTGTCGGTGTCTGTCACCTGCAGAAACTTCAGTCCCACAGCTCACAGATCCTGGGGATTCACCCCCTTTCTGGGCTGGATCTTTCTGCCAACCCACAGAAACACCAGGCTCCGTCCCCTCCTTGGACAGTCATGGCCGCTTCCTGAGAGGACCCAGAACCCCCAAACCAAGGCTCGTATGGAGGCAATTTCTTTAGAGGTTCCTGGAACACAAAGGAGCTGTCAGCACTTCTTTGGGGCTAAAGAGCCAAGACCTTAGAAAACAAAGACCTGTCTTTTCCTCCAGTGGAAAGTGTTGGAGTGTATGAGAATGCAACACAATTCACATGCTGACATATTTGGAAACTATTAAGCACACGGCAAATATTCCAAAGGCATCACTAGTTTGCCAAGTACCCCCTCAATGGAGAGTAGGTGAGCCGACCTCTGAGACAGGTTTACTACAGGAAAAAAGAAAAAAAGAAAATTTAGGTCGGTGCGGTGGCTCACACCTGTAATCCTAGTGTTGGGGTGGAAAGCCTAGTAGGTGCTCACGGCCAGCTGGAGAGAGATTTCTCATGCAGAGATGAAGATATAAAAGTAAAAAAAAAAATTATTTTATCTTCTCAGGAGAGACAGAGAGGGAAAGAGAGCAAGCAGAAGGCGTGGCATCTCAAAGAAAGAGAAGGGATGCCAGCAGTGAGGCCAAGTGGCTTGCGGATTTTTGGGGGACAAAGAGAAAGGGAAAAAAATAGCAATTGTTATCAGTTGAAACAGAAATGCCTGTGGAGTAATTAGCAGGCAGTTTCAAGACATCAAGTTGTCCACCTTTCTTGTTTAATCTGTTCTCGGAAAGGAGACTTGGTTATCTCTGAGATGTGGTCAGGCTTATCACAGGAGATGTAATTTTGTCCCTGAGATATGGTTTTGGGCAGGAAAGGAAGGCCTGGAGTTTGTCCCCCTGCTGTTCCTTGGGAATGTCTCAGGAACACCTTGAGGCTGTAAAACAAATTCTAAAAGCAGTTTCTGGAAAATGTAAAGAGAAAGATTTGCATTTTGGGCTCTTTTCAGTTGTTTGTGAAAAACAGAGTCCCTGCAGGGAGCCTGCTTGCTACGGAGAGCAGAGAGTAGCGAGAGCTCAGGGTTGATCTTTAGATGTTACTGGGGAAATTGTAGGATTTGGTGTTTTCCTGTTATTTTTGCAAGGCCACTCCTTTCACTAGAGCCCCGGGAAGCGGAGGTGGGAAGATTGCTTGAGCTCAGGAGTTCAAGATCAGCCTGAGTAACAGCAAGACCTTGTCTCTACAGAAAATAGAAAAAACTAGCCAGGCATAGGAACGTGTAGTCCCAGCTACTTGGAGGCTGAGGCAGGAGGATCGCTTGAACCCAGGAGTTTGAGGTTGCTGTGAGCTATGATGACACCACTGCCCTCTAGCCCAGGCGACAGAGTGAGAGTCTGTCTCAAAAAGAAAAAGAAAAAAAGAAAAGAAAATTTTAAAAATATCTTTGACTACAAGAAGACATGGTCTAAAAATTATGGAAAACCACACACAGAGAAAAAACTCAGATGAAAAGTTAGGAAAAGATATATTGTCTACTGCCATACCACCCTGAAAGCACCCGATCTCGTCTGATCTCAGAAGCTAAGCAGGGTTGGGCCTGGTTAGTACCTGGATGGGAGAAAAGATATAAAGACAGATGAGACGAGAATGGATGGCAAAAAAAAAAAAAAAAAAAGCAAGAATTAAAATCCCTCGTAGTTAACCTTGAGAGGTTTTCTAGGATGGACAGGAAGAGAACATAGAGTTAGAAATGATGAGGGAAAACAAGTAGATACTGATAGATAAAGAAGATCCAAAGGAATCCAATGTAAGACTGATAGTATTACTAACAAAGAAACCAGACCAATAGAAATAAGCGATAATAATGTTATTGAAGAAAACTTTTCTAAGCTGGAAAGAGACCCAAGTATATTGACTGACTGGGCTCACAAATTCCAGGTAAAATCAGTTTTTAAAAACCCACACCTTACATGCATGTGGACAACATTTTTAAGTTACAAAGACCAAAAAAAAAACAAAATGCTGCAAGTATCCAGGCAGGAAATAACTACCCCCACCCCAAACAAGTTATGCAGGAAGAAGAAACAGGAGACTGACTTCTCACCTCTTTGCAGTACTAATGATCAGAAAACAATGGAGAAGCATCTAAAAGAATTTTATATTCTCCCAAGTTGACTTTTGTGTGTACATGACCTTACTTCCTAACGTTTCTCAGTTTTCTTACCATATTTCTCCCCACATTACAAAATATAGCAATGAGACTGATTAGTATTCACAAAGAGTAGTTATTATATCTTATCCACCATGATAATTTTCATTTCTTGATGAGATTCTAAAATCACACATAAACATCTATTTTATGCCTCAGCATCTCTGTGCGTTTTAACCTTGATTTTAACGATCCTCTGATCTGGCAGTGATCGTGTTATTTGCTGCTGAGAAAAGAGATCTCCCTCCCAGTGGCTTCTCTAACCCGCCTCTCCCACGCCAGGGGTGGCCCTATTCCTTGCCACTGGGAATTTATATTTTGTGGGCGTAGTGTTTGCTCAGGTGGAAGAGCTTGACACACCAAGTCTTTACTCCTTAAATTTCCTCCAAATGTCAAGACTTTAGTTTGTAAATCATATCAACAAGCCACAGAGTATTAGAGTTCAAAGAACATTGTGTCTTCTCGTCTAGCAACCTCCATTTCCGGATGAGGACACTGACACCCAGAAAGGAGTCATCATCACTCATGTAGAGTCACAGATTCAGATGCTGTTTGACTTGGGCCTCATTAGGCCCCTGGTTTCCCTGCACGCACCGCCAGGCTGACACCGAAGGGCTGGATTTCTTGACAGGCTCAAGTGAGTCAGTCTTCACCGTGAGGATGAGGTCCATGAGCGCTTGTGCCCAAAGCCCGTGGAATGGCCAAAGGCAAGCCAAGCCCACCTAATCAAAAGATCAGTGAATTTCCAACAATAAGTGGAGACACCCCTTTAACACAACACCTTGGAGCAACTGAAGAATTCGTTATTCTTCTATAATGGATTACTCAAGGTATTCATTGTAGAAGAGTTCCGGGACACAGGAGACATGCCCCCAGCCAGTTCTTCAGAATTCTTCAAAGTTTTGACTTTTATGGGATCTAGTAACAGAAACTTTTCCTTTCTAAGCGAGAAGAGTTGGCTCACGATACCTGACATCCCTTTGTCCAACACTGGTCCAAGTTCGGGCGACAAGGTCACCTCCTGCATCTGCAGATTCCGTAACATTTGTATGTGGTACTTCGGTGAGTCAGGAACTCTTTAGGTTGCAGAAGGGAGGAGCCCCACTCCAACCAGCGTAATCAAACAAACAAGAAGAAAAAATGAATTGGTTTGTAACCAAATACCAGGAAGGCAGGGGTGGAGTTGGTTTTAGGATTAACGCCTCCACTCGCAGGGAACGTGGCTGCTGGCTTGGGGCTTTCCCCATGGGAGGCCACAGCTCCTGCTTTGCTTGAGTGGCACCAGCCAGCTCTCCGATGACAAAGCTGATGTCTCACCTGGGCTGCTGACAGTGCACAGAGATCCATCTCTTTCTTTTTTTTTTTTTGAAACAGGGTCTCACTGGTCTCCCCAGGCTAGAGTACCCTGAGTCATCCTAGCTCACAGCAACCTCAAACTCCTGGGCTCAAGTGATCCTACTGCCTCAGCCTCCCCAGTAGCTGGGACTACAAGCATGCACCAGAATGCCCAAGTAATTTTTTCCATTTTTAGTCGCCTGGCTAACTTTTTTCTATTTTTAGTAGAGATGGGGTCTTGTTCTTGCTCAGGCTGGTCTTGAACTCCTGACCTCAAGTGATCCTCCCGCCTCAGCCTCCCTGAGTGCTCGGATTACAGGTGTGAGCCACTGCGCCCGGCCACAGAGATGTACATTCCCTCTGCCTGTCCAATAGAGCATGAGGACATCATCTTGGAGACTTGAACTTGAGTGTCTCCTCCTCACCTGTAATGACCCCACAATGAATTTGTTCCTCACCTGGTACCAGGTGAACCTGTTCTCTAAGCCCTGGACACACCATCCTGCCCTCGTGCTGGTGACTGTCTTATCTGGGGGAGGGGAGAGAGACTAGCAAGTCTCTTTCCAGCATCAATGCTACTTAGAGAACAGAGTGGAAAGGGGACATCTTCCAACTGCTGTTGGGAACACAAAATTCCCAGGAGGAACACTGAGGGCCAGAGGGACACTCAGACTGTTTCCGTGCTCGCCACGCTGTTGAGGCACATCTCCTGTCACACAGCTAAGGAAAATAGGCAGGAAATGGCACAGGGCAGATACAAACAGTAGCCATGATATTATCTGTAGCGGGTTGCAGTTAGCGTGCAGTTTGCTAGCTTTCTGTTGTTACTGCTGCCTTGGATTTCCAAGCAAGGAGGAAAGAAATTAATAATTCCCCTACTCTGTCTGCCCCTTGGTCGTGACCAAGTCGACTTCTGGAAGGTGCCGGACGCTCTGCGGCCTGCCTCCTTGTTCGGGAAAGACCACCCGAGAGCACAAGTACTTAGGAACCTGCATGGTAACCAGGCGTCCGTGGTGGAGGCTTTCTCCTCTCTCAGAGCCCCTTCCAGGGGACATGTGGTTTCTCTCCCCTCCCCCACCCCAGATAAGGCAGTCACCAGCAGGGGAGGGGCAAGATGGTGTGTCCAGGGCTTGCTTAGGGAACGGGTTCACTTGTCACTGCAGGTGAGGAGACACCCAAGCCCAAGTCTCCAAGATGATGTCCTCGTGCTCTATCAGATGGGCATTGGGAACGGACATCAGCCTTAGAAGGTGCATCTCTGTGCAGTGTCAGCAGCCCAGGTGAGGCCTTGGCTCTGTCATTGGTGAGCTGGCTGGTGCGACTCGAACAAAGTGGGAAACAAGGGAACCCAAACTCAGAGAAGTTAAGTAACTCACCTAAGATCACACAGCAGTGAATGGCAGAGTCTTGATTCAAAGTCACATCTGTCTGACCCCAAAGTCCAGGCTGTTGCCCCCACACCAGCCTGCAGTTCAATGCAGCCAGATGGAACAGGGTGACAGCCCCGCCTCGGGGGTTCCTTGTCTTGCCTCCCCAGTCTGCTACACTGAATTTTAGGGCCTTCCTTGGGGCCCCAGCAGAATAAGTTTGGGGGATTTTGCAAACACAGCCCTGGATTCAATTTGACTGCCAGGACAACCACCTCATTCACAGGAGGGTGGTAATGAAAGGGTGATTAAGTTACCCGGGGGCAGGAAGGAAGTCCAGGGAGGTGCAGGAGGAAACCACCGGGCTGGAGACCAGGAGGAAGAAGGGACGCTTGGGGGAGGCAGGTTTCGGAGGTTTGCGCTGGGAAAGAAGGGAAAGGCTGCACAATGGATGAACACGTGCCAAATATCTGTTTCCAGGAGGAAGCCAGACATGGAAAAACGTCCTCCTACCCCAAACACTTTTCCAGTACACCCGCGTCCTGAGACAGCATAAAAAATAAATGAACAAACAGCCTGCTATAATGCAGCGGCAGTGGGAAATTTTATAGGAAACCCCGGAAGGAATTCACTTTATTCAAAACCGCTTTGGGCAACTTGTCTGGGGTGGGAGAGTACCTGGAGGCCAGGGCAGCTAGACGTTGCTGGCGTCTCTGGCTTTGTCACACCTGGGGGCACAGATGCTACGATGAGCAGAAAGTGTGTAACACGTGGCTCCGTGGTTTGTGGTGGGGAAGAGGAGGCTCCTGGGTGACTGGGTCCCACCCTCTCATCCCCAGCCAGGGCTGGCGCGTGTCATATGGCGTGTTAAGTAAGTGACTCTTACAGGGTGTCAGGAGAGGATGTGATCAGGAGCGAGGAAACACTTTGCCATCTCGGACTTCTGTGTCCCAGTGACCTTTCATACCTTGAGTACTTCTGGGATCTCAAAACAGACTATTTTCTCCAGGGGGTCATACCAGCCTCAAAGACATCTTGCCAAAACAAAAATTAACTTTAATTCTAATTTAAAACATGAATGTGTGCCATCTGGCATTTTGATGAGTAAGAGGATACGTTACAGAAGCAAGTAATTTCAAGGCTCCAAAAATCACTGGAAAGATATGAGTTTAGGGTTATAGGGATTCTGGAGAAACCATCACTGGGATAAGCGTCCCTAGTGCTTTTGTGGTCTTTGGAGGATCTATATTCATTCGTTCATTCAATACGATCTATTGATTGCGTAGATACACCAGATGCTTTGTGAGGGCAGAGGCTGCAGAGTGGGTAAATTCTGCAATGTTGGTGCTCACCATTGGACCGGGAAGTGATTGTAAACAAATCACTACAGGTGGACGTGTTAGATTCTTTAATATCACGATGACTGGAACCGCTGGACTGAACCCAGAATGTAACCACCCAAACGCGCCATGTCCGTTTTAATCCCTACAGCAATTAAGCCGTGTTTTCACAGTCACTGAAGCAAACCAACAGATGGTTGTTTAATTGTTTATAAAACCAAACATTAACTACCGCGATTGGCAGCGTATCTCTTCTCCTGAAGCCTCTTGAAGCAGACAGCAGACAACACTCTGGCAGATGCTGAAAAACATCCAGAGGTAAAAGGTTGAATCTTGGAATTCGGCTCTGTCACTGACCTGCTTGGTAACGGGCGTCAAAGCACAATATGGAGAGATGGCGCACGAGTTTCACAGCAGTGTTGGGTGGAATGACTAATGGCTTTCCCTTGCTTCTTATATAAATGTTAAAATGGAAAGCTACTCACAAAATCCCTTTCTAGCAATGAAGGGCCTCTACCAAGTCACATGCATTGGCCAGAGATGTGCTCAGGGAACCTGGCCCCATTCAGAAAGGGAATGGACAGTCTTCTTGGTCTTGGCCACATTTTAACATCACCCTGTGTTTTAGCTTAGGAAACTTCAGACTACACAAACACTGTTTGTTTTGATATAGTGGTCATTGCAGTGATGGGCAGGGCACTTATGTCTGTAATAACCACATCAACACCACTCAGCTTAATCCTTGGAAATGGACGACAAGCTATTACTAAACCATAAAAATCACAAATTGGGCATGCTGCCCTAGAGACACCTCCAAACAATGGGAAGCAGCCTGAGAGTCACAGAAGTCTCTTTACTGCCCGGCTGTCACCACCATTCCCCAACAGATTCAAAGGTTTTGAAGGCTACCATTTCCAGGCATCTTGGTCTTGGCACTGTGGCCATTCACACATCGAGGGAGCCAGACACTCACCCTGTTTCTGAAGGACCCAGGCTGAAGATTCTGCCCTCAGTTTGGTAAATATCTACTGACCAAGAGAGTGCCACAGCCTTGGCAGTCTCCCCCCACCCCACCCTGGGAAACAGAGAGCTCCCACTGCAATCTTCCTTCCCCAGCAGCTTTTTCCTTACCTTCCTGGGTTCAATGTCAATACCAAACGCCTAGACTTTCGGACTCCAGGAGTTCAATACAAGAGAGAATCAAAACAGAGCAAAGAATGTAAAAGCCTGCTGGGATAAGAAAACAGGAGGTCTTGCGACCAGGTGAAGTTTGAGGGCATCCACTTGGTGGCAGTTGGAGTGTGGGGTGCGAGCAGATGCTGACATCCGGCTTTCTGTTGAAGGGAGCGTTGCACTGGGAGCCGGGAAATTGAGGCTGTAATTGCTGAGTTCTTAGTAGCACTCTGTGATGCTATAATCCATATCCTGAGAAATAAAAACAATTAGATTTGGAGAAGCAGTTTGCAATTACATTCTTTCTGTGGATAAAATTTTACTTAATTTCCCAACCCGGCTTGAAGGATACAATAAGCACTGAATTTCTAAGATCCATTAGATTGGCCCAGATGCAGTATGAATTTTGTTTGCGTATTCCACAGCTGTTTTTGGTAGGCATTGGGAAAGCTTTGCAAAAAAAAAAAAGAAAAAATTCCCTAAATGCAAGTGGCTGCTGATGTTGGAAAAGCATTTGTCAACACAGAACAAGATCTGCCTTCCTTCCATATTCATGACATTTGACATAGACACATCAGATAAAACCAGAGGTGGCCTGCAGGTGGTTGGGCAGAAGGAAATGTGCCCTGCAATGGGTCAGGCCCAGAAATCATCCCAGCTCTGGCTCTGTCCTGGGTTTGACCTTGGCGAGTGGCTTAACTTCTGCAGTTCCTTCATCTGGAAAATGAGAGTCCTGCCCCCGGGCACTCGAGTGGAGGGAAAGTCTGTGATTCATCTGCAGCCAACCCACCTTTACCCCCAGATTCATCAGGCTGAGTTCTCATCAATAATTTATATCCACCTGCAGGTCAGCTCTGCATAGGATCAAGTTTCCTCTTCTTGTTCTGCGTCTAGTTAAATTAAAATTCCCTGGTCCCTGCCTTCGAATGACACCACCCAAAGTCCGTAAGTTTTAGAGGTCGGAGTTGATGACATCTAAGGTGCTTTCAAAGTCTAAAATTTCTAGGAAGAGGACCATAAATATTAATTAAGTGCTGGCAGCTCTCAGGATTTCTTAGTATTCTAAGAAAGATGCCAGTTCCCTCTTACTGTGTACCAGCGAGGAATTTGGATATACCTGCAGATCTGGTTACTGTATCAGTTGGGCCACATCCAAAGGCCACAACAGTCTGCTTCCTGCATTTTAAGTGTGTCTTTACTGAAAATTCTGATGAATACCTGAAGAGTTCGGTAAACTCCTGGTCAAAACCAGTAAAGTCAATGGGTAAACTTGAAAACTGTGACAGTTATGATCTTCCCTGAGTGATCAAGCAGACATCAGCGTTGGGTGCCGAGCCATGCATTTTTCCAAATGCAATGAGTAGCCGCAGAAGGACAGAGCAGGCCAAGGGGGAAATGTCTAGACCCCTCCCAGAGTTGAGCTTCATTTGGAGCTGCTTCCTTTGCCCAGGAATGGGTAGGTGCTTGGCTCTTGGGCTCCTAGATTTTTCTTCCATTCTTGTGTCCTTTCCTCTCTTGTCCCCAGGCTCTGCTTTCTCTGTCTGTTTCTCAGAGGGTGGTATTCCCCTAGATTCACCCTCTTCCTTCATCATTGTATTTACTTTTCCAAGGCTCATCTGTTTCCTGGACTTACCAATGCCTTGGTTGCTGATGAGAGCTCTACATCTCCCCAGAAGCTCATGCCCAGGTGAAGAAGGCAAGAGTCTACCTGGCCCCCACCCAGGACAGGCTGCTTGCAGTCTAGGGCTTGGTGAATGGTACCATCGTCCGCCATGTTGCATGAGCTACAAACCTGGAACCACCTCGGGTTTCTTCTCTCTCACCCCCTGCAGGTGACTGAGTCTTTTCCCAGACACTTGCCTTCTCCTCTCTGCCACCTTCTCTCCATCTCAACTGCTGCTGTTTCAGTTTGGACTTTCATCGTCTCTCACCTGGACCATCTTCATGGCATTATGGGTCTTATTGCCGGCCCACCGCACCCTTCCCACAGCAGTCATGGTCTCCTTTGTCTGTCTTTTCTTGACTCTACAGATGAGTCCTTCATTTCCAACCCCAGGGCCTCCTGACATCTCGTGGCTGTTTGCACACCTTATATGTGGCCTCATATGCTGCTTCCTCTGCCTGGAGAGCCTCTTCCTTTGTCTGTCTGGTGGGCTCTTATTCATCCCTCAATACCCAATTCAAGTTGTACCTTCTCTGCAAGGATGACTTTCACCCCAGTCCGCCCCCTTCTCCACAAGCCACGCTCACCTCTAACACTTACTGGGGTTTCTCACGCCATTGCAGTCAGACAGCAGCTGGGGCCGCAGGGACCTGAAGATTCACTCACTCTGATGTTTGGCACCTGGGCTGGGAACAGGTATCTCTTTCTCCGTCTCTCTGCATGCCTTGCATGCTGACATGGGCCTTGCGTGTGGCAGCTTAGAGCTCCAAAGGCACAGAGAGAGAGAGAGAATATGAGACAGAATGATCCTGCCTTTCTGACCCGCTCTCAGAAGTCATGGTGCTTCGCTTCTGTAATGCTCTGTTGGTCCAGGCGACCAACAAAGGCTGCCCAGGTAAAGGGCAGACGACATCGACTCTGCCTCTTGATGGAGGAATGGCAAGATTCTGCAGCAGCATGAGAGTCTGGAAATATCATGAGCGTTTTGGAAGATACAACCTTCCACATCTTCATTAACAAGGCTTTGTCCTACTGTGAGTTCTTGCTCTCAAGGAGAGCAGCAGCCGTCTGTCACCAAGCCGGCCTTGCACCTGCAGTGTACTCCACTAAGTGCGGCCGAGGAGTCCAACATCCTAGCTCTACCTACGGATTGTTCATTGGTAACAGTATATATTGCATGCTTTTTAGAATGCCAAGTCCTAGGGACAGAAAGCACTAATAAAATGCTCCCCCTTGCCAACTTTCTGGTGTCCTTTATATATTATAAAGTCATACATGGATATTGAAGAACATTTAAGAAGAAAAGAAAAACCATCTTCTAGTACAACTGCTGTTGGTCTTTGCATATATTTTCTTCTTGGTTACATAAAACATGTCATCTTAACGATGCCGAATATAACCGCTTTTATCCTGCTTTTTCTGAATAAGACCCTCTTCTCAATGCTAGCAGCTAGGCTGCTAAAAGGCAGAGCTAGGATTTTTGCGGAGTATTCCAAAGCCAGGACCATGTTAACAAATCCATGCAAATGAAGGCTTTGTGTTTTGAGAAATCTTCAGGGCTTTGTTTGTTTGTTATTCTAAGATGTCACCAGCCCCCTCCCTCTTTTCCCACCACACAAACCTACAGAAATATTGTCCGCCCTGGAAAGGGCTAATGATATGCTAATAATTGAGAGTCCTCCACCACCCACATAGGCCCAATTTCTAAGGAGTCGCTGTCCAGCTGAGCTGCCCACTCCTCCTAAGGACACAGGTGGCCTCAGTGGGTCACAGGCAGAGAGCTGTTGCTGGCCCTGCCTTCCCTTTCCTTGTTTTGCTTTTTTAGTTTTCTTCAGTGCTGCTTAGGGAGAAGTTGTTTATTTGAGCCTCGGGCCCTGCTTCATTTTATCTTTTAGGATCGTTTGAAGGAGTATTGCACCTGCCGCCAAAGGAGCCTTTTTTTTTTTTTTTTGCTTTGTTTGGATATCAATCATCAATAAATAAAATCATAAAAATCTAAGAATAACTTCTTTTTTTTTTTTTTTTGAGACAGAGTCTTACTCTGTTGCCCGGGCTAGAGTGAGTGCTGTGGCGTCAGCCTAGCTCACAGCAACCTCAGACTCCTGGGCTCAAGTGATCCTCCTGCCTCAGCCTCCCAAGTAGCTGGGACTACAGGCATGTGCCACCATGCCCGGCTAATTTTTCTATATATATTTTTAGCTGTCCGTATAATTTCTTTCTATTTTTAGTAGAGACGGGGTCTCGCTCTTGCTCAGGCTGGTCTCGAACCTCCTGAGCTCAAAGGATCCACCCGCCTCAGCCTCCCAGAGGGCTAGGATTACAGGCGTGAGCCACCGCACCCGGCCGATATTTTCAAAATGAGCATAAGCAAAAGCAACAGGAAAGGAGTCAGAGAAAACAAAGATTTAAAAATTGGCATTAATCCTTGGGGCCGGGCGCAGTGGCTCACGCCTGTAATCCTAGCACTCTGGGAGGCCGAGGCAGGTGGATCGTTTGAGCTCAGGAGTTCGAGACCAGCCTGAGCAAGAGCGAGACCCCGTCTCTACCAAAAATAGAAAGAAATTATATGGACAACTAAAAATATATACAGAAAAAATTAGCCGGGCATGGTGGCGCATGCCTGTGGTCCCAGCTACTCGGGAGGCTGAGGCAGGAGGATCGCTTGAGCCCAGGAGTTTGAGGTTGCTGTGAGCTAGGCTGACGCCACAGCACTCACTCTAGCCCAGGCAACAGAGTGAGACTCTCTCTCTCAAAAAAAAAAAAAAAATTGTTTACATTTTCTTACAACAAAGATGTAAAAATTGTTTGGAGTCTAAGGTAAAATGTCTGAGCCTACCTATCCAGGTAGAAGCACAGAAGGAATTTAAACACCAGCCCTGGGGGAAACTTTAAACTACAAAAGCTACCTTATGGCCCTGAAGACTTTAGCTAACTTTTTGTAAGTCTTGTCCTTCGGGACTTCCTAAGCCCACATAATAGGGATCCCCTAATTTCACAATCCGAAGGACAAGTGGGCTGCTATTCTATCCCCTCCTGGCATCGCTACAAAAATCCTTTGCCTATGAAAATCTCACAGAGCTTCTGCCTGTTTTGTTGAGGTTCCAGTGGAGGTCTTCACATATTAAATGGGTTGGTACAAGTGTTGATACCCGTGTCCAGCACCTAGTAAGTGCTGTGTGAGTGTTTGTCATTGTTATTTCTGTTCGTCCAAGGGTGGCTGGCCTTGGTGATGGGTAAAAGGTTTTCAAGTCCGAGTTCATCCATCAGCCCCGAGTTCCTTTTCTTACATAAAGAGAACTGTGCTTTTAAATGTCCACCCGTGAAAAGCGAAGAGCCCCAGGAGTGTGAAACCATATATCCGCACACATAACAAGCCGTCCAAACACACGGTTGGCAGTGGAGACATCTTTCAGAGAGGCTCTGTGCTCGCTAACACAACCTAGGGTCTGTTCTAATAAGGCCATTCCTGTAGGGCTTCCCCAGCCGTATAACATTTTAGATTTCCTGAGACTGCCAGCCTTCCTCTAAGTCTAATGCAACCCATTGATTGTTTCATTTATTCAGCCCCTAATGTGTGCAAGGCAGGAGGCCAGGGGATGTGTGAGGTATATAAGATCATTGCAATAAGACTGAAATTATTATGCACCTATTAAGTGCCAGGCCCTATACTATGTGCTTTGATTCCATGAGGTTCATTTTATGCTCAGAGTAGTTTTTAAGGTAGGAATGATTAACCTTATTTTATAAAAGGAGTAACAGATTAAAAAAAGGCTGAATACATTTTCCAAGGTTATGTACTAATGGCTACTGGAAGTACAAGTCAAACCTTCATCTTCATCTTCTACTTTAAACTGCTTTTTTTTTTTTTTTTGGAACCACTATAGATTCCTCCCCTGTCTTTAAGGAGACCACAGCCTTGGAGAAATAATTGTTTTCTTATTGCTTCAACATCCTGATATGTCCTTAAATGGGAAGATTTTGGTTGAAAATAAGTAACTAGATGGTATTTCTTCCTTGATTGAATAGCAGATGAGATTATAGATTTTTAAAATTATTTATAACTTATTTTTATTATAATAGTAATTCATGCTCACTGAAGAAAATTTCTCACATGCACAAATTTATGAATATGAAATAATTAGCCATACTCGTATTATCCAGAGACAATGTTTGTGAATGTTTTGGTGTACACTTTCTCATCTTACTTACAACTGATTATTAGTTACAAGGTTGGGATCATATGGTATTTTTATCTTTACAATCTACTTTTCTAACTTAACATTATATCATAAATATTTCCCTGATATATTTAAAGAGTAGTTTAAATACTTAAATATTCTTTAAAACAGAATTTTGACCATTTGCTAGTGTTTTATCTCATGGATATACCATCTTTTTTTTTTTTTTTTTGAAACTGAATCTCACTCTGTTGCGTGGGCTAGAATGCCATGGCGTCAGCCTAGCTCACAGCAACCTGAAACTCCTGGGCTCAAGTGATCCTCCTGCCTCAGCCTCCCAAGTAGCTGGGACTACAGGAGCACACCACCGCGCCCGGCTAATTTTTTGTTTCTATTTTTAGTTGCCTGGCTAATTTTTTTTATTTTTAGTAGAGACGGGGGTCTCGCTCGCTCTTGCTCAGATTGGTTCGAACTCCTGAGTTCAAGCGATCCTCCTGCCTCGGCCTCCCAGAGTGCTAGGATTACAGGCATGAGCCACCTCGCCTGGCCTACCATCATTTTTTTTTATCTATTTCTTAATTTCTCTGCTTCTACAGAGAGGAGTGTGCGTTTTGTGCACTGCACAAAGGCTGACACTTGGCTGGTGCTGTCCTGCAAGGCATGCATGTGCACAGGCTGCAGCAGGGCATTAGCCTGTGTTCTAACTGGCACAAAGGCTCCGACAGAGGTCAATCACAGCCTCCATGATAGATAATAGTAGTTTGCTGAATCAAACACAGAAAGTTTTTGAGTATCACCTGCTGTTGGTAATTTCTACCAGCAGAACCCACTCTCTCCTGCATTAACTTCTGTGCCTCTTTCTTCAAATTAAAAAAAAAAAAAAGAATTCTTACATTATTGTAATTCATTTTTTTTAAGAGTCGAGGTCTGGCTATGTTGTCCAGGCTGGAGTGCAGTGGCTGTTTACAGGTGCATTCATGGCACACTGCACCCTTGAACTCTTGAGCTCCAGTGATCCTCCCACCTCAGCCTCTTGAGTAGCTGGGACTACAGGCACAAGCTGGCGTGCCCAACTTTTTTATTTTTGTAATTAATTATCTTTGTGATTAATTCCATTGCACCATTTCTTAATAGCACTGCAGTTACTTGGAATCATGGTTCTGCAAGTGATGAGAGATTTTTCTATTTCTTCTTTATTTCCACAATGCAATGCCATGGGTACTTTAAACATGGCTAAAAATATACAACCATTGAAGATCATTTCTAACAATGGCAATTATTATTGATCTGTTGTATACCGAGAGAGTCTACACAATAATGCCAGGTCCTCAGGTGTATATAATTCCAGGGAATTCATGTGACTTTTGTACATTTGAGAGACGTGATTGCAATGCTGAACAGATGCTGAACTGTCCCCAAAACTGGTGTCAGGGGGGACAGAAGGTCTTCACAGTTGTCTGGTGTCCTGCTCCATTGTAGATGATAATGCAGAATTGTAAGGGGGAAAACTAGAGGTGGTTATGATGATTGTGTTTAGATTAAGAATTAAAATGACATTCATTTTGGGAATGTTTCTCTACTGCCTTCACCATGGGGAACTTCTTGGACAACAAACTGCCTAATACATATTGCATGTCCTTGAGTTTTGGCTAATGTACCAATTTCTTTATTAGAACAACCATTTACATGATATAAATCTGCTCGGAGCACTGCTTGGAGGCCAGGCGCCCTGGTCTGGGATTACTGCTGCTGTTCTGGCCAGCATCCGGGAGCAGGCCTGGAAGGGTTTGCATCTGACAGTTTTAATCCTCCGCTTTGGAGCAGAGAGAGCTTGCAAATGTGCACATCCGTGCTTGTCGCTTGCCTAGGGTCAGACTTTCATTTCCAACAGGAAATGCTGGGGAAGTTGAGATGAACCATAAATTAAAAGAAAGTTTAAAGCATGAACACTTGTGAGTAGACTGCAGTAGTGATAGCAGCTTAATGTTATTCTTCTACCCAGGAGGATGCGTTTTAGATGTTCCTAAAAGAAACCCACGGCAGTAACCATAGTCTGTGAATCAGGGTGGAATCGTGTCGTTCCTTGAAGAAGCTCACCTTGATTTCAACTCGATCTATACTGCAATAATAAGGATTGACCTTCATTTAGAAAACTGGCGTAAGACAAGCATTCTAAGTCTTGCTAAATTGTTTTAACAGTGAAGTGAATGAGAGAGAGAGAGAGAGAGAGAGAGAGAGAGAGAGAGAGAGAGAGAGAGAGAGAGAGAGAGAGCAGCCTCACTATAGCTTTTCAAGAATAGGTATAAGGAACTTTCTGTTTGTTTTCTTTTTGGCTTTTTAGTCTTGTAAGGATTGCATGTCTAAGTGGGAAGAGGACCTGGGCTTTGGGTTTAATTTTGAGATAATGGACACAGCAGAAAAGAAAAGCCACAGAATAAAATTTAGAGTCATTTATGGGCTAAGTGACTTCGGTAAGTCATTGCAGCTCTTAGAGCCCCCGTTTCTGTATCTGTAAATAGGGAAAGAAAGTTTTCAGGAGGATTAAAATGTGAATGTGCTATAGCAGTGTCGGTCACTATGAATACAAGAACAGGTGCGCCTCCTAGTAACCACCACAAGACAGGGTTGGAAATCTTTCCTTATTTATTTATTTATTTTTATGTTTTGTTTTTAGAGGTGGGGTCTCACTCTGTCATCCAGGCTGGAGTGCAGTGGTGCAATTATAGCTCACAGCAGCCTCAAACTTCTGAGCTCAAGCGATCCTCCTGCCTCAGTCTCCTGAGTAGCTGGAACTACAGGTGTGGGCCACCACGCCTGGCTAATTTATTTTTATTTCTTTTAGAGATGGGGTCTTGCTATGTTGTCCATGCTGGTCCTGAACTACTGGCCTTAAGCAATCCTTCCAAGTCACTGGATTATAGGGATTAGCCACCACAATGGCTGTACGGAATCATTTCTTGCCCCCCACACCCCAGCTCGCTCTGTCACTATGCACTGCACATGCCGAAAGCCAGGGAGCCTGGGCTCTGCCACTTAGTTACCGCCTGTTAAGACCAAGAGAAAATCATAGAAACCCCCAAATCTACTTGGGGCTCAGCTTTCTCAATAATAAAATGAGAGGGAGGGTCTAGAGACTGTTCAGGGTCCTTTGGGGGACAAAGTTCTGTGAGTCCAGGGATAAGTGCCAGGAACTAACGAGTGAGATTCTCCTTCCTCACCATGGGAATCCGAAGGGATGATGACTTAGCACCTAGCCCTTTGGCCAATTCCACTGGGCTGTTCCCTTGCCAGTTTCCTTCCCTCTTTGGTTCCAACCTTTTGATTCTGAGCTGTCGGGAGGTTGATCAATGACACAGTTTGCTTGGCTCATTTCATCGATATAAGGCACTAAAGAGCCACTTTTGCTTTTCCTGTAAACAAGCACTTGTTTATGAGCCCACAGGGAATCGGTAGACAGTGTTGTGTTCTCTCTCAACACACACAAATACACACACACACACACACACACACACGCACGCACACAGTGATGATATACTGTTAGATCCAAGAAAGAAGATGAGAATGAGTTTTACTTATTTTAAACCTGCCATTCAGACCTTTCCCTTGGGCAGGGTTACTAGAGCTGTCACCCTAGGCCCAGAGTGACTTTATTGGGCAATGCCTCTTCCTTCTCTTTGCTGAGTAATGTGATTATAAAATCCAATTTTAAACTTTCTGCCTTTAATGATATCCAGGGGGCCCATGAAAGGCTTCAGCAATGTAACCTCCTTCCAAGTGCTTTGTCCTGGGCACCTACCATGGCTGAGTCGCCCTGCCTGGCTGTTCTCGGGATGGAAGGCAGCATGCTGCGTTTACTGTGCGATTGTTTGCAGAGTTAAGGGGATGCGTACATATGTGTGTGTACGTGTTTCCAATCACAGAAAGTAGGGAATAAATAACTTACCCAGATTTTACCCTAAAGTAAAGATCATTGACTCAGATTTCAGAAGGGGCAGAAAATTCTTTGTCTATTTTTTCTTCCCCATGTCCATGGACAATGTTGTCATCTCATGGGACATTTCAGTAGCGTTTCTATGTAAATGGCTTTGGCTCTAACTCTGCCCCCTCTACTTGGGGACACAGGACAGCAGAGTCATATCGCTGGAAAGCCATTTGGCGAAGGCCCTGCTGTCAGCCTGCCTTCTGCCCACGTCCATCCGAAGACAGTCTCTCATCTGCAACGCTTCTACCAGCCAAGACAGCACCAACGCGTTTTCCTCATTGCCTGCTGTGATGTTGAACAACAACTTGTGTTTTGTGTCTCTGATATAAAATGAGGGAAGGACAGAGTAATAAAAGATGAGTGGGTCTTCCCACATAATAGCCATTTCTTAAAAGCCTAAAGCTCCTTGCAAAATAATGCAAAAAGGCAAGACTTAACTGCTTAACTTCAAATCCAAGATTTGCGCTGGGACATCAATGGTCAGCTTTCCTGGCAACTGTACGTTATCCTCCTTAATCAAACTCTTTAACCAAAAATACCCCCCTGTTTCTGATGGCAGCATGTGTAATAAGACCTTTTATTGCAATTATGAACATGGGATACTGGAAAATATCTCAGCTACGGCAAGCCAAACTTTAATGCTATACTCAGGAATTCTCTTATTAAAATGTGCACACACACTCCTACTTGAGATTTATTGGTATTTTGTCTTGTTGTGTTAAGTTCTTAAGCTGATTTTTGATATTACTCTTGTGGCATTTTAAAGCTTTTGTGCTTAAACTGCACATTCTTCTGCAAGCATAGATATTTCAAGATGAAGTACTAGCATTTTATAGAATTTCAAAGAGATGGGTGGCTGAATGATGAATGAATGTATTTACTGTGTAACAGAGGAATAAAACTGGGCCAGGGATTTGCTCCAGAAACCAGATTTTAAAAAATATTTTAATAATATATTTTAACATTTCTCCCTCGTTGGAACCATGTATATATCTAGTAGACTGTACTTTGCCCCTTATTTTTCTTGAGTTTGAATCAGAGTGACAGTTTGGTACTACCAAGGTGGCATGCCCTGGCTACATTACTCTCTGCCACCCTTTAGGATCTGTTGGCATCTGAGGACATTTCAATGGCTGTAAGTCTTGGCTGTTTTGAGACTCTCATTGTGTCTCTTCAGGACCTTCAAAGATGTCTTCAGTCCTTTCCTTGTTTCCCGGCCGTCTCGGTCTGCCTGATCCATCACATTCTGACCTTGAACAGTTCTGACTTCAGTGTTGAACCACAATCCAGCAGCAGATCTTACGGAATGTTGCAATAGCAGGAAGGATTTATAATTGTTTGTGCTTCTCATCAGGGACTTGAGCAGCATTTAATTCAGGACGATGTGCTGTGCTCCAGCAATGCCGATCTGAAAGAGGCAGGAATGGAGACAGACTGATTTATCTGGGGCCATATGGTTCGAGTCTAGAATTTAGCCAGACATGGAATTTTTTTAAAACATGATTTTAATACAATCCACACTTTCTCCTTCACCCACACTTCTGTCTTCTGCATAACTTTGGTGAAGCACAATCTATTAGTCATTCAATGAGAAAGAAAAGCCATGGAAAAAATCTAACACGAATCGTATGTGAGTTAATGCTTGAACTATTGAAAGCGGAAGACATGTGCCTAAATAAAAAACTCAACCTTGCAGCAAATTAAAAGTATTGATTGAGCTTTGCAAGGAAGGGCTTCTTTTGTGTTTTTCTGTTTGATGGATGTATTAAAATAAAAAGAATAAATACATAATATTGAGCAAGGAATCATTGCCACCAATGGTGGCACTAAAACCTTCACGTGGAAGGATCAAGTTAGACCCCTGCAAGTGGTGGTTCTTTTAAAACTGGTCCTAGTGGGAGCTGGACAGGGACATGGGGTGGGCCTTCATCTGGAACGAAACAACTGGGCCCCCCAATTCTAACTTCCTTTGGCAACCTGATTTTTCATATCCACCCCCATGCTCAGTCCCCACTGCACCCCCAAGTCCCCAGGGCTCTTCCTTTTTTACCAGCTTGGATGCTTGCAGTGGGTTCTGTACCCTGCACCAGAGGCTACCATAGGCAGGTCTCTGCAGGAGGCGGTACTTAGCTTTTCTCTGTTTTCAGTTTCCATCCTCATGAAAAATGGGTGATGTTTTCGCTGTCCAAGAACAATAAAGCCATGTGTTATAAACTGGCTCCAGGTTCTATCACGTTTTGAAAAAGTCATACTTTTTTCCTTTAGAAGTTGGGAGAGGCACTATGGCATAGGTGTGCATAAGCCCTCCCACCTCCCCTGTGTCATAGTTAGGATTTGTGCTCTTAGTTCATTTCTACCACATCATATAATGCCATGTCCCTGATTCTGTTCCAAGTGCCCCTAGCAGTGTCCCGTAGTAATTTGCCTCATTTGTGACTAAATGTGCCTCTCTGCGTGGCATAGACTTTTCTATTTACCTTTCAGAGTCTGACAGACTGGCACTACCAAACTCAATTACTCTCGCTGTATTGGAATCAGCATTCCCCGGCAGCTCTTTAGAAAGATGGATGTGTACTTGGATACGGATTTCTTACTCTCTAGAAGATTGTTGTTTTAAAACTTTATATCTGAAATCCAATCTGCAGATTCTGATTCAGTGGGTCTGGGATGGGGCCCAGGAATTTGTAGTTTTAACAAGTATCTCAGGTGATTGTTATCAGGAAAGTCTGGAAAACACTGCTTTATTGTATACTCAACTTTCCTCTTCCCTTTCCTGCCTTATTCACATGGACCTGCTAAATATTTGCTGCACATACAACCTTTATAATGACTCTATACATTTCCATTTGACAGAGTTTAAATGCAATATGGCAACTGTGAGCCCTTGTAATTTTAAAAAATGGAGTTTTACCAGATCAGTCATCCTATATTGACATTTTTAAATCATCTCTTGTTCCTTCATGAACTTCTAATTGTGAAACAACTATGATGTCTACTTTTAAAGAAAAAAAAATCTGGAATTTAGTTCGTTAGAAAAACCTGATTCTTAGCAGCTATGTAGAGTAGCGATTGAAGTTCTTTATTTTTTATTTGTTCTTTTCAATTAAAAATTTTAGGCAAGGGAGAAATGAGTGGTTTCAATGGATAAGAGTTTCAGTTTTGCAAGATGAGAAGAGTTCTAGAGATTGGTCCTATAACAGTGTGAATATATTTAACGCTGCTGAATTGTACACGTAAAAACGCTTACCCCCAACGTGATGGTATTTGAAAATGGGGCCTTTGGGAAGTAATTAGGTTTAGATGAGGTCATGAGGGTGAGGCCCCCATGATGAGATTAGTGCCCTTATAAGAAGAGACATCAGAGAGCTGGTTTCCTCTTTCTCTTTCTGCCTGCATGCACTAAGGGAAGGCCAGGTGAGCACACACCAAGAACGCAGCCATCTGCAACCCAAGGAGAGAGCCCTCAACAGACACCCACCCTGTTGGCACCTTGACCTTGGACTTCCAGCCTCCAGAACTGTCAGAAATTCCTGCTCCTTAAGCCAGTGAGTCTGTGGTATTTTGTTACAGTAGCCCAAGGTGACTAAGACACCAACTTAACTTAACTGGCCAGGTTCCCTCCGTAGTAGGGCACAGGATCCTCACTCAGCTCTGCCTAACTCCACATTCTTGCTTTCTCTGGATGTAAACTTCTGCCCTGCCTGGTTTCCTTGATTCTCTCTTTCTAGAGCCTTGGAGAAGCATGAGGCATGTACTGCACACCCAGGCTGGACCTCCTGGTCTCTAGACAGGTCTCTATGTAGTGTGCAAGTCCATGGGGACATTTTCTCTAGGTCCCCCAATCTTGTGAGTTGACAAAATTTACATTGGTGAGCTTGGCAAATTTAATGCTCACCTTGAGAAATTCTTCAGGTATGAGGACTCTCTACAGGGATTAGTCCACAGTGACCAAAGCCTCACTGTGGAATGATACATATACACTTGGCCAAAACCCTTAGCCAATGCTGTGCCCACTCCGCTTGCTGGGATTTGCTGTTTTGCAGGCGATATAGCTCCAGGTGCTGGGCGTCATGGGCAGAACCTTGGCCAGCAGTGTCTGAGGACAATGTGTGTGCCACATCAGGTCAAGACCTCGGTTGCCACGGCTGTCTCTCGCTGTGGAACCTCTTCATCAATGCATTGGAGCTTTTCTACTACCAGCAGATATCTGAACACAGTTACATCGAGTTTAGAATTTAATGTCCTGGTTTCATTTACTCTATTTTGATTACTCTAGGGGCTGCCTTTCCTAATTGACTTTTACCCAGATTTATGCAATTGCTAGAACCTTTCTTCTATTCTTGCTACAATATGTCTGCTACACTTCCTTTTACTCAGGCATCTCTTTTTGTCTCCTTTCTCTGGGTGCTGCAGTAGCAAAAGGGTTAATCTGTGGTCTTTCCCCACAACCCTCTTCTGCAGAGAGAACAACATTCAGGCTAAGGGCTTCCTGAAGAATCTATTCCTCTGCACAGAAGGATTAGACGTGTTTGTGTTCCATCATCAAACATGGCCTTCTGTTTCTATCTACTTAGGATCTAAATCCCGCCTGCCATCATGTTTCTACTGTGATTTTATCTTGTAGAAATCACTTTACTTCTCTGGATCCCAATTACTCATTTATTAAAGGATGGTCCCTTCTAGACTAAGCGTTCGAAGGTTGCACTAATTTTCCTTTCTATTTCCAAGTCTGCCAGCGGTGGGAATGCCTGCCCTGACCTCAGGTGACAGAGAACAGTTTCTCCCTGCAGTGTTGACATGGGCCCTCTCTTGGCCTCTCCTGCCATGCCTGGAATGTTCTGGCACCTTCCAGCTTCTCCAGGCCAAAAGTGGCTTCAGCCTTCCTGATGGAGTTCGAGGCTGGAGCTTCCTTTTAGGAAGTGGCTCAGAGTGACAGAATCAAAGCTCAGCATAGCCTAGAACTTTCCTCACATTGACCAGTTTTACAGGAGCTGTAATTATACCAGCTGCCCAATGCCCTGGTTAAGTCCCTTACCAAGTCCTGACTTGTAAAATGAGGTTCAAATTATACCATGAGAACCTACACTTGGCCTAAGAGCTTCCATCTTCTGCCCACAATCAGTACTTTCTTACCCAACTCTTTCTTCAGTTTCAGCTAGCATTGGAGGAGTCATTTTTTTCTCCATAGAGTTTTAAGAAATGCTTTCTCAGCAAATTGAGAATAAGAAAATAAAGGAAATGTTCCCTCTCACTATCTGACTTTTTCCAAAACGTTAGTTTAGCAGCCTCTGTAAATCCGACAGTAGCCTTAGGAAAATGAAGTCAGATAAAAGCTTACAAGACGACTCCAGAGTAGTCAAAACTGTAAACAGCTGGAGTCAACAGTCTTAAACACATGTGTTGATGACTGGTGCACCTATGTCATAGGGACCATGGGTCCACAGGGTGGAGTCATTTCTCAGTTCTGGAATGTTAGTGACCACTTGGCCTTTATATTATGAGACAGCCTGGAATGAAAGAGCAGGAAATTTTAAAAATCTAACCTTATTTTCCATTAATGTGTATGAATTGATTCCTTATTGACTCTGTATTGATTGTGAATTTCATTCATTAATTCATATGCTTGTTTATTTATTTTAAAAAATCATCTCTGGGTGCCTGTCTGCCAAATGTCATTCAAAGCTGTGGCATTAGAACATTGAATGAGGTAGGCAGAATCTGACCACATAGAGCTTACATTTGAAGAGCGGAGAACAAATTGATAAATGAACTGAATAGTTTCAGACTGTGATAAAAGAATAATATGATATGACATTTATAGTCAAGCTAGGAATCACTGAAATAATAATTTGCCTAAACCTTTGGTTTTCTAATTTCTATTTTCTTTCTTATTGTACCTCTAGACCGATTCTTCCCAAACTCGAGTTCAAATACCTAATTAGCAGAAAACAACCACACAAATGTCTGAGAGAGCTGCTTTAGTTATTGCAAATACATAGACCTCCTTATTAACTTTAGTATCTTCCTTTGCATTTCAGAATTCTCCAAAGTAGGTCATAATATTTTTTGAAAATCATAGGACCCTCATTTTTATTTAAATTTTTGAGATCTGTATAAATGATGGTTCAAGACAATTAAAAAGGAGTTTGCATTAGATACAACTTCATTCAAATTCATGATGTTAATTCACAGAAATAATATTTATTGCCAGAAGAGATGAAAACTAAAATTAACCAACGTTGAGCTGTGGACTATCTGAGAACTTCATGATCTCAGCCTGGCGAAAGAACATCTTGTTCCCCCATCCCCAGTTCTGTTCTTTGTTCTGACCTGGTTTTCCAGAACTGCTAGTTCTGATTAGGGTTTTTCTACTGATTGGTAGACACCGAACAAGGCATTTACCTTCTGGTGTTCTTATCTCTAATTTGCCTTATCTGTAGGAAGGCTGCCTGGTTTAGATGAGTCAAACCTTTAAAAATGCTATTTGTAACATGTTTCGGTTGTTTTTCTGTATCTTGCAATGTAAGTTCAAATTGCTTGTGTCCATTAGTGGCTGTCTTCCATTTTTGTTTTTACTGCAAAATAATTAACAAATAAGGAGATTTGTATGAATTAAATTCAACAATAAACTCCCCACCAAAATCCCATGCCAAGACCATAAATTGTAACTGGTTTCAAACAACCAGTCTGGTGCCGAGGAAGCCGAGTGGCTCCTTTCAAGTAGAAGAAAGGCAGGAGATGTTTTCTATATTAATGAGCAGTGCCGCTTTAATTCTGTCGGGACGGAGGCTGATGGCCTGGGAAGCTGTGTTATATTGGGTTGCAACATCTGTCACCGGCTTACATAGCTGTTAATATTTCATTTCATATTCAGACTTATCAGTATTCATTAAAAACCCTCCATTCGTGCAAGGCCTTCTGGGAAAACGTACCCTATCTTGGCATCTTAGATTTAACAACAACAAGAAAAAACGTTCAATTTTAAACACATTTTTCACCCGGCAGCGAGCAGCATCTGGCTGCAGGAGGTGGAAACCAGTCTTACACGCAGACGACCAAACAGCTTTTCTCTGGGGGAAGTTTAGCATTGGTAAAAGAGGCTTTCAGAATTAAAATTTAAACCCACCAATTTCCATTTTGATTCCCCACCTACAAGAAAATTTAGAAGTTGGTGCAAATGACATCCCTTTAGTACTTCTCATGAATCCTAGCATATCTTACCTGGAACTGAAAACAAAGGCTGAGCCTGGGAGCCTGGATCCTTCAGGCTTCAATCCTACTTGGGAGTCCAGGCATGGGCACAGTGTCTAAAGGTCTAAACAGAAAGATGGGATGCCCTGCCCCAGCAAAAATCTAATGATTTTCTCTGTCTGTAGCAGAAAACGAATACAGCAGGGATTTCTTCCACCAGCTCCACTTTGCAGCTCTGGTGTATATTCTATTAAAAATGTAGGAAATGTACAATGTTACCCGTTGCTGCTTACTTCACATTTAAAAAACATGAACATTCCTAATGTGACCTGTTATTAAAGTGTCGGATTTTATCACACCCATAGTCTCTCAAGGATTTAGAGAGGAATTAGTGGACGCTGAAGTTTTTCGTGGAGGCAAGGATATCAGAATAAATGGATCAGATGGGGTACAAATGGAGCCCACAGCCAAAACAACCTACGTGAAGAGAAAATCAAATATTGGGTCTCAATGAAAGCTATTTTCATTTATATGGAATGGTCTGACCAGGTCCTCTGCCTGCGAGGAAACGGAGTAGGAAGAACAAATTTGTGAAACCTCTAAATCCCAGCAGAAATGCAGTCTTGCAGGCCAACGCCCACAGTGTAGCAAGGTGCCCGTGGAGGGAACCTGTTTGCACTTGACTCAGGGGTGCCCTTCCTCAGCGCATACTCCTCCCTGACTTTGAAGGCTATGTGAAGGTGAACAGCTGCCCAGGAGACTGAATAAGTTTTATGCTTTACTGGAGGCCAGATCTTTGGTCTCCTCTCAAAACAACTAAGAGCTTGAGGAACAAAAATACAATCCTAAGCCCTCCAATGTTCTGAACCAACCCCCTCTCGGCTAAGGGGACCCCAGAGTAACCTTCAAACTGAGTTCCTGGCCATGACAGGATGGGAGGTCAGACCCCCTCCCTCATTAACCGCCATTAGGCTTTCTTCCCTAAGAGTTAAACGGAACCACGGCTGATTTCAACCAACACCTAACGCTACTCTTCCCTTTTTGCGGTTTCTGCACTACAACTGACCAGTGTTCTTTCCTGATAAGAGGCCACCAGCCATGGCGTGGTCCTGGCCAGGCTACAGAGGATGTGCACTGAGAATTTTCACGTCCTCTGCTTCATCTTTTGACATCAGAAGGTGGAAAACTCCACCCTTGGGTCGTGCTGATGCCACCATTCTTTGTCCATGGGAACTATGAATGGTATGAAGCTCAACTGCTCATGTGTGTATTTCTCCTTGCATAAATATTCATGACTCCTCCTATAGCTCGTGAAATATGTATATTCAGCCACCCTGGCTAGCCTAAATTCTTGTTGCTGTTGCCCCTCCCTCAAAGTACATGCTTTCAGCTTCTGCCCCAGGCTGTAGCTTCACTGCCTTCAAGATGGCCAGCCCTTTATGAGAGACAAAGCTCTCCTTTCCAGATTTTTGAACCTCATTGTTCTTCAGTTGACAGGTGTGTTTGTTAGACTACAGACTTTAGGTCAGCAGAATTTTTCCAAGTGGGGGATGCCAGTCCAGGGGCCATATCCTGTTCCCACATCCCCTACCATGCTCACTCAGAAGTGTCCACTAGCGGCCTGAATCTAATATTACAAGCGTGTCTTTGGTCAGCCTGTATTTTGAAGAGACTGGATCTCATCTAGGTTTAGTTGCAGCCTAAAGCTTGTATGTGGCCAGAAAGCAAGAATAAAATACAGTATGGGAAAAAGATAAGAATGTTGCATGTCCCCTTTGCATATGCTTCTGACTTTCCTTTCCAAGGCTCCACCAACACCAAAGCTTCTGAGTTCATTTAATTGTCCTATGACTATGACTGTGTCCACGGTGTCTATCTTGTGGAGTTTAATCACCTAGTCTGGACTCTCAGCTCTGGGAACCTAAATACACCGGTAGAAGTGTGCTGTAAGGTGCGGGAATATGACATCCAAAGTAATTAACAAGTTCAAAACCATGTGGACATATTGCTTATGGAATTGCTTATATTCCATGTGGAAAAGCATTGCTTAAAATATTGTTTTTAACTTTTCATTTTGAAATAATTTCAGGCTTTAAAAAAACAAAAAAAGATGATTGTATATCCTTCCTTCACCCATTCACCCAGGCTTCCCGATTTTTTTTTTTTTTTTTTTTTTTTTTGAGACAGAGTCTCGCTCTGTTGGCCGGGCTAGAGTACTCACTGCAACCTCAAACTCCTGGGCTCAAGCGATCCTCCTGCCTCAGCCTCCCAAGGAATAGCTAGGACTACAGACTCGAGCCACCACTCTCAGTTAATTTTTTCTGTTTTTCTATTTTTTTTTTAGTTGCCCAGCTATTTTTTTTTTTTTCTATTTTTTAGTAGAGACAGGGTCTCGCTCTTGCTGAGGCTGTTCTTGAACTCCTCAAGCGATTCTCCTGCCTTGGCCTCCCAGAGTGCTAGGATTACAGGTGTGAGCCACTGCCCGGGCCCAGGCTCCCCCAATTTTAACATCGAACATAATCACAATTGCATGCCTAAGTGAGTACAAAGATCCAAGTCAGAAAATTAACATTGATATAAGGCTATTACCCAATCCTCAGACATTCGAATTTTGTCAATCGTCCTATTAATGTTCTTTTTCTGGTCCGGGATCCAACCAAGGATCTCCGTTGAATTTAATTGTGCTGTTTCTTTAATCTGCAGTGACTCCTAAGTCTTTCTTTGTCTTTCAAGACCTTGACACTCTTGAACAGTGCAGGCCTGTTATTATATAGAATACTCTTTACTTTGGGGCTTGTCCGATAGTTCCTTGTGATTAGACACAGGTTGTGCATTTGTGATGTGTATGTCAGGATATTGACATGTGCTGTTACTGGTGAGATTCTCTTTGATTACTTGGTCAAGGTGGTGTCTATCAGAGTCCTCCACTGTAATTTTGTTTTTCCCTTTGCAAACAGTATCCTACGAGGACATACCTGGAGACTAAATATCCTGCTCCTCCTCAGACATTCACCTGCTTCTTTTAGCATCCTTTGATGATTCTTACCTGAAGCAATTATGACTGGGGTGCTTTCCAAATGGTGATTTCTTAATTCCATCATCCACGATGTGTTTATTCATTGGAATTGCACAGTAAGGAGGAACTTCCCTTTCTCCCCTGTTTATTTATTTTAAAATTATTTATTTATATCCATATGGGCTCATCGATTCTTATTGCATTCTTGAGGTATAACCCATTACTATCATTGTTTAGTTTCTTGTTCAAATTATTCTAGATTTGGCCTTTGGGAGCCCTTTCAATCAAAGGTGTTTCTGTGACCTCTGACATGGCTCTGTCATTCCTTGGGCACTTTCTTAGTTTATGACGTATCAAGATGTTCCAGGCTCATCTTGCTCTTTCTCTGTTCCAGCTCTGGAATCAGCCATTCCTTCAAGGACCCCTGTTCCTTTTCTTGGAGAATGGTATTTAGAATCCAAGATCTGGAAGCTGGTTGTTCTCATTGCTGTTAGGTTGCCGTTACTTCTAGCTCTTATCAGTAGGCAGAGCTAAGAAATATATGTGTTATACACACATCTGTTTCTATTTCTCCATGTATAAATATTAAAAACCATAAGGACATGCTCTCTCCAATTCCAATCTAAACCCCTAAGGCTCATTCTGACCTTCCCCTTTTCTTATTTGTAATTCTTTTCTCTGACAGTGAGAACACTAAGGCTCAGATATTAACTTACCTGCTCCATCTGAGGATATACATAAAATAGTTTAACACAGTACCTTCTTAAGTTCCTGGACTTAGTTACAAATGTGAGAAATTACACATGAACTTTAAAATGTCATTTAAAAAAATCCTCACCTTTCCTTCTTATATTATCACCCTTAGTAACTCTCTACAATAATGCAAATTTTTACTCATTCATTCTTACAAAGACATTTCAGGGCTGTCTTATTTCTTACCTAGGATTCCTAGAGTCTCTTTTCAAGTAATTTTTATAGGGGGAGAGTTTGGAGTGGGATCAAAATACGTCTTTTCTTTCTCTGATTTTACTTAGGATACCCAAAACAGACCCAAAGAGTCTGTTACCTAATGCATCTATTTTCTTTCAATATAGTCATCTTGTCTTTTTGTCTGGCTTAACTTTGATAGTATAGAATAGAGAACCAGCAGAGCTCCCAACGGCAACGTCATGCACTTCTGTCCAATTTCTGAAGAAGTTAGGACAATGAAAACTGCAAACGTTTTCAGGAGATCTGTTGAGATTGCCCCGGGCAAGGATGCTATCTTCATGTTAAAGAAAAGACAGATTTGAACAAATGCAGCTTTTTTTTCATTTTCTTCATACCTTAATACCCTAAAATCATTGCTTTGGGCCTTCTAAGACAGGCTGTTGAACGACATTGCTGCCACCATCAATCACCGCTGCAGAGGAGCCGAGATGCACTGAAATATTGTTGATGTAGTTTTTGCTATGCAGAAAACAGCCTGAAAACCATTACTCTGCGCCTTCATTTCATTTAAGTACAGGATGCCAATAACAGACCTAAGTCAAGGCAATTAACATCCAGTTTGGTTGCCCTAAGACCAAGGTCCTATGTTTATTCAGTGCAGAGTTGATTATTTTCTGCAGGACTAGCTCTAGATAAAATAGATATGAGTGAGGAAAATTATTTAAAGAATATATAAGGCCACTACCTCATATACCTAAGATATTTGTACTATATTTCTAACAGTAAGCACAAGTGCTCAAAAACAGTCAAGAAGAATGGGTTAAAATTGCTGCCAAAACACAGGCTCTTATACTGTTTCAAAAAACAATTTAGCTGTGTATCTGTTATAAGATTGCATTTAAAAAAAAAAAAAGTCACAGTTAAGGCTTAAAATAAAAGAATGGGAGAAGGTATACCAAGAAAGTATAATAAAAAATACAGCAGGATGGCAAGATTCTCACACAAAGTATTAATACAATTAAAAACAGTATCTAAATGGGTCAAGATGATATTAAAAATAATAAAAGGTACAATCACACAAAATTTATAATAGTCATAAAACTTTATGTACTGACTAACATAGCAAATATGTACATAAGGCAATAAAACTGTTAGGAAGATTATGAGGATTTAAAAGATATTAATATTAGTAATCAATTTTAATAGTAACCTTTCAGTGTTCAGCAGATTAAGTATAATAGTTTAAAAATAAATAAAACCATAAAGGTTTTGGATACATAAGAATATTTGATATTGAATATTTGAATATTTTGATGTAATAGATAAAATATATTTGAATAAACAAACAATATATTCAAATATATTGAACATGTAAATATGTAAACTTAATTGTGGACAAATACAATTTTGTTCTTTACAGAGTTTTTTTAGATTCCCCAATGAAAATTTGCCAAGGTTTATTATGTACTAACCTACAAAGAAAATCTTAATAAGATGCAAAAATTAGTACTATTTTTGGACATATTATCTGATTGCAATACAATTAACTGAAAATTAACTATTAAAAGATGACAAAAATGGTCTAACTTCTTAAAAATTGTGACAAAAACTACTTTTTATCATACCTCTTGAATAAATGGCAAAAACAAATCTAAAATCCAGACTACTTAGAGATAATAAAAGTGGAGGTAGTGCCAGAAGAATCTATAGGATACAACCAAAACCACACCCACAGAAAAATCCATAGCCTTAAATCATTTTGTGATCAAACAAGAAAGATAAAAAATTAGTTAAAATTTAATTCAAAAAGTTATTAAAAACGACATTAAAAGACCAAAATAAAGTTGGAGAAAGAAATTAATAAAGAATTGGAAAACAAAGAATTTTTAAATTTAATAAAACATACAACTGATTTTAGAACATAATAAGAGAGATGAACCGATGGTAAACTTAGCCAAGAAAACACTTGAGAAGACAACATGCATATAATATTGTGAGTGAGAAAGGCAAATATAACCACAGATTGAGAGGAGTTTAAAATTATGGAACAGTAAATTTTATGGGCAAGCATAATTATGCCAAAATTGTTGACAAACTAGATAGAGTGAATTATTTTAAGGAAAATTTAAAATTGACACAGTAGTGCACAAAACTTAAATATACTAATAATCCTAGGATAGGTTGATAATTTTGTTAAAGATTTACTTCTAAATGTTGTTACAGGAGGATACTCTCAAACCTTAAAGAATCTGTTAATTCCTGTGTTGTCAAACTATTTCAGAGTGTAAGAAAACAAGGGCATTTACCAATTCAATTTTTAGGTTGTCAGAATCCAGATTTCAAACCCCCCCCAAAATGGCAAAATTTGTACATAGGAACTGCGACCCTCAGTCCAACAGCCCAAAAGAACTGAATCCTTCTAACAACCACAAGAGTGAGCTTTGAAGCAGATCCTTCACCAGTTGAGCCTTCACATGAGACCTCAGCCCTGGCGAACACCTTGATTAGAGTCTCATAAGGGACCCTGAAACAGGGGACCCAGCTAAGCCACGCCCAGACTCCTGAGCCACAGAAACTGTGACACAACTGTGTGTTGTGGTAAGTGGCTATGTTGGTGGCAACTTGTTATGTAGTAATAGACAACTAATACTGATACCTAACAATCTCCATTCCGTGGGCCTCATCTTTCCATAAAGCGATTTCTGACAGTAGTATTTCTGACCTCTCTCTCTCTCTCTCTCTCTCTCTCTCTCTGAATCTTCCTCCCATGGGAGTGTCTGATGAGTACTGGAAAAAACATTGAGATTTCTTGGTTCTGTCCCTTGTGAGTTCTCCGTCTTAGACGTGCTTACCTGCAAAAGAGGATCCTTTCTGGAGTGCTTTCCTGCGTGTGGTATTATTTTTGCCAGGGCACAAGGAGGCTGAGCATTACTCACTTTCATCTGGGTGAGTTTATTTCTAGGGTGAAGAATTAGAAAGACGCCCAAGTCCATACATCTATGCCACATTCCTCGATGGGTCTCGCCATTTACACTGGTGTTTTGATCTGCATCTGCCTGATTCTTGTGTTCAGAATTGGTTCTAAGCTCACTGTGGGACAAAGTTATTCATTAGTGCCCTAAAATCCAAACTGATGCTAATAAAAATTCTTAGGGCTCAAAGGAAGTTTCCTTAATATGGCAAAGAGTATATAAAAGAAACCAATAGCAACCATCACAGTCAATAATGAATTAATAAAGGAACTTCTATAAAAGTCAGAAGCAAGGCAAGAACACCTCCATTACTACTAGCATCTAAACTTGCTAATAAGGGAGAAAATGGAATAAGATATACGTAGGATGGAAAGGAAGATACAAGTGTTATTATTTTCTAATGATAAATTATCATTCATGGAAAATCCATGAAAATCAGCAGAAAAAATATTGAAACCAATATGTGTGGTCAGGAAAATATAGAGAAAAAACATATACAACAGCCAGTTGCTTTTGTTCATACAGCAATTATCTGTTAAAATATGTAAGGGGAAAAGATCCATTCACAATTGCAATAAAACTACAAAATACTCAGAATATACTTAAAAGGAAATGTGAACAATCTTTTTGAAGAAATCTATAGAACTTCTCTGAAGGAAATAAAAGGAAGAAAGACCTAAATAAATGGATAGGCAACTAGCAGAGGTCAATGACTTAGGCTACTCTGGTAGCACAATGTTTACTGTATTTCTCATGAATTAAATGGAAAAGCAAATAATAGTTTTATAGGGTTCTTTGGGAGATGGTTAGAAAATATCATTAACATAGCATCAAATTCCATATTCAACAAGTTTCTGAGTTATTCCATACTTTTCAACAGCTTTTGTAGTTCTGGGATTTGGACAAGGCATATGTCACACCTAGCTGCTTGACAGTGTTATCCATCTTCAGTGATCCTGCCTCAACCCTAAATGGCAGGACATTCATCATGGGGACCCCGGCACGCAGCAAAAATCATCTACTTTGTGTATTTTCTTTTGCTGGAAAATGGCTGTTAGAATTATGTGTGCAGCAAACAGAGGGTTAGCTAAGTTCAGCGAGCAGCACTTCCCCAAGAGCTAAAGAGCCTCCCCCTCACGGAGCCAGAGCGCCGATGAAGCACCTGTCCCTTAAGCTGCACACCTGTGTGAATCCACGACAGCTTGGAATGTCACTAAACAACTCAGTTATCACGTGAGACCCCAGAATGGTACTAATAATGTATTTACTAAATTATCTGTTTTTGATGATGAATGTTTTGTTCACATCAACAGTGAACGTGCCAAGACCTGAACTTCAAGCAAGCTGGGTCCATGACGTGTGAGGTTTCTATGGAAACCAAACATATAAGAAGTCAGGGCTTCTAAACACATTCCTTTGGGGTCATCCTTGACTTGCTCCTTCTCTCACCCTCCAGGGCAATCCAGCACTACATCCTGTAGGCTCCAGCTTCCAAATATTACATATTCGGAGTCCCACACTTCTCTCCACACTTCTCTTCGGTCCAAGCCAGCATCATTCCTTGCCTAGATTAGATCAGTTGATCTGGATTAGATCCAATCGATCTCTCTGCTTTCACATCATCCCCTTTGTTTTTTTATTTTATTTTTTCTAACCCCATATCCACTGGAGTTTCCCCTCCTTTTAAATGAAAGTCATATCATACTGCTTCTTTGCTTTAAATCCTCCAAAACTCCTCCTTTTGCTTGGAGAAAAAGCCAAAATCCATACAGTGGTTCATAAGAAGAGTGACAGCATAATTTATCCTTCATATATGGACAGTTTTGAGAGTGAAAGGGGAGTTATTACACATTGTCCCCGAACAATAGTGCTCAATGGGACTACACCAGGCAAATGGGATGTGTGGCCACCCTACCTGTAAAGCCTTCCATCATTTGTCCACACCCCAGCTTCCCATAGGCCCTCGACACCCTCCAGTGTCACCCTCAGCTTTCTCTGTCCCACCCAAATAGACCTCCTTGCTGTTCTTTGAATATGCTAAGCATGCTTCTACCTCAGGGCCTTTGCACTTGCTCTTTCTGCTACTTGGAATGCTCTTATCTCAGCTGTGTACAAGGTTCACACTCTCCTTTCCTCTGGTCTCTGCTCAAATGTCCCCTTACTGGTGAGGCCCTCCTGGGCCATCCTGTAAGTTCAGCAACCTCATTTCCACTTCCCACCCTCAGTGTTTTTATCCCTCTCCTCCTGCTGAACTTCAGCTTTATTTATTTATAACCATCGGTCATGTTACATATTTACGTTTTATTGTTTATAGTCCATTTTCTCCCACCAGAATATAAACTCCCAAGAGCAGAACTTGGTTTTGTTCGTGATTGTATTCCCAGCCTCAAAAACAATGCTTATCACGTAGGAAGCACTAAATAAACACCGAAAGAATGAATGCGTGGTTAAGGCAAAGAGACATATGGAAATCATAGCATTCCTTGTGGAAAAGCATGGAATATTTATGTTTAATTCCTTCATGTGAAATAGGAATAGTTTATCAATGGAAAGCGTGGCCATGTTATCTTTGTAGCATAAAATCACGTATGCCCATAAGTAACAGCATCAACAAAAACAAAACCCAGCAAACTGTTGAACTTATAAGTAAGGATTGTTTTCAGCTTTTTAAGGTTCATATTTGCTTGCATCTTGTTAGTTTATTTTGTCCTCCTTTCACTCTCGCCAATGCTAAAGGAATGCAATGTGGGAGAAAAGCATATAATTTTGAACATTTGCTCCCATTAATTTGACTGTTTCCATGAAAGAAAGCTATTGTTAGATTTCAGTCACAGAACACCCGAGAGTGTTCTGCTGACTTGGAACTTAAGAACTAGTGTATTAAACCATAGCCAATTCAATGTAAACAGCCCTTAGAGATCTTTTCCCTTATTATCCATACAAGGACATTGGGATCCAGGATAGTTGTCACTTGCCTGAGAAGGCCAGGCTCCAGTAGGAATGTACCAAATGCCCTTTTGTAGCAGTATTAAGAATGCCCATATCTCTGCGTCCTCACCAACACTGAGACTTGCACAAACTATTAGTCAATTTATTAAAAGGAAAACTGGCATCTCATTTGTTAGAGTTGTGTTATAAATTATAGTTATAATTTTTATTTATCACTTTAAGCAATTAGTTTCTAAGGAGATTGGCTTTTTTTCTATCCATCTTTACTATTTGTGTTTCTTCTTTTGGAAATTTCTATTAATCTCTGTCAATTCAGCCATTGTGTTAGTCTTTTTTATTCTTGAACTATCAGAGTTCTTTCTATCGGTAAGAGTTCTTATTATATTGTAGGTGGTCATTTGCCTTGGACTTTTGTTTCTGATTACTTTTTGATACATAGGAGATGGGCACATAAATAATTTCCTTTGTAATTTTTTGACTTTGTTTTTATATTTGTAAAGTTTTCTATATCTGTGTGCATATGGGGGAGGGGCATTGGTCGTACATGTGTTTGTGGGTGTCTGTGGATCTTTGTCACTCTGGTTGTCATTAAGTGAGGATGAAGGTCATATGGGTGATACTTTACTACACATACAGTACCCTGTGTCCTTCAGCCGGTCAGTCAGGGGGTAAATCATATTGGCTTTCTCCTGTGGGTCAGATTGGTTTGGAGAGGCCTCCATGGGCCAGGGGGCATCCCACTGTGACAGTCCTGGTCCTCTGTGCTGTGAGAAAGCCAATTCCAGAAGCAAGCAAGGTGGAGGCTGATCATCACATGCCTTTTTACCTTTCTTGTCCTTTCTTTTCATGTTTCCATTATCCCATTCCAACTTCTTCTCCTTTCTAAACTTCTGTTGCTGAACAAGTTTGTAGACATTGGGTACATTTGTCTTGAGAAAAGGCAGCTGCAAATTATACTGTAAGTTTCCCAGAGGTGAGACTGTATTTTATTCATTTTTGAATTCTCCAAGCCTAGAATGCAACACATACATTCTACATTGTCAAGCAAGCTAACGTAATTTTGAACCTGAGCAAATAAGAAACATTTTTGAGAGTACTGGTAAGTATACACAAGTCATGAATTCGTGTGTATACTTGACACGATTTTAATCAAAGTCGAGAACTTTGAGTCAGACACAAATAAGAGTAGAAAATAAGCAGTAGAATTAGCTACCGAAGGAAGTTTTGGAATCTCTTTCCCTGAAACAAATCAAAGGCAATGGCTCTGTTGGAGCATTTCTGCTTTTGTTATTGGTCTTGAGGTGGGACATAGACCAGCTCATCCTGTAGGAGTCTTCTAGATTTCTGGTGCTATCAAATTTGGAAAGAAAGACTGAGTGAGGTGAGACGGATTATTAGTGGTCACTCAGTCTTTGCAGCGACCTTTTTGTGTCTGAGCAAGTGACCTCCATTCATGGGCCTCACCCTGTACTACCCTTCTCCTGGGAAAGGTCTTGACCCCAGCCAGCAGAGATGGAAGGTTCTATCACTTATATCAAATCCATTTTTTGCTGGAGACCTGCCTTCCTTTGTGGCGGTGTATGACGACGAGCATTTGTCATTTTCTCGAAATCATTATCTTGCAAAACCCAGGGTTGTGCAGTCTCTTGGGAAGCAGGGTCCTGTATTATTCTCATCTGCCCATAGGAGTCATGAATACCACCCTCTCCTTGATTCAAGGCTTGGGTCTGTGATACCTGCTGTGTTGTTTATCTAAATGTCAGCTGGCTGTGTGCTTAGAGCCAGAGAATCACTGCTTGTCTGGGGAAGGGGCACCCCTGCCTTCATGTCAATCACAGACAGTCCCGACACTAGGCACGCTGCTTGCCTGGGTGGGGACTTGGCCTGGTTGATCAGGTTCTCTCTACCACGCTCATCTGTCCCCCACACCTGCAGCTATTTCCCCTCCATCCCTCAGGGGCCAGGTCGGGGCTGGTTATGGCCCATTCCAAACTGCTCTTGTGGCCATGGTTCATGGGACTATACTAACCATGTCCCGTGAAGCTACTGAGGCAAAGTATGGGAGAAACATAACATCAGCCAATGCAAAACAACCCTTTCAATTGAGGAGAAGCACAGTCTACAGACAGCAAGGTGGTTTGGCCTCCTCTGTGAGCTCTCACCACTTGCCACCATCTTTAACACCATTTATATCTTCTCCATTCCTTGATCCAAATCTATGCCCCTTTCATTGCAGGTCTTCTAAAGAACAGCTCAGCAGATGAAAAGATAAGCGATTTAAAATGTGGAGAAGATGCCAAGTTTTGGCAAGGCACGGGGAGATGGATGACAAAGGCTGGCCTCTGGAGCTGAGAAATCTCCAAGTAAGATTTATTGTTCCTAAGCTGGATGAAGCCGGCTCTATCTTGCCCGTGTGTCTGTAATTGATCATGCCCCTTCAGCATTCGTAAACAACAGACTCTGGTTGTTATAAGCAGAAAAAGAACTTATTTGTAGGATATGGAGTAGCTCACAGAATTAACAGGGAAGACAGAGAATTGGGCAAGTACCAAGGGAAGCTGGGTGGCTGGCACAGCATGGGACCCCACACGGCAGGTACAGGTTGGTTAGGATGTTGCTGCCACCACTATTGCTGCATGGGTGCCACTGGACCCTGAATGTTGCCGGTGGTGCCCCCAAGATGGGTTTCAAATTTTCGCTGCTCTAGGCTGGGAGGTCCTAGGCAAGAGCGTTTCATGGCCATATTTTGGTTCCAACCCCATAGCCTAGCTGATGCCCATGAAGCCTTACACAAAGGTAGAACTTGAGCAGGAGGTTCAGATGTTGGGCCAAAAATATGACAAGTGCTTGTTTCTTTTCTAACGACTTGCCTGAGAATACACTGTACTGAGGCCATTCCATGAGGGGACACTGGGCCAGACGTACTTTCCCAAGGCAGAGAGCTGAGCTGCTGCACTTGATCCTTGAGACACAAGTGAGGCAGATTCTTAGACTCCTTCTTGGAGGGGAGCAAAGGGAGTAGAAATTCACTATGAGAACAAGGTCAAGGCCTTGTAGGTTCTAAACCCATCTCTGCCATTTAATTGCATAAGACAAGTCCCTTGACATCTCTGGGCCTCAATGTTCTCACCTGTGAAATGGGGAGAATTAAATGAGGCCACACACTTCAAATTCCTACAATGGAGCCTGGCACATACCAAGTGTTCAAGCAATGGCCACAGTTATTATTGTTATTGTTTCGATTTTTATTGCTTTAGTCCCTTCCTCTGGACCATGCGGTCACATCCACCACTCTCCGCTGTCTCCCCACAAGGGGCTGTCTGTCTGGAACTTCCAGGTGCGGCATCATGCCTAGGTCCCGCATCATCCTGCCCCGGGTAGCTGAAGAATGTTGGCTCTTCTGTGGAGAAGAGGAATAGTGTGAAGGGACAGTGTCACTGACTGAATAAGTTTAAATCTAATCTTTCCACTAAACTTTGGGATAATTTGGCGATTGTGATCAGAAAACGGTCTGTTATTGGAGGGAGGAGTGAGGGCATTTTTCTTTCCCTCTCCTCTGAAACTCACCGAGAACAGTGAAAGAAAGACGCAAAAACTCCCCCTTCCATTTAAGACACACAGGAAGAAAGAGAAAACCGACACAATCTCAAACCTACCTAGACCAAGTTGAAGTCGCATGCTGGTGCCATTAGTAACATTACTAATTATTAATTAATACGAAAATATTAATATTATAAATTATTAATATGAGTTTTAAAAAAACACAGATCAATTAAGCCATTTGACTTAATGCAGGGAGCAAGCAATAGAACCAGAATTAAAACAATTTTATTTCATGTGAAGTTGGCCAATCAGGCCATGTGATATCCTAGGTTCCATCCAGTTGGAATCTTCTAGAATTCTAAACAATGTGCTCAGCTTCCTTCCTTATCCTGGGTCCACAGTCTTCACCTGTGAAGGCATCTAGGAACCTCCTGCCCTCTCCTCCCCTGTGCAACCTTCACTCTAAGTATCTATGACAAGAGAGGGGGCCAACAGAACAATGGCTTAGGGCACTTGCAGACTCAGTTCTAACCCTGGCAGCCAATTACTATCTGTTTGTCCGGTTGGTAGATTTACCTATTCTCTCTGAGCTTGTTTTCTCATCTGCAAAATAGAAATAATGATAGGATTGTGAGGATGAACTAAGATAATACAAGTGAAGTTTCTAATACAGGACTTGTCACATACTATGCATTGAATAAATGTGAATTGCCTTCTTCGTACTAAATGCCTTGAAGGGTTTCTTCACCTGAGAGGAGAGGATTTGCAAGTTAATAGAAACGCATGTCCTAAGATCAAAGAAAGAAGTCCTGAAACTTCCTTTCTGGTATCAGCAGTAGATTGGGAAGATAATGTCAGGAATTTCTGCGCCCTGGAAATTAACCCCAGGGAGAGTTGCCTCCTCTGTCCTGGGTGGAGGGCTGCTTGGTGTTGGGTAGAGGGGCTTGGGGGACGTGATTAGGCTCTTTCCAGAAAACTGCACCGTATTGACTGTTCAAGTTATCCCTCAGATCGGACTTTCGTTTCTAACAAAGGGCTGCCATCCTGGCTGCCAGGTTGCTTTGCCACACCCACCTCACCCCTCACTGTGCTCCAAACAGATGGCAGCAAGCCCTGAATGACACGAAGGATCAGCTGTGTGAATATACCGGGGGACAACGTGATCCAGACAGAAGTTCAGAGCAAAGCATCTGAGATGGGCACAATCTTGGTGTCTGAGGGACAGAAAGCAAAGCAGAGAGGCTCTGGCATGGAGGATAAGGGTCCTTGCCAAGAGATCTGGGTGGAGAGAGAGAGGGAGGGAGAGAGAGAGCCGCGTGCGCCAGCGAGCAGTGGTGGGGTCACGTGGAAGCCCTGACGCCATGCGTGGGAGAACCGAAAGCCACGTGATCACGCAAATCACGTGATCTGGTTCACACTTTGAGACGATGACTCTGCTGCTATAAACGAGAATGAACGAAGAGCAGAGGGTGCAAGGACCCAATTAAGAGAATGCTGTGGTTCCAGACAGGAGATGAGGTGGCCTGGACTGGGATTTCAATAGCGGAAACGGTGAGACGTGAACTGTTTCCAAATATATTTTGAAGGAAAACTAAAGAACAAGCTGATAGGTTGGGTGTGGGGCGTGAAGGAAAAGAGAAAACGGATAGCTCACTTCTGGATTTTTAAATTTTAGCAGGTGCAGCTAGAAATGCCATTTGCTGAAGTGGGGAGAAAAGGGTGGGGTAGGAAAAAATTTTGGCAGGGGGACATGAAAAGTTTTGTTGGGGACACATTGTGTTTGAGATAAGTCTAGGCTAGGGCTAGTCCAGCTTTTTCTGTCAGGGCTCATAGAGTCCCTGTTACACAGTCTTCTCTGATTTTTTTCCTATCCTTTAAAAGTATAAAAACTGTTCTTAGCTTTCTTTGGGCCACACAAAACAGGCCACAGGTCACCTTTGGGCTGTAGTTTGCCAAACACTGTTCTGGAGCTCAGTGGAGAAGGCAGAGAGAGATGTGGGTTTGGGGACCATCAGCACATAGACAGACTTTAAGGCCCACAGATAATTTCTCCCTGTGGATGAAATCACACAGGGAGAGAGATTAGACAGAGAAGAGAGGAAGGTATGACCACCTCTAATGCTCAGAGGGGGCGTGGCCAGTAAAGGACACTAAAGTTGGAGGGAAATGGGTGGGCCAAAGTGGTCCATTATTTAGATTTTGCTCTGTTCTGCTGTGGACTGAGGGTCCCCCTATCTCAGTGCCGTAGAAGAAAAAAGGTGCACGTCTCACTCAAGTTACGTGTTGGCTGTAATTCCTCTGTGTCCCTGTTCCACGTCTTCCTTCCAGACCCAGATGGAAAGAGAAGTGCCCATCAGGACAGGACAGTGGGAGCAGAAGGACAATGGTTGAACCAAGCAAGGGCCCTTCAGTGTTCTCCTGGGATATGGCATCTGTCCCTTGCACTCACTTGCCATAGTCAAGCTTGTTGTGACTACAGGGTGTGGAGGTGTAATTTTCTCACAGCGACAAGCAGTGAATCGTTGTGTTCATGACGCCTGGAGAACAGAACGTGGTCAGCTAGATCAAATGCTGTTGAGAGGTTGAATAAGATGAAGTCAGAGAGTGACCACTGGGTTTGGAAATACAGAAGCCTTTTGTTTCATCAATAAGTCATTCTTCTAAGCGTGCAATATTAACATGAGCTTTCTGCACTAGAGAAACACAGTAGCAACAGTGTTGTCAGCCCACTTTTTAAAAAAAATTTTCAATCCTTCTGTGGCCTTAAATGGAGCTGATTCAAAATTGGTGATGCCCTGGAGTAGCTTGTGGGCCCAATAATCAGAGGTATTTAGCTACAAAAGTAGAAGGTAACTGGAGTTTTGCTTTGCACAGTCATAATTATATGCATTCTTGGAGAGGAGTCCTTGACTAAACAAACAGCAATGATTATATCTTCTGACCAAGTTAGTTTAAGGGGTTTTTCTAAAGACAAAAGGAAGCATTGAATAGTAAGTTTGCACTTTGAGGAAGATTCTCTACTATTAGTAAGATTTTCCTGGACCAACCTTCACACTTCCCCAGATCTAATTCTTTGTTTGTTCGAGAGGAATTTGTGCATGAGCTTGCAAAGTCGGGGGTGGGGATCGAACTGGTGAAGCAATAGCAATGGTGCTGAACCGAAATGCTGACTCCACGTAGTTTCCACCCCCTCCACTTGCTTGGGGTTAGGGACAACTAGAGGAGTTATTTTGATATTTGTCAAGGTACGTGAAAAACCTGAAATCTCTCTATGGGATTTATATCTACTTTAGCATTTTGAAATAATTGTTCTTTTAAAATGTAAATCCCAACCCTTTGTTTTTTTTAAGTTAAGAATATTGGGGTTGATAAGGAGGTCTTAAAGATATTTGAGTTCAACTATTAAAAAAAAGGGAGAATCTCTACAACCCTGACAAATTTAGCCTCTTTCCACACATATCTGGAGAGGAATGATCTCATTATCTGACTACCCAAGGGACAAAACCAACCTTCAGTTGATGGACTCCTTTAATTTTGAGAATGTCCTTTCTGATGTTTAATTAAAACTTACCTCCCCGTAACTTCCACTAGAAGTCTATGCTGGGGATAATATAGATGTGGCATGAACTCCTTAAATTTCCTCAGCGATGGGAGTGTCCTCTGTTGTTTGTAATGACAGCCCTTTTCTGTCACACCTGAGTTTAAGCTAATGAAGCGACTCAGAGTGGGGCCCCTAGATAGTTTCAGAATGGGGGCTGGCCAAGCATTGTGACATCATCCGAGAGTTGGAAATTTCAGCCCCTGCCCCCAACAGGCAGTAGAGATTGAGTTCAGTCACCAATGGCCAATGATTTAATCAATCAAGCCTACATAAAGAATCCTCCATAAAATGCCCTAAATAACAGGGTACAGGGAGCTTCCGAGTTGGTGAACACTTCCACGTGCAGGAGGGTGGCCCACCTCGATTCCACAGTGGCAAAGGCTCTTGAGCTCAGGGCCCCTTTCAGCCTCACCCTATGTACCTCATGGTCTGGCTGTTTGTTTGTATCCTTTATAATAAATTGTGGTACTAAGTATAGTATTTTGCTGAGTTCTGAGTTGTCCTAGAAATTATAGAAACCAGTGGGGTGGAGGGAGAGGGTGAATACTCCCAAATTTTCAGCCAAGTCAGACTGAAATGCAGGTAACCTAGGAACCCAGTACTTAGAACTGATGTCTTAAATGAGGGCTGTGTGTGGGACCGAGGCTAACTCCAGGTGGTTGGTGGCAGAATGGCACTGAATTGTTGGATATCCCGTTGATGTCCAGAGAGTCAGAGAATAGGGTAAACCTTCTCCATCTTTAACATGAGAATCCTTTGAATATTCTATTTCGTCTCTCTTAGGTCGAAAATCTTTAGTTCTTCAAATTCTCACATGAGAAATTGACCAACAGTGCTTTATCCATTGTAACCTTCTCCATCACTCGTCAGAAACTTTAGTTTGTCAAAATCCATCTTAAAATGTTATATTTAAAATTCAGCGCACTTCTCTAGATAGGACCCCATGAGGCCACTAGGGGTACCCTAGGCAGTTAATAATTAATAGTTATTAGTTAATAATTTTATGCTCCTTCCAATGGATAGGCACTGAATATTTGTCCAGTTGTGGTTGGGCAGGGAAGGGTGGCTGGCGGCAGCTCTGGTTTCTTTGCTGATGCTGTGATCAGTTCAGCTCTGACCCAGTCCTGCACACCCTACCTGGCAAATACTAGCCCTCCTATAGACAACTGCATCTACCTCCTTGCAAAACAGTTAGTGACCCTCAATTATGACTCAGATATGTCCTCAGAGAGCTCAGCTCTCACTGCGATGATCTTATCAGGAAGTATCACATTCAACCAAGAATTCTGGTAAATGACGTTTTCTCCCTCTCCTTACACAGCCAGTGACATGGAGCATCTTATGTTTTGGATCCCTGGACGCCTGCATGGCGAATGCACCCCTAAATCCAGCCCTGGATCTAACCGGCTGTTTCTTGTATTCTGAGTTACTGCATTGATGGCGTCAGTGTCAATTTTTAAGAAACCTATCATGGTGCCTGTCTTATGAGACCGTGCTTAACTTATAAACAGATTTTTTTTCCACATGAATTGCCAAGCCAGACTCCCTCATTCTACATTTCCATGATTGACTTTTGTGAGCCTAAATATAGAATTTTACATTTAGCCTAGTTGACTTTCTCTTGGAGTCAATGAACCATTTTAATTTGCCAAAAACATTTTGAATCTTTATTCCAATATGTCAGTATAGGATATTTTAGGCAATATTGCATTATCTGATTGACAAAGATTTGGAGGTGGAAATTTGATCACTATGTTAGGGAAATTTCTCTCTTTAAACTCTAGAGCTGTGCTGTCCAAACAGTAGTCACTAGCCGTGTCTGGCTGTTGAGCCCTTAAAATGTGACTAGTTTGAATTGAGATGTGCTGTGTCCAATATACACCAGATTTCAAAGACAGAGTGAAAAAAAATGTAAAATATCACATTAATAACTTAAAAATATTGAAGATGTTAAAATCATAATATTTGGAGCATATTGGGTTAAAGAAAATCTGTTGTTAAAAATAATCGTGCTGTTTCTTTTTACTTGTTAAAATGTGTCTAGTAGGAAATTTAAAATTATACCTGTGGCTCACATGGTATTTTTGTTAGACAGCATTGCTCTGGAAGCTGGAGTGACCTCTAGCTTCCTTCCATTGTAATTGGATAATTAGAGCAAGCTTGCATGGGGGCCAGGGCAGTAGAAATTTGGATGGGAGACCCAGGGTGTTGGTTTGTAGATGAAAGTGGGAGGGAGAGGTCATATCTGGCAGCCAGAGAGCAGCATGATGCTAAGAGGCAGAAGACAAGAGAAAGTGTCTAGCCAGGCAGGGAGAGGACACTCAAGTTGAACAGCAATTTTCTGCGATTCCCATGTCGTATGTTCCTCCTGCTGATGTCTTGGTTGGATGAAAGTTTATCTACACGGCTCACACAGCAGATTTCCCGAAAGTCTGCCCCATTGGGTACCAACCTCCTTCACTAAGCCACCCACTCTTTCCCAGCAGAAGGAGAAGAGAGAAGGTGGACATGCGTACCCTCTCCTGTGCCCCTACTCTCAGCTCTTTTCTACCGAGACCCTTCCCCTCTTTTAGCATCCATGAAATATTCACCAGACAGTCCTTTGCTGGGGTTCTTCCAATTCTACAATTTCTGGTCCTCAAACATCATTTAGCATGCAAATGCAGAAGTAACATTTTTTTCAGGGTTTTTTTTTTCTGCTGTCACAGTATTCTTGGCTTTGGTTTGTGAGAGAGACCTTTTCACATGGGGACAGCTATAGTGAGCCCCCGGGCAGAGTAGACATTCACCCTTTGTGTGATGAATGTGTGTCTGAGTGGGCTGTTGCTCCCACAAAGAATGCAAAATCAAGCAAGAGTTAAGCTAACCACTGGTATCTACACCTCGGTATTGCATTTTCTGGTATGTTAATTCCTATGCAAACAGGAGGTATTAGTCCCCTTCAATATAGGAACCCTGTTTATGACCAAGGTTTCACACTGGCAGTCTGAGGCCAAAGGTGGCCCTCAGACATAGTTTGTTTGGCTCTTGCAAATGTTTTAAAAAATTAAGCCAACCTGGGAAAATCAGAACATCTCACATAAAACTACAGCTTCCTTTGAAATCTTCCAAGATATCTCGGGTCTGTCTTCATTCCCCAGGGGAATAACAGGCTGGAATGGAGTCACCAGAGCCCCATTACCTTGGGCCTGTGATCTTCGCTGCCAGGTCCCTGGACACATGCACAGATGTCACCAAATCTACACATTGGAATTGCCTAGCTGGTTCATGAGTCATCTGTTGCCACTACTAGATCTTCCTGATTGGAAAGTCAGAGTGGAGTGCATGCTCAAGAAAGTGGTATGATGCAGACTTTCTTGGTGATGGTTTTATTGCCAGGGAGATAGGAGAGTTAGGTGAAGGTGGAGGTTCCGGAAGGGAGAGATTAGGGTCCTGGAAGCTGCGTCTAACTGGATATGTTTCCAAGAGGTGGAGCAGAAAGAGGAGGAGGGCAAAGCTGAGAGTTCGGGAGAAAAAGTCTCACTCATATTCCAAGTTCACCTGTCATTCACCTCTGCTGCCCACCTAGTGGAGCTATCAACAAGGAAATCTAGGCCAGTTACAGTGGCTCACGCCTGCAGTCTCTTTCGGAGGCCAAGGTGGGAGGATCACTTGAGGCCAGGAGTTTGAAACCAGCCTGGGCAACATAGTGAGTCCCCATCTCTACAAAAAAATTTTTTTAAAAATTTAGCTGGGCATGGTGGTGCACTTATAGTCCCAGCTACTCGGGAAGCTGAGGTGGGGGAATCGCTTCAGCCCAGGAGTTTGAGGCTACAGTGAGCTATGATCGCACCACTGCAATCCAGCCTGAGTGACAGAGTGAGACCCTATCTCTAAAAATTAAAATTAAAAAAAAACAAAAAAACCAAGGAAATCTAGTTAGTCACTAGCCCAAAACCACGGGATTAATCAGCTTACTTACAATAGTAGACTTAACCATTTGCAAGGATGTATTTCCCCTACTAATAAAAGGAAAAGACTGGGTAGCAAGAGCATGGGGTCTTTGTGAGTGAGGACAGATTGACAATGGCCTGCTGGCCTATAAGCTGGATGAAGGGACACCCAGATCTCCAAGTGGCAAAGGGAAATCAACTCCTGCCCTCGTATTTTGAGGCCCAAAGAGCAGGTCAGTCCTGAGTCCTGCGTAGGGCAGCCCGGGGCAAGAGAGTGAGGGAAAAAACGGCTTCCTTATTCCAAAACAGCCGTCTCTTATGGTATCTCATATTCTTGACTTTTATTTTAAAGTAACTGAATTTTTAAAAAAAACAGTGGAAAAGGGACAATAACCCAGAGACAACGGCAGATTCTTTTTTTTTTCTTTTAAGCACACTGGATAAGAAGAGATTGCTTAAGAAAGACCCGAGTTTCCTTGGCATTCCTGCGGTAGAATCTAGATAGCTTTTATAAACTGGAGTCTACTCTGGTTGCTGTTTTTGGCCTCGTTTCCTTTTAGAGCAAGAAAAGAGTTTTGAAAGTCCCTCAGCCTGCGGTGTTTTCTCTCCTTAGCAATTTCTAATTCGGGAGGCCAATTTTAGCCACACTGGGCAGGTTCGTGAAGCAGGGTCAAGTCTCACGTGTTCTGTAATGACCAGTTTTTATTGAGGACCAAATTGAACCCTTTTAAATTACTGTGTCCCTAGCCAAGATCTAATTTCCCAATGACAGTAATCATAGTGTGGGCTGCTCATGAAGTCATATGTTTGTTTGCCTTTTCGTTTGGAGTGGGAATGAGACTGAAAGAAAGATCTTTTAGAAACTGAGAAATTGACTGAAATTCCACTTGCATTTTGTTATAAATGTGTTCTGCGATTTTCTCTTGAATCCCAAACCTGATAAATGTAAATCAGTGAAAAGCAAACAAAAATGGCTGTGCCTCATTCATGGTAAGAACTATCCCAGTCTTTTTGTTCTGGAAGTTTCTCTTCTCCATTTTCTTTGTCCTGAGTTCAGTCCACAGGGATGCTTCCAAATTCACATCTCTTACTGTAGCCTTTAGCTCTGAAAGGATGGAATTTTTTCCTTTAGGGAACTACAGAGGCATTTATATGCCATTATCCTATGATAGCCTCTGCATTTCTCTGTAAGTTTCATGGCATTGTTTATCTTTGAACTTGTATCTTTGACAAAGACTCTTCCCTTGACCAAACCCTAACCAGGCTCCTCCAGGCCCTCTTCTCCATTAGCCCTCAACCCTGGCCTGTGAAGACTTGAATAAACAAAACATAGTTTTTAACAGTTCAAAGCCTCAACCCTAGGATGACCCTAGCACCCCTCAATGTGACCACCTGAGAAAACTCAAGACTGTCAAAAGAATTTACTGTTGGTTCCAGCCAAGACGTGAAGATAGGACACCTGTCTCCCAGTCTCTGTGGGGTGTTGGGAGCTGACTTCAGTCAACACCAGTTAGCTAGCCCAACCCAGTTGGGTTTCACATGGACCAACTCTGCCCTCTTTTTGTAACTTTTCTCTTCCCTAACTCTTCTGAATCTCCCTCCTGCCACCCCCTCCCCAATTCCTTATTTTCCCTTTAAAATGCCAGGTCCCCTCTGTACAAATTGAAGTTGAGGTCAGCTCATTTGGGACTTTTCCCTATTATGATAGTGCATTATGGACTCAAATCTGTCCTTACCACTTTAGCTAGTGTCCAGCCTTCTTTATCTCTGACAATATGCATAGTCTGCCCAAGTAAACCCCACACTCATTGAGAGAAGTGGGTAGATCTTATACCTTTTTGTGTTGGCCACAGCTCTCTGCACAGTGCTATGTGCATGTTAGGGTCTCAGAAACAATCCCCTGAAGGGATAGCACAGTGATTGATTTGGGGCATAGAGTCTGCACAAATGGCAATTGTCTTTGCCTTGTAGTATAAAGTCAAGGGACTGGGAGATTTATTCAAACTAACTCAGACTCGAATATCCCCTCTCTCCTGACAGGTCTAAATCCACAACCTGGAGAGATCGCATGCCCCATGACAATGCCACAACTTGCACTTTGCTTTTCCTGGTCCCGTGTCCCCTTCTCTGTGCACCCCTATACATATACATAAACACACCCACCTCACATAAACATGACACACACACACACACACAGACACACACACCACACGCACATACACATATGGACTTTGCGATTTCCCTTTCTGCTTCTATGTTTTGCCTCATTTCTCTTCTCTGAATATATTCAGTTTTATAAAAGCTAAACTCAGTGCTTAAGTTCAAACCAACTGAGGTGATATTTTCCAGGAATTAAAAATTTAGAGAGTGGATTATTATGATGAAAAAAAAAACCATTATTTTTTAGTATTTTAACTAAACAGATATCTAGAATTCAAAAGCACCAAGACTTCATGCAGCATACAGATTGCTTTACCTTTTAAACTAATATAAATTTAATGAGCATCTGAGCAGCCAAGAACGGAGAGACCTCTTGGGAAGGAAGGTCTATTACACCACGCTCTTCGAGCACCCTGGGCTGTCTGGGGCACTCTGAACAATGGGGGCAATTGAAGAATTCAGATGAGTAGGTGATCGTTTATATTTTTACAAGGCATCTCCTGGAATACCCCAACTCTGGAACCTCAGTGGGTCCTGAGACTTCCTTCCTCTGGCACCATCTTCCCATCATGATGGGCCATGATTCAAGATCTTTATATCACACATGCCCAGGCAACTTTTGAGTTTATTCTCAGTGTCTTTTTTTTTTTTTAATAAAACTTCCCACCACCACACACACACACACACACACACACACACACACACACACACACACACACACACAAAATCCACTATTACCTCAAAATGCCTCTTGTGGGCTAAATTAACTCCCAGTACCCTAGGATGTGACTGTATTTGGGGATAGAGCCTTTAAAACAGGTGATTAATGTAAAATGAGGTCGTAAGTGTGGGCCCAGATCCAAATATGACTGGTGTCATTATGAGAGGAGATTAGGACACAGACACACACAGAGGGAAAACCACGTGAAGACACAAGAAGAGACAGTGACCTACAAGCCAAGGGGAAAGGATGAAACGCCCTGCAAACACCTTGACCTTGAACTTCCATCCTCTAGAACTGTGAGAAAGTAAGTTTCTGTTGTTCAAGCCACCTAGTCTATGGCACTTTCTTATGGCTCCATCAGCAAACTGATACAGAGTCTCTACTCATTTTCTCAACATCTCCGGAAAAAAATATTCATTTTGTAGGTAACAACTACTCCTGAGTGAGTATATCCAAAGCCATGAGGCTAAATAGGGATTGTAACAATTGGGTTTTTCCAAGTCCTATACAGTATTTTTTTTTTCCATTCTACATTTGTAAAATATTTTTAAAACAGCAAAGTTTATTCCTATGGAATAGCAGTTCTCAACTCCAGCTTTATATTAGGATGAACTAGGGAGATTGGGGGAGGGGACTACTGCTGTCTGGGTCCCCTCTCCAGAGTTTCAGAATGACTGGCCTGTGTTGGGCAGCAGTACCCCACCCCAGGTGATTCTCACGTGCAGCGAGGATGAGAAAAAAATGCTCTAAAAATCAGTTGATTAAAAAAATCCTGAGTATTGAGAGTTGACAAAGGGAATCATTCTATTTCATCCTTTAGAAGACTCGGATTTCATAAATCATGGTCCATCGCTCCACCAATATGAAACATATTTCTTACTCCAAATAGCTCTTCACTTTTTCAGCCCCCTAGTTGTTAAGGAGCTGATATTGCACCATGTAGTGAGAACAGAAACTGTTTGGCAATTTCATCACCACTGATCAATGCAAGTTACAAAATGGCAGTGAGAGTTTTAGGGGACATTTAAACCTCCTGGAGTTTCAGGGAAGCATCTATGTTGAGAAGAAACTCCGTTTGGACAGGGGTGCCCTGCGGCCCACATCACCCTAATTAGCAACTTAGCAACACAAGCCCTGTTAGAGAACTAGCCTCATTTGGTGGAGCTGGATCAAGATCCGGTTTTTCAAAGTTTGGCAGCCAGTGAAAGCGCGATGGGTGCCAATTAGCTGGAGTTGCCTTCCACCCCTAGCTACTTAGTGGCGGCTTTTTAATGTGTGTTGGTTTTTCATTAAAGATTGATCTGACTCTGTGGATTTCTAACGTCCTTTTATTTGGTAAGTCAATCCCAGCCTGGCAGTGTCACATAACACAAAATGTTTTTTTAAAAAAAAGGCCTTGGCTGAAAGTGACTTTCAAAACTCAGCCCTCTAGTTCCAGAAGAGAAAGAGAGAAAGAAAGAAAAGGAAAAAAAGGGGATGGTGGAGTGAGATGCAAGGCCCTCCCTCCAGGCTGTGAAATATACCAGGGGCTGAGAGGCATGGCCAGAGGAGGAAGAGAATGGTGAGAAGTTACCGAAAGGACAAAAATCTTAATGCTATCTTTTTTCAACAACAGCTTTGGGGTGGTGATCTGGGGTCTTTTAGGAAAGTAAATAAGAGGGAAGTCTGGCTGGTGGAGAAGGAAAGAGATGTTATAACAGTACGTTCAACCTTCACCTTGACTTTCATTGCCAGAAGACACAGCAGCCTGCGGCCAGGTTAGACAAAATTGCTTAACTGGCCTCTTGAATATTCTGATTGGCTAGCAATGCAGCCTCCCTAACCAATCAGGTGGAGCCCCTTTGGGGCAACTCCAGATTGGCTGGAAACCAATCCTCCCGATTGGCAAGATTTCTTCCACAAATTTATCTTGTACCTAACGAGGTATCCTGACCATAATTTCTGGCAGAAGCTAATAATGAAAGTACTTGCTAACAACCTCATTGATAAGTTGCCCCCAGTGGGACTATTCTTCCATCTGTTAGGGCCAAGGTTGCTTCAGCTGTGGTGAGCTGGAATCCACTGTACTACCTGCCAACATGGCCAAAGGCATAAAAAAGTTTAAGATCCACAGTCTAATCCTCTAAGGCCTGGGTGATGTTTTGTTTAATATGACTCATGTTCATATACCTTGAAAAGTCGTTCTCCCAGTGGTTCCACAATAGTGTCTGTTAATGCAAGCCTTACTATATATATTTTATACCTATTATATATAGTATGTGTGTGACACTATATATGTGTATTAAATCACAATAACTTGGCATATATGTGTGCGTATGTGTTTGAAAAATCAACAACAGTGTCTGTTAATGCCAGCCTTATTATTTGTGTGTGGGTATACATATAGATAGACAGATATACCAACTGGAAAAGCCCTGCTCCCAGGGGTTCAACAATAGTATCTAGTAGATACCAGGTTAACTGGAATTCTTAGGGGTGGGAAGGTGAAGTGTGTCATGGTTCGATTTCCTAACTCTGGATTCACTACAAAATGGCTGTTAATGCCAGCCTTATTTATATATTTGCGATATAAATATATATCTACATTCCTATGTGTCTATCCATCTATCTATCATCTATCTATTTCTGCCTCCTAAAGCATAGCTCCAAGAATGAAATTTGATCTTTGTTTGCTTAGGCACGACCTCATAGCCTGTGGAGTTAATTCTACTCATCAGTTCTTAGGACAGAAATAAAGAGTGTCAAAAGTTGAAGGAATAGAGCCTGGAAGTTACATTTTGTACTAAAATCCTGATAAAGGTTTGTTTTCCAGTTATTTTTTCTCTTTCTTCCAAAATGAGAATGCCACAAAACACACAAAATATGAACCCTAACCACAGCCACAGGCAATTAAGCGCAGTGGCCGGCTCACCTGCAGTAATCTGCGGATTTGCTGCATTTGTTTCTTTCTGCGACTTTTCTCATTTAGCTGCGGGATTGTCCGTCTCGGGTCTCATGTCTACACGTTCCGAGGTGCAGATCTGTACATGCTCATCTTAAAGCAGCATCAGATTCTTGAAGAGTCAGCTTTGCCACCAGTCTCACTATGCCTTTTGTTTGTTTGTTGCTGTAAAAATTGTTAGCAAGAACTGACCGGTCCCAACAGGAAACCAGGTACCTTGAGGCTGTTCTTTGCTTGGAGAGAGACGGGACTGGGGTCAGGCAATGCAGGTGGACAGATGGCTGGGTGCTCACCTATTCTGCAGCAGCAATCAGGGACGTTCTAACAGGGGCGCTGGAAAGCTCCCCATCAAAGGCAGAAGGGAGCTTCATGATAACAGGACATTAGTATAGAGACTGGTTTGGTGAAAAAAGTTGCCACTGGTGAGGTGACAATAAAAAGAGGCTGCTGCCTCTTGGAGAAAGGGAGACCAAGGGTGTACTTGAGCTGAGTGTTGGTTGTCTAGGGCAACCCAGCACAGAGAGCAACTGAGCTTAATGCCAGGTGTCCTGCCTGCTGAATCCAGCCAGTTTTGCAAATGAACAGGGCAGGCAAAGAAATGTAGACTTGCTTCATAGGGAGTCAAGATAGTTGTCACCACCACTATCACCATGGAACCTTACCTGGCGTTGACTTTTGGCCCGGCACATGCTTACTGCTTCTGTGCAAAGGGTAAGTAAAGGCGAGGCATGATTCCTGTCTGCCCAGGGTTCACATACGGGGACAGTCACACTGCCGTGGATCCCCCACCAATAGAACAGTGATAAGGTTGTTGGCAAAAAGTCCATCATTTATGTGCTTTGTGATTTAACTGCTAAAGATTGACATCTAAATGATCAGTTAGTATCAGAATAAACTATTTTAATAAAGAGACCCAAAATGCAGTGGCTCAGATAAGATAGACGCTGATCGCTTTCTCACCTAAAATTCCAGGGAGTGAAGTGCTCCGGGTCAGCGGGAGGCTTTATCCGTGCCGTGACTCAGGGACTCAGGGTGCTTTCATCTTATTTATTCTCCATCCTCTACACCATTTTTCTTGTCTGTGTAGGTACCATATCCAGATTCCAGCCAGCAGGAAAGGGGAGGAGTGTGAGGGGCATGCTTGCAAGGTGTCACAGCACACTTCTCTTCCGTTGGCCAGAATATGGTCACACAAGCGCCTTTCATTCCCGGGGCCATGGAGACGTGGTGGCTGCCTGAGCACTGCACCAGCTACAAGTGTCTCACCGTGGAAGAACAGGGCAGTGGGTTTCAGGGAACAACCATCACATGGGGGCCTCACCTTACATTCTGATCTGGTGGTTTTTGTAATTCTCCGATTTATTTTTTTTTAATCTAACAAGAAGTATGTAGAATTCCATAATTTCCAAACCCTTTATAGTGGTTGTATGGTAACTTTGTTTAGTTTTCTGAAATTTCTTTCCACTTGCTTTCTAAAGCCCCTCCCTCTTCCCTCAGTCTTTAAAAGAGCAAATGACTAAAGATTCCTGGGAAGATTTTCCAACATTCCTTAAGACAGTTAGTGTTGCAAATCCAGGTTGGAAGACTTGGATGAGAGAAGAGTGACCTATAGAAAGGGCAGCAATCTAGAGACAGGGGAGGAGGGAGATTGAGATGATCGATCCTGGGAGACTCTTTCCATACAAATTCAATCTCCCCCAGATTTGGAATCTCAATTAGCAAAAAAAGGATGGACTTAAAAAAAAAAAAAAAACAGTTTACCCAAAATGTTTAAATTCTGAGGTGGCAGAGACTTTCTTATTCTTTTCTTTTCTTTTTTTTTCCTGGGCTCTGACCCCATGGGATAAAAGACATCATACTTGAAAACAGTAAGCCCTGCATCCCAAAAGATACTCTCCTTTCTCTGGTGGGTTCTTAGAAAACTCTGGGCTACTTGAATATTACAATTAACCTGTGTTATGCAAAGTGTAAACACCCAGGGAGATTTTTCAGTGGAAATACACAATTTTGTTAGAATCAATTTCCACTCATTTTTAAAATACAGCACAATTGCATAGTGCCATTTACACGTCTTATAACATACACTCTCTTGAACAGATAGTTCCAAATCAGCCATTTGCCATTTAGCAAGTGTTTTCTCTGATCCTGTGCTTGGCTTCTGCCACATTTAAAGTAGATTTTACACTTTCTCAGAAAGATGTGCCTAATATTCAAACTCAGCCCTCTTGGCCTGTTCACAGGGGAAGTTGTGCCATAAAAGATGAGTTGCAAAGTCATAGCTGAGTGGAGCTAACACACTCAATGTAATTACCCTTTGGTACATTTTGGGGCTAATGATATTTACATCAGTTTGCCTGAAAAAAGAAAAATAAATGTCAAACCAAATACCAAAGCATGAATAACCTACTGCAAGATTGCTAGAATCAGAAACAGTTCCCTGTGCTCTAAGATTGCTCTGAGAACCATGTCAATATGCTAGTTTCACGGTAATTAAAAAAACCTAAAAAGCCAATACTTATTTTGTCAAAGGCACAAATATGTAAATCCAACTTGGCTTATGACCAAATTAACACAGAGTTCTGATTGTGCTTAAGCTCGGGCAGTTAGCAATTATTCTTTGTATTTCTATAAAGAGCTTTCTTCCGAAAAACTCAAAATACTAGAGAATCATAAAAGTTGGAAAGAACTTGAGAAACTGTCTAATTCCTTCATTTTGCAAATTTGGAGGCCGTAGCCCACAAAAGTTAAGTAATTGGTCACACTGCTAGCCTGTGCCTCTCGACTAAGCCCAATTATCTTTAGTAGCTTATCCTGAGGTCCTTGTCTTTGGACATCCTAATTCTCCCTTTCCCATTCTATTGTAAGACAGTTTCTTTCTTAAAAGCTACTGTGAAGTTTGGAGAAGGAGGAAGTCTTAAATATTCTACATTATAATGTCAGTAAAAGTTGACTGCAAGTCACCTGGGCTTTATCACATGGCCAGATTGGCAGGAGAACCTCAGTAGGCAGTCAGCCTTAGTGGCCTCAAAGCAGGGACACCCACAGCCTAGACAAGAATAAAACAAACCAAGGAAAAAACAGTGTCTGCAATCCTTTCAATAAGAAAGCAAGCCCCAACAGAAGCCAGGCATTAGAGATGGAAAATACTGGACTCCAAAGGCAGAAAGATGGAGAAGGACACAAGCCAAATGGGTGAGGAGGTGACCCCAAAGATGACTGGCTGGGATGGCCAGTGAACACATCACCCCAAGCAGGCTGGGTTAAGTGGGCTGGGCCAGCTGGCAAACCTGGTAGAGAATTTGTGGTCCCAACTATAGCCATGATTTGCCTCCTTCATTCTTTCCCCCATTCACCTCATATTTATGACACCCACTCTGTGCCAAGCACTGGACTAGGGAGATAAACCAACCAATAGGGCAGATATAGTTCTCGTCTTCGCAAGCTTCACAGTCTATCTGGGAGACGACATCAAACAAATCCTTATGCAATTATTTCTTTATCTTTGTTATGAAAGTTACGAAGGGAAAGCACAGCACACAATGAGAACTCATAAAAGGGACATCTAGCTTAGGTTGGGGACAAGGGAAGAATTGTGATGTTGGCTTTTAAAATGGAAACAAGTATCAAATGGAAGTTGATTAATTTGCATTAGACACCCGTGAATATACCAACTGTGATTTTTAGCAGCGTCAGATAGAAGTGTGCGTCCGAACTGGCCATGTATACTAGAAGGCCACTGACAGAGACGAGAGAAAGGATTCCACTGGGGAAGGCAGAGAACACTGGAGAACTAGAGTCCCCATGCTGGTGATGACAAGCAAAGACAAGGCTCTGACTCACTCTCGCTTTCTCTGGAGCTGAGACCCAGGCTGAACACGAGACGGGCCGCAGAGCAGCACGAAGTCAGTGTCTGTCTGACCTCAGTGCCCCTGTTCTGATTCCTGACCTGCGTTTGGTTTCCACATTACTGGGGCTGCTGTGCACCCTGCTTTCTTAGTTCCCAGCCCCAGGAACCTGGTCTCTCTGCGTTGTTCCCAGAGTTCTGGATGTTACTCACCTGTGTGCTGTGCTCTTTGCTAGTAAATATCTGGACTGGACAAAATCCAGGGTCTTACAAAGTAATAAGCGTGTCCTGTTTGTCACAAACACGGAGACTGATGCTTTGGGTTTTGACTCATCTTTGGACTGGTGCTCCCATCATTAAAGCTCATAGCTCTTCCTGCATCTGGCTGGGTGTCAAACCAACAAAACAGAAAAAGAAAAAGCCTCATAGCTCTGCAGAATTCCCACCTCTCAGGCCAGATGCTAGAACACCAGGCTCTGCCACCAGAAATCCACCTGGATACCTTAGAAATTCACGACTCTCTGTGACTTGGCCCACAGTGACTGAGCCCTGCTCCTAGAACAAAGTCCTGATGCTACTGGCTAATGCTGCACAGAACTGGATGTACATGGAACCAACTCTGTGGTGTTGAGACCTCCCAACACGTTCCCTGACTCTGAGATCCCCATGTGTGAAAGGGAGGGTGTTGAAAAGAGAAAATAGAGGCATTTCATTTGACAGTAAACACTGCCGATGGCATCTGTGTCACATGGTTACCCAAATGCCTTGAGCTGCCCTAAGAGAAATATAGAAGGTTATAACCCTACACTGTTTGAGACAGTGCATACAACCTATCAGCTCAGATCTGGAATGCCGCGTACCATTCTGAGTACAGCATTTACAAAAGGATTTAGACAGACTAGAAAGTGTAATCAGACCGGTGAAAGGGCCGGAGATCATTCCTGGGAGAGAGCTGCCGAAGGAAGTCTGGGTTTAGCCAGAAGGAAAGAAAACTGAAAGCTGCTTTCAAACATTAAAAGGGCTGCAGCTGGAGTATTAGACTCGCTCTGAATTGTCACAAGGGCCAAGAAAAAGCAAAAAGGGAGACAGATATTCAAATCGATATAACTGGGGTTTTCTAATAGTCTTATTCCAGTGGACTTGTGCAGGGGCAGCAGACGGCTGCAGGTGTTTGGGACAGGGGAGACAGTGGTGAAGCCAAGCCAGAGTCAGCAGCTGTGTGTGCACTGGGGCTTGGGAGGTGATTCTGTCCTTCACGTCCACCAAAAGCAACATACACGCTTAGCTCCTGCCCGGTTGAAGCCCTGGCTGAGGAGAAGTGACTGGTCATTCTGGGAGACCCTCTGAGCCACCACTGGCAGAGTCAGGACTTCCTGTGGTCTTGGGGAAAACTGGGAATGTGCAAATTTTGTCCAGATGATATTGATGACAAGGATGCTACTATTTATTAAGGGATTACTGTGTCCCAGGCATCTTGCTAAATACATTAAGTGTAATAGCTCATGAAATCCTTATTCCCATTCTATAAAATAGCTATTTTAGTCCTCATTTTGCCAAGGAGGAACCGGAAATTCCGAGAACTTCCATTTCCTGCAAGGCCACTCTTGCTGCTGTGTGGCGGTGGCCCGAGCCCGAGCTCCCACCTCGGTGGCTGTCAGCTCATCTCCTCTGCAGAGACCATCCATGCCTCCTCGTTGAGGTGCTTCCCAAGCCAGCTCCACTCTGTTCTCGGCTCTCAACTCCCAGGAAGGCTCCATGGCATGGTAGAAAGAGCTTATGAATTAGAATCAGACAGGCCTGGGTTTAAACCCAACTCACCACCTATAGCTATTATGATCTTGGGCAAATTACATAGTCCCTTTAGCCCCTAATTTCTTCGTCTATAAAATGCCTACTTCTTTTGTATAGTGGACGCATGTATTTTTTTCTGGGGGTCAGGTTCTGAAATAACAGAGTAAGCAAAAAACAAAGATAGTTCAGTGTGTCCTTGATAAATCCCTTAGGGAGGGGCACTTGGGTCCCCCATGTGGGCAACTTCCTCCACTGGGGTGGCTGCTGTGACGGAGGCAGGCGAGGTCCCTGCTCTTACAGGGCTTAGCATTTGGTGGAGGGTGACAGCAGACATCAGGGAGTGTTAAGCACTATTCAGAGACCTATGCAATGATAAGGAATGACAAGGACAGGCTTCTCCCAGGAGATGGCATTTCAGCCAAGAGCTGAGTAGCAAGCAGGAGCTTCATGCAAAGATGCGAGGAAAGAACATCTGGGCAGAGGGAACAGCCAGGCTAAGCTCCCACGGAGAGAATGAGCCAGAACAAAGTGGCTTAAGGGAGACTGCCCCAAGATGGGGCCGGGCAGTTAGGCAGGGAATTAGATTGTTTAGGGCTTGTTTTCCAAGTGTGCCAGGAGAGTTCCCAAGGCCACTTCGTGATCTGAATTCCTTTTTTAAGCTCTCTCTAACAGCTGTGGGGAGAATGGATTGCAGGCCGATAGGGAGACCAGCTAGGAAGTTTTGCAGCAGTGCAGGCGTGAGATGCTAGAAGCTCAGACTCGGGGAGGTGGTGAGCAGCAGATTCAGTTCAGGCTTTGTGGGGACAGTGACAGGGACAGCTGGAGGACGCAGGGTGTGGGGAAAAGAGAGGAATGAAGAATAACTCAAGGATAACCCTCATTTGCAACTAGGTCCAACGCAGCTTTTTCACCAGTGTCCTGTCCTTCAGTTTGGGCCACATTGGGTACTGATTCCAAGTTACAACCTAGCAGTTTTCTTTAAAATAAATCACCGTTACCTACTTTTTCCCCAACAAGCAAATTGGAGGGGAATTATGAAATATCTTGTGTTCTTCCAGTCGTCTGAGTTCATCTTTTTCTCTTGGTGGTCTAGACCCATCTCCTGGAACACCCCTTGGGTTCATTTTCTCTCTTGGTTATCAAATCCATGGTCAAAAAGTCATTGGTGCTCGGGTTAAACAAAGTGACTGATAATCATTTACAGCTATTTCCTGTTGCTGCAGCCACCACCACGAATGGTGCCTTAAAGCAACACAGATTCATTCTCTTACAATTCTGGAGGTCAGAAGTCTGATGTGGGTCTTATTAGGCTAAAATTAAGGTATGGACAGGGCTGCATTCCTATGGGCAGTCTAGGGAACACTTCATTTCCTTGCCTTTTCTGGCTTCTAGAGAGGCTGCTGGTCTTCCTAGATTTGTGACCTCTTCCTGTCTTCACAGCCGGCAGTACAGCATCTTTAAATCTCTGACTGCAAACCCTACTTTCAAAGTCACTCTGACCCCCCTGACTGCCTCCTTTTTAAAAAAATTTTTATCGATGCATAATTGATGTACTTATTTTCGAGGTACATATGATAATTTGGTACATTCATAGAGCCAAATAAGGGTAAGTAGGATATTCATCGCCCTAAATATTTATCTTTTCTTTAAGCCGTGAGCATTTGAATTATTCTCTCTTAGCTATTTTGAAATGTACAAATGTACAATAGATTAATGTTAACTGTAGTCACCCTACCGATCTATCAAACACCAGGTGTTATTTCTTCTAACGAAGTGTGCATTTGTACCCACTAATCAACCTCTCCTCATCCCCACCCTTCTTGGCCTCTGGTCGCCACCAGTCTACTCTCTGTCCTCGTGAGATCCACCTTTTGACTCCAGTTCCATCCATGTTGCCACAAATGACAGGATTTCATTCTTTTTTGTCTGGCCGCCTTGTAATGACATCGGGCTACCCCCCCATTTCAAGATCCTTAATTGAATCACATTTGCCAAGTCCCTTTTGCTCTTTTGCCATGTGAGGCGGCCTACTCACAGGTTCCAGGGATTAAGACGTGGGCATCTTTAGTGGTGGGATGGAGCCAGGGTGGGCACTATTCTGTCTACTCCAGCTGTTTATCTTCTCTAGGGAGATTTGTGAACAGAGCATCTAATCATGATTCACAGACACACCCATGCATGCTAAGCCAGTATTCAAAACCAGGACGCTAGAGTTTCCATAAATGATCAAAGTGATAAATACGGTGATTAGTACTCCAGGACTGACCCATTGTCACATCACGTTCCAGACCATGCGGAGGTCCTGACTTGGGGTTGGAAACCTCAGTCTCTGAATCCAAGTTGCATTTGCATATCGGACTCGTTCGTAAGTGGGCCCATGTGTAACTTGCAATCTCATTAGACTCAGGGGGCTTCAGGAAGTTAAACCTGGGACTGGCCAAGGTGAAGGTGTTTCTGGGTGGCCAGCAGGCTCTTTGCTTTGTTTTACTCAGGAAACCAGAAGTCAAACTTAAAAGCCAGAACTGTGATCGAATTACAACCCTGGGAGCTGGAGTCGTGTGTGTGTGTGTGTGTGTGTGTGTGTGTGTGTGTGTGTGTGTGTGTATGTGGCAGCTGAACTGCTCGAGATGGTCAGTGAAGATAGAGCAGCCCTTCAGTTTCTGGGAAATCTGGATTTTCTCTGTGTGCAGGTGGATGAATGCAACCTATTAGCTGTGCATCCTCAAGCAAAGAACCCAGAAAAAGGGCCACATGCCACGTGGCATGTTTTACGTGTATGTGTGTGACTGGATCTTATTTTAGGGATTGAAAAAAAAATACCTCTCTGTACACTTTAGATAAGAATGAGCCTGTGGTTTGTTATTCAGGCCAAAGTCTCTCCTCTCTTTTTCTTATATAAACAAATCAAATATAGATTAATCCAGAAACTAGGGTAGAAGTGATTAGCTGCAAAACTCTTTGGCCAGCTCTCAAATTCGGGATGCACTTTTTTTTTAAAAAAACCCAATATTCCATTCTTTTCTTTCATGCAGAAATCTCAAGTTCCCTACCCGAGTTGCAGCTTTTCCATGATTATAATGAATCAGTTCTTTGAGAAAATCTACTTCTTGTACCCAATCCCCAATGTATAAATAAATCACTCAGGTTTATTTATTTTTTTTAAATGACTCTTGTATGTTTATAATTTAGGTTGTAGAGGACAGTTCCTGGCCTTATTGGGTTTATGCATTAGAAGTAGAGACCAAAACCATTTTGAGTTACAGAGGCATGGGATACTGAAGTTGTATTCTTTGATGTTTCTGCCACAAAGGGAAACCCTGTGAGAGAGGACAGTATCAAGGAGAGCAGACACTCAAGCATTTGTTGGCAGGAAGAATAAGAGCATTGTTTGGGCCCCAGCAGGGAAGACAGGATACCAGGTGGCTTCCTCAGTGATGAAGTTTGCGCAGTGTGGTGTAGAAGAAAGGGCAGCTCCTGGGAGTTAGAATCCTGGATTCTAGATCTGCCACCGTCTGGTGTGTGACAGGGCACAGTCGCCCAGCAGCCTCTGGAGCTCAGCTTCCCACCTATGGACTGAGAGACTCCGATGATTCACTGGGTCTCTGAGCTCATTGGTGGAGTCAGAAGCCCAACTCAGAACTCACTTTAATGAACACACCACCACCCATCACTGATGACAAATGAGTCATTCTAATCTCAAATAGGCTGTGACTGATGAAGTGGTACTACCTGTGCTTTACACAGAGAACAACTTATAAAGAATTAGAATACAATATGTGTGACCTGTACAACTATAAGATGGAAGCTTATTTTCCCTCGATTCGTGAAGCATTTCTGGGTGTGATAGTTGCATTGATCTGTTCATGAGTGAAGGCCCAGCATCAAGTTATTCTACTCTTTAAGCCTTTTCCTTCCACTAGTTACAGAACTTAGACCTTGAAGGAGTCTCCATTATCATCTGAGCCTAGAGAAAGGAAAAAATCAAAGCAGTGTTTCCAGGTGGACACAGCTAGTTCTTGGAGGGCCAGGAAGGAAATCTGATGCCCCCCCTTTCTCAGGCCCCTCCTAAACTTCAATCCCTGTCACAATCTTCACCCAGCAAGTATGTGTTCAGCGTGGCTGTGTCCTGGCACTGTTCTGGGTGCTGAAGACAGAGCCACGGGCCATCAGCTCAACGGCCTTTCTTTCTCCCATCTTTGTGGGGAAGATAGAAAATAAATGGACAAAATCATTCCAAGTGTCCAGAGGAGCTACAAAGAAAGAAAATTGTAGCAACATGATTAAAAAATGAGGGAGCACGGGTGGATTGTCTGGACTGGAGGGCAGAGAAGTCCCCTCTGGGTAGATGCTCTTCAGCTGTGGTCATCAGTGGAGTCACAGCCTAACTCAGAACTCACTTGAGGAAACACACCCAACGCTGGTAGGAAATGTCTTGTTCTAATACATGGAATGTTGTGATTTTTCTAGTTATCATCTGAGTTGACGTCTGGGCGATGAGAAGGAGGCAATCATGTAGATATCTGGGCGAGAGTCTTCCAGGCAGAGGAACAGCAAGTCCAAGGAGCCCAGACGAGAGAACAAGGAAGAGACAAAACCTGGCGTGAGCTGAATTTGGGACCAAGAAAGAGAGTGGCGCATAGTAAGGTCAGAAAGGTTAGCAGAGCCCTGCAAGCCGTGGTAAGGGATTTGGTTTTTATTTCATATGCAGTTGGAAGGTGTCAGAGGGCATTGAACAGGGGAGTCACAGGGTCCAGGATGTTTTTAAAAGATTGCTCTGGCTGTTGGGTGGAGAATGTGTGTAGACGGGCAAAGTGGAATAGGTCTCCTTGTCAGGAAGCCTCTGCAGGACAGAGTAGGTGAAGGTGACAGTGGCAGGGACTGGGGAGCAGAAATGGAGATGGAGGACAATGGGAGGATTTAGAGTATATTTTAGTAGCAGTGGCCACAGGACCTGCTTGTGGGAGGTGAAGGAAAAGGAGACATGAAGGAGGCCAGCAGCTACTACGACAGGGGACAAACAGGTGTATTAGCGGGGATAATGAGTTCAGCTCTAGATGTTAAGCTTAGGTTGCTTGTTAGACATATACTTCTTGAAACATTATCTAATTTAGTCTAACATTTGCTCTTATTTGTCTGAATTAAATGAGGTTTCCTATGTCATGCTCTAGAAACTCAAGTTCCTGCCTGGGATTCCTGAACAAATAACCAGTTGTTCTTTAATGACAACAGTGATGTAATATACTTGAGAAGATGCCCTAATTTCTCATTTTGAGATGCCCTGCCTGGTCTTGGCGGTGCCTAGCTTTTTTCTTTCCTTTATAGACAACCTCAGGGCACCCACATGGCAGATGGGAGAGGCAGTGGGACCAAGGAGACCCAGAGGCAGTGAGACAACTGGGTCACACCCCCAACATGTGACCTTTGGGAGCCTCTAAGTGGATTGGAGTGGTCAGCATTGGGGCTTCTTTCTATCGATGTTGGATAATCAAAGGAAAAGACTGCAGGGGATGAGATGTTAGTTTGCAGAAACTGAAAGTGAAGGGAAAAAAGTCAGCAGTCATCTGTCCATCAGGAGAGAGGAGGGGATTAGGAGCCCCTGTGAATCTAATGAAAAGAACCGAGAGGATGGGCTTAGAGAACACGGTGGATGGGCCATTTCCCCAGGGACTGGGAGTCTGGAGAAAAGAGGCGTTCTACCTTGAGTTGATGCAAGATGCAGCTGAGAGCTGCGAAGAGACGTGGGCTTCCCAGACAAGCAGGTAGAAGGCGGCTGGGGCTGGGAGTAGGGAGTGGGTGTGAACAGCTGGGTACTCAAGACAGCAGGCCCCATAGGCCAGGGCTCTGGAGGCTCAAGACTATACACATATGGTTGTGTCCAGGGCCTTTCTACCTGCTGACATGCCTGGTTTCATCACAGGGCTGGATTTAGTTTCTACTCACTAGTGGGCAATTTGTGAAATGGTAAAACCTGAGCCCTGGAGTCAGACAGCCTGGGTTTGAATCTTGATTCTGCCATCTACTAGCTATGAATTTGAACATGGTACTTCAATGCTCTGTGTCTCAACACCTCATCTTTAAAATGAGGGCAACGATACCCTATGTGGTGGTTGTGAGGAGAAAAGGAGTTAATCCGTGTTAAGCCTTTGAGGTAGTTCCTGGAATATACTAAGCCCATTAAAATACCATTTCCTGTAGGGAGAGGAACAGAGGGGCAAATGGAGCAAATATTGTAGCTTCATATTCCCCCGACTCCTTGGGAGGTAGAAGAAGAAGCCAAAGTCAACATGGTGACTCTCTTCATGTCGTCTTGGCGTTTTAATATAAGTGATCTCCTCAGCAAAGATGGGGACCTGGTGGGTCATCTCTCACCCACATGGGAGGAAGAGGAGGGTGACCAGTTTAGTCATTACACAGAATATGGAAAATATAAAAACAGCAGCACAATGTCTGATTCTGCCTCGTAAAACCATCGGTAAGTAATTTGCCGTACCTGAGACATAGGCAGACGGTAATATCCCTTGAAATACCACTGTGAAATATCTGGAAGCTTTGTAGATTAATAGCATTAGAAAAATGCTATTAGAAAATTCCTGCACTTGAAAAAAATCCAATGCCTGACCTTTGCACCTATTCCCTTCAGTGTATGCCATTTCTGCCCTGAGGAAACAAACTTTAAAAAAAATATTTTAAAAATGTAATATAGGGTGAATTACCAATCCATTAGAGAAAACAAACCCATTCTAATTAACAACTAGTCACAGGAAAATTGCTCACTGCTGCAGGGCTAGATAAATGCCAACCCAAAGCTGGAGAAATTGCACCAGCTCCACGTTCCAGTTCAATTATTTTGTCCTCACTCAGCCAAGTAATTGATGTCTGATCATTTTGCCTGGTGGGTGTTGATGGAAAGGGAGTGATTTCTCCCCGGGCTAGACCAGCATCATGAACAGCTTCTAGACTGTGGCTCAAGGAACAAAAGAGCTGACAAGACAGGCTCCTGGAGCAAAGGTGTCCCCAGACCAGGCCCCCCCACCCCGAGAAAATGGGGACAGGGCAGCCATCCCCACGTGACCAGAGCAGAGACTGTCCAGTCACTGCCAGCCTTCTCGCCTGGAGTCTGTACCCTAAAGCAACTTCTTTGACTTCATAAAACTCTCAGTTCTAGATCCAGAACCCACAGAAGCAAGTTTGTGCTTGGTCAAAAGAAACTAGGTGGCGATTTTTTCCCCCTTCTGTTAGCAGAGGTGGTTAGGACAGTGACAATGATCATTGCTGAAAAGGCCTGTCTTTAGATGATTGATTGAGTGCTTTATTTCATGCTATTTCCTGACCTTGACAGCTAAATGGTTATTGAATGAAAAATTTTAAGTGCTGTTACTTCATATTCAAGAAGCACAGGGAAAAGTATCCTTCAGATGCCCATCGCCATGGGGAGGTGGAGAGAATTTCTGAGCAGCCGTGTGAATGATGAGGGAGTCTAAGCACAGCCCAGGAACGTAGGATTTCAGCACTAACCCGAACAAAGAGGTGGATTATGCAGCTCATTATCATCTATCATCACAGATACAAATAAATCCTAGCCATTGAAATCTGCTTTTATTCAAAATTGCTGTTTGTGTCACTTGAATAATACCATAGGACTTACGGATATAAACATCCTAATTTGGTACCAATGCATTCATAGAAACAAAAACCCAATGCTGAGACTGAGAAAGATCAAAGAAACACCTTACCATATCGGATGCTTTCATGGACTCTTGTTGCACAGCCGGCAACTGCTGGGCCCTGTCTTGCCTTGATGACAATTCAGCAGGCAGAACTCCTGTAACTGAGGGAACGGCCTGAAAAAGGGCAAAATGTTTTAGGAGCTGTCTCTTTAAAACTCCCCCACACTCTTTTGGAAATTAAAACCTGCATCCCTGCCAGAGGCCAGTAATCAGAGGAGCAGGAGAGTGCCCTTTGCTCTTTGTACCACAGGAGATGGCTGGATGCTCGTAGGAATTGTTCAGACAGAAGTCACAAGATTGTCTGAGATTGTCTTTGCTGGAGATAGGGTCGATCGGGACCATCAACTGTCATTAAACAGCAATAGCCCCAAGCTGAAAAATCCTTTTAAAAGCTCTGTATTTCTGCTTATAGAGAGGGCTAAGTTACTTTAAGACGTGAGTCTGCCATACTCCTCATTTACTGGTAAATTAATAAACTCCCCTTTCCTTCTCAAACCACTTGTCCTCATTCTTCTGATGCAGCCTCCAGGACAAGTGCCGAAACTTTGGTTATACTCCTAGACACCTGCCATATCAGCAAATGGTTTTCTCCCCAAGAATAAATAATACAATATAATGGTCAATAAGACACATACTGTTAGGATAAAAAAGACTCTTGCAGGTGTTTTAGAGAGTTGAAAGGGATCTTTGATGACCCTCTGGTCCAACCCGGAGAGGTTAAGACTCTTGCCTTTGGTCACACCATTAGGGGCAGACCCAGACCATGAAACTAGGTTTCTTGGGCTCTTGATTCAGAGCTCTCTCTGCTTTACTGAGCTGCCATTTAGGGAACACATTTTAATCCCTTGAGTTAAAAAAAAAATCAACAGATGTATTCAGCTTGCCTTACGCTTGAGATAGGCATTTCTCAAGTACAAGGGAGAAAAGTCTCTGTCTCTCAGAGCCCACCTCACCCCAGGTTCTAGGATGGAATTGCTGTTCCAGGATGGAAGGTGAGGGGTAAAGGAGCCCGGGAAATTTCATCCCAAAATATGACTCCTTGGTATAAAGACTATTTTGAATTAAAGGCCCTTAGAGATCAACAGGCCCTTGGAAGGGACTTTCTCTCTGTCTGCATAAACCAGACACACCCATCAAAACGTAAAATTGACTTCCCTTCCCCTCCCTGTTATCTCAATATATTGCAGGAAAGAAGATCTAGAATGCAACCAGACCTGGCCCAAATGATTTAAACATAATAATAGCGGTCTCTCAGGTTAATTTATAAGTCAATCTGTTTCCCCCATCCATTTCTCCCAAGTGTCTATTCATCCTCCCTAGCAACCATTTATTGCCCCTAAACAGAATTACCTATACTCCTCATCTCCCACTGCCCTATAAAAGGCAAGTATAAAAATATCTGGATCTCATTGGGATATTGGGCCATGCACACGGTTTCATGTCCTGTGCGTAACTGGACCCATGCTGTTTCCAACCTGTGTTGTTCAAGGGTCAACTGTAATTATCCAGGAATCCTGGCTCCTTCTATCCTGTGTGGGTCTCTATCACAGGAGAGAGAACTAGAGGGCTCATTCAAGACATTTTTAAAGGCCAGTCCTGGAAGATGCTTACATCGCATCTACCCCATTCTATCAGTCGGAACCCAGACACATAGCCTCCAACCAACTTCAAGGAAAACTAGGAAATGAGCTCTTTCTGTGTGTCTAGGAAGAGGAAGTGGGATTGGCAAAGGTATAGCTGGTTTCCACCCTAAGAAGCTCCAGTGGCCCAGAAAGATCAGCAGATACAAAAGTACCTTTATTAGGTGGCCAACTGTCAAAAGCATTAGACAGAGGCAGAAACAAAGATGAAATTGGTTAATTCTGATTCATCAGTAAAGGATAGCTGATACAGGAAGGCTGCTAGAGGAACTGGGTTTGGTCAATGTCTTCAAGGGTGAATAGGTATTTAAATGGTGGAAATAGGAGGGCGAAGGTAGACAAAGGCCCAGACATGTGGGCGTACACACCAGCCAGAAAGTGGGAAGGACCTGGTAAGACTGGGAGAACAAGAGTGGAAGAAAAAGAGAGGCCAGATTCCAACCAAGGGTTTTGGGTGTTTTGTTAAATGGTTTGGATTTTGTTCTATAGGCAGCGGGACACTATGGGAGCTTTTTGAATAGGTAGTGACATCATCAGATTTATGTTTTAAAAAGAGATGTTTTCTTTTCCATGCATTTAGTTGTTGGCTGAGGTTGGTGGGAAGCTTCATGGCTGATAATTAGGGAGGTTGCTGTTTCGTAACAGGCAGTTCTTGTCTTCCAAGAAGGTAAAACACTTTGCATGTATTGATGAAGCTCATTAATCCTCACTTTCTTCAAGGGTAGCACAGATGAATGAAATATTCCTACATGACCTACTTTACTGAACTGAGAAAACCACCTGCTGACGGTGCAAATGATCTATGAGAAGAGTTGCAGGTTGTATCATTTGTCAGCCTTGCAGAGAACGCTGTCCAAATGCCACTGGGAGAACCAAAGCAATATGACAACTCCATGGTACAGCTCAAAACGCTGAAATTAGATTGCAGGGATTTACAGCAACCGCTTGTGATGTTGTCATTAGTGCATTTGGATTCCAGCTTCCAGCTTGTTTCTGATCAGCTAATAACAGCCCACGTCTTACGCTTTAACCAACAGGTAAATATCCATTTCTTCATGGGTTCTCAATCCTATCGCTGCTTTGCAGTATTGATACTTAAAGGTGTTTCTTTATTATAGTGCATGTCTAAACACATGGAAATGTAGTTTAAGTCCTAACATAGATGAAGTTATTTTAGTTTCTCTGTACCTTCCTCCGCTAAGTTTCCAAACCATCACTTCTCATTCCCACATCTGCAATGTGGAAGAGAGTAGAAACTACAGTAACATGAAAACCCTAATTTTATATGGTCTTTCTTCAGAGAAGTTCAGCACACTTCACTTGGGTAAAGTCACCATTGGTTCTCCACCCAGTGGCCAGTTTGTTCCTTGTTAGGAGTAAAGACTTTGCTGTCAAAGTCCTGATTTTGTCCAGATGCCCACTTTCTTCTAACTTGATGCAGGAGGAAACTCAAATTAGCCTAATCTAATCATGGCCACCTTGTGTTCCTTGTCAGCGATGGGTTTGGGGGTGATCCAGTTCTGGCCAATGGCAGGTGGGCAGGGCCTTCTGGGGGCAGGTCTTGGAAATTTTACCTTGGTCTTGAAGGTAATGCCGCCATCAGTTCCTCTTCTTCCCCTGCATGTTGTTGTGTCAGGACGTGCTGCCTGGAACCATAGTGCCACTTTGCAGCCCCCGGGGAACCTAGCTGATGCAAAGCCAGTGCCTTAAAGATGACAAGGAAGATGGGAAGAACCCAGGGCCCTGATGACATTGTGAACTCACTGCCAACCAAACCCGGAGTTGTCCTACATCAGGGCCTCTGTCATGGAAGATAATTTACTTGCTTTCTTCTTTTCTTTTCTTTTTCTTTCTTTCCCTTTCCCCTCCCCCTCCCTCCCTCCCTCTCTCTCTCTTTCTTTCTTTCTTTCTTTCCTTCCTCCCTCCCTCCCTTCCTTCCTTCCTTCCTTCCTTTCTTCTTTCTTCTATTTTAAGCTGGTCAATTTGGAGTTTTCTGTTACTTGCAGCAGAAACACCAGAACCAATAACAATGGTAGTTTTCACCATTTCTTACCATCCCAGTGAGGAAGGCAGTCAAAGCAGAGCCCTCAAATTCCGTAACCACTGCCTCCTAAAGCTGTCCAAAGTGGTTCCAGAAAGCAAACAGGGAGCCAAGGGCTTGCTCCAGGTCGCAGTGGATGGGTGAGAAAGGCAGGAAGAGTTGAGCCAAGACAGTGACCTTCTTCCTAGAAGGCTACCTGGCATTTGGAGCCAGGCACACCCGGCTCTGGTTCTTCCTGGCTATGAGTTGGATCACTTTACTTAGCATCTCTGAGCTTCAGCTTTTCTCAGCTGTAAAATACGTACCTCACAGGTTGTTGTGAGAGTACAAAATAATCATGGTAAATTATCCAGCACAATACTTACTGCCCCATGCAAGATGGCCATTCAGAAAAGTACAATGATTCACAGACTTTTTCCCTCAGACCCTTGATGGCAGCAAAGAACCTCTGGTCCATTTACCCTCCTGTTGTCACTTGACACCACACATTCATAGGACAGAAGGGAAGGACAGTGCTCCACCGAGGAGGCTCAATTCAAAGCTATCATTAGCAAGTCATTAATTCAGGCTGGCACCCGAGTCCATACAGCTCTATTTTTTACCTGGAAAAGCTCATAGGAGGCAGGAAAGGCCTGGAGACCACACCTGAGGACCCATTTGCTCGAGCTATTTTGCCACTTACAAACTTAGAGGAAAATTGCTTTCTTAAGAGTCATTTTAATTGAGTGCTGTGCTACTTACGCATGCCCCTCATTAATTTTTTTCATAACTGCTTGTTAGCCTCCAGTTTCAGAGAAGGGGAATAAAAAAAATCCTGGAATGTTCTTGCTTCGAATGATAATTGCTCATTAGAACCCCATTTTATTATAATTGTACAATTCATTATGCTGAGCACTTCATTAGAGGCATTGTAAAAATTCTGACAACTTGAATATGTTACATTGAATATTGAAATGAATCTGATTTAGAGCTTTGCTGTTTCTTGAGGGCATTTTCTAATTAATATACATCTGAGAAGTCAGAAAAACGAGAGGCTCCATATTTTATTCTGGGTGGCGGTCGTTATTGGGGATGCATTTTTTTTTCAAAATGCAACATTATTTTGAAATAGTAAGCTTTCTTTGGAACAGAAAGAAAAAAATGGCCCATAAACCTGAAATAGTCACAACGAGGCCACATCTGTCTTTACAAATACAAGTGGCTCTGAATTATCTGCAACTAATACGAAACCAAATCATTTTATAGGGCTGTTAGAAACTTTTGGGTGAAGATAGAAGATTGAACATTTTCATTTATCTCGCTTTCCTCTTGAAAGCTCCTGCAAAAGTAACAACCATGGGGCTTAAACGGGGTATAAGCCCACAAGGACGATCAAAGTGACAGAAGAAGCAAGAACAACTCAATTCTGGAAGCTGGTGGCAGAAGGACAAGGTCAGCTGACTTTACAGACCCAAGAAAGCAGAATGAATCCTCAGCTGGCAGAGTGGGATGTGAGAGGCAAACTTACTATACTTCAGAAGGCCCCAAATGCTCAGAAATTGATGGTTCTAGTAATTGGGGCAAAGGTGAGGCTACAAAAGGATCAGCTAAGCTTGGGTTTAGGAAGCATTTGTATCTCCAGGTTTCTCTGTCACAGTGCCCTGCTGAGGCACTGCACCTTGGCCATACCAGCACAAATTGAGAGGTTTTTAATCTCTGAAGAGAGTGAAGCAAATTTTCCTGGGCTGGGGCACTCTAGAAATAGCTGATGGCAAAGATACCATAATAAAACAAGGGATCCAATGGACATTTATATATTCAATGATGAGGTCTTTCTTCCAAGCCCTCTTAGGCTACCAAAATACTGGCAGCCAGTTCTAGATCTCACACTTGAGCCTGGGAGAGGCTTCTTTGAGGAATCTGACCAGCCCGTGGGGAGATACCGCTAAAGATCTTCATTCAGGAAGTCCTTGAGAATACAGCTAGTGGGAGCAATGGTTCTCAAAGCGTGCTCTCCCAACCTGCAGTATCCATATTACCTGGGAATGTGCTAAAAACGCAAATCCTTGCACCCTGCTCCAGAAACACTGGGTGTAGGGTCCTGAGCTCTAGGTTTAACTAAGCCCCTAAGTACACACTAAAGTTTGAGAACCACTGCTCTTCAGCAAAGCTCACCATGGACACAGTTTCCTTTGCTTATACATGTGAGCAGCCAAGGGTGAGAAGATACCAGAAGAAAGATGGAGAATGAAATACTCTGAACAATAAAAATCTTGCAGGAAAAAAAATTAAACTTGAGAAAGAGCTAGCATGAATACCCTCAGAGAGGCAAGAAAAGATATTTTATCCATGAAACAAGAAGAGGATGCTATGTTTTAGGAATTCTTTGGAAAATGACAAATACGAGCCTTTGAAAATTAAAAAATATGGTAGTGAAAATGATAAATTTAACAAAAAACTAGAAAGTAAAACCAAAAGACAAAAAGATAGAAAATAGGAAGGAAATAAGAGAAAAATCTGAGGATTAGTCTAGGAGAATGGTTGAAAACAGCTGGTCTAGGAGAGTGAACCCCTAAATCACAAGAGATCCAGACAAAGGAAGCAGAGAGGAGGAAATACTCCATGAAATGGTTGAGAAATGTTTCCCAGAATTAAAGAACACATATTGCCAGATTGAAAGGGCCCACTTGGTGCCCAGCCAATGGAAAATAGGTTCATATCAAGACACATCACTGTCAGAATTCAGAATGTGGGAATAAAGAGATCATGCAGGTTTCCAGAAAGGAAGACCAGGTGTAGACTAAAGATGCAGGAGCAGCAGTAGATGGTGGAGGAAGACAGAGCAGGTCTTCCAGAGCCTCACGGAAGATGATCTGCAGAGTAGAATTCTATATCCTGCTAAACAGTTAATCAAATGTGGGGATGAAATAAACATAATCAAATGTGAGGGTAGAATAAAGACATTTAGAAACAGGGCACCAGTGAGTTAAATTCTGACAATGATGTGGGAATTGTTCCTAATCTCTGTATTAGTCATTCATTCAACAGACTTACACTAGAGACCTGCTATTTCCCACGCACCTCGGTAGATGCTAAGGATGCTGTGCCATAAGACAACATTTAACATCTAAGAGCTTTGAAACCTTGGTGTGTTTCTAAATGGCTTTATTCTACCCTTGGGGGCAAGTGCTGAACTTTCTGAGTAACATAAGGGCAAATAGGTCAATGACCCAGGGTATGTGAGGAGTCACCTATGAATGGTACTTAATGCCACATACTGTGTGTGGCAGCAGGATGCCGTGGAGATCCACTGAGGCAGGTAGAGGCAGGGATGTGATGTTCTTTCAGTGCCAACAGCACAATGTGGGATGTACAGCAGACGGCATTAAATATTGGCCCGGGCAAGTGGGTCCCCAGCCTGCAAAAGAAGGTTGTAGATCCAGTAGACCCAATACATTAATTATGAGTATTCTTCAGTTGAATAAACAGTTTTCAAAAATGGTTTCGCACCTTTCTTTGGTTTGCCATATTTGGTTTGCCATTCTTGATTGCCAGGGCTATTCTTTTTCCAGAGTATTATCACCCTCTGATTTCCGTTGATGCACTATGGTATCAAGGAAAAAAAGAGCAGGTGAGGGGGATCCCCACACCCTCACATCCTCTTCCCCCACTAAATAAAGACATTCCCATAAGAGCCAAGGTCATGGTCATTGTGAATCAGAGCCATAGATATCAGCACACCATACTTTACTCTGTTTAGAGAAACATTTGTACATTGTGTATTGCTGCGCTTTCGTTCAACCCTTAAAGTTAAATGCCTGTCTTTCCTTTATTGTCTATTATCTTGTTTACGAGGATCTTCTGAATGTCTCTAGTAGCCTCATTTAGATTTCTAGGATTTAAAGAGATCTACTCACAGATAACCTATTGCCCTCTAGTACTTACACTTGTTCCATGGAAAGAGACGAGTCACCATCCTGTAGGAAGACCTGAAGGCAGGCTCTGATCACCACGGTCTCCTTCCCTGAAACTAGGCCTGTAGGCGTGTTCACCAGTCTCCTGCTTCTCACCGTCCTGTCTGGGGCTGTGCCCCCGGTGGCTGACTCTCCCCTGGGGCTGAACAAGAGCCAGCCCTGGGTATGGTCACTCCGGAGATCACCCCCTCCTTCCACATGGGGAGGGAAAGGGGAGAGAACACAGCAGAGCCAGCCATCCACATAAGAGACTAAAAATGTAACCTAGGAAATACATTAGCATCAGCACATAGTGCTGATTAACACTTAGTTATTGCTGGAACCTTCTTTCTCCAGGTTGCCTAGCAGGCCCTATCTCTGCTAGGATATCTGTGATTAACTTGTGCCTCTGTCCAGAGTTTATGGACCCATAACCCAATCAAGTTTCCAAGTAGGAAACTGCTGATCTCTCTCCTGAAGACTTGTTGCTTCAGCATGCCTGGTACTCTGAAGATACTAAGCAAATCTTTTTGTTCTCAGTGGGCTTTGTCTTGGCTTGGGGGCCAGCTCAGGGGTCTTGTCTTCAAGCTGCATCTGCAAAGTCAGCACTCTCTTAGCAATTTCTATTTTATATCACTTTCAGTAATATTTTTCTAGATTATTTTATTTAATCTAAATATAAGATTAAGAAAATATTACTTGCCCCTATCGAATATTATTTTTATAACTTCTATTTGGAATGGTTTGAAGAGAGATCAGGACTGTGGGCACAGTTGGCCCCGCATTCTGGGATGACAGCAGGAATGGAGACATTCTTGGCAAGAGGTAACCTTGGAGGCTGCTTAGACCTGTCTTCTTGTTCGCAGGAGTGAGTCACCTCAGGTCTAACCCATTCCAAGTCTCTCTCAGGGAGCCTCTCTGCTAGATGCTTCTCCCAGAAACTACCCAAGTGGGCTCCTTAGCTCCATTTTGCTGCAACACTGCTTTGTCAAAGACCTGCTCTTAAAGATATTTATTCAGAGATCCCTAGATTTGCCAGGGCAGGTACCCTGGAAAATAGCACAGTGACACACTCCTACTTTCTCAGTTTTACTGGGCTGAGCCTTCAGATAGGACATAGCTCCACTAGCTATTTGGTGAGCTTGTAGTGCAGCATGGTGGTGAAGAGGCTGGGTCTTGGGGGTGAGATAAGAATGGGTTCAAAGCTTGACTCTGCTACTTCCCAGGTAGGTGATCTTGGGCAAGCCATCCAGAGAATGTGACAAATTAACTTATCTGAAAGAGTGGTTGTCAGGATTAAATAAGGTAACATAATGCAGGAATAAAACACTTTAAATCTTCAATCAATAATAGATCATTAGTAAAACCAACCAGAGACTCTCTATGAGTTTCCTCTTGGGATAAAATACCGTAGAATTATTCCCTCTGAGTTTAGCTATCTGGGACACAAGACAAAAATCCCAACATTTCTTTTTTTGTATTTTCTCCTTGTCTGTTCCCTGCCCCCTATGTTAATCTGGGGACATATCTACAAATTAAGTTTAATCTCAGCAAAAACCCTAAATACCCCATAGTCCAAATTAGAAGAAAATAGGCATTAATAGATGGTTAAAGAAAATTTAAAAGATAAATCAAAATGCAATATAAGGCTTCTCCTTCCCCCATTTTGTTCTAGAAGTGTGTCCCTAATTTGTCTCTAACTTTCATTAGTGGGTAGATTGATGATAAGGGCAATAAGCATTATCAGTTGAGTGCTTACTATGTGCTAGCAATGTTTCTAAGCAAGTTGCTAATATTATCTCATTTGATCCTCATGGGAGTCCTAGGAGGTAAGCACATTTGTTATTCTCCTTTTGCAGATAAGAAAATGGGGGCTTAGAGATGAACTCACGTATGGGGAGCAGATAGTAGCTGAACGTATAGGGGATATCTCGAAAATGTAGTGGCCAGCCTCACCCAGTAGAGACTTTCATTGACTCCACTTTGTCTGTCCTTCATGGCTTCTAGAAAATGTTTGGGAAGTGGTTAGTTGTCTTCTTAGTCCTGTGTAGCTAAAAGGGAACTTTCTATATGCCCAGGGATATTTCTCTATCCTCTCCTCAACATATAGAGCTACATGCCAGTAGTTGGACCATGAGAACATTGAGCCAGAGAATATCAGGGCCCAGCAGAACTCTCTGATTTGGCTCCAGTATTTGTCTTCCCTCACTTCAAATACTTGGCCCCAAATTCTCTTATCTTTCCCAAAGGGGCTCATAGCAAAGCAACTATACCAGACCTGCCACCCACATTTATTCACAGTTTTTTTTTTTAAACAAACCTGCAGTTTCCTCTTTGGAAGATTATTCCCAACAGATACATCAGGAGGAAGCCTAGTCTAGATGATCTGCCAAGTCCCAACCAACTCTGAAATTCTGCGCCTCTGCTGTTATGTAACTTACTGTTATATAAAAGATCAAGGTACACATCACAGGTGTTAAGGAAATCCAGAAATGCCATTGACTTTCCTGAAATCCCTTTTAGGCATTGACAGTTGGGGTCACATTTCCACTAGATGGAGGAGAAATTGGAAGGGAAATGACCTTGAACTGGCCTCATTCAGACGGCTCCATTGTTGGCTGAAGGCTCCCCTTTGACCACCACCATCCAGCCCAGCTCCGCAGGGTCCACAGGGAGTGGCTAGAGAGAGCGTCACCCTGAGGGCAGACATCATGAGGAAGCGCCAGCTTGGAGATCAAACCTACCAGGCGTCAACTCCCAGCGCTGCTACTGACCACACCATCACCCTAACCTCTCAGTTTTCCCATCTGCAAAATGGAGGCAAGGCCATCCTCTTCCTAGGGCTGCCGTGGGAACGAGTGACCCACTCTAGGTGCCAGCACATGGCAAGTGCTGTGTCGCTGGCTGCTGCGAACACCAGCACTGCTAACAAAGTCCAATCGCCCCGCCTGTTGGAAAAGCTCACAGTGTATATTGCTCCTTTGGGGGCCACTCTCATGGACATGGGACTTCTTTTTTTTATCAGCAGTGACTATCACTGATTTGCAAGAACCAAATTAGGAGTAATGAGGGCTATTTGTGCTGTCATAAAAAATTTAATTTTGTAAATTGAATGCATTATCAATTTCAGTTGCTGGTTATTGTCAGTTATGAAGAATTTTCTGATGGGCTAAGTTAACCAAGGCTGGAATGGCCACCTCAGTGATGGTGACGGCTCATTATCATGGCAGGGTGGCTGAAAGATAGGGTAGGGGAACTCTTGACTGGACATTGCAGAGGAGATTGAAGGACCAGGTAATGGTTTGCATCAATCACTTTAAGTTTCTTAGGTTCCAAATGGGCAGAGACCCTAGGATGGCAAATACGCATGGCAGGTCTCTAAGCAGCCCTGGAAATTTATCATTTTTGCTTCAAGTTTCTTTGGTCTTACAGACTACCCATTAAGTGATCAAGAATCTATAAATAAGCATTAGAGACAATCCCCCCTAATTTACTAACTTTCAGGTTTCCCTTGGTGGGTTTTCTTGAAACTCGGTTCCTGTGCATAATTGTATACAAGCCCCTCCCTGGAAAAGACCTCTTCCCTGATCTTTGAGAAGGACGGCAGATGCTTCCTGAACTCATCCCTGTGGCTGCAAAGCCTAGGCAAGGAGGCAGCAGGGCTACTTGCAGATAAGAGCCAGCATTTGCTGAGATAACACGCCAAACCTCCAAAATCAGCAAACTTTCCATGCAAGGAGGAAGGAGGAGGACAAATGACTGCCAGGCCTGTGCGTTCACTGAATCGACGCCAATTCCAGACCTCAGAGAACCGGACACCTCGCCTCAATGCTTCGTTTGAATCGCTCGGGTATTGACATAGCCCCGTAAACTGAGATCCTTCAAAGGAGTGAAAAGAAAAAAGAAGTTCAGAGGAGCTTTTACAGAGAGAGTTCCCCTGGGTCCCAGCTGCCCGGCTAAATTAGCATCAAGCCGTTGCCCTGGAATGGGGTTGTGAGAGTTGAGTTTCCAGGCCTCACACAATAACTGCAGTCAATGTGGGCACTGCCCGGTTTTCATCTGGAAGAAATTTACATTTGATCTCACCCTCACCCCAAACTTCCACCCTCCTATCGACTTGACTCTATCATTTGGGGCCCGTGTAGTTGCAAAAATGCCTCCGCTATTCTTTGTCCTTGTGGCTTGACTATACAATTTCTCTCCCTCGATCCTTCCTCTGAAAGTTAACCTCTTGAATGACAACATCTCATTCACTAGGACCAAGGGCAAAAAAGGAGTTTTTCCATTGTGAGAGTTACCTCCACATTCCCCTGTGCCTGGAAGGGAATGGTTTGAGGTGTGCAGAGGATTGAGCACAGCTGGGACAGGAAGTCTGGCTTCAAGGGACACGCTTTCATCACGACGCTGTATGCTTCCAACCTGAGCCCTCTTAAACTTGCCAATGACAGTGGAAAGGGAAGAAAAGCCACTGGCATCTTAGGACAACAATCACCAGGTAAAGGGGACAGTGGAAAGAGAAATAATGTGACCACCCCCATCCATCCTTGGTTTTGGAGAGGGATGCTGGCTGAGATAGCTGCAGAGGCTGCAGAGGAAAGACACTCTTGGCTTTTCCCATGGCATTTCGTGATTCCAGACCTTAATTCAGAATCTTTATAACATGCTAAATGTTCTCTCGGGAAGGTGTGGTATTAAATTGTCATCGATAATGATGATGATCACGAATGAGGTCTGGTGCTTATACAGAAGTGTCTTGCTGTAAGCTCGGCACTCACAAAATTTACCCATGGCCTTGTTGCAGTCTTGCGTTTTAGGTTTTGTTTGTTTGTGTGTTTACCAGGTGAACTTTGTTGGAAGTTGTGCTTCCGTGTCTGTGAACAGAATTCTAAACTGTGACCTGGTTTGGTGCAGGATTGGGGGAGGGCAGGTCACTGCAGGTGAGCTGGGCTGAAGGTTGGTGCACCAGAGCGACCTTGCGGTCATTCCTTGGGTGGGCAGAGGCAGAGGAAAATCTTCTCTCTGCCTGTCACTCCAACTTCAAGGTTTCTTCCCATTGGCCCTTACAGGGTGCCCGCTGGCAGTTACTCTGTAAACCTCACCAGCTAAATCTGAGTTGCCATTTACTTGGGGTTGGTGTGTGGAGGTGGGAATCTGGATTCTTGTCCACGTGTTAGGAAGACAATTAGGCAGTTGATAGGGAAACCCAGAGACGTGTGTCCCTGGTTCACAATTTCTCCCAAAGCTGGTCTTTCCAGCCAGACAGAGGGCAGGGCTGGGCTCCTGGCTGAGGTCTACAGTGGCCTCCATGAGCCTCCTTCCCAGAGAGGCAGGAAGCTCCTTCGGCAGGGTTTTCCATCTAGGCTCCTTGGGAGCCAGGGTAAGGCAGGGCCACCGCATGCGGGTGGTCACATGCCTTCCAGGCTTGGAAGAGAGAAATCATCAGCAGGATGGAGGCCCCGGGCCCTCAGCTCTAGTGAGCTGACATCCTGGGTTCCGTGACTTCTCTTTGCTGTTGAACTTTCAGTCTGGACATGTTGAGCAATTTAAAAAAGATCTCATAACGATGGATACATGTTGTTCTACATCTGTCCAAACCCGTAGAGTCTACAGCACCTAGAGTGAACCCTAACATGGACTGTGGACTTTGGGTGCCGCTGATGCCAATGTATTAATAGGTTCATCGATTGTAACAAATGTGCCGCTCTGGTGGGTGATGTGGATAATGCGGGAGATTGGGGGACGAAGGGTACATAGAAAATCTCTGCACCTTCTGCTCGATTTTGCTATGAATCTAAAACTACTCTAAAATTAAATTCTATTTTAAAAAAAGGATCTTCCAGTGGTAATATATAGGATGTTCTCTCTATAACTATTTGCACAACTTTAATAATTTTTCTCTATGTGTATTACACACACACACACACACACACACACACACACGTGTGTAAAGTATTTTTCTTTCCTCCTCCCCCTGTCTCCTTCAAGAGGAAACTTCTCTGAAAGGGGCCACAGTTTTCAAAGTCAGTGATTCAAAGCTGAGTAAACAGACCATTCTCGCAGAGGTCAGAGTCAGTATAAAACCAGAACTTCACCTGAGCCAGTAGGACACGTCTAGCAAGCTTTTTGCTCCCTGTCCTTATCTACAAACCCCAAAGCATCATCACGTCCCAAGAAGGGTCTCAACCCCTCCTATCGGAGCATCCCAAACCAGAGTGCTGGAATAGCTTAGTATACAGAAAGAGGCTATTATTGTGCGATTAATCCTCTGGTGGTGACACTTAGGCAGCAAGTCCTGCCCCTCTGTTGACAGAGAAGGAAGCCAAGGCTCGGAGAAGTGGCGTGACTGGCTCCCTATCACACAGATGTTTTCAGGGAAAACCAGTTCTCCTCCTTCTGAGAAATTTCCTCTTGCTGCTGGGCCCCCGAGTAAGTGCCTGACTGTTCCTTATGTGGAAGGAATGAAAAAGTTCAAGCCACCAACATCAAAGGGATGAGTATTAACACATTAAATCCAGGTCATTTTATAGGGCTGAAGTCATTGGAAGATCTAGTTTCTGGGGGTTACGAGAACTAAAGAGCCTTGTTTAGACTATTTAAAAAATGTGAATCTAATCACATCTGAAACGCGCAGAATTAGGAGCTGGTTAGCAGAGGGTCGCGGGAGAGACTGTGCTGCTCTTTCAAGACGACTCTTCCCTGACAAAATGATGCTTTGAGAAATCTGCCAACGGCATGGAAACATGTTCTAGCTATTTAGAACTTTTTGATTATTTCTTCCAAAACATATTGGTTCCATGGTAGATTATAAATAATTTGGACCTCATCACTTAAATATTTATTGCTTTATGATATATCCAGTGTATCATAGCTACTCAAGTTTTTGTTGAATGAATGAAGATCATTCATGCTAAACGAATACACTGATGATACATTTAAGGTAAGAAAAAAATCTGGTAGGTGGTGTGTTAAGCTAAAATTAATAAGTTAAAATGTAAGAGGAATTCATGTCTAGCCACTTCTTTCATTTCTAAGAAATCAGCTGGGATGAAATGGAGAACACTTGTTTCCGTAGCAGCTCAAATGGCAAAGACTTGAGAGCCTTGGTTTGCAAACTCAGAGCCGAATGTATGAAGTACGTATGTAAGAGCTGCCGTAATTTTAGACTACTTTAGTAGAAGAATAGTTTCTAGATCAAGGCTGGGCATCATTACACTGTGTTCTGAAGTGATAAATCTTACCTGGAGTATCGGAGTTGATAATTCGATGTCATATCTTAAGAGGAACATTGATAAACGAGACCATGCTCAGAGAGTAGAGAGTAGGTTAGTTAGAAGTCTAATGCCATTAACATATTATGGCCTGAAGGAACTCAGAGTGTTTAGCTAGAAGGAATAACTGAAAGTGACACAGAGAGTGATTAGGTGATACGTTGAATATCATCAAAATTTTATGGGTATGAAGCAGTATCCATAATGTACGTCCAGAAAAGCTGGTATCGTCAAACGTGGCACCTCTAGCATGGACGTCCCTGTTTCCATAACCCAACAGGACTCAGGGTATAAATGAGAATGCTCTACAAACCATTGTTCTCCATAAACAAGGGATAAAATTATCCTTTTACCCATAAAGACAATATATATATGTTATTAACTCCAATAATCATAGGCCCATCAGAAATGTTAGATAATTCCAACATGAAATTTTTTTTTCTGTTGCTTCAAATCATTAATAGGAATTTTGATGGCAATAAAAGCAATAAAAAATAAATATGCAAATAAATGTTCCTTTGGACAATGATTTATTAATATCTATTCACAATGTGGCTTATTCTCTTTGGATATGGGTTTTTAATCACTTACAAATTTATCAAACCATATTTCATCAAACTTGTGTATTTCCTTTTCTTTTTTTTCACCCAGGAGTTGCTGGCATCAACTTATATATTTCTACCTGTTTTTAAGAAACTTTATCACATGCTTTGCTGTATCTATGAACTCCCCTTAGGATACTAACACTATAAAAAAATGAAATTAGTATTGTACAACACAAAAAAATGAGGTTAGTATTTGCTTTTGTGGATTCATATTTTCTAATAAGCCTCAATTCTTCTGTTTCATACCCTGTTCTGGAATTTTGCCAGGAAATAACTATCCCCCTGTTTCTCTCTCGAAATTCACGTTTTTGAAATTTGGGAGATCCTGTTCCCCAGGGACATCTCAAAGATTATAGTAAGGATTCTGGGGTCCACCTCTAAGTTCTTTTGGGACCCTGGATGTCACCTCTGAGCTGGGGAGGGGGAAACTCTTCTAGAAGAGGCAGCTTCATGGGGGCAGAGTGGTGCTATTTTGCAAACCAACCCTGGTTGTGATTGTCTGGGGTGCCACATTGCGCAGGATTCTTAAACCTTGCCCGGGTCCAGCAAGAAGAGGCTCCACCATGCAATGGCGACCTCTACCCTTGGCTGGGCAAGAAGAGTGACCGCTGGTGTGAACTGAGAATTTCCCATCCAGAGCTAGATGTTTTCTTACTGTATCATACCATCCTGAGCTTCATTTTCCTTCTAAGTGTTTTTGTTTCACTCCTTTCGTTTTGGAGACTTTTTTTTTTCATTAAGAGAGAAAATTGAAGAAAAGTTGGAGGAGATTGATTCTGTTGTTACCTTGCTGCGTTACTTTGGATGAGTCGTTTAACCCTATTTTATAGGATTCAATTTCCTGAGACATTGATATAAAATTCTTTCTTAGGATTAATTTATGTAGTTGTGACTATCTATATCATCTTTGTCCCCTAACAGTCTCGTTCTGTTTATGGATTCAACTAAAGGCACTTTCTCTTTCTTTCCTCCTCCCTCCCTTCTTTTCCTTCCCTCCTTCCTCCCTTTCTTTCCCTTCCTTTCTTCCTTCCTTCCTTCCTTCCTTCCTTCCTTCCTTCCTTCCTTCCTTCCTTCCTTCCTTCCTTCCTTCCTTCCTTCCATCTCTTTCTTTAAAAAATCTCTCCAGACTCACTCACTTTTACCATCCTGTATTTACTCCACATTGTATTCTTGGCCACACCTCAACCTTTGAACTCAAAGCCTTGAGTTGTCCTGTGGTTCCTGGACATCTTTTGCTAAGAACTTAGGTGTGAGTCCCTGTGCTTTCTGCCCCACAATCTCAGGCCGACCCTGTTCACCCCCGTCCTGGCCTTTTCCCGGCACCTGCACCCAGGTTGGATGACATAACTTCCTAGAGAGGTCAAAGGGTGACATTCAACTTGCAATAAAGCAACTGAGAGCACTTCGAAAACCATAAAGCCTCTCAACACCTCTATCATCACAGACTAGTCTCCATCCTAAAATGCAATATATTTTAAGACAGCATAAATTTTAAAAACATGTTCAGGGGAAAAAAATCATAAATGTGCACTTGGATTTATAAGGCAGCAGATTGCAGAAACATTAAAATGTTTTCTTAAAAAAAATTGTGTCTTAGAATTGGCGAAATGCAGAGTTACCTGTTAACATTCTGCTACCTGCCTGCCCGCCACGGCCTTGTGTACCCAGGGACTGAGCAGGCTGGATTTGGTCGCTGAAATCAGGCAACGGCTTTGTGTTTCCCCACCTCGGCCCTCAGACCCATTCAGTCATCTCCTGTCACCACACCTTGGTGACATCTTGGGCAGATCTTACAGAGGTCTGGTCAACTTTCAAATATTAGAAAGTCCAGTACAATTCAAACCAAAACTTCACTCTCTCACCCAATGGAAATTCTCCCCTTTCTCACACCTGCTGCCCTTCCTACCCCTCCCCGACTCTCTTTGCTGCTGCTAGTTCTGGCCAGGGACCTGTGGTCCTGCTAATTGTGTTTTTCTCTGAGCCATGCAAAGCTTTTTCTCATTGCCGACATATTGGAAATTTCCCGTGGGACCCTTTCATAGGTTCTTTAGGGACACCACCCCACCACGATCACTCTCCCCCACCCCCAACACACAGCTCCCCCCGCCCCACGTGACTCCTGCATGAAGCCCCCATCCCCAACTGGGGCGATGTGCCTTTAGGTGACTTTTTAGGACGTTCCTGGGCTCCCTCCACTCTGGCAGGTGGCCCTCTCGGCTGTGGTCCTTTCTAAACCGGGCAATTGTGGGACATTCCGACAGCTGCTTGCTCTTCTCTCCCTGCCTAGTGGGAGCCTCAGACAGCTCCCTGCCTTCGGGCTGCTTCAGGCCCCAGTTTTGGGACCCTTAAACCCAAGGACCAGGTTTTGAGCTCTCCCAGCCAGAGACCCCCCTGTGCCCTGTGCAGCCACAGGAGAGAGAGGATCCCAAGTGAGCTGCCAGCCTCCGCTTCCGGAAAACAACTCCCACCTAGTGGCTGTCCAGAGGCCCTTTTGTCATTTATCCTGGGGGGATGTCTTCAAAGACATCTTTCTTCTCTCCCCAGAGCCACTGGCCCCGTCATCGGTAGGCAGAGGTGGCCTCCTCTGTCCAGATTCAAGGTGGCTGTGGCCAACCCCTCTCTTCGGAACATAGAGGACTCTTTCTTCCTCCACTATCCTCAGCCTGGAGGCTTTGGCGAAAATAAGACACAGGTGCAGCCTCGTTCCACCTGTTCCCCTTGCTGAATTCCACTCACGCGGAGCGTGTGCCACGTGCCGGGCACGGGCTAAATGCCGGGATTACCAAGAACAGCAAACACAGTCGCACCCTCAAAGGCTCGGAGCCCCGGCAGGGCTCAGAATGGAGGAATGAACAGAGAGGCCGTGGGCTGGTGGCTAAGGCTCTGACTTCAGGTAAGTTACTAATTCTTTACCTCTAGGTACCTCCAGTTTTTACCTGTAAAGTAGGGATAATAATATCACAAGGCTTTGTGATGATCGAACACGTTTAAACATAAGCGCACAGGACAGAGACCAGCACATAGATGAGTTATTGTTATTAAACACCGAACACTGCGCCGTCTTTCCTGTTTCGCGGGCTTTGCCTTCCCGCGTCCTCCCAGGTTCGGGCTGCTCCTTTGCGTGTGTCTGTGGTCACAGTCTTCTTCTTGCGTGTCCCCATAGCTCCCGTCTCAGCAGAAGGTACAACCGCGTGGCTTCCTGGAGATACCAGCTCCTCTTCTTTTTTCACCAGAATATTTGATGTAATACGTGCTATGCCTCACCTCCCGCCTTCCCTTCTAGTCCCTCCCTGTGGGGACATCGGAAATGCACCTTCCCCCTTTGGAATCTTCTTTCTTAAAATATAAGGAGCATGTCTGATTACGCTCCGTGTTCCCATCAGAATACCCATGCGAGCAATAGCCCTCGTGTTGCTTCCTCTCTCTTTTGAGTAAATTGAATAAATTGAATAAATCTACTTTTCAATAAAATGAAAAGTAAAACAAGTCAAAACTTAGCACAATCAGACTTCTAGAAGCTCCCCAACTAAAAATGACTTTTCAAGACTGTCCTACCTCTATGGTAGTTTCCTGAACGGTGACTGTAGTAAGATATTAAAGTGATACTCTTGCTGGGTTGAAATTCGGGTGAGGCTCCCAAAGCTCCCCTAGAGGGGGCGCTAGATCATCTTTGTAGGGCTGGCATAGGGGTGGCCCCCAAATTTGTTCTGCCACCCAACTCAAGAGTTTAAAAGAGGGGGCTGAGAATTTATTAGGAGGATAAAACAGCCAGCGGCAAGGGTAAGTCTGAAGAGAGTTGGCAGGAGCTGGACGTTCCCACCACCTCCGCCCCCTCCCCTGGCTGGGGAAGGGGAGTGGGTTTTTCCCTCTCATGTTAAACAAAATGGGGAAGGCCTCGGAGACCACTCAGAGAGCTTGACCTACGTGGCTGAGAATTAGGTGAGTGCAGCGACTTGCACATCCCTTCCATTTGTAAAGGCCAAAGAAGAGGTTGTGATTGCAGCTGCCCTTGCCGGAGAACAGAGTAAAGAGACCGGGCTTGAGAGGCGAAGGTCCCCTGACATAGTTGGATACCAGGGGCTACAAGGATAGGCAGGTGAGTAGGCAGGTGGATGAGACTTTGCCAACTTTAAAAGAACTGCAGGTTGGAGGCTACCATGATGTTAAGCAAAGGGCCAAGGGAAGACTCCCAAGAACCCACAAAAGTACTGCATAGGAGAAGGAATCAGCCTGGCCCAAAGTGTAATGGTGACCACCAGGTGGCCCCTTTCTTACACCTTCCCTTTTTTCCTTCCACCCTTTCCCAGGATGAGGGAGGAGGAGGGGAAACAGTGGGGAAGCCAACCACAACCTCTACCCCACTGTCGGCTCCTCATCTTGTATCAGGCCCAACCTGGTAGGAGGGAAGGAGTTTAAACTGTATGACAAATTTGAGTTTGGGATTGAACTGGACATTTTTATTACCTGATAAATGAGGCTATTTGTTAATTTCATAGAACCTGCCTGGGATTTCATCCAGGAGCAAAAAGAAGCATTCAACTTAGCACAGAAAAAAAAAAAATAATTGCTTTCTGCTTGTACTCTATCGAGTCCAACTCATTTAATGAAATAGTGACTTGGTAATAAGAAAGCAGAGCCCGTGGCCTCCGCCGAGATGGTCTGTAGATGATTTGGTTGTGGTATTGGAAACATGATTTTCACATTTACAAGTTCCTAGACATAGGAAACCCACCCCCAGAGCGATGGCTTTTTAATTCTCTCTCCTTTTAGTTTCATTCCTGTGCTTTGGTCATCCATCATCCATGAATAAAAGATGCTATTGGGCCAGGGTGAATTCCTCTTGCCACACTCAGCAAAGATCTGAACACACAGACGTGACAGACATAGGAAAAATGCAGCTAAAGATGGAACATAAAGGAGAGGGAAGCTTAGCCATCCAAGGCTAGAGACGGGTCCCTGCAGCAGGAAGTACCTGTCCATAAATTCAGCACTTCAAGATGGGAGAATGGGGTTGGGGGCACAGAGGTAAGCAGGTAAGCGATGCTCAGGGAGCGCTAGCCAGGGGCTTCCTGTGGCATCTGAGAGGCTGGAGTGAGTAGAGGCATGAAGACAGGAGGAGAGAGAGGGGCAGAAGTGAAGATCTGTACAGGCAGGAGGTCTGAGAAAGTTAGAAGGACTCTGCTGTAGGGTCGCCAGACCTAGCAAATAAAAATACAAAAAATAAATAAAATTCTTTTGTCTGGCCATCCTACTCCGGAAGATCTGTTGGACCAGGGGAATGAGAAGCAGTATCTGTGGCATTTGCTATTGTGGCCAATATAGAGACACCAAAAATTAAATAAAGAGAGTGAAAATGTGGAAATAGATCCTTCTCCATATGACTCTGCGAGTGCCAAAACTTTAGCAATACCGAGGTAGACCAACTCAGCACCAGGAAAGAAAGTTATAGTGAGTAAATATTGTGTGCTTTGGTGATCTAAAGGACACTGGAGATAGAAAATTATATTACTTGTTTTAAAGAAATATGACTTCGATATAAGTGACTAAGGGACGCCACATGACGTTAGGCATATTAAAAAGGGAGCACGTCCAGTCTTTAGTTTTGAGTCAAATAATTGGGGTAAATTTATTCCTTGTGCAACCCATAATTTTAACCTTTTATTATGCAAAGCTGAAAATTCAATTTAAATTGTGAGAATGTATTGGTTTGGCCCCGTTAATTTTGCTATTTGCTGTTTGCTGGCTCTCCTAAAAGCCGGAGCATCTTGAATAATCTGCTCAAGTTATTTCAAATCCTTGCTTGCAAAGTGAGAGTCAGGTTGCCATCATCAGGGGCTTTGGAAAAACTGTCAGACACGGGTGCTGATGTGGTAGCAGTATCAGGAGTGTGATTTTCATATCAGCAAATTGATGTGCAAGAGGAAGTTCTTGTCGGGACCTCAAGGGCCCCCCGTCACGGGCACCTCCCAGCTTTGGTCACATGATACCTGCACCAGACGTGCTTTTAGAGGGAAATAAAACTGCCCTCACCTCCCAGTATGTGAAGGTCTAAAGCACTGGGTGATGTAGCATGAAGCGCCGTGTTCCTCTGTCCTCCCCCTTCCTCCACCTGCCCCAGATGAGCTGTCAGCATCCTGAGAAACGATGCGGAGTGTATTCGAGCATAACAGGTAGCAAAGCACTGGTGAATATATCGGGAAGCATTTCAGAATGCAGATATATGTTGCTGGAATTAAGGAGATAACTGAAATGCATTAATATCTTGAGGATCTAAGGGGACACCTGCAGCCCAGAAGGATGAAGTGATTGACTCAAGATCCACCAAACAGCGCCAGGGAGGTGTTCCTGAACCCCGAACTGTAAAAGTGAAATTTTTATTCTGTGTACTCTCAACATCCAGTTTCAAAGTCCAAGCTTACTTTTTATTTCATTGGGTTTCCTTAAACTGAGGTGCACTTTTATTTGTGTTGCCATCACTACCTTGAATTATAATAAGTTCCTGCATGAAAAAATTGTGATTGCTCTAGAAGTTTCCCCCACTGGGAGTCCAAAAGTGTTAGTGCTTCACAGTCCCAAAGCCATCACTTTGGGAGCCAAGATGGGGCTCTGTGCTGATTTGCTTTGTCCTGCTGCCTGACCTTGGACTTCTAACGTGCCCTGGGACTCTTTCCTTCTCTATGGATTGCAAATGTCCTGAAAGCAGAGCTGCAGCGGGGGGAGGTGGGAAGAGGAAGCCTGTTTCTCTCCATTAATGCTCCGATGCGCCTTTCTGAGGGGGGCCACGAGCCCTTCTCCTCCTCCTGCCTGGGCATGCTGTCGTTTCCACGAGGGGGCTGGGCTGGGTGCAAAGCATCAGCAATGTGCACAGGGACAGGACTGAGAGAGGCCCGTGTGCCTGCAGAGTGGATGTTAGCAGAGGAATAAGGACCATCTCTTCTATGACAACTAAGGATGGATTTGACTTTTTGAAAGTTTGAGGTTGGGATCCCAATGTAAAATAAGAGGATTTATGGTTGGATTGCAAATTTGCATCTAGGAGGGAAAAAGGAAAGATCACTGAAGCTTGAGGCTGTACATGGTGGGCTTGGCGTCCTGGGAAAAGAGCCCCAAGGGGCTCACATTCCTTTTCTTTCTTTCCTTCTCTCTTCCTTTCTTTCATGCACTCATTTTTACTGTTTATAATCTATTTAAATTGTGTACTCTTTTAGCAAATATCATACAAACACATGACAAAAATGGAAACAGTGCAAAAGGAATATGGCAAGAAAATTGTCTTCCTTCCACCCTTGTCCCCTGACAAAAGCTCCTTTGGAAGAGCCGACCATTGTCACCAGTTTTTCAGAGTATATCTCTTAAGAGATTTTATTGGCATATACCAGCAAAGCATCTATCTATCCATGTTCTCCGTAGATATAAGCATATGATGCGCCGTATGCACCTTGCTATTTCAGAAATACTCTTTCTAAAACACCACCCTGCTTAAAGTACTTTAATAGATCCCAGTTCCCTGCAGAACAAAGCCCGACCTCTTCCTGGTATAGAACATCCTTCATATTCTACCTCCCAGAATAAGCATCTCCTCCTGGCACTGGCCCCTCCTTCCCTCCAGCTCTTTCTCTTCCTCCCACCTACCCCAGGTTTTGGCCACATGGATCTCCAGGCCTGGGATTCTCGCTGCTGTGAGTCCCATAGTCTGGAGATATTTGCTTTCCCTCTTCCACTCATCACAATCATTCTCATCATTCAAACCCAGTGTACCTATGGCTTCTGCTGTGCAGCCTTCTCCAAAGTTCTCGGTCATACAGACTGTTTCCCCTAAGTACCCTCCCTAGGAGCTCTGTATCCCACAAAGGGTGGTTCACTTATTTTCTGAACACCCTTGAAATGCCAAATGTTGTGCTCCAAGGACCAGAGAGTCCACAAGAAACAACACTGTCTCTACCCTCAAGGGACTTAGGGTCTAGCAGGGAAAAAGTCAACAAGCCATGACAGTAATGAGTGACAAGCAGTGGTGCTAGAGACACAGACGAGAGGACTCTCGTAAAGACGGGGCCAAGACCAGTGGGGGAAGTTCCTGAGGGACATGGAACCTAAGCTGATACCTGAAGATCTAGAAGGGTGAGCCACTTGAGTGGTTATGGAGAATGGGGAAGGGTCACAATGTCCCCATGTGGCTATGCCCCACATAAAGAAAGCCATGCTCTAAGCCATAAGCAAAGGTTAAGAGAGTGCCAGAGCTCACGAGACTTCAGAGATCAACCAACATGGCAGGAGGCTAGAGCTTCACCAGGGCAGAGTCAGGGAACATCAAAGTCTTCTGTAAATTATAAGTGGTCTTCAAACAATAGTGGTAGGAGCAAGTGACTCAACAACTTTGGCAACTGAAGATTCATAGTCTTTAGCCTTCAAGTTGCTGCAGCCTCCGAAGATTCAAGATGATTTGGGGAAGGCCAAGCTTTGCCACTCAACATAATTGCTTTTGAGTATTTAAACCACGGATGTTGACAGGGCACTGCCAGGAATTTTTGAGGGTTAGCATTTGAGTGAATTGCTCTGTAAATCGAGCTATATATTAGTGATACTAAGAGTGGCAATAATCAGCCTATGTTGATCTCTTATTTAACTTGCAGCACTATTTTTAGGACTTCCCATATTAGAATCTATTTAGTCCTAACTATTTAAGGGGTGAGTATACTGTGACCATCCCCATTGTATAGATGAGGAAACTGAGGTATTGAGAGGTTAAGAGTCTTTTTCAATGTCACAGAACTTGCTTGGGGTGGCGCCAGGATTGAAATCCCAGCAGTCTGGTTCAGAGCCCGTGTTCCTAACCACTAGGCTTCACTTCCCCTTCCCAGCTGCAGCGGCTGGTGTTTGGGTGAGCACACTGCCCAGTCTGGAAACCCAAGGCTGGCTGTTCCAAAGACAGCATCCTGCACATCCAGGCAGATAGACTGTAGATGCAGTTTGCATGGCCTGCCCTTGGCACCACAAGGCAGCCACTGGTTGGAAGTAACAATTCAGGGAGTTTAATTAACAGCACACTTGCAGGAATGCCAAGAACAATAGGAACTCCAGGAGTGGATGCCTTGGGGTGGAAAATCAGGATTGAGGGGCCATCTTTCACGCTGGTATGGATAATGACTACGGACAGAGCCGCGCTCACTGGGTTTGGGCAGGAGAGTGGTCTAGATCAGTTACACAGATGGATCACTTTGCTTTTTGATGCAGTAACTTCTGCAACCATAAAATCAGGAGATATATGGCTCTCTCTGTGTTAAATGGGGCCCTGAAGAGATTAACCTCACATACAAAGTGAAAATGATACGAATGAATTTCACCCAGGGGGGGAATTCCTCGTGATACTTGCAAATAGTGGCTTCGTGTCAAGGATGTTGGATTTAAATGTCAAACTATGGAAAAATTTTCTTGAAAGATGCTCATGGGGCTACAGAAGAAGCACTGGATTTGGACATGCAGACGATTAAAATTTGAGGTCATTGCCTTGAAAACATCCCTGAATACATCAAGCTTTAAGGAGGTGGCCGTAGGGGTTCTATTTATTTTATAGACAAGATACATCTTCAAAGAGAATGTATTTCATGCCTTCAACCCAACTGCAGGTTTTGTGACCTCCCTCCTGCCCCAGGGGAGGGTGGCAGTAAGGCCAGTTGCGGGGTGCAGGCCAGGTGGATGTCCTTGGGCCCAACCCCGCCGGTGCTAGGAGCAGGCTCCATTTCTGGGGTCAGCATGGTGACCACTTTAGGGAGGCAACTGCTCAGAAACTGGAAAAACATGGCACTTGGAGCGTGAAGAAATGTGTTCAAGTCACATCTCTGCCTCTGCCTAGTGATAAGACGTTGGGTGAGTCCACACCCCTGAGCCTCGCTGTAGTCATTTGTGAAATGGGGCCGTAAACCCCCGCAGAGATGTTGTAAGGATGGAGACAGTGCTATATGAGAGCAGCTGTCATCTACAAAGCACCACGAAATGCTCGCTAATGTAGTAGCAGAAGTTGGAGGCATAGCTTACCTAATACCTCCTCTACCTCTGGTCCCTCACACACTCCACTTGATTTTTTTGCCTTTTGTTTTTACTATTTTTTATTGTGCTAAAATATATATAACAAAAAATTTACCACTGTAACCATTTTTAAGTGTACAATTCAGGAACATTAAATACATCACCAATGTTGGGCAGCCATCACTATTATCCATCTAGAGAACTTTTCATCATCCCAGATTAAGACTCTGTACCCATTAAACAAGAACTCCCCATTCCATTCTACCCCCAACCTCTGGTAACCTCCACTCTACTTTCTGTCTCTAAGAATTTGGTTATGAGGTCCCTCCTGTTAGTGGAACCATACAATACGCATTTGTTATTTTATGTCTGGCTAATTTCATGTAACATAATGTTTTCAAGATGCATCCATGCTGGGGCATGTACCAGAAGTTGTCCTTTTTAAGGCTGGATAGTAGTTCATTATCGGGGTGTGTGTGTGTGTGTGTCTGTGTGTGTGTGTGTGTGTGTGTGTGTTTGCTGTTGTTGTTCATCTATTCATCTGTTAAAGGACATTTGGGCTGTTTCCACCTTTTGGCTATTGTGAATAATGCTGCTATGAACATGGTGTACAAATATCTGTTTAAATCCCTGCTTTTAATTCTTTTGGGTATGCAATAGTTTGGATGCTTGTCCTCCAAACCTCGTGTTAAAATCTGATCCGCGGTGTTGGAGGTGGGGCCTAATAGGAGGTGTTTGGGTCATGAGGAAGGATCCCTCATGAATGGTTTGGTGCCATCCTCACAGTAACGAATGAATTCTCACTGAATTAGTTCCCATAAGAGCTGGGTGTTAAAAAGAGCCTGGCACCTTCCCCCCATCTCTTGCTTCCTCTCTCGCCATGTGATCTCTGCACACTCTGGCTCCTCTTCCATGAGTGGAAGCTTCCTGAGGCCTCACCAGATACAGATGCTGGCACCGTGCTTCTTGTACAACCTGCAGAACCATGAGCCAAATAAACCTGTTTTCTTTATAAATCACTCAGCCTCAGGTATTCCATTATACCAACACAAACAGACTAAGACAGAGTTTATATCTAGCAGTGGAATTGCTGGATCATGTGTTTATTGCCGGATTCTATGTTTAACTTTTTGAGGAACTGCCAAATCATTTTCTACAGTGGCTGCACCATTTTACATTCCCACCAGCCATGCACAAGAGTTCCCATTTCTCCAGATTCTTACGTTCTTTCCCATTTTTTTGATAACAGCCATCCTAATGAGTGTGAGGTTTTAAAGGGTATCAGTTACATTTCCATGTGGTGAGAAACCCAAGAGTAGAAAATGTTCCCTCCTGATCATGGAACTCTAGCAGACCAGGGAGTGTGTCTGGCACCAGAAGTTTTTTTTTTTCCCCCAAGAGTTTTAATCCAAAGCAAAATGGTTTTCCAGGGAGCAACTAGGAAGAGGACTTGGGAACATAGTCATCTGACAATTCTGGCCATTTATTTATTCATTCATTCACTTTTCCATTCATTCATTTATTCCATAATTAAATATCGATTTGATGGTAGGCCACAGGGAGAAATAGTTTTAAATGTTGTGGTAATTATATTTTAGAATCCACAAAGTGACCTTAAGAACCATCTTGTGCAAACACCTACCCCATTCAAGAATGTTTTCTAAAACTAGAGAGAAACTACATTTGCAACTCAGTGATCAGTCAGGAACGATGTAGCCCAAGCCATGAGGCAAAACTCTAACTTGTAGGAGAATGGGTTTAAAACAAGGACAAGCATTTGCTAGGAAGCTCTCTTTTCTTACAGCTCACTAAACAGTCCAGTCACTTGATCAGCCCGTGAGATTTGAACACAATAAGACAAGTGTCAAGAAAACCTGATTAGATAAGTCCTGAGTACTTACACAGCCCTTACACTGTGATAACCTCCCACAAAAATGTCACATACAGGCTGTGTGCAATGGGGAGATACAGCTGACTTGGAATTTGAGAGCCAGGCAGGAGTGTGAGTATTTGATCTCAATATGGGAAAATTCCAGAGGACTAGTTTGGAGGGTTTAGGAGCACAGTAATGTCCAGATAATTGGATTTCATCAAGAAACACAAGACATTTTCTAGCTCATGCTGGGACATTTCAACCATATTAAGGGGCAAAGAGAAAGAGAAGGAAAGAGTGGCTAGAATGCAATTTCTACACATATGTTTATTTTACTCTCTAGTTAATGCTCAAGCCTCAGGAGTCCAGAAGTAAACTAGACTCAGAGATATCATTTTCTGAAGTCACATTCTCTTCTATTACCTGCAAACTCTCTAAAGTCACACTAAGAAGCAAGGTCTACCTCATCTACTTCAGTCAGGAAGAGAGCAGCATTTTTGAAAGATGTGGGTGGAGGTTTTCAGGAAGAACTTCCCAGTCTCCTTGTATGTCATCTTAGCGTCTGAGATGGTGGCTAGAAAATAAGATTAAACAGGACTGCACTAAACTTTCCATAACTTGGATGCCAGTAACCCTATATTCCATTCTATCTACATTCAGTGAGATGCTATACCCCACTTAATATCTTACTGCCATTTTTATGTACATAGAAGTACTTTGCAGAAGTAATCATCTTAAATATATGTAAGGGGTTTTTGTGTAAGCACTGTTATGTTCAGAATTTACAGTAAGGACTGGAATGACCCGTACAGACAAAGTGTTAGCACAGCCCTTAGGCTGCATATCTAAAACCACACTCTCTAGGCAGCGTATTGGTAATACAACCGACATAGGGATCTCCAACTATTGACTGCCTGTATCTCTCTCTCTCTCTCTCTCTCTCTCTCTCTGGCTTTTGAATTCAGGTGGAGAAAATGGGTGTTATATAGGAGCTCCCCAAACCCCAAACAACTTCACCATTCACAGGAAACTCTCTACCCTTCTTTGTCCTAACTATTATCCTAACCGTCCTGAAATCCAGCAACATGCACATACACACATGTTTCCCTCCTGTTTGAAAGTCCCCAACCTCTGCTCTCTTCCTCCAGAGATCCTGGATACCTAACCTGTCAAGCTGGATTATCTAGCCCGAGAGGGCTCCTGGCTTCTTTCCACTGAGGGGGACTTATACCTGATAGGGCTGCGGTGGATCACACCCTCCTTTAGATAATGTGGGTGTGGCACTTCCACCACCTAGAGAGGTAGGCTTCACTGAGCCCCATCTTCCCAGGGCCCTCAGCAATCACCCCTCTTTGTCCGGCACCTCTCCTCATTTCCATCCAAGGTTCCTGGAGCTACGACCTCAAGCCTTGACACTAGGAGCCCTGATCTGCCCAGGAGGACTGGCGGGTCATTTATAAAACAGAAGCATTTTCTGGCATGAAACGAACCACCAAGGAAACAAGACTATCTCCAAAATCAGGTCAATGTCAGGTCAGATAGCAGCAGCCTGGAATGTTTAAGTATCTCCAGTAGCTGGTCCCATAATCTTGTCTATTTCATGAGCAAGGTAGGGGAGACTGACGATTTTCTGACAGTTGCCAGAACCCGGAGCTCTGTTAAAGATAGGATATGAATGCCAAGTATGCCGCCCCATGATGGTAGTGAAGGAGAATTCATTCCCCATTTACGTGTGGCTTCTGATGCCAGGGACTGCACTGCTTCAGTTGCTGGAGCCCAAGGGGGCCCCAGAGGGGTCCCTGAATTAACTCTCCTTGCTCCCTGGCACTGAGAATTGCTGAGGACCTTCAGAATACATTTATTAAAGTTTAATGGAAATTTCCTGAAAGGGTTGCACAGGGTTGCCAGGTGCACTTGTGCAGGGAGTGCTAGGTGATGACACCCCTATAGTATGCAGTGCACAACTAGTGAGGCATGTGCAAAGGCCCTGGGGTCACATAGAGAAGCCAGTCAGCTGACAAACATGTCCCCACAGAGTGGCCATATAGGATGGTTTTGCCACAGTTTGGGTCTGAGGATCTGCTTTGGAGGTTTAGCCACCTCATTTGTAAGAGGAATAGAAGCCTTTCTCAGGGAAGGAGCTAGCTTAGCTGTGCTGATAGAGTCTGCTGTGATTAGAAATGAGACATACACCACTTAGAGTGGAAAACCAGTTTAGGACTCATTCTTTCTGGATGATACTGAGCTCGGCACAGTTGACGCTCACCCTGTGACACTCCTTGTTCTGTGGTCATTTAGCTCTTTTTCTGATGGCCATGTCCTTTTTTTAGAGATGAAGAAACTACACTTCTAAGTCTTGGTTACTACTGAGTACTACAGGGCTAGAGGCATTTCCTCTTAAGTGATTTTGCCTCTGTTGCTTGGATCCACTGTGTGCATGTTTTATGGTTGAACTCATAGGGTAGCAACCTTAATTCCAAATTACTTGGGTCACTTTGAGGGACCCTGTTTACCCCAGCCCTCAAATATGGAAGATGCTGCTGAGGTTCACCAGTGTCCCTGACTGCTCCACTGCTCACCAACGCATGAACACATCACATTCTCTCCCTGTTCTGTGTGTTTACCAGTATTACATCCTCTGTCCAACCTCTGCATCCTCCAAGGTATATCTCAAAGTCCCTTCCCTGCTCTCTGAAATTCTGCAGTACTTGGAGATAATGGAAGCTAATTTAGCCATTGATTGGATATTGGCTAGTATTGATCATTGTCATTTCCTGTATGTCCTATTTCACCAACTAGACTATAAGCCATTTAAAACCAGAAAATGGTAACCAAAACAGCATGGCACAAAAAGACAGACATAGACCTATCGATCAGAACAGAGAACCCAGATATGAAACCATCCTCATCTTGCCATCTGATCTTTGACAAAGCAGACAAAAACATACGCTGGGGAAAAAAAAAATCCCTATTCAATGTATGGTGCTGGGAAAATTGGATAGCCACATGTAGAAGACTGAAGCAGGATCCATATCTCTCACCACCCACAAAAATTAATTCACAATAGATAACAGACTTAAACCTAAGGCATGAAACTATAAGAATTCTAGAAGAAAATGTTGGAAAAACTCTTATAGATATCAGCCTAGGCAAAGAATCTACGAAGAAGACCCCAATGGCAATCACAGCAACAACAAAAATAAATCAATGGAATGTGATCAAATTAAAAAGCTTCAGCCAAGGGCACAATCAGTAGAGCAAATAGACAAGCTACAGAATGGGAGAAAATATTTACATGCTATACATCCAATAAAGGGCTGATAACCAGAATCTACAAAGTACTCAAGCAAATCAGCAAGAAAAATATCAAACAACCCCATTAAAAAATGGGCAAAAGACATGAACAGAAACTTCAAATGAAGATAGACTAATGGCCAACAAACACATGAAAAAATGCTCAACCTGTCTAATCATCAGGTAAATGTAAATCAAAACCACAATGAGATACCACCTAACTTCAGTGAGAATGGCTCTTATCAAAAAGTCCCCAAACTATAGATGGATGGATGTGGAGAGAAAAGAACACTTACACACTGCTGGTGGGACTACAAACTAGTACAACCTCTCTGGAAAGTAGTATGGAGATACCTCAAAGAACTTAAAGTAGACCTACCATTTGATCCAGCCATCCCACTACTAGGTATTTACTCAAAGGAAACCTGCCTGACCACCTGTTATTGCCTGAGCCTTGCATTTTGTCACTCAGTTATGTTCTGTCTGAATTTATGTCCTGTGTGCACAAGTGCAGTGAAGGTGTGGGTGATGGCAGCTCCATAGTGGGGTCTGACCCGCACAGGTCTCAGCCAATGTTTATTGTTGCACTGAGGGTCGACAACTCTCCAACAACTAAAGGTTGCCTCCCCAGCCTGGCCACTGTTACCTGTTGAAGGGAGGCCTCAGCATCAGGCAGAGCTGGGCGTGAGTCCTGGCTCTGTTGCTTATGAGGCATCCCCGTGGGCAACACCTCACCCAAGCTCTCTAGGCTTCCCTTTCACTTCTTCATCTATACAACAAGGGGAGGGGAATCATACTCCTCACCTAACAGAGCTGTTGTGAGGCTTAAGGGCCATCCTCCCCTGAAAACATTAGGCATATAGAAGAAGGGTTAAGGGTAGGTCCTCTGGAATCAGATCACATGACCTTGCCTAAGTGACTTAAGTCCCTAAATTACATGCTCCTTATCTGTACAATAGAGCTAGCTGTGTGAGCTTCATGGGCTTCTTGTAGGGATTGTGCGAGATGATGTGTCTAATTAGGTGCTTACATGTAGGTAGCTAGTAGTAGTAATAGCAGAAGCAGCAGCAGCAGCAGCAGCAGTAGTAGTAGTGAAAAACTGTTATCACAGTAACTGGCTCATGGAAGGTGCTCAATAAATGTTATCTTCTACCATGCCTGTGATCTCTCTGCCAGGCATCAGGGTAGGGCTACTGGCTCCTTTTCCATATCTGCTGTCTACACAGCTCAAAGCAGGGCTTGAAGCCTCATCAAATTGTTATAATATCCACCAAGGCAGGCCTAGGATAGCAGGAGCCTCAGCATCCCTACCTATAAGGCTCTCTCTAAGCCTCCCCCATGCGGCTTATCCTGCATCTCAAACTCTTTAATCCTACAGACGAGCTGTGATAAATTCTTTCTCAAGGACGGCATGGAACAATTTATAGTGCAATAAAATCTACAAGATTCTTCCCTGAGCAGGAATTTTGACAACAGCTCTTTTCCCAAAGGACAGCACAGAGGGTGCCTGTGCTAAGGGAAAAGTGAGCTCTCCAAGAGGAAATCGCTCTCAACCTCATAAACCATTGGGTGATCCGAGCTTTCAGGAGCTTGGCTTAGTGTTTTAATTCCTGTGGCTACTGACTGTTTCATGGACTAGCTGTCATCCCGCCTCATTTGTGCAGGGTGATCTAGGTAACTCCTCAGAGGGTGGCTTCCGTCTACTCTCTGGTTCTGAACTGATGCTCTGGATGCTTGATCATGTACACCCGACACTGGAGTCTACAAATTAGGACTCTGCACTCGGAGCCCTGGCTACACTGAGCCCTTTATTACATTTGACTTCTGAAATTCTCTCTTCACTCTCTGTCACTTCTGGTATATTACTTAATTACTACTTGAACTGTTTAAGTCGTGATTTTAATGCAACTAAACAGGTGCCATAATTTATTCCTCCAAGGGGCCTGATTTTCTGTAATGATAAAGAGATTCATCGCATTCCCCCGATTAATCATATTAGCTCCAATTTGTGTGCTGCCTCCAGGTGAGGAGAGAAGGGTATAAATATGCAGCGTTGTTATTGTTCGTTTTTTACTGTAGCTCATTCTCTCCCATGAACTTCTGGATTTCAGAAAATCAAGACCATTTAATAATGTCAGGGGCACAGCCAAAAAACTGCAAAGAGGCTGTAACTGACTTGGGGGTGTAACAGAGGGAAGAGCCTGAATAAAAAATATATTTTTTTTCTGGCTCTTTAAAACTTCTCCTACTCTTTTTGAGAACTGAAACCTGCCTCCCTGCCTCAGGCCAGTGTTGGGAGGAGCAGGGAGAAGCCCTTTTGTTCTTTTATCCCAAGCAGCGTCAACCCCCCAGGTAGGCAGCTGGCAGAGTTCACAGGCTTTGTCTTTGGCAGAGATGGGACGATTAGAATAGTTAACCACAATTGCCTAGAACTGAGTGCTTGCCTCCCTTTAAAAGCTCTATGTTTCTGCTTATGTTCAGGAAATTTGGATTTTGAGATGAGAAGTTCTGCCATTTTTCCTGCTTTGTTGGCAAAGTAATAAAAATTCTCTTTCCTCCTCCCCAGAACACCTGTCCTCGCTCTTCTGATTTGGCCTCGTGGACAGATAGCTGAGTTTTTGGTAACGGGGGGACGAAGCCAGTCTAGATATAACAAGGGATGATTTTCAGAAGCTTCACCGTAGCTGAATGTAATGCACTCCAAATCCAGGAGGAAGAACTAAAAAAGAACCGCAACAAAAACTTAATTAAAGCCACAGATAGCTGATAGAGGTGGGGAGGGATAAAGATAATACTAAAACCACCGATGACCCTAAAATGCATTTGCACTTCTCTGTGAAACATAGCCATGCCCAGAAACACATACCCAGGTCCCCAGAGTCACAGGGTAACATTTGTTGCTTCAAGAGGCTCCTATCAACCTGTGACACATCACTGACCCAGAATCCGTCTTTGTGGAACTGTGGAGAAGACTGATTCAGAAGGTCTGCAGTGGGGTCCCCCTGTTCTGAATTTGAACAGACACCCCAGGAAGTTCTGATGCGGATGGTTTATTGACCACACTTTGAGAAGCTCTGGAGTAGATGACTCTAGGATTTTTCAGCCATAATAATATATATACCACATCTAAACATTCGATTCTTTGTATATTTTATACATTCATAGCCTGTGTGTATACACGCAGAGAGAGACTATACACCATCTGTCTCTCTCCACTATATATGGATTCCATATGTGCCTCGTTTATAATAGAACAACTGAATTTCATAAGTTTTCAACAAAATCAAATAAATACAGTGTATGGATTTGAGTATTTTCTTTCCTTACTTGACTCAGAAGAGGAATTTAATTTATAAAAGACGACTAGAATCACAAACACAACTCCACATCTCTCAGAACTAAACACAGAAATGTCCATGTGGCTTGACTTTAGGGACCGTTGCAAACAAACTTGGGGATCTTGTCTTTGCTCTCCTGATGGCTTCTCAACACCTTTCAGCCTTAAACTTGGGACTTGATCTCCAAACTCTGATGCCTTGTAGAGGCCTCCAGCACCAGGAAGTTATTAAATTTGCTCTGCCCTGCCTTGACCAAGTGACAATACATTTCTCCTTTGTTAATCATTCACCTTTAGGGATTGCAAATAGGTTTTAACTCATGATCGTCTTGCAGAGGCTGACCAAAGGCGTGGGTGGGTTGAGAAGCATTGTGAGGCTCTATATAGGCTCCAGATGAAGGAAAGTGATCTGGATCTCCACAGGGGTAGGGTGGGGTCACTTTTGTGCCATCTATTTGCCAGCCAAGCCCTGGGGTTTCCCTTGAACAGATCTACTCTTTTTATACATAATTTTAAAACTTGGAAAGTTGATCGCTAAGGGTTAGAATTTCTTTCTCCTAACTCCAAATTCCATGTTCTTCCCAATAACCTAGTTCATGCAAAATCGTCCCTACTAGTGGAGGACTTTTCTGTCTAATCCAGACAAGCTTCACTAACAGTAGTGATTTGGGACTGAATGTGAGAAAAGAGTAATCCCATGCAATGTTATTGGGGGCTCTTTGGGGAGAGTAGGCCTGCCTCCCTCAATGTCTCTATTTCTGAGTAGCATTCTCAAGCCTTTGGTAGCTTACCAGAGGTGCCCTGCATTGGGTAGATTCCTTCACCTCCTACCTCAATCTATCGATTTCCCAAATTTGCTGATTCTAAAGCTGTATGTGCTCAGGAACAAACATACAACAAATAGCTTTTTCCCCACTGTGACGAATATGATCCTTCCTCCATGGGAGGAAGCTCATTGGGAACAGTTTTCCCTGGAGTTCTCACTCCATACCATTAGGATTCACTGGATTTATTTTGGCAGAGAGAGAGAGGGAGAGATATTGAATAAAATGGACATAAATATTGCACACACTTGGCATTTAACTCCTCTGCTATTGGACAGGCTGATTTAGTGGTGAGACTCCAGGTGATGGGGTGGAAAGTGGCATGAAAGATACAGGAAGGAGGGGAAGCAGGATGGAGCCGAGAGAAGCAGTGAGTTATCAGGGGGCCAGGCAGTTTTCATAGCATTTCTCTTGCATTGTGTTGTTGCAAAGAAGCATCAATAAAAAGACGGTGCCTGAGGTTTTTAATTTAGTGACTTTCATCTAGGACCAAATACACCTGACGGTCGGCTGACTTTTTTAAAATGCAAACACTGTGCTCAGATTTATTAATTTTTATGTTATGAATATTTAAATACACCCATCCCAGTGGAATCATTTCACATGGAACTAATGCACTTACATTTTCAATGAAATGAGTAGTCAACCATTACAGATAAAATATTGATATGAATTATTAGATTAATTGATTGGGGGAAGGAAGTTATTGTGCAAGCAATATAGAGGATTTAGAAAAAGCAATAGAAATCAGATGACCCAATTATTGTTGGCCCTTGACATTCAGGAAGACATTGTCCAATAGGTCTCTTTTCCTTTATGAACAGTCGCTTTTTAAAATATCTGAAGAAAATTATCACTGTAAATCAACCCTCAGGTAGGAAATGTGAGCTAAAAAGGAATCTGATCTTCAGCGGCAATACTTAGCTGCTTAGTTACTGCTACAAAAAAAGAGAGGTTAGCAATTGAGCCTGCTTTTTCCTGGATTCCTCATAAAATACAGCAACTCAAACTGAAGATAAGTCTCCTGTCTCCCTTGAATTTCAAGATACCTGTGCTCTTATCAAGATGTGAATAAATGTAACTTTAAAGTCACTTTAAAGACTACTGGCTTAAAGATGCTTTGAAGTTTTTTTTTTTTTTAAGTGGAAGAATAATAATTGTTTAAAGCAAAACCTGGCATTCCTTTTTCTAAGTATGATTTTCTGTGTTTGCCTTCAAGTGGGGCATACCTTTCCTTGAGTTAAAGGTTTAAGCTTAACTAATGAAGACTGCTACAATTCTCAAATTCTTTTTTAGCTGGTAAACCTATACACAAAGCACAGCTTCACTGCCATCTCTCAGTTTTTGTTGGCCAAAGAATTCCTAACTTCTGTTCAGTTAGGAGTGGGTTGATAAACAGAAAAGGCAAAAAGAGCTATAACCCATTCAAGGGATGATTGAGTTCAGATTTCTTGCTAAATACCTCGGACATGGCAGTCGGATGAGCAAGGCGTGTATTGATTCAACAAAACAGGAGGTCCTGGTGTGTATCAGCAACATGGTAGATGCCCGGGCTCAAAGAACAAAAGAATCGAGGAGGTGAATTGTCGGCATTTTGTAGGCAGGAATAGGGAGACTATAGGAGTGAAAGGATTGAGGATGTTGGGGGGAAAAATGGTTAAAGTGATGCATTAGGGAGAAGAAAGGAACGGCAATGTAAGTAAGACCCAGGTTTGGGAGAAGCAAAAACAGTGGACCAAGTGAGGAGGAGGGATGAAACATTTGGCAATGAGTTTCACTTAGTGCGGAGCTTCTTAAATTTTACATGCATAGGAATCACCTGGGGATCTTATTAAAATGCAGATTCTGATCCAGCAGGTCTGGGGCAGGGCCTGCAGTTCTGTATTCCTGCCAAGCTCCCAGAAGACGTCTGTGCTGCTGCTGCCCCAGACCACCCATCCAGCAGCAAGATGAGAGGATCCCAATTTCAACTGCTGGAACTGGAAGAACATCGGTACCCATGCATGAATTATTTATTATCGGTGTGTACCTTGCAATCTGCAAAGTACTCTGAAGAGTTCTTAAAAGGAGGAGATAAGACATGCAAACAGCAAACCACCAGAGTGAAATAGAAGAGATTGTGTATTATAGAGGCTACGTGTGGTTGGAAGGCTTCGGGAACAGAGAGGGATCTGTCTGAGTGAGTTGGAGCTTAGACAGGCAGGAAAGAGAAGGAGTGGCTGTCAGCTGAAAACGAACACAGAGGGGAAGAGCATGGAATACAGGTGCCAAAGAACTGCTGAAACCTCTGTGGGGCCTTAATGCTCCACTGCAATCCCATACAGTGGCCGTCTCTAAGGTTCAAAAGGCTAAGTGTTGTGGCTGGGCCTGAGTTCAGCTTAGAAGGCAGGCGTGTCTCCTTCACTCTTCAGAGCACCTGGCACATTGCTGGACCCATTAATGATCATTCAGTAGTGACTGATGCATTGCCAGGGCCATTCAATGAACCACAGAGCAGCTACCATGTTTATTAAATAATATACCCTGACCTAGGCATTCCAGTTCCAAAGGTGGAAAAAAAAAAGGACTCCCATTGTAACAGTGGGAGAAAAATACAAACAATGATTGTGGCATGACAGTCTATTCAAGACATTCATTTCTTATTTGCTTTTGCTGCTAAATGGAACAACAAAAAAATAAAGATAACATTTTCCTTCTCTCTTCTTAGAAGAACTACTGTACATTTGCATGAAGGTTCAAATTCTCTGGGCTTCCGAAATCTTGCAGAAGCAATCCTTGCCTAGCTTTGGGAAGATCTGCCCACTATAAATTATGCCGGAGTTGCCAGAGTACGACTTCCTGTACCCATCTGTCCTGGAGCTAAGTCACATCGTCACGTAGTGAAATGTGGTGATAAACATGGACATCTTAGAGGGAAGGGATTCCAGAAGGGGCCACAGCTCCAGCAGAGCCACGGTGAAATTCCTGTGTTGGGAGAACAATGCACTGTGGATTGAACAGAAACTTGGAGCCCATGGGGCTAGGACACGAGGTAAGCAGGGACAGGTAGGCTGAGGCCGAGCAAAGAGACCTCTTGAATACCAGGCAGGAGAGTTTAGACTTTGTCCTGTGCACAGTGGTATCTAATCATGACTTTTCCACCTTTCTTGTGAAGGTGCTCAGGAAATTTCCTCCCCCAAATATAACTCCTTAGTATAAAATGTATTTTGATTAAAGGCCCTTAGAGATCAACAGGCCCTTGGAAGGGGACCTCCCTCTCTGGGCATAAACTGGAACAACCCATCAGAAGAACGTTTGACTTCTCTTCCCCTCCCTGTTATCTCAATATATTACAGGAAAGAAAATCAAGAATGCAGCCAGACCTGGCCCAAGTCATTTTAAATATAATATCTGGGTTACTAAATATAATCTCAAGGTTAATTTAATTTGCAAAGAGAATCATTTTAGTTAATCTCTTTTCCCCATCCATTCATCCTCTCTAGCAACCATTTATTGCCCCTAAACAGAATTATCTATATTCTTCATCATCCCCCTCCCCTCTAAAGGGAGTGTATAAAAATATCTGGAACCCACTGGGATATTGGGTCATCGCTCTGTGATTCTGCCCTTGTGCATGGTAAATAAAATCTCTCTCTCTTGTTAATCTGCCTTAATTGTGAGTTGATCTTTCAGGGAAGTTTCGGGGGAAAGGGGAAGTTCCCCTCATCCCCACACTTAGATAAAAAATGCTTGTACCCATGTAATACGGGCAACTGGCTTTGGGCCATGGTTAGGAAAACAACGATATCTTTGCATAAACTTCCATTTGAAATCTGTGCCTTCACTCAGCTCATTCTCGGGCGATGCGCTCATGGAGGAATGAACCCGGAAGAAATAAGCCAGAGATGACCTGTGGTTGCATTGCTAAACTGCTGTGTAATTTTTGTGAAGGGGTGACTTCCCTGAGCCTCAATTTTCCCTGCTAGACTAGGAGTTTTGATTATTTTGGCATATCTAACTACCAGTTCTCACAGTGCTAGTTCCTGAGGACTTCCCATGGTGCCCTGACATGTATCATCATGTCATCCTTCTATGACCCCTCGAAATAGGCTCTGTTAGCAGCCCTTTTACAGCTGAAGAAACTCAGGCTCAAGGAATTTAAATAATTGGCTACAATTATTTATTTTAAACAAAAGGACACAGGTGGCTAACAACTGGCAAAGCTGGGATTCAATCTGATCCCAAACTCCTCACCTAGACTCAATTCTGTAGCAACCCGTACCCCAAAGATGGTCATTTTAACGACCTCCCTTTCAAAGAAAACTTCAAACTCAAAATTGTGTCAAAGGATGTTGCTTTGTAATCCGCATGCTGCTGGGAAAGAATATAGAATCATCTGATGCTACAATGAAAAGACCTTATAGATCACTTTAGTTCTCTCTTCTCTTTTTACAGAAGAGGATACCGGTGTGCAGACGAGCTGTGTGTGGAAATCAGTCAGAGCCACACGGTTCGTCCTAGTAACAGCTGCTCTTATTATATTTTCATGGGTTTCAAATGCAGCAATTGAACAGGGGCTCTGATAAATGCGGTTTGGGATTTTGTTTTCCACACACACCCATTTTCTCTTCCTTATGGCAAAGAGTCGTTCTCTCTGCTTCCTTTATAAGTCCAAGTTTCACAGCGATGCTGAAAGTAAGTATCATCACGGGCCTGGCAGGGGCCTGGGGCCGGGCAGGTGTTCACCAAGTTGATTGACAGTTCAGGACAAAGATCTGGACCCTGATGTTTCCCGGGAAGAGGTTTCGGCGAGTGTTGCTTCGGGAAAAGTGGTAGAAAACTTGAAGTTTTCTCATGATTAAAATGAATATGATATTAGTATTCTTTAAGGGAAAAATGGTGATATAGTCATAAAATATGCTTGAAAAATTAAGCCCAAAGTGGTATCAAGAATCTTAAAATGAGTCCGACTCTTTGAGCAATTCACTTCTAGGAATGTGCTTTAAGGAAATAATCTAAAATTCATAGAGATATATGCACATGAATCTTCATCTCAGCATTACTTATAAAATGAAAAAAAAAACTAGAAACGACCTAATTGTTCAACCCACAAAATAAAATATTATGGAGCCATGAAAATATTATTTATAAATGACTTCAATGACATAAGGAAATGCTTGTTATATAATTTTTAGTGGAGAAAAAAGATGAAATAATGTACGTATTAACAGCATCTCAATAATGTAAAAAGTTGCATAGAAAGTATGGAATATACCAAAATGCTAACGGAATCTTTCAGTGGGAAGGGTAGGATTATGAGATTAAGAATGATTTTATCCTCTTATCTAAACTTACCTTAGTTTTCCAAATTTTATACAAGAGAACGAGTTGCTTTTAGAATTAAAATAAACTTAAGAAAAGAAGCGTAGAAAATCTTATATAAGTAGCCAAGATGTTCTCTCGTGCAACACCTGTTTTATTTTCCATTTGGAGCTGTCATCCTACACTGTTATAAAGTCGTATATTATAACTCAGAATGGACAAGAGCAGCTCGGTAACGACCAGAACTGGCTGTGAAGGCCCTTTCTGGAGTTGTGGCTTGGGAAAGGAAACCTGGCTTCCAAGGTCAATGATCAGGGATTTGGCTGAAGTCCAAGTTCATGGGACTGAAGAAGGAGCTTTAGGACGCCAAGGAACAGGACGGGAGAGAGAGAGAGGCAGGCAACAGGTAGGCATCTTGCCTGAAGATTGAAGTGATTCTCACTGGAAAAGTAAAAGACCTTCAAAGATCCATCGCTTTTGCTCTGAGCAGAAACTTACAGCTGAAAAAGTACAATCCCCCCATTTTACAGATGAGGAAACTGAGTCCAAAGAGTTTGAAGAGTCTGCTAACATCATACAATAAGTGACCAAGACTCCCAGCTTCTAGGCCAGTTTGTTTTCTACTTTCCAATACTGCCTACCCCACTTTGAAATAAATGTCTGAGTGCTTTAAATAGTTGTCTGCAATTTATTATTATGCTGGAAACTGTGAGTCGCCTTGTTCTTCTACTGGGATTTAGTGCATGATCCCAGCAACAAGCGTAGGATACCAAACACAGTCGGCGCCAGTTTGAGACAATACTCCTCCCACTCCCCGCTAATTTATTTCTGAAGTGGTTAGATCTCCCATGCCCTGGGACTAGAATGACGACTCCGGAGGTTGGCAAGGTCTTTGTCCAGGGTCTGTGGAGGAAATCTCCATTTTCTGGAATTCATGAGGGTTAAAGAGAGAATACTATTCAATGTAACATGCCACTTTCATAAATCTGGTTGAGTGCCCTGGGATAGTAGGAATGTTCTTAACCCACTTTGCAGAAATTGCTCAATTTTTTCCTGGCCTTGGGACTAGACCGATGAGGAGATGGCTGGACTTGGAAATAGAGCAGTGAGAAGTTGGGACCTGTGGTGCTAGCCAGGGGCTCGAATCAGCAGCAGAACAAAACTATAGAAACAATGCAGAAGATCCTGTTAGGATGGAAACATTGAAGGTAGCAAGCAGTGGGGAAAATGAGTGGGCGCGGCAGCATCAGACTCTAGCACTTGCTCGCGGTACCCTGCCCTGCCTGGTCTTGTACCTGGATGTGCCTACTTCATTCCAGTTCTGCTGGCACCTGGAATCCCAAAAGCAGCAGAGGCAATGCCTAGAAGCGATGCCATGTTGGTGGGAACAGCAGCTCTGCACGGTGATGGTGATGAAAACAATAGACGATCAGGGAGCAGGGGAGGAGTCTCTTCCAAGGTTCCAGGCAGAGAGTAACCCAACGAGGACAACAGAGGCACCAGCGTTCTGAGCTACCACGAGGAGAATTTGTGAGTTTCCTTTATGTTCTGCCTGAGGATCCAAAAGGAACAGAGACATCCAGGATTGCAATAATTATACTGAAGAATACTTGGTATAGAGCCAAACAGAGACTTGTAAGAATTCATAAACATCACAAAGATTAATTCGGTATTGTACTACGGGGCACATACTATATGGGCTACATGCTGAAGGAAGCAACATCATACAAGAGAAGACAACATTTCTATCCTCATGGGGCTTACAGTCCAAGAGAAGACAGAGTGAACAATCATTTATACAAGTGGCAGTTAGCACAGTGGAAAATACAAGATGGTCTATTGTAACAGCATATGTGAACTCAGGGGAGGGATCCAGATTAAATGAGATACTATGCACAACGCACACAGCACGGGGCCTGGCGCATAGTAAGTGCTCAGCACACAGTAGCTGTTATTGTTGTTATTACTGATGGCCTAAAGAGCACAGTTCAAGGAAGCAAAACAGTTTTTTAACATATGAACGGGGAAGAAAAAGTCTATAATCCTGCCATTCATTCATTCATTTGTTCATTTGATATACTTTTTTTTTTTTTAGCTTATATGTGTAAGGCACCATACTCAGCAAGAGAGCACAAAAATAATAAGGGTTCCTATGCTTGAGGGGCTCAAATTCCAACAGGGAAGAAAGACATAAACAAAAACATTGCAAAATGGTGTAACAAGAAATATATTATGTAAGACAGAGACCAGCAAGCTCAATCCTGCCTCACGGTGCGGGTCCAAGAGGCCTACACTGAATAAGGGAAGGGAATTGAGTCTAGAAGGATAAGCAGTTGTACAGGGGGCCTTGTTTTATTGCTAGTTTTTTCTTGAGTAGGGGAAGCCTGGCAAGGTGACACGTATCTTCACGTACCTATCTCCACGTTTTAGGTCTCAGTTCTATCAACTGATGCATTAAAAAAAAAATGCTGGAAATGGCTCATTGCCATGCTATAGCAACAAAATTTCTGGCCAGGAGAACAAACTCAGAACAGGTGTATTTTGCACAGAGGGATTCACTTCCAGAGCAAACACAAAATGGCCCATCTCCGCAAGGACCACAACTCGAACAACAGTGTGATTTGATCAAAGTCTCAAAGAGCGCTCTGATCATCTGTGTATTCTAGAAAGCGAGAGATTCTGACCCTGGAGACAGTGGGCAAATGTTCACAGGAGTGGGGGCCTGGCCTTGCAGAGCTCCCATCTCTATCCTGTCACCCGCAGGCAGAATCCTTCCGCCCTCTCTCTGCACCCTCGCTGCCTGGGCCCCAGAGGCTCAGAATCTTGGGGGCAGAGTTTGTCGCAAATGTCTCACGTGAAGGTAAAGGAGAAAGTGATAAAACTTTAAGAAGAAGTTCCAAAGTCCTCCTCAGAGAGGCAATGATCTTCCTTTCAGCCGTCTGTGGCCGAGAGACGGGCCCGCCCCGCTCTCCAGCCTCTTTGCTGCCAGGAGCTTGGGCCAAGCTGGAAACCAAGCCTAGACTTGGCGAGTTGACTGATGGCCCAGAAGAGCACAGAGTCATTTGACGCCTTCACACGAACCCCTCGCATGGACAGAGCGCCCGGGTCTGCCAGGTGCACGCCTTTGGAGAGTCGCTGTCTCCGGCCCCGTGGGTCACCCCACCCAGGGGAAGGCAAAGTTAGTTCCTGCTGACTCTGCTGGCTCAGAAATCAACTGGAATAGAGCCAAACTTGTCTCTTTTCTAATTCCTGTCCAAACAAGCAAATAAACAAATGCAACTGCAGCAAAATAGGAAAAAGAAAAAGGAGCTTGTTCCTAAGAGGAAGAAGGGTGGAGAGGACAGGTAGTCCCGGAGTAACCTTTGACCATCTAGACCAGCTCTGTCCCCCGGCCACTCCCTTCTACCCCAGAAAGGTACGTCCTGAGAGAAGTTCTATTCATCAGTAAAAGAAGACTAGATAGGCAAAGTCTTACCTGGGAGGCTGACCCAGCTGTGAAATGTGAATTTCATAAACCGATAAATCTTCCATCTTCCCACACTCTGACCCAGAAAGAGAAAAGACTCCAGAAGAATCTGCTCCAGGGGTCCCTTCTCTGCCAAGGGACCCAGAAGGGGTCTTAGGAGGTGCAATTCCATCACAAGATGCAGGAAATGTAGAGAAGGAAGGGTTAATCTTTGGTAAAATTATTTACCCAGATTGTTTCCTTTTTCCTTAAAGTCTTGCGTGGGGGATGCAACATGGCGGTGGAAAGAGATGCGCATTGCCCTCTAACTGGAATTCCCACCTTTGGCGTCACAGCTCCTGGAGCAGTAAAAGACTCAGACATAAAAGCACCACATAAGTCTGTGGGAATTCCTGGCAGAGCAGGAAATGTTGGTAGACCCAGGAAGGATTTCCATCAACGTGTTAACAGTGGTGATCTCTGAGTTACAAGATTTTATGGAGTTTTCTTTTCCTTCGTATATTTTTCCTGGTTGCTTGAAATTTTTCTTTATAATAAACCTTAACTAAATCAGGAAAGAATCAGGAAAGAAATAAAATATGGGTGTGATTGTGGTTTACTCTTTCCTGCCGAGACCTCAGTAAAATAAAAACATGGAAATAAACTCATAATAGTCAAGGTAATGGAAGAGACAGGGGAGGGGAGATCCCAATACACTTTCAGAGGAAGTAAAGAGAGTAGAAAGCGGTTGATGCATAATCAGATCATGGAAGCCATATTCCAGAAGGGTGGTGGAGGTGGAGGTGTGGGATTGCAGAGGGGGTGATTCAAATTGTCTGGGGAAGAAAAGAACAATCTTAGCCAGGGCCTGCCTCAATATTTATGGGAACGATCGCTAAGTATATCAATAATTTCAGATTTATAATAACAACATACTTTTTAGTGCTTTTCAACCTTGAGAAGCAGCCTACTAGAACACGGAAGACTAAATGTGGCAAAAAAAAATGTAATATGCTCAGCCTCAACTGTGTAGAAGCCAATTCCAGCTGTCAGAAAACGAGAAGGACGTGGGGAGAATTCCACACAGAGCAGGAAGAGTTGGTGGGCTCAGGAAGGATTTCCAGCAACATGTGAACTTCGTCTAATTTACTTGGAAATCAAGAAATACTGTCTAAAATCGACAGAACATAAAAATAGATGTTTACATTATTATTTGGAGGTGCAAAGGTAATAAATGGTAGGACAAAAATAATTGTCAAAAGTTGAGAAGAGGGGAGATATACTGAATTAAATCCTTATCTTTCTGTGGGTGTGAGTGACTGGACAACATCTTAAATGAGTAAGTTAAGAACTAGCACATGCATTAGTTAGAGTCGGGAAAGTAGCTTAGAGAATGAAGAGCAGAAAGCATTTGCCTTGAGTAACCAGAGCTACACATGGGGAATGGGGTAGGTGACTACAGCTTTTCACTGTAATTCCTTCTGTTGATTTCTTTTCTTTTCTCTTTTGTTTTCTTTTTTTTTTTTTCCTTAAAATGTTCATGATAAACATTAGGGAGAAATGAGTGGGAAAGGAAGGAAAGAGAAAGAGAGGAGAGACAAGGACAGCAGAGGTTACCTCTTACCCTATGCAACCACTGATGTTGGGTCAACACCAGCCAGCTCGAGGTGTCAGCTGGTATAAAATCAGTCTAATTGATGTGTTGGCTTTTCCATCCCCTTCTGGCAGTCACTGCTCTTAGGCTGGAGCAGGAGCTGCAGCAGCCCCTGAGGACGTTCAGGTCTTGTGCCCTGGACTAGCCTCTTCCTGATCTTGCCTGTTACAGACTCACCCAGTGTGGACCAGGGGCTCTGGCCTTGTGTCTCCCTCTTTTGACTTTCAGTGTGAGGGTGGAGAGCTGGTGCACGTGGGTTTGAGAAAAATTTCTCCAAAGATTAGCATAGAAAAAAGAAGTTTATTTTACTTTTCCCAACCAGAAAAAGGGCCAACACAGTGAAACGGAAGAGGAGAGAGAATCAGGCATTCAGGCTTTTTATTTAGGGGGAAAGGAAGGTTTATGGCTGTAGCCAAATTAGCTGGGTACGGTAAACTGTCCTATCCGCTCCTTTCCTCCTTCTCGGCAGGCAGAGAGCAACAGACGTGGCTGTGGGATGTCAAAGATCTTGTAGGTGATCTTGCCCTTAAGATATGATTTGGGGCAGGAAACTGAGGCCTGGCATTTGCTTCCCCTGCTGTCGGTTCAGGGGCTTCTCAGGAACTCCTTGAGTCTACAGAAGCAGATTCTTAAGGGCAGTGAGCTGGTGAATGTAAACAAAAAGATTTACATTTCCTTTCTGTCTGTTTAGACTCTTTTCAGATGTGAGAACGGAGTCCCTGCAGGGTGTAGGGAGAGAAAGAGCAGAGAGGGCAGAGAGAGAGAGAGAGAGATCTCGTATGATTGATTTTAGCCCTTATTGAAAAACTATGAGTTAATAATTTTTCTGATATTTCACTATTAAGGTCGTCCTTTCATTCAACACGATCAACTCAAGGTTGATCCCTGGCTTCCAGGTCCAAGGGGCGTAAGAGAGTAGGGCTCCCTCATTTGACATGGACAGCCCAGGAGATGGGTGACCCAGGAAACCCACCGGCAAGGAAGGCTGCACTGGAACCTAAAATCACACAGCACATAGTGGGTACAGCATGGGGCTTTGGGGCCAAACTAAACTGCCCCAATCCTAGATATGCTGCTAATTGTGTCATCTTGGCCAGAATATTTAACTTCTCTGAGCATCTTTTCCTTCTCTGTAAAGTGAGGATAATTCTACCTCCCGCATGGATTTATTAGAAGGATTAAATTAGATCTTGTATATAAAAGGACTAGCAGACACCTGACTTGCAGTAGGAACGTAACGTTAGATCCCCTCCCACCTCGTTTTTCCTTCCTATCTCCATTCTTCCTCTTTCTTTATCTTATATAAATGTAGGTACAAAGTGAAAAGCAATGAAATGCTTTGCAAGTGACTCCATCTAAGATTAGGAAGTGCTAGGATCGATAATATTAATACTACTGCTGCTTTGCTGTGAGTCCCTATTATAGCTTGGGGTACAGACCCACTTGCCTTAGGAAAAAGTCTTCTAGGTAGGATAGAGGAAGCACCTTGGCTATAGTATCCATTAGGACTTAGGGTCAAAAAATCGTTAACTATTAGGATGCACAGGACCTTAGAGGAGGTCCAATGACCAGCCATCATTTTTATAGAGGAGACCCAGAACTTGAGACCCAGAGCAATTCATTTGCCTAGTTTAATGTCACACACCAGACCTACTGCATTCCCATCTGCCACTCTTCCAAAATGAAAGCTACCTCGAGAAGATTGTTGTGTTTCTGTGTCAAAAGAATGTAAGTTATACAACAAAACATGGTTGTAACTGTGACCAGCATGAAAGATATGCATGATGAAAAGCCCCAAACTAAAAAGAGGACAGGTATTTTAAAATGCTTTTTTAAGAACATGTGAATACATTAAGTGACGCTGCAGTGAAATGCCACTCTACATTAAGGGAAAATTTTGTCTGGGCATCAAAACCAGTGACAGATGGTAGGTTTATACAAGAGTGTCTACTAATGCAACAGACATGATGTATTCCAAGCAGAAACAACCAGAAATCCTGCTGCTCAGTGTGGGGAAGACATAGATAAGAATCCACAGCCAACGTTATGTAACAAAGTTAAATAATTTTTCATGTTTTCTTATTACATCTGGTAAGTTAATATATTTATTCATGGAGTTGATTAGTATTCATGGGCTAGAAGACCACTTGATATACCAGTATGACAGACACAATGTCAGGAAATGAATGATTTTAGGAGAGTCTTGATAGTTTGAACATACAGTAGACTGGTCAATGTTAGACAACATGGTTATAGGCTGTGATCTATGACCTGGTTAGTGTTCCTTTCAGGCTTATTAGCGAATATAGTAAGACGACATTTGTAAGGACATAGGACTTGAGCCTATTAATTACATTATTCATCAGCAATTGCTTACTGCTAAAAGGTTAGAATTGGAAAATGTCAGGGACATTGCAATTAACACTGAGCGCTGGATATGCTTCTGTGCCTTGGGTGGCTGAAAGTGCAATGATTTATGTGACCCTCTTGAAACAAAACACCATGTTCTGCTGTATTTTATGGAATTTGGGGAACTCAGTTGAGATGGTTTATAATTGGAAAGTTTTTGGAATTACTGAAGTCAATCGACTTGTTCCCATGATCCAAGGAAAAGTCTCCATGCCACCTCACCAAAGACGGGGCCATCTGAAATCAACATTTAGAACATTTCCTCTGAAGGGCATCTGTGAGTTAGATACCTAAACGCCGCAGTTAGGAAATGTAAGATTCAATTCAACACACTCATTTCTAAAGAAATTACATCTAAGAAACTCATTTTGTGGGGAACAGTCTGGCCCACTTAACGGCAATGAGTTTCCAGAAATGAAAGTGACAGACTGAACTACATTCTCAAAATTGTCACTTCGAAGACTAGACTCCAAAAAGTGTATTTCCAACTTGATGAAAATGAAATAACACTGTTAAGTTTGCTTTCCTCAATTAATCTTGATAGGCTAAAGGAAGAACTATAAATTGATGTTATTGAACTGTAGGGCAGAATAGTACTGAAAACTTAGCATGACAGTACTAAAGTGCCAGAATTCTAAAGATGCAACTCTTCTATCCATGTTCAGAACACAAAATGGAAGAAGAGACATTGATATTTTGATACAGAAGACAATGTGTTAGGGTCCTAGATTTGTATCAAAGAAGAAATGAATAATAAATTTTTATTTATTAAACATTTCTTGTTCTCTATTTGCATTTTATACATAAAAATGAAATCAATATTCCATATTTTTGCATACAACCTCCTTACATTAAAATTCAATAAAAAATAAAGCCTGTGTGCTGATTTTCCTTAACTGCAATCCACTTTGCTCATTTTTGTAACCTGCCTGCTGTGTAGGCATGGGACTTTCAATCCCTGGCCTGAGGGTCCCTGAACTTGAGGGAAGACTTGTGTCTGCATATCACGTGGCTGATGCCGGAGGCTGCGTATCTGAGCTCAGAGGCAGGACGCCACTTGGCCTGGGCAGCATCCCAGGGCATTGCCACAGAGTGGGCAAGCGTCCAGGGACTCGATCACAGGAAGCTGCATCTGCAATACCATGTGACACCGACATGCAGAGACTGTACTTGGCTACTGAGAATTTTCAGTTCTCCCTGTGCCTGGCCTTGACACCAGAACTGATCAATAGCGTCTCTGGACTGAGCCAGCCCTGAGATACAGGACTATTTACTCAATGAGAAGTGGGGGCCCTCAAGTGGGAGACCCTTGACCTCCTACAAACGGCACGAGCAGGGATTTAAGTGATTGACTGAAACAATAAAAGATAGATTAATTTATATCTTTGTTTTTAATCGACCTCAGGTGCATAGTATTGGATTAATCCTAACTCTTGATTTATGACACACTCACATCATGGCCTTCTTTTAGTGTGTGGGTGAATGCATTTATTTAATTATTCAGAGGTATGAATGCATTCATGGCCCAAGCTCTATATGGAAGAGTACTGAGCATCACACTGAACCCTACTCATACGAGATCTAAGAGAAGGGAAGTACAAAAAGGACAACCGGCACTTAGTAAGCATCTATCCCTTGCCAAGTCCTATGCCGGGCCCTTTGCAAAATTACCTATTTAATTCTCCCCAAGTTGTCCCTGGACATGCAAAGACAAGCCAATTGCTTCTCATCTTCCCTGCCTTGCTCCTTTCTTCCCGCTACTGGAAACTGGCTGGTCAGAAACAGAGTCGTTGTGAGCGGCAGGAACACTGACTGAAGCACAGTATTCTCAGGTGGTTGGGTGGTTTGATGTTGGGTGAATTTCAATTTTCACAGCTGCACTTGAAAAATCCCATTAAAACAGCTTTTCGTTGCTGTTTGCTGAGTTGAAGTCAGCAATGATTCAGCAAATCGGCAGACACAGCAGGTTGCTTTTCTTGGCAGGTATAACGAGGGACCTACAAAGTATATGGCTGACAAAGAAAAAATAGGATTTCAGAACTAAAACAGAGGGAGCCCCTTTGTGAGAATTGTCTTTCCCTCCATCCTCACTGATCTTTATATGCGAATGACTTTGGAAGAAAAAGAAGGCCCGCTCTTCTCCCCCGGGGTTGGAAGTGTTTGCATTGGCAGAAGTGTTGGATGGGTGGATTGCTAAGAAGTTTGGAAATCGCTATTTGTGTCTGATGCAACCTGGTGTCCTGAACATTAATTAAAAAAAAAAAAATCCTGAGCATGAAAAGGATCTCTCTTAGATTTAGAGCAGCTCTAAATCCCCCAGCTGGCCTGTACCTGGGTTTTAACAGCTTCTCTTAGCATCTGGCTGGAAGAAACAAGAGGAAACACTGAAAGGGTCGATGTCATGCCCACCTCCGGGCACAGGACGGTGCGTGGTGCTGCAGCTGAGTCAGACAGCACCCCCCCCCATCAAGGTGCTCATAGTGTGATGATGGAAACACGTCTCCAAAAATTGGGAATCAAGGTAGAAAGAAATAAGGGCCGTAAGAAGTACGAGGCAGGAACCAGTCCTGCAAAAAAAGCTCTTTCAGATAAGACTTGGTGATTTGGAACTAGGATATACATGCAAAAGGGCCTCTGGGACGGAGGAGGTGAGAGGACGGGGTGGGTGACAGGGCAGAGATGGGAAGATGACAGTGAGAGTGGGTGGAAAAGTGTTCCTTATGTCGGAGCCGCCGTGAAAAGAGTAACCATGAGGAGAAATTGTAAAGCGAGCAAGACCTTCTAGTGCTGCGACCTCAGCCCCTCAGCCCCTTGTCATCTGCCACCAGATTCTTAGCGCTGTCAGGCTATGGCTTGGCCGGCAGGGTCCCCACCACCAGAGGGACCCACACTGGCCTGTGTTCCTCCTCTTCCCCTCTCCGTTATTCCTCCCTAGGGGCCAGGTTGCTGCCTGGTAAGGACTACAGTACTTAATGGCTAAAAGGACGACATTAGTCATGGCTGTACCTATTTGCTTCTTGGAGGCCTGCATCTATGAGTGGCAACCGGTCACCCCACGGCAGGCCAGAAGGAAGATATTTGAGGACTTACAATGATAAATTCTTAGAAGAGTCTCCGATGTCACCCACTGCAGCCTCCTATGTCTGGTATCCAAGCTTCCTAAGTCACCCTGGACAGGCAGACAGACCTGGGTCGTGGCAGTCCCCAATCCTGCCTGCCTGTCGGTGACTCAGAGACCAACCCCACGCACGTCTTTATTTCAGGGCTTTGCTTGGTAGCAGCCAAGGGGATTAGGCAGAAGCTGGTCTGAATTATGGGCACAAAAGCCCCTCTTCAGCCCTGGGGCAGCAGGGGCTTGGGGGGCCCTCAGGGTTGGTGAGACCTTGCCCGAGGCAGCAGGAGAACAAGCTGCTACTCAGCCCAGGGGCTGTTTATGTCGGGACAGAGCGACCCACGCCAGCTGCCCGGAGCCTGCCCGGACTCTGTGGCCAGGGAGCTGCCACAGGCGGATAATGTGGGTATTCATTCTCTCCTGGGGTGCTCACAAGTGCAGGGGGGAGTGAACTCAGAATCAGGAATGCAACAGCCCAGGGGGAAGCAGCCACTCGGTACAAGCACAGGTGGGGGCTGAGGGGGGGACAGTCAGGAGAGTTGAGACATCCATGCGGGGCAATGTGAACTTTTGTCACCCGACTTGCCCAAGTCTGTAACAAGGCTAGTTAAACATTGCTAGCGTTTCCAAATCCTCTGTGCGACTTTTCCCCCAATGAACTCCTTGCTGAGAAAGGGTGGACGGACCCAACACCCTCAGATCATTTGGGATGCGCTTCACCTCCCCTCCCCCGTCCCTGTGCGGAAGAGCTGGTCGGTCATTCTCTCTGTGACCTCCTGAGAAGAGTCCTGGGCGGGGCTTAGGAGAACACGGGTCTATTTCCAGCCTTACCGCCATGAACATGACCTTGGAGCAGTTATGTAACTGTTCTGGCTTTTTGTTTCCTCGCCTCTAAAATGGACACGATGACAACTGTCCTCCCTCCCTCCCAGGGTGGCTGTAAGGATGAAATGAGAAAACAATCATAAATTGTGTTATGCACGAGAGGCCGTTATGTCTTCAAGACCAAGGTTGGCAAACTTTTATGCAAAGGGCCAGGTAGTAATTATTGTGCAATGTCAGGTCTCTGTTACATATTCTTCTCTGTGTGTGTGTCTGTGTGTGTGTGTCTGTGTGTGTGTGTGTGTCGTGTTTTTACAACCCTTGAAAAATACAGAAATAATTCTCAGCTCATGGGCCACAGCAAACAGGCCATAGATTTGGCACACGGATGCTAGTTTGCCAAGCTCTGCTTAAAACAAATCAGAAGTGGGGGCTGGAGATAGGGTCAATGGTTGTGATAAATCCAAATCCAAATAAATATTAATAAATAATATATGGACCACATATAAATATAAAGAAATGTACATATTCATGCTTTTTCTGACTTGTGGTCCACACTCGTGAAATTATTGGAACCCCAGCCCATGGGTCATTTAGTTCGAGTATTCCTAGACTTTTTGCCATGTACTCTCCTTGCCCAGGCTAGAGCATTTGCTCTGAATTGTTTAGTAGTCTTAAGACTAAAGGCCAGCCTTCAGCCTCAACTCGACTGGTTGTTACTCCTAAGAGGTTCGCTGGGCCCTCAGGGAAATGAAATCTGGAGCAGAACATCCTGTCTACCCAGCCAGAGCTGCCGGGGCACAGCTCCTGCCTGCCCTCCTTCCCAGGGACAACGGGGAGAAGGCCTTTATTTGGGGGCCACCACTGCCCATGCAAGAACCAATTAACATTACCTGTGACAATTAGTGCACACACAGCACTTTACTGACAATGTGTTTTTACATTGCCATTATTTCTCCCATAACACCCTCATGAGATGAGCTCACTTTATCGCTGTCATTTTCAAATGGGGAATTGTGATTAAACAAATATTTAAACAAAGTACTCAAGACACTAAAGTCAACTTCCCTGATTAGGTGGGCAATGGTTTCTGGTTTCTCCTGTCACCCATGAGGTCCCTTTTCCCTTTTGCACGTCTCTTTCTATTCCTGTCCTCCTTGCTCAAAGAATGAAATAAACATTCAGCAGATCTCTCAGAATGTTTATTTCAATTCTTTTCCTTTGCAAAGTATTTCCCAAGAAAAATGGCAGGTCAGTAACACTTCTCTAGACTAGAATAATGCAGGCAGTCAGATTTCAGATACACTCATACAAGAAGAAGTACTGGCCTAATACATCTTGCTTTTGTTGACAAGTGTGGAAAGATGATGAAATAAATGCAACACTTTTGAATCAAGTTCTTACATAACAACCACCTCGTATCTTCTTTTGACAGAGGGGAATATGTGTGAGCTTTTCAAGAAGACGGCTGGTGCTCAGAGCTGACACTGGCAGCCCAGCCTCTGACTGGGAGTCCAGTCTGTTTTCCAGGACACCCTGTCGTAGCCCGGGGCTATCGGTGGCCTGATAGTCACATTCCTACAAGGTTTTCATTTCCTTTTTATAATCTCTAAGTCTTGCCCTACTCCAGATGAAGATCGCTAATATATTTCTAATGTAATACAGCATTTTCTCCTGATGATTATTTCAATTTGTTAACACATAAAACTAAAAGCTCGAAGTTTTATTTCAGCACCGCACAGGGGAAAGGTCTATGCTGCAAAGGAAAAGTTCCATGTTTCCACACAGGCCAGACCTCAAACATGGACCGAGGATCTTGTCAATGCCTGGCCTTGGTCACCAGAGGGGAAGTACAGACGGCTCAAGGTTAGTCTAGCATCCCCTCTGGGGCGAAACAACCCAAAGTCCCCATCATAAAGACAGTGATCATCTGTGCTCTTTTTACCTCTCAAGGGAAATACTTTAGAAATAAAAATCTAGCCAAGAGCAGTGCCTGGTGACTATCAGGCACACAATAAAGGTTGATTAAGTGAGTGAAAACCCCTCCAAGGAGATTTTTGAGGTAAGCCTTCTTAGAAGAGGAATTGGACATGCTAATGAACCTAAAAGATAAATGGCTTCTTTGGGAACACTGTATAAACAACAGTATCTTCATAAGAACGTGATAAAAACAGAAGATAGATGGTGGTGTCTCCTGCCCTGGAACTAGGGTGATACAGAGATGAAAAATTCTTACCCTCTGATTTCGGTTTTATTAAACGGCATGCATCTGTCACCGTGTTATATTTTACAAGTTTGTTCTTTTACTAGAGCTTGGCTGGACTGGTTCCTGATAAGGTACAAGATATCTGTCCCAATCTCATCCCAAACCCACCCTCTGATGATCCCTGAAAAGCTTTTCCAGCGACCACTAATCCCAGCCATGGAGTGTGAGTCCTTGGTAGCTTTAGTCCTAACACTGGCCTTGCCCTTGGACGTGGGGAGGGGCGTCCTGTCGTCTTGAGGCTGAGGCCCTTGGAGTGGAGCTTTCTGAGCAGCCCAGACGATCAGCTTCATAGAATACTGAGAAGAATGTTGTTATTTTATTTGTCTTGTTTCATATTCTGTTATGCCTACAGGGAGGATAGGTAAAATTACACTTAGGAAAGAATGCCATTTGTCACAACATCCATGACTTCCATAAACTTCAGGATAAAATCTAACCTCACTGGTATGTCAGATGAGGTCCTCTGGAGTCGACCTCAGCCTTCCTTTGCAATCCTCACCTCTGTCACTCTCTCCCAGGCCCCACTAGCCTCTGCGAATGGCTTGTCCCTTCCCCAGTGTACCTTGTTCTTCTTTCACCTTCGTGCCTTTGCCTGCACTGCTGTCTGTACCTGGGAGGCCCTTTTTCCTTTCTGTGACCTGATGAACTACTTATTCTTCCAGACCCAGCTCAAATAGTCCTCAGATAGCCCTTCCTGATTCTCCCAGGCCAAGTTATTTCTTTTCATGTCCTCCCTTAATGCCTTGTGCAGACTTTTATGCTGATGTCTGTGACTCTCCAAGAGTTATCTATTCATGTCTGTGAGCTCCTGATGTGCAGGGCTGTGATGACTTATTGTTACCCACTGAGCCCAGCCCCGTGCCTAGCCATAGTGGTCTTGAAGAAAGGTTGAGGGGTTGGATAAATGAGCCGGAAGCAGATCTTGGAAGGCTTTGGCAGCCCAGCAAAATGATCCGATGCTATCCTCCATGACAGCCACTGGGGGGTATGCAAAATCATCCAGCGGGGCTCAGGGAGAAAATAGTAGAGCTCTTGTTTATAGTTCTGTTTGTCGAAAATTAACAATGAAAGTAAGATCTTCTAATATTTTATATGGCTTGGTAGTAGCACATGCATTTCATTTATACATAAATATATGCATTAAGGATCAGGTGTGCTTTAAAGAATCGTAGGCCACTGTTGCAAGTAATGGGAAGCTATTGAAAGACTCTGAACAGGGGAAAAACATGAAAAAGAAGTGCAGGAGACTCAACCTTATAGACTGGAGGGAGGTCGAGCCATCAGCCAATGGGCAGAGCCTGAAGTGGGCCAAACACAGAGATCAAAGCCAAGGCAAGGGTGGGTTTCAGGAATGGGGGGGGGAGGAAGACCTAACAGCAGTGGGACTCGGGGACATAGTGATTGACAGTGAGAAGGAGGGAGAGCCCCATGGAGTCACAGAAGGAGACAACAGGCTGAACTCAAAGGACACAGGAGAATAGTTTGCCCCAGGCTTAGATTCTATAAAGTGAGACTTCAAAAAAAAAATTTTCCCCACTTGTTTGAAGGGGCAACAAATTAAACATCAGGCCTGTTTAATCCCAGCTCGGGGCTTCTTAGCAAAGACTATTTATAGCCCCGGGTGGCGGCGACACTGTTGTGCAACCGCTGCATGCGGCGAGCGGCGAGCGGGACAGCTGGTCTGAGCCACCGCGGGGGCAGTGACCGTCTGACTGGCTTCTGGCAGCCTCTGGTCGGCTTAGGAAACAGCAAGAAGGTGGATTTGTTTGTCCCGTTGAGCAACGCCGTTCTCCTGCCTAGTCCCGCCCCTCTCCCTTTAAACATTAACCATTTCTTAGAACATCTGGGTTTTGTGCCCAAGGCCAAGGGGCCCCAAGAGAAAGAGGAGGAGAAAATGAAGGGGGGTGGGGCTCCCTACATCAACATAATATTCATTCGACAAACATGTTTCAAGCGTCTACAGTGACCCAGGTGCCACCTGGGCCCCGAGGACTCAGCGGAGCAGAACGAGTCCCATCCTTAGAGACTGGGAGTCCAGCAGAGGAGGCAGGGGTGTAGACGGGAGACAAAGGGGAAAGGAGGGCCCGGCATCGTCCCTGGGCCTTCACCGCGGCCTGTCCATTTTCCTGAGAGCGTTTCATGGGGGAGACAAAGAGATGAGAGACTGGAGTCTCCAGGCTCTTTGTCCCCAGAGCAGAGCGCCTCACGCTTTGGCTTTGGCGAGCAAACACCGAGCGGGAAGACTTGTTTGAAACGCAGCTTCCGGCTCAGCGGGCGGGTTGCAGAGGCTCCGGGGTGGGCCCGGCTCTGCGTGAGCCCCGCGCCCCGGGGATCGGGGCTGGGTAGTGCGTGGCCACAAGGGGGCGCTGCTCTTCCAAGGGGGCCGGAGAGTCGAGCCTGCAACCTCCCGGCCGGGGCTTCCAGCGCTGGGGCTGGTCCCCGAGAGACTGATGCACGGGAGGGGGGAAGGAAGGCAGAAGGATTGTTCTCTCTATTCAACTGGACTTAGCCCTTGGGGTGCACTTACTCTGATCCTAGCACCATGTGGTTCTTCTTTAGCTGTTTATCCCAGCACCACTCCTGGGGCGCGAACGGGCATCACCTTCCTCGTTCTTGAAGCACCTGCTCTAGTGCTACCCTCCCTGTGAATTCTTTCTTTCCCTTTCCCATTTGGAATCCTTTTTAAAAAATTATGTTTTTGTTTTTTTTTTTTTTTTTTTTTTTTTTTTTTTGAGACAGAGTGTCACTTTCTTGCCCGGGCTAGAGTGAGTGCCGTGGCATCAGCCTAGCTCACAGCAACCTCAAACTCCTGGGCTTAAGCGATCCTACTGCCTCAGCCTCCCTAGTAGCTGGGACTACAGGCATGAGCCACCATGCCCGGCTAATTTTTTTGTATATATATTTTTTAGTTGGCCAGATAATTTCTTTCTATTTTTAGTAGAGACGGGGTCTCACTCTTGCTCAGGCTGGTCTCGAACTCCTGACCTTGAGCGATCCACCCGCCTCGGCCTCCCAGAGCTAGGATTACAGGCGTGAGCCACCGCGCCCGGCCAAAATTATGTTTTTTAATTGACAAATAATAATAGTACATATTCCTGGGGTACGCAGTGATGTTTCAATACTTACATTGCATAGTGATCAGATCAGGGTAATTAGCATATCCATCATCTCAAACATGTATCATTTCTTTGTTTTGGGAACCTTCAGTATCCTCCTCCCAGCCATCTGAAACTATGTATGGTTGCGAACTACAGTCATCCCGCAGTGGTATAACATGCTGGAATTTATTCTTCCTCTCTGGCTGTAATTTTGTATCTTTTAAGAAATTTCTTCCTATCTTTTATCTCATTTTTTCCTTTATCCCATTTTCTCTTTTCCCATTTGGGGTCCTTATCACATGATGCCGACTCTCTTTGTCCAGGTGTGCTCCCCCCACTCCACGACAAGTTCCAGGGACGTGGTGTCATGGGTGTCACTACAGCATGATGGTTAGGAACTCAGGCTGACCTGAGTCAGAATCTCGGCACTGCCACCTGTCAGCTCTGTGACTTTGGGCAAGTCACTTCATTGTCCTAAGTCTCAGTCTCCTTACCTGTAAAATGGGCAAACAACTGTTCTTACTATTAAGGTTAAATGAGCTAATACTTGACCCCCGTGCCTAAAAGTAGTGCAGCTCTCAATAAATATTTACTCATCTCATTACAACTATTTATATCCTTACTTTTGACTCTAATCCCCGTGGATTTAGTACAGAGTAGGTGCTCAACAATGTTTATTGGATTAGCAATTACCATATGTAACTGTATCGCTGCATCTGTCCATTAGGACATTTTAAGAAGGAACGGGCAACTCAATAGACCCATTCATGCGTCAATATTTTATGGTGTTTCCTCTACGCGAGGAACTATTCAGAGGGGAATTATCTATTAATAAATAAACTCAGGCAGTCTCTCCTCAATTACTCTTCTTTTGTGTCCATGGCTTTGGGGCACTTTTCTCACTTCTGTTCCCGTCCTTATGTTTGCCATCCTGCTTCCAAAAAAGGAACAAATCGGAAAATGATGGCTGTTTAAAAGGACCTTAAACTGAAAGAGCAACAGAATTCTATCCAGTCTGTTAGAAATGTTTGAATTCAGTTTCTATGCCTCTCAGTGTCTGCCTTGTGAAACGAGGGGGCACGAACTAAGCTCTGGAGTCCCTTTTAATCGCAGTGGTCTGTGATCTCCTTTGTCCACGGCTGGACTTTCAGGCTCAAGATGGTGAAGCAACTTCAGCAAGCAAACATCGTATAAACGACTAGTTCTGACTCCGTGATATGGATAATCTCAGAAAGAAAACACGCTTCTTGCCTTGTTTGCTGCTTGTCTTGGCACTTGCCTGGATTACTAGAGGCTGTTGGCCTGGCTGAGCTCAGTGTCTAGAAATCTGGTTTACGTCCCTTTATGTTCAGGAACTCTGAGCAAAGATAACAAGTGTAGACCGAGCTCAGAATGAACTAAGCTCTTCTTAGAGAGTGTAATCAAATAATAGAAGGTTAAATATGATGAGGAAATGTTTCAACAAAGTAGGTGAGAAAAACCAGTAACAAGTCCTTTATTATTAATACCTGTCCTTCCCCTCCGGGAGAATGTGGCTGTGAGTCCCCGCCCACCCCACGGAGGCTGAAGGTGGACAGTGACTTCCACCTGCTTCTCACCCCAGAGCCCCTGGAAGTGTAGTAGGAGCCTGCCCTGCCATGCAGGTGGCACCTGGGCACAGTTCTTTGCCTGGTCTCTTCCTCCCTCTCCCATAGAGTGTGGTTTACTTCAAATCCATTCTTTCTCTTGGGTCATTGTTTCTCATCTTGATTTAATCTACACTCTTTTAGAAGTACTTTATAAAAAATGTACCTATACTTCCTCTCTCCCCACCCCACCCCCAGAGGTTGGACTAGGCCCCCGCTGGGCGTTGGCCTGTCCCACCCACTCTGGGTGGCCGGTGCCAGTCCTGGCGCCTCCCCCCACCACTCTCAATTGATTGACTGCTGGTGATGGGTTATGGGCGCGCTTTCCTGTGTCAACATCAAACCCAGAGACACTGCAGTAAAAGACAGTGCTTCAACGAGTCATCCAATCAATGCATGTTGCCTGAAAAGCAGGACAGCCAGGGACAGCATGTCGGGTGGGTATGTTGAGGGCAGGGGCTGGAGGAAGGATGGCGTATTCAGGATATGGCGGGTCACACAGTGCCTATGGGAAATGATGGGAGACCATGTCTGAAGGGAAGCAAAGGCATTTGGACTTGATCCTGTTAGCGATGGTATAGTCATTAGAGAGTCATTAGATAACCCAGCAAGGAGCTGAAAAATAATAGGAGCTTTAGGTCTTCCAATCTAAATCAACCTATTTAGCCAGCATCTTAGGGGTATTCAAGTAATTAGAAATTAAACTGGAGAAGGGATCGGTGGAGGGAACACCCCCGAAGCACTCTGCAGGTATGTTCTTGACCCGTGGAAGCTGCTATAGAAAGTGTAGCTATAAATCTTCAGCTTACTGGAACCAACTGACACAAACTCTCCATTAACCAAACTTGTTTTGCTGCACACCTACAATACAATCAGCTCAGCCTCCCGCAACTCTGTTACATTGCAATGAGATGATACATAACAGAATGTCTATAACAGTGCTTTGTAACACACAGAACGCTCTACAAATAGACCGATGGTTAGTATCGCAGCTTTCCACGGCAGGCACAGAAGTTCTAGCCCAGACACATAATGTATCAGACACTCTCCTTGGAGAAAGTTATTCCTCTGAACTTAACTTTAAGGCAGAAACGTATGGAATTTTGTAGGGATGGGTACAGCTAATCAGATCAAATGAAATTTGGTGATTATTGTCATGGTTGAGAATAATAACCCTAAGATAGCATCAGTAAAGCATATTTTGTGGATCTCTAGCTTTTTGGCATGGTTGTTGGGGAAATATTGGGTTGATTAAACTGGTTTCTTTAACAGTAGGACTTGCAGAGCCTTTAATATATTAATGATCACTAAGAAGTCGAAGAAGGTGTTTGTATCCAGTATTTCTCCGGCTGATTTGGCCACTGAATGTCCTTCTGTCTTTCCTGGTGCACACTGCCTGGAGCTCCTCCAAGAAGAGCAATATTAGAGTCCTTTCTGTGTGGTGTATTTCAAGAGGAAGATGCCGGTTTCCAGGGGAAGCTGGAGGTAACCTGTAAAGCAGGAACTAATCAAAGAGTCGGGAGCAGGGACTCTGGGCTTGGCAGGCCGGCAGCCCTCGTCTTCTCTGCAGCTGAGGCTACCCCGTAGCCCCAGGATTCAGGAAGGCTGGAGATTTAAGCTCTAAGACCCGAGGTTGCTTCCCCTGCGGTTCTTAGCTACGACCTGCCCTGCGCCGTCCCATCGGCCTCACCCCACGTGACCCTCTCTTTATTACCAGCCCTGACTAGCAGCCTCACCTCTCCAGATCATTCCCTTCGCTTGATATTTTTAACCCTGGCCTGGGGCTTATAATACAAACTCAGCAAGAAGGGCCCAAGGCTGCCTCGTCAATATTCTCTCACTGATGTAACAGTGGCTTGCGCAGTGTTACTTTCTTCCCTCATATTTCTAAGTTGTTATTCTTAACAGGGGACAGGGGCTCTTTTAGGACTCCTTTTGTTCTGTGATCTGTCTCTCAGAGTCAGTAATTACTTTCATTAGTTTGATGCAGGGGCTCTCAAGGGTGTAATCTGTTTTTCAATCTTTGTGTATCGTCTCTTCTGTTTTCATCCCTGATGCTTTTGGTTTTCTTCATTTGAAGGCAAGAAGAGACCTTAATTTGTTTTTGCTTTCGTGTTGATTATTAATAACATGTGATTTTTTTTTTGGTGTGATATTTTCAGAATGACACAGTGCTCTTCGCAGGCGGCGATGGTGCGAAAGCAGCATTGAATACGAGCGCTTTTCCCCTTTTATGGGGAAGAACTATAGTTTTCTGGTCTGGCCCTTTGGGATTTTGGCCCCTGGGCCTCTGACTCTCTGAAGACACTCCTGAGTTTTCTTTGTAAAGCAAAAAGACAGCTGATTTCTGAAATCACATCATAAAATTTTAAAATTAAATCCCAAACCGTGCCTTCGAATAAGACACTGTCCTCCAGCCCCAAGCTTTACCTCAATCACTGTTAGTTTTATTCCAGTTAAAAATGTCCTCCTGGTTTCCCCTCCGTCCACTAAAATTCTTGGTTACTTTTAGGAGCCTCATTTTACTTAAAATAATAAAATTTCTTCCATTCTTCTAGCCATTCGCCTGACTCCTGGGGTTCTTGGGATCTTGGCCTGTATTTCCAGCTACTCTTGGGAAAATTTCTCTCTGGAGGCCCCTGAGCTTGTCAAATCAGCCTCTCCAGAGATGAAGCACTTTTTTCCTCCTGCCATCTGCCCTCTTCCATCAGTGTCCTTAACTTAATCAAGACACTCGGGAGATAGCCTCTCCCTGGTCTTCACAGTGTCTTTCTTTATATACTCATCCCATCAGTCTAATCTGATCTAATTTAAGTTTTGTCCACTCTGCATCAGTAATTTCTCTTGCATGAATCTCTTTGTCACCCTCCGTTCTGCTGTCACCGGCTCTTGTCCTCTCTTTTCTGGACTGTCGAATGACCTCTTTGGTGGTCTTCCTGTGGTTTTCCCTTCTCTTCCTCTAAATCCACCCTCTACTCAGCATCAACAGAGACTTAATCTGCAGTGAACATCCCCCACCCCACCCACAACCACTGTGAGTCTCTGGCATCGGCCCCTCACCTGTAAGGCAAAGAGCAACTGCAGCCAGCTCATTCCTTCAAGAGATGGATCGTAGAGCATTGTATGACCAAACCAGGTAACTCTCACTGCTCCTTCACCAGCTCACCAAAACTACAGGGGCTTTCTACAAAGGACCTGTGATATGCCCATGTTCCCATGGCTCTGGGAATTCCTCTGGGCTCTAACCCTGGCCTGGTTTCCCCACTTCATATCCTATGCTTCATACCAAGGTCTTCCCACTCTGCCCATTCTGGCCAAAGGTGGCCAGGTTGGACTCTCTGATGGGTTTTGGAGTTTGCTTCTCAGCTCACCCTAGATGTATCATGGTCTACTAGCCCCAGGCGAACCCCCACACAGCCCAGGTGACAGGGACACTGTAACCCAGCCCAGGTTCAGCACTGTGGCTTTCCACTGGTCTAGCAGGGGAAAAAGCTATTATCAAAACTAAAGACTATGAGGTTTGCAAGATGAAATTCACCGGCAACACCTTGGAGTTCCATAACAAGTATTTCTAGTTTGTTTATTATTTTAGTCATTCAACAAATATTTATAGAGAGACTACAAAGAGCCATATGCATTCCATAGTGCTGGGGGCACAGCAGAGAAGGCGTCAGATGACGTCTCTGCTCATGGAACCTGTATTCTAGTGTTGGAAAAAAAGAGACAACGTCCGTGTCAATGCATATAGAACATCAATAATTGTCAATGGTTTTAAAAGTCTGAAGACAATTAGTTGTCCAATATATACATGACTGGGAGGAAAGGGCTATTTTACACAAAATGCTCAAGGAATTAATCTCTGAGAACATGACCTTTCAATAAGGGTCTGAATGATAAGAAGCCAGCATGCCAGTTTTGGTGGGCAGAGTGTGCTAGGTAGAGAGACCTGCAAGAGTACAGACCCCTAAAAGGGGAATGAACTTGGATGAGTCTGAAGGACAGAAACGAGAAACGAGAACAATGTGGCTGATCTTGATGAGCAAAGAGGCAAATGAGAGGAAATTAGGTCAAATAGGAAGACACAGACCAGACCATGTCAGGCTTGTACATTTGCATAAAATATTTGCACTTCCTTTGGAGAGCTATGGGAAGCCATGCTCTGCACACCCAGAAAAAAACAACAAAACTGGAACCCATGGTAACTGAAGATCCAACTAAGTTCCACGGAAGCGAAGAGTTGGGCCCTAAGGGAGGGAGTGACTACCAAGTTTTTTAGATGTTCACGGCCTGGAAATGATATCTTGATGGGATGTCTGGCTTCTGGGGTTGGTGAGGAGTTCAAAGGAGGCTGAATGGATTCAGGAGGGCAAACACAGTGACCGGATGTCTTTCAGTAAGTGCTCCCGGAGGGGAGGGGGTCAGAGGTTGGCAGAAGGGCCCAGGATCCAGGGAGGCTGCAGATGTGAGCTCTAAGACAGTGCTACTGCAGCTTCGAGACAGATGCAGCGTTATGGGTCACAGCAATGGCGCTGTCTGGAAGGAGCAAACATCCTCGATGCAGTGGACTATTAAAATTCATATGTTGAAACCCTCACTCCCAATGTGATGGTATTAGGAAGCAGGGACCCATGGGAGGTAATTAGGTCATGGAATTAGTGCTCTTATAAAAGGAGCTCCAGAGAGCTGTCTCACCCTTCTCCCGCCATGTGAGGCTGCCGGTCTGCAGTCCGCAACCTGAAAGAGACCCTCGGCAGAGCCTAACCATGCTGGCCTCCTGATCTTGGACTTCCAGTCTCCCAAACTGTGAGAAGAAAATTTCTGTTGTTTCCAAGTCACCTAGTCCACAGTAGTTTGCTATAGCAGCCCGAATGGACAAAGACACTCACATGAATCCCAAGTAGGCCCTGGACATACTGTACTATTGACTCTCAGCTCTGCTCTCTTGCGCCACGGGTGCCCTGAAAGAAGACGCACAAGCCTGTAAAAATACATGTAAAAATGGCACCCCGATATTTATGCAGGGTGGGCCCCAGAAGTGCCCCATACGCTAATAGTATAAATCCTCGTCTCCAGCAAAATGGCTTTCTCGACCTTTCCATGGCCTAATAAGCAGATCTCCCTTGAGAAGGGCTTTCTCCTTTCATGATTGTTCATTTCCTTGCACGGTAATTTTACCTCTGCTCATATGCAATAGTAAAAGAGAAAAAAAGCAACCCTACCAAATAGAAGGGGACTTTGAAAGTGCTAAGGTTGCTCAGTTCTCTGCTGCTTTGGCCCACAGGGAGGCCCCGGAATAAAATTAGGACTGTATGGAGGATGAATAGGGCCAGTCTGTCTCCTGCAGAGCCTGCCGTTTGCGTGGGGCCAGAGTCATCACTTGGTTCCTAAGCTGGAATAGAGTGTCTTTCATTCAAAGTTCCCGGGACACTTCACAGCTGCTAAAATGATCCTAAGCAAATATTTGCAGCCACACGGTACAGGTGGGAATAGAGGTACCAAGGAGAAAAAGGATTGGTCAACCCCCCCGGAGTGAACCACAGAGACAGGACCAGTACCCAGGACCCGAGCCGGTTCAGAGCATTGGCAGCAAGGTCAGGCCCGGGACAGGACCGGTGGGATTTTGTGACGATGAAGAGTCACGATCAAACAAATTTGGGGGTCCACGAGAACAGCTGGCTGTGAGTCTGCTGCTTCCTAATCCCGTGTCACGCAGGCATGGGTGCCCGGGGATGCGGTGACCTGCAGCTCCAAGTAGTGAGGGAGCTTTAATAATTAAAGCTCTAATTAGATTGACAGTGTCTGTCAGAGCAAGTGGGCAGCAGAGTGTTTTCTGTGTCCCTGACAAACTCACTTTATATTATAGCTTCAGTTAAGCCCGTTACCTGTAGGCTGGGGCCAGAAAGGCAAACACACACAAACGAGCAAGTGACCATGTTGCCGGGACAGGGGTGGACACAATACAGTCTACCTGCCCTAGGCTGTAGGATGGGGTCTGAGTTCAGGGCCAAAGTCAAGGTAAAGGTCGTGCTTCCATGTGGCCCTTCAGAGGGAGGCTGCCCCATTCTTGCCGCTGCTGACATGAAGATAAACCAAACTCAGCACCATGTAGAGTCGTGAGCAGGGTACTCAAGCATCCTTCTCTCAGTCAGCCTCGTTGGAGTTGATTAGCTGGATGGCAGACAAGGCAGGAAGGAAAGGAAAGGGGGAAATTAAGCAGAGATCTCAGACTCATGACGGGCTGCCACCAACAGTACTCTCACCCCATGTCACCCTTAGAGGCTGCTTTGTCCTTGGGCTTCTTCCAAGGGTTGGATCTAAACAGAGGCTTCCCTGGATGCCAGGAACTCAGAGGACCTTCGGGGCTCATAGAAAACCTCCAGCATGGCCTTGGAGAGCTCAGGGACCATCTTGGCAGTACAGGATGGTGGATTGTTCAAATTCAAATTGTGACTCCTGGCCGGGCACGGTGGCTCACACTTGTAATCCTAGCACTCTGGGAGGCCAAGGTGGGAGGATCACTCGAGGTCAGGAGTTCGAGACCAGCCTGAGCGAGAGCGAGACCCCGTCTCTACTAAACAAAATAGAAAAGAAATGATCTGGACAGCTAAAAATATATATAGAAAAAAAATTAGCCGGGCATGGTGGCACATGCCTGTGGTCCCAGCTACTCAGGAGGCTGAGGCAGAAGGATCGCTTGAGCCCAGGAGTTTGAGGTTGCTGTGAGCTTGATGCCACGGCACTCTAGCCTGGGCAACAGAGCAAGACTCTGTCTCAAAAAAAAAAAAAAAAAATTGCGACTCCTGCATTTACTAGCTGTGGGACCCTGGGCAGATCACCTCATCTCTTACACCTCATTTTTCTGGGCACAAATAGTATGTACCTGACAGGGTTGCAAAGTAAGAAGCTGACAGATTGAAGAAGCACTCAGAATGCAGCTTGGTCCACACTAATAACTCAATGAGAGTCCATCATTACTGTTACTAATATGTAGCAAGCCCAGGGTACCCCAGAACTTGCTAGATTTCTGGTTCATCTTCAGTGCAGATCCAATTCACTCTTGGGTCTAATTTAACTTGGGAGTTGCATATAAGGTTTAATTCCCAATTTAAAGGGCTTTGGCCAGAAGACCATCTGTGTTGGCAGGTGAGGAAGGAAGCCAGGTGCTGTTGACAATCCCTCATCACTGGCACTTTGCTCCCGCATCAGTCAGGGCTGGCCCCAGGGAAAATGAAGACAGGCCAGATTTGCTTTCCTTGAGGTGTTCCTCTCCAGCACCCACCAACCCAGGCCCACCCAGGATCTATGCCCCGGAACCCCCCAGGGCAGGGGCACCGGCACAGCCTCCCACCACCAATCCATCAACAGCCTTCCAGTGAATCTGCCCACCCTGGAAGCTGGGAGCAGGGGCCAGCTCAGCCAGGGACACCCACAGCTTGGGGCTGGTGCAGGGGGGCCAGGGGAGAGAACCACAGCAGGAGGGGTGGATTTCAGTGCTAGATTTCATCCAGGCTGGTCCCAGGCAATGCAAAGGGCCACCCGGATGTTAAGGGGTGTTACCCTGTGGTTGCTTATGCCTTTCATTCGAAAGCCAGGTGGTTAATATCTACGTAGCCATCAACAGAGCAAAGGGAGCTGGAGCGATCGGGGTTTGTAGCCACATCTGTGACCCCAGGTAAGTTCCACCACTTTTCGTGTGACCTCAGGTTAAGTCCCACCACTTTTCAGAGCTCAGCTTCCCCTCTGCAAAGTCCTCCGAGAGCAGGGTCTCGAAATGAACCAAAAGTAATAAGATAAATCAGGTGCCCACAGCAGACAGAAGCTCAACCAAGGTTCCTTCTCCCTTCTCTCTGGTGAAGACACAGGGTACCTTTTTTTTTTTTAAACATGGAAATGTAACTTCAGAAAACTAGACTGGCACCAGGGAAGGCTTCAGCAGTGAATTGTTTTCAAAGCATCCCTACTCTCTTTAAAGATTGTGCTGAGAGGAAGTATCTATTTCAGTTTGCAGCAGGCACTTGCAAACAGTGGCATCTGGGAGTGTTTTGGGGCTGCAGAGATGTTTTGTTGGCCTGGGTCCTGTCTTTATGGCCTGCAACCAGCAGGAGCCTCCAGATGGGTGTTGAGAGGGCAGAAGAGTCTTGCCTGGGAGGCTGGGCTCCAGGAAGACACAGTGCCAGCTCTTGTGCGTTGGTGGAACATTTCCTGCGGTGATCAGTGAGCCGCAAAGAAAACCACCACCAGGCAGGAGCATGAGGAGTGGGGTCCAGATGCCACGAGACCAATCTAATCAAGTGCACCGGTGGTTTCACATGTGTCTCCTTGCCTGGGCTGCTTCCAAGCCCCCAGTCAGGCCAGTCTAGGAGCTGCTGAGAAGCTCTGTTTGCAAAACCTCCTACACCCTGGCAGCCCGTGGCGAAGCATCTGTCAGACGAGGGGGCGGAGTTTGTGGAGGTGCATGGCTTTATCATCCACCATGGATTCAACTGAAACCTCTCTCTGCGTCCTGACCTCATCCCTTCCTGCTTCCGTTATACTAACACCACCACCTCATGGACAGAACCGCTCACTACAGATAACATTGATTTCAACCTCCCCCCGCCCCAGTCAATATTCTCTTCTGGGAAAATGAACCCTTCTGACATCTGCTTCAACCCTCTAGGCCTGTGGGATGCAAAAGCAATCACAGCCCAAGAAAAATATCCGGAGGGAGTGAGAGCACGTTAGACCCATGGCAGCAAACACTATATGTATACATAGGACATGCAGGTTATTTATGTACGTATGCTATCTACACATGTGCCGTATGTATGAGATATGAGATATATACACATACGTATGAGATGTGTGTGTGTGGGCATGAACTCCAGCTAACCTACATTCGACGTATCTGCTTCTATTTACTTAAATACATGCAAATATCGTATGTAGTATATATTAAATATATATGTTTATTTAAATATATAATATAAATATTACATAGGTATTCCTGGGCCATCTCTAGGTCAACCTTGAAATGCCCCTTTCTGCCTTTCGCCTGCTTCTCATGCTGCAGAGTTTATGATTTCTTCTCTGCCCCCTGTTGTATATTTTAACTTGATCTCACTGGGATAAAAACGATTCAGCGTCTGGCCTCAGATGTGTACCAAGAAAAAGAGCTAGTGGTGGGAATTCGTGGCAGACACAGAGAGTGTTGCCCAGGCTGGGCACGTGCAGGTGGTCAGTGTGTGGTGAGGGTGGCGTGTGGGGCTGGTGGACAACGAGGCTGCGATTGCTCCGGCGCAGCTGTGGTCTGAGAGGGGACAATGTGCCCAAGGCTGGTCACCCTCAGGAAGACCCCACAGTCCTTGCCCTCCAGAAGCCATACGGTTGACATCCTTGACCTCAATCAGTGGAATGAACAAGCTAATTAGAGCCTGGGAATTGGTTCTCCCGCCCATGGTTCTTTGGTGTTGTAGAAACACACAGAGAAGACAGAGGGGCAAAGTCACGTTTGAAGTCTGGTTGTTTTGCAAAGAATGGAGCGAAAGCAGAGGTAGTGGGCCTCTCAGCATGTCTGGATATCTCAACAGAATTCACCGCCTTGCACAGGTGCCTCGTACCTGGTGTGGGTTGCAGACACCTTAAGCAGTGATTGTATTAGTAATGATGATGAAACAACAGTGAGAACTCCCATTTTGGGAGCTCCTCTCCCCAGGCTGCACCAGTGAGCCCTGAGAAGACTTGAGAGGGTAGCGTCTAGCAGAAGCCACTCCTTCCTTCCGAAAATGTTCATTCATTCTAAGTCTTCTAAGTTTGAGTAGACGTTGAGAAGTTACTAGACCAAAAACCCTGCACAATCTACTAACAGTATAACACGAATCAGTACAGTGTATAGAAAATGCACACACCTGGAGACCAAAGTATAGGTTCTTGTCCTTCCCTGACACCCCCAGGGCTGGCGAACTTGTCCGAGGCTGTGACTAGACCATGACTCAGTTTCCTCATCTGTCAAGTGAGGAGATTGTTCTCAGTGAACCCTAAGTCCCCTTTCAGGGGTAACATTCCCTGATCTTCAATTTAAAAACGATCAAAGTTTGAATTAATTGATAATAATGATACTCCTATTAGAATTGTTAGAATAATGACAGGGAATCGCAAACAGCAGGCAATCAAGGAAGTATTTATGTTTGATTCAAAAATTCAGATTTGCCATCCTATGTGTCATGGCTCACTATTGATTGTTTTTCAGAGAACTGAGTGGGTCCGGAGATATTAATAATTAATGATAATAGCAATTTGCATTCTGTGGTCACTAATAGTGGTCAGCCACAGGAGGACCAAGTAAGTCCCTGAGAGATAAGAGGGAGCCATTCACCGGTTTGACAATTAGCTCTTGAGGCCCTGAACTTAGCCCCAGCTGGGAGACAGAGGCCACGGGGCAGCACTTCTATCATTTAGTGGACGTTCCCCTCACAGGGCGTCTTGTTAAGTGCAGAATCTCATTCAGTAAGTCTAGGGTGGAGCCCAAGATCCGGCATTTCTATAATAACACATTCCCAGGAGAAATCAGATATATGTGTGCAGAAAAATAGGTGTCCTGCAAGAAGTCCTGTTGGGTGTTGACTGAGGGCTCTGGATTTTAAATGCAATTGCAGTTTAGAGGAGGGGAACAGCCCCAAATGCTAGAAAGGGAGTCACAGCTTTTGCAGAAGAGGAGGACCGACCCAGCTGGCAGCAGAATGTTGCTGTGGTTAAAACGCTTGTGGGTAATGGAGAATTATCGGTTACGGGAAGCGGGGAGAGCATAAAGAAGTTTTATTGGTGGCAGGAGCTGAGTGTCATGATGCTCCTAAAATGCATCGATGGTTCTATAACACAGAGACCCTCAGCTCAAGGCTCTGGCCTTTCTGTCCTCCAAATTGAGGTTTGCCTTTGACTTAATGGAACAATTTTCTTCTGGTGCCACAAGAGCCATTTCATGCCAAGACGGATTGCAATGCACACTGGTCTTTTTCCATTTCATGTTGCAAATGGCAGCACAATTAGCCTCTAAATAAATGTCAATGCTTCTGTGGGAAGCTCTGAATGTGGAGCTGGAATATTAGAGCAAGGCAACGTTCTGACTGTGCCTTTTGTGCTTAGACACCCTGTATTTCCTTAGAACCATCAATACTGCTGAGTGCTCATTGAACATTTTTGATGCAATGTAGTTTAAAAGACAGAAAGACGATGGAGTTTGTTTTAAAGGTCTCCGTGTTTTAAGGTAAACACAGACCACCTCCGACCCAAAACAGTTGTGCCTGCTTCTGTGAGCTCATGACCTTTCGGTCATGACAAACTCCAGTTACATACAGAGACGTGGCCCCCACCCCACCCCACCCTTCAAGCTGAGTGAGGACAGATGTTATGGGTTGAATTGTGTCCCTCCAGAATTCATAGGTTAAAGTCCTAACTTCAGAATGTGACCTTGTTTGGAAATTGGGTCATTGCAGATGTAACTAGTTAAGATGAGGTCTTGACTTACTGGATGGTGGAGTAGGGTGGGCCCCTGATCTGGTATGACTAGTGTCCTTATAAAAAGGGGGAATTTGAACATGGACACACACATGGGGACAATGTCAAGTGAAGATGAAAGCAGACATCAGAGTGGTGCTTGATCTATAAGCCAAGGGACACCAAAGATCATCTATGGCCACACCACCCTGAATGCACCTGATCTCATCTGATCTCAGAAGCTAAGCAGGGTCGGGCCCGGTTAGTACTTGGATGGAAGGAACCCCAAAGATCACCCGCAAACCACCACAAGCCAGGGAAGGGAGGCCTGGAACAGATTTTCCCTCATGTCCTCAGGAGGAACCAACACTTCCAACCCCTTGATCTCAGGCTTCCAGCCTCCAGAACTGCGAGACAACACATTTCTGTTGTTTAAGCCACCCGGTCTGCAGTGCTTTGTTATGGCAGCCCTAGCGAACCAAGACAACAGATCAATAATAAAATTAGGTATCAATACAATTAAGTTGTTACATGTGTGGCCTTAGGGAAAATCTTTTCACTTCTGTAAAATGAAGAAGTTGGAGCAAGTGGTTAGTGAAATCCCTTGAAGGTAAAGTATCCTGTGATTCTATAAAATTCCGATATACTGATCAATCTAATGCCATTTTGTGGGTAACGCCTGGGGAATGAGAGCTGAGAAACAGCAGCTGCATCCAGGAGGGGCAAGCACAGCTGAAGCAGACCAGGTCTCAGTTTGGGAAGCCACAAAATCAAACCACCAAGTAACTAGGTGGAGCCTTACCCCACTGGGGACCTCAATGCTAAATGAGACTGGACCACGTGTGGGTCAGCAGGAGACGACTCAGGCCAGCAAAGACCCCAGGTTCCTCCCCCTGCAGCAGGGCTGCAGCAACGAAGGACAGAGAGTCCAGCTGGTGGAACAGTCTAGAAACAGTGGTTTAGGAGTCAGCCTAAAAGAGCCGGACTGAATTTCTGTCCTTTCGAGTTGGCAGTAAGCAAAAGGCAAGGAAGACCAACTCACAGACGAGGGTAGGCAGCCTTAGGGCTGTTCAGGAACATTTGTTGGAGGAAACCCTTGCTACATTGGAAGGTGGGAACCCAGAGTCATTGCAATTTGGGTATGAAAGGAAATGTGACTTCATGTTGCAGTCACTAGCAGGTGGCATGTGGGCACATGGGGTTGCACGTTCACCTCTGAACTGGACAGAGCAGGGGCCATGTCAGGCTATCCATTACCGTTTTCCCGGGTAGGTGCCTTGCACGTTGGAAGAGCTCGATTTGTTGCATGAAAGGAGGACAATGAAATTGTTTCAGCAATAGGGAAAACAATTAGCCAATTTATTAGTAGCATTTAGGGCCATGTTACCCTTCTAGATGCAACTTTAATTAGCTGTTTATTAGAATTAATTTTTGTCAGTATTACATTGATTGCATTATTTAGTGCCTCTTGGCAAAGGATAATGTGTATGACCACAAAGGCTAGTTTAGCAATTCAAGGATATGACTTGGACAGGCAGAGTTAAGTTTCCCCATGCTGTCGGTCAACAAATATCAGCCAGTTCTCTGATGGGTGCAAGGTGTGTGCTAGACACTTGTCATCAAGGTGCATGGTCACATGCCAATGCTTATTCTTCAGAATAATACAGGAATAGAATCCTATGATCCCAGATCAGCCCTGCTATTCTTTGTTTTTGTACTCAGGCTTTCTCCTTTTCCAGGGATGTTCTGCCTTATTAAACATCTCTCAACCTTTAAGACCTATCTCTCAAATTATCTTATCTACCCATTTCCCCCAGATCTGATGAATGAGGGCATCTCTTCCTTTGTATACCCATAACTCATCACAAGTCTCTCATGGAACTGAGATTCTACAGTGTATTTTAGCTAATGACCGTCCTCTCGTTCTCACTAAAGTACGTGTTCCCTGATGTACAGGGATGAAGAGGGTCCCCCAAAGTTTATGTCTACCTGGAACCTTAGAATAGGTGACCTGATTTGGAAATAAGGTCTTGGCAGATAATTAAATATCTCAAGATGAGATCATCCTGGATTTAGGGTGGGCTATATAGCCTGATGTTTTTATAAGAGAAAGGAGGCAGAGATTTGGACAGAGAGAGACAGAGAGAAGGCGGCCATGTGAAGATGGAGGCAGAAATCAGTTACACAGTCACAAGCCAAGGGACACCAGAAGCCACCAGAAGCCTAAGTAACCAGAGGCAAAGGCCTGGCTGACACCTTGATTTCAGATTTCTGGACTTCAGAACTGCATGAGAATAAATTTCCATTGTTTTAAGCCACCAAGTTTGTGGTAATTTGTTGTGGCCACCCTAGGGAACTAACATGCCTGAGTATAATCCATAATCCATGACTTACCTTTGTATCTCCTCAAACTTGCTCACAAGGGTTTGTGAAAATACTGTTACTATGTTGCAAGTCATTCATCTCAGCTGTTCTTTAACCATAATGGCTAAAGAAGCACTTGTGAAAAAAAAAAATCAAGGACCAAACCAAATCAAATTATATTAATTAGTTATGTTGTCTCTGATGTGTGTCCTGGGAGATACACGTGACTGTTGTGTGCAAAGGAACCAAGCACGACTCCTCGGATCTGGGTGTGAGCGGTTGTCCTGCTGATACGAACATCTGAGTGAGGCCCCTGACTGCCAGGAAGAGCCCAATTCTCACAGACCTCCAGAAGAATCTAGACCCACTCACTGTGGCCCTGCATTACACAGAGAAACTGAAGTTTCTAGATTACTAGTTGCCCCCTTGAAGGGCACGAGGACAAGTAGTGTTTTGCCAAATGTCACATGAAACATACGCAGGAATTTGGAGCCAAGGATGACCTTATGTTCAAGCAGAATACATTTTGTCACAATTTGGAGATACCTGCCAGCAGGCATAGCGGTTGGAAGGTCGGGGTTGGAAGGTCAGGGTTGGAAGGTCAGGGTTGGAAGGTCAGGGTTGGAAGGTCAGGTTTAGATATTCATTTCTTTGGGTTAAGCATTGACTCTTCGCTCCACCTGTTTTTCATGCATAAGCACCTTAGGGAGATCTGCTCAGAAACCCCCTGATTTCTTAGTGGTTCTTGATTTAACAAATAATACCTGTAATAGCTAATATATCTGGAGTGCCTACGCATGCCCACAACTGTCTGTATCAGCACCTTATATGCATTAGATCATTGAATTCTCACAGAACCTTGTAAATTGAAACCCCCATTTTACAGATGAGAAAACTTGAGCCCAGACAGGTGAAATAACTTGCTCAAGGTCAGACAGCCAGTCAGTCATGGTGGATCTCAAGCCCATGTCTGGTTAGAACATGGGGAGGCCAGATGCACCCTTCCAGGGCATGTTCTTTCTACCATTTTGTACATTCTGATTTAAATGTTCTATTGTTTGAAAGGGAAGAATTGTTGGGGAAAAAAACCAAAAACAAGATGAAGGTGAAAAGAAGCCAACCACCCCTGGGTAGGTCAATGATGCTAAAGCCCATCCCTGGCTGAGTTATCCTGGGGTAGGGGTGGGGGGCGCTAGGCTGCAGCCGCAGATGGAAGTCCAGGGGGGCTGTGCCATGTCTGGCTCTCACTCCAGCAAACACCAGGCTTGGTGAGTCGCCCAGCACCTTCCGCTCCTCCAGGGGCCGGATCATGAGCAGCAGGTCTCCCTGGGTGGTAAGATGTATGCCAACTGATGATATCAGGCCTCAGGAGTTGTTAAACGACCATGATGTCAAGCTGTCAGGGGCCACATTCCCTTTGTCCAATCCAGTGAAAAGCCGTTGTTCTCATACATGGAAACTCAGGCGTGCCCACAGGAGCAGTTCTCCTAGTGTGACTCATAGACAAGCAACAGTCTGCAAGGAGTCTCAGGGTGGCCACTCACTGATTTCTCATAGAATAGTGAGGCTGTCTCATCGTTCTGCATCATCAACATCTTTCTAACTCCTGCATCGCCCCCGTGGACAAATACATCCGGCTTGAAACAGCTCTCATCGTACAAACAAAAACAAAGCAAAGACTTTATCTTGATCTTATATTCCCATACAGCCATGGCCCATCTCTCTGCTTCCCTTTATAGCAAAACTTGTGAAAAGTTGTAGGTTATTGACATCTTTATTTCCTCACCTTCCAGTCTCTCCCAACCAGCTTCCCTGCCCTCAGCTCTATTGACATGGGACCACTGATCTCCACGTGCATCCAGAGGTCAGTTCTCTGTTCCATCTTCGGGAAACTTCCGGCAGCTATAGACTCCTCTCTTTCTATCACACCCTACATTCAATGAGCCAGTCCTATTGGCTCTAACTTCAAATTATACCCTAAATCTAATTATGTCTCACCACATCCACTGCCACAGCCCTAATCCAAGTCATTGTCACCTCCTGCCTGGGCCATAGCAAGAATTCCTATCCTGGGTTTCCACATTTGCCCTGCCATGGTGCATTCCCAACCCAGCAGACAAAATAATCTCTCAAATGTGCAAATCTTCCATACCTTTCCCTTGTGTAAATCCTGCTAATGGCTCGTAATCACATTACAGAATAAGACTTAGGCAACTTGGCCCACCTAGGCGACCCTACGTGATCTGCCCCCTGTCCCTCCTGCCTCCATGCTCTGCTTGTTCACTGTGCTCTGTCACACTGGCTGTCCTCTAGCCAGTAGGTGTTCTTGGCTTGTTCCTGCTTCAGGGTCTTTGCACTTGCTGTTCCTTCAGCCCAGAATGCTAGATCTCAGCACAATTAACTCTGCACCATTCACGTCTGGGCTGCAGTGTCATCTCCTAAGAAAGGACTTCCCTGACACATAGTTTCAAGTAGCCCCCAAACCCACTCTGTCTCTGTCTCATCACAGTTTTTTTTTTCTTCCTCCATGTAACACTCTGCACCTGAACTGATCTTTTTATTTATTGTATTTACGGTTTATTTTTTTGTCTCCTTGCACTAGAGCCTGTGACAGCAATCTTCTCTATTGATTCCCTAACTCACTGCTATTTCCCTAACTCACACGAATGCCTGTCTCATATCAAATGCTCAATACATATGTGTCGTGTGAGTAAATGTTCCCGTTATGAGGAGTCCCAGTACTGTATTTCTGTTTCTGGTCTGAAACAACAGGGTTTCCCAACCTGGCAGCTCAGGAGAATTACCTAGACCTAGTTTAAATAATGCAGATCCTAATCTTTCCATTCACTCTGAAGAAAAGTGTTGAAGTGGCCGAGGTAGAGGACAGGGGTTTAGCCTTCAGGCTAATGGAAGTCAGGTTAAGTGTTCTTGTGAGTTCTTTGTTCCATCAAAGTAAAAAATTTCAGAAACCACTAGATTGAGGTTGGGAGTAGGGGCGGCATGGGCCCGTCTGACTGTTGAAAGCCAAGGTCTGGTTTCACCCACTTTGGTAGCTACGTGATTCTGTGAATTACCAGGGCACCCACCTGTGAGTTCAAGGAAAACTCTACTTCACCATGTCCTTCAGCCTCGATATGCAGTACCCTGCTGTCCGATACAGTAGCCACGGTTTAAATCTGAATTCATAAAATTAAGGTATTTGAATTTGAATTAAATGTATTAAAATTAAATAAAATCAAGAATCCCAGCCAGGCGCGGTGGCTCATGCCTGTAATCCTAGCACTCTGGGAGGCCGGGGCAGGTGGATCGTTTGAGCTCAGGAGTTCGAGACCAGCCTGAGCAAGAGCAAGACCCCGTCTCTACTAAAAATAGAAAGAAATTATATGGACAGCTAAAAATATATATAGAAAAAATTAGCCGGGCATGGTGGCACATGCCTGTAGTCCCAGCTACTCGGGAGGCTGAGGCAGGAGGATCGCTTGAGCCCAGGAGTTTGAGGTTGCTGTGAGCTAGGCTGACGCCACGGCACTCTAGCCTGAGCAACAGAGTGAGACTCTGTCTCAAAAAAAAAAAAAAAAAAGAATCCCATTCTTCAGTCTCATTCTTGAAGTCTTCAGCCACATCTCAAGTACTCACTAACTGCGTTGGCTAGCGGCCACGGTGTCAGGCGGTGCGTTTCCACCACTGCGGAAAGTTCCAGAGCTGGGCAGAGCTGGTCTAGCGAATGGGTTCCTGGGATGGTCAGGGCATCCGCACTGCTGTTGTTATTGCTTTAAGTGCCAGACTTGTCAATCATACATGGAATTACAGCTCTACCCTGGTGAAGCAATGGGTCTCTGGAAGCCTGGGAATTTCAGCTGAGCAGGCGAAGGGCTGATGAAAACAGCTTGTAAAAGCATTTGCCAGCAGACCTGCCCACACACAGAGGAGAGGCGCGTTTCCAGAGACCTGCCATTGCTGCCTCCGAGGACGGGGGGAAGCATGGCTGTGGGCCAGGAGGGGCTCTTCTCTTCATTTGCTCTCCTTGAACTCTGAATCCAAGGTCACTCATGGGAATATCACCAGGATTTGTTTATTGGGTTTACATTCTATATCCCCAGTGAGATTGTCAGTCACTTAAAAGGCAGGAGAAATGACTTACTTTCTTATATTATCTCCTCCTCAACATTTCACACCCAGATGATAAACAAACACTAACACTTAGTCCTAATTGCATTATAATTAGTTCTGTAAATGCATCTGTTTGTCTGCTCCTGAAGTTTCAAGGGCAAGGATTATCTCTTATTCCCTTCCCTGTAGCACCTCATACTATGCCTGATGCGTAATTGTTTCTATACAAATATCCATTAGATTGGATGGATGGATGGATGGATGGATGGATGGATGGTTGAACTCAGACCCACCCTGATGGAAGATCTCATGTTTCAGTGTTATCTCACCATTTCTAGTGACACATGATTTCTCATCTCGAAACTTCACAGAGGAATTTGGCACTATTCTCTCTTTTGAAAGTAAGAAGACATATTTTCCAACTCGACCGTGAGTGGATGAATGAGTGAAAGCTTTTCCAGTGTCATCAGAGCATTCTCAGAAAAACTTTCCTTTGCTTTCTCTCTGGCAGAAAGCCCAGCTGGGAAAAGAGCAAACCTAGCTCGACAGGAAAACATGACAATAGGAAAATTTCACCAGAAATTGTGTACATGTTATGTGAAACATTCAGGTTCCTGGAGTATTTTTGGTTGCCCTTTTAAGACCCCAATCTAGAGTCATAGACTCTAGATCTTCTCTCACCACATCTTGCCTTTGAGTGACAGAAGATTGAGACTGCATGTCACACAGCAGGGAGGAACACGAGATCACAAAGCTATGCCCAGGCCAGCTCCTAGCCACGTGACAAGGGAGGCAAGTGTGTCAGGGGCATATTTGTTATGTCCTCATGTATGTCCATGTCCATGAGATTGAGACACTAATTAGAAATCCAATAATACTTATTCGAGACAACATGAGCCGACTGCTTCCCTCCCCTAGCAAACTTTCTCGTGTTAAATTGTCAATTATGTAAGTATTGGTTGGTTTTTCTTTCTTGTAATTATTTTCTAATTATAAAAATAACTCACATACATTATAGAAAGGTATGAAAACAACTAAAAATGCTTGTGATCTTACTACCCTAAGTTAATTGCTGTATATATTTTAGTGTATTTCTTTCTTGTCCTTTTCCTATGCATATATAATGCAAATGGGTATGCATATCTTTTCTGGAATAATTAGAATCACATTATTCATATTTTATTGTTATTTGTATTTTCTATTTAGCATTGTATTATTATGAATATATCCCTATGTCATTAAATACTTTTCAAATCAACAAGGTATACATAAAATAATCCCTCTCCCTTGCCCTAAAGTGTATAAGTAAGATATAACTGAAGTATTATTTAGAGGGAAATGTATCCTTTTAAATATTTATGCTAAGGAAGAAGAAAGACTAAAAAGTTAATGAGTTAAACATCTCATTTAAGAAGTTCAAAGAGGATTAACAGACAGTTCTAAACAAGAAATTAAACTACAATCATGAGCACAGAAATGTTTTTCTTCTCATCAGACTCCTTTATCAAATACTTTGCAGCATGATTTCTGGTAATTATCATTTTCTTACAGCAAATTCAAGTTTTAATCTGCTACCACTTCCCTTAGGCCCAAAGGACTCCCGTGAACACTTTCTGTAGCGCAGTTCTGCTTGAACAACTTCTCTTAGCTTTTGTGTATCTCAAAGAGTCCTTATTTCACCGTTATTTTAAAGTCTGTTTTCACTCAATGTCGAATACTAGGTTGAAAGGGTTTTTATTTTTCCTTCAGCGTTTTAAAGGTTTTATTCCTTGGTCTTTTGGCCCCCTTTATTTCTAATAAGTTAGAAATTATTTTTAACTTTCATTTTCCCATATCTAATGTACCTTTTCTTTTTGGCTGATTTCTGTGTTTTCTATTCATTTTTGGTTTTTAGCAGTTTCACTATGATGAGCCTAGGTGTGGTTCTCTTTCTGTGTTTCCTGCTTGGGATTCACTGAATTTCTTAAACCCAAAAGTTTAGTGTTTTTCATCAACTTTTGGGAAGTTTGGGGCTGTTAATTTTTCAAATGTCCTTTTCCTCCATTGTTACTCTCTTCTCCTTTTACAACCCCTGTTGCATGTTAGACCATGTAATACTGTCCTACAGGTCCCTGAGGCTTTGATCACTTTTCTTCAATTATTTTTCTGTTTATCAGATTGGATAACTTCTATTGACCTATCATCTCTAATAAGCCCATTTAGTGAATTTTTACTTCAGGTTACTATACACTTTTTTAATAGTTTCCATTTCTCTAGTGATATTCCACAGTTGTTCATTCATTAAATATATATCTTTCTTTAATTCTTTGGACTTCCCCCTTTAATTCTTTGACCATTTTTATAATAACTGATTTAAAGCCTTTTGCTGCTAAATCCAACACTTGGGCCATCTCAGTTTCTATTGAGTGCTTTTTCTCTTGACTGTCAATTACATTTTCCTGTTTCTTTGAAAGCCTAGCAGGTTTTTAATTGAATATCAGACATTGTAGGTAATATATTGTAGAGAGTCTGGATTCCACTATCTTCCTCTAAATAATGTTGACTTTTGTTTCAGCAAGCAATTCAACTATCTGATCACCTTAAACATGTGTATGTTTGATTTTATGCTTTCTTGTTACAAATAAGTAAAAAGCCAAAAGCATTTCACAAGTCCTCCTAACCTATGGGACTCGATCTCCAAATTATCTCCCATGATGATCTTATTAGGACTCGGTTTTAGGCTTTTTTAGAGTGGGTCTAGAGTAGGTTGTATTAGAGTGACTATTTAAATTTTAGTGAATTAAAGGTAATTAAAATTAAACATGTAGTTATTCAGTTGCAAAAGTTGAATTTCAAGTGTGTTCAATAGCCATAAGGCTCAATGGCTACCAAATGGAAATTGAGCAACTATAGAACATTTCTGATATCATAGAAAACTCTATTGGTCAGCAATGCTCTATGGCAGAGGCCAGCCACTTTTGCTTTATGGGCCCTACAGGTTTGTCACATCTACCAATTGTGGCATGAAAGCACCACAGACAATATGAGCATGGCTGTGTTTCAATAAAAGTTCATTGCAAAAATGGGCAATAGCTGCATTTGGCCCATAGACTGTATGTTTAGAGCAGGGCTCAGCAAACTGTAACCTGAAGGCCACATTTAGCCTACTATCTTGTTTTTCTGTTTTTTTTTTTTTTTGAACGGCTTTATTGAGATGTAATGTACATACCATATAATTGACCCAGACAGCTTGGTGGGTTTTGGTAAATTCACAGAGTTGTGCAAATATCACCACGTCTAACACTCTTGTTTTTGCAAATAAAGTTTTATCGAAACCCAGCTTTATTCATTTGTTTATGTCTTAATCTATGGCTGCAGTCGTGCTTTGATGGCAGAGTTGGGTAGCTGTAGCAGAGACTAGATGGCCTTCAAAGTCTAAAATTTTACCATCTGAGTTTTTTTTTTTTTTCTTTTTGAGACACAGTCTTGCTTTGTTGCCCCAGCTAGAGTGTAGTCGTGTTGTCATAGCTCACAGCAACCTCAAACTCCTGGGCTCAAGCTAAACTCCTGCCTCAGCCTCCCGAGTAGCTGGGACTACAGGTGTGTACCATGATGCCCTGCTAATTGTTTTTTTCTATTTTTAGTAGAGATGAGATCTCGCTGTTGCTCAGGCTGGTTTTGAACTCTTGAGCTCAACCGATCCTCCCGCCTCAGCATCCCAGAGTGCTAGGATTACAGGCATGAGCCACTGCACCCAGCCCATCTGACTCTTTAGAGAAAGTGTTTGCTCTAGAACATTGTTTTTACTCTTAAGGCACAAGCTTTCTGGTGTTTTACCTGGACTCTAGGGGTGTTCGTGGGGTACTAAGATCTCTCCTCTCTGCCAGGGTCAGAACTCTAATATCCACAACACCACCTGGTCTCTCATGTCATTGTTTCTCCTTCAGTCTATGGCAGCTGAGCCTTGGGTGTTGTCCATTGTGTGTCCAGCACAACCCTCAGCCACAGACTTGCAAGGACCCTGCTACAAATGTCTGGAGCCTTTCTCTGCCCGGCTTCCTCTTGTGTGATGCATTGATCCAATTCTGTATATCTTCCTTGATTTTTAAAATATATTTGTTCAGTCACTAAAAGAAGGATTTGAAAGTCTCCCAAGATGATGTCTATTTCTCTTTATCGGTCTCTTTAATTTTGTTTTTATGTATTTTGAGACTGTGTTGTTAGGCACCAATTACTTTAAACTGGTTGTATTTTTCTATTGAACTAAAACTTCTGTCATTGCCTAGAGAGCCTCTTGATCTCTGCAAAAGGGTTTTTGCCTTAAAATCTAGTAACAGAGTTACGCTCCTTTCTTTCACTTGGATGTGTCTGTCGCGTCTTTTCCCATCCTGTGCTTTGAACCTTTTGATCCTTGAGTTTTAGATGTGTCCCTCGGAAAAGAGCATTTAACTAGATGCTTTAAATTCTGTCTGGCAATCTTTGCTTTTTAATGGAGGCATTTAATCTGTGTTCATGTAAATGTAGTCACTGAACTATTTTACTTCTGTATCTTATTTCGTGTTTTATAACCATCCTATATTCGCTATCTTTCTTTCTCCCCCCTCACCTTTTTTTTTTTGGCTTTTGATTCTGTTGTTATTTCTCTCTACTACTTAGAAAGTTATATATCTAATTCTCTTCTCCTAGAACCCATGCTAGAGTGTTCACAAGTTTACATAACCTTCTCATAGTCTGAATTTAATTAATTGGTTTACCCTCCTTTGCATTACACGGACCTTAGAACATTTTAACCCTCTTACTCCTCCCAGTTTATATGCTATTTTTGCCTTGTATTTTATTTTTATCCTTTTACCCACAAAAGTTTATTATCATTGTTTTGTACAGTCAATGTTTTTTACATTTGCTCATATATTTGCCACTCTCTTGTCTCACCATGCTATCTAACATCTCCACCTTTTTAACTTGGATTACTTTCCTCTGCTTAACACAAGCCCTTAGGATTTCCTTTAACTACAATCTGTTTTTCCTCCCTTTAAAATTTCTTTACTTTCCTTTTTTTTTTTTTTTTTTGAGAAAGCGTATGGCTCTGTCACCTGGGCTGGAGTTCAGTGACGTGATCATAGTTCACAGCAACCTCAAACTCCTGGGCTCAAGCGATCCTCCTGCCTCAGCCTCCTGAGTAGCTGGGACAACTGGTGTGCATCACCACACCCGGCTAATTTTTCTATTTTTAGTAGAGATGGGGCCTCACTCTTGCTCAGGCTGGTCTCAAACTCCTGACCTCGAGCGATCCACCCACCTCGGCCTCCCAGAGTGCTGGGATTACAGGCGTGAGCCACCACACCTGGCCTGCTTTCACTCTTACTTTTGAAAGATATCTTCCCTGCATACACAGTTTTAGGTTGATGGTTAATTTCTCTCAGCATATTAAAGATATTGTTCTACTATTATCTAGCTTCTATGGTTGCTGTCAAGAAGTCAATTTAATTGTCATTCCTTTGTAAGTAATCTATCTATTCTGAAGTTTTATTAAGCTGTATCTGGGTGTATATTTCCTTTTTTCTTTTTTAAATCCTACTTGGTTTTTTTGGGATTCCTGAATCTGAGGATTGGAGCCTAATCAATTCTGAAAATTACTCTTTATCTTTTTCTCTCACTGGATTGTATAATAGATAAATGACTGGTCTGTCTTCCAGTTTTCTAATTCTTTCTTCAGCTGTGTTAATCTTCTGTTAGACCACCCATGGAGGTTTACAAAAACTTTCAGCTATAATATTTTTCATTTCTAGGAGTTTTAGTTGTATCTTTTCCCAAATCTCCCTGATAACTTCTATAATTTTTGTTCTTAACTTATATTTATAGACCCTATTATGACCTGAATTGTGTATACCCTCAAAATTCATATATTGAAGTCCTAACCCCAAGTACATCACAACGTGACTGCATTTGGAGATAGGGCCTTTAAAGAAGTTATCAAGGTTAAATAAGGTCATTAGGGTGGCTCTGATCCAATATAACTGGTCTTCCTACAAGCAAAGGATATTAGGACACAAACACACACAGAAGAAAGACCGTGTGAAGGCAGAGAGAAAAGACAGCCATTTACAAGCCAAGGAGAGAGGCCTCAGAAGAAACCAACCCTGCCAACGCCTTGATCTTGGGTTTCTAGCCTCCAGAGCTGTAAGAAAATAAATTTCTATTGTTTAAGCCACACAGTGTGTGGTACTTCGTTATGGCAGCCCTAGCAAACTAATACAGATCCCTCTATTTTTTTCCTTTAAACATAATTCAGAATACTTGTTATATATCCTTTGGCTGATAATCCAATATCCGAAACCTTCTGGAAGCTGAATCTGTTTGTTCTTCCAGCTGTGTTATGCTTACGGAGCCCAGTATCTTTGTGAGTTTTGTGATCTGTGTTGGTGAGCTCGTAGGTTTTGAAAGTTCTATCAGTGGGAATTCTTTGAAACAAATCTGAAAGGATTTGCTTTTCTTAGTGCCGTGAGCCTAGGGCTACTTCCAACCCAGCGGCCTCCTACGTTAATTCTCAGCTTGAGTTTTTTCAGACTACCCAGGTAGGGTGACTTGAAGTTGGAAAATTGTTCAATGGCCTTGTGTTTTTGACTAATCAAGGCGGATACTTTGTTCCCTTACCCAAGTACTAAGGTTGGAGAAAGGCAATTTTCCTTGATGTCCAGGGTAGTAGCCGTGGGGGTTAGTAGTAGTTATGGGGGGGGAGTGAGCATATATCTAACTCATGCTCACACTGAAGATATAAACCATTAGAGTCCAGTTTTCTGTGTGAAGATCTATTAGATTCTGTACTTTGTGAAGTCCCTAGGGTTTTTCTCTTGTGGCCTGGCCACTGAAGTTTAACAAATGTCCTCAGGATGAAAGTCAGATTTAGTGTTTCAAAGATAGTGCTAGAAGAAGGGGTAATGTTTAACCCAGATTCTCTGTCAATTCTTGAGAAAGGCCAGGCTGGCCTACCTTGGGAAACCTTTGATGTTGCTCTTCTCTCTACCTGCTACAGCTAGATAAAGCTTCCCTTTTAAAAGAGCTAGGTCTAGGAAGGAAGCATTTTCTGGAGGTTGGTTCTAGATGCCCCAGTGACTTATGTAGAAAAAAGCCCTTATCCATTCCATGGCTGTCCTGGGCCTGAGCTCCCACCCCTCCATGTGCATGGGGTGTTTTAGAGATCATGTATTCCTACTATCATCTCTCTGATCACTCTGTCTCCATTTCCTACACACTTCTTTGAAAAAAAAAAAAATAGAAGAGCCATCTGCCTTGGAAGATATCCTGGCTCCACTCTCCTTTGTCAGAAAGTGCTAGAAATAGAAGCCAAATTCAAATACCCTACATCACCCAAAGCTGCATGGAGACAGGGCCAGGGTTCTTGCCTCTGCATCCCCAAGGATAGCCTGCCAACCCTCATTTCAGGAGTGTATTTTATTGCTAAAGCCTGAGCCCGGCTATGAAGTGGATCTCTGGCTAGGAGGCATTTTGAAGCATCATAACATGAGGCAGGTGGCCGAAAAGGGTGTACAAACTCACCTGGCACTGCCTTCGGCTTCCCTGAATGCGGAGTTGGCCTCACTCTCCAAGCTGCTCTCTGGAAACCCCGTAGCGTGCAAGACAAGGTGAAAAAAGGCCATAAACCTTGATGAGTTAGTGGGCCTCAAGCGAAAATCTGGCTGAGGGATATTCTACCCCATCTGCTTATTTTCCAGTTTTATATAAAGCCTCCAATGTGATTTCTGATTCATTCTTGATTCTCTTTCTTTGGAGTTCGTCTTGTCCAGGGAAGCCATAGAAACCGCATGACCCAAAGACTCAGGGCCCCTCCCAGTCGAGGTCTCTGCTGACCTAAGCAATTTTGCAGGTGGAAAAAAAAAGAGTCTAGACAGTGGCTTATTGACACATCTATTAACCTTCTGCACTGGCTGCTGTTGCCAGTCCTCCTTAGACAGCCTTAGGCCATAACAAGAGAAGCTAAACACATTTTCAAATTCAGGTCAGGTCTGCAAAGGGCTGGGTGTCTGGGCATCCTCCTTAGACAAGGGCAGAAGGCCGCCCTCGGTCTGTTTCCAGGCTGCCCAAGCCCATGTTTTCAACAGCATAAATCTGGCCCCGTAAACTCTCCTTGCCTGATGGAAGGCGAAAGGCATAAAGGCTGAATAGTATTTAGGAGATGAAAGATCAGTTCAGGCTTAGGAAAATGTTTACGCCAAAAGAATTTTTTTCTATCGGTGAAAGTGGTCACTTGGAAACCAAGGTTCAGCTCGGCTGAGCTGCAGTTTGATATGAGTTGCATGGGTCTAACACACTTTACTCTTCAAAAAATGAACCACCGACACATCCGATAACAGATGATGGGATAAAACGCTGTCACCTTCCCTTCTGAAACCCACGGAAAATCATATCTACAGCCCCTAAACCATTCTAAGGAATGTTTGGATCTGATGGAGTGAGAGTAACAAGAGCAAGAAATACCAAGAGTCAGACCAGTGCTTGACACTCCGTAACGAGGGACCCAATGAATGAACGAAACACGAACTCTCTAGATCTAAAGCAGGACGTTAACATCCCTGAAAGTTAGTCAAAGGATTCTATGAAACCCAACCAGATGTGCTACACTTGGAACGATTAAGTTTAAATTCCTGGAGAGGAAACAAGAGGAAAAAAACCATTTCTCTAGTGATATTCTAAAGTTTATCGTTTTGGAATAGCAGGGTGTGTGCGGATATCATGGGAAGAAACTCTAGGACAGCCTCCCCATGTGTTCTAAGACTCTCCTTTCCCAGCCCCGTTTGCTGCAAAAGAGAGGAAAGCCAAAAACTTAAAGTAGGGAGGTCTTCAGAGCAGAGAACTCAGCACATTTGTGCAGAAAACCTAGACAATAATAATTATGAATAAATCTGAAAGCTATGCTTCATACCTTAAGGACATGATTAAAGCAATGCTTAGAAGAAAATTATTAGGCTTGAGCACTTAGCACCAATAAATAAAAATAATCTAAATAATGTGCTAATTATTCAACTCGGGAAGTTTGTAAAAGAACACAAGATAATTATAAAAAGTAAAAGGAAGAAACAGACGATGGTGAGAGTTGAAACGAATAAATTAAAAAATGAACATTTGGCAGACAAATAAGTGAATCCAAGTCCTGGTACTTTTAAATAAAATAGATACACCATTAATATCTTAAACAAAAAATGAGTGGCAAAATACAAATGCATAAAATTAGAAAGGAGAATGAGAGAAATGACACAAAAACAGAACATTTTTTTCTAAAAACTATGCAAATAAATGTGAAAACCTAAGGAATTATCATACATGAAGTTGAGAAATTGACTAAATACCAGACCCAGGTGTTAATAATTTCACATATAAAATTTTAAATTTTTAAGAAATAGACCATTCTAATACTTTTAACACCTTTCTAAAGAAAAGCAACACTTCCAAAGTTTTTTAATAAAGCCAGCATAATACCAATACCAAAACTCAACAGTGATGCCATAGCATGTGCACACGGAACTCACAAAAACAGCAAAACAGTTTTACTAAGTCTAGTGCAAAAATCTTTAAAATATATTGATACTTTAGTTAGGATCATTATTATTACTATTATTATTATTTTGTAACTGACACACATTCTAACAGCTCCTTGACCAAAGAGGAAAAAGTAGCTCTATTATAAAAGAAAAATAATTAAAATATTTCAACAATACAAACGAGCATGATGAGAAAACTGAGTTTTGATCACAGTCTTTGGATCAAGCTGAGAGTTGGAACCACCACATAAAACAGGATTAAGTCAGAATCAAGTCTGGGCGCGATGTCTCAGGCCTGTAATCCCAGCACTTTGGGAGGCCGAGGTGGAAGGATGGCTTGAGGCCAGGAGTTCAAGACCAACCTGGGCAACATAGCAAGACCCCATCTCTACAAAAAATAGAAAAAAATGATCCAGGCGTGGTAGTGCAAGCCTATAGTCCCAGCTCCTCAGGAGGCTGAGGCAGGAAGATTGCATGAGCCCAGGAGTTTGAGGCAGCAGTGAGCTATGATCGTACCACTGCACTGCAGCCTGGGTGACAGAGTAAGACCTTGTCTCTAAATTAAAAAAAAAAAAAAGTGAAAATCAGGACGTGGACTGCAGATAACTGAGTTTTCCACGTCAGAGACTAGCTAGAGCCAGAAATTGCTCATAGACATTGGCTTTATTTTTTCCAATCACATGTGAATTTCTTTTTGTGAAAATGAATGTTCTGTCTCGGCAAGTTATTTCAAAATGATGAGATGAGTCTGTGAATGACGTTCCACTTTCTGTCTGAAATTCCAGCAGGCTCCAAAGACAGCCCTTGAGCGGGCTGGCCAGGGGAGAGGAGAGAGGAGGATACGAGGTGCTAGGAGGGGAGAGGGGGCGAGGCAGGTTATGCTCTTTAGAAGAATAAAAATGGAGACTGAAGGGAAGTGAAGATGGCAGTGAAGAAAAGGGCTCTGACACCCCTGGAGGGGAACAGATTAGTGACATCGGTCATAAGAAACCCAGTCATGCCTGCTCGTGGCTGGCGAGCCCTACACCAGGGAGAGATTAGCGCTGAAGTCATTAAAAAGTCTCCGTGCTCTGCTTAATCCTCTTGGGCAGACAGGCCGTTCTCCCCAGGCCTGGGAGAGAGGCTCGTGCTGATTCTGGAAATGCCAGCGGACTTTGGAAATTAGACCTGGTGTCCGCCATGACGGGGACGAAGTGTGTGAGTCGCTTTGTGAGGTGTGGAGACCCAATCTGCTGATGGTGTATAAGTCTTCCATTCAATCCCAGCCAAGTTCCAAGTGATGTAGGAAGAAAAAAAAAATCTTCAGGATAGGTAGTAAGTGTGGCTTCCTAAGAGCCAGGAAAGAACAACAGCTGGAACCGTAACCCGGCCAGGCCCCTGAGGGTACATGGAGGAGAAGTGGTTCTAGTTCATGACCTCTGGGTTTTGAGATTGAAATTGGCCTTTTGAAGGAAATAGGCCAGAAGCTAGAGACTCCCAGAGAAGTCCCTGTGCCCTGAGCTTTCCAGAGGGATTCTTGTCTCCTCTCGATGAGTCACAACTGGCTGGGTTGTCAAATTTCAGAGAATGGGTTGAGAGTCAGTCTGGACCCGAGACAAGAATTGCAGTTGATAGAATACATTAAGATCTTCCTCCGAGTAATTTCTTTCCTAACTGGCTGTGGGAAGAAGAGACAGAGGTCAGCATTTAATTGGGTTGGGATCTCAAAGGCTCTGAGATGCGTTGATTTCTTTCATACGAGTGGGCTCACTTGTAACTAAGGGGGATTTATTATCCAAATTATATAAGGTCTGTGTTTTGGATTTGTCACCGGAGAAGGTATAAAACAGTGCCACCTGTCAGAAATACAGTGCCTCCTAGGGAGTTTTAAATTTTTTGAGTAGACACATTAAAAAAAAGTAAAAGAAAAACAGAAGAAACCAATTTTAATAATATATTTCACTTAGCCAGAATATCATTATGCTAATAGGTAATTAATATAAGAGCCTACTAAGGAGATGTTTTACATTATTTCTTTTTCTGTGTTAAATCTTCAAAATTCAGCACATCTCAATTCAGAGCAGCCCCTCTTGAAGGGCTTAATAGCTACGTGGGGCTGGCGGCTGCTGCATAAGACAGTGGCATATTGGACACACAGGATTGTACCACGTGATCCCTGCCCTCTGGGAGCTTATGAACTTGCGCCGTTCCCCTGTATTCAGTGAGGTGGAGAGACCTACCTCTCCCACTGGAGAAGGCTGGGAGCCTCTCTAGGGTTTGCTGCTAACAACTAGCACCGGGTGGGTTTGACACAGCTCCCTCCTCTTCCCAGGTCTGGTTAACTCACAACTCTGCCACCCAACCAAACTGATCAACGAACTCCTGGCAGCTTGGCAAAACAGAAATCGCAAAACCTGTTGGGCCAACTCAAATTCACATACCTCCTCTTACAGGATTTGAAAGGTCTCCATTGCGCAAAGCTTTAGGGGGACAAAAGGAAGGAAGGAAGGAGGGAAGGAGGGATGGAGGGAGGGAGGGAAGGAGGGAGGGAGGGAGGGAGGGAAGGAGGGAGGGAGGGAGGGAGGGAGGAAGGAAACCAACACTCCAGGCAACCTCTGCAGTGGTTTAACACAAGAGCACACGTGAACACTTTCATCGCGACCAGGGCCAGTGCCAGGACTGGTGCAGACGCACCACTCTGGCCATTCCTGGAGGGAGGTTTGGTGACACCACCAAGGTTTAGGGGTGTAACTTCTAGAAGGGCCTCGGCCCTTTAAATGCAGCCAGCCTCTCCTGAGCCCCGAGCCAGGCTGCAGCTGGCACACCGGAGCTGTCACTAGCTCTGATGCCGGGTCTATGCGTTCAGCCAGTGCCAGCTGCCCCTTCATCCTCCAGACCCGCTGGGCCCAGGCTCTGATCTCTAGCTCAGCACCACAGCTTTTTGTATTCACTTCTAGATCCCTCCACATGCTCTTCTCTGATCACTGACCTTAGCTTCTTACTTCTATCTCTGCATGCCTTGCAGACTCTCAAGTGTGGGGAGGATTTGTGTCTGCCACGAGGACTCTGCCTCCCTAGCCAGGCTCGCCCAGGCCTTCCCTGCCCTCCGCTCCCCTCTCCCTGGCAGTAAGGAGACATTTGGGTGCAGTGAGGTCTGGGGCTAATCCTGCCCCCCAGGTCCCGGGAAGCCCCCATTGGAAGAGCCAAGTGTGGCTCTCGCAGTCCCGGCCTCAGCCCAGGCCTCCCTCCCTGAGTCATCCTTCTCTACTTCCAGCTCTCGCATCCTCTTCCCAAGTTTCCCCGGGCTGGTTGCCTCCTTCTGCATCCATAATGCGCCAGTGTCAGAACGCTCAACTCCTGTATCTGCAAATTCTCAAAATTCAGTTCCTAAAAACTAGTGCTGTCCACTTTCATTATTCCTTCCTTTCAAGAAATATTGATATTGCACAAATCTACGCAATGCGAGAGATTTTCTTTCTGTGGGAGCTGGGCACTGTATCAGATCGCTGAGTGATGACTTCCTGTGCAATCTATGCCCTGATGCCAGCACATGAATGGGGACAAATGCTTCCCAGGAGAGCTTCGACTGTTACGCAAATGCCCTGTTCTTGCTAATTTCCCTGTTCTCTAATAGCAAAAGCTCCACTGCTTTTGAATGCAAAGGTTCTGCCTGCACCGCGATCTGTAGCATGAGGATCGTACATACCCATTCCCTTGGGCTGTATGTCGTATGCTCAGCCTTCCGCTGTGATTTGGAGCAAGTGGTTTCTGCATATTTGGTTCAGGTTGCTCACCTGTTAGTAAAATAAAATGGAGGGAGGCATGAAAATGTCACTTGACAGATCTCGTCATCGGCCCTTTGAGTGCCAGTAAAGACTAACCCTAAGGCAGAAAGTGCAGATGCCAAACCGGACTTCTACCCAGCTAAGTCAGGTGTTAGCAGGCACTAGAAGAGCTCTTGCGATCGTGCACACCACGGACTGTCTTTACCATAACCTGGGGTGCATTTTGTTGTGGGGTCCCGTTGGAGGTAAGGGACCGAGAGAGACTAACGTGAATCGCAGGAATGAAAGGGACAGTTCAGACACACTGGTGCTTTTAGGGTGAGTGTTCTATCAGGATTTCCTGAGCATAAATATTAATCTGAGAGGAGGGTGAAAAGTTCTACTGTTACCTGCATTCCATAAAAATCCACTGGTTTTGGCTCCAGTTTTTGCTCAGCACCAACTAAAGAAACTTAAAAAAAACAGAAACCCTGAGACTTCCATTGTTCTGAGTCAGAGCTCTGACGCCGAAGTGTCCCTGCTGCCCGCTAGGGGGAGACTGTAACGCGACAACAGGACAGCAGCCGGGAGGGGCTGTGACCAGACTGAACTGGAACGAAACTTGGTTTTGTGCATGTGTATCTTCTACCTACACACGCACCTCTTATCTGTGTTTTGGCTTCGATAGGATGTTGTGGTTAGATTTCATTTTGGTGCCATCAGAGTGGATGTGACAGCTCCCATTGTGTCATCTAAAAACTTGGAACACGTTCTCAACAGCGCAGGGCATTTGGTTTTTCTCTTTCTACTGTCAAATCGTGCCCGTAATGTTCCCTTCTTTGAGGCCCCGAGCCGAGCCCCACATAAAGCCTGATGAGCTTCTTGCCCGTGAGTGGGGCTGGCTCGGGGTCCGTTTCACGAGCCCGCTGTCCCTCAGGGCTGGCTGCAAACCGTGCCCTGCTAATCCAGTGTGGCTGGCGCGGCTTGGCTGATGCCAGATCTGCTATGCACTTTTATCTCCTCGTCATGAAATAGAGTTAAGAAGAAATGGGATCATCCTTGCTTTTTGATTAATTTTTTTTTCTGGCTGAAAAAACAGTGAGTAAAATGTTTTCGTGTCTAGGGCAGCAGAAATGCTCTATTTCAGTGGTGGCAGGTGCTGAGTAGTCGTGGAAAGGGTGTCACTCTGGAGTCAGGGGCTGTGTTTGCAGGACATAGCACAGTGGCTGGCACATAATAGGTGCTCAACACACTCCTCGTCCCCTTTGGTCCAGAATCTTCTTTGTCCTCCGATCACTATTAAGGACAATCTCTCTCTAATTTTTTCCCCTCATATTATTTAACAGCCTGTTTTTCTGATCAGTGTGAGATAAGAAAACCTCCGTACAGCGAAATGGGAGGTGGAGAAATAAAGAAGAGAAAGCCATCTTTTAGGAATAGAGAAAGCAATGTCATTAAAATCAAAATGGATTAAAAGTGCTTCCCAAACCAGGTGGCCGACGGTTCACTGCCCCTGCCAAGCCCCAACTGCATTTCAGCGTGTGCACGACGCATCGCTGGACCCCAGGGGCTCCTTCATCCACTCTTGATTTAGGATTTTTTTTTGATACATAATATTTGTACATAGGTATGGGATATGTGTGATATTTTGTTACATGCATAAAATGTGTAATGACCAAGTCAGGATATTTGGGGTATCCGTCACCTCAAGCATTTACCACTTCAGTGTGTTAGGAACATTTCAAGTCCTCTCTTTTAGCTATGTTGAAATATACAACACCTTGTTAATGACAGTCATTCTACTCTGCTGTCAAACATTAGATCTTGTTCCTTCTAACTGTGTGTTTGCACCCATTAACCAACCTGTTCTTCATCCCTCCCACACCCACATCTTTCCCACCCTCTGATGTCTATCACTCTGCCCTCTACCTCCATGAGGTCAGCTTCGCTTAGCTCCATGTGAGTGCGTGCATGCAATAAAAATATGGAACGCTTCACGAATTGGTGTGCCATCCTTGCACAGCGGGGCATGCTAATCTTCTCTGTATCATTCCAATGTTAGTATATGTGTGGCCAGCGTGAATACTGATTTAGGATCTTTGACCTGATCCCCAAAAGATTGCAATGCTGTGGTAGATGATATTAAATCGAGGCTCTACTTCCATGGAACTAAATTATAATTGTACACACTTCCTTTAGAAGATCCCAGGATTTGATTAATAATTCCATGAGCATCTACATCCAAGATTTCTCCCTTCTTGGTGGCCTGGTTTACTGGTACCTGGCTGCAAAATCCCAACAAGAAGATAGATTTCAGTGAGAGATTAATTTCACTCTGCCTTCTTGGCTTCCCAGTTGGTATAAGACTTGCATTCCAATGGTAACGCGCTGCTGAGTGTGGTTAGGCCGTAGAGCTATATTACCTCAATTCAGCTACATTTTGGATAAGTAGGCTTTTGTGGGCTGGCCTGGGAACTTTGCCATTATGTATAATTTTGTAGCTGTGGGATATGAGGCCCAAATTCTAAATGACTGGCTTACCAACTTTTAGAATTTACCTGCTTGTAAATTGGGAACAATCTGTTCTTTTGTTAGTGGCCTGAACTTGAACTCTAATTCAGATAAGTAAGGGTATTTCTAAGTGGCAGGGTCCAAAGGAAATCTGTTTGCAAGAGGCACTGGTGCACCTCAGGAAGACAAGCAGGGGCACACTTGTTCTTAGATCATGAGACAAGGTCAGAGAGGGAGGTGACTCAGTAATGGATACTGCACTCCAGGTCAGCCCCTGGACAAAGGCCCATGTCATAAACAAAAGGACAGGCAGAAACATAGTGAGAAAATACCAAAAGCTGCAGCGCATTGGAAATGCTTTCTGCATCGGAAGGAGGACTATGACAGGGACATTAGTTTCCTTGGGGTGAGCAGAGCAAGAACCAGCGACATCAGCAGCATCTTTAACACAAGCATCCACGTTGAAGTTCCCCTGTGTTGCTGCCACTGTGAGCTGGAACAGGAAAGAGCGACCATGTCACTCTTAAAGCCATCAGGAGAGAGCAGCGAGCACAGGCCACACGTGGACCCTTCCAGGGTGGTTTGAGAGGATGTGAGGATCTGGAAATGTCAGATGAATGTATTGCGAGTGTTACCGTGACCGCGTGTTTTACCCCAAAACTGATACCGACAAAGAAACTTCTTTACAGTTAAAAAGAATGTTTTTGGAAAAAAAAAAAAATAAGTGTGTGTGTGTAAACCTAGCTGGATCCTGCCAGACACTAACATTGAGCTGCCCAGCGAGCAAGAAAAGAAAAAGGCACCTCGGATCCTCAAACAAGTGAGCCGGGCACCCACAACTGCTTTCCACCTGGACATGTGATCTTACCCCCGGCCTTCTCTCTCCAGCTCCAGAGCTCCCTTTTGTCTCCCCTTCTGGCTTTGAGTCCGGGTTCCTCTCTGACGCTGCATCTCCCTTCCACGGCCACCCGACTCAGCCGCTCAGTCTGTCTGCTGTCTCAAGCAGAATCTCCCAAAGGATTTCCACTAAATATAGCCCTGAGGGGTTTGTGCAAATAAATAATAGGTGTGTGCAAAGGAATAATGAAACAGTGCATAAAAATCAGAGGTTCTGCCTGTATTCTCGGTATCCGACCCTGCGCCTTGTACATAGAAAGTTCCTCATAAATACTTGCTATGTGAATAGATGGCCAAGTTTTAGAAACTCTGGTTAAACTGAAAAATAAATTTTTTTGATTACGGAACTTTAATTAGCCCTTAATATGTGAAAAAACATTGAGAATGAACCTGGACCTAGATCTCATGCCTTATATAGAAATTAACTCAAAATGGATCATGGATTTAAACGTAAAAGTAAAGTTATAAAACTTTTAGAAGAAAACATAAGTGAAAATCTTCAGGACCGAGGGCTAGATAAAAGGTTATTAGACATGACACCAAAATGAAATCCATAAAAAAAAAAAATTGGAGTTCGTTAAAGTGAAAGTTTTTTGTGTTGTGAAAAACACAGTTAAGCAAACGAAAAGACAACCTACAGCCTGGGAGAAAATATTTGCAAACCACCTATCTGACAAAGGACTAGAATCTAGAATATATAAAGAACCATTAAAACTCAACAGTTACAAAAAAACCCTAAACAATCTAGTTATAAAATAGGAAAAATCACAAACAGACATTTCACCAAGGAGGAGATATGGATGAAAATAAGAACATGAAAAAATATTCCACATCATTAGCCATTAGGGAAATGTAAATTTAAATTACAATGAGACATCACTACACACCTGTTAGAACAACTAAGAACAGCGATGATGCAAGAGAAGATGCAGAGAACTGGATTTCTCCTATATCCCTGGGGAAAATGTAAAATGGTACCTTGACTGTTTCTCATAAAACTAAACATGCAACTACCATACAACCAAGCAATTATATTCTTGGGCATTTATCCTGGAGAAATGAAAACTTGGGTTCATACAAAAACTTGTACACAAATGTTCATAACATCCTTACATATAATAGCCCCAAACTGGGACCAACTCAAATGTCCTTCAATGGTGAATGGTTAAATGATGACACAGTCTTACCATGAACTACTACTTACCAATTAAACGAACAAACTGTTGATACATGTGACAACCTGGACCAATCTTAAGGGCTTCATGCTTAGTAAAAAAAAGTCAGTCTCGGAAGGTTACATACTGTATGATTCCATCTGTATAACATTCTTGAAATGACAAAATTATAAAGATGAAGAACAGATCAGTAGTTTCCAGAGGACAGGGATGGGGCATGTGTAAATACAAAGGAGTGGTACCCTTTATGGTGATGTGGTTACACAAATCTACATATGGAATAAAAGTGCATAGAACTGTATAGACACACACAAGTGAATTTGTGTAAAAAATGGTAAAAATTGAATGAGTCCTATCATCAAGTTAACAGCACTGTACCAAGGTCAATTTCCTAGTTGAGATGTGCTACAGATAAGTAAAATGTCCCCATGGGGGAAGTTGGGTGAAGGATACACGAGACTATCTGTACTATTTTGCAGTTTCCAACAAATCTATGATTATTTCAAAATAAAAAGATTTTTTTCTTTTCTTTTTTTTTTTTAAGAGATGGGGTCTCACTATGTTGCCCAGGCTGGTCTCGAACTTCTGGCCTCAAGTGAGCCTCCCGCCTTGGTCTCCCGAGAGTAGCTGAGATTACAGGTGTGTGCCACCATGCCAGGCTATTTCAAAATAGAGAGGTTTTCTTTAAAAAAAAAAAGACTTGGGAATATCTAAGAAAGGATGATAACCATGAAACCCTTTATTCCTGGAGCATTGGGTAGGATTAGTGTTCTCTGGAACATGCTGGGAAATGCATGTCAAAGAAACTGACTCTGGACCAACTCTCTCTGTCCCCGTTGTTCTGCCATCCCAGCCCCAGAGCCATCAGGCTTTGTCTCTGTCAGTGGCCAAGCTTGTCCTGTCTTCCTCTCTCCGTTTGCGGCTGCGGAGTCACTCCGCAGAGCTGGTTTGATTCGAGAGGGTTTTCTAGAAAGGTTGTATCTTGATTCATTTCTGTTTTTTGCTTTGGTTCAGCCTCTCCTGCCAAGTTTCTGCCCCTGTGTGAGTCAGCGCGTGACAAGTGCCACGCCTCATCCGCAGAACCTAATGAGATGTGACACAGGTGGCCGGTGAGGATGGTGGCAGTTAAGACTCTGGTGGAAACAGGGTCATTGCTGTAATAATGGCCTACCCTCAAAGGTATCAGGACATGGGCAGAAGCTGGGAATGGACTTAGAGGAAATAAGTGTTGTTTTTGGTGCTGCAGAGCTGCAGTATGTACACACTCGAGTTGATACTGATCTCTATTGACACACAGCCAAGATCAATGGCTCTCAAACTCCAGTGTCCATAAGAATCACCTGAAAAGTGCCTGCTGTGCATCTATTGTATTGCAATCCTACAGGAGGAACCTGAGAATAATCAATTTTGAACAATTTCACCGGGTAACACAGCAACAGGGAGATTCCGGGACCGCACTTTCTTCTACAGCATCACCTTTTAAGTCACTGCAATTGCGAGCCTGTTACTCGCAATTAACATTATATGAAGTATTTAGAACTGCTAACTTCTGCCCAGTCGCGCTAGCACATATATTTACCAAATGATTGTTTTTATTCCCTTGCACATCACTAAGAAACAAACCAATCTAGGGGTGTGTGTGTATTAAAAAATAAGGGGTATTAATCATTTCCAAATGTGGTTCTTCTTGTATCGAAGAACAAAACTTGTTGGAACCTCAATAGCACTTGTGATATACCCAGGACTCTGGGAAATAGGAAGTTTGTTTTTGTTCGTTTTGTTTGCCTTAATCATGATTGAGGAATCATTAGAGACAGTTTGAACCTAACCTTTATGAGCCCTGCAAAGTGGTGCTTTTGACAGCTGTTTTTTATTAATAATTGACCAGAAAGAAATCCTAACAAATGTGATAGACGTAGCGATTTTTTTGCTACGGGATATTCTGGCTTATGTGTGGAAGTCCCACTGGAAGTCCCATTATAAAAGGACAGCTCAACTTGATGAAAATGGAGCAAAGACTCACTTAGCGATTGGAGCTAACGTAACAAGAGATGGTCCTCGTAATCCACAGTCCTGGAAGTGACTTGGATGCTTTACTGTGAGTTTCTTTGACTATACAATGGTGTTCCATGTCACCCTGTGTCTCCCAAAACTATTGCAACCAATACGGCAGAATCTAATAAAAAGCATGAAAGGACTTATGCGAGGTGGTGCATATGGTAATTGTCTTGATATAGCCGTTCTACAATGTATACATATTTCAAAACATCGTGTCGCACACCATAAATACATTTTTAATTGTCAATTTTTAAAAAAGTAATATATATTTTTTTAAGTTTTAAAGGATTTCATAGCCCTTTTAACAACCTTAGATGTAGATCTCCAAAACAGGGTGTCCAGCACTGATTCATGGGGGTACAAGAGATAATGTCAAAACTTCCACTCATATTTAATTCAAACAAAGATATAGAAGTTTAACTGAACTGATATTAATATATATTTTGAAATTGGCACCCCCACTTAGTCTACATGGCCCAAACATGGTCATGGGACCCCTGTGCTATTCCCAGTAACTTAAGAAAAGAGTGGAGGTTCTTTGATCAAGACAGTTGATGGAGGCCCTCGCTTAGCCATGAGCTATCGGGTTATTGGGAGATATTTCAGGGGACATGTCCCTGGTTAAGTAGACTTATGGGGCATCTTATCTAGATCAAACTAATCCTCGAAAAAATGAGCAAGTGGCTTAAAACAATTCCTTCAAGGAATTGGCTATGTCTTTACTACAGAAAACTCTGATCTAGAAAATGTCTCAACAACCCAAATAGCCCATTGAAGATAATAATCATGCAAACACAAGAGAAAATCAAGAAAATGGAAAATCTGACATTTATCCTGTTTACCTGGTGGACTTTTTGTCTGCCTACATCATGGGTTATTTTAAAAAATCAGAGATGAACGATCAGATTTTAAAAGAGGTTGCCAAATCTATAGGAAAGTGCTTTTTGAAGAAATATATGCTATGAAAAGAACAATTTGAAAGTGGATATTTGGAAACATTTCCATGTTTATGTGATCTTCTCTACCTTACAAAATCTGTATTTCACTTATAAAAAACTCATTATCAGTACACTTAAAGAAAAACTATCACAAAATCTGTTAAAAATTCTTCTAAGCAGAACTTTAGTGAGTTTTGAACCTATTTGTTAAAAGTACCAAAATACAGTAGTCTCCTCCTTTATCTGTGATTTCGCTTTTTACAGTTTCAGCTACCTGCAGTACAGTACAATAAGATATTCTGAGAGAGAGAGAGAGAGAGAGAGAGAAAGGGAGAGAAAAGGACCACACTCACATAACTTTTATAATAGCACATTGTTATAAACGTTCCATTCTATTAGTTATTTTTGTTACTCTCTTGTTGTGCCTAATTTAGAAATTAAACTTTATCATGGGTATGCATGTATAGGGAAAAACATAGTAGTAATATATACAGAAATCGGTGCTATTCAAGGCTTTAGGCATTCACTGGGGTCTTGGAACGTAACCCCCATGTCTAAGGGAGGACTACTGTACCTTGTGACCAGTTAAGAAGAGCAGCTTATTGACATCAAAGGAAATGAAATTTACCAGGAGAATTTAAACAGAAACCTTTGCATAATCCGTGGAGTGGAATGAAAATGAGCATCTGAAGGGGTATTTGTTCCATCTGATTTGGTGCATCTTTGTGAGAGAATTTTTCAGCTGCGATAAGCAAAAAAGCCAAGAAAGAAAGTGAGAGAGAGAGAGAGAGAGAGAGAGAGAAAGGAAGAAAGGGAGGAAAGGAGGGAAAGAGAGAGAGAGAAAAAAAACCCTGAACTTGGAATCACTGTATCACAAGTATTAAACCAATATAGTCTAAAACAATGAAGCATATTCAGTCATACCACTCTCATTAAAAATTATTATTGACAAGTTTCATAGTGAGAGCAAAATTTTGTCATCTTGTCAATAAATAACAAATTACTTTAAAATATGTATATATATTTTGAGGTGTATATATGACCTTTGTCTCAAATTTTAAAAATTTCTTCTTTGTATATCTTATAATGAACAAGATATATACATCAGTAGTATATGAATACTTTTAAACTTTCTCTCTTTCTCTGCTTGTCAGTTTTTATGGATTGGATATCAAAAATGTTTGAAGACTGCTGATCTATATAGGAGTGGACATGACATCTGAGAAAACCCAGGAGAGGCTAAGTTAATCTGCATGATGATAATGTCAGCCCAAGAGCAAGGGTGATGAGGAGAAGGATCCACAGGTGCGAGGAGCTGGGAGGGGTGGGACAGACTGGACCTGTTCTCGGACAGGTTGTTCATTTGCTGTGCAAGAGAGATGGAGAAGAGAAGGAAAGTGCCTGTCATTAGGAGAACTTTCTAGAGTGTTGCTATATGACATCCAGTGCACTGCACTTTCCACTTTGCCATGTCACCCATGTCTTTGCCACAGAAAGCTCCCGTCCACACAACCCAAATAGTCAAGAAGTATGGATTACCAGATGGATAACAAGAATGACTCTATTCACCAGCAAATTGCCAATTTAGTGACTATGTATCTACAGAGAAATACGAACTGATAAATGTGATGGTTTTAATTTGCTCAACATCAAAATAATTTGGGGAAAAATGATACTTCAAATGTGTATAGAGTCATGTTGTAAGGGTAAAATGCCAAACCATGCAATGTTCGAATGCAGTTGCAGTTTGAGACTTAGCGATGTGTCGATATACGGGGATCATCCATGTTGCCCCTAAAAGCAAATGTGATAGTTAAACAGAAAAGTACAAGTTCACTGTTGCTGGGCACCTCACTAGAGTCCCCAGAATTGCGCCAAACCCTTTCCAGCAAAGCGAAGAAGCCACATCCAGCTACCTGTGGAAGTAACCATGGAGCTTTCTGTTGTAACCCTGGAGACATGCAACCTTTTACAAACCAAGGAGGTGTGTACCAAGCCCTTTAATAAAGGTAGAAAGCTGAAAAGATATAAAGGTCAAAGGTGGCATGTCATAAGGACCCTTGGATGTGATATTTTAAGGTGATAGAACTGAGATGTCAAGATCCTTAAGTCTTGGAGAAGTTTTCAAGGTCTGAGTACAGGACTTCCAATCATAAGGCATCAGAGCAGAATAAGACTCTATGAATTATATAAAAATCTACATGTGTACGTGAGAAGTGTATATGAGCAATAACTTGGAAATCAAGACATTAAAAACCATTTCTGGTCATAAATGCTTTGAAAATAAAATCATACCTTTAGGTATTACAGCTTCTATGACTTTGCAAAAATAAAACACTGCACTAAATGCTTCCAGTTTGACCACTGTATGAGTTTGCTGGGGCTTCCATAGACAAGTACCACAAACTGGGTGGCTTAAACAACAGAACTTTATTTTCTCACAGTTCGAGAGGGTAGACGTCCAAGATCAAGGTGTCAATAGGGTTGGTTCCTTCTCAGGGCTGTGAGGGAAGCATCAGTTTCCCTCACACAGGCTGTGTCACTGGCTACACACGCCTGTCTCTGTGTCTAAACTTCCCCCTTTTATAAGGACACCGATGGTATTGAATCAGGGCCCCACCCTCTTCCAGTATAACTTAACTTCAGTATTATCCTAATGAATTACATTTGCAATGACCCTATTTCCAAATAAGATCACATTCTGAGATATTGTGGGTTAAGCCTTCAATATATGAATTTGGGGGGTAAAACAATTCAAATCATACTAACCATTGACTTTGTAAAAATGAAAATTCCTCTTCTTCATTTCTTTTAAAAAGTGTGGCTTTGGTCAAAACCTGGGATGTGCGAAGCTTGCAGTTCTACATTGCTGTCAGGGTCACCTCTTCCCTCTATTGCCCCATATGCGGGCTCCATCCTGTACCCAAATATGGTCCTCCTTGGGTAGAAACCTACCAGAAATATTTCAAGGCTGAAATCAAAATTTGTATTCCTGTACCTGTCCTTAACTGTGCCTTTTTACTGCTGGTTTCTGCTTTCCATATGTGATACCCTTTGTTCTTCTAAAGCTACAGATAAAAGATTTCAGACCAGGCAACATTTCAGGGTGTCTATACTACCTCTGAAATATCTTCCCAAATGAACAGTGAAAGGGAGCACTTTAAAGGTCTTATTTTAATATAAGATTTTCATTCTGAATATACTAAAAGTGGGATTTTTTTTTTCTAATTCTTGCCCTTTTACCTGCTGTCATTTTGAATGTGAATAAAGAAATCCTTGCTTCGGGCGGGCTTTCGTTCAGAACATAGTCATTGGAAATGTAACACTTAGGCTGTTGTAAATCCTTAGTGTAGGTGGTAAACAAAAAGTATTTCCAACGCAGGTGCATTTCATGACCTGTGAAGATGGAAATCTTCTGCAACCACCAAGTGTTGCTTTGGGTATAAATGTGAGTGAGTTTGAATAATGAGGAAGGTCTTGGTAGCAGCCAGCTCAGACTCCAGGAGAGACGGAGGTGACTCAGCTTCCATGTGTAAGTTCCAGCTAGAAATTACAAGTAGAAAATGTGAATTGATCTGAACGTACAAAGCCTTCCTGGAAGATGAAAATAACGCAATCTAAATCCAAAACGGAAATAGAGATGGTTGCAGGATGCTTTAAAAATGTGTTTGTATCTGAAACCTAATTTATGTCTGAGCATCTGTTTATGTCTGAGGGGCTCTTTGAGGAGATAGGGTGAGTGGTGGTCACAGGGTGGGAGCTTTGTCAAAGATAGGAGCCACTGCAGTACAGAGGGGTCTGGCCAAAGACTGACCATTGGACAGGCACCGCATGGGAGGTCAGACGAGGGGACATTTCTGGCTTCTTCCAACCTCAAGATTCTATTAGTCTCTGGGGGGTAAAAACATTCACAGGCCCAAATACAGCAGAGGGAAGTGAGGATGGGCCAGAAATTCAAAAGCTCTTACCTAGCTCAGCTCCAGAGAATCCAGCTGGGAAAAGAAGAGTCAAAAGAGAAGTTGAGATACAAAAAATTTATTGAATAGCTACACTAAATGGGATGAATTATTTGTTATTTTCATAGGAAAAGTAGGATGGTCTACACCAGAGACAAATTCTTTTCTATCCATTTTTGGGAAGATAAAAGGGGTTCAAGCCTTTCTGAACAATAGTGAAGTGTTTGGAGATATAGGAGCTCTGTTTGCTCTCAAATGCCCCAGAAGTAGAACCCCCACAAGCACCTGTATGGTCCCTACAATAAGAGGCAGCTCTGTCACTGCTCCTAAGACAAGTCAACCCTGCAGAAGGGACAGAAGGTCACTTGTTCAGTGTGGCATTTGAAATCAAAAAGCAGCATGGTGGAAAGTGTCGAATTACCTTCCTCCTTATGATTGGACTTGTCTATGGATAAGCCAACCCACTTCCTTTTTCAAAAACTGGTGGTAAAACATATGTAACATATAGTTTACCCATAAAATTTTAACCATTTTTTCAGTGGTGTTAAGTACATTCAGCAATATCGTGCGACCATCGCCACTATCCCTTTCCAGAACTTATTCATCATCCCAATCAGATGATGGAAATGGAAGTCTCCACTTCCTCTTTAATCCAACAGAAATAAATGTGCAATTTGTCTTACTCTCTCCTCTCTGACTCCAACACTAGCTTAGTTCAGCAGTGCCATCTACTGAGGAACAACGGTGCTGGGGACAGGTGATAACCCCTACAATGGCACAATTGTCCCAGATAACGTCTCAGGAATTGTCAGCACCTGCGTGGGAATTCTCAGTGCCACACTGACAGAGAGAACACACTCAGACCCTCCAGCAGCACCTTTCCAGGAACACAACCTCTTTAACACGGGCTGCTCGTTGTGTGCTGAGATGAGTGCTCAATTAATTTTAATGATGCCATAAACTGGATAATCAGAAAATGAAATAGACCAGTCTTGCTTTCACTCTCAGGGGTTAATGACAATGGGCCCAAGGTAGACAAATAGCGTTAATGCTGAGAAATGATGCTTTCCTCTTGATCCTCTGTCTGGACTGAGCTCTTTTGATGGCTTTCTTTATTTGGGAGGCTGCAGTAAATCTCTGATATTCAAATGGACAGTGTGAGAGGCACAGAGCCTTGTACCCCCTGGCCTTGGTTCCTCCACCACTTCAGCTGTTCCTACCCTGAGCAGTGGGAACAGCTAACCCTGGCTCCCTTATGGGCCATAAGACTTCTTTCAATCATTCAGATCTCCTTCTAGAGTATAGGATCAGCTCAGACAAGACCCCAGTTCTATATCACTGACACTTAGAGGTCTTATCAGCATCGCATACCCAAGAACACCCTGTTAACGGCTTCTGTATTTTTGTCTTTGGTGACCCCTTTGCTGTGATAATAGTCTAGTCTTGTTTCATTCATCTCCATGAGATAAATTGAATGGCCTCGGCTTGTTCATTGTAGCCCACATTCCTGATGGGGAAATTGAGCCTTGGTGCATTAAGTGACTGCTAAGTTCAGATGTTTGTCTCCCAAACCGCATGTTGAAATTTGATCCCCAATGTTGGTGGTGGGGCCTAATGGGAGATGTTTGGGTCTTGGGGACGGATCCCTCATAAATGGACAAGGGGGTGGAGTGAGTGACTTCTCACTCTATTAGTTCACAAGTGAGCTGGGTGTTTAAGAAAAAAAAAAAAAAACCTGGCACCTCTTTTTCTCTCTCTTGCTTCCTGTCCCGCCATGTGATCCCTGCACATAACTGTCTCCCCTTCACCTTTACCCATGAGTGGAGGCAGCCTGAGGCCCTCACCAGATGCAGATACTGGCACGATGCTTCTTGTACATCTGCAGAACCGTGAGCTAAATAAACCTCTTTTCTTTATAAATTATCCAGCCTCAGCTATTCCTTTATAGCAACACAAATGAACTAAGACAATAACTAACTCCAAAATAGTTAGTTAAAACCCCGAACTTAACCTGTTAGCCAATTGATTCACGATCCCTTTCCCAGTAGGTACAGCATCAGAAGGTCAAAAGTTGGGACTGACTATGGTGAGAACCAGCAGAGTTAGTAACCAGGGCACTTGACACTGTGGAACCAGGACCTGGACACAACACTCTGAACAATAGAATTCCAGAATCAGAAACAACCTGAAGGTACTTTTTAGACCAGTGAGCCTCAAATAATTTGTGCTGGTTAAAACACAGATTCCCAGGCTCTCTCTTGACCTGTTAATTCAGAGATTCAGAGTTTCTTGGAGGTGGGATCCAGAAATCTGTATGTTTTAACAGCTTCGCAGGTTATCCATCCAGGTGTTTCTACCAGGTCTAGAAAACAGTGATCACATTGATCAAACCTCCCACAGAAGATGCATCTGAAAGCAATATGAAACAATCCCCTCTTTGTTCTGGACTTGCACTTCTGTAAATGCAATCTGAGATGATATTAGCATTTTCAACAACAGAATCATAGTAGGCGATCACTACTGAGTTTGGGGCCAGTTCAAATTCTCAAGTCCTTTTCTCACGAATTGCCATCATATTTGTTCTTGCACTTCTGAAGTCTCAACACAGTAAATTAAGAATGAGGTTTGAAAAACCAGAAGCATAATTTGGCCTAGTTTACTCTGCTTTTTCTTATGGCCAGCTTTTGTTGTTAAAATCAGTGGTGGTTCCATCTCACCATGAGTATTCAGCTAGAACACAAGCAGGAAGTAGGCCTTGTTCTCTATAGCATAGAGTTCATATTTCAATTCAACTCAACAAATATCTGATGAACAAAGAATGCAAATTATTTAGGTGCTAGGCACATATTATGTAAATACTCAATCACAAAGTAGAATTGATATTTGCCATGAAATAGCTGCTAAGTGTTATGCATGTTCGGTGAAGGCAAAGATGACATCTTGCTGGGCATGGGCTGAGGACACAGAGGGACTTTATTGGAAGAGATCCCATTTGAGCTGGAGCTTCCAGGACCATCTTCAAAAATAGGCTAAGGGGGAATTTCATACATAGAAAACTTTGTGAGACAGGAATGAAAGTATGAAGTGTGTGTTTTAAGAGTTGAGGTCATCATAGAACCAACAGCCCATTTTTAAGGCTAGAAAAGTGGGTTGGGGCTAATCACAGAGGGCCTTCAAGCTAAAGAATTCAGATTTCATTTTCCAGAAGTGAGGAATCATTAAAGGCTCTGGAGCTATGGAGGGAGACAGAAGCCAAAGGGGATTGGAGTTGAGGGTTCCTGTCAAGAGGTAGAAGGTAAAAAAATACTTTCAATTCCAAAAAGTTGGAAACAGCCTGTATTAGTGTCCTGTGGCTGCTATAACAAATTATCACAAATGTGGTGACTTCAAACAACATACCCTTATTTTTGTACAGTTCTGGAGGTCAGAAGTCCAAAATTGCGTTCACTGGGCGAAAATCAAGGTGACGGTAGGGGAGAACATTTTCCTTGTCCTTTACACATTCTAGAGCTGTTTTCTTCACATTCCTTGGCTCTAGGATCCTTCGTTTTACAATTGAAATTAAGAGGGGGAACAGGAAATGAGGACCAGGAACAGGGCAGTGAAGGTTAAAAGGGAGGGACTGATGTGAGATGAACTGCAGAGAGCAAGTCTCTGAGATTTGCCACCTGTTTGGATACCCTGCACGCTGGAGAATTCCTCGTTCTCCTTCATTGTCCTCCATTGGGAACGGAGGCTTCCAGCCTGGGGGGCAGAGAACAGCGAGGCTGCTAGCAGCCATCTGGGCAGGGGGAGCCAATTTGGGGAAGCTGAAGAGGTTTCTTTCAGATGTGTTTGTCCTCTCAGGCTAGCCCACTGCTAGTATTTGGCTTTTATGCTGTGTAATATGAAACTTTCAGAGTTTCCATCTTACCAGTGTCTAGGAGGAAATCTCCTTTTACAGAACCAAGAGGCTTCAGCAGTTTTGAATTTGCACTTCAAAGGCTCCTCCGTTTCTGCATTCCCAGGGCCGTGCCTTGCAGCCTGGCCCTAAGGAGATGTGGCAATGCCTTTGCTCTGGCCTCTTATCAGCCTTGGCAGCCTGGGATTAGGAGGGGAGGCTGTGAACCAGTTCCCCTGGGGAATGTCCATTGCAGTTCTTCCTAGAGGGAGAGGAAAAGGAATGGTTGGCAGTGGTTTCACTGGGACCAGACCAAGGGTCTCCCTCACTGCCAGATGGATAGTGCCTACTCTCTGCCCTCTCCAGCCCCAGACCAGGCTGGAGCCTCCTGCCCACCCTCCATCCCCCTGACCTCTCACATAGGGGTCAGGACAGGCCTGTGGAGAGAGACCCAGGAGGTGGGGAGAAAGCAGAGTGTAGGGGGCCTGTGTGTCAGAGGTGTGCCATTCCCGATCTCAGTGGCAAACTTTGCGAAAACTGCACTAGACTGGAAAACTGGAGGCCAGATCCTCCCATGGCCGTTAACTCTGCACAAGTAACCTATGATAGGCCCTCCCCTCTCTGGGCCTGCCTTGGACTGGATTTTCCACGGTCACTTCTAAATCCAGTGTTCTGGCCTCTGAATGGAGTACTTTTGGAGATTAAAAGATAAAGATTTATGACCTCTCCAAGTGTGCTTTGGTTTGCAGGAGCATACTAGGCTCAAACACGACCCCCAATGCTTCCTGGAACTTGTAAATGTTATCTTATTTGGAAAAAGTCTTTGATTATCCAGATGGACCCTAAATGCCATCAGAAGTGTTCTTATAAGAGAGAAGCAGAGGGAAATTTCACACACACACACACACACACACACACACACACACACAAAGGTGGTGTGAAGGTAGAACAGGAAAAGATCCGAAGATGTCAGCCCTGAAGATTGGAGCGATGCGTCCACGAGCCAGGGAGTGCCAGCAGCCACCAGAAGCCGGGAGATGCAAAGGACAGATTCTCCCCTGGAGCCCCTGGAGAAGGTGCAGCCCTGCCAACACCACCATTGCAGCCCAATAATGCTAATTTCAGACTTCTGGCCTCCAGAACTGTGAGAGACCAAATTTCTGTTGTTTTAAACTGCCAAGTTTGTGGCCATTTCTTACAAAAGCCATGGGAAGCTAACACAAGCAGAAAGGCCACGTTGGGCCTGTGACCCTGCAGAAGCACCCACTGTGTCCTTGACAGGTTCCTTGACACACCCTGCATTTTTTCAGCCTGGCCCTGAGACTCTTCTACTAAAAGGCTCCTGCTCCTGGCACCCCGTAGTAGAAAAAACACAAAGAAAAGAGCTAGAAGGCCTACTTGTCTTTGAGCAAATCGCTCCATTTATCTGAGCAACGGCTTCCCAATCCGATGAGAAGAGGGACCAGATTTTGTTCCTCTTTATGTGTTAGCAGTTAGAATTGTGTGAGCACATCCACAGCAAGCACTCAACATTTGCTGAATGAAAAATACGGGCATTATTATTACATCTCCCTGCCTATTTCACAGGGGTGTTCATTGTGGGGTCAAAACTAGAAACGTAAAAGTATTTTGAAAGTTGCAATGCAACAAACAGAAGGTATTATTAACTGAGTTGTGTCTCTGAATAGCATTACTTGGAATGAGCAAGTTACAGCTGGGACCTGGCCGGCCAGAAGCCAAATACCTTATACATTTCCAGAGAGAAATAACATTGCTCAGGGGTCTGAGCAGAATTGGAACCCAGAGGCTGTTTCTCCAAAGGCAAGGAGAATGGTTTGTAATGAGCTGAGCAGCTGTGCTATGTGCGTTTGGATCTGCTGAATTGCTCTATTCCTTATAAATGGCACGGGGCAGGAAGGTGGGAACCTAAGAAGCTGCGTTTTTATAAAGGAAGCTGAGTTTGGGAGAAGGTAGGTGCGTGTGATATCATAAGAAATAGATCTAGCCTTTGTCCAGGGTTCCTGGCACATCGCTTCAAAAAGCCTTGGAATTTCCTGGTAGGAATGTCTTTTGTTATTCATAAGGAGATTTTTTTTCCCAAGGACACCTAAGTTTATGCTAATGAGGTGATTCATGGTGGTCCCCTAGATAGTTTCAAGAGAGGGGCTGGCCACACTAGAAAGAGCACGCGTGTGGCTGGAGGGTGGAATTTTCAGCCATTACCCCAATCTCCGTGGAGGGGAGGGAGACTGGAGATTAGGTCTGATTACATGGCCAATGATTTCATCAATCATGTCTATGTAATGAAATCCACATAAAAAGTCTGGATACCGAAGCTCGGGAGAGCTTCCCTGGTTGGTGAACAAACACATCAATGTCCCAGGAGGGTGATGGATTTCTGCAGACACCAAAGCTGAAGACCGTTCCAGACTTCGTTGTTCGTTGGTATTCTTTGTAACAAAGCAGTGACGGGCAGTATAGCACTTTCCTCGGTTCTGTGAGGCATTCTAGCAAGTTCCCAAACTCGAAGGGATTGTCTGGTGGGAAGCTCCAAATTTGTAGCCAAATTAGACAGAAACGTGGGTAGCCCGGAGACCCCATTTGTGACTGGCATGTGAGGTGAGGGCTGCCTTGCTGGGGTACCTGCCCTTGAAGTTGGGATCTGACACTAACTCCAGCCAGATCGTGTTAAAATTGAATTGAATTCTCCCAGTTGGCATCAGAAATTTTTTTTTGTAATTTTTGAGACAGAGTCTCGCTCTGTCACCCTGGCTAGAGTGCTGTGGCATCGTCGTAGCTCACTGCAACCTCCAACTCCTGGGCTCAAGCAATCCACTTGCTGCAGTCTTCCAAGTAGCTGGGACTACAGGCACGTGCCACCACACCTGGAATTTTTCTATTTTTTGTAGAGATGGGGTCTCACTCTTGCTCAGGCTGGTCTTGAACTCCTGAGCTCAAGTGATCCTCCCACCTCAGCCTCCCAGAGTGCTGGGATTACAGGCATGAGCCACCATGCCCGGCTGGTGTCAGAGAATTGGTGCTGGAACTTAGTGCAATATCCAATTCCTTGGACTCCTCCATCTGAAAGTCAATGACAGATGACATAACCATTGCTTCTGACTGACCAGACAAGATGGATATGGCAGTGTGGACCAGGCACAGGGATGTAGGCCATGTGGATTCTGGCACAGCTTCTGCCACTAGCCCAGAGCAATGTCTTCCCCTCCCTAGGGCTCTGGCCTACAAAATGAGACAACTTATTTATACATCTGAATCATCTGAGAAGCTTCCAAAATGCAGACTCTCTCAGCGCCCCTCTTTAGAATCGGAATCTTGGGAATCGGCCTTAGGAATCAGTATTTTTTAAAAGCTTCCCCACGTGATCCTAACACGATTGATGGGTAGTTGACTGACTCAGGATTTCCTCACTACCTCTGATAACAAGAACAAACTGGGCCTCGTTGTCAATTTACTAAACCACACTTTCCACTGGAAGGACCTGAGATTTTTTAACAGGTGTTCCAGGTGATTTGTAGTAACACAAATGTTTGTGGAGTAAAACCCAGTGGTTCTAAAAGTGCAATCGCAGGACCAACATCACCAGCGTCACCTGGGAACTTGTTGGAAAAGCCACGTCTCGGGCTCCAGCCCAGACCCACTCAATCAGAAGCTCTGAGGGTGGGGTCCAGGCACCTGGGCTTTAATACGTTTTGCAGGTGATTCTGATGCATGTTCAGGCTGAAAACTATTGGGCCAGAGAGCTTCTAAAAGTGCCATCAGCACTGACAATTTCAGTCTAAATCTTGCATGGGCAATTTATTCTCTATGTCCTGTGGCTTCAACAAAGAAGATTTTCCTGGCAACTGCAAAGCACCATCTCCCTGGAGGCTCTGATGTGGTCTCATTTTGACCCTGAGATCAATCCTAAGACCGTATTCTCCATCAAGATTCATCAGGAAATTCACGTCCTCTTTCCTCAAGCTGGAATACAGGATGGAACCCCTTCCCACTGTTAATTGCAAAAGAACTGGCTTTTCAGAAGAAAAATTATCCACGCTCTTCATGGGACCTGCTCATCGCAGAAGCTCTTTGGGAACAGTTTCTCCTGTAGACAGGTAAAAATATTTTCAGGCTTGTCTGGTTGGGATCATACAGGCTCTTTAAAGCTCATAGACTCCTATTATTGAAAGAAAATCGAGTGAGTCTAATCCCATTTTACCAATTAAGAAATGGAAGGGCCACAGCTAGTTAATAACTTTTACATAGTAACAGAGATAGTAACGCAGCTAGTTTGTAAGAAAGCTGGACTCAGACCTGTGGACTCATTGCACTGAAACGTGCTGCTTCGGGTGTTCTCAGCAAAGCTTTGGAAGTAACAGGTGTTTGCAACCCCAAGACTCCCCAACCTCAGTGTCGCTTTTAGGGCCATCTATACCCGTTCAGGGAATTCAGGGTCTCCAGGAACAGTGCAGATTTGGATGCCTATTGGCACAGCGGAGGCAAATACGTGAAACGGGAGAAAATGTTTTTTTCCAGGCAGAGTTAATGCCACATTGACAGTAGCTCTTGCTATAGAGGTTCCCCCATGTGCTAGATGCTTTTTCCTCTCAAAATAACCCTGCAAGATGAGCATAATTATCCCAATTTTACCAATGAGGAAATGACGCACAGAGAGGCCATGTACTCGATCAAGTCCAAACAGTGTACAAAGAGCAGAGACAGGATTAAAACCCTCAACTCTGAATCCCGTGTTCTTCCCATGAAACCATCCTCTTCCTGGTGAGTTGCTTTTGCACTGGTGGTTCGATTATTTTCAGCCTCTAAATCGGTAACTCTTAACCTTGACTGCAGGTTAAAACTGTGCAGATCTTTAAAAAACACTAATAGCTGCTGCCTTCCTTCCCATCCCCATTAAAACAAAACCTCTGGGAGTGGAACCAGGATATTGGCATTTTTTTTAAAAGCTCCCCAGGTAACGCTAATGTGCAGGATGGTTGTGAGCCACATTTCTAAACGTTCAATTCGCCTCCAAATAATTTAGCTAACCAGGAATAGATACTGTTCTCTAAGCTAGTGGTGGTAATTTAATTAAATTCGAACCTATGATGGAATTCTACTTAGATAAGAGCAGAAATGGGGAGGAGTTGAGGTTTTGTTAAATAGTTGGTTGGTGGATATGCCTTCAAGCCTTGCTGCATATCAGAAATGACAGTTCATCTGAGGAACCAGGCCCCCTACCTCAACCCCACCCCCAGGACCCCTGGGGCACAGTGTCATTTTGGTGTTTGAAAACGTATGGGTGTTTAAAAGTAATTAAGGCAAATTGAAAGTTAATTGTTCTGAACAGTATTTTACCAAGAGAAGAATTCTCTTTAAACTTAACAAGTTTTCTATTTAAAGCATCTTGTATCATGTTCCTGGGTTAAACATAGAAGATGGCAATCTCATGGTGAATTCTTGGGTCTCACCCAAAAGACTTTTTAAGTAATAGCATATTCATTAAGGTCAAAAATAGATCTTTAACAGAGGTCTTTCTTTAAGGAAATCTATACTTCCCCCTCTTTAGTTAAAGCTTCCTGGCATGAGACACATTCCCAGAAATTCTAGTCCTTTTGGCCTGATTCTCGAGATGCGAATTTCCACAGTGCCTGGGAGCGACCAAGCCTCTACTTAGGAGCACGAAGATTCAGACAATGATGAGCCCATAGAACCTCCAGTCCATATATCAAAGACTGTCTTACATCCTTTCTCACTCTGACAACGCATTGATGGGGTTGCAAAACCCAATCACTAACTACATCCCCAGAAAATCACCATCTGCTATTAAACTATTTCAAACTAAACCAAAAATGTGTTTATAGATATAGATATGTATTTTTTTCTGCCTGAATTTTTTTGTGCCTTTTTCACTTTAACAACATTTTTCTAGTCTTAAAATTTCGGTAATAGAATTTTTAATTTTTTTTAAGAATAAAGACCTTCTATACAAATTTTTTTCAATAAGGACCTTCCACACAACTTTCTGGAGGCCCCGCTCCACCTTTCCAGACCAAGTGAGAATGGTCAAAGGTCTACAGTTTAGAGAGAAGCATGCTAAAGAAAAGCTTTGAGAAAGACTTAAGTTACTAGAATTCTTAGCCTAGAGGAAACTGGCTTTGGGGTAGCTCATTAATTGTTGACAATTGTCTACCATAGAGTATACAAAGATTACTCTATGGAATATGGTAACCAGCTATTTTACACATTCACTGAAAAAAGAACAAAGGAAGGGATTGCCATGGGAGGGATTTAGAGAGATCTATAGAAGGAGGACTTTCTCTTTTGAAACAGGTGAGACAGCAAGAACTCTCTTCTTTGAAGCTTTATGGAGAAAGGCAACATCCCCTCTTGTATTGATTGGCATTAGTTGTATGCACTATTTAGCAGTTGCAAATAATGCTGCCATGAACATGGGTGTACAGATATCTCTCTGAGACCCCATTTTCAGTTCTTTGGGAGGGCATACTCAGAATGAGAATTGCTGGGTCGTAGGGTAATTCTATTTTTAATGTTGTTAAGAACTGCCATCCTGTTTTTCACAGTGGTTAAACCCTTTTGCATTCGCAATTGCTAAATAGTGCATACAACTCGAGTGTCTATTAACAGATGACTGGATGAGCCAAATGTGTTATATACATACAATGGAATATTATTCAGCCTTAAAAAGGAGGGAAATTCTGGTGTACTCTACAGTATGGTTGAACCTTGAGGACATGATGCTAAGTGAAATAAGCCAGTCACAAAAGGACAAAATACTATATGATTCCACTTAGATGAGGTAGTGAGGGCAGTGAAAAATCATAGAAAATGGAATGGTCGTTGTGAGGGTCTGCAGGAAGGGGTACTTGTTTCACTATTACAAGATAAAAAGGGTTATGAGTTGGGCGGTGGTGATGGTTGTACAACATTATGAATGTATTTAATAACACTAAACGATACACTTAAAAATCGTTAAGATGGTAAAAGTTTGTTATGGGTATTTTACCATGATAAAAATTACCAATTTTTTGGAAAGGTACTTTCTGACTTCAAAAAAACAAAACAGAACAAAATGTCTTAGTCTTCTTGAGCTGCCAAAACAGAATGTCCCAGGCCGGGTGTTTTAAACAACAGGAATTTATTTTCTCACGGTCCTGAGGACTAGAACAGCAGTACCCAACCTTTTTGGGACCAGGGACCAGTTTTGTGGAAGACAATTTTTCCACAGACTGGGGTGGGGAGCGGGGATGGCTTTGGGATGATTCAAGTGAATTACATTTATTATGTTCTTTGTTATTATTAGATTGTCACTTGCCACTCATTGATAGGGTTTTGATGAGTCCGGAACAATTGATTTATTATGGTCTCCGTGCCGTCAAAGCTTTCTACTAATGATAATCTATATTTGCAGCCACTCCCCAGTGCTAGCGTCACGGCCTCAGCTCCACCTCTGATCATCAGGCATTAGATTCTCATGAAGAGCACACAGCCTAGATCTCTCACGTGCTCAGTTTACAGTAGGGTTAGTGCTCCTATGAGAATCTGATGCCTCCACCGCTGATCTGACAGGGGGTGGAGCTCAGGCAGTGATGCGAGTGATGGGGAGCAGCTGTAAATACAGATGAAGCTTCACTCACTCACCCATCATTCACAGGCCATGGACTAGAGCCGATCCCAGGGGTTGGGGACCACAGGACTAGAAGGGGTTGGGTTCTGGCGAGGGCTCTTCCTGGCTTACAGAAGGCCACCTTCTCGCTGTGTGCTCACATGGCCTTTCCTTGGTGTGTGCACGTGAAAACAGAGAAAATTGTCTCTCTCTTCTTCTTCTTATAAGGCCACCAATCCTATCAGATTAGGACCCCACCTTTATGACCTCATTTAACCTTGATTATCTCCTAAAAGGCCTATCTCCAAATATAGTCACATTGGAGTTAGGGCTGCAACATGTGAATTTGGGGGAAGGGGACAAAATTCGGTCTATAGCACAAAACAGAACTGTAATCACATCAGTCAATTACCAAAGTTTCTCAGACCACTGCAAAATACCCCTGGTCATCAAAATAGCCTCATCAAACGTCATGAATTCCCCCTTATGAGGCAGGGGCACCATTTGTAAGCATATATCCGACCGAATGTGTCCATGTACTCACCAAAGACACGTGAAAGAATAGGCATAGCTCCAAACACAAAACTGTCCCAAGATCCATTAAAGGCAGGGTAGATAAACAGATGTTGAGATATTCACACAACAGAATAGCATCTAGAAGGGAAAATGAGCAACAGCGTGGAGAAACCTTACAAACACAATGGAAGAAGTGACCCACAATAAAGTATACACTGTATAATTCTATTAATGTCAAGTTCAATGTTGGGCAAAATTTGGGTCTAGAAGTCGGAAGAGTGGCTACCCTGGGGGGAGGGGAGTGATGCCTAGAAGGGGACGTGGGAGGAGGCTCTGGGATTCTAACAACGCCCTAATGTTCTGTTTCTTGGTCTGGATGCTGGTTACACAGGTGTGCTCATGTTGTGAACATTCATTGCGCTCTGGACTCATGGTTTATGCACCTCCATAAAATTTGCTTTAGCAAAGCCTTGGATCCCCCAAGGTCTGGCATCTGACTCTGGGCATATCCGGCTTCCCTCCTCCACACGTCCACTGTTGGTGGCCTCCCATGTGCTTTTTGCAGAACCAGGACAAGAGGTCAGGGGCAAACAACTGCGACCACCCGCAGGGGAGGGAGAAGCAGCCGAGTGAGCTGGGACACGTAGTGGGGCCAGAGTGGCTGGGTGGCTGGAGCACGTTGCGGGGGACTTTGGCAATGAGGGTAAAATTAAACAATATAGTGAAAGAATGGGGTCTGGGAGGAAGGATTTGCAAAAGCCAGTAATATGGACAGAATGAAAAAGGAAAAATATAACTTTGGCCCAATCATTTCGGTATCGTATCTGCACATGATGTAAATTTACGAGGGAAAGATCAGGTTCATGGAGAACAAATGCAAATAAAGACAGGCTGGCTCTGGACTCATTTGCATTTGAATCCTTGGAACATTTCCTGGGAGACAGATGTGCAGAACACTCTGCCATCTCACCGGGCAGACAATGCTGATGTTTGTGCTGTCACCGGCGGGCCTGCTCACAACAATATCAACTTTTAAAACTACGGGAAATGAATATTTATTCTAGGCAGACAGGCTCTGCAGCACTTTGTGGCTCAAGTGACAGGACTCTGTCCATCAGACCCCAAAACTTTTTTAGAGCTCCAGCTAATAGATATATATGGTTATTGTCTTTACACTCACAGGAGCAGAAATGTATGTTATGCTCTTCTCAACAATGAAAGCAAGGAGAGCGGTGGGTGGTGTTGGGGTGTGGGACCCTGCCTGTAAAAGTTAGCTAGAAAAAGGGACAACCTGAGAACAGCGTCACCCCCAAGGAGCACTGAGACTCTAGCCTCATCACCACCTTCATCACCTTTACATGACCAACTACTAACCACCAGGCACTGTCTTATGAAATTTGCAGGCATTGTGTGCAATTCTCACAGCTGTTATTATTTCAATGATATTGACAAGGAAGCCAAGGCTCAGAGACACTAAGCGATTTACCCAAGGACACACAGCCCAGAAATGAATGAGTAGAGTTTTCAAGTCTACCTCACTGCTAAGTTATGCTCTTTGCACTATGCTCTAGGACCTCCTAGAATGATGAAAATTTTGAAGAGATTGGTGTAATTAAAATGAGTCTGAAGACAGAAAAATCCAGGAGGAAAGAAATTATCTCTTAAGGCAAAAAAGCAGATAGAAGAGTAAGGCTTAGAATATTCTTCTCGAAGTTCTTGCTCTTTCTTGTTGCCTGTTAAGGAGTTTGGGTGAACCTGTTGGGGAAATTCAGTCTTTCTTCCCAAGGAAAAAAATTGTTTTTCTAGTGTGGCAGTCAATGTGTTAAAAGTAGCAAGTACGTCTGTGTATCAAGTTTATTCAACCTATCAATAATAAGAAACAAATTCTGATGATCTATGCTAGAGGAAAGACTAAATCATCTTCCCATTCACTCTGTAGAAAATGATGTCACCAAACCATTGTCATAGGAAGAAGCAATCAAAGAGCAGGCAGTCAAAAAATTAGGAAAAATGTATTATAAAGGTGTGTCAGGAAATTAGAAATAAAATATTGTCATTTTATGGCTTTCGTGATATTTATAGTGTTAGCTTTTTAAAAATGTATGACTGTGGTTTCTTTTCACATTCTAAATACATATTCATTTTGCATCTAGTTTTAATTTTATCTTTTTATGTTCTTTTTCTTAAAGGAGGCTCACAAAACTGAATAAGCTTCAATGACCACATCTCCTAGCCCTACCCCTGATTGAGGAGCGTGAACCAAGGAAGAACAGGAAACAATGAAGAATGTTCTCCAGGCCAACAGGTAAGGAGGAATCTTCCATCAGCTCAGGAGAGAGTTACCTGGCTGGTGGCTGGCCACCCTTGGAGGAGGAGGGGGGTCACAAGCCAGTGGGTGTGGGGCATTGGACAGAGAAAGCTATAAAAACATCCAAGATGGTCCCTCCTGGCCTACAATTTTTGGAAAGTGGGTTAAGTATTCTGTTTGAAGCAGCAGGACTCTCCCAGAATCCTTTGACTTTCCAACAAGACAAGTGACACTTGAGGAAACTCAAGGAAGCAGAGGCTATGTCAGTAAAACCCGTCTCCTAAAATTCTGGAGAAAGGGTAGCTCTAAGCCCATGATGCATTGGGCCCCTCGTGGCCTGAAGGAACTTTTGTTCTCAAAGCTTCGAGATTTGTTTCTTCCAAATTTTATCACTGGCCGGCATTCAGTGACCTCCGGGATGGGGTATCGCAGCCCATTACACCTTGACTTGCCTGAGAATTAGTGCTGGGAAAGGAATTCGAATTAATTATCTGGCTACATGATGGCAGGATTAACCTTTAAAGTGGGTGCAATGGCCATGATTTACATAATCTATTTAATCATTTTTCAATAAAATTAATATTTCCAAGGCAAGTGGGGAGAAATATATTATGTCTTATAGCTTTTCGTGAACACCAGGCTCAGCTCCCAGAAGAATAAAATTAACATTATCTAAGGTATAGAATCTATCAGGTACCCAGAGCAATAAATGAGATTACAGGGATAACAACCATTCCAGAGTGTTCCTGTAATATGAATTCATCCAGAAAGTAAATAAACAGTGCCACACACAAGCAGCAGGTTTCATCCATCACTCTCTCCTTGGAGTCCAAACAGAGATACCCTGATCTGACAAGACCATATGAGATTTTGACAGGTGTGTGTGATACACATTGAGACTATTTGTTGAAGGATGTGCCCGAGATCTGGCTATTAATAGAAGGAACAGGCTGAAAATAAGCTAAATAAAACTTAATTTGAATTTGGGTATGTTTTTTATCTGACCATTGTCTTCATTTAGGTTCTATTATGAGGGGGTAGCGTGTGGGTTTTATTCTGCTTTCTAAAGAGACAAAGACCTAGTAACCGAGCAACTGGAGTGGATGGTTTTCTTGTCCCTGGGGAACCTGGTGACTTAGAGCCATGATTCAAGGAATCCAGAAAAGTTCTCATGGATTCAAAGTGAACTTTCAGAACCTAAAAATTTGGAAAATTTCAATTGCCCCAAGAAAATATAACTAGATGAGCAGGAATGGAAAAATAGGAACTGTGTCATGTAAAAAGTGGTCTACATAAAAATTTAATTTTCAATTACATAAAAATACTCACAGTGAATTTCGCAAACATGAGGTGGGGCGGAGAAAGGAAAGTTCTGGAAGGATACAGGAGCTCTACTTCTCATACTGAGAGGAGAGTGTATAGTGGAAAGGATGGGGGCCCGGAAGTCCAGAGAATGGGGTTCCAGCCCTGACAGTCACTAACTAACAGGATGGCTCTGAGGAAACTCGCATTACTCTTTAGAGAGTCCAGGATCCTCATCTGAAAAATAAGGACCATATGGTACCTAGCACATAGCACAGTGGCTAACTGTAGGTTTGAGTTTCAACCCTACTCGTTGCAAGACTCTCCACAAGTCATTTAACCTCTTTAGCCTCAATTTCCTCATCTGTAAAATAGAGAGATTGGTAGGATGATCCTCATAGGATTATTGGGATGATTAAATGAAAAATAAATATATAAAGCACTTAGCATGGTGCCTTGCACATAGTAAGGGTTTGACGCAAGTTGGCTCTTAATAGATATAATATAGCTCGAATATCTCTCCAGCTATATCATTCTATAATTCTAGTTTTATGGCGTATAGAAAAACTCACCGTTGAGGAATATTACAACTGATGAATATGGAAGCTGTGTCAATTCATGAAAACATATACACACCATAACATCAAGTAGAAAAATGAGGTTGGAAATAGTGGTACTCAGTGTATACATGCTAGGTAAAAATAAGTGACAGACTGGTAAGGGATAGGAAGGAAATCATCATGGAAACAGTTGAAATGTTCTGTTATCCTTTTCTCTAACGTTGTTTGAGAGTTCACTACAGATCTAATAAGAAACTGAAACTCTATGAAGAGTGGTTTTGCTTCTCCTCTTTTTCTATGAAATTGTCGCAGATAAGTAGAAATTGCCACTTAGGGCTACAGTAAAGGCTCGAGGGCGCTTGCGAAACTATGCTGTCAACATGATGGATCTAGTTGTTTTGTGGCTCATCTGAGCCTCCTCACAAAAAGCCTTTTAAAAGAGAAAGATGGTCCAGGCTCTTCCAGGGAAGCTTGCTGAACACGTTGCCTCAGAAAATGTTCCTATTAGCTCTTCTCCAACTCAGCCTCAAGCATTTTAAGCAAAGCCCATAAAGGTAGCCTACTCCGTAAATTAAACGGAAACACTCTTCATCAAACTTCAACTTCCACTTTTTATTTCTTGCATCTCAGTGAGGGGAGAGGATGAGTGTGAGTCTACTGCCACTTAAGAAGCATTGGAGAATAAGAAATCAAATGTGAAATCCACAGCTACCTTCTGAAGGGTATTTTAAATGCAGGTTCCCAGGTTTCTGGTTCCTAAGTCAATAATCTTTCTATCCCACCATAAGGCTTCTGTATTGCTCTAATAATTATAAGAGAAACAACAAGAGCTCAATTATTGAGTGTTTTCTACATGCTAGGCTTGTACCATTTGATTCCTACAACAGTTCTCCAAGTTAAGCAGTAATATTGTCCCCATTTTACAGATGAAGATATGGCAACTTAGAAAATTTAAGCAACTCATTCAAGGTTACAATGTCGGTAACTATCAGAGCTAGGACTAGAATTGCCTTCTACCTGTTGATTAAGTGATCTCTCATTTTTAACACTTTCCCGAATCACTGTGGTATCTCCTGTCCTTTAGGAATAAGACATCTTATTGCACATGGCTTAGGGACAGTTTTTTTCCAGACAGGGGGACTCCATTAACCAATAGTTTGAGTGCCTGTCTTATGCCCAGCGCTGAGCTAAGACAAAAAAGCCTTTGTACTTCCAGCCTTATCGTTGTCTGAAAAGAATGCATCCGAGGAGAGTTTATAATAGACAGGTGAGGTTTTAAAAAATTAAATGCCTATCCTTAGATTAAAAAACCTCCTTCAAAAGTAGGCTAGAGGGCAAAAAATTCTAAACCAGAATTTTATGTGTGTGCATGTGTGTGTGTGTGTGTGTGTGTGTGTGTGATCTGTGTGTGCATAAGGGAAGTTGAAGATAAATGTTGCCCATTTATTCCATGCAATGCCAACAGGAAAAAATGAACAATGTCAAGGCAAGAGGAAACTATAGCTATTTATTCCCCAAAAGAAGAATACTTGAAGAGATTCATTGGCATGACATTAGCAATCCTCCAAAACATTTCTACGTGAATTCTTGAAGACAAGAAAAGGACAAATCAATCAGGCACACAACATTTGAAACTATCGCCTTGTTCAGCTTGGTAATAAGTCATCAGCTGAGAATGCAGAATCCACTTGGCTTCCTGTCTTCCACCTACAAGTAGGAAAACACCGCTTGCAATGAGCCAAACCGAAGTAATTACACGCCGGCTCCATAGTCAATGTGCAGGAAGCGAAATGGACAAAGCCCACTTATAAATCCACATGGTCATGCTTTAAAGAGATAGCTCCATCCCTTCCTGTGTACGCATGCAGCACCCCCTACAGAAGGGCCCGGGCTGGGGTTTTCTTCTCTTTTCAAGGGTTAATTCTCCTGTTGTTCACAGAGCAGGACACAGTTAACAAATTGGACTGGTTGCCCTTTTGTTCCTCTATGTGAGTAATAGATGTTTCTTTCAGATCAGGGAGCCAGGGAGGAGGAAATGAATGCTCCAATTAAGCAGGAGGGAGGAATAAATTTAGTCTTATGAAACCTCCAAACAAGCTACCCAGCACCCCAGAGTTGAGTCTCTGCCAGATTCTTCAGGAAGATTCCTGACCCTAATATTAGCTCTACTGGTGCCAGGAAAGTGTTCCTTGACTTTACAGAAAATGGTTTGTTCGCATAAATCTGGGATGCACTGGTCTTGCCCCGCCACCACTCGGGGAGGCAATAGAGTTTGGCCCTATCATCTTGAACTCTGAAGATATGCAGGCCTGAATTCAAGCCCTTGATTTCTTCTGGGCTTCGACATCTCCTGTAATTCAGGGAGTGAGAATAGAGGTGTCAAGTTCAGAACTACTCATTTACATGATAAATTATAGATCTCTAGGGACAGTTGTCAAAGTTTGAAGGACGAGAGAATTCTCACTGCAATGATTTAAAGGCTTCATTAAATATTTGAGACAGGACCTGGGAAATTCAGCAAGCTTGTCTGAAATTTTGTTTCTTCTTTTGTATTAATAAAATGGAAATAATCTCTTGCTTACCACATAAGAATAATTCATTAGAACAGGAGTTGCTTACAGACAAGTATAGCGTCCCCTGAAGTTTTATCTTAAACCTTTGAGCAGTGTCTGGCACAGAGAAAATGCTGAAAAACATCATTGTTGTGTAAATAAGTTGAGAGAATGATTATATCAGTAGATTGACAGTAAAAAACAAATATGAAAAATTCATGAGTTCTTCTGTACTAGTTGTAAGCATACTCTTCCCCAAATGTGATAAACGACCAAGCATTTCCTTTGGCATGGTTCAAAGTTTATAAAGTATCTCCACCTTTGATTTGGCACTTTTTAAATTATTTGTTTTTTAAATTGTGTTTTATCTTTGGCAAGCCAATGCTGATACAAGTGTGGCGTTTCCTCGGAAGACCAAGTGACTCATCAAATAGCCTTCACCTGATCTCTGATCTAATCGGTGACTGGTCTCCAGGTAGCTGGAGGGACTTTCATTTGCCTTTGTGACAGCTCTGTGGGAGTCTTATGAAGTCACTTCCCTTTATCATAATCCCTTCAGCCCTATCCTGAGCTGAAATCAATTACCTTTCAAATATTAATGGGAAATGGTGCTGTTAGTAGAAAATATTAATAACAGGTGAGGTCCCACTCTCAGATGCGGTGTCTTTGAGGCTAGCTGGGTCCTACCACATGGCAGCCCGGCTCGTGCTCCTTGTCGCAGCCCTGGGGGAGCAGTCAGCCACCAACCAGTTCTGACAATGGCCAGGACCCGGTGCGAGGCTCTGTGGGTAAATCCACACGCTCAAGAGAGACAGACGTGAACACAGCAAAGTTATCTCGTGATGGAAGGCAGCCCATCACAAGGTGGGGCCACCCAGGCAGGCCAGAGTTGTCAGGACTGAGAGAAGATTTTACAGAAGCAAGTGGGACTTGAATTATCAGTCGAGGGAGGATTCTCCCAGCTGTTCCTTCGGAGTGGAGGCAAGGACACAGAGAGAGGGAACGAGGTGTGCAGAGACACCGGGGCTTATGGGAAGAGCAGCGAGCTGGAAGAGGCAGCTTACAGTGGGGTCTGTATTGACCTTGACCTTCAACAAGATCTTTCTCCCTAGACCACCCCTACACCCCCCTGCAGTGTTTGTAAGGATCCAATTAATAGTGATGGGAAAGTTATTTAAAAATGCTGACCTGCCACACAAACACAATGTGCTATAATTACTGTTATTTAGGGAAAATGCAGGCAGCAAAGCAGGTTCGGTAAAGATCAGGAGGGACATTCAATGCCAGGCTATGGAGCTGACCTGAATGACACACAAAGAGGGACAAAGTCCCTGGCAGGCCCACACCAGTCCTCTTTCCCATCAGCCTCTCCTTCCCCCAACACTCCATAGTCCCACCTCGCTAGCCATGTCTCTTTCCAAATGTCACGTGGGAAACCGAAATTTATCTATAAGCGTATTGATGAAATATGTAACTCACCCCTTTTCAGCTCCATCCTCCATCAAAGCTAAAAGTGAGCAAACCAATTAAAGTAGTCTATTTTAGAACTTCACAAACGTTGAAAATCTGAGGCAGAGCTGCCTAGCAACCAGAGTGATGACGTCCAGGTGATCTGAGCTCTCATTGGAGATGTGCTGTGAATCCACTGCTCACCTTGGGCTTAACTTCACTCTCCTGGTCTGGACCTTGGTTTCCTCATCTGTGAAATGAGGGGCCTTCCATGTTCTCTAAGGTCTTGTCAAATCTTCTTTGAGGTTGCTTCTGTATCTGAAGACAAAGAAGAAGAGAAGCTCCAGGAAGGGTGCTAAGCGCCCCAGGAAGAGCAGATAAAATGTATGGAGGACACGATGACAACCACATATGCTGTGTTGAGCCAGGTGGACACTTGGTCTATTCATCCAACTGACACAGAGGACATGTTGATGAATGACAATGGTCTTCCACCATCACAGAGCTCACAATCTAGGGGCAAAGTCAGCCAAATAAGACTATTACTACGAAGCACGGCAAGTGTCAGGATGGGTTAATGCCAGGAGCCGTGGGAGAAAGATGAGGGACATCTCCGTCAGACTGATGTTTCCCAATATTTATATATTGTGCTCCCTGCAATGCTTTCTCACTGTGCCAGCCAAACAGATGTGGGCACATTGGATCTTTTATTTTTAGGAACATTGCGATGGCATGACAAGTATCAAATAGACCTAACCCTCCAGGTTCTGAGACATCCCCAAGTGGAATCCTCCACCCTCTATGGTGAATCTTGGGTCACCTTAGGATCTTCTTCTGTGGTTTCACCCCGTAATTCTCTATCCTGATCTATGCTGGCTGTTTCTAGTGAGCATTTACTGAGCCCACTTCCAGAACATGTTCTTTTCTTTGCTCTGTACACCTGCACACTGGGCTGTTACACCTTCACCAGGTCTCCAAGTTCTGTTGGGCAAATTACCTATATTCTAGGGCAGACACTAAGAAACAGACCTAGCAATGGCAGGGAGACAAATGACCAACCACCTGCTTGGATCTAGGTAGGAGAGTTCAAGCCCAGAGCCAATGAGACTGTCTTGAGTGGTAAGTTAGTGGTGTTGATGGTACTCACAGCAGCCATCAACCAGTAACTCAATGACTATTTACTGAATTCCCAACATGCATCAATCACCATGTTATATATGATTGGACACATAAAGGCACGTAGATTTAGACCTTATACTTAATAAGTAAACCATCTCAAAAGAGAGGCTAAGCTGTTGTAGACTTGTAGAATCATAAAACATTACAGTAGAAAGTCTTTTTAAAAGTCATGTAAATTAATTTCTGTCCCATTGAAGTTTCTTAAAGTGTGTTATTTAAAAAAAAACAGGATCAAATCCTGACAATTTCATGATAACTTATAGCTACATTATAAGATACTAACAGTAAATGTAAGAAAGTTCAGAGAGGAACAAGTTAGTGAGGATTAAATTGTCCAGGAAACAGTTATGAAGAGAGTTAGGCTGGATCTTGGGGAGATGGGATGAGTAGAGACTATCTTGGGAGGAAATGAGAGTTTGAGAAAGTAATGAAGCAGGAATGAATCAGGCCTATGGGAGGATGCTAATTGACTGAAGCAGAAGAGGTTTGCTGGGAACAATAGAAAATAAGCACAGTCGCTTACCTAATAATGACTTCCACCTTCTTTTATGTTGTCAGAATTCTGGCTTCTGTTCTTCTGTTCTTCTGTTCACTTATCCCCTTGTTGATTCATGTATATTGCATATTATATATTATACATTACATATTATGGTTGGTCTAAGCAATAACATTTATCCCATTTTCCTTACCAGTGATTGGTTCAACATGGCCACGTGACTGAATTCTGGCCAATGATATATGAGGAAGGGTCTGTTGAGGGGCTTTTGAGAAAAATTTCTGTATTCTTTAAAAGAAACACATAGGACACACAAGAAAGGAGTAGTCTTTTTGTTTTCTCTGGACATTGGTGTCTGAGGATGTGATGCTTGGAGCTGCCGTGGCCATCTTGTGAGCCTGAGGGGAGTTAGCCAGCAGGCAAAGGATGGTAGAGGAGAAAGACACGAAGAACCTTGATATTGATGCTAAATCATTAATAGAGAAGCACTGTGTTTTCTTCACCTCCAGCCTTCCTGCTATGTGAGGGGAAAACAATCCATCAATCACCTTTATCGTTTAAGTTATTGTGAGTTGTTTTCTATTACTTTACTGAAGGTATCCCAAATGATGCTGAGGATCTCCAAAGCCAGCCAGAGGAGGCTGATGGAGGACAAAAGGGTGAGAATGACTGGAGAGAAGGGAATGAAGAGGAGAGGAGATCAGGAGGAGGAGAGGCCAGAAGTTGCTGGGATTCAGGATAGAGCAGAGGCTAAACCTGGGGCTCAGGAGTTGGATGGACTTGAGCTCCAATCTTAGCTGTTTGGGGTCAAGTTATTAATCTCTCTCAACTTAATTTACTCCTCTGTGAGATAGAATTAAGAATAGCTGCTGCCTCATTGGGTTATGAGAATTAAGTGTGATAATGTGTGGAAAGCACATAGCAGAATGTGTGGCACATGGTCTTTGTCATGAAGGGTTAACTCTTAGCAGAGTTGAGCCCTGCCCTGTCCCAGGTACTGACCACGCTCTTCTCATATTTTCTCTTCTTATGTCATGGAACTGTCTGAGCTGTAGCTGTTTCAGGATCTAGAGCAGGAAAAGCTATGACAAAACTGGGATCTGAGGGAGAGTAGTCTGACAGCACCATGCAGGATTGGATGGAATAAAAAGAAACAGCAATCAGGGTAGAGTTACTTCCCTAGGGTTAAGTACCCATGCCCAGTCCAATTGGCCATGGGGCCTGGGAGCGGCAAACTGAAGCCAAGGTAGGGAGGCAAGAGGACTCTGGGAAGGGTCATTCTCCTCGGCAAGGGCTGTGAGTGGATGAAGCCAGTCCAGTGCAGTGTAAACAGATTTGTCTACACCCTTCCTTTCTGTATTCCTATTTTCAGCGTGTATCATCTCTAAGGGTATTTGGTGAGTTCATCTACGAGTTTCCTAAGTTTACTGTTCACTATGTATGCTTCTTTTTCCCCCTCCTAAAATGAGCTTTTTAAACCTTGAAGGGTTTGATATCCAGGAATCTCATGACCACGCCCATGTGCTACATTCTTACCCTTCCTTTGTTTCAGAGATCTGTCCCATCCCTTCCCATCCTCTGCTGTTCTGGACAACATTGCCCATCTTTCCAGTCCTCCATTCCCCCGATTATTCCATTGGCCTGTTCTCTGGGCCTTCCATGGTTCCGTTGTGTCTTTCTTGTGCAGGGATGAGAAGTACACACAGCATTTTTTGGGTGAAAGCAAGTGTTTCTTATTTGTTTTCAAAGCTCTTCCTAGAGACCTCAGCCTCATGCTGGCCATTCTAGCCACATCACCCCATGTCACCTGATGAGCCAGGTAGCCTCTTGGCTACCTTCTCCTCCTGCATCCCCTCAGGTACAGACCCTCTCTCCAGGGTTCTCTGAAAATGACTCCTAGCCCAACAATAGCAGTTTCTCCTTGCTATGCTGCTGTTCTCTGCCAAAGGTAAGAATCAGTGAGGAGTAAAACCATTTTGCAGCCAGGAGAATTCTAATCCTGGGCTGAGCATGTGCACATCCCAAATGCATGCAGGGCACGGATTCTGACAATCAGATGACACTGCCACAGTTGTGGGAACAGAGCTGTTCACAATCTGCCGGCTTCCTCCTAGAGCAGTGGGGACAAGCTTTCCATCAATGCCAGACCCTCTGATGACACCCCTAAAGCATAGCTGCGGTGAGCAATTTCCTTCCAAACAGCGTGAGCTTAAATCTGCGTGAAATGAACTAGATTGTGTTCATCAAAATAGCTGCGGCAACTGTGGGAGCCATTCCATCTCCTGTGTTCCAATACAAGACTTTGCAAGGCTTGGGCCATAAATTCTAACCTAGGATTTACCGTTCTTTCCCCAGAGACACACTCATGTGTGTGCACGTGCATGCATACATCTAGCTTTGTTCACGTACACTATCTTTTCTTTGTCTTTGTATCTCTCTCCACCTTTCTAGTTGTTTCTGATGCCTCACCCCAAAGATTTCCACTAATGCGTACTTGATAAGTACCAACATGAGAAATTCAGTAGGAAAAAAGTCATAAAAACCAAAGTGCACCAAACCTAACTCTTCTGTGTTCATCAAAACTTGTTGATACCTCGGATGCTATTGGGCTGACCTGTCTCAGATGCAGTGTGACATGTTCTTCATGATGACCGTGCAAAGCCCCGAAGTGCTCTTCAAAACATGAATGAGAAAATGATCAGAGTCTGGGTGGCATTTTGGTATTTTATTGCACTTTGATTTTTAGAAAATTGTACATGGTATAATTTATATACTAACTTATAATTAACTAGAATAGTTGATTAACCTAAATGCCCTTTTCCTCTAATGGTGCTACATGGCAGAGAGACACCAAGGAAATGGCTGTACAAATTCTTTGTGTAACATATTGGAAGGTAATACAGAAATGTGTGTAAATGTCTCGGAGAATCATCTCGGAATATGACCCAGAAGTATGGCAAATGTCAACAGTCCTCAAATAACATTCATGTTTGTCCTTGGGGCTCCAGTGGTGACAGTAGCTGCCTCTGACAGATCCTAACTGTGAGTCTGCCCTCCCTGACCACCGCCTTTTGGCGCCTTTGCCCCCTGTTTGGCTCCTCTGCCTGGCCTCTCTGCCTCACATGTCACCAGGTCCCGGCCTCTGAGCTGGGTATGTTTCCCATTTCAGCCTGTCTTAGTGTAGACGCTGCTTCAACAACTCTGTCCTGCCTGCACTTGGAATGAGAACATATTTTGACTTCTCTCAGTTGTCATAAATGATAGAATCATAAATCTAACATGGACCTCAGAGTTCTCTACTTCAATCTCTCATTTGACTAATGAGTAGGGTGACTGTTTTGTCCGGGCAGTCTCAATGTACGCCTCTTGTCCCGACGTAGTTATTAATAGCTCTCTCTTTTCCTCTCAGATATGTCCGAACTTGGATGATAAATTATATGGTCTCCCTATTAATAAAAAAAAGCAACTTAGCCTAGCACAGGACCTATACCCAGGTATCCAGAGTTTTTATTTTTTAATAATTATTATCCTGTGTTGCCTCTTTCACTTTAGAGATATTTCTACAGAGCTATGCTTCTTAACCAAAATCCCCTGGAGAGCTGTTTCCAAACATAAATGCCTTGGCTCGAATAATCTCTCAGGGGAGAGTCTGGACATATGTCTCTTGACAAAGTTCCCAGGGAGATCCTGATGTACAATACATCTCTGACTCAGAACCCTGCGTAGAGAATAGAGGTGATTGGGAGAGGTTGGGGACAAGCATGGGGCCGGGTGGACCATTTCAGTGCCATCAGATTTGGCCAACCATTTGCCAGACTCCAAAGCTTCAGCACTGCTGACCTCATTTTGGTTTCTGATGTGCCATGTGACTTTGAAATAAGGTTAAACAGGGAGCTAAAAACCCCAAAGGTGATTGGTCTCCTGGCTCTAACTCCAGAAGGCATGCAGGAAGAGACTTCTTTGATTCGTGGACATTTCCTTTCATTTGACTTCCTGCTTCCGACGTATCACACCATGCAGTCAGAGATCAGGGGACCAGACGAGGACAGACTGACTTCATTTCATTACAGGTGAGGGTTGTAGCCTAACGGTGGCTTGGAGATAAGCTGAAAAGCAATGCTGACCACCAGCACTGTGGAGCTCATGACCAGAAGAGATTAGTAAGACAGGAGTGCTTCTGACATTTTGCCAGGAAGAAAAGAAACCAGCAGAAATGACTCCATGCCAGGGAGGAGAAAGTGGACCACAGCTGGAGACCTAAGTGAGGGAAGAACAGTGATTAATCAGTGCTTGAAAGCCATCTGCTTTCCTTGGCCGCGGAGTCTGCACCAGCCGCACTGGCTACAGATGCTTCAAAGTGGGCTGGGTGCCAGAGAAGGGATGGAGGTTTTCCCGTTGAGTGAAGGTGTAAAGATTCATCTTCCGGAAGACGAGGGCTGTAAGGGGTCAGGCTCACTTTGGGCAACACAGGTAGGTTTTTGCCCCCCTCATCTGGTGTGGTTATAGGTTGACTTTCTTTCGTTTTGAGTTTTTGTGTTATGTTTTTGTTTTACGAATGGAAATCCTTTGCCTGGACTTAGAGTGATGCATGGAGACATGATCAAACCTGTTTCTTTTTCTTTTCCTTCCAAAACCCTGATTTAAAAACCAGTGAGGAAAGTTTTGAAAAGACATTAACCCGCAGGCAAAGAGAATGAAAATGGAAAAGGAAAAAAACAGAAGCTAAGATATTTCCATAAATGGGGAGAAACAGAAAACAGGTAGGAGATTGATTTAGCTCAGAATTGGAAGGTAGATTGTGCAGGGGTCGGCTGGGGCTTGGTGATGATAGGCCGGTGAGCTCTTTGGAAAGCCCCACATTGAGCTGCTGAGCCAACAGGACCCGCCTGCCCCACTCTGAAGATCTGGGTAGCCACCCCTCTGCCACTCTCCCTTGAGCAATGGGAGAAATTTGGTCTAGATTTCTGGAGACTGGGTGCTCAAGGCACACCTGAGGGCAGAGGAAGGTGGATGCTACAGACAGAGTGACTCACGGCCTTCCTACCGAACTGTGAGGCCCTCAGTCCCCTGCCTCAGCCCTGATCCCAGAACCCAGCGGTCAGGGGTATATATACCCCTTGCACCCCAGGGGGCAATGTGAAAGGGCGGCCTTGTGAAGAATCACAGGAAAATATCTCATCCCACAATTTCTCCAGTAACAGCTAGAGATCAATCCTATGAGCGCGCTCTTTCTCTCTCCTCTGATAGGCCCCCTGCCAGGTTCTGTTTTTCCAATGTCTAAAAGGAGCTGGACAGACAGAAAGAAAACGTAAATCTGTCTCTTCACACTCACCAGCTCACTGCCTTTTAGGATCTGTCTTATAGCCTGGGAAGCTCCTGAAGGGACAGCAGGAGACAAACTCCAAGGCTCGGTTTCCTGCCCAAAAATCACTTCTTGAGGGCAAGATGGCAGACAAGATCTTTGACATCCAACAGCCATTTTTGTAATCTGCCTGCGGAAAAGAAAGAAAGGAGCAAATATGACAGTTCGCAGTACCCTGTTAATTTGGCTACAGTCACAAATCTGCTTCATCCCCTAAATAAAAAGTCTGAATACCTGATTCTCTCTGCCAACATTCTCTACTTCCCTCACTACTGTGTTAGCCCTTTTCTGCCTGGAAAAAGTGAAATATACTTCTTCTTTCTATCCTCATCTTGGAGAAATCTTTCTCAAAACCTGCCTGTACTAGCTCACACCCTAATTCTTACAGAGTGGAGGAGTCTTCTTTGGAGAAACTAAATAATCCCAGGGGAATGATGTCTTTGCAATGAAAATGGAGAATCTACCAATGGAAAAAGTACAAATAAAACCTGCATGCTCCTGGACACCCTGCAAAGGAAACTACAACTTGACAAACTCCACCCACATACATCAAGCTTATCATTATCATTTTAGTTCTCCAATTTTAAGTCTGAGTGGACAGCCAGGGATCAAGTGAGGGTAGAATAAAAACATTTTCAAGCACAGAACTCAAAAATTTGGTCTCCCATGCACTGTTTCTCAGACTCCTAGAACCTATGCTTTGGCAAAATGAACAAGGAACCCAACAAAGAGAAAGATGTGGGATCCAGAAAATGAAAGTAGTGATACAAAATAATGGCGAAGGGGAGTCCTGGGATGACAACTGTGCATCAAGCCTAGGAAGAAACTAGCCTGAATGGAGGAGAAAGATTGAGGGATGTGAGGGTGATTCCAAAGGGAAAACACTGTAAGTGGAAATAATCTGATACATTTCAGTGTTTGGAAAAATAACTAGTAGATATCTGAAAGGTAGTGAAGCCTTAGGGGAAAAATGGAGCTGAATGCATATAAAACTAAACAAATAAACAAAATGAGGCAATTATTAATTATAGAAAAAAAGATGAGAAAAAATACTAATAACCAGTTTCTGAGGTGGTCCTTAATGACTCATGCTTCTGGGTTCTCACACCCTTGCGTAATCCCTCCCATATTCAGTAGGGCTGACCATGTTAACCGCTAGGTTTTTGCAGAGATAATGGTGTGTGAGTTTTAAGGTTAGGTTATAAAGGACAATGGGGCTTTCAGCTTTCTCTCTTAGAACAATTGCTCTGGAGAAAGCCAGCTTCCATGACGTGATGATGCTTAAGCAGCCCGGAGACCAAGAGCCAGCCAACAGCCAGCATAACTCGGCAATCACGTGGGTGAGCCCCCTTGGAAGTGGATCCTCTAACCCAGCTGAGCCTTCAGACGACTTCAGTGTCTGGTCAATACCTTTAATACCAGTCCACTTGCCTAAACCACTCCTATAATAAATTCCTGATCCACAGAAACTACATAAGATAATAAATATTTATTATTGTTTTAAGGTGCCACATTTTGGGGTACATTTAAAGTATGAAGCCTTTAGTACCTGAATGTGGGGTACAGCTATCGAAAAAACCTTAAAATGTTGATGTGAATCTGGACTGAGTATTGGGCAGAAGCCGGAAGGACTTTGAGGAGAGTGTTAATGAAAGCCCAAGGAATATTAAAGATATAGTTAGTAGAAGCCTGGTGGCCTTTGAGGATACTGCTGGGGAAGGTCTAAAAAAAAAAAAATGGGAGAAATATTACTATAAAATGGTGAAAAGGGGATCCTTGTTATTTATATGCAGAGGACCCTCGGAACGTTTAGCAATACTGTTGCCTGCTGTAACATGATAAAATAGAGAAGTACCTAATGAAGTGGGTAATCTAGCTTAGGAGATTTCCTGGCAGAATATTGATGGTACCCCATGGTTTCTTTTTGCTGCTTGTACCAAAATGTGAGAGTAGAGAGATGGGCAGAGGAAAGACTATTAAACAAAAGGGATGTGGGACTTGATAGTTTGGAAATTCCCAGCATCTCTGGATGGCAAATGAGTCTAAAGTTTAAAAACGACTCCCAGGCAGAGATCAAATCCAGCATGGTGTCAGGAAAACATGATATAAAAATGAGGCTGAGGATGTGGTTGTATTACAACTAAAAAAATCTGTTAAAACTTCAGAAATATCTAAGGCAGTGTGTCCAAGAACTGTTGAGTCAAACAAGGCTTCTAAGAAGGTTCCTGGTGTCATCTCTCAGCCATCTCAGAAAAAGCCCAAGGTAGAGAAGGGCTTATTTCAAAGAAATTTCTAGGAGTGGCTTTTTTCTAATGGCATAAACCCCAATAATATTCACAGAAGATGTATAAAGATTTTATGAGAACTCTATTGGCAAAAATACCTCCAGCTTGAACCAAAAGGAATAGAAGTAGAACAAATTGTAAATGGTATTTTGGAACCCCAAAAGTCTATGGGCAGAAAGCAGGCTGAGAAAACATCTCAGCTGCATATACAGGCTAACTTTCATGAAAATGAAAGAATGATTCAGAAAGTAGAAACAAATGTGCCGAGGGGCATAGCCAAGAGACATGGAGAATTCTTCCCAGGCCTTGAGTGTTAAGAAACTGTCAACGGTTAGATTTAAGAATTGCTATGGACCACTGACTCTGGGGTGTTTCCTCTTTTTTCATTTTCTGATAGGAGGATTTATAGCAATTATCATATGCCTGTCCCACCAATGTATGTGTGTGGCTGCAGGTAAGGTGTCTCTTTAATTCCCAGCTCTTCAGATCGGGAAGAACTGTGTTTAAAGAGCTATGCTTAAGGAACCACCCCTGATAAGCTTTATTTTCCCCTGGACCTGATTTAGACAATGAGATACTAGGATTTCCAGCTGATGCTATTATGGGATGAGACTTTGGGGGAGAGGGGTGAATGAATTTTGCAGGTGGGAAAGACATAAAGTATTGGGGTTGACATCATTTTTTTATTTTTAAAAAAAATTTAAATTTTTAATTATTATGGGTAAATAATAGTTGTACACATTTATGGAGTACAATGATATTTTGATACAAGCGTTTAATGTGTACTGATTGAGTCAGGGTAACTGGGCTATCCATCACCTCAAGCATTTATCATTTCTTTGTGCTAGGAACATTCCACTTCTACTCTTTTAATTATTTTGAAATATACCGCAATTATTGTTAACTATAATTGCCCTGTTGGGCTACTGAACATCAGATCTTCTTTCTTCTATCTAATTTGTGCCCATTAATCATCTCTTTATTCCTCCCCTCCCCATGGCCCTTCCCAGCCTCTGATAATCACTATTCTATTCTCTATCTCCATGAGTTCAATTTTTTTTTTTTTTTAGCTTCCATATATTAGTGAGAACATGTGATACTTGTCTTTCTGTGCCTGGACTATTTCACTTAATATAATGTCCTCAAGTTCCATTCATGTTGCGGCAAATGACAGGATTTCATTTCACTTTATGGCTGAAGAATATTGCATTGGGCATAAGTACCACATTTTTTTCATTCATTCGTTGATGGACACTTAGGTTGATTCCGTACCTTAGCTATTGCGGGGTTGACACCTTGACTGAAACCTCATAAAAGACCTCCCCCCAAACCAGAACCACCCAGCTAAGCTGTTCTCAAATTCAAGACCCGCAGACTATATGAGATAATAAATGTTAGTTGTTGCTTTAAGTTGCTAAGTTTGAGTATAATTTGGTTTGCAGCAATAAATAACTAAAAATGAATCACAGTGTTTGGCTCAGCAGTGAACCTTATTTATGTAATCACAATAATGTTTTAAAATGTGATATTGAGGAAGGGGGGAGGGCAAACAGGTGGAGACACAAGAACTAAATACTTACCTACCTTAACAGAGTAACCAGACACCATCTAAAACTGATGCACTGAGAAAAAGCAGGACATGCATATTATATAGAAAATATGGAGATAAATATCAGAGGTATTAACCTAAAATTGTTGAAAGGGCTTGTTTCCAGGAAATAAAACTGGAGGTAGAAAGGGGTAGGAAAAGAAGCTGATGCCCACCCCCAAGGTGATCATTTTAGTGGTATATGACTGGTTTAAAAACCAACGAGCACATAATAATCTAATAAAAATAAAATTTTATGCAAAGAAAGAAAGACTCACCCTAGCTCTGAGACTATGATGATATTGGTGGAGGCAGAGGCTGCAGTGAACCTATAGGAGGATAAAAAGAGGAAAATGCTCGCTTGGGAGCTAAGGTGTAAACAGTTTCCAAAGCCAGAGGGTCTAGCCTGGGAATCTTCCAGGTGTAGGGAGTGGCTCTTGGGCTGGCTGTGGTGCACACACACAACAGAGCCATTCTCGGACCCAATTTCTTGCAGTTCAATGGCCTTGCCTTGTCACCCCTAACCTCTACCACACCAACATGTCCCCCTAAGAGGAAGGAAAGGAAGCCTGTTGAGTAGCCACTGCTTTTGCAGAACATGCTTAGTAGAATTGCTGTGACAAGACACCTGGATTCAAGCTCCCTCCACCTCTGCCGCTCATGGACCCTGAGACCCCAGCAGAGTCATTCAACGCTCTGCTCTGCTGTTTCCTCCTCCATAAAATGGGGGACATTTCACGTGGTGATTCTCCCGCAGGGGTGTTGCAAGAGTGCAATCTTACAAGTGGCAAATCGCTTTCAAACTATCCAGTTCTGCGTAGCTGTGGATCCTCTTTTTCCCCCACTTTGGCAAAGGCCCTTCCGCCTCCTCCCAGGATGTGGACTCGAGAAAGATGGGGCAGCTTTCTGGACTATGCAGAAAAATGGTCCATTATCACCATGACCTAGAAAATCTTATTCAGGGTCAAATTACCTAGAAAAGTTATGGAAAACAGGACCCCTATCCTTCCCACAGTCAAATGAGGCAAACTTAATGAGGGCTAAGGGGACTGATAAATGAAGGCATTAAAGCCCAGACTGTCCTAATATGACAATTTAAGTGCTTCACCTTTTCTCACCTTCATTAGTTTCCCAAATACAGGTGACACTACACCAGCTCTTAGTTTTGCCTGCCTTGTGTTTGTTCTGCTACACTTCCAGGGTGGGAGGGGTGGTTGTCTTCCATTTATCTATTTATTTACTTACTTACTTTTGGTGCAACGTAAAACGATTAGGGACTAAGAGCAGACTCCCTGATTTTGTGTCTGCAGAAGCTCTTTTCATTAAAGTAGAAAATCTCCTGAGACAGCACTGACTTGTGCACAAGTGTGCAGCCTGCCAGGACAGGTATTTTTGTAGACAGGTAGGGTGGGAAGACATTGACTCTGAAATGTCACCCTGTGAGGTCAGGTGGCTCCAAGACTTCCTTGAATTTGTTGGAGGTGTTGAAAAGCTTTCTGCATTCCCACAGCTAATGCTGGCATTGTTAGCTCACAGCAGATGTCTAACGTTGCCTGATACTTTCAGGCAAAACTTGGCGAGAATCATTAGAGGTCCTTTAACTACCTCCTTCCTAAAACAAGGAGAAGATCATCCAAAGACAGCCCACAAATTAGCCTATTTGCATATGGGCATGAGGTGCTAGCCTTTTATTGCCTTCCTAACTTACCCTTGCAATCTTCCTAAAGAACAAGGAAGCACATTTATGAGCATGAAAGACCTGCAGTATGGTCCTTAGAGCTGGAATTCCATTTTACAAAATGGAAGCTTTGTGATGTGTAGGGGAAAAATCCCTTTCATGATGGCACAGAACACAAGGCGCCATGTGTGGAGGACTGTTGGTTGCTTTTAGGAAAGGTGGCTTTGCACATAGTCTCACTCCATCTGTGCCTTGCTCCTGGTTTTTTGGAAGTTCTCTAGAAGGCTAACATAAGCTCAGAATCCTGAACATCACGCTCAACTATAATCAATGAAACCAGGAACAAAATTAGTGAATGCAGATATAGCTTCTCAGTGAATAAAAAAATAAATAAACTACAGACCTGACAAGGTCATCAAATTCTATCAGATGAGTATTCTTTTCTGCAGCTTCTTGTGTTGTTTCACAAAAGCATGGCTTACAGAAACCATTTATATTGCAGAGAGTAGTCTTGGGTCTAAAAAAAAAAAAACAATGATGGTGTTTGGGGTCAAAACAGATGTTTTAGTTGTTGATTTATTCATTTATTTAACAAATATTTTTTAAGAGCCTAGTAGGTTCAGGGATTTCAGAGATTGTTAAGGTTTGCAAAATGATCCAGTCTCTGTCTCTCTGGCTTACGGGGAGAGAGATGAAGAGTGAGCTGGGAAGGGAAGGAGAGGTGGACAGACAGAAAATCACCAATGGAGGAGACAGACGTTTTCTGACACCAAGCGTGGACCTGGGAGAGAGGTGATCTGGTACACAAGCTACTGACTGCGGCACAATGTTGGTCAACTCCTCCAATCCTTTTAGGCTTCTGTGTTTCCCATCTGTTGAAAAGCTATGCTTCTTAATTATATAGTTATATGGATTCTCTCAAGTTCTGTACACATAAAAGTTTGATGTGCCCATAAACCCCTTTAGAGGAGTTTGTTCATTCAACCAATACAAGCAGCCACAAATAATGAGCAGCTATCAAGGTCATGTGCAATATATATTGAGGATACTTGTAAAAAAAAAAATACACCCGATCTCTGATCTTATAGAGCCCCTAATATCATGAAAGTGTTCAAACATGGCCTAGATTGCCTGGTGGGATTTTGTTGGAGAAATTCAAATGGGAAGTGGCATATATTAATACAGTGTTCATGAACTCCAGAATCCAAACTGGGTCTGAATTCCAACTCCACCAGTTCACAGCTCTAAGACTTTGGAGAATTTACTTCTCTGAGCCTTAGTTTCCTTATCTGTAAGCCTGGAGCGGATAATATCGACTTCCTAGGGCGGTTCTGAGGATTAAGTGAGATTATGCACGTGAAGTGCTTTCTAGTGACTAGAACATAGTAAGCACTCAATAAATGACAGCTCTTAGAAATAATCTTGGAAAATTCTTCCAATTCTGAAATTTGACTCTGGTCTATTTTTGTCGCTAAGGCCTAGGCAGAAACGCTGTACAATAATAGCACGAAGCCGGCTGCCTAAGCTTCTGACGAGGCCATCTTGCCACCATGTGTCCGGTGTGGGCTGTGAAAGTTACTGTTCACTCGTTTCAAACCCTGTACAGGAACTCTGAGACACATAAATATGTAAAATTCACATTTCCAGGTGTGGGTGGCTTATTTTCTTCTTCCTTGATAAGAGCAAGGGTACGCATCACCACGTAATGAGATTTATTTGTTATAATTGCTTTTGTCCTTTGCCTACCTGAGCAATTGTATATTTGGACCTCACCATTTCCTAGTCTATGAATTCTGACTGATAATTTAATGTTTAATTGGTTCATCTTCCAAAAAGAACATTTTTTCCCTAAGAAAATAGCATTTTGCTTAAAAAATAATTTTGAACGAGTTATTGTAACTAATATATTTTAGCTGAAATAAGAAGGTTCACAAATAACCTAGAAAACACGTAGGCAGGATATATCCATGAGAAACATTTTTTGGTAGGACTTTACCTAAAACGATAAATCTTAAATCACTATTACAAGTATACACTATTTTCCTTTAAATTATGAAATAAAATTTATTTTTTCCATGGACTTACCCAAAAAGATTTTCTTAAGCAATATCTGCTTATACTACAGGGATTTTTTTTTTAGATTAACTTTTAAGGTGCTCTTGAGATTTGCTAATGATAAATTTCTGCTCAGCTATTCCGCTTCCCACTATAATATTTGGAGCCGTTGCCCTCATCTCTGTCTTTTGTCTATACAGAAAGGTAAGTAATGAAATCACAAAGAACTTATTCCCCTGAAATTTCCCTGAAGCATTTGCCATTCTCAGAACAGATTGTTTTATGAACATATTTTACCTACTTGCATATAATAGCAAGACAGATTTTCCTTTAAAAGAAAAGAGTTTGCATGCTTCTTTAACTTTTGCTTTTCAATTAGAATAAGCAATAGCATTCTTCCCAAGCACTAGGCAAATAGCCCACCGTACTGCTTATTTCATCTGATCATTTTCTTGTGACTAATGTGTGTACTTACATTTGGGTGCATATTCACCCAACATGCATTCATACCTACTGTGCCAAGCCCTGTGCTAGTGTTTAAAGCACTTAGACTGGGTTAGGAAGACATTGTCTTGGCCCCAAAGAGTTCACAGCTGGTCAGGAAGAGGGGAGACACTTCAAAAGAGGGATCCCACTTGGGCTGAGCCTTGAAGAAAGACTAGAAGTCTGCCAGGTAGAGGAGAGATGAAATGATTTTCCAAGCAGTGAAACAGCCTCTTCAAGGGTTCAAAGGTGCAAATTGTGTAATAGGTTCAGGAAAGGAAGTCAGGACATGTAATAAGAGGGCAGTTGTCATTCCTTGAACAAAGGTGTGACTTGGCTTGGAAATTGGTGAAAGCATGGATCGTTTATGTACCTTTCAGCTCAATTCCTAATCCTACATTGCAGGCCACTTGAGCCTGGGTTTCCTTGCTCAAAACATCACCTCACAAGCTAGTACCTCCTGAAAGGGTATATTCTTCTCATCCCCATACTACAATCCTGAGTTCCAACCCATAGGTTGAGCCAATCAGCTCCTGAGATTATATTTTTATGTTATATCCACTTAATTCTAAGGCTCTGCATGTTGGCATGTATATGTCAAAGCTTCAAGTCCTGTTTCTGCCACCCCTCCCCCTGCCCATCCCTCCGTGTTTTCCCCATGCGAATTTACCAGAAAGCTCCCATCCTTGTTCCTCTGTAGTTGGGAACTGGATTTCACCCTCCTTTATATTTAGTTTGAAGTCCTCCAAAACTGACTGGCTGTTCTCCAGGCAGATAGGCTCTTCTGTTCCCTTTTTCCATGAGATACAACCCATGCCTACCCGATGCATCATTAACATACCTTAAACGATGCTTCATGAATCCAAATTTAAATTTTCCCCTTTGCATAGCCAGTCTTCCTCTCACCTCTAAAGTACCAATAGAGAAGTCCTTGTATTTCCTAGTCCTTGACTGCTATGTTATTTTAGCAATAATAATGGTGACAAGTAACATTCATTGGCCCCTGCTATATGTCAACAACTGAAATAAACACTACGCAAGCATCCATTTGTGCAATATTAATCAGATTCCTGGAAGTCAGATGCTCTTGTTGTTCTTATTTTACAAATAAAGAAACTGGTGCTTGGAGGGTAAGTAATTTGCCTGAGATCATGTGGGTAGGAAGTTTCAAACCAAGGATTCAAGCTCCAATCTCTCTTAATATAAGACCCATGCTAGTAACCACTGGAGTCTACTGTCCTGCCTAAAGATGCTTCAGAATACAAATCCGAATCTTTTGCATGGTGGATTAAATTATTATCCCCAATTTCCTACCCTCACCCCCAGATCTACAACTATGCCACAGTCTCATAAAGGTTCAGCATATTCTTTCTGCACCTTGATTTTGGGCTTGGCCAATTAACCTGCTTTGGCCAATGGAATATGGGCAGGAGTGATGGTTTAGGTCTTATGTAAGATTCCTGGGGCTGCCATAAGAAATTACTATGAATTTACTGGCTTAAACCAACAGAAATGTATTCTTTCATAGTCCTGGAAGCCAGAAATCCAAAATCAAGCTGTTGGCAAGTTTGGTTCCTTCCTGTGGGCTCAAAAGGAGAATCTGTTCCACATTTCCCTCCGGGCTTCTGGTGGTTCCCAGCAATCCTTAGTGTGTTTTGGTTGTGTCTTTAATCTCTGCCCTCATTGTCTTATGACATTCTCCCTGGGGGTCTGTGTCCAAATTGCTCTCATCTTATAAGGGCACCAGTCGTTGGATTAGAGCCCACCCTAGTCCAGTAGAACCTCCCCCTAACTTGATTATATCTGCAAATAAGGTCACCTTCGCAGGTAGGAGGTAGTGAGGGATTAAGACTTCAACATATCTTTGGGGGCACACAATTCAACCCACAACAGGCCTTAAAAGGCATTTGATTTTTCTGCTTGGTCTCTCATACTTGTGCCATCAACAGAAAAAGGGAATTCGTGCCCTTCCCCCCAGGCCCAAGAACAAATACCCCTGGAACAGGAGTGTCCCCAACCAGATGGGTCTTCAGCTTAAAGCAGAGCCATTGCCAGCCTATAGGAGCCACCCCCATCTGACCCATAGGCCATGAGAATACAAGATTGCTGCTGGAATCCACCATGTTTTGAGACGGTTTGTTATGGAACATTTTTGTGGCAATACCTAATCCATGCAATAAGTCTCCTAAACATGAGAAATAACTAATTAAAAGATACAATGTGATGGGAAAATCCATCCATAGGAGCAGCAAAAACCATAAAATACCTAGTCCTATTACCCTTCAGCAGATCTTAAACATGCGGACTTTAAACGTTATATTGTTCATGGAAGACAGACTATTTTCTAATTAAAAAATTATTTAGGACTCCACTGGAGATTCTTTCAAGAAACAACGTGAACCTGTCTGGGTAGGAAGGAGGGATGAGGAAAAGAAAAAAAGGAGCTAGAGATGGAAAACAAACTGTCCTTGACCTCGGGTCGCTCACAGTCTATTAGTTGAGTGTAGGAACTTAGGAGGATGAGTGGGATAAAAAATATTCCATTAGAACCATGTCTAGACATTTGTTTCTTGCCCCACAAAGGCAGTTCTGAGACAAACACAGCAGCTGCAGAGGAGCATAGCCATTTCGTGAGGAAGAAATGGAAGCATACGTGTAGCTGATCACCAGACATTAGCGTCTAAGCTTTTCCTTTGGGCAGGCCATGGAAGTGACTGTTCATCATGCAGGTTAGTTCCAGCCAACCTGACTCTGACTTTCAACTCGTCAGCCTTTCCCTTCCATCCTTGTCCCAGTCCCAACTATACCCAGGCCTTCCCAGAAGGATATTTTTATGCTGATAATTAGAGTTGATGTATTTATGGGGCTCTATTTTCCCAAAGGATCATCCTATCTGAAATCAACATTCCTCCAGAAGTCTGGAGAATCTAAAGCTTGGAGGGGCTAAACAGTTCCCGGAGAACAGAACCTCAGGGAATTAAACTTTAGTCTGATCTTAAGATCATTGGTGTTCTTTTTCCTCCCTGTGCAAAGAATATGACTTTGGAAAAACTTGGATGGCAAATGTCATTAATGATCCTATATAAAACCCTCGTTAATCAAAGTATGCATTCAGTTTTTAACTTGCTGTTTTAATCTCTATTAGATTTGTGGTTTGTAGAAATTCAGACTGCTGTACCCCATAACAAAAAAAAGGGAGTCACACTGTAGGATATTGAAGTCTGAGTCACCTGAGCTACCTTTTCATTGCACCAAGCTCCTGGGTGATCGTGCATCGATAATTGTTCAACACTGAGAATTTCTTATCCGGTAAACAAAAAGCAACAGAAAGTTCATGTTTAGCTACCAATTACTCAGTTGGAAAAGGACATGTACACACTGTATTCAGTTGCAACATAGCTCTACAAAAACCACCTTAGGACAATTCCTTCTCTTAAATGAGTTAGCTAGAAAAGTTACACTATGCCAGGCATAATTGTACTGTTTCTCTGGCAGACAGCTGCCTGAGAGATGAGCTCTGTACTATTGTTTATTGCTTGAGAATTTGCTCTTGTAGGAGGACAGGTGCATTTACAGCACCACTAAGAGGTGGATAAATGGAAACAGAGGGCATAGAAGTGAACACTATAATTTGAGGTCACTTCTTGAACCTCTCTGAGCATCAGGTTCTTCATCTATATAATGAAGTTAATAATGTTCCCTGCCCATCTTAGAGGATGACATGAAAATCAGTTCAAGTTCATAAACGTATGAGCAGTACCTACTATGTCCAGCACTGTAATAGATACTTCTGGAAATATAAAGGGAAATGAAAATTACTTCTTGGCTCAATGGCCATTTAGTATTAGAATAATATAAGTTATGTAAATTACTAAACTCTATACAAATGTAAAGTGGTAGTAGTAGCACTGGTGGTGGTTGTGTGGTGACCCTGTAGTAAACTCAGAAAGGCAAAACTGGAAGGGAACTTAGAGATTCTGTAGTCTAACCCTCCTCATTTGAACAAATTGAGTTCCAGAAAGATTAATGCCTTTTCCAGGATGTACAAATAGTAGAAGCTAATATTTGTTGCTAATATACCCCAATTTTTAAGCGGGTTCCTGGAAATTCAGAGAGTGAGCACTAGCATCGTTGGTTAAAATTTAATATGGGGAGAGTGGAATAGATTTAGAGAAGCCTTTTAGCTCTGTTTAGTATTTTGAATAAGGAGGACTGATGGATTTAGATTCTGGCTCTGCCAGCTGGTGATTTGGGGCAAGTTACTTAACTTCTCTGTGTCTCCTTTCTTCATCTGTAATGAGAAGGCAGTAACAGTGCCAGACTTCACAGGATTATTGTGAAGGTTAAAGGAATTCATATGTAAAGTGCTTCGAACAGAGCCTAGCACATGACAAGCGCTCAGCATCGCTATCTATTAATAATATTATTTAAGCAGAGCGGAGATTCACTTGACCATCCTGTTAGTAAAGGAGGGAGGTATCTAAGGAAGAGGTGAGTTAAGGAAGTCAGGACACATGAGACCTAAGGGGCAGCATCCAAAGCGATAAATGCAATGAAGGTTTCTTTCCTTCCAAACCAAACCAGAGCTGTTGCCTGTAGGGTATATCTTCCTCCTCACAGAGGTGTCAGCTGACATCCTGAGCTGTTAAATATCACGTCTAAGCACTGAGGCAGAGAATGAGCCTTTACTTCCAGGACTTGAGCAGGGCTCTCTCACCAACTCAGCTCCCGACGGCCTCTAACTCTGGGTTCGACTAAGGTAGCAAATGGTTTACAGAGAAGAGGCAGCCCCTGTTCTGAGATAAAGGTATTGATCACCCATCATTACCGATTCCTCAGCCTCCTCGGCACCACTGGCCCTGGCCTTCTGAAGGTTGTCGGGGAAAGCCTGGGGCGTGGGGTGGGCTGTTGTTTGGTTTACACACTGATCACGTGTGATCACATAAGGTTTCCTAACCTCAGCAGAACACCACAGCCATGGCTGACCCCAAAGCTAGGTTAAGGTCACTCTGGGACAATTGTCCATTTTCCATCTGTCTGATCTTCCCTAGGTGTGTCCCTTTGGTGGAGAGTGAAACATCGCCTTCGTTTTACTGTCCAATCAGGCAGCCGGGTCTCTCTCCTCACTGTGGTTCCAGGGTGGCCGGGCCATCTTCTGAGGGTAATTTGACTTCCCACCCCGATTGCAGGACAGGGAGAGATTTACTTGGAACAGAATATGTGTCTGATCTCCTGGCCCACTTTACTTGTCTTTGTAAATTAATAAAATGACACTTTGATTTACACACCCATCTCCTGTAAACTTGGTGAGTATGACGGCGGGCCTGATAAACTGATCTTACCTCGGTGTGCTGCCAAAACCAATTTTCTGAGTTTTTGAACCTGAAAAACTAAGGGCCAGACCCTAGACTGTAGTGAAATCACCAAGGTAAATTCCCTTTTGAAGTACCTGCCAGCCAGACAGCCGGCCTTTCCTCTACCTCCTGTCAAACACATTTTTCTTGTGGACTTTCATCTTTCAAGGTGAACACTCCATGTTCAACGTCCACTCGAATGATTGATTCCACGGTGGTAAACTCAGGAAATGGGAAATCTGCCCCTACTCGGAGCTACCTAATCAATGTTTTGACACATATATAAAGGCACCTAATCAAAACATAATTCTAATGAGCATGTGATTTTTAGCGTTTTACACATTGTCCTCTATTCAGAACTATGAAGCTATTATTCGTCTGTAAGCTGAGATTTTCTAAACCCCATCAGATGGTACAAATTAGGTTATGCTATCATTAAGCCCAGTGGTGGGCCGAGTGTCCCCACCCACAGAGGGGGCCCTTAGCCTTTGTCCCCAAGTCCTTCGGTCTGTCCTGGAAAGTTCTATGAGGGTCCCTAACGTGTGCCCACAATCTTTTCCTCTGGCCTCTTTTTAAATGTTGGCTGCCTGAAGGTCACTTTCAAGAGAGCCTGGCCTTTGTCACGACCATTGCTTTTGTTGTTGTATTAATTCACGTGATTTCTTCTTCCAAGAGCGCTGTCCCTGGGAGTTTGCAAAGCTACTCTTTGGTACCTTAAGGTAACAAATGGCATGAAGTTCTCTCAAGTCATCTCTGCACCCCTAGAGCTATTCATTTTAATGTAGAAATGGATGACACCCATCACTTGATTTGATCATTATACATTGTATACATGTATCAAGATATCACATGGGCCCCCAAAATATGTATAAGTATTATATATCAATTTTAAAAATTAAAGAAATGGCTGCTACCCTTCTTCTCCCCAGGCCTGTACCGCACAATGCTGTCTGGGTCCCAGGGTGGCACTGCCTGTGCCCAGAGTCCTAGGAAGTCCTCAAGAAAACAGCTCTTTTATTTTCGGCCTTAGCCCCTCTCCAAAAAAGGGATCAAGGCCTAGGACTTACGGAAGAGACATCTTACTGTCTTCCCCACCTCCCCTGCCTGACTCTGGTCTGTCATACGTTGAAAACCTTCCTCTGAGGTTACACCATTTATTCATGCAAATAGACACCTGGAAGCAGTCACAGGGTAAAATAAGATCCCAGTTCAGGCTCCCTGAGCTACGTAGTCATATGTCCATTTAACACACATCTGTGAACAGATGCTAAGGATGACAGATGCTGAGCTAGGTGTTGAGGACAGAGAGAAGAATCAGACGTGGACCCTAGAGGTTCAGAATCTGGGATACGAGGTGACAGAATTCATTCATGATCAACTGTGACATAATATCATATGTACCAAAATAATGATATGTACAAAAGATGCTAGAACAGAAGAAAGAAGGCTACCTGAAGCAGAGGCAACACAGCAGTAGAGAACAGCTGAGTGGAGGAAAAGGCTTGCTAGGAGATGACAATTAAATGGTCCATTAAGCATGAGTTTCCCAGGTAAATGAAAAAAAGCCATTCTAGGGGGAAAAGTGTGAACAAAGGGTTAAAGAAAGTCATTTTATTCTATAAATTTGATAATAATTCTCTAAACTTGGTAATTCTAGTTTTTTCAAAAGGTTTTGTTGAAAAGCTGCTGTTTATGTGTTGAGTCCTCTTTGGATCTTGCTACACAAAATCTCATTTATAGAATTCCAAAAAACAATTCAATGATGATCCCCAAGATCTGCTGTTGTTATTGCATGATTTCCTTCATTTTCCAATAAGCTTTCAAGTTCCTTCCATACTAAAACTAGGGTCTAGACCAGTGATAGGATCTGGATTTGGGAAGTGCCATTCTAATCTTACAGAATTTGCAGCTCCTTGTAAAGTAGCTGGCTCTCTGCCTGTAGGAACAAACTTCTGTCCCCAGTGCCTTCTTTGTCCAAGGTGTCATTAGTACTAACACTTCTGGCCATTGTAACTATTGGACCTTTTGACATAGGTTGTTGATCTGTCAATCAGCAAGGATCTGCATACTTCAGGCACACGAATTTTCCTGTGGTTTACATTTGTTACGTAGATAAAAATCCCTTGAACAGAGATTGCAAACCAGAGGCAGATGGTGACATGCAAGATCTGCTAAAGGTGATGAGATGTGACAGCACTCTCCCTTGCTGGCTTAGATGAAGTAAGCTGAAATATAAAGTAGCCCAGGTGACAAGGAACCAAGTGTAGCTTCTGGTCAACAGCTAGCAAAAATCTGAGCCCTTAGTCTGACAGCCCACAAGGAACTGAATCCTGCCAACAATCACCTGAGCTTGAAAGTGGATCCTTCCCCTGGTCAAGCTCAGATGAGACCCCAACCTGACTGCTCCCTTGATTGCAGCTTTTTGAAAGATGGTGAAGCAAAGGATGGTTAACCTGGGTCTAGACTATTGACTCAAAGAAACTGAGGCAACAACTGTGTTGTTTAAGCTGCTATTGCAGTAATATTGTTACATAGTAACCATACCAATACACTCTCCATTTACCAATACTTATTCATTTGGCCACACATAGCTGCAAAGGAGGCTGGAAAGTAATCTTAATTCTGGTTGGCTATATCTAGGCTAAAAGTCAGAAATTCTACTACCAAGGAGGAAGAGGAGAGTAGATATTGGGCCCCAAATAGTGATCTCTGCTGCAGCACACTAAGTGAGCAAACAATCTAGAAAAAAATGAGAAATGTTTTCAGAGGACTAGCTGCAATATAATATTTCAAGCCACAGCACCTTTAGTATTAAATTCTTTCAAACATTTAAGAAACAAAAAATCTCTTCATTATAACAAAAAACTATTCCAAATTATCTTTTGCTGGTGACATGGCAAAGTAGAATAATCCTTTTACTAAAAAAATTTATAATATGTACTGAGAGCCATAAAAGGTTTCTATCCTTAGCTTCTGTAATTTCACTTTTATGAGTATGCCCTAAGGAAAAAAATACAAAATATAGAGGAATGAAACTATGCAATATCCTGATCATTGCAGAAATATTACTAACAGAAATAAATTGAAATCACCTAAATATTCATTAATAGGTCAACCAATAAGTAAATTATTGTCCATCTTATCAATGAAATTGTCATTTAGTAATTAAAAATAATTATGAAGATATTTTGTAGCATAAGAATACAATGTTAACATGTAAGGTAATGAAAGCAGAATTCATAAAACATTTTTTAAAAAGAATGACTATCAAATGATGAAATCACCCAAAATAGCTAGAATCACCAGCAAATTTTGTAGTAGGGAACCTATGGTTTTCTGAAGAGGAAAAAAAAGTATGAATAGTAATACAGTGACAGAAGTGATTGTTTTGGTTAATGGGAATATTGTTGATTGTTTTTCTCATGTTTCCCAAATTTTCTCTACTTACTTGTGTAACTAATAAATTTTAAAATAGCAATGTTTAAATGATAAAAACATCTATGTCTATTGGATTTAACAATCAATATATGGAACACTTTGGACTACTCTTTGCATATGTTATGTAATTTAATCTTCACAAAAACTCGATGAAGTCACTAGCAATATGGTCCCCGTTTTACAGTCAAGGAACTGAAGGCACAAGGAATGTAGGTTTCTTACCCAGGAACACAGTCAGGACATGGCAGAGACTGAATTAAAAGCCATGGAAGTCTGACTCTAGAGCCCAGCATTTAAACCACTGAGCTGAAGAGCAAAGAATAAGTAAAAGAGGTGGAAATAGCAAGTAAAATTTCATGAGAGAAATAAGTGGGTAAGGCGATGATTGCTCAGGAAATCACATTTGAGGGGAGAAACTAATAGAGCTCATAAATTCAAAGCCAAGAGTCCACAGCCCTTGGAATGTCACAGGGCTTTTGGTACCTTGTTTTAATGTTTGGACATCTAACATTTTGAGAGTTCAGTCCTTTGTGGTCAAACCCCTTGAAACAATGAGCTTTATGCATGGGCTGCTTTTGTGCCTAATGATCCCTGGTGGAAGAAATAACTGGCCTTGTGACCTCCATCTCCTGGCAACAGCAAGGCCCGCGTGGTCCTTCCAACCATCTCAATGGCTATGTGACAATCCATCAAATGACCACAAGCACAATACTGAATCACTAATGACAATAATTTCAAAGGTAAGTTGAAAAAGTAAGTTCTTTAAGAATTCTTCTGATGAGTCATACCCCAGGGTGAAGAATAGATTTTATGAGCTAGAATGCTCCTGTCTCACACAGATAACAAGTCTTTATGTATGATAATAACTTAGAGTTGCTGACCTCCACGTGCAGAAATGAAACTGTTCTGCATAGAGTCATCAGCAATTCAGCTCTGATCTATTTTTTTGGAAGAATTTTTTCCTTCTTCTGGAGGTCAATGTTTGTAGGATCAGAATAACACCCTGCATTTTTAATGAGCCTTCCAAATCATATCTCTTGTACAAGGTCGGGACACCTGTGTTATTTTTATTTCATTTTGGAAGGAAAGCTAAATGTTTATAGCTCAATGCACAATTTTAAGTTTTCCTATACTCTACTATTCAAATGACATACACTGGAGTTTGTATGTATTCTGTAAATTTGCATTTAGGAGAGAGTATCATGTCCATATGCTGATCATGATTCTTCTAATATGCTCCCTCTGGGTTTAATCATAGGATGTTAATTCAATTAGACTTAGAGCTCTAATGAATTGAAAATTCTAATGAGTTCCTAGGCAAAAGCACTTCCTTGTTAGATAGGACATCTCCACATCATAAAGATGTGAGTTCTCCCTAAGTTCAGTTGTATATATAATGTAATCATAATTTTAAAAGCTGAGCTTGCTTTCTGGAGGCCAACAAATGATACTAAAGTTCACATAGAAAAATAAGTATGCAAGAATAGCTAGGAAAACCCAAAAAGGAAGAACTGTGAAAGCACCCCGCCCTCTCTGATAGTAAAACATACTACAAAGCTTCTAAAATTAAAACAGTGTGGTATTGCCTTATAAGTAGACAAATAGACCAGTGGACTAGAATAGAAAGTCTAGAACTCAACTGCATATGAACATCTAAAGGATGATAAAAGGAACATTTCAAATTACTAGAGCAAAGATGGATGGATTTTTAGATAAATGGGACTGAGATAACTGATTGCCATTTGGAAAAAGATGAAATTAGATCCATTCCTTACACCACACCCTCCCACACATGGATCAGAGATCTAAATGTAAGAAAAGAAACCACACAAGTATTAGAAAGCAGGAGTTACTTCTATAATACGGATGTAGGTGAAGGCTAACTATGACTTCAAATACAGATGCAATAACAGAAAAGATTGATAAACCTGACTGCATTAAAAAACTCTGAATGACAAAAATACATCATAAGCAAAGTTAAAAGACAAAGGATAAATAGAAAATATTTGCAATATATATCACAAGTAAAGAGTTAATATATCTAAAGAAAAGTAGATGAAAGAACTTCTGTTTATGTCTCAGAATTCTCATAAGTGAGACTTGCTAATGCATTACAATATGGTGATTATTATGCAAAAAACCAAGAGATTGATGAATTGAGTGTATTGGCAGAAAGGTCCTTTAATAAATTACTCTTGATTAAAAAAAAAAAAAAAACAGTTAATATATCTAAAGAACTTTTAAAAATTGAAGGGTAAAAAGAAGACCAAAACTCAATAGAAAAACAGGAAGAGGTCATAACAACACACACAAAAAATTCTGGACTGTATCTTGAATTGGAGAGAAAAAAATATCGTATAAAGGTTTTTATTGGAATAATTCACAAAATTGGAATATGTCTCAGATAAAGTATTTATTATGCCTATGTTGAATTTCCAAATTTCGTAACTGTACTGTGTTTACCTGAAAGGATGTCTTCATTCTAAGCAAGGTGATAGTTCACCCTCTGTAAATAATAATGTGTGTGTTCTGTTAAGACGGGAGTCAGACACCCTGCAGGCTGTTAGGGCAGGACTCACAGGGTGGCCAACTGGACAAGAAAGCTACAATAGCGTGAATATGCTTAGCTAAGATAAATGTAACTAACAGGAACTCTTTAGTTATTTTACTTTAGCCATAACATCTTTATCTAAGGTAAAAGGGAGAATTCCTTTAATTGGGACATGTGCACAGTGGAGGCAACAGTGTCCCTAAATAAACTACCATCATTAACATAGTAAAAATCACACCCGCCAGCGCCATGACAGTTTACAAATGCCACAGCAACTCCCGGAAGTAACCCTATAAGGTCAAGAAAGAGGAGGGTTCCCAGTGCTGGGAATTCTCCACCCCTTCCCCAGAAAATTCATGAATTATTCCACCCCCAGCTTAGCATACTATTAGGGATTAGCATAAAAGAACAGCCCCTATCCCCAAGGGGCACTGTTCCTTCCTGGATCAGTCTGCTCTCTTACTTGTTCTTAAAGAGGGTACTTTGCTTTCACTAAACCTCTCTGCTATTGCTTATACTTTTGTGTCTGAATTCTTTTCTCTTATTAATGCCCCTGTGCTTGAATTCCTTCCAGCACAGAGGGCAAGAACACACCCTGCCATTGTGGGTGGGTGGTCCATGCTGGTATCACTATGTGTATGTGCATATGTTGGGAGAGAGAGAGAACAACTGAGGTAACATAGTAAAAAGAGTTGGTGCGTTGGAGTAAAGGCTATATGGGAATTTTTTGAATATATTCATATACATATATTTTTGAACAGATCAAGGGATTTCTCCTTGCTCTTCTCATTTGCATTCATGTTGGACAATACTTTCAAATAAAAGATGATATATTCCTATTCTCGTCTTCATCTTTGACTAGATAAATCTCTTCCTTCCTTCATACCTGTATATGTTGTTTTATCTGACAGTTTTACTTTGAGGTGGGTAAGAAATGAGAATTTTTCTTCCCAGCTGACAAACAAAAACTAAAACCAAAAAGCTGCAAGTTCTGAGAAGAGAACATTCTTGCCAGAAATTGGTCAAGGAAGAGGGGACGCCTGATGTGGATTTTGTCCTAGGACTGTGTGGCTTCCCGGAGACAGCCGAGGCGTAGGGATGGTTTGAAGTAAGGTGTGAGCCCAGGGAGAGAGGAAGTTTGGGAACTTTCTGAGCTGCCCTGCTGCTGTAATGAGCTTGCTACTTCCTGGGCGGTACCCAGGAGTGCCAGGGATTCCAACAAAGAGCCTAGCTCAGTCCCTGCACTATTATTCTGACCCAGAGACCATCCTCCCTCTTTGCCCTAACAAAGTAACAAAGCCACACAATGATAATTATAATGATTTTTTTTCCTATTCTTCCTAGACTCATTTCTACTTAGTTAAAAATGCACTTCTCTAATGATTCATTTATCAGCCTGCTCCTGTATTTAATCATGCCTTACCAACGCCACCCCCCAAACTATTTGAAATTAATTGTTATCCAACAAGGCCCAAACCTCTCCTACTCCCATCTTATTGCATGGCATACCATTGCCTTAAGTTACAGCAGTAATTAAACTGTGCTTTAATTAAGTAAGCCCTATCGTCCTCTTATAACAGTCCCATTCAGGCAATTTCCTTCAAGTAATTTCCTTCATTTCGATATTACTACTCACACCTACTGGGGTTTAGAGGCATAGATATGCAGGCACAGAATGAGATGTTGTGTTGTCTTTGGATGTTGATTAACTACCTTGGCAACATTTGTAATTTCTACAGCTCTGTAAAATCTAGATCCTTGTTTTCTCCCTCCCAAACCTCTTCTTTTGAGAAAAGTAGGAAAGCAAGCCCTTCTGCTGTTCTCCAACCCAAATGTAATAAGCATATAAATCTCCAGACCCGGGGAAGGGTTGATGTTTATAGTTTTTGCTGTTATTCAAATCAGAAAACATGGCAGACTGGAGGGTGCAAATTCTGAGTGCCTAAGATGAAGCCCCATAATGTGAAATTCCTCAGATCTCTATGAAGTGACTGAAAGTATAAGGAGTCCAGTATAATCCCGCCCTCTGTCAGCCTTGCAAACAGAAAGTGATGTGATGTTTTCCAGACTTGAGTGTCCAAAACTGACACAATCAAGGGCTGTCTTGGTCAGAGCGTCATAACGCTGTATGGCTACACCCAGACCCTAGGTCAGTCACTGCTACAATTGAGAGTCAGTTTAGGCATTTTTTTCCCTCAGTCTACTGGAGACCCAACCCAATAATTAGAGGGGACAGGGTGACCAGCCATCCTGGTTTACCTGGAATTGAGAGATTTCCAGGGACACGGGACTTTCAGTGCTAGAACCAGGACAGACCTGGGAAAATCGGGACAGTCGGTCACCCTGAGGACAGGTCCCTAAGGGAAGGGGTCCTTTTCTAATTTACTGTACCCAAGGAAGCCTAGTAGCTTGTGCTAGGATTGAACAGTCATTGACAGCAAAATATATTGTGCAATTAGGGACTTCCAATCCTAGAGTTGGACCTCAAATATAGAAAATTTCTTTCTCCCCATTTGCGGAGTGGGTACTTCTCAAGTGGACGGCAACATCCCTGTTCTCAGTGGCCCTCCAGTCTGACTGAAGGGTAACTGAGTAAGACGCCCATTCCCAGTCGCCCCAGCGAAGGGCTGGAAAGACTTACAAGAGAGTCAAAAGGGACTAATCTCAAGGAAAACAGGTTGGGAGGACAACACAGAGCTCGAAACCCAGGAGGACTCAGTAGGGCTCACCAAAAAGCAGATTGATAATCCAAGATGAACATACTGGACCTGTAGATCTCAAACTTGATTTTAAAGAATTCTCTGAGGTGCTTGCTGCATAATAAGAGTGACAGCTGGCCTTTATTAAGACTTGCTGTGTGACAGGCACTGTTCTAGACACTTTCAATGGATTTATTCATTTAATCCTCTCTATGGGATAAGTATCAAGGTGATTATCACCATTTGAAAGATGAGGCAGAGGAAAGTTAATTAATTTTCCCCAAGATGACACAATATAAAGGGATGGAGCTGGTAATCTGCAGAGCTCGTGTTCTTAATCATTGCATCATTGGACTACATTCCTTCTTACAGGCTATCATTCTTCTTCAGTTAAAACACAGATTTCTAGGCCCACCCTTATTGAATAAGTTTGGGGTAAGATCCAGGGATCTGCATTTTTAACAATAGCCAAAATGATTCTGATGCAGGAGTACATGGTATGTCAGGGATCAGGGGAGGGCTTCGACCCAACAGGCATATACAGGAGATCGGGGTCAGTAAGTGGGTTTACAGCAAGTTCTAATTCTGGACCCCAATGACCCATCTGCCCACTCTGGCATTAGACTCTTCCACCTCCATCAAGAGTGATTCATAAATGGGTCAGGACTGAAGGTAAATAATCTTGAGGACTGGCAGAGGCAAGGGCTAAAAACACTTCCTCCCTGCAGCAGGCCCATGAACTTGCTTGGTGAGAAGATACTATAGGACCTGAACACTAAGCCGCATGGCCAGGTGTGAACTACTGAACTCCCAAAGTGACCCTGGGACCATGACTTTTAACTCTTGGAGATGCGGTAGTTCTCTGAGCTGAAAAGTGGTGGTAGCCCAAAAACACACACACACACACAGAAAAACATGGATGGTTCTTTCTGTCTTCCTGATTTGACGTTCAGAAAAACAGACTCTCTGCCTCTGTCTTCAAACAGGGAATTCTTATTTCCTGGCTCTTGTTCCAACTTTAGCATTTGCATTTCATGAGTAGTAGGTCAGGATCACTGTGCTTTGAACAATCCATCATGGTCCTCTGGGTATTGGCAGTGCTGAAATGCATTTGAGTGTGTGTGTGCGCGTGCGTGAGAGAGAGAGAGAGAGAGAGAGAGAGAGAGAGAGAGAGAGAGAGAGAGAGAGAGAGAAAGGGGGGCACAATGGCTTGTGCAAAGGCTTCCTTTGCTATGGAAGCCTGTTTTCTTTCCCAGAAGTAATTACAGTCCACATTTCAGCTTCTCTTTAATGTGCCTGTGTTCTGGAAGCAGAAAGTCTCCAGCTAAGGCAGGCAGAGCCTGTTATCTTTCCTCAATCTACTGGTGAGCTATATATCGCCTTGGAGAATTGATGGAAATCACAAAGCCTTTTGCTTCTTGCCCCTACCCTTGTTCGGGGAGATTTTTAGATAATACCAGCACACCAGGCAGACTGCTGTTCCTGATCAAAACTCCCCAGATGCTCTGGGCCGAGTGTTCACCTGCCCGCCGGCCTTTTGTAGAGGGTAAGATAATAAAGCAAAATTAACATTACATCTGGGCTCTTTCTTCTCCTAACAGGCTCAGCAGCTGGCTCTTCCCGCTGGGTTCCCCCTCCCCTTTATCTTTGTGATTTGTGAAAGAGAAAAAGAAAAGGAAGAACAATTAGGAACATCATTTTAAGGTGTGTGCACCTGGTGGAACGGAACCTTTTAAGTGACATTCAGAAGCACTGGGTTGCTGTGATTCCTGGGCCCCAGGTTGGTCTGTCCCAGATTTCTCATTTCAATGACATCCATTCTTCAGCTTGGCCATTGTGTTCTGGTCTCTTCTCAAATGACAATACCCAGGGAATAAAACATTTCCCTTCTTTTTTCTGTCTTTGTTTTAGGAGCAATTCCCCTAATCCTTTTATTCAACCACAGGAAAAAAAAAATTCTTGTTCTCATCAATGGGTCTGCTTGACTAAGACTAACCACAGGCAGACCTATAGGCAGATCTTAAAACTGGTGGCCTGGAAACATTTTACCCATTGTAGGTGAGCCTCTGTGTAAAAATGCTCGCTCTGCAGAGACCTGAACTTTCAAACAGATGATGATAGCATTAAAAGGCATTCCTTACAAAAAGGAATTCCTCCCAAGTTTGATTTCTGCAGGTAGGTGCTTACAGATCTTTCCCTATCACTGAAAGACTGATAGAAAATTCACTGGAGAGGAAAAATTAATTTGGAGAGAAATTTAAAGTCAACCTATCAGAACAACCAACCAGGGGCCAGGAGAAGAAACAGGTTCTTCCTCAAGCTGGGAATTAGATACATGCGACTTTAGGTGTGAGGCTGTGTTAGACACTCCTATCACTCAGGAAATTACAAAGGTCTTAGGAGCTCTGTTAGGGACTGGGAGTAAATATTAGAACAGATGACTGTTCTAGGCCCCCCATGTACAAGGGTTTCGGCAGCTCTGGGTCAGGAACTGGGGTCAGAGACCAAATATACATTGTTGTGACTTTTCCTCCAATTTCAGTCTTGAGGTCTCTCTTTGGAGAGTGACTATAAACCCTAGCCCTGCCCTGATGGGAATCCAAGGGATTTGGTCATGGATGTTTATAGTGTGCCCTTCACAGGATAATTCTTTGTCCTGGCAGGTGGCACAATGCCAAAGTGACCAACCCATGACCAAGGGTCCCTCTTACAGGGAACTTGTTTATATTGGCAGATGCCCTTTTGGCTCTCCTGTGACCTGTGTCCAGTTCATTCCTACTGACTGGATCAGAGGTAGGTTCGGGTTGCGTCAGATGCCGTACAACACGAAACACGAGAGGAAGAAAGCAAAGGAAACAGTTTGAACGCTCTGCATTCGGTCCTTATGGGAACGCAGTGACCTCACCACTGCTCAGAACACAGCAGTGGCTCTACGCTCCCATCTGGCAAACCAGGAATAGATGGCCATGTGACAACTCGCCTTGTCATCGCCTCAGAGATCTCTGCTTTATTTTATTATTCACAGGATGCAGTTCCTTTTGGTCTTTACTTCGGCCCCTGCCAGCTCTGCAACCGCATCTCTGTCTGCTCCCTCCCTCAAAGTTCCTGCTTTCTCACCGCTGCTACTGCCTCGTGGCTTCTGTTCACGGCTTCTTCTCTTTGTCCTTCACTGCTGTTCACATCCATCTCTGTTTTCCTCCCGTTCTAGCTGCAAAAGAACGAACCGAATCACTCCGTATAGAGCACCCACTTTGAGTTCTCACATCAGATCATCTCAGAGATCTCTGGCTGCCTAGTGCCCAATCTATCCATCTCTGCCTTTGGGACAGTCACAGATGCCTGGGCCCCTGAGCAATGGCTAGGGTTGCCGAACCACGTGACCCAAAGCATGAACACTCTTGTGCAGAAGCGCCAAGGAGCCAGTGGGCGTGGCAGGGAGCAGAGCACTGGCACCTACGCTAAGGCATAAGGAGCAGTGACTGTGAGTGGGTGGGATGTTAACTTTCTTTTCCTTTTTTTTTAAATTTTTGCTTATCTTCTTTTTCTATACACCAGTCCCGTTTATCCACTCTTTCGCTTTCCATTTTCAGTGAGTCAAGGTCAGCAGTGGTCCAGAAATATTAAATGGAAAATTCCAAAAATAAACAATTCTTAAGTTTTAAATCTTGTTCCTTGAGTAGCACGATGGAATCTCAACGCCGTCCCACTCCAATCCACCCAGGACCTGAATCCTCCCTGTCTATGCTACCCACCCACTAGTTCATTAGCACCCACCTTGGTTATCAGACTGACAGATCACAAGAAGAAAATAGAAAGAGAAAGAGCACATTCATATAACTTTTATTACAGTACATTGTTATAATTATTACATTTTATTATTAGTTGTTAATCTCTTACTGTGCCTAATTTATAAATTAAATTTTAGTAGAGATATGTATGCATAGGAAAAAACATAGTATATATAGGGTTCAGTACTGTCCAAGGTTTCAGGCATCCATGGGGGGGCTTGGAATTTATTTCCCATGGCTAAGGGGCGATTACTTTAACAAGAATAAAGAGAATATTTTCTCACATAAAATTTTAATGTTTGGCACAGGTACATATATCTGGTTTATATTTCTTTAAACCTTATCTTAACTTGTACATCCTATTTAAGTGGTGTTCTCTGACATCACAACTTGATCAGTAGATTTGAAATTAGAGATACTAAGGAATTGTTTTTGTTTAATACGATAGAGTGCAGAAACATACCAATGATTGGCTCCGTCAGCCAAGTTTATGGACAATCAGGATACGTAAAGCCCAAAGCGTCAACATCCACCTTGCAGTAGATTAGTCACCCTGCAAGGGGCTTACCTAAGTGGAAATACACCAAAAGTTGTCTTAAAAGTCAAATTGTGGCCGGGCACAGTGGCTCATACCTGTAATCCTAGCGCTCTGGGAGGCTGAGGCAGGAGGATCGCTTGAAGTCAGGAGTTCGAGACCAGCCTGAGCAAGAGTAAGACCCTGTCTCTACTAAAAAATAGAAAGAAATTATATGGACAACTAAAAATAGATACATAAAAAATTAGCGGGGCATGGTGGCACATGCCTGTAGTCCCAGCTACTCGGGAGGCTGAGGCAGGAGGATCGCTTGAGCCCAGGAGTTTGAGGTTGCTATGAGCTAGGCTGATGCCACGGCACTCTAGCCTGGGCAACAGAGTGAGACTCTGTGTCAAAAAAAAAAAAAAAGGAAAATTGTTAAAATACCAATAATGATCACACTCATTTTGTGAAACTTGAATTGATGTGGTTATGATGATGTCAATGGCATGGCAAATATACTAGAAAAATGGAATTTAATATATTTCATCTCCCTTGATTTCTCCAGCAATTCTGTGAAGTAGATGTGAGTTACTATCCACATTTTAGAGTTGACAAATTAATACTTGGAGAGACTAAGTAAAATTACCAGGTAGGAATTGGGTTCAGAAATGTTGACTCTTAATCCATTGCTTTTTCCAGTATACTTTAAAATCCAGTAATAAAAATGTACATTTCCATTGGGACGTACCGTTATAACACTCTCCATCATTTGGATAACATGACATGTATACCATCAACTCACAGCTGTAGCCCCATATTTAGTCAAATTAAATCCAATCCAGCAAACACATGCTTTCCTTCCTTATCCCAGTTGTATCATTTTTTTTATGGAAGCAATTCCCTGGAGATGTCCAGTCCTGACAGTTTTACATTCTCACCATATAACACTTGGTTTTGCTTCTTGAAGCACATCCGAGGCAATGGTAGCCCCTATATTACCTAAACATGCTTGATGCACCCAAATCTCCATTGGCTGGAGAAGGCAGGAATGTTTCATATACAATAGCTGTAAAATATTAAAGATCATTACACTGTGCTGCCATCTGCAATATTCTCATCCTAAAATTTCCAAGATCCTCAGAGTTGTATCTTGCATGGGGCATAAAATACAGTATAACAATAAGGTTTATATTTGTAAATAACAGAAAATTTTACTATACTGATGTGGGCAAATAAGGGTTGATTTTTTTCCATGTTCCAAGAAGTCCTGGGTTGGGCAGTCAGTCTGGACAGGTGCTAAAAGATGCCATCGAGAAACTAGGCTATTTAGATCCTTCTGCCCTGCCTACTTGGCACAAAATGGCTGCTGCATCTCCAGGCTTGATGTCCACACTCAAAGGGACAGGTAAAGCCTCTTCTGTCCTCTCCTTTGGTTTGTTTTTTCAGATAAAGAGAAGCTTTTCTAGAAATTCCTCTGATAGAATTCCCTTTAGGTCTCGTTGGCCAGAACTAGCTAACATGGCAAACTTTCTTTGCGAAAGAGGCTGGAAAATGGGAGAACAGGCTTGTCATGACTGATCATGGTCAGTCACAACCCACCACCTGAAGCTGGACTCTTGGCTGCTCCAAACAAAATTGAGATCTGGTTGTGGTCAGGGAGTCTGCCACGCATGGATCAAACATTACGTGGTGATGCTAATGTAAACTCCAGGCCAGAGGAAATGAGGCCAGGTAGTCTTAAAAAGTTGGGGAGAGGAAACCCCCAAAACTGCACTCCTAGCCCCACTCCCAAATGTGGGATGAGCAAGTTGCTTTAAATATACTTGAACCCAGTGACACGGGGGAAAGATTTTGAGACTTTGATTTGGTCAGTAACAACATTTTTGTGTATGTTTCTGTTTTAAAAATAGATTGTATTGTCTGAGAAAGGCTTTGGAACCCTATAATCTCCCAAGGCACGGAGGGCGAGGAATGGCCCTATTCCAGAAGGAATGCCTTCCGAACAGCAGCAGAGCGGGCCCTGGATGGTACTGCCAGCCAGTGTCACGCTGTCACAAGGCTTATGATGATTCAAATTACTAAAATGTCTGGGAGTCATTTTCATTATCCTTATTGACAATTAGCTTTAATAGCAAAATAAAATCATTAGGCAGCACGAAGTCTGGAGCATACAGCTCTTCTATAATAAAAGAAATCCAGGGGTGCGAAGGCAAGTTTACCGAATCTATGGCTCTTGCACATGAACTAAAGTGGTACGAAGATAAGCTTGTGATGGGAAGCCAGGGAATATGCAGTCGCCAGATTCATTAGCAGAATTAACAGCCCATGTGGCACTCAAGCTATTGCTTTACAAATTATCTAAGATAATTAAGAGAAAATGTGCTACAAAATGAATGGTATTTTAGTAACTTCTTTGCCAGCATGCATCACAGAGACCACTAGTATTTAATACTCCCATTTCTTTTGTTTCTGCTCCTTGGAAAGCATTTTGCCAGTGGCTTGTCTATATTTAACATCATCGCTTGTTGACTTTGTCAGAGTGAACAGAACTGTAATTTGCCTCTCAGTCACTGCCTTGGAATTAGAGAATACGAAAGCTGGAGACGATGTCAATCCATGTTTCTTGGTGGAGACACAGTTACAATCTTGGTCAGAATATGTTTGTGTGCTGGGGGACCAACCCCCACACTGCACGGCATTTAACCCTGCTCCCTGGGCACTAAATGCCAGTAGCAACCCTCAATCATTTTAATGAAACCACACACCACTCCCACATGTTCCCAAATGTCCCCTAAGGCACAGTTAGACCGTAGGCCAAGATCCGGGAAATATCTTAAATTTCCAGATGTCCAAACTAGGATACTCGGTAGCCCAGATCATACAGTCGTGGATAACAGAGGCAGGACTAGAACCGAGGACTGGGGGACTTCATACAACAGCAGATTTTCTCTGCCATCTTATAGAAAGTGAATGATGTCTTCCCTTGTGCATAATAGCTATTTAATCAATATTTGCTGAATAACCAAGAATCCAATTCAATGAAAGCCAATGTTATGCATTAGCAGATGGTCATCTATGACAAATGGCATCCTTAATAAATAAATAAACGCATTTTGCATGTGGGCTCTACTCTAAGACATTCATTGGAGAGGCCCTGCATGGCCGTCAAGGTCAAAGGGCAAGAGTGTTTTGGATATGGACAGTTAGAGTCAGGGCAAAATCAGAGTGATTCCAAACACATGGCAGCTGGGTCCCTGAGAAGTAAGCAGCACTTTGTATAATGTTGTGCTTAAGAACCCTGAGAAAAAGACTCAGAAATATTTTCAGTATTACTTCCGCTGCTTCCTTTTATCAAATAAGCTTTTATTTGGTGGCATTTCACTCCAGTGGCCTGAATTTCTACCTCTATCATTGGAGCAATAGTCCTTCACTCAACAGGAAGGAAAGTAGAAAGGAGGAACCTCTTTAACAAAAAGACTACAGTATTTCCTTGACAACGTGATAAGCATTTCTTTGATGTGAGACTCAGAGTGTATCAAACACTCTTCTTTTTGCCCTCCTTGCTAGTCACAAATGAGCACATTCTATTTATTGCTTAGTCATTTCATGAAAGTACCAAGTGCCCGCGATGTAACGGGCATTGTGCCCAATATTGGAAAACCACTGGGAAGAATATAGATGGCTTGCAGAAATATGTAGAAGAATGGATATGTGGCTTTGGAAAACCAGGTTCAAATCCCAACTCAGCCACCTTATGACTCTTTAACTTGGTCATATTCCATCTGTGGGCCTCAGTTTTCTTGTTTCTAAAACTGGTGGAAATACCCACCTTGTAGGATGTCTATAAGAATTAAATATATTATGAAAATTCCAACTATAGTGCCTTGCACATAAACTTAAGTGTCCTATTTCCTTTTGCTTCTGGAAGTCCTGTGCTCTAGTGATGTCTTTGCTGCTACCCTGAGCTAAGACTTTGAATGACCTATATAACCTCATGGTTTCCTCATCTGTAAAGGAAAGATGATACCTGCCTTGTCAACAGGGAACAGGGATATTTACAGGGGTATTAAGAGATTTCAGTGACTTGATGGAAAAAGAAAACAAGAGATTTGAATGGATTAGAATCCAATTTTTCATACTTAATTGAAATTTTCTCTGAAGTGCACATACACACTAATGTGCTTGTTTTAGATTTTAGATTCATACCATTGGATACAGAATTGGAATAACACAAACTCAATTCTGAAAATGACATATGCCTTGCATTACCTTTAAAGAACTTATCCTTACATGCTTTTTGCCAAAATAATCATATTCTCATTAATGCCACTTATATCACTGCAGCCTTTGATCAAACATAGAAAGGCTCCTTTCTTGTTCTTTTAAAATAAGCCCCAAAACAAACATACATATTATTACATCTCAATCCAGTTTTAAGATCTTATGATGTCACTGTCATAAATAGAATTGTCCTGTAGTAAGTGCGAATATTACTGGCAACTAAGTAGAGTTAGTTTGGTGCAACAGAAAGACCAAAAAAACGTTAGTCCGTCTTGGATTCAAATCTCAACCTCTCCATTGATCAGTACTGGAACTTTAGAGAGGTTGTTCAATATTTCTATATGTCTCCATTTCTAAAATGCCTATCCCACAAGGTTAGTGTGAAGATTAAATTAAATACTGTCTGTGGGGCTTAGGCTAGGATTAAGTGCTTGGGCAAGGTTTGTTCCCATTTTTGATAGCAGGTTTGACTCTTAGGATAAGAAAGACCATCTCCTCCTTCTTATTCTGGCTAATTCCTACTCTTCTTCCAAGCCATAGACCGTGAGATACTTCCTCTGGACACTGGCTTTCAAAATCAAGAGAAAAACGACCGCTTAGAGATTCTTTTGATTTCTTTTTCGGCACCATTCACACCACCATCAGCTCTCTCCTTTCTAACATGTGGTCCAGGTGGCCTTCTCGATTTTCTTGACCACGACCAACCTACCCACTGACTCCCAGGTGGGCTGGGCATCTCTTGTACACCACTGACACCCTGTGTTTACCTTTCTCAAGTCACCAACCAATTCAAATCTGAATTAGTCCCCGTGTGTTGCCCCTTTGCCTTGGCCACTAGATTGGAAGAGTTTAGAAAGGTCCAGGGACCGGCTCTCGGTCTTACGCTGTAGCTCCTCATGGGCAGTAGGTGCCAAACACATGCTCAATATCTGAAAGTCGAACAAAATAAAGACACCACAAAGTTCTACAAAGACACACCCCAAAAGTGTGACCCCTGCACTCTTATCACCGAAACAGAGAACATCGAAGTTATTCGATAATGCTGTGAGTGGTGCCAAAAAGGAAATCAAAAGAATCTCTAAGGGGTTGTTTTTCTCTTGATTTTGAAAGCCAGTGTCCAAACTCTGAGATCGTGTGGCAAGATCGTGTCCCTTTAGGACAGGCAAGAGATAATTTCCAGTTGCTTTTTCTCTTTTATAGCACTCTACAAGGCTATTCCTTTCCCAAAATAAATATTGGAGTTAAAAGCAGTGTGATGGTCTATTTAAGATCATTATTCAATTAAGACCCACATGGAAGTAGCACGAGCTGCAGTTAATTCTGCCTGAACTTGGCATTCCGTTGGCTATTTTCTCTACAGCCACTGCTTGGTTCGGGGCGGAAGGACAGGCCTCATAGGAGAGTGTGTGGTCTTCATGGAACAGGCAGTGAGGGAAAAGGGAAGAAAAGGTATTCATTACGAACTTGTTCTGCCAGCCTTTATGCATTTTGCATACATTATTTCGTTTAATCCTCTCCAAAGCCCTGTGAGGTAGTTAAGCAGTTCATTATCTTAGTTTTGCAGATGTTCACCCAAAGACTCAGAGATAGTCCGAAACTCGCCCAAGGTCAGACAGACTGTAAGAAGGCTCAATGCCGTATAGGCCTCCCACGCAGGAAATTTCTCTTACGAAGTCGCCAAGTTGCACGCAGCACATGAACTGGTTCTTTCATTCACTCGTAGGTTTTGGGGTCAAAGGGATTGACTTCCAGGCACCGAGGATATTGAGTGAATATACAATCTGTATGCAAGGTAGTTACTTGACCTTTTTAGGTTCAATTTCCTTATGTAAAAATGAAGATTGTAAAAATGCCCTCCTCGTAGGATTGTTTGAAAGATAAAGTGGGATAATGGGTGTAAAATGCTCAGCACAGAGCAACTAGGCTGGGTACAAAATTTTTAACTGTAATATGTTTCTGCAACGAAGCAATTCCGAGACAGCAGCAGAGCTAGTGTCGTAATCAACTCTCAAAGAAACTACCACTGTTTTATTGTTGTTGTGTTTTTTGTTGGTTTTTCTGTTTGTTTGTTTTTTCGTTTTTTTTTTTTGAGACAGAGTCTCACTCTGTCACCTAGGCTAGAGTGCCATGGCATCAGCGTAGCTCACAGCAACCTCAAACTCCTGGGCTCACACGGTTCTCCTGCCTCAGCCTCCCAAGTAGTTAGGACTACAAGCACATGCCACCATGCCAGGCTGATTTTTTCTATTTTTAGTAGAGTCAGAGTCTTGATCTTGCCCAGGCTGGTCTCACACTCCTGACCGACCTCAAGAAATCCTCGAATTACAGGTACGAGCCACCGTGCCCGGCCTCACTATTTTAATAGTGATATAAACTAAGTACTAATGAGGATGTGATGGAGTCTGCCCAAGGGAGTAGAGAAGGCTCCCTGGATGTGGGGATGTTTGAGCCTTACAGGATCTGTCCTATTTCCCTGGTTTAGGAGGCAGGGGAGGGGGCGTGTGTGGAAGGGGTTGTATTGCAGGAATGGTGAACTCGGTAAACAAGGATTGGGATGTGACAGTACGTGGCCAGACAGGAATAAATGGGGGGAGAGTGGTAGGAGACGCAACTAGATTGTAGGTGAGGGTCAGAGCATGAAGAATCTAGCACAGCAGTCTCCAGGGTTTGGGCTTCCATAGGGAGGCATGAGAACTTTCCAGGCCTGTTCTCATCTGCACGTTGGAAAGAGAATTAGGAAGGCCACCTGGACCACACAGTAGCAAGGAGACAGCTGGAGGCAGGAAGAGCCCAGTGACAGTCCAGAGCATGAGGTGTGAACAAGAGTACGGGAAGGGAATGGAGAATTCAGCTCCCATCTAACAAGATGGATTGCAAAGTGTCAACAATGCAAGTCTGTTTCTCATGTCTCCAGGGCAAGGCTGCTTCGTGTTCTAGTCTCTTTTTCAGAATCAAAAGTCTTATAAATTGAAGGCAGTATTTAAGAATTTGAGAAGCGGGGGAACTCTAAATACAAGAGATAAACAAAAAAAGGGGTAGATTGTGGGTTTGGCAGCCATGCAATGTTACTGAGTCTGGGTGGCCTCCGGGATTAGTCTAAAAATACCTCCAGTAAGTCCTGCAATATAAACAGCACTGGAGTTGCTATTCAGTAAACGGACTGATGATTATCACATTCCCATTTCCCATGGCTCTGCGTTCTAACATCCTTCTGGAGAAAGAATATTGACGAAAATCAAGTTATTGGGAGAGAGAACACCGACTGAGAGCGTTTTCCTTCAGGAGTTATTAATATTTTCCCAGTTTTGCTGGTGAAATGCAAATGACAGGATTACTATGGATGCCCCAGAACCAGGTACAATCCAAGTCTTCCAGGTGTTTAGTGTTGAAGGATACATCTGAATTTTAAAGGTAGAAGACATTTGCTTTCGAAGTTTTTTTATAAACCAAGAGACAGAAGGCTAAGAGCACAGAAACCTTAAGTAAGGCTGTGAACTGAGAATTTTAGTGCCAGACTAGTTAGTAATAGAGAGGGAGAGATATGAACACATAATAAATAGACATTCAAAGCATAACTTGGGCTATTTCAAAACATGGTGTTGAGACATTAAGCTGGTCATGTAGGAAAAAAAAAACCCAAATTTAGATTCCTACATACCCATCAATCCAAAATAAACTCCAGATGGAAAATAAAAATATTAAAACAAGCATTTTTAAATGTTTTTTATTTTTTCAAAAAGTGGTTATGATTTTGGATTAGGGAAGATATTCCTAGGCCTAAACTATATTTAAAAGCCATAAAGAAAAAAGATTGATAAATTTGACAAGAAAAAAGTAAAACCTTTTGTAAACATGTATGAATACAAATAATAGAAATATGTTTTGATAAAGTCAAAAAACACACAATCTGAGACAAAAAGAATTTGCAACACTTCTGATCACCTCCCACCTGGCCCCCACACCTCTATCAGTAGGAGTTTAAAGCCAACCTAAAACTAATTGCTCATGTCAAAGCTCCCTCTTCTACCAACTTCAGTCCTCCAGCCTTCCACCCCCACCCTCACAGCATCAGAGTTTGCTGAGAAAATAGAAGCAATTGGAAGGGATGTTTTTCAAGCTCTTGCACCTTCTCACCTATCTTACATACTATTATTTATCTTGTTTATTTTTTGCATCTTCCCAGCAAATATAAGTTGCACGAGAGCAGGAATTTGATCTATTTTGTTCATTGCTCTAGCTCCAGTGCATTGAACATAATAACCACTCAATATTTTCTGAATAATGAATATATGAATATAAGAGAGGACTAATTTCCTCATTAGACACAAAAATCCTACAAATCCATAAGAGAAAAGAATAATTTAATTAAAATGGGCAAAATATAAACAGAGAGTTCATAGACCAAAGAAATTTAAATGGCAGTAAATATCGACCAAAAAAATGTGTTCAACATTGTTCATAATTAAAGAAAGGCAACTCGGAACAGTAAAGAGACACCAAATTGCATCCATCAGATTGGAAAAAAATTTAAATCTTGGTAAAATTCAGTGTTGGTGAGGATTCAAGAAAATGGACACTTTCATACACTATTGGTGGAAGTATAAATTGGCATCTTTTTTACAATATCTACCAAAATGTAGAACAAATATATCTTCTGCAAGTGTGCCAAGGTATATGTGTAACAGGATGTTCATTCTAACTTTGATTATAATAGCAAATATTAGATTTAAATCAATGTGAGATGGCTAAATAAATTTGATACACCCATGCAAGGGATACCTTGCAACCATTAAAATGAGATAGAACTACATTTGCTGATATAAGAAGATGTCTATTATAGCCAACATTGAAGCAATGAACGCAATAGTCTATGGAATGTGTGTGCGTGTTCATTAAAGATTTCTAGAAGGCTATGTAAGAAGCTTTTGATAATTATTGTTTCTGAGGAGTAGTTCCAGGGGGTTGGGAAAAGAGATTTCTTTGTTATTGTTTTATTCTTTTCTATAGTGTTTACTTTCATGAACATGCATGACATTTTTTCAAAAGAGAGAGAAGCATCTTAAAGGGCAATGGTGAAGCTTGTTTCCCTTTTATAATCTGAATATTTTGCATGTGAATATATAAACACACACATGCACACACATATATACGACACATTATGTAGTATATAGGGTTAGAGCGATTTCATATCAATTAAAGGATCCAGTTTTTTTGTTTAAAAACACTGTTTTCAGAAGGCAAAAACAGCCTGTCAGGACAGTTGATTAAGTGCTTGTACATACAAATACATAAATTCAATATTGGAAAAAATCATCCAGAACATTTTATCTGGAATTTTGAAGACAAAGTAACCAATAAATAAATCACTTTTCAGCTCTGTGTCGTCCTCCTCCTCCTCTCCCTCTTCCTCCTCCTCTCCCTCTTTCTCCTCCTCTCCCTCTTCCTCCTCCTCCCCTCCTCCTCTCCCTCCTTCTCCTCTCCCTCCTCCTCTTCCTTTCTTCTTCTTCCTCCTCTTCGTCTTCATCAGACAAGTACTGTATTTTCATGTTTGATAGATCATTCTTTTAATCTGCTGTATACCTACTGCTTGTCTAGCTCTGGATTAGGTCCTATAATTTAACAAACAAAGCCCCTGTCTCGAGAGGATCATACTCTGAAAAGGTGGAAAAAACAATATAAACACAAAAGAAATTGTCAGGAAAGACTTCATGGAAGAAGGAAGACTTAAGAATCCACAAGCGGAAATCAAGCCACAAAGCCAGTGACTGATGCTTTCTTTCTAAGAGTTGGTCTTTGGAATCTAGGTTTTAATAGTCCGTTTATTCCAGTAAATTATGACAAATCAGAAATGCTGCTATTAAAATGGACCCCTGGGGCAAAACTCCTTATCAAACCAATTTGAATTCAAATTGACAACAAAACATACTACAAAGAGAGGCAAATAGCTAACATCATTTCCAACACTGCTTTAGAAAGATAATTAACTTTTATCTATTCAGATATAAGAGGATACTGCATAGTGGCAAACAGTGACTATTTTGGGATGTTGCTAAAGATGCAAGCCTTTCAGGAGATTCCTTCCCCTCAATTCACCTTCCTGAATTATTATGCCCATTACCAACCCCATGTCTAAATCAGAAAATTACTGAAATGCAAATTGAACAGAGCAATTTATCTGTAACTGAAAATATCTCCGAGTTAATAGAGCTCCACTGATGAGATCTAAACAAGACCAGGGAATAGTGGTACCTAATTTACAATGGAATTATTTGGCAACATAAATTTAACCACAAGCAATGTATATCGTAAAAGTCATAAATAAACACCAGAGAAAAACAGGGGGCGGGCGGAGGAGACAGGGGAGCCGCACAGAATGTGCTTTGTTAAAAGAGGGAGAGGACCACAAGACCATGGCATTACTGCTTGATACACAGTCAGAATTTCAAACCGGTGAAAGTAATTAAGCCAGGGAATTAAAAATCCCGTGTCGCTTCCCCACCCTCTCCAGATTTACAAATAAGTAAATCAACATTTTTGTGTGTGTGTGAGGATAGTGAATGCTTTCTGCGTCCAATCAACCAAAGACTACCTGGAACAAACCCATAGTCCAACAAAGTTGGGTTTATTGACTTGTTGCTATGAGGGACATAGCACCCCCAAATGAACTGTGGGTGTCTCACCAAACAAAGGAATAAATAGAGTTAATATGGGATTGGAGGAAGAGTGGAGTTTGGGTGAAATTTTTAAAAATTGAATTTTTTTTTGCCATCTTAACCATTTAAAAATGCACAGTTGAGTGGCATTGAGTATATTCGCAGTGTTGTGTGACCATGCCACCACCCCCACCCATCCTCAGAACTCCTTTGTCTTCCACACCTGAAACTCTGTACACATCAACATGAATTCCCATTCCCTATCCGTTCCCCCAGCCTTTGGCAATCACCATTCTACTTTCTGCCTCTATGAATCTGACTACTCTAAGCACCTCATGTAAGTGGAATCAGTTATACAGTATCTGTCCTCCTGTGACTGCCTTGGTTCGCTTAGCATCATGTCCTCAAGTGTCATCCACGTTGCTGCATGCTTCAGAATTTCCTTCCTTTTTAAGACTGAATAATATTCTAAGTACATATGAATATCACTTTGTGTTTATCCATTTATCTCTGATGGACACTTGGGTTGTTTTCACCTTTTTGGCCATTGGGAATAAATACTGTTATGAACATCAGTGCACAAATATCTATTTCAGTTCCTGCTTTCAATTCTTTTGGGTATATGCCTCCTAGTGGACTTCCTGGATCATAGGATAATTCTATGTTTAATTTTTTGTTGTTTTTGTTTGTTTGCTTGTTTTCTTTTCATATCCATGTTTTGACACAGGCATCTATGTTTCATTTTTGGAGGAACCAACAAACTGTTTTCCACAGTGGCTGTACCATTTTCCATTCCCACCAGCAACGTCTAAGGGTTGCGGTTTCTCCACGTGCTTGTCAACACATGATTTTCGGTGTTTTTGACTATAGCCATCGTAGTAGGTGTGACATGGTACGTTACAGGGGAATGAAGCAGTGTTTCACTAGACTTAACACCAAGCAGGACTGTGTCTAAAAGGGTCAACAACAGGTCAGGACTGTGAAGTGGACTCAGGGTTTTATTTCCTCGGAAACTGCAAAGTTAACATAATGTGCAATTTTGTGTTCAGAACCCCCTTACCCAAAACTCTATAACTGGGTTGGTAATTGAGGCAACTTCTCTGTTGCAAAGTGACTAAGGCAAAAGTCTTCCAGGCAAAAGTGGAATGCTCTGTTCTTACTGATATTTCAAACTGCAAAATTCCAGACAATCTCTGATTTTAGAAAACAAGGTTTCTTGGTGAGTAAGTGAAAGACTCCTTCAAAAGAGGGGGTTGTTATGACCGTTACAATGGCAGAGAGCCCTTGGGGGGAATATTGGTGGCTGTTAACTTTGCAGCTGGCTTTATCTGTGTCTGTTATCCCCAGCATGGTGAGTAACCCGGCAGATATTTTACTTTCCCTGTCTGAGCTAATTTTTACTTTCTCAGCATCAAAGATGCAACAGAGAGAAAGGGAGAGAGAAAGTCATAAATAAAAAACGACCTACTGAAAATGAGCCTGCAAACCAAATTCCAAATCATATAAATATAACACTAAGATGGCTACCTGGGGGTGGCTGCATCAGCATGACTCCGATGGCGAGCGTGACATTGGGATCATCTGCTTCACCATTCGTTAGCAGGGTGGCTTAGTTGAATCGTTCACCTTTTTGGGGTTTCAATTTCATGTCAGGGTGATCATCGCGACCCACTTAATAACCTTGTTACTGGACAGGTCAAGGAGGTTTCATGTAAGAAAGGCATAAAACTTCAACATGCCTTGCAAAGGTAAGGTGTTACCATGACACTCATTTATTCATCTCTGAACAAAACATTCAGAGACTAGGGAGGGACATTGCCACTCCTGCAAGCAAGAGCATCTGTTCTTCTTTCCACATTAAAGGAGACTCGCAGAACCTTTTGCTCATAAGCCTCTGCTATAAAATCAGGGCAGGGTCTGGGTGGGACCCACCTCTGCTATCCTCTTCTCTGAAACCTCTCCTCTTCTAAAGGGTTATTTTGTCCATTTAGACTTTATTTTCATGGATAAAGATACAGCTGGGCTTTCTTAATATTTCAGCCTCTCTCCTTTAAGTAGAAGCAATGGAGAGTGGGGCTGAGAGCCTGAAAGCCAGCGGTGCAATTTACATCCATCACCACCTAATTAGCTGAGCACAACACAGAGAGATCCTGCTATGAACACCGCTCCACGCAATCCAGACAGGAAGAGCATGTTTATTTCTTCCTTGCAAAGTGCAAACTGGGAACCATCCAAGTATTTAGCAAGAATAAAGTACAACATTTAAACGACCTGTTTAGCCATGACAATGGGGAGGCTTTATGCAATACAGTCAGGTCTTCTTTGGGGACCTTGTTTGCACTGAGATCCAGTTTCCTGTGCCCAGGTTGCCTCCCCCAAGAAGCATTTAAGATGAGTTGTTTTTTTTTTTTTTAAATGAAGATGAAGCATTATTCTGGGTAATGACTTCAGACCCTAGGCTATAGTTAGCAGCTGACAAAGAGACTTTCAAGCTGCAAGATAATATCTAAGAGGAGAGCTGACTGGACTTTTTGCTTTGCTTCTTCAATGCAGAAAGCCCAGCGGAGCGGTCTCTACCCAGTGTGAAAGAGAAAGTAGACCAGCATGGCCAATGCACCCTTCAGCTTTGTGGGCAGAGAAATCGTCACTCCGCCCCCTAATTTTCCTGCCACTGTAGGAACTATAAATGGCATTCCGTGAGGCCACAAATTGCTATGGAACACTTTGTGCATCAGGGAAATTCTCTCGTTGTGTAAATGGATCAGTTCCCACCCTAAAATTACTGGCCTCTCCCTGACAAAATGATGTGGGAACCTTGCTGTTGCCAGCTGGGTTGTGTAGAATCAGACTCATTTTACAGGAAAAAGCTTTTTCTATCATATGGACTCCCAGAGTGGGGGCTGTCAATTTGGGGTCGTACCAGTGGGCTGAATGAATGGTCATTTTTTTTTTTTTTAGGAACAGTCACCTCCAGGACTGTCCTGGTACAAGAAAAGAGTACGTTTCCCTTCAACAGAGAATACATTTTTGTATTCGTCCCCCCACCTTAGTTCTAGACCTAAGTTCTCTAAAATCCTCCCTCCACCTTCTCCTACCTACTTCCCCACTCCGCAAAGATTCACTGTTACTAGTGTGCCTAAATTCTAACACTTGCTCCAGGCAGTCTTTCTTGCAATATCCAGGAGAGGCAAATGCATCCTTCTCTGCTTCCACAATGCTTTGTTCATGCTTCCAAAGTGGCTTAGCTCACTCTCCTCTGATTATTTGTGTCCCCACTAAACTGCAACACCCCAGAGGCCAGACATTATATTCCATTCAACTTTGCAGCCCCCAAACAGACCGCAATACCTGGCACGTAGTCAGTTATTAAATATTTATAGTTGAGTGTATCTTCTAAATCATAATTTACCTGTCCTTTTTTTAAAGAGACAATTTAAGCTCATTTTTAAGATACTGGTTTTAACGAAGAGGTAGATTTATTTCATAAGGGTATATTGTGTCTCCTTTGGGCTGGGCAACTAGGGTAACCAGAGGACTGACACCAATGCTCCAAGGGGCAGAAAGCCTAGGGGGCAGACGCCTTTGAAGACAGCTAATTAGAATGCTAGAATAGAGAAATAAATCAAGTGCCATGGGGACGTCATAGGAGCAACAAATTCTGTCAGGGATAGTCTGGGAAAACTCCATGGTGGAGGTGACTTTTTTGTTTTTGAGACAGGGTCTTACTCAGTGGCCCAGGCTGGAGTATAGTGGTCTGATCTTAACTCACTGCAACCTTGAACTCCTGGGCTCAAGGGATTCTCCCACCTCAGCCTCCCTAGTAGGTAGGGCCACAGGCATGTGCTACCACACCTAGTTAAGTTTTTCCATTTGTTTTTGGTTTTTTTTTGTAGAGATGGAAGTCTCACTATGCTGCCCAGGCTGATCTCAAACTCCTAGCCTCAAGCGATCCTCCTGCCTCAGCCTCCCAAAGTGCTGAGATTATCGGTGTGAGCCACTTCACCTGGCCAGGAGGTGACTTTTAAAAGTGATCTTAAAATATGGGTCCCATTTGCCAGGTGTAGGAGGATGAAAGGCACTCTAGGAAAAAGGAACACTTCTGGAAATAAAAGCTCCATGCACGTTCGGGGCTGTGCTCCTGCTCTCTCCACGTGGGCCTGCATGCTCCTTCCTCCGTCCCAGCACATTGTGGGGGGGCTTTCAAAAGAAATCTCCTCACAGCTGTTTCAGAGTCTCATTTGTCCTTCCCATCCTGCACTTGGGAACTGCGGGGCCCAGTAAGCAGGGGCAGGAAATCTCTAGAAGGCCATTTGACTTAAGGCACCATTCTCAAAAGGAAAGGAAAAGCCTCCTCCTCAGCTACCAATAGGATCCTGAGTGATTCTAGTTTTTTGGTTGCTTATTTGTGGAATGAGAGCTTCTTCCCACCAGGGCAAGGTTCAGGGGTCCCCACCTCTGCCACCATAGGACTGTCCTCATGCAGCCCCTCCACACTCCTCCCTGCCCTTACATATGGTAGACACTCTGAGTATCAAAAACTCTTGGGAAAAATTTCTGGAGCATGGCTAGGGGGATAGGGAATTCTCTAGAAAGAATCTCACATGAATGTAAGAATACACCCTAAGTTTCTACCCGTGGAAACAAAGGAGGCATCTTTTGTGCTATTTTTCTTCCTCGCTCCCATTTTATCATCCACTCCTGTATCTGAAATAACCTCCTACAAGGCCCTGAGGACTAGACTAGGTACTAGAATGATTGTGTGGTAGCGCCATATATTTAAAAATTCTAGTTAGGTTATTCTTTTAAATCAAGGCCAACATTAAATATGTTTCTAAATTGTTCCTTTTAACTGCAGTGATCCTGGTTTAACTGGCCCGGAGGGAACACATTAAGCTGACTTGCACCATCGGCTAAAATACAACAGATATACATCAACTTTAAGAGACTTTGACCTATGAAAGTCCTGACTCAACTCCCATATTTTGTGCCTCTCTTCCCCCTTTGGGTTCCCTTTTTTCAGTCCTTGCAGTTTTTCGGCACTTTCATCAGACCCCTGAAGTATCCAAGGCCTGTGTAGGCACATCACTGGCCTCTTTCCTCTCTAGACCAATGGTTATTCAAGCCGGATGTACAGTCAAATCACCTGGGAAGTTTGCTTTGGTTTTTGTTTTGTTTGTTTTGTTTTTATTTCAATACCCAGGCTCCATTCCAGGCCAAATGAATCAGAATCTTTAGGTCTAGGAGCAGGGTGCTGGTATTTTTTTAAAAGGTCCCAGAAAATTCTGTGGTATAGCTAGGGTGGAGAATCACTGCTCTAGACAGTGTTTTTTTTTTAAAGAAAAAACTTTTAAAAGCTGTAGAACCCTTTGTTCAAGTGAACTCTTACACAGAAACCCAAAGTATAGAGCAGAGTTTCTTTGGTTGATGATGTATGAGCGTGGAAGGAGACACACATCTATGAGAGACTCCATAGCACCCTAGGGACCCAAGGGAGCACTATCTAAAAACCAATGGTCTGCCTTTCTCTCCATTCCATCAAAATGTCACTTGCCCGAAAACCACTCCTTTAAACAAGAGGCTGACACATTTTTCTGTGAAGGGCCAATAAGTAAATATTTTAGGCTTTGCATCTCTGTTGCAACTACTCAACATCATTATTGTTGAGCACAAAGGCAGCCATACATGATACATAAATGCATGGGCATGGCTGTGTTCCAATAAAACTTTATTTATAAAAACAGCCTGTGGGCCAGATTTGACGAGCCAGCCATTGTTTGGCTGTTTGAAAGCATTACGCTTTTCTAAGGAAATTATTATTAATCTTACAAACTAAATATGTTCATGTTTTACACCACCCAAATTACATCTGTGCATTTTCACGGGAGCCCTCTGATAACAGCTCAATCACACCAAGAATTGGTTTTCCCGAATCACTTTTGGCAAGACCAATCCAGGGAGTCGTTCTTTAGTGGGGGGTAGAAGATGTATGCAACAGCCTAACCTGGGATGGTAGCAACTAAATCTGTAGTGTCTTTTTCTGAATTGGAGTTTAAAGAGTATGGAATGGAAATTCCTCCAACCACCTGGAAGTCCCTAGCGGAAAGGTGCTGACCTGGGGAAGTGGCAGCTAGAGTCACCTTGACCCCTTTGTCAGATAATCATGATGTTGTGCTCATCCAAATCTGTCATGTTGGCTTGTAAGAGCCCAGGCTTTGTGCTCAGCCTTCTCCTAGTTGAAGGATCATGTCCAGCTCAGCTCAGAACAAAGGCTGAGCAGTTGTGCTCCTAGAAGTGCCCTGGCTACAGAGTCCACATAAGCTGACTTGTTGGCTGTTCAGAATTTGGGGGTTTGTTTTTGCCTGTTCACAATTCTGAAGGTGCATTTACCCTTGTGCTGCCCAGCTCTGGCTTGTGCTTCTCTCGAGCCACATTCAGAATCCATTGTCTTCTTCTGCTGATGGAACAGTTCTCTGTGCCCCGGACGTGCCGCTCCTCAGATGCTAGAGCTCATTTATTTAAGAGCATTTTTTACAGCACATTCTTTTTATTGCTTTCCATTCCAAATCCACTTGACACTCAATTTGCTTTCTCTCTCAAGAAATGCTTTGATTTTTTTTTTACCTCTCGCCCCCTATAAATCAAAAATGAAAATAAATGTTGAATCTAGTTAAAGATATGAATGCTGAGGAATTAAGGGGGAAATACATCGATATTTGCAACTTTGAAATGCAACAAAAAAACTAAGATGGGTTGATTAATGGATAGAAGGATGGATGGTTAGGAATAAAATAAGGTATAGTGCTAATGGTGGCATCTAGGTGGTAGGTATATATGGATGTTGGTTGTAAAATTCTTGCAACTTTGCTGTATATGTGATATATTTATTATAAAACGTTGAAAAAATACATGTTAGAATATTTAGGAAAAAGAATATTCCTTCATCTGAATTATGTTAGTGCTTGATTCAAAATCCATGAACTTGGACCAGCAGGTAAGAACCACTCTGCTCGGAGTACTAATTATGATTAACATTACTACCAAGAAGCCTGGTTGGATTTGAAAATTTTATTCTATCATCATGACTATGGAATTCTGTTAAACACCAAGTATTAAATGAAGTTTTCTGGGACCAGCATAATTTATCCTTTTTTTCTCTCTTTTCTTTTCCCCCTGTGGATCTCAGGAGCCCAGAATTGGATTCATCATCATAGTTCAAGGACACAATTTCATCATGGGCCCATGAATGATCCAATTCTATTTATTTACTATTTGGTTATTTATATTAAGCCCCTGCACACCCACCACCTAAAATAAAAGCCAGGACCTTGACAACCTACATCCAATTACATGGTCTCCCTAGCCCATCTCTCATCCTGATTCTCTGGTCATCAGTCTTCCTTCCTCTCATTCTGTTGCCCAAGCTAGAGTGCTGGGGCATCAGCCCAACTCACAACCTCAAACTCCTGGGCTGAAGTGATCCTCTGGCCTCAGCCTGCCGAGGAGCTGGAACTACAGGCACTCGCCACCATGCCCGGATAATTTTTCTATTTTTAGTAGAGATGGGGTCTCACTCTTGCTCACGCTGGTCTTGAACTCCTGACCTTAAGCAATCCTCCCGCCTCAGCCTCCCAGAGTGCTAGGATTACAGGTGTGAACAATGGCCCCTGGCCAGGAATATAGATGTTCTTTCCATATATGTGTAGTCCTTTAAAAATACATATTCTTAGTTGTGTTTAACTTTATAAAAAGGTATATTTCATTTTGAGGGTTTTTTTTTTACTTAATATTGTATTGCAGAGATTTATCTATACTATTCCAAAATTGTTGTGGTTCATTTGACTACTATATGAAAGTCAATGATCTGAATCTACCCTTTATTTATTGTCCTCAGTGATGGGCACTTGTACCCAGGTTTTAGTATTAGGAATGTTATCATATGTATCCCCCACCATATATGTGCAAGAATGTATCTTGGGTCTATATCTAGGAGTGGAATTGTTAGATATTGGGGTATAATAAGGTTCCACCTTAGGAGATAATGCCAAATTGTTTTCCCAAGTGCTTGTACCATTTCTACTCCCTCCAGTAATTGTCTCTATCGTTAGGCAGTATCCAATCCAGTGAAACGTAAGATAAACTAGTGAAATGATTTAATATTATAAATACATAAATAGGGTGAATAAATGGAACGGAAGCTTCAAGCCCTTCCTCCTAGGGGTGAAGAGACAGTGGCAAATGGATTTGTCTCCTCCTCTTAATCGATATTCATTGGAATTATGTCCAGATAGATGTTTGTATTTCTTTCCTTCTACTCCCATGTTATCCATTTTGGCATTGTTTGTACTGTGTGATTCTCTTGGGTTTGTCTCCATCTTAGAGGTCGTGGAAATGTTTTACCCTTTTATTCTCTGGCAAAACCAAAAGCCCCTCCCTACAACAATTCTTTTCTTCTGCACAAAAATCATCAGCCCCTGGCTGGGCGCAGTGGCTCACGCCTGTAATCCTAGCACTCTGGGAGGCCGAGGCAGGCGGATTGTTTGAGCTCAGGAGTTTGAGACCAGCCTGAGCAAGAGCGAGACCCTGTTTCTACTAAAAAATAAAAGGAAATTAGCTGGACAACTAAAAATATACAGAAAAAATTAGCCGGGCATTGTGGCACATGCCTGTAGTCCCAGCTACTCAGGAGGCTGAGGCAGGAGGATCGCTTGAGCCCAGGAGTCTGAGGTTGCTGTGAGCTAGGCTGACGCCATGGCACTCTAGCCAGGGTGACAGAGCAGGACTCTGCCTCAAAAAAAAAAAAAAAAAAAAACCATCAGCCCCTTACACACCCCTTCCAAAGGGCTGTTTGTGTCTGTCTGTCTGTCTGTCTGTCTGCCTCTCTCTCTCTCTCTCTTTCTCTCTCTCTCTCTCTCTCTCTCTCTCAATTTTCTTCTGCCCAATGAGTAGCCTTGTGGGTAGAGGTCAGAGGTGCCAAATTAATTTACTTTGTTATTAAGCACCTGGGTATCTCACCTGGGCCTCTGAGCCTGTTAAAAACACGCCTTTTGGGAAACAAATCGGTGTGATTCATTCTGCAGCTCATCCAAGCACAGCCAGGCTGTCGGTTTCCCATCCATGCCAAGTCTGTCGCATACCTGGATGGCCCGCCCTGAGAGTGAATGGTTTCGAGCAGCGCTAGCGATAGGCCCGTGACCCCTCTCCACCCGCCAGGAGCTTTTGCACATTTATTCTGCAGAGCTGTTCACTCAGACAGGCGGGGGAGGGGGCGGGGATCTGCCCTCTTTGCTGCAGGTGGGAGGGTCACCTTAGGTCTCCTGGCAGCCGGGTATCAGTATGCGACTCCTGCCTGCCAGCGCGGCTCCTCGCCGAGGCAGCCTTATCAGATAGCGAGTTTCATTATGTGCTGTCCACCGGGGACTCTCCCAAAGCAATAAATTCATTTCACCGTGCGAGTCTCAGGACTATTAAAGCATTTTAGTCCTGTTTCTCCCTTACCTTCCCAGGAGCCAAATATTCACTCTGACAAAATCCTATTCATTACAAAGTTAAGATGACTTTGACTCTGTTTCTGTCACACATAATACAATGAGGATGCTTTGTCCCGAATTCGTCTATAGCCCGATGGTATTGCGGATAAAAACATGCCAGGGCGAGCGGTCTTTTCCTCCAAAATGGATTGAAATTACCTCTAGCAAGCTCTGTCTTGCTTAAAAGAGTAGCCGAACAAAATGGTTTTCTGCTCATTTTTAATATCCTAACCAATATATGTTGCTTCAGGGAGAATGATTGGGGGGGAAAAAAGAGAATAAGAGAAAAATGAAGCATCACTGGAATATAAAAAAGATCAAATCCTTTTTACTCTTCTTTTATCCACAGATATTTTTCTCTTCCCTTTTTCCCCATGCTGAGAATGAACAATAGATAGGGGAGCTTGGTGGAGCTGTGGGATGTCTCCAGCGCTGGGCACATGATAGACACCTGGAATGATCTTACCGATCGATTCGTTTAAGCAGAAATTATCGCCATATTTGATGTATCATCTAAGTCAGCTGCAGGTGTAAACCCTGCCTCTGACATGTATCAGCGTGGGGTAAATTTATTCACTTTTGGGGGACTCTTTCCTCATCTGTAAAATGGGGGAAAATGGTACCTCCATCATAGGTTTATTGTAAGGACAAAAGGAAATAACATATGAAAATCTCCTGGTCCAGCACTTAACATATAGTGAGAAAAAAATGAGTATATATTAATATTTCCTTTTTCTTGTCCTCCCTTCCTTGTCCTCCGTTCCATGCAGAGAGCTAAAGAGAGAAGCAGGAGAGGAAAAGAAAGAGGACATAGAGCCAGATTGTTGTCTCAGAGAGAAACCTTTGTCACACCTTTGACCCTACAGATGTCATCTCTCTTCTGCCTACGTTGAAAGGATCATATTGAATAGCCACAGAAAATCTGATCGCTGTGTTTGATGTAGGTATGTTGTTGCAGATACTCCAGATAAAAACTATGAGAGGCATTTCTTTCTGGCTAGATGATAGAAGGCAGCCCCGCGTCCCACAAGCCCCGGCTTCGTTGGTCTTAAGTGTAACTGATCGTCCCGCCCTCTTTGTGTGTCCTGGGCTTTTATAGCCGAGTGTTTGACACCAGCTTTTTTCCTAGTTTTATATCATATCCCTTCCCTTCATTTCCCTTCTCCATCCACCACTTTTCTGGGTTTCCTTACTTATTTTCTGCATCTGTTCCTTCGCAGGCCAACTTGTACCCTAATCTAATTACTTTGTTGATTAAGTAAAACGTGGCTTTCCTGATTTTCTCCCTGCGGTTCTATGTGAGGCTTTTCCTTTGCACACCTGATGGGGGTGCACCGGAGACTTTTCAGTTTGTGTCGCCAAAGCCTTGCCTCAGGAACAAAGGGAGGATCTGCTGCTTCCTCAGCTCCTGCCAGCCCCATCCTAGAATAAGGAGAGATTTGGGCTGAACTTTCCAGAACACTGGGAAAAACCTCTTATCTCCCAGGAAAAGAGAAGCCAAGACATTCACCCTCTTTCTTGTCCATCCAGTTAGGACTTTGCTTTATAAGTAATTATTTTTCTAGAAATGTTCCCATCCATTCTTTTTAAAATAGAGTATTTTAAAAATACCTGATATCGCATCCCTGGGGGCATTCCTCGTAGAGTGTGTGGACCCTATCAGAATACTAACAACCATCCTTTAACATCTTCTTAGACTCTGGGATTGATTACTTTTGAAGGGTGCCATTAGTATATGATGACTGAGGGATAATAGTGGGTGAATAAGGGCCAATAAGAATTTTTCTGCACAAAGTTGTATATTTGTGCCTCCGTATAGCTCATCAATTATTAACCAAGTAGGAAAATTTCCAAGTACTGCATCAAAACATTCGGCACCAGAAGGCATTCACCCAAACAGGGTTCTACTTATTGAATGCTATTTACTATCTCTTGGCAGCTTTGTCTTTTTAGATGATGTTTGGAAGTCTCCCTAATGTGTACACTGTCAACGGAAGAGATCTCTGTTTGGAGTTCTCAAATAAAAAAACTGGCAGAAGCCCAAAAGCAAGTATATTAACTTCAGATTCTCAGAGACATAAAAGGAAACCATTCATCAGCAAATCCACCTTTGTTGAGTCTCTTCAATTTGCTGAATCGGTTCAGGACTATGGTTTAGTGGTGAGGATTAGACCTGAAATGCCACAGTACAATAAGATTAAGGAGCCTGAAACGTGAGTGTGAACAGAAGAATGGATATTCCTGTTAAGATGTGAGCTGGTATTGTTCATCCTTGGCAACATGGAAAATTTCTTTTTACTCTAAACTCCTTTCATTGTTTTGTTATTCTAAAAAGTAGGAGGAGTTGAGAGAGAATGATAAATATAGGAGATTTTATTCTATGTCTGATAATTTTTTTTTTTTTTACTGTATACAAATGTAAAGACCTGGCTTTTGAAAACATACACAGTTGAGCCTTTTGGTTGTAAAATTGTGTACTTACTAAGTCTGCTCATTGATTTTCTTTTGGAATGAGCATTTTGTTGAAGGCTTACTTTCAAAAGAATGAAGACTAAAACAAGGGAATGAAGGAAAGAGGTTCATTTTTTTTTTTTTTTGAGACAGAGTCTCACTGTGTTGCCTGGGCTAGAGTGAGTGCCGTGGCGTCAGTCTAGCTCACAACAACCTCAAACTCCTTGGCTTAAGCGATCCTACTGCCTCAGCCTCCCGAGTAGCTGGGACTACAGGCATGCGCCACCATGCCCAGCTAATTTATTTTTTCTATATATATTTTTAGTTGGCCAGCTAATTTCTTTCTATTTTTAGTAGAGACGGGTTTCACTCTTGCTCATGCTGGTCTTGAACTCCTGATCTCGAGCGATCCACCCGCCTCGGCCTCCCAGAGTGCTAGGATTACAGGCGTGAGCCACTGCGCCCGGCCAAAAGAGGTTCTTGATGGAAAAACAAATCCATCAAGATCTCATGAGTGACTGGCCAAGGCCCTGAATCTGCCATCGTCTCAGAAAAGGCCACAGATCTTGGTGTGGGAACAGTGACAGAGCAAAGCAGCCATCCCAGTGAATCACAGGGCCCCTGCATGGGATGCAGAAATTCAGTGGAAACCTGCATCTACAAGGAGGCCGTTGAAGGCAAAGACGGGCAGATTCTTACTGGGGGTATCCACCATCATCTTTTGTGTTCTCTTGCCACCAACCCCACTCAAAACCTCGGAGAAAGCCCATGTAGCCCTCCTGGGTCAATGGCTGCCACATGGCACAGGCAACAGTGGCTTTTTCCATATTAACCCACATTTCCTGGAGACACAAACAAAAACCCATGGAGGAGAAAATACTTGCCTAAATCCACCTGAAGCAGGGCAGTGGCTAGGAATTTACTAACACCCATGCGTGAAACATTCTAGGTCCATAGTTAATCATTCAGCAGGGCTGCTCCTGTCCCTGAAGGAGCAGAGCATGTGTACCTTAGAGTGTATAATTCCATAATGTAGGAATCAATAAACCCACACAATTTTTATTCTAACACATAGAAGCATATATGGAAAATATTTCCAGTTTTCTTAAAAGAGAGAAAATACACAAAAGCATCTTAAGCTATTTAAAAGCAAGATATGTCACAGAGTATTATTATTGTTTTATTACAATATTTTGTCACCAGCATTTCCAAGAAATGTCGTATTACTTAACCTCAAGGTGCTTGAAAGAGGTGTAGAAACCTATTTCTGTCTAGGCCAGTGGAGGCATTAGGGCTCTATCTTCCTTTGGTGGCAATTCAAAATGATGTCAGTGTACTTTGCTATGTCACCTGAAGATTATATTCCAAAAATAACCACTGTAATATACTTGATTAATAGTACTGCTACCTCTTATACAAATGAAAAAATAGAGATAAATAATTGTGATATAGCCACCCACCCCTCCCTCCTTATTCCTCATTCTGTGAGAGCAATGCTATTTTTCCCTGAACAGCAGACCTAGGAAAGATTTCTGTTTTTCTTTTACACTTCCCCTGAGGAGCAAATTTCGCAAGAAACAGAGTTACAGCAACCAAAAGCAATTTGTATACCTAAACTATTCAGAAATGCTCAGACTGCAGAACCATTATTAGCACTCGATTGCACGTTTTGTTCCTAACAAGCACTCCCTGGCCTTCCAAAAGGTAATAATTGTAGTTCTTCTTCACCCACTTTAAATTAATTTGTCCTTGGCTGGGGAGGGGGGTGGCGGATGGTCACAGGACTGCCAGGTTAGCAGTGCTGGAATCTAGCTTCATAATTGTATTAAACTATGGCCTTACAAGCTTCTCTTAGCAGTCGCTTTAACAAAAAGCAATTTAGGATTCTCTGCAAACCCTGCAAGCTAGAAAATAGGTGGCAAGGGACACAGCTAACCGGGACCTAAAGGTTGATTTCTGAATTATACAAGTGAGGAGACAGAGCCTTCTGCTCTTTGCTGAGGATTAACAGATATTTACAAAGCATTATGAGGTGACATTGCTCTGAGTCATATGGAATTAAAGAAAATAGATAAAATGCACACTCTTCCCTTGAGTTTTCTAATCTTGGTTCATTTTAACGTGTTGTCTTTTTTCCCCCCACATCTAGTTCAGAAATGTATTTAATGATGATAATATCAAGGTGCAATCTGCAATGTACGAATGTTATGGAGATGTGAGAGGTCAAGTTTATGCCGTAGGTTTGAAGCAGTAATTCTAAACGTTATGAAGGAATCAACATTTTTGAGCACCTACTATACATGCCAGGCTTTGTGCTAGGTGCTTTACACTTACTAACTTTTAAAATATTCCTAATAACCCACTGAAATAGATTTTATTTCCCTCAATGAACAGAGTAGAACTTGAAGGTCAGCCAGTGCATGGTGGAGCCGGATTCCACACCGATAGCTCAAAGCACATCCTTCCTTGACTTCCGGCAACTCTTAGATGAGCAACATCTGTGTCCTCCCGTCTCTGCTAAAACCTTACTCTGGTGGGAGCAGGAGGATGGGTCTACCTAGCAAAGCAGGTTAGGAGTCTAGGCAGTGAGATCTACATCTGTGTGTGCTGGGATTCACATACTTGATTAAGCTCCTAACACTTTAACCCAACAGGTCAAATCCAAGAAATTACAGAGTAAAATACTTCCCGTGGGGCCTTGGGAAGACTCAACCCAGAAAAAAAAAAATATTTGTGGTTATAGCCCAAAGCCTATTACAGAGTCCAGGAACGATTACAGGATGTGTTGAACAGAAAGAGTAGTCATTCATTGGGTCAGACTGAGCTCCTAGCATAGAGACGAGACTGAGCGAAGCTAAGAGGAAGCTGAATTAGGCAAAAGTCAGAACAGAGAGACCCAAGCTGGTCAAAGCCAGTGGGCAGCTGTTCTGGTCAGTGCCCAGGAAGCGGTCACTTTGTATAGTGATAGCTTTAAACCCTGGCTTTATCCGACCTTATTCTAAATACATTTTGCCCTAGTAGGCTGAGAAGCTGCATGGGTCCTTCCAGGGATCCAGCCAGTATTTGGTGATTCTAGAGAAAGCTGCATAGGGAATTCTGACTGTTAGTTTCAACCTTTGTGTTGCCTGTTAGTCAAGCATGGTGCTGAGATCCAAGGAGGATTGCAATAAGTATTTGTTGACAGCAAGAAGGAAAGGAAGGAGCGAACAGGCCAGACTCAAACATTTGAACTGAGACTGGGACCCGGAGCTGTGTGTTAGGAAGGGACAGAACAAGCTACAGCTGAACTCCCAGATGTGGCATAGGAGTCTCCAGGAAAGGGCTCCTGGCTGAGGACCCACTCACGATGACACTTCACTCATGAAGAAGGGCTGGGATGCAAGATGAATAATCCAGCCATTGGAAAGTACAGGGAAAGTGAGGATACAAACTGCCTTCAGGGAACTGAAAAAGTAATTAGGACCTTAACCACCAAGACACAGGAAGAAGGAAAGGGCAGGGTACCAGGATATAGAGGCATGGAGGCCAGCAGGATGAATAACTCAAAACTCTGACAATGATGTGCCACTAATTAGGACCATTATTCACCCTAAGATGGAGTTAAAACCTGCAGAAAGGCTTCCATACCCTTCATAGAGAATGTTCGAGGCCCAGCAGAACCAGAATCCTAGCAGATGACTGCACATCTCCTCGTGTGGATAACTAAGTTAGGGTACGTCCTCCTTGGGCTGGTAAAAGACTTGCCCCTTCCATTCAATTTTTTAAAGAGAGAAAGGAAAAAGGACATTGCATAAATCATTACCTGGAGAAATAAGGCAGTGGAGCAGTTTTCTGTAAGCACATTTCTTTTAGGAAAATGCCATGGAAGGGATCAAGATGTCCCTAAAGAGACAGGCATGGTGTCCCACCTCAACTCCACCTATCAATCCAGTCTCTGGCTGTCTACACCTGCTCCCATGGTGGGGTTATTTGCCCCTTCCTAGCATCCTCTGTTGCTCCTGTCTCACTTGTAATACTTATTCCTTTTTTTTAACAATTGCCTGATTATTTTATCTTTATCTCTGTTTAGACTACTAACTCCAAGAGAATAGGTACCTGTCTGTTTTTCTTTTTCATCTTTGTCTTCTGAGAACCCAGGCCTGTGCCTGCCATGTTTAATAAATAACAGTTTGGTGACTGAGTATCAAAAATTCATCTCCAATTTCAACTGCAGGGAAGAAAAAGAAAATTTTAGAGGCAAGAAACACAGGATAGTGTTGCTTTTAAGTTTCTGTTGAGAAGGCTCTTGAGGGCTGCAGAATAGCAGCCTAAAATCTCCTCTCAGTTACAGAGTTTGGAGCTGGAAGTCCAAAAATTGCAAGAAAAGAATAGATTACAAGATGCAAGCTATAACTTAACAGTAATTTCTAGGTCAGTTGCAAATGATTGCCATTAATAATTACAAGCCTGTATTGAGCCCTTTCTATTTTCAGAGTGTTTTACAATCATTAATTTGTCATTCCTCACAACATCCTATGAGATAGATCATCATCGTTATCGCATTGCAGATGCACTAAGGATGTCAAGTTGGATTTAATTGACCCAGGAATGTAGCTATACTTAGTAGTTCATTTGCTCCTCTGCTTTCTGGTCTTAAAAATCTATTGATGCTGCCTAGAGGGTGATATTGCTAAAGTGCAATTTAGAAGGAAACATTGCAGACAACCAAGAGAATTACAGAAGTAGAGTAGGTACTAAATTTCTGAAGGGTACAAGGTGCCAGAGAGAAGCTTCAGTGTATTACAGAAGCACATGCATTCACTTCCAACCATTTTCTAAAAGATGACTTTTCTCCTGAGGTTACTGCCACCATGGAAATGTGCATTTTGTTTAATATGCATAGGTTTAAAAACAGTTTATACAAGTTGGCCTCATATGCTGAGTCAAGGTTTCCATCCATGATACATCTGAATCCCAAGACCAAATAATTTTGTTCATGTGGGAGCTACATGTGATTAGATGTTCACTCCAAGGACTAAAATGAATATGATTATGTGCTAGGAACAGTATGGCCCAAGAAGACCGTTCAATTAATAATATTCAAGGAGAGTGTTTTAGCTGCCTGTCAATGGGATGTTTTCCCTTCCCTGCTTCATTGTCTGACTTTCCATTTACCCACCTGTGTAGCCTTCTCAATAGGCACTGAAATTGTCCTTGTTATAAATTGAATTGAATCTCCCCCCAAAACCACCTTGGAATCCTAACCCAGTACATCGGAATGTGACCTCATTTGAAAATAGGGTCTTTGCAGAGGTAATCAAGTTAAAATGAGATCATTAGGGTGATCCTTATACTGGTGTCCTTATACAAAGTGGAAATTTGAACGAGAGGTAGACATGCAAAGAAGGAAGACAGACGTGTGAAGACAGAAGATTGGAGTGATGCATCTACATGCCAAGGAACACTGGAGCTTAACAGCCAACCACTAGCAGCTAGGAAAAAGGAAGGAAGGACTTTTGCCCTATAGGTTTCAGGGAGAGTATGGCTCTGCTGATGCCTTAACTTCAGCCTTCTAGCCTCCAGTACTGCAAGATGATAAATTTCTATTGCTCTAAGCCACCTGGTTTGTGGTGCTTTGTTATGGCAGCCCTGGGAAACTAATACAGTATTCTTAATAGAGTAATCTCAAAAGGAGATGAAAAATGACATTGTCAAAGGCCATGGCCACAGTACTCAATTATCCCTAGTCCTAAGTCACTTCCCACCGTATAACAACTTGTGTGTATAAAAGACAACTCCATCAACCAGATCATTGGGCAATGTTTTGCATTCTCAATTATAATTATGGTCACAACTCTACAACTGCTGTCCCCAACCCCCAGTCTGTGGCCTCTTAGGAACTGGGCCACACAGCAGAAGGTGAGCGGAGGGCAAGTGAGTGATGCTTCATCTGTATTTACAGCCCCTCCCCATCGCTTGCATCACTGCCTGAGCTCCGCCTCCTGTCAGATCAGTCACTGTCCCCCATCACCCCCAGATGGGACCATCTAGCTGTGGGAAAACAAGCTCAGGGCTGCTACTGATTCTGTATTATGGTGAGTTGTGTTGTTATTTCATTATATATTGCAATGTAATAATAGAAATAAAGTGCATAATAAATGCAATGAACTTGAGTCATCCCAAAACCATCCTTCTCCTACCCCCAGTCCATGGAAAAATTGTCTTCCATGAAACCAGTCCCTGGTGTCAAAAAGGTAGGGGCCCACTGCTGTACAATATAGAAGCTTCCCCTTCAAAAAATAAAATTTTCATATTAACAATCTATATCCCTGGGTTGTTAGAGGGCCCTCATTTGAAAACGCATGTTTTGGTCACACAAAGGACAATGGGAAGAAAGGAGACTGGAATAATACAACCCACTACCACTATAAAGAAAGTATTTTAAATGCATATCTTACTGGTATTCATTCCAAGCAATTTTTAAAACTATAGCAAATTAAATCCAAGTAACATAGAAGAAAAGAAATAATAAAGAAGGAAGATGAAAGAAATAGGAAATATACAATAAAAAAATCAACAAGTCAAACATCAGTTCTTTGAAAAGACATTTGAGTGGTAGATATGTAGCCCAACTGATAAGAAGAAAAAGAGAGAGAAGACAGAAATTGCAAATACTGGAAATGAAAAAGGGACATCACTATAGATTAAACAGGTGTTTGAAAGCTCATAGGAAGATATTATGAACAATATTAGGTTAACAAATTTGCCAATTGAGACAAAATGTACACATTTGTAGGAAAATACAATTTAATAAACTGACAGAAAAATAAATTAAAATTTTCAATCATATATATGAATATATGAGAGAGATTGAATCTGTGATTTACAACTCTTTCATCAAGAAACCATTAGGACTAGATGACTTTACCAGTGAATTCATCCAAACATATTAAAGAAGGAAATAATAGCAGTCTTGACAAACTCTTTCACAGACTATAAAAGTGGAAGCACTTCCCAACTTGTTTTATGAGGCCAGCATAACTTTGCTACTAAAACCCAATAATGACATTACAAGAAAGGAAAATTTCAGGGCAATCTCTCTCATGAGCATAGATGCTAAAATCCCAAACAATATGTTATTCAAGGCCAAGAAAACTATTAAACATTTTAACAAACAATTACTGAAGTCCTAAATAAATGAAAGAATAAACTATATGCACCAATTGGAAAATTCGACCAATTAGAAAAATGTAAATTCTCCCACTAATAGATATATAGATTAAATGAAACCCCAGTCAAAATCCCAGGTGGTCTATTTTTGTGAAAATTGACAAACTGATTCTAAAGCTTATATGAAAATGAGGATAATATGGAACAGCCAAGACAGTCTTGAAGAACAAAGCGGGAGGACTTACACTACTAAATACAAAGACTTACTATAAACCTATGGTAATTAGGACATTGTAGTATTGGCACAAGGATAGATGAGTAGGTTGATGGTACTAAATAGAGAATCCAGAAATAGACCCACAACAAATGCAGTTGCTTAAGACAAAGGGGACAGGAGTCTAGAAATATGGTACATGCCAGGCACAAGCTGCCAATGTGATCAGCCCCAAATAACTCTCGGTACCGAGTCTCTAATGAGTTTCCCTGGTAGACAACATGTCACAAGTGTTGTCACAACCGGTTGCTGGGGGAATTAAGCACATCCTCTACAACTCCAGTGGGAGAGGAAGCTTGCATGTGGAAGCTTGGGTCTGGTTTCCTCCAGACTTCATTCATATGCCTTTCCCTTTGATGATTTTGCTTTGTATCCTTTTGCTGTATTAAATCACAGTTTATGACTAAATATTGAGTCCTGTGAATCCTCCTAGTAATTCATCAAACTTGGGGGTAGTCTTGGGGACCCCAACACAGGATTTTACAAGTGGACATCTTATTCCCCTCTTCCAATGAAGTATACTGAAATGTATAACAAAAGCAAATCACATATAGTATCAAAAGGACGTTATAATGAATAACATTAGAATAACTCAAGAGGAACTAGTGATTATATAATACTTTGAAAACATGAAGTGCTACATAAAGATTAGGTGACAATAATAAGGCAAATTATACTTTTCAATTAATTTCAAAGGACATTTCAACAGATTTGCACAAAAACAAACTCAATTTTATGTGTCCAGCAAGAACTTTTGTAAACCTTTTCAATATATCTAGAATATTTTTAGTGATAAAGATAAGTGCAGAGATCCATTAACTACAGGGAGAAACGTTTGGGAACTATTGAATAAAATGTCAAGCCTAATAGGATTTAAAATCAGTTTATTAGAATTATAAGGAAATATTTCATGTACAATGCTCTGGGTTTTGCTTAATGGTCATAATAATTAACTTCTCAATTTCCATAAAAATGTGGGAAATTTACCTATGTTCAGTACTTGACAAATAAATCATGGTAATTACATATTCACATAGCCGATGATAATTCTTCTAACTCAGTCTAATAAGCAAGAGTTTTTAAAGATAATTATTCTTTTTTAAAAAACCACATGTAGAAAATGACTCCCGCTGGGCAGGAATTTTGAGGAGTTTCATAAATCTTCAGTTCAGTGTTAACATCCTTCCAGGTCTTCCTGCTTTAGGAAGATGTGTATTCCCAGGGCACTAACACACACCTATCTGTTTCCTGTGACACTTACTCATAATAAATCGTAGTAGGAAAAGAGGCTCCGTAGCTGATTCAGTAATATCTGAATATCCCAGGCAACCTAGAAGCCAAGCATCCTAAGGAAAGTAAAATAGAAAATAAAATAGGAAAAACACAGACTTTCAAGTCAGAAAACTGAGGGTGGTGGGCTTTAAGGGGGCTCCATGGGGTATCCACAGGCTACCTTTGTTGGGGGCATTTTAAGAAGCACTATAGCATGTACTTGATAAATGCATGCTATTAGTATCTTTCCTATTACATATTGCATTGTACCTCTGAAAGAAGTTCTTTTAGTAAACTCTTATTTTCTGATTATTTACACTTGCTTTGATTTCACATGACCAATAAGCACCTGAGTAGTCTCAATGTCTATCAAGAGCCACAAGGCTCTGTCTTCATCCGCGTCTCTGTCACTTTGGAGCTCCCCTGCCTCCAATCGTGGCCACCCTTGGTAGATGCTCTTCTTCAGGTCTCCTGCCCCCTCCAAGCCTGAATAGCGATGATTACAAGTTCTCCAATGTTAATCAAGGCTTAAGATATTAAGCCAGCCAAATCTATAAAATCTTGGTATAATTAAAGTTAAGCACCTCATTTTGTGCTTCAGAAAAGCCATAATGACGCTCTTGCTCTTTAGAAAGGGTTGGCTGAAGTCTATAGATTTTCAATAAGTGAGAATTTCCAAAGAGATTTGTTTCTCAGAGGGCCCAAAGAAAGACAATAAAAAGGATTTGAGAGTACTGCACTGGCGAGAATTGTAAAGATAATTACCCACATTAGTCACTTTTTATCCATTTTCTTTCCCTGCTTTTCGCTAAAAAACTAGAAAGGGAATTCAATACAACACTCTGTGATAATGGAACAGATCCCTTCATGAACTGTAAGTACACTTGAGATATAAATCCAAATGACAGCGCTGTAACTGCCAGCCAACGTTCCAATATTCAGTTCAAGTTAGGTGCTGAGATGACACAGTGCAAAGACAGCGATCTCGGGTATTCATTAGACCTTCTCCTTGGGTGCCCTTGGGTTGGCATGGAGCTCCCTCAGGGGAGTTTGTGGTGTGATCCCAGGCACTCTACTCACAGAGGGCAGCCAACTGTACTGCACTGTGTCTCCAGAAGCAAAGGGGCCTGGGTGACCAGAGAAGCTGCTCCAGTGTTGGCAAGGCCATTAACACCGCTCACCATTTCTGAGATCCGGGTAATCAATGATGGCACTTCATGAATACCCACTGCACCTACCTGGCTGATCAGTATTCATCAGATGTCTCTGACGTTTTCAGTGTTGCATAAAATGACAGAACTGCTGTTGTTGAAGGTGTGATTTCATGAAGACTTCAACATGGTCGAGTTGTATTTTTATTTTTGCATGTGAGGACTCAAGGAATGATATTCAAAATACGTAACAGCCTGTATGGCCTGGCCACTAATCAGTCACGATGACAGCCAACAATGGATACAACCCCTTTGCTGCTTTTCAGCTGAACATCAGCCCTGCTTATGTTGGGTCTTTAGAATCTGGGTGCATGATAGAACCTCTACCATAGACAGATTACAAACCTCAGCACCCAAGTGAGAAGTCCTGTTGAGACCTTATATCCAGAGGTAGATGCAGAATAGATCTGCAGGAGGAAGGAGTGTAAACATCTGTCTTTATGGCCCCTTTTTGAACTCTGATTTTGTTTTTTTTGTTGAGGCAGGGTCTCCCTCGCTCTGTTCACCGGGCTATATAGTGCAGTGACATCATCATAGCTCACAGCAACCTCAGCCTCCTGAGCTCAAGCAATCCTCCTGAGTAGCTGGGACTACGGGCATGTGCTACCACACCTGGGTATTTTTTTTTTTTCCGGTAGAGATGGGGTCTCGCTCTTGCTCAGGCTGGTTTTGAACTCCTAACCTCAGGCAATCCTCCTGCCTCGGCCTCCCAGAGTGCTAGGATTACAGGAGTGAGCCACTGTGCCTGGCCAAACTCTGAATTTTTGAAAGGACAGAATCTCTGTCAAAGAGAAAAGCCCTATTGTAGCAACTCTCCAATTCTGATCACATGTACTCCAACTTAGCACAGTTTTCAGCAGGCGACTTTGAAGGAACAGATCGAATTCTGTTGCTAGAGAGAGAATCCATTCTTCATAATGCAGAAGTATAGGCCAGTCTGCTAAGTTCTGGTATACCAGAGTACAGAGCCACGCTGGTCTCACATGAAATTAGGTTCCACGAGTACCTATTTTCTTCCTGAGCATGGGGCCAGACCCAGGAACTCCGAGGGATGGAGGGGCATAGAAGGAAACTGGAGATGGAGCCAGCTCCTCCTTCCTGTGCCTGTATGCAGCAAGAGCTGCCTATTTTTCTGCAATATCCATAATTATTCTTACTCAGAGTTAGCTCTGCATGTATACGGTGTGTAGTATGAGTTTCAGGGAGGTGCAGTGGGAAGCATGGGATGGAAGAATTCTAAGCCTCTTGAGAGAATGAGTTATGACACATAGCAAAACACAATTCACTTCTGAGGCTCACCTGGACAAACTGGAAGAGCCCAGAGTCAGCAGGGTGGTGCTGGAGGAGGTGGTAATAGAGAAATCTATTCTGGATGGGACCTAGCTCCGACCATCTCAGAAATGAAAGGACAGATAAGATTAAACAGCCCCCTCCCTGTCCGCCTCTCCAATTGTGGGGGTACAAATATATAACAGAATAATATTTAAGGACCTTTTCTTTTTTATTTATTAAAAAGGTGTTATTTAAAAAGATAAACTGGGTGCAGCGGCACGTGCCTGTAATCCCAGAACTTTGGGAGGCTGAGGTGAGAGGCTCGCTCGAGGCCAGGAGTTTGAGGTTACAGTGAGCAGTGATCACTGTACTCCAGCCTGGGTGACAGAGCGAGACCCTGTCCCTAAAAAAAGAGAAAGAAGAAATTTGTGTGGCATGCTTGCTCTCTACTGTCTTGCTTACTCAGCCAAAACCAAGATTAAAAGTCACATTTTGACATCCTTTTGCTCTTAGCATTTACCTGAATGGCACCAAAAGTGGGCTATTAAAATCCAACAAGACTTGCCCTTCAACTGCAAGTTTAATGCTCATTTCTACTACTTCCCACTCTCCTTCTTTCTCCCTCTGTCTAAGTCAGTTTGGGCTACTATAACAAAAATACCATAGACTGGGGCTGGGGCGTGGCTTAGAAAATAAATTTATTTTTTCACTGTTCTGGAGTCTGGGAAGTCCAAGATCAAGATGCCGGCAGATCCAGTGATTGGTTAGGGTCTGTTTCCCGGCTTGTAAACAGCCACCTTCTTGTTATGTATTCACATTGGCCCAGAGGGTGATGGGAGAAAGAGAGAGGAAGGGAGGGAGGAGGGAGAGCTCTCCTGTTTCTTCTTATAAGGACATTAATTTCAACATGAGGGCTCCACTTGCTCGAGCTAATCACCTCCCACAGTCCCCATCTCCAAATACCGTCACACTGGGATTAGATTTCAACGTATGAATTTTAGGAGGACACAAACATTCAGTCCATAGCACCCACTCTCCTTTTTATGTTAAATGCTAGAAAAAATAAAATTAAATTTATGTTTTAATTAAAATAAAAAATAAAGTTTTGAAGTCCATCAAGAAATGGAAAAATAAAGCTAAGGTTTAGGCATGTACACTCAAGTGACAGAAATATAAAGAAAAACCAGGAAATGGTTACCATATAAAGTTAGGATAATAGTTACCATCCGGCAAGAAGGGAAAGGGGCCACAGTGGGGATTCTGAGGTGCTGGTAATGCTTTATTTTTTTTATTTAGGTGATACTTGGCTGTTTGCTTAATAATAATTTGTTAAAATGTACAGTTATGTTTTGCGCAATTTTTCTCTGTATGTTATTTTCATAATTTAAAATATATTAATTTTTAACTTATTACCAATAAAATCCCAATGGACCAAGCTGGAGGGGGAGGTGACAGAGAGTGAAAGCGCAGGGATAAAGTTGAAGATTTATTACATGAGTCCATGCATGTGACGTGAGTGACTTGAACTTGAGTGGTAGTGGAAGAAACGGTGAAACAGACTCAGATCTGTACTGTATTCACAGGATTGAGTTTCCAGGACTTACTGATGGCTCAGCTGTGAGTGTGTTAGGACAAAGGATGTCAGTGAATAAAACAGAGACATTGAGGATGACACTTAGGGCTCTGGACTGACCAAATGGGTAAATGAATGGCTCTATTAAATAAGATGGAGTGAGCCAGGATAAAAGCAGATCTTGAGAGGGAGAAAGAATAATTTGGCTATAGCTTTGTCAAATATAAGATGCTTCTGGAGTCACAAGTAGAGATGTTGGGTAGGGCAGTTGGATATATATTCCAAGGATTAAGAGATACACCAAGGTTGAAATAATCTTTTGGATCAAAGAGAATTTCTTTAATTTCCTAGATTGTTATTTCAACATATTTATTCTTACCTTTTGTTTCTATTACCAATCCTATACTATAAGGTGGGGATTCCTTTTATTAGTTTTTAGGGGCATCATTTTCTCTTGCATTATTCTCATCCCTATGTAGAATGTAAACATGGCTGGAAATTCTACACCCATGAATTGGGATAGAATCACACCTCTGGCCACTTGTCCTTCCAAGCAAAATGAACAACCAGGTGCACTGCCCAAAGTTCTGCCCACTGGGAGGATTTCCCTTCACCACTGTCCCTCAGAGATGTCCCAGAGAGGGTCTGCAGGGCTGTAGCTGTCCACTTTCAGGTGGTGTCTGCATACCATGCAGAACCATCTCTAAACCAGGCTCAAATTCTCTCCTCTGCAGTCAGCTGATTTTAGGGAACTTCCCATGATGCTCTAAGTTTGGGCTGGGAGAAAGAAGGTGATGCAGGAGAAGTGCCCACCAGGGGCATTTGGGCCATTTCCTCAAGTAACTTATTTGCGTCTCCTGGGTCTGCTTGAGGCTGATCTCATAATTATCGCTTCCATTTGATGGAATGTTGCTGTACATTAATACCTTTATGGCTTGGTGGGTCAGACAACACCCAGTTCATGATGGGCAGTGCAGTTCTCCTGGTAACTTGGTGCCCATGGGTAAGGGTTCGGTGTCTCTACTACAGCCTAGTAGCAAGCAAGTTTCTCAAAAAGAGAATATCCACAGAGGATGGCAGGACTTTGCTCCAACATCCTAAGGTCTGTGCTGTGATTCACTAGAGGGGTCTGCCAAAGTCTCCAGACAGCACCCTTATCTGCTGGTGACACTTCAAGCACCATTGGATCACATGGCCCAGGTGGCAGAGCACCTTGCATGGCAGCCTGCACCTGTCACAGAGCCTTCTCTTGTTCTGGATTCAACTCAAAACTAGCAGCTTTTTTGGGTCACCCACTGAATAGGTTGGGGGTTACATGCTCTAATGAGGAACATGTTGCCTCCAAAATTCTAAGAGTCTCACCAGGCATTTTGTCTCCTTTGGGGTTTTAGGAGGGGCCATATAGAACAACTTATCCTTCATCTCAGAAAGGATGTCTCGATATGCCCCACACTAATGGACCCCTGGAAATTTTACTGAGGTACAAGTCCCCCAAATTTTTGTTGGATTTATTTCCTACCCTCCAGCATGTGAATGTCTTACTACTAAGTCTAGAGTAGTTGCTACTTCTTGCTCACTAGGTCCAATCAGCATAATGCCATCCATGTAATGTACCAGTGTGATGTCTAGTTGGAGAAAAAGGTGATCAAAGTCCCTGTAGACTAAATTATCACATGAAGCTAGGGGGTGATATACCCCTGCAGTAGGACAGCATAGATGCCATTGTACTTCTCTGATTGAACAGGGTGCTTTGTCTTCTGTGTCCTCCTTCTGTGTGCTAAACTAACCGAAATTTACTCCTTAGGACAGACCTCTCTCTCTCTCTATATATATAAGATGTGCTTTGGAATTCTTGTTGTAGTAATTTAATAATGCCCCTCACCCCGAATATGTCCACATCCTCATCCTGGACCCCACAAATGCTACCTTATATGGCAAAAGGGACTTTATAGATGTGACTAAGTTAAAGATTTTGAGATGGAGAAATTATCTTGGATTATCTGGGTGGACCCAATGTAATCACAATGGTTCTTTTAAAGATGAGGTACGAGGAGTCAGAGTCAGAAGGCGATGGGATGGAAGCAGAGATTGGAGTGATGTGCTATATAGATGGAGGAAGGACCAAAAGCCAAAGAATCAAGGCAGCACTAGAAGCTGAAAAAAATCAAGGAAATAGATTCTCTCCTCAAAGCCCCCAGACGAAACCAGCACTGTCGATGCCTTGACTTTAGCCCAGTGAAACTGATTGTAAACTTTTGACCCCAGAACTGTAAGAGAATAAATTTGTACTGTGCTGTTTCAAGGCACTAAGTGCGTGGTTATTTGTTACAATAGCAATAGGGAACTAGTATACTGAGGCCCTTAACCGAGTGAAGCCAGCTTGATGTAAATTAACAAAAGGAAGGATGGAGAACAAATGTCCTCTGGCAATACCAAGTGACAGAAACCATGAGACTTCAGCCTATTGTCATGTGTAAAAATAGGCTGGTAGCTTTATATCATCTGATTTTCCAAAGAAGCCCTGCATTCATTTTCTATTACTGCTATCACAAATTATCACAACCTTAGTAACTTAAGACAACACAAATTTATTTTATAGTTATGCAGTCATAAATCTGGCATGGGTCTGGCTGGGCTAAAATCAAGGCATTGGCAGGACTGAGTGAGTTATTGTCTGGAGGCCCTAGGGCAGAATCTGTTTCCAGCTTGTAGAGACTGCCCACATTCCTTGGCCCGTGGCCCCGTCCTTTGTCTTCAAGGCCAGCACTGGCTGGTTCAGTTCTCATGTGGAATCACTCCAGTCTCCTTTATTGTTTCCTTTTTGTTCTTTAAAGGACTTTTATGATTAAGCATACCCACATAATCCAGGAAAATCCCCCTATTCTAAAGTCAGTTGATTAGCAATCTTAATTCCATCTGTGACATTAAATCTACTTTGTCACAGAAGGTAACATATTCACAGATTCCAGGGATCATGCATTTCTTTGAGGTGCCATTATTCTATTACAAGTCTTAAATATGGATATAACAATAAACTTTGGATTTCTCTAGTATCTGTAATTGTTGAGTTTTGGGGTTTGCTTTTTTTCTCTCACATTCTTGGCCCTCTCACTTACTTAGTGATTCATGGTCAAGTTCATCTTCTGTGGGAGATTTCTTTTGCAAACTTCCTGGACCACAGAGATTGTGACTGTGTTGGTCTCTTCAGAGATTATGGCTGTGTTGGTTTCCCTTGAGGCGGTCTTAGCATCTGTGGTGGTTTCCCATACAGTGAAGACAGTGGTTTCTCAGCATTGTGGGGCAGAATCCTTCGAGAGAAACCTATATACTTCCAGGCTGAGGTGCCCTTCTTCACTGTTTCCACCTCTCCCACAGCCTGACTGGTTCCAGAAGGGTCTATTTGTGTTTCCCAAACATAAGAGGCTCTTTCCATTTCCAAGCTTATTAGGTCTTCCTTTAAGAGTCTGTAAAGCAAAAGAAGAAACATGCACGAGAGGCCAAATAACAACATTCTAGGGTAAAAAGGAATCCACTTATTGTTGGGCAAGCAAAATTAGTCATGTCTCTCAGGTAACCTTTCTATATCCCACACCAGAGGCCTTTCCCAGTTTTTGGTAATAATAAAAGCTGACACTTACAGCATTTATTATATGCCTGAAGATGTCTAGGCACTTGGCATATATTAGCCCATTTATTTCTTGTGACAACTATTAATATCTCTCCCTTGCAAATGGGTTTGCAGAAAGGTTAAATGATGATCCTGGATTATACATTTTATTCTGAGCAACTCAACATGAAAACAAAGACCTTGGTTCAGGATACAGAGGAGTAGGCAATGCCAAGAGAAACTGCTCACAGTTTTCACTTATTCAGCTTTCAAGCATCTATGTCCTTCGCAAGTCAAGTAACAGCTGCAAGCGAGCAAGAGGAGATGGTGGGTGGAAGGCATGCACCACCTGTTTGGGATGGATGCCTGCCTCTCACTGCCTCGGCTGTCATTCATTCCCAGCTGGTAGTTCTGATGATCTTGGCTGGCAAAGGTCTTTGCCCCAATCTTCATCAGGAGTAGGAGTCACCTCTTGGTCAGTATGTGGCAGCCACAACCCCTCAGGCAGTGGCAGGGATCAATGTTCATCATGGCTTTGTGTGTAGCCCCATGTTCTGATTGGACAGGCTGAGCACTCTGGGTGCAGCTCATAATCTATTGGTTTGCAGTTGCGTCAGCCCGATTCTGATTGGCTACATCCATTTACATAAGCCATTACATCATTATATATGCATTGTTGGCTAATTATTCCATTCCTTATCACTGCATTCTAGAACTTTTCTGAACATGTGTATGACTTGGGAGGATAGCAGGTGTTTGTCTCTTTCGAGTGAGGTAGTCATATGCTAATCCTTAATGGAGTACATGTGTATGATTTTCATTACTTTTGGGAAAAAAATTGCATACCAGGAAAAGAATGTTTTTGATGGGAAAGCTTGTTTACTGTTTTTTTTTTTAAGCACAGCAGATAGGTTTTTATTCATTCCTATTAAAATGTAGGATGTGGCATTCTTCAATTGTGCACTGCTAGTTAGTGACAAATATAGGATTCATCTCCAAGAAGTCTACCTGCAGAATCCACATTCTTAACTACTATATTATACTGCCTCTCTGCCTGGAACTAACATTTCACATTGAACTGACTATTTCTAAGTGTACAGACCATAGCAAGAGAAAATGCAAGTTATTACAGGGCAGGCAGATGTCTTGGGAGCAACATCCAGAAGACCCTGGTATGTAAGAGATATCTTATAAAGCAACTGAAAACTTCAATGGGGATTGCTAAGAAACTCATATTTGGGGATCTTTAAATTACTATACTTTCCTTGTCTTATAATAAGTTGTTTTGCTTTTTCTTTGAATAAAACTTTCTCTGATACAATGTGGTTAGTATGATTTCAGCTGTTGGAATTGTTGACCACTTGTGGCTTTACAAGAAAAGATTCACTTAGGTTTCTGGATGGACCTTCAGCTAAGAGAATGTAACACTTCTATAGAGAAATCTGGGCTTTTGGCACCATGACATAAAAATAACTTATCTTCCTCAAAGACCAAGGTAAGAAAATGATACCACCTCAGCCAAACTATAGCTCTGGTTTGTGCTTGTGGATTTGCAGAGGAGGCAATTCACACAGGGCATGAAAGAATAACTGGACTTAGTAGATCTGAACTACTACCAGTGAACTTGGATCTGGGCCAGATCAATGGGAGGTCTATGGATGGAATAACACCCAAGCCTAATTGAAATATGGAACCTGTGTCAGTTTATGATTGTGTAAATTTCAGAGTGTCCATGTGACCTCCATGTGTGAAAAAAACAAACATCAGAAAGTAGTCCAGAAGACGACTGTCCTTTGAGTTGGTGGCTTTGTCTTTTGTGTCAACAATATGGCTTCAGAGAATGCTATATGCTCACATTTTTATAGTACTTGGATATGATTTTTGTGAAAACATTTTTGAAAATAAGATGCTATATAACTGAGCCTCAACAATAGTTCTTGGAGATAGGGTTTATAAAGAATCCTGAATTAGCAGATGAGGAAACAATGAAACCCAATTTTTCTTTGAGTAAGATTCTTGGAATGTGCAAAATGGTGGATATCTATTCCCAGTCCCCATCTCTGTCACAAAGGAAGTTGTGAGGAAAAAGCTATCAACAGTGGCTGTGAGTTCTTGTTTTATGGGTGCCACATAAGAGAATGGAACTAACATTCAAGGAGTGCTTACAAAACACCTAGGTCTTTCGATCCTCATGTCAATGCTACAGTAAAACTAAAATTTTAGGCTTACAGAGCTGTAGCATATCTATCAAGATCAGCCAACTAGCAGTTGTCAGAGATGTGATTCAAGCCCAGGTTTGTTTGACTTCAAGCTTTGCTCTTGCCATTATGGTATAGTACATTCCTCATGGAATTGTGTTTAGCCACAAAAGATTAGGTAATGACATCTGCCCTTTCATGTTTAGAGCTCAACATTAGTCCATATAAACCCAAACTTTGTAAATATTTAATGTTAAGTACTTTTAGTACTTTCCATTGGAGGAGGAAAAAAGCAATTTCCAATTGATTGACTGCATTTCCAGACATGGTTTACCAGTAGTTTCAGGCAATTTAGTTTTTTAAAAATCTAATCTCTATCCAGCAGAGATTTCCTTATTTATTTTTTTTACTGATAAACAGACACAATAGATACATTTTGAACTAGCCTGAATATTACTACTGCTTTACACGATCTATGAGTAACTGGGCATTGGGGGACAAATGAGATATTCCTATGTCTCCCATTCGGTAAGAAGGCCATTGTCAAGGGGGCAAAAGGTGAATTATGGGTATCTAACGTATCATGTTGATTCACACCTACTCTATGATGCTTCTGTATGCTCCATATTAAGAAGTTAGAATTCGAAACCAGAATAACATTGTGGACTTATTTTAGTTGTAGTGATGGATTTTCCTATACCTTTTGTTCTTTGTCTACTGTGAACAATGGCACAAATTTGTAAGACAGATGGGTAATCTTAAGAGTTATAATCTATAACTCCAGACTCGATGGAAATAAATGCTACTCATGATTCTAATTATGCTCCTGACCTTATTGTATTTAGTTGGTAGTTCCAAATAAACTCACCTATATATTTAACTGGTAATGGTAACATCACACTAATTATATTTAATAATGAACATGTGAAACAACAATTTATTACCTGGTTTAATATTCTGCTTGACTCCTCTAAATCTTGTTTCTCTTAAGACAGAGAATCTCTGTGTCCACTCTACTGGAATAATGCTGTTTGTGTATATTTCTACAATGCTTACTTTACTATTGAACAGTACGTATGAAATGGAGACTTCATTGAGATCATCCCATTCATGGATATATCTCTTTTGATGGCAGACCAAAAAAAAAAAAAAAAAAGTAGATATAGGCAGGGGAAAGAGAGAAGAAGTAGTTGAGTTGGTGAAAAATGGCACCTGAAGGTGAGTGATGGACACCAGTCAGGTGTTCTTCTCAGTTTGGGAAGTGGGGTGAGAGGATAAGCTAAAAAACTGAAAGAAAGGAACATATTCATAATCAGTTAAGCTTAGGGCGAGAAATAAAGATACAGAGATAATACAAAGTGATAAAGGAAAAATTTTGTAATGAATATTTTGTAAATAAAGTTACATTTAGCTACAATTTCCCATTTTCCCTATGTATGGCAACTTTTGGGACACCCTGTAGAATAGAAAACAATCATAATTTTAAGAGTTCAAATTTATTGCACTATTGTCAATTTTACAGAGGGGAAACTGAGACACAGAGGGGTTAAATAGCTGGCTCAAATTTACACAGTAAATGGCAGAGCTGGAATTCCAATCCTGGCAATCTGAACCACTGTTTAAAATGGGGGATTAACAAAACACGTAGAGTGTTAACTTACAGGGAAGGGAAAAAAGATTAAGTGATACCTGGGAAAAAAAATAAGACTGCATTTAAAAAAATTATCAACGGGCTAATTACAGCTATGTATCACTGACACAGCGCTTTGTATCTGTTAGCTCTTTTAATCCCGCTAACAATTCTGTGAGGTAGGTACTGTCAGTTCCGTTTTTCAGACAAGGACACTTGATGATACATGACACATTCTCTGCTTGCACAGTTACATTTCAATAGCTGGCTGTGGAGCAACATAAGGAAGACAGAGGAAGATCTGGCAACAGAGTGGAGCGGGGCAAGGTAAGCAGGCCGAAAGGGAGACATGCAGGAAGTTTCCCATTTAGTCAGAAGCTGGTTCCAGCTTTCAAATCTCTCCAGCCAGCCCGCCAAGGCGTCACAAAGCCCGCCCCTCGGCCGCAAAGCCACGCCCCCTTCCCGGGCTGTTCTCGGAGTTCCCAGTACGTCCCTCCTTCTCCTTGGCCCCGCCTGCCCCGCCTCGCATCATTTCCTGTGCGCTGGATGCTGATTGGTCCAGCGGTCGGAAGTGAGGGCGGGCGATGGGGGCCGTTGCCGCAGTGACAGTGCTCCGGGAGTCCGAAGATGGCGGCGTCGCGTCGCTCTCAGCATCATCACCACCATCATCAGCAACAGCTCCAGCCCGCCCCAGGGGCTTCGGCGCCGCCGCCGCCACCTCCCCCACCACTCAGCCCCGGCCTGGCCCCGGGGACCACCCCAGCCTCCCCCACGGCCGGTGGCCTGGCCCCCTTCGCCTCCCCTCGGCACGGCCTAACGCTGCCTGAGGGGGATGGCAGTCGGGATCCGCCCGACAGGCCCAGATCCCCGGACCCGGTTGACAGTACCAGCTGTTGTAATACCACCAGCACAATTTGTACCGTCGCCGCCGCTACCGTGGTCCCGGCAGTTTCTGCTTCACCTGCCGTTGGGGTCGCTCCCAACCCAGCCGGCGGTGGCAGTAACAATTCACCGTCGTCCTCTTCTTCCCCGACTTCTTCCTCATCTTCCTCTCCATCCTCCCCTGGATCAAGCTTGGCGGAGAGCCCCGAGGCGGCCGGAGTTAGCACCACAGCAACATTGGGGCCTGGGGCAGCGGGACCTGGGACAGGGGTCCCGGCAGTGAGTGGTGCCCTACGGGAACTGCTGGAGGCCTGTCGCAATGGGGACGTGTCCCGGGTAAAGAGGCTGGTGGACGCGGCAAACGTAAATGCAAAGGACATGGCCGGCCGGAAGTCTTCTCCCCTGCACTTCGCTGCAGGTCAGAGACTTTTAAATTGTTTATTAAGCGTTTTGGGGTTGGGGATGGGGTCCGGCTGGGAAAAGAAAACAGGCTCTTGTGATGGAGCAAAGTGGGGGCGTGGTTATGGTTCTTTAACACCTCACGAGAAGACTAGAGATTCCTTTCTTTTGATTGTGTCTGGGTGATGGGGGCGTGGTTGGGGAGATTGTGTGAATCCTAGGACCCTTCTTTACTTCTTTGGTGTTTGCATAGTTATATTTGTACGTATTCCAAAACTACTTACAGCTGGTGGTCTCTGGATATGGCTATATTTAAACTTTTTCAGTTCTGAGCGTGTAGGAATAGAATAAAGGTAGATTGAAGCATCTTTAAAATAGTTTTGTCGTTTGTGTGCTTGTTTATTTTGTTTTTACAAGGGTATATCCATTGAGGACAGTCCAGACCAAAAGATGTTTAAATGCAACTCAACAAGTGTTTAAGGATCTATCATGTAGATTTGGTAACTTAATGAAAGACATAAATGAAGTTTTTGAAAATTCCCCTTTTTGCAAGGAGTGTACAGTCTAGTTGGTGAGACCAAAATATGCCCATATGAAACATTTGGAGAAGAATATTTGGATGCATTTTGTGATGATGGAAAATATATAGGCTTTGATGTTGTGGACACCGCTACTTGTCTGACAGATAATTTACCTTGTCTCAGTTGCTTGTTTTCTCATGGGCAAATTCATATACTAAAGTTGTTGAGCAGTATCTGGCGCAAAATTCTCCCTCCAAAAGTGTGAGTTCCTAAACTCTGGACAACACACTTTGCATTTTTGTCTGCCCTTTTTTTTTTTTTTGAGCAAGTAGTTGACTATTTTCTTTTAAAAACACCTAATAATATTTTTATGAAATACAGAAGACAAAAGAAAAGAGCTGTAATCTCACTGCCCAGGTACCTATTATTGATATTTAAAAATAAAGATAATAATGTTATATGCATTAGAAACATTGTATTAGAAATACATATATTGTATACACATTATAAAATTCAAGTAGGACAGAAAGATACAAGATGAAAAAGCACCACAGACACAAACATCAAAGATAACCTGTTAAGTTTTGTGCTGCATTTCTTATATCACTCCTTCAATTTGTTCTGTGAACAGTAAAACATATGTTAACTTACCGTATGTATTGTCTTACTTGTTTTTAACCACATCTGGGAAGATACTGTTCTCCTTGTTTTTCAGATGACAAAAGTGAAGCATATATTGTTTAAGTAAGTCCGAATTCACTCAGGAAATAGTGGAAACTGGATTTGAATTCAGGCAGTTTGATTTTAGAGCTTGTGAAATCAAGCTTAAATTGTCATAACCTATACTGGGGTTAAGGTCACTTTTCATTTTTGTGAGTAATGGCAGTTCAGAGTTTCTAATTTTTGCAGTGTTTTGGGAGAAGTAGTAATCAGGGGCTTAAATGTAAGAGAGTAGCTTTCACGTATTTTTTATTGCAACCCATACTTAGAAATACATTTTACATTATCATACACATGGAAGTGAATCAAAAGTTTCAGGAAACAATACTTTTCCCTTACTACATGTGTGTACTCTGATGTTTGGTATCATTTCATTTATTTTTAGCAAATGCTGCTTGTGATCCATTAATGGATCATGACCAGTGGTATGGGAAACACTTAATGGAAACCATTATTAGGTCACTGGATCCATTCTTGATATATAGACACTACCGTTAGGAATGTAGTGAATTGAATCATAAACAGGCTTTCATCTAGGTATTTATTTGCTCAAGGGTCTTGCTTGTTTTAGATAAAATACCATTTCTTTTTGTTTGCGATAAATGAAAGATCTAAGGCTGATTTTATAAATCAGCCGAGGTTGTTTACTTTCATATACTTTATTCCAAATTTGACCATTTTAACAAATTGTTTCACAAATCTTGTCATTTCTCACCATATCTCATTATAAGTAATCACTAACATATGATAATTAGTTATATTTATTTGTGTATTAATGTACTTATTTAGGGTTAGTCACACAGAAAATAGTGCTTGTTTCCCAAATCACATGTTTTCTATCTGCCACAATAGTTACTTTTTTTTGTTTCAGAGTTTTATTTATACCCAGATAAACTAGAATTCAAACAGTAAAACAGTCCTGTCATTATGTTATAGTTATGAGAACCTAACTTTGAGCTGGCTTTTTTAGAAAAACTTTTTTTAACTCAGTTGTGGAAAACAGACAAAAGAATAATAAAACTCTCCATGATATAAAAACATAATACCCTGTAGTCGATTTACGACACTTCTGTGTTTGTATGTATAACATTGTTTTGTTAAATCTTGTCTTCTTCATCATGTAGAGGCTGAATAATTAAAAATAATTGTCAGTTGACTATTAGTTGGCTATTTTGATAGTCACTTAATAGCTGTTTTAAGGATAGAAAAATTGGTACAATCCGTTGGATGGAAAAGTTTAAAAATTATAGTTTATTTGTTCCACAAATATTTTAATACTTACAGGTCAGGTGTTAAATACTGGTGCATTTGTGGAGTGGCAGAAAGTCCTTTCCCTTGAGGAGCTTACAGTCTAGTGGGGAACCTAAACAACATTAACAGCACAACAAAAACTTACAAAGTATATAACCTAGAGTGATAGGAAAAGTACATTTTACTGTCTGTCACAGTATGTAATGGGGGCTGTTATCCTGGTTTTAGAGCAGTTAAGGAAGTTTTTCTAGATAAAGAGATTTTTTAAAGTAGGAATTTAAAGGGTGCATCCAAGCTAGCCAAGCAAAGGTTGGAAGGGAAAATGTTAACTAATTCCTTTATTTCTATTTAAAAACGAGTTTACAGTTCTATAGAATTGCATAAAACCATTTTTGAAGATCTCAGACATGGCATGAAGCTATATTTAAATCCTTATGACTTTATTTATATTGCCGTAAGAGTAACCATATTCTTCCCATCAGTAGAATTAAGAATCCTTTCTATCCCATCTTGGATTGTGATAATTATTTATTTAAAATGTGGCTTAGAGACTGTATTAATGGAATCATCCTAGCCTTACTTAGAACAAATTCTTCAATTTCCTTTGTTGATATAGCTTCTTAAAATACTATTTTGAATGCCTTTTTAAGATGTCTGTATCAAAATGTCCAGTCTTTTATGTTGACTAGAGTTTATGTGAGGCTTTCTCTTCTGCAGTTAAAATTTTTGACTCTCCTTTTCTATTGTTCAAAATATAGCAGTCAAAGAGCTTTATTAATAGTACCAATTTAGAATGATATCATCTCCTTAGTTCAGTTCCTAGTAGTGACATTTTTTACTAAAGGAATAGTATATTCTGATGAGGTTTCTTTTTATAGAAGAGTTCAGATGAGGTCTTTTTTAAAAAAAGTCTTTAACAAAGCATTAAATTCTGAGGTCTTATGGTATTTAGTTTACATTGAAGACATTTTGAAATAGGCTTCCTGGTAATTAATTAACATATGACTTGGATTATTATATGTGATATGAGGTATTTTAGTATCAAAACCAGCAAAATAAAGATGTCAGTTTTAAATTTTCATTTGATGTTTGATTTGGATGATATCTACTACAATATACTCACTTCTGACTCTTCTCCTGATTTTTCGGCATGGCCACGCTTGTCTTTTTTTTGCCCCCTCACCACTGGACAAGTGTAGTTCTTAGTAAAAACCACCAGGTCCTGTAAACTGTTGTCCATCAGTGGGTAAGAAAATGAATCAGAATGCTTCAGTCCAGGAGTGGCAATCTTCCTGCACTTTTCATTGTCTGCCAACATCCTTGATAGTACTTTTAAGCAAATGCCCTGCCTCGGGTTTTAAGAAGGGTCTAATTTGGTAATAGAAGAAAAGGAACTGGTTTCATAAATATCTGCCCAGACTTCAAATTATTGATTATAAACTGGATAATCTTTTACTTAGCATTTTCTTAATACCTTACATTTTCCTTAAGGTACCTCTTTAAAGAAAATTCACATAGAACTTTTAGCTAAAAAGATGTGCAAAGTGTCTCTTTCTTTTGCCTTAATATCATTCTTTGGAAGCAAATGGTTTAAAGAAGAAATTAGCTATTTGTAAGATGATATGTAAATAATCTCTAATAGCAAAAAATTGGTAACAAGTCAACTTCAACAATAGAGGAATGCTTACATAAATTATAATATTGTATAATTTCTATTATGTAGCTGTCTGCATATATTAATATATTCTTCTGCCCCGTGAACTTACCTTTTTTTAATGCATGTCAATATAAATTGTAGGCATCTGTGCAGCTCCCCTAAATACACTAATATACATATCATTATCCAGAGTTCAGTATTTGTTTAAAGATATGTTTTTTCATATAAAATCTGTGCAAATCATATGTGTACATTCACTGAGTTTTGACAAATGCAAACACCTATGTAACTCAACTCATGACTTTCCTTATAGAACGTCATCGTAACCTCAGAAAGTTCCCTCAAGCTCCTTTCTCAATCCTTGTCCCTAGTCTGCCTTCCAGACTACCACTCTTCTGACCTTTTTCCACTACGGAATAAGAGTTGTCTGTTTTAGATTTCATATGAATAGAATAATATAATATTTACTCTTTTTCTGTAAGACTTCTTTCGCTCAGTGTAATATTTTCGATTTTGTAACATGTATCCGTAGTTCCTTTTTACTGCTGAGTGAATTTCATTATATGAATATGCCACAGCTTATTTAACCCTTCTCCTGTTGATGGACCCTTAAGCTGTTTTCAGTTTTTGGCTTTATGAATAAAGCTGCTATGAACGTTCTTATAAAATTCTTTTTGTGGACATACTTTTTTTCCTCTTGGGCACATGCTCTGTATTATAATTGCTGGGCATTAAAATAGGTAAATGTCCGGTTTTATAAGAAACTGCTATACCTTTTCATTTTCCACTATGTTACATTCCCATCAACAATTTATGAAAGTTGCTGTTGTTCCATATCTGAGAATATTTTGATGTTCTCAGATGTTTTAATTTTAATATGCTGGTGGGAACATGTGATGTCTTACTGTGGCCTTATTTGTGGTCTATTTTGCATTTCTCTGAAGTCTAATGATGTTAAAGACTTTATCATGTGTCTGTTTGCCATATATATCTTTTTTTTTTATTCTTTCTTTCTTATCTTTTATTTTTTTCACTTTTTTTTCTCTTTTCCATGCAAGGAGTCCTGTACATGCCATATATATATATCTTTTATGAAGTTTTGCCCAATTTTTTATTGTCCAAACTTCACTTTTATTGGGTTATCTTTTTATTATTGAATTTATGAGTACTTTATATATTCTGCATACTAGTCCTTTGTCAGATAAATATTGTGATAATATTTATCCCCAGTGTCTGGATTGCTGATTCACTTTCTTAATGGGGGTCCTTTGAGCCAAATTTTTAAATTTAATTTAATTTACATATTTGTTTTATGGTTATTGTTTTCTGTGACCTAGCACCTGAAAAAAAAGACCAAGTAAAAGAAAATCAAATTATTATCAAACCTTCAACATTAACAGCTTTTATCAGAAGAAAACAGAATAACATTTTAAACACTCAGGAAAGAAAATGAGAACCAAAAGATTACACATCCAATTGAACTGACTTCCAAGAATAAGGCAACAACTGTTAGTGACATAAAAATAATTTCAGGGAACACTGTTTTCAGGACAGCTTCCTGAGTAAACTCTAGAGAACAAGTGACAGATCACCAAAATAAATAGAGAGACATCAATATCAAGGACTAGCAGTGATCATTTAAAACAGAGAACAGATAAAGAGGAGTAGCTACAAATAATGATTTCACGTATCTATTGCTGTATAACAAATTCTTCCAAAATTTAGTGGCTTAAAATAACAATCACCACTTAGCATTTCTAATGATACTGTGTGTTAACTAAGCGCAGTCCCTGGGGGCTCAACAATGCTGGAATATCCCAGGTGGCTCCCTCACTCACCAGTGGGAAAAAACAAAAATTAGATTTCTAACTCACACCATAGTTATAGGTAAAGATCTAAATATGAAAGCATAATTACAAATATAATCTAGAAGAAAATAGGAACAGTATGGGAATAGGAAAGAATTTCTTAAAGATTGTACAGAAAGCACAAACTATGTAAGAAAAGATTGATATATTTTATTATGTTAAAATTTAAAACTTGTGTAAAATCAAACACACTGTAAACAGTTCAAAAACAAGCCATAAACAGAAGAAGTATTTATAATATAACTAACAAGAGATTAGTGTTCAGAATATATAAAGAACTCCTACAAAATAATAAAAACACAATCCAACAGAAAACTAGGTCAAGATAGTGAACTGACAAGATATGGAATTTGAATGGTTGGTTAGTAAACATATGAACAGATGTTTGTATCAATTTACATGGGTTTAGGGTATTTCAAAACTTCAACTAATGGTAACTTAAAGTCAAAGGACATTTGTTTTCCTGCTTGATAAGAAGTATAGAGGTAGGAAGTTCAAGAGTTGGTTCAGTATTCTATGAGCATAGTAGGGGTTCTGTGCCAGTATTTTTTGATAATTCTCTTGAATTTTCTAAAAGTTGGGAGGAAGGGGGAGAGGAGAAAGGGCACTTTTCCCCCCCAACACCTTCTCTTAGTAGGGAGAAAATTCTTTCCAGAAGCTTTTAGATTTTACCTTCTGTCTCATTGCCAGTCACTGGTAGAGAGGAGTGAACTCACCTGATTTAGAGTAATCAGGATTCACTCCCAAGACTAGCAAGGGATTATTATACTTTCTTTAGCATATTACTTTTGGCCCAATTCCTGAGTAAATTGAATTTCTGTTGGCCAGGAAGAGAGTGGGTAGTTGGCACGATTATCACTCTCTCACTGATATAGATTGAACCAGATGATATTGACAATAATAATACAAATATGTGTATTCTGAAAACATAAAATATGAAATAAATATATAATATGAAACATAAATATAAAATATATAAGCATAATAAACACAAGTGTTTAAACACACATGAAAAGTATAAAATATGCATGATATAACAAACATTGAATTTATGTAATGGTGTCTCTGGGGAAGAAAAGAGGGGACTAGGATTGAGAGAGGGAGTTCAACTGTATTTATATATTTTCAAAGTAAAAAAGGAATTATCTGAACTGAAAAATGTAAATTAAACAACAGTGCATTTTCTGGCCTCTTTGTAAACCTTATTACAAATAATGATAATGCACACAGGAAGGAGAAATGAGTATTCTCAAGCATTTTAATTGGAAATGAAAATGGATAGAGTGAATTAGAGGACAGTTTGGCAATGTATGAAATTTTAAATGTATACCTTTGACCCAGCACTTCTGCTTTGAGGCATTTATCTGAAATGAAGAATTGGACAAAAGTACAAAGATATATGTACAAGGAAATTTATTTTAACCTTTTTTTAGTAACGGCAGAAGTCTTTTTATAGTGGTGAAACCACCCAACTAAATAAATTATGGTATATACATCTACTGGAATGTTAAGCATCCATAAATAATGATATGTAAATTTTAAGTTTTTACTTGAAAAATATCTGTGATATTTGAACAGTGAGAAGGCCAGAGAAAACACGTTTAGAAACACTTTTTGCAAGGAAAGAAATCTGGAAGTTTAGTCATCAAAATATTCGTGATGGTTGTCCATGGATGGTGACATTTCAGATGATTTTCTTTCATGATAACTTGGTGTTTTGTTTAAGTATTTTTAAAATATTTGTGTTATTTTCATAGTTGGAAAAACCTTTAGGTTTATTTTCTTTTTGTCAACTAAAAATATAAAATTAAAAGCTGCTTACGTACTAATTTGGTCTAATTCATCTTATGAAGCAAGTAAACATTATGTAGATTCATGTATTCAACAGATATTTTATGGAGGCTGTGCTGTGTGTTAGGCACTATTGTAGGTGACAGAGATACAGACAGTTCTTAAACAGGGTAGCTCTATTCATGGAATACCTTGAATGCGGAGATATGTAATAGGCAGATAAATAAATAAATGGACAAAGCACTTTCAGGTAGTTATTCAGTGCAGGAGGAAAGTAAAGCTGGATGATGTTGAAAACAATGATGGGAGGGTGTGTGTGCATGCATGCATGGGTGACTTTAAATTGCGTGGTCTGTGAAAGTCTCTCTGAGCTGCCTATGTTTGGGCTGAGAACTGGGTGACAGAGGAGCTAGGCCTGTGAAGATCTGGGACTGAAGTCTTCAGGAAGAACACACAGCAAGTGCAAAGTACCCAGGCTGCACTGAGTTTGTCATATTCGAGGAACAAAAAGTAAATGACACGGTGACTAAAACTCAGTGAGATTGGAGAGATGACAGGGGCCAGCTCACATAAAGCCTTGCAGGTCATAAGGACTTTGTACTAACATTGTATTGTATGTGTTGTGGGAACCCATTGCAGGGTTTTAAGCAGGGAAGTGCCCTGATCTGATTTATGCCTTGAAAAGATCACTGCCTGCTGTGTTCAGGATGAATTGTAGCGCAGCAGACGTGATAGCAAAGACATCAGTTAGAAGTCTAGACAGAAGATTATTGGATTTGAATCTGAGCTGGTAGCACTGGGGTGTAGACAGATTTGAGATACATATTTGGAAGTACAGTTCATGAATCTCAGGACTGAGGGAAAGAACTCGACAATAAAACAGGGATAATGTTATCTCACAGGGTGTCACCATGAGGAGCCGCTGCATGTTGAGCATTTGGCATATCACTTCATGTTAGCTACTTCCAGTTGTTATTGTGATTTTTATTGTTGTCAAGAATAGGGCATGTTACATGAGCAAAATTTTTCTGTAAAAGTTAAATTACATCTCTTGTATAACTCTCAGATTGGAAGTCTGTTACAGCACACACTACGTGTTGGTACAAGCTAGAGTACTACAGTGTCTTAATTTTTAGTGATCAGAGAGAAAGGTGCATTGGTTTTCTGTTAGTACTTCACAATACTACCCATAAATATATGTATGAGCAGCAGCATTATTCCTTTAAAAATTATGACTTAAATTTTTTTAAAGATATACAAGCTTGATGGAATGGGGCACTGAAAATCTTGTCTGCAGTATGTGTCAATAATGCTTTCACTTACAGAGTATTTCCCAGAAGTCAGTTAATGATGTTACTTTCAGATTCTGTGGTTTTTGGTTCTTCGAAGTGACCTTAATTATTATTTTTATTCTGGTTCTTTAGACTCAAATAAGCAAATCAACTAACAGAATAGTTCTAACTACAAACCTTGGTTATAAAACAAAGATCCTGTATATAACCTTCAGAGATAACGAATTCTCGTTATCTATGAAAAAACAATGCATGAGCATTTAACATTGGTAGAATGGTGAATAACCAATTATGATTTACCATTCTACCAATGTTAAATGCTCATGCATTGTTTTTTCATAGATAACGAGAATTCGTTATCTCTGAAGGTTATACACAATAGAATATCAGAATATATGTTTTGAGTGAACTTTATGTATAGTTTCCTAAATTTCAGTAGTTTAGTAGACTAATTTTTTTATGAATAATAAAATATCTAACTTAATGCATTTTAATAATTTAAAATCAAGTTAGAAGATAAGACTTCATAATTACCACATGAAATGCCTCTTTACTGATTTTGCTGTTCACTGCTACCTTCTATTATAAACACATATTTAGAGCACACACACATACATATATGTATTTTATACAAAATTGATTTTATATAACTAAGAAAATGAAACAAAAAATAAAAATTTCATAGTTATACTACTTAGCCTTTTTTCCTATTCACTTATATTTTAAATATATATTTTTTCTGTACATTTTTAATCTAAAAAACCTTTCCATTGCTGTTAAATTTTCATAACATCTTTTTTTCTCTTGTAAAGATGGCTTATACTTTTTTTAAATTGTGGTAAAACATTTATAACAACATTTACCATTTTAATCATTTTTAAGTATACATTTCAATGGTATTGGGTAACATTCGTAATGTTCTGTAACATTCCTTTTAAATATATGAAAACCATCACTTACATGACAGAGCCTCTGCTTTTGGACATCCACATTGTTTCCATGGTTTTCTATAAGTAATGCTATGATAAACATTCTTGATGCAAAATATTTGTTCATATGTGATTGCTTTTTTATGATAAAGTTCAGAAAGTGGTATTGTTGAGTTAGAGGGTATACAGATGCTCCTTGACTTACGATGGGATTATGTTCCCAATAAACCCACCTTAAATTGATAATATTGTAAGTCAGAAATGCATTTAATATACCTAACCTACCCAACATCATAGCTTAGCCTACTGCTTGGAATACTTACATTAGCATACAGTTAGGCAGAATCATCTAACACAAAACATTTTATAATAAAGTAGTGAATATCCCATGTAATTATTGAATACTGAAAGTGAAAAACAGAATGGCTGTATAGGTACTTGAGGAACGGTTTCTATTGAATGAGTATCACGTTGGCACCATCAGAAAGTCAAAAAAATCTTAAACGATCATAAGTCTCAGGGACTGTTTGTATTTGTTTAAACCTATTGATAACAGCTATGTTTTTTTTCTAAAATGTGGTACAAATTTATATTCACATTATCAGCATGTGAGCCAGTTCTACTTCACCACATTTTCACTAATACCAAGTGCTTTTATTTTATTAAATATATTTTAGATCTAGAAGTTTTAATAAAAAGTAAACACATACTTTCCTATTTTGCTTCATAGTTACTACAATGGGTGCTTTAAAAAATGCCAATTGCTAAATTAAGAAGTATTTTATTTTAACTTTATTTGATTATTAGTGCTGAAAGGAAATTTATTCTTAAAACATTGTTAATGCATTGATTGGGGAAATATGAGTTTGCACTTAGGCTTTATTCAAATCCATATAGAGAAGGAGAATCATTCGGTTCTCCTAGGATAAGGAGAGCACTTATGGCCCAGTGGAAGAATAGGTTGTGACAGTAGGGGGAAGGACATTGAAATTAGAGAATTAAACAGAACCTAGTATCTATAAAGTTCTGCAGGTATTAAAAAAAAAAAACTAGCAAGATGGTGACAATTACTTTAGCATGTATCCTGTACTTTTATTGTTTCGTTACTAATACAAAATCGACCTCTTTTCACCCAAAATTTTCAGCTTAATTTGAAAGATATTTTCCACAGAAACCTAATTTTGATATGTATTTGTGAAAACACATTATTTCCTGCTTTCCTGGAATGAATGAATTTCTGTAGATAACATGAAAGACATATCTTGAAATAAACTTTTTTTTTCTTTGCTCCTTTCCACATGGTTCTTATTTGTGTATGTGTACAATGGAGGAACATGTGGCTCTTTTACTCCCTTTTAGTTTTATTTAAAATGCCATTTTCTGACAATATTACATAGTAATAGCATGGAGGTAGTGACACCTAGCCAATAAGACCTAATAAAATGTAAAGTGGGAAAGAATCACTAATAAAGGTCCTAGCTTGTAGAGATGAAAGTACTAATATTTGCAGTTTCCTTTTTTAACCCATTGCAGTGTAGCTTGCAATTTTATTACTGTACGAAAATTACTTCAAAATTATTAATAGCCATTTTTTCCTTCTCCATTGATCTCACTAAATTGTCGTCATGCTGGGGTTTGCATAATAGTGTACTTTCTTGGTATTTCTTATCTTTCTAAGTGTTTGCCTAGTCCTTAATATTGCTTCAGACCCTTTCTGGCTATTCCCGCCCCACTTTTCTTTCTGAAAACTGATTCTCTTACCAAAGTTCTGCTTCTGTATTCCCAAGTGCCTTTATTCTCATGTGTTTTCCACAATGTTTCCTCAGATTCAGTAAATCTAAGCTTGAATTGTTTGACTTAACCACTCATTGCATGGAGTTTGGCCACCAGTCCTAAGAATCGATATTTGGCATCATCTTTAGTTCTTCCTGTTCAAAATCCCCCGTAACCAAATAGTCACCACGTATTTCTGGTATCTACACATTCCTCTCCAATTTCCCTAGTGTAATGTTGAGTGTTGTGATTTGTCTTACACTGAGTTCTCTTAAATAACCTTTATCTCTTAAAATATAGAGATGAGTTTTATACATATAATTTTGTCTTGTGAAACATGGAGGGAAAGTGAGTACCTTGGACAGGAGTCTTGTCTTGTTTACTTTGTGTTTCTAGCACAGTCGCCCAGCACATAAGTGTCTAAGAAATGTTTTTTGAATGAACTGCCTGAAGACTAAATTTAGAGCTTTTTTTAGTTCTGAATTCTGTGAAATGAGTCAGTTTGAATGGAGCTAATTTTTCTTTTGCTTTGTTTTACTCTTTTCACTATAGAGTAAAATACTTTAGTTATTCATGTTTGTTGATTTTGTTAAAGATACTCTGATGGTTCTTTTTACAAAATTGACTTAATGTATAAGACATTTTTCCCTTTCTTTTTAGGTTTTGGAAGGAAGGATGTTGTAGAACACTTACTGCAGATGGGTGCTAATGTCCATGCTCGTGATGATGGAGGGCTCATCCCACTTCATAATGCTTGTTCCTTTGGCCATGCTGAGGTTGTGAGTCTGTTACTGTGCCAAGGAGCTGATCCAAATGCCAGGGACAACTGGAACTATACCCCTCTGCATGAAGCTGCTATTAAAGGGAAAATCGATGTGTGTATTGGTAAGTATTATTTGATGATATCTAAATTGTAAGGTCAACATGACAGGTATACAATTTTTAAAGAAAGGTTTACTCTTGTTTTTTTTGTGTTATAAATAATGTCCCCTTAGACTAGGTAAGAGTTTATTGTTTCTTCTAGAAGCAATTCTTTTCCATCAAAAGAGAAGTAGAGAGATAGTAATCTAAAGTTAGTTAACAACAAGATTCACAACATTAACTCTCCAAATGCAAGTCAAATGACAACTGGCATGGAACTAAATTTTGATGGATTACCGTTGTCAAATTTAGTTAATTTACAGTCTCTTTAAAAGACTGCACATTTTCCATGTTGGCACAGTGAGAGCCATTATAACGTACGCGTTCTTACTGAATTGGATGATATATTTGGATACTTTAGGTTGGTTCAAGGAAAGTCATCTAGTACCGTACAGTAGTCCCCCTTTATACGTGGTTTCACTTTCTCAGGTTTTGCTTTCCGTAGTTTTGGTTACGCTTATGTAACGATGGTCTGAAAACATTAAATGGAGAATTCCAGAAATAAACAATTCATAAGTTTTAAGTCCAGCACTGTTCTGAGTAGTCTCATGAAACCTCACACCGTCCTGCCCATCCACCTGGTTCATGAATCATCCCTTTGTCCAGCACAGCCATGCTGTGGCTGCTGCCCGCCAGTTGGTTACTTAGTATCCTTCTCGGGTCATCCTTATTTTACTTCATAATGGCCCCATAGCGCAAGCATAGTGATGCTGGCAATTCAGATCTGCCAAAGAGAAGCTGTAAAGTGCTTCCTTTAAGTGAAAAGGTGAAAGTTCTCCACTTAATAAGAAAAGAAAGGAAAGAAAAAAAATCAAATGCTGAGGTTGCTAAAATCTGCAGTAAAAATGAATCTTCTGTCCATGAAATTGTGCAGAAGGAAAAAGAAATTCATGCGTTGCATGTATAGAGTTCAGTACTATTTGCAGTTTCAGGCATCCACTGTGGGCTTTGAAAGTACCCACCTCAGGTAAGGGCTACTACTGTACTAAGGCAAAGGCTTGTTCTTTATTTGCTAAAATTGAACACCAGCTAGTTTATTAGTACTGGAAGTTTTGAGTGATTGTTTCAAACATAATAGTTCAAAGTTTAATATTTTCAGTATGTGCCAAAGTTTAGAGAAAAAGCAATCTCTAACAAAAGTGAACTTTTCAATCATTTTCAGTATCTAGATGATATGAAATTGTATTCAGTCAGCATTTCATTCTCTCATATATATATTTAGATTTTGCTTTATTGTATAAAATTTTTTATTTTGAAATCTAAAACAAATAAGCTTCTAGAGGACAAACATAGTTTCTCTTGGGTTGTCATCCATTTCTTAATACTCAAGATGGTGGATGTTTGTTTAGTCCATGGCAGGTTGATTTACAAAATCGTTTTCCTAGATGACATCCATTTCAGTATAATCAGTTTTTTAATGATAAAACTCAAATATATATGTCATTTTAAAAGCTATAGTGGTTCCACTAAGTTTTTCTTTTAATAATGATTAAGATTATTCCCTCCTCATAGCTGGCTATTCCAGCCTCCAATATATTTTTCGGTTTTCGTCAAATCATTGCCCTGCCTGACATACAACTTTTTTTTTAAATCACATTCTCTGTCGTTACCTTTTGTCACTTCAGGATCCATTGTCACAACCCTGGATATCCTGTCCTTTTAGATCTGTAACATTTTCCACTTTCAGTTGATTCTCTGATTCCCTCCTAAGTCTCTCTAACACAGCCACATCCTAGACTGTCATTACATAAAACTACCTTGAAAAGCTTGAACTTGGAACATCCTCTCTCTTACCACAAAGCCTCTTAAGTTACCTGCTTTGGTATGTGATAACTATTATTGAACTTGATATATATTCTTACCTAGTCTTCTAGGTTTTCAGCTTCCCTGCTGTCACCCCTCCTTGCTTCACCTTGTTGTCATATCCATTGGATTTTTCTCAGTTGTTGGTCATAGAATTTTATAGTTTTCTCACCTTCTTAAAATATCATCCTTTCTAAGCTTCAGTGTTCTATTTTTCTACCTTTACCTCTCTGAATTTTTCATACTATCAATACTTTGAATATCTTACTGAAATTGATATTCCTATTCTCCTGTTCTTACTCCCCCTTTTGAAAGTACATAATGAAAGTGCCCCTTTTATCTAGATCTAGGTTTTGTTGAAATAAAGGACTAAATGTAGGACTTGAATTTTTAAAGAATGGATCCCTGCAGCCCCAACTCCCACAATTCTCAGTAGGCTTTGGCACATATTGCCTTCCTTCTGTTTAGGTTCTTGGGCCTTAAAATTGAGGGAAGGGCACCTTTGCTTATATTACAAGCAAAATATAAATGAGGATATAGTTGCTATAAATTATGTAACATAGTTATTATGGAAATCCAGATTGTTTGTAGACCCTTCTGTATACGTAATTAGCTTTCAGGAACCTCTTAGGAGGTTTGTTTTCAGGCTCATTGAAACCTCTGAAAGCTTATATATCATACTTTTTGAATTTGGGTATGGTTAAGGAATTCTGAGGTGTTTCTGCGAAGCAAATTTTCACTTTGGGACAGCTGGACAAAAGACTTACAGGATTTATCTTTTTTCTTTTTTGCTCGAATCTGATATTTTTTGAGAGATTAGTGTTCAAAATTGATTTTTAAAAGGTTTTTGCCTAGATGATGAAATTCTGGCCTGATTATTTTTAAGATTAATGGTATCTCTACATGTGGGGTAGAATAGCAAATATATTTGATATTTATAATGCTAGAGCTAAACTATATTACCACTGGCTTGAGAGAGACATCCGGACAGATTGCGGTAGAGCACATACCTGGGCTTATATCCTGACCACACCAGTTGCCAGCTGTGTGTGAGACCAGGTATGTAGCCTTCATGTTTTATTATATGTGGACTGGGAATGCTATCCATACTTCATAGGGCTCTTGAGAGGATTAGCAAACACATGTAAAGTACTTAGACGAGTACCTGGTACGGTGCACACCCAATAAATATTAATTGCCATTATTAATTACTATTATTTATTGTTGCTAAGATCTCAACTTGAATTATGCTACCATGTGGTGTAGGCTTCCTTGTTTCCTTTGTCTTTTATTGACATTTCTTAAAAATATCAATTTAAAAGTCTTTAATCCATTTATTTCTTTCAAAGATGCTATATAGCTCTTATAAAAAAAAAAGAAAATATAAACATTCTTTTATTTTAAAAAATCAACTTTAAATGCTTGTATAATTAAACCAACTACTTAAAACAGAGGTCCTGGAATTCATTGGATAATTGTCATATTGTATAGAACAAATTGAATTTCAGAAATTAACACATTTTTTGCCTTTAGAACTTATTCATTTGTCCTTGCTTTCTCTACCCCCAGAATATTTGTCTCTAAAAAATTAAAATAAGTAATAACTTCTTTTCTGAATATATGCTATTTTTTTTTTTTTTTGAGACTAAGTGTTAGTGCTTGGAAATTCCATTTTAAAAGCAAATTGTATTCATACCTTTCACAGAGTGAGCTGGTATAAGATCTGGGAGTCATAATGGACACTTGCCATGTTTTTCTTTTTTTCCTTTTTTCCTTTTGGCTGACTAATATCCTTTAAAAACTATGGGCAATCATTATGGGGAGAAATACAGAAGCTGGTAGAGTTATATTTTTTTCTTCTTTCCACTTGCTGGCAGTCAGGGATAGCCTTGGTTTGGTCAGTCACATACTCCCTTTTGTAATGTAGAATTTTGAGTACAAAGTTTTAGTGATATTTAGGAATCATTCATAGCAGCAGATTTTTGCTGCAGTGTTGGCAGTGGCCTAGCCATGATGTTGCCACTAAAAGACAGTTGTGCTTCCTACTACTTATAAAAGCCCTATAGGTTTTTATCTGTTTTCTAAGGTTGGTCCTCTACCCTTCTGTCAGTTCAGTTGAAGATAGACATTGGTTTTGTTATTTGCAGATGAATAGAACTGTTAAAGAGATCTTGAGAAAGTTGCTAAATGCAAGTTGCAGGATGGGGACTCTAAACTAATAAAGACATCTCTTGAATCTTTATATAATTCCCACTGCCTTCACACTATTTGCATGTGTATACCATGTTCCCATCTCTCCTTATACCTTGTGATTCTCAAGGGTAGAGGACAGAGTGTGTTCCCTTTGGAGGCCTCTTCCAGGTACCTCAGTAGGGGGGGACAGCTTGCTGGCTCCACAGCAAATAATTCTAAAGACAATAGAGGTGTATGGTCTTCTAACATATGTGGGATTCTCACAGACCGGAAAACCCCAACATCTGGACTTGAAGGCCAACAAGCCAAGTGAAAAACAACAACTGTTCTCAGCCACAGGGGACGATTGAGACAACAAACAGAATACATATCCAAGACTGCTAAAGGGGTCAGATAAATACCTGAATAAGAAAAATAAAAATATCCCCCAGGGAAATTAAAGTGTAGTGTGTGGAAGAGATTTCTGGGGCCAAAGAGACCCTAATTTTTTTCAGAGTAAAAAATTCAGTAGACAAATTAAAGAAAGACCATGTTAATAGCCTGGAAAATAAGATGTAAGAAATATCCCCAAATACAGAGAAAAATGTTAACATATGGATATTATGAAGAAAAAGATAAATAAATCTAGGAAAGTCAGCATTATTTTAAAACCTTACATGTGATAGGAGTTCCAAGTGGGGAGAGGGAGAAGAAAACCTGATGAAAGAGATCAATAATAATTAAACACACGACAAGCAAGAAAAACCCATATTGAGATTGAAAAGACTCAAGGAATTCCATGTGGGATTGATGAGAAAAGATACATTAAGGGAGATAATTCTTGAAGTTTTCTGGGAAGAAAGAACAAGTTGCCTACAGAGGGGGAAAAAATCAGGCAAAGCCCTTTCAATTTACAACATTAAAAGCTTAAAGACAGTGGAATACCTTCTGCTGACTACTGAAAGAAGAGGATTAAACTGTAATTTCCTTGATAAAGAGCAGTTCTTCAGCTTTTGGGGAGTAAGTAAGAAAGGCTGAATAGAGCAAGTGACATTATATTAAAGAAACAAAGCTTCTGCCACTTGCTTTCTTTCTCTTTCTCTATATTTTCACACAATTCTTGGTTTCATTTGTCTTATATGCATAGACTAAAGGGATCCTTACTGAATACCTTAACTTGGAAGCCCAAAATTCAAGCCGCTACTTAAAATCTAACAGTTGGGACTTAAAAAAAAAAAAAAAAAAACCAACAAAAAACGTCATTTTCCAGGCTCAATGGCATTGTGTAGTAGTGATTGGAGTGAAAGAGACTTGAGTCTTTGAGCGAGTTACTTCTTTCATTATTAAAGTAGGGGTAATAACCATATGTCATATAATTAAGAGGATCAAATGAGGTAATACAAGTGAAGTACCTTTGTACAATATCTGTTTATTATTAGTATAATATCTGCATAGTGTATGCTTAGTAGTTGACAACTCTTATTGTTATGAAAATAATATTAGAAATAATTTTTCTCTGTATTACATTATGTTGTTTTAGATACTTCTATATTTACTGAAAATGCAAGGAAAAATAGAGATCTGATGGTATTTTTCTAAAGTCTTTAAGCAAATTGACTTATTAGGGGAGATTAGGCCAACTATATAAAGATAGTATCATTTAATACCATAATTAAAGTTGGCTATCTCAATGAACTAATAAAAGTAATTAGCGGTCATTCTCATTTTCTCCATCCCAATTCAGAACTTCAATTAATTATTTAATATGTAATAGGATTTCTGCTAGCTTTTTCCCCATTATTTACACTTTAAGAATTCCTTGTTATAAAATTATGTTTTATCTCTTTTTCTCCTTCCTTTGCCACAGAAAAAGTAAAGGACATGCCTTGTGATCATTCAACTAGATAAAATTTAAGTTCATTTGATCAAATGTAACATACCAACCCAGAGAAAATCCTAGTTCAGAAAAAAAGTTAAAGCAACCAGTATTACAATATATAGTCTATATATTTCGTTGTTAATAACCCAGGTGCTTGACTTGTTAAATTGTGGGCGGATAAAATACGGAGTTATGAGCAATAGGGAGGATTTTGCTCTTGGAGTAACCGAGGGCCACTGGAGTCTGCTGCAGAGAGCAGTGAGATAGGAGGCAGAGGACACGGAGACTGCTCTTGGGTCTCCCAGTAGCAAGCACTTTCATCTGAGACAGATCATGGGGCAGATTACTCTCTGTGCCTTATTGGCTTTGTTTATTAAATGGAAATAATGGAACTGTTTTATTTATTTTTACCCTCCTGGAGTTTTTTGTAAAGATAAATCTAATATTATAGTTGTGCTTTTAAACATTTTCTGTTTATAAAAAGTGATACACTGTACTCACTATTAAATGGGAACTAACTGATGAGCACACATGTGCATAGAGGGAAGTAAAACTCAATGGAAATCAAGCAGAAGGGAGGGAGAGGTAGGGGATGGACAAAAACCTACCTAATGGGTACAGTGAAGACTATCTGGGTGATGGGCACACTTTTAACCCTGACTCAAGCATTAAAAAAGCTATTGATGTAACCCAAAACACTTACACTCCTGTAATACTTTGAAATAAAAACAAACAAAAAAAGTAATATGCTATATATGGTAGGTAAAATAATGGTCCAAGGATACTCACATCTTAGTTCTTAGTACCTGGGACTATGTTACTTTACTTGGCAAACAGGAATTAAGGTTACAGATGGGATTATGTTTCCTAATCAGTTAACCTTGAGATGGGGAGATTATTATGAATTATCTGGGTGGGCCCAAAGTATCAATAATTACAAGGTTTCTTGAAAGTAGAAGAGGGAGGCAGAGAGGAAAGTCCAATTGATGCAATGTGAGAAGGGCTCAACCCACCATTGCTGGCTTTGAAAAGAGAAGAAGGGTGCCATGAACCAAGGCATCCAGGCAGCCTCTAGAAAATGGAAAAGGCAAGGAAATAGATTTTCCCAAAAGTCACCAGTGAGGAATGCAGCCCTGCTGACACCTTGATTTTAGCCCAGTGAGACCCATGTCAGATTTAGGATCTCTAAAACTGTAAGATAATAAATTTATGGTGGCGGTATTATTTTACACCACTGGATTTATGATAATGTGTTACAGCAGCAATAGAAAACTAATATATTATAAAAACATCTTACATCAGCTTCTCAAAATTTATTTAGATTTAGCCTCTTTTGAAAAGAGTAGTAGAACATTTTTTGGTATAATCAAAACTGCATTTTTGTTAATGTTTAAAATTTCTGTCTCTTCAGATAAGTAGCAGTTGATGTTGGTAAATGGAGAAGAATAATACTTGTTAAGTAGTCTTAATTATAAAAAAAGAATATAGTCGACTCTTGTTTGTACTTAAATTATTGTTTTGAAGTATTTTCAGATTTGGGTTAAATTATGTTACTGAGATATTTTAAAATACAAGAAATTTTGCATTAAATTATGTGTGAAGAGTCCTTGTTCTCAAACAGTTGTTTGTTTAGATTGAGCATTTTCTTTGTTGTCATCAGGTGCTACATAATGAAATTTGAAAAACACTATGTAACTTGACAACAACATTGTTTCTTATATTTAAAAATGGGAATTTTACTGTCTGCCATGTGAGGCATAATGAAACATTTAATTTGAACTGAAGGCTAACTAGGGCCCTAAGATTTCATTCTTTTCTGCCTCTAAATCACTATTACCTTGGACAGATCTGTAAAAGCTGTGCTTCTGGGGAAACTGTTTCTGAAAAGAGTAAAGTAGCCATTGTAAAGGTTTACTATATGAAGTGCTTTAAGAACCTTCAAACTCTAATGAGCTGTTTGGTCTAGAATTTATTCAGGGACTAAGAAAACAAAGATGCTGTTGAAATTCCACAGCCTTATTTTATATCAGACTAGGAAGAAGCAGCTTATTCAGGGTGTGAGAGGGGTTAGGTTAACAGGAGTGGGGAAAAGGTGACAGCATTCAATATGCCATCAATATTATTGGTATTATTGCATGGCAAACTCTATTGGTATAGGAATTTGCCCTGTTAGCGTTTGTAACTAAGCACATGGAATTATTTCCCTACTCTCACTGAACCTATTGACATGAGAAAAAATTCTGTAGCCAGTGACTTTGCTATATGGAAGCCATGAAACCTGAATTAAAGAAAGAGTGATCTACTTTGTACTGAATAAGTTTAATTAGAGAGTAGGACACTAGAAGCAGGATAGAAATTCTGGGTCATGGGTCATGGATAGCAGTAGGGTCAGCTAGACCAGGAGGGTCTGAAACCAGTCAGTGGAGTTAGCTAATGAATGGGATTGTTTACAGACTAGAGAACTCTTGGGAAGGGTCAGATAAAACTTTGAAATTATAGTAAAAAGTGCATGTAAAGGCCGGGCGCGGTGGCTCACGCCTGTAATCCTAGCACTCTGGGAGGCCGAGGCGAGCAGATTGTTTGAGCTCAGGAGTTCGAGACCAGCCTGAACAAGAGCGAGACCCCATCTCTACTTAAAAAATAGAAAGAAATTAACTAGACAACTAAAAAGATATAGAAAAAATTAGCCAGGCATGGTGATACATGCCTGTAGTCCCAGCTGTTTGGGAGACTGAGGTAGGAGGATTGCTTGAGCCCAGGAGCTTAAGGTTGCTGTGAGCTAGGCTGACGCCACGGCACTCTAGACTCTAGCCCAGGCAACAGAGCGAGACTCTGTCTCAAAAAAACAAACAAAAAAAAACTGCATGTAAAATTGGAGGCAGAAACTCACCATTCAGGAAAACCAAGAATTGAGAAGTGGAGAACCAAGCCAACTCCAGGGACTTCAGCAGCAGAGGTGTGTGAACCTGCTCATTATAGTCCTCCCTTAAAGTTGGTGTGCCTTGGCTTCATGTCCACTCTGGTTTTCACACCTGAGACAGAAAGAAGCTGATTCCCGTCAACCTCAAGGTCAAATGTTGACCCCTAATCAGTCATCTTTGGTCTCAGAGAAGTTTCCTAGTATTGACTTGGCCCTTGGGGCCACCACTATATATCAGTGCCATTCCCAGAGGGTGTCCACAGCCCAGAGTTGGGTTAGGGTGAGCCTGGGAGGCAGGAGGGGAAGGAAGAGGAGGAAGTAAAGATGAGTTTGATTTTGATTTTGGATCCCTTCGGAAATTGATTAATGTTAGCGTTCTTTGAGCCATCTCATTGTACCTTTTTAAGGATACCTTACTACTGTTTCTGAGGGAAGTATTCTTATAAAACCTTTCTACAGCCGTCTATAATCACTTCTAAGTTTATTGTGTGTGCATGTACTGCCACCCCACTGTGTCTTCCCTATTCATGTATATGCTCCATTGTCCCAGTGGACATGGCTTGCAAAATACAAGTTAAAAGATAAAATTATTAAGAATTTAAGATGGTGACAGCAGAGTGTTAAACTACTGTGGGGCCCTGTGCAATTGCATAGCTTGTATGCCCATGACGCTGCATAGCTTGCATGCCCAAATGCCCCACAGAATTCTAATTACACTTAAATTATATCCAAACTCTTTATCAGGGCCCTACTTGGCCTGGCTCCTGCCTACATCATGGACTTGGTCCCTGTCATTTTTTTCCCCTTTCTATCCACCTTCCAGCTATACTGGCCTTTTTGTCTCTGGAATGTGCCAAGCCTGTTCCTTCATCAAGAACTTGTTTCGTTTGCCTAAGGCATTCCTTCCCCAGATTTTCTTTTATAGCATTAATTCTTGAGAGTTGTGCCCTAACAAACCTATCATAATTTTGTGCCCTGCCCTGCCCTGCTTGTCTAGTTACTCTAACTTTTACCATGTTTCATTTTACATCATAGCACTATTACCTGAAATTATATGTTTGTTTAATCATACATTTATTTACTTGTTTGCCATCCATCTGTGTACTCTTTCCAACTCTGTGCCTGAGGATAAACCCGGGAACCTTCTTTGCCGTATTTTAGGCTGTATCCCTGGTATAATATACCTGCCAGAAACACACTGTGTTTTTAATTGCATTTCCCTGATGAGTAATGATGGTGAATGTCTTTTCATGTGCTTCTTGGCCATTTGCATATATTCTTTGGAAAAAGGTCTATTCATAGCTTTGTCCATTTTTAAATTGGGTTGTCTTTTTGTTACTGAGTTTTAGGGTTTTTAAAAATATGTTCTAGATACAAGTTGCATACTAAATAAATGATTTGCAATTTTTTTCTCCCATTCTGTATGTTGTCTTTTCACTTTCTTTATAGTGTTCTTTGAATTACCATAGTTTTAAACTTTGGTGATTTGATTAATGGTTAACATTAAAAAGTCTGTTTTTTCTTTTGTTGCTGGTGCTTTGGTGTCACATCTAAGAATCCATCACTGAACCCTAGATCATGAAGATTTAACCCTATGTTTCCTTCTAAGAGTTTTAGCTCTTAGATTTAGGTCTTTGAGACATTTGGAATTAACATTTGTATATGATATGAGGTAAAGGGTCCAACTTCACCCCTTTGCATATGGCTATCCAGTTTTCCCATTCAGTTGTTCATAATATTCCTTTATAGTATTTTTTATTTGTATAAGCTTGGTAGTAATGTAGCCCCTTTTATGTGCAATTCTAGCTATTTGAGTCTTTTTCCTTTTTTTCTGGGTCCATTTAGCTAAAGGTTTGTCAGTTTATATTACATGTGTGGCTAGTTCCTTCCTGTTTGTTTTTGTATGGTATTTCATTGTATGGATGTAACATAGCTGGTTGCTGTTTGGGTTGTTTCCAGTTTGTAACTGTTATAAAGAGGGCTACTGGAAGCATTGATATTTGTGTCTTGCTGTGGACATATTGTTTCCTTTCTCTTGGATGGATCCATAGGAGTGGGATTGCTGGGTGGAATGATAAGTGTATGTTGGACTGTATTAAAGAAGCTGCATTTCCCTGATGGCTGAACATGTTGAGTATATTTTCATGTACTTATTGGTCATTTGTGTATTTTCCTTTGTGAAGTGTCTGTTCAGATCTTTTGACTTTTTTAGGAGTGTATTCTTACTGAGTGGTGAGAATTCTTTTTGTATTATGACTGTGGGGCTTTGTTGGATAGATGTATCGTGAATGTTTTCTCCCAGTCTGTGCTTTGCCTTTCATTTTCTTAATGGTGTCTTTATTGCAAGCAAGGGTTTTTAATTTTGGTGAAGTCCCATGTATCAATTAAAATAGAAAAAGTATTTGGTGTTTTACCAGCATTAGAATAATAAGGTAAGATTTCTATTCAACAATTATTCTTAGGCTAAAAACAGTTGATAAGAAATAAGATTATAGTTTTAATTACATGCCAGAAGTGCAAGAAAGCAGTTTTTAGTTTGAGGGTCAATTTTTCATGCACTTTATATAATAACTTATTTAGGATGCATTTTTAAAAAATTAAAGAATCAGCTATTCCATATGAAAAATTGAATATATTATGTGACCCATTTTTAAGATTTAACAATAAAAGTCAGGTGAGCATTGTTTAATTCAAAATAATTATCTAAAATATGCGTAGTTATTTCTGAGATAACATTGTTTGCGCCTACTATTTGGAGGTATATTTCCAAAATTTAGGGAAATAAGTTATTTTTAATAAGTTGTTGCCTGAAATCTTTCCATAAATGAAGACTCATTGATTCCTAATACTTAACTTTTTTTTTTTTTTTTTTTTTTTAAGACTAGTCAAGTGCAGTAGTGAGAAGAGGGGAAAGCAGTAGAACAAGGAGTTCAATCTGTAACTGATTGTGAACAATCAAGTGAGATAACTCACTTACCTTTGGACCAGCCAACATTTTTCTTTGGTTTGTGCTTTTCTTCAATATGTCCTGTTAGCTTTGTGAACATTATCTGCTTTTCCAGGATGGAAGGACATACAGATGTTCTTTGAGCTGTTTTTTCATGTTATTGGCTTTGGTATAAGTCTCATAGCTTTTTGTATTCTCAATATTAAGAGACAGGAATTATGAACAGATTAAAGTATCACAGATTAGTCTTCATAGTTCTGATGTAGTTTAAACCTTCAGTTATTATTGGCATCTAGAAGTAGAGCAGTCCTCTGTCTACTGAATGTATTTACTTTCCAGTACAACCAAAGGATGATGTTTCAGTCTCTTAGACTGAATCAGATAAAGTGTGAACTTAAGCATGTTCCAAATTGGTTAGTGCCTTGCTGTATGCTCCCGTAATATTCTGTTTAGATCTTACTTGGTTCATCTCGCCTGGTATGTTGTTAGTTTTCTGTTGTAGGAAACTAAAAATAGTCTTGTTCACTCTCATTGCTTATCAGTAGTGTCTAATTATATACTCAGGAAATGTGTATGAAATGACAAAGCAATTCACAAGAAGGTGACTTGGTTCTGTCTGACTTTTTCGTACTAGTCTGTGTTACATGGATAAGGAAACTGAGTGATTTTCTACTTCTTGATTGGGTGATATTTTAAAGTCGTGAATTTGCAGTATGTCAGACACTCTCATATATCTGCATAAGTATAAAATATATTTTATAGTCAGATATAAATAATTTTTAGATTATCCGCCCTTTGTCAAATAGCTGTATATTCTTCATTATGATGGGTAGTTGAATGTTGATTCTCATCATGTATTAACTTTTGGTTATAATGAGTTTTTTATAAAGAATGGGTAGTCAAATATTTTTTCTTGTAACTTATAGGTTAAATCCATGAATTGCCCCTCTCAGGAGCAAAGGAGTTGAGGTAGGGAGGGAGGAGAAAGAATAAGGTGATGGTGGTGGTAAACTTACCAAAAATTGCTATAGATAGATGATACGTAATATTATAAAGGGTTTTCCCTCAAGGCAATTCAAAGTACTTAGCCAAGTAATTTCACATACATTTGTATCCTGTGGGTGAGACAGATAGTTCAGATTACCTACCATTTTACCAGTGAGGAAAGGAGAAAGTTGTTACTTTGCCACAGTCTGTAGCACTGATACAATAAAGTCGTTATAATAGAAATGTTTTCTTAACTGAGAACTGAAGGTTCTCTCTGTTTAGTGGGATTTATTTAAGAGTACATTTTAAGCATAAAAATTAATTTCATTCTGTAAGTTTGCCAAATTCTTTTTTATTCTTTTTAGTGTAGCTTTTTAAACCATCTAATATTTGGTGAATTTAAAGTGGAAAGTAATCTTTACCTAGCTTTACCAAAAAAAAAAAAACCAGAAACTTTAATCTACTAAAATTTAAACCAAGTTTTTATATAACTCACTCCTAAAGTAATATCCCTGCAACTTTATTTTGTATATCTACTATATTTAGAAAGATATATTTACTTTCCCCATACAAACTCTATTTTAGTTTAAATTATCTGATTACTTCCATGGTTACCTACCCTTTGGATGAAGTTAATATCCTGAAATTTAGAATGGCATGGGATTGGGGGTGGGGGAGAGGAGGGCAGAATCGGTGTTGGACTGTCTCTGGTACATTCTTATCTCCTATTATGTTAAATATAATATTTCAAAAGTTGACAACTTTCTGGGTTCTGTCTTAACAGTACTAATAATATCAGAATTATTAGATGTTTATTAAAGGAAAATTATAAAATACACTGATAACAACTACCACACCTTGTTTTCTGTCCTTTTCTTCTTCTTCTTCTTTTTTTTTTTTTTAAAGATAGGGTGTCACTCTGTCCTCACCCAGGCTGGGGTGCATTGGCACAGTCATAGGTCACTGCAGCCTCCAACTCCTGGGCTCAAGCTATCCTCCCATCTCAACCTCCTGAGTTGCTGGGAGTAGAGGCACACACCACCATGCCCAGCTAATTTTTTTTATTTTTATTTTTTGTAGAGATGGGGTCTCACTATGTTGCCCGGGCTGGTCTTGAACTCCTGGCCTCAAGCAATCCTCCTGCCTTGGCTTCCCAAAGTGCTGGGATTACAGGAGTGAGCCACCAAGCCCAACCATTATTATCTGTCTATTTAGACTATGTGGTTCAATGTGGTAACCATTAAATTAAAATTAGTTACAATTTTAAAAATTAAAAACTTAATTTCTCACTTGTATTAGTCACATTTCAAGGGCTTGATAACCATATCTAGCTATTGTTTATCATATTGGAAAGTTCAGATACAGAAATTTCCAGTACTGTTGCTATAGAACTGCAGGCAGAAATACCGTTAGACCCAGTGAACCTGTGCACACAACTCATTTCACATAAAAATGGGATCATTTCATCATACTATTTTGTTTCCTCATTTTTTTACTTTGTGTTGTGAACATTTTTCATTTTCAATGTTTTTTTATATAATCTCATTTTAAAGGTTTTGCAGAATTATATAGAAATAACTATTTTTTAAAATCAGTTACATGTTTCAGTCTATTTCTGATTTTTTTTTACCATTTTATAAACAGTACAAGAAAATATCCTTTTCATTAAATTTATGTATAAACCTTAATTACTTTAGGATGAACTCCTGGAAAGCCACAACTTCTTAATAAAGACCAAAGAAGTTTTAGCTCCTAGAGAACTTCACTAGGGCTCTTGATTTAGTCTGTCACATTATCTATTTATATGTCATCCACAGATGAGCAGGTTAAGAAAAGTCAGTCCCACACCTTCCTTATTCTTTTCAGAAATTAGCTGAAAATTCAGCAAAGTCTTGAGAATTTGGCTCACTTGATTTTGTTTCATTATTGTCTTCTTTTATTTTTCCTGCCAGAATATCTCCCTTCTGCATTTTGACATCAGTTCTCCATATGAAAACTGAATTTCCATCTTTTAAACAAGCCTCAATGTATCATTTGCATAAAAAGTAAGGTTGATAAAATTCTATACTTGTGTCTTTAAAAATGAGAAGAGCCAAGCATGAGAGTGATTTTCCCTTCTGAAATAATCCCGGCTGACACTGAGTAGCGTTATCTTGATGGCTTGCCTGCTTATGTTCAAACTGCTTTCAAGAAGGTTACATTATTTTCACATTTACCTGATAAATTTAGGACTATGTTAGTAGGCATTCTGGGCAAATATATATACATTTGCATTTATTCATTGTGTTTTATTGGAATTGCTGGAAAAGCAGTGGTACGAATGCTTTCATTTTCCTTAGGCCTTTAAGATGTACGTTAAGGATGTTTACATTAGGAAGAAAGACAAAAAACAAGAATAAAAAAACTTCATACACTTAAAAAAAAGTGATAAAAAGCTTTACTTAATGCTCAGGTCCATCCTTTAAAAGAATTACACATTTACATTTACTTTTAGATTCACTGTGATCATTCATAGCACCCTGTGGATTTCAGGGAGATGCATGGCTTCAGTTTGGGGTTGCATGAAAATGGTATTTGAGACAAATGGCTCATGTAACCAGGCTACCATGGTTATCGTGTTATCTGAAACTCATGTATGTTAGCACTGTGTCCTCGCTTTGTGCTGTTTAGTGATAACTGAGCTTTCAGAGACAGGTACAGATTGGAGAGAAAGATTTAGGGTCCTTGTTACTCATCATTTTCAGTTGACCAAACTAGAAAGCTGTTAAGTATAATAATTGTATTTATAGGCCTTTAAAAAAAATGTGCTCTTCATTTTAGTTCTTGAATTATTTAAATCTGCCAATTAGCTTTGTAAAATAGTGTGGGTGTTAGACTTTTCAATTGTAAACCGAATCCAAGATTAAGAATATAAACCTTACTGTGAGTTATTTCATATTCTATCCCCAGATATGACAGTATAAATAAGACTTACTAAGAAATCCCACTGTGTATCCAAAGATATATTTATTTTGTGTCAAGCCTGAAAATTTTCAAATATGCCGTGGTACAGATAATCATGATTAGAGATAGAGGGCATGTCTTTAGTTTTGCCTGTTGGGAGCACAGTTTTGAGTTGTTGGTTTTTTGAAAGAATGTGCTTGAGTTCGGAGGATTGAGGGAATAAAAGCAGGAAATGTTCTAGTGGGTCTCTTAAAATGGAACCATGGTTGTCCTGGATATTTTTCAGAGTTGTGGTTTCAAGTGTTCCCACAGAGGGATTGTTTGGTGGGATTATTAAGAAGAGGACATTGAATATAGGAGTAGTAGATGAGGTATTTAAGACAAATATGTAGACATGTACTTTAGAATTCACTTAAAAGGAAGAAATCTTGAGTTATAGTTCTGGGGTAATCTCAGCTTACATTTGTATAGAATAATAAGGTAGAAATTAAGTGCTTGGCTTGAACTATAGTTTACCATGTAAAAACTGTGATTTTACACAAATAATTGCTGTGAGTCTCAATTTCTCATTTATAAAATGGGAATCAGATCTACTGCATAAGGTTGTTATGAGAAATTAAATGAAATAATATATCTAAAGCAAGAAGAGCCTCAGGATATGCTTATTTCCTTCCACTCTCTTTACCCTTGTGTGGCAACATTAAGGTGTTCCCATAGATCATTTTCGTATTGTGACACAAAGAGGACACTCAGTAAAAGCTTAAATGACTGACTGGCATATTACCATACACTGCTTTGTTACCATCAGTGTGAAATTAGTGTGTTATGTCCTTTGTTTAATATCCTTTGTAATTTTGTAAACTTGAACTGTGATTTGATAAGACATGGAATTTTTTTTTCCATGTAATTTAATTCCTTTAACCTAGTCAGTGGAGACATTGCATATAGGATTATGGAGAATTATTAATGTAACTTAAACATTTTCCTACAAACTTTTCAAGAGCAGTCATATGAGGTTCTAGTGCTTTGCTGTGACCAAATATAAAGTGTATGAATCTTAATAAAATTGAAAAAGGTGTGAACCATGGTTAATATTTTTTTAAAGCAAATTACTTATGGGTAAATAATTCTCTTTTAAGCTATCAAGGGACATCATAGTTGCTGTTTCTGAAAATTGTAACCCACCAGGAATGAGAGAGGAAAGGACAGAGGAGGAATTATGGTAAAAGAGAAAGACAGTCTTTTCCTCCTCAACGTGGGGGGGAAAGGGGCTGAGATGGGATGTGAACTATGTGATTGAATATTATTAAAAATTATTCATAATAGGATAATGCATCAAATCCAATAGAAACACAAAACCATGGAATGAAAGTTCTATGTCTTCTTCACATTGAAAGTACAACAGTATATTGATGTTTCCATCTGTTGAGTCAGTTCTCAGAGGCATAGGAAAATAATAGTAATGAAATAATTTCTTAAGAAACTAAAGTTTAGAGTAGAATCAGAATATGATGGGTGGTACAGGTTTAATCCTGTTTGCTTGCAGGGGAGAGTGTTTTTAAACGTGTAACTTTAAACTTTGTACCTAGTAATACGAACACTGTTTTCAATTGGTCTTTCCCATATGGGAAGTTTATCTGGAATGCTAGTAAATCCTTGAGGCCTTGAGAGAGAGGAGGTAGGATTAGCAATTTATGGAAGGAATCACAAACATAGATGAAGTGTTTCTAGGGTTCTCTCCCATAGACAGATTAGGAAGCATCTTTTACATGTGGTTGTTGTCCCTTAGAGCTGTAAAAATTTTGTGAGCCTATTATAAACTTACATGGTCACATTGTAAAGATACCTGCTTTATTCCGTATGGGTATTTATTTCATTTAGCTGAATCTAGTCAAGTAATACTCCTCTAATTAAAAGGAAGCATAAAATAACAATTGGTGTGGAACAAATGAATTCATCATTCCTAGGGCTATTATCACTTTACCTTTATTTCAAGCCAACAGATTTTTTTTTAAGCACTGTATACATGATTCTGTTTTTGAAAAGCAGATGCAAAGATTCTGATTGGGATGAGACAGGGTATTTATTGAGTTCCTGTTATGTGCCAAGAGCTAAGCTAGGTTTATATATATTGTCACATTTAATTATAACAGCAATTCTCTGAGTTAGTGTTTTATGAAAGAGGAAATTGAGATTGACAGTGGTGAAGTAACTTGCCCAAGGCCAGATGGTTACTAAGTACAGAGCAGTATTCTAAAACCTAGGTTTGTCTGAATCCTGGGACGGTACTTTCTTTCAGGCATTACTTTCTAGGGTTTCCAGGTAGAGAGGTATACTGTGTTATAATTATTCTTACATTAATTCCAGTGCTTGCCCTATCTTTTAATAAATTGTGCTTTGTGCAGGCAGGTGATGCTGGTTTTACAAATGTGTCATGGCTTAATTTTGTTCATGGTAAAAAGGATGTAATTTAATCTTAGATATAAAAATCTGCTATGCCGGGCGCAGTGACTCATGTCTGTAATCCTAGCCCTCTGGGAGGCCAAGGCGGGTGGATCGCTCGAGGTCAGGAGTTCGAGACCAGCCTGAGCAAGAGCGAGACCCTGTCTCTACTAAAAATAGAAAGAAAGTATCTGGCCAACTAAAAATATATATAGAAAAAATTAGCCGGGCATGATGGCGCATGCCTGTAGTCCCAGCTACTCGGGAGGCTGAGGTAGGAGGATCGCTTAAGCCCAGGAGTTTGAGGTTGCTGTGAGCTAGGCTGACACCACAGCACTCACTCTAGCCCAGGCAACAAAGCGAGACTCTGTCTCAAAAAAAAAAAAAAAAAACCTGCTATACAGACTGGCCAACATAGCAAGACCCTGCTCTACAAAAAATTTTAAAAATTAGACATCTGTGGTGGCATATAGATGTAGTCTAGGCTACTCAGGAGGCTGAGATAGAAGGATCACTTGAGTCCAGGAATTCAAGGTTATAGTGAGCTATGATCACACCACTACACTCCAGCCTGGGCAGCAGAGTGAGACCCTGTCTCTTAAAAAACCAACTGTATATACATACAGAATAGTCTATACCCAATTTACTGCAGATGTGATGTGCCTTTTAAAAAAAATCTTGATTTTCTGTATTTATAAGAAAACTTGACAAGAAGAGCAAAATTTAATTGGAAGATTGTTTTATTAATATAAAATTTCATGCCAAAATTTGACTATAAAGAGTGAAAGAGATGCACTTAACTCATTAAATCACAAATAAAAGAACTATCTCATGTAAATTCAGTAAAATGTTATTTTACTTGGATTAATTTTTAAGTGGATAATTAAATATTTTTTAATATCTCTAAAAAATTACATGCATATACTTACTTGTTTTATCCTCCTAACAACTCTGTGAGACAGGTACTATATTATTGTCTCCTGATTAACAGATGAGGCAATGGAAGCACAGAGAGGTGAAGTAGCTTTCTAGGGTCTCAGAACTAGGTGGTAGCAGAACTGGGAGTCTGGCTTGAGTCCAGGCTCTTAACTGCAGCTGTGTTCTTAACCTTAGCTATGGTATGTTGTCATTAGTAGGTAAAGCAGACCCAATAGAGCACTTGATTTTTTCAGCTTTCTTTCTTTCTTCCTTTCTTTCCTTCCTTCCTTCCTTCCTTCCTTCCTTCCTTCCTTCCCTCCCTCCCTCCCTTTTCTTTCTTTTCTTTCTTTCTTTTCTTATGCAGTCTTGTTTTTTTCCCACTGAGGTACCTGGAAAAAAGTTATAAATGGGAATCTGTGTAACAAGGCACATAAAGACACATACTTCAGTGGGATGAAATTAAGTAATTTATCGTAAGTGTGCTAGTCCTCGATGTTGACAGAACTCTGAATTTCTGGTCACTTTCACATAAAAGGCAAAGACTTTAAAAAGTATAAATAAAACCCTGGAATTTTGCAAAATAGAAAATCACTTTTTGGCTATTTTACTTGAGTTGTTTCTACACTCTCAGCATTGTCACGGAATCTAAATTGATAGATTTATTTTATATTTTATACTTTAAGGTTGCTCACTTGATAGGAAGAACTATCCAACTTTTCTTTCTCCATTGGTTACAAATTAAGCAACAGCTTTTAAAAAGCAGTGATTTGGCAAACATACTTCAACATCATACTTTACATCATATATGAATGTAAATTTTGTCTGAGGATAAATATCTGTAATTTTTCTTTTATTATAAAAATAATACATACCTGTAGTAAACATTAAAACAATGTAGAAATGTATAAAATGGGAAGTAGAAGTCCCATTTATTTCACTCTCACAGATATAATCACTGTTTTTTGTGAAACCATCCATTTACCTTATACAAATCTATTTACTTATTTTTAAACAATTTTGAATTTAAGATGTGTTTTTGTGGGAAATTACTCATCATGTTATGGCTAAAGAGACCAGGCTAAGACCACACAGCCATCAGGTCATGTTAGGCCGTGCATTATATAATGAGGTTCTCAGGGATCCCCCCAAAGGATATTAATTAAGATGAAAGAACCCTGCTTCATGCAGTGAATGTCACTACTCATTCAGTGCAGAAGACAACATTGAGTATCTAAGAAATGTTTATCTACCCTGAGTATATTAAGAAGAGAACAGAAATGATCATTCTTTTTGTGTCCCAAATTTAATCTGGTATACACAGTCAGTGTTTATCTCCTGTGAATGTTAGAATTTAAAAGAATAGTTTATTCAGAGGTAGAAACTCTGCTGTTGAAAAAAAAAAAAGTAGATCTTAGTAACTGAACAGGATTCTAAAAGGAAATGCAAAGAGAAAGTAAAATATTTTGAAAATGCAAAATTTTACAAATGAAAATAAATATTAAATTTATATCAAAGAATTTTATTGTTTTTGTTTTGGGTCTTTTTATTTGGCTAATGGGACCTAGATTATGTCTTGGTTGCAGGGTAGTGTTGTAGAAAACCTTTGAATATATCTACTATTATCATTTGTTTAAAATATTTTTAAAAGAATAACATAATTTAATTGATATCACCTAAATTAAAATTATTCCAAGAATAGGAATATGGTGTTTTTACAGCTCCAAAATGATTATTTTTTTGCAAATGTACATGGAAACAGAATTGTAACTAAATCCTTGCTTAACATATACTATATAAGATATATACTAATGTAGGCTCACAAAAATTATTTATCTTTATGGTAGTTTATATACTATTAATTTGCTAACTTGCTTACTCTTGAATTGTTAGCTACTTTCTTATAGTTCTTAATTTACATGTGAAAAAATTTTTTTCTACATGATTAATGAGTTTATCCTGTTTGTGCTTCTTGAACCCATAAATTGGTGTCTTCTTTTAGTTCTAGGAAAATCTCAGGCATTATCTCTTCAAATACGTATATATATTTTTTCCTTTTTTTCTAATACTGATTGAAGCATTGTAAACTTTCTAATTCCTTCCTTTGTCCATTCTAGTCTCTTTTCCCTCTCCTTCCTTGCTGCATTCTTGGAAATACTGATTAACATATTTTCTGGTCCAATAATTTTCCCTTCAGCTATTTCTAATATGCAGTTAAACCTTCTATAAAGTTTTTTTAAAATTAGCTTTATTGAGTTATATAAATTCAACTTTATTGAGTTTGAGGTAGTGAAATAAAATGAATCCATTTTAAGTATACATTTTGATGAGTTTTGACAAAGTGTGTACCCGTGGAACCACCACCCCAATCAAGATGATAGAACATTTTCATCACTTCAGAATATTCTCTGGTACCCATTTGCAGTCAAATTTTTTTTCCCCTCCACCATCCTCAGTAAACAATTGATCTGTTTTTCTGACACTGTAGTTTAATTTTCTGTTCTAGAAATGTGTTCTTGAGTGTCTACCTTCTTTTGCTCAGCATGTTTTGGTGATATCATCCCTGTTATATGAAAAAAAGGTTTTTTTTTTTTAAATTGCTGAGTAGTATTCTTCTGTATGACTGTGGCACAATTTGCTTCAGATTTTTTTCAATTTTTGACTATTGCAAATAAACATGAACATTCACTTGTAAGTTGTCTGTATGGCCTCATGGGTTTTTTGTTTGTTTGTTTTCTTTTGAGTAAATACCTAAGACTAAGTATACATGATGGGACATGCAGTACTGTATATTTAACTTTGTAAGGAACTGCCAAACTGATTTCCAAAGTGGTTAAAGCATTTCTAATGTCCACCAGCAATGCATGAAAGTTCCAATTTAGTACCTCCTCATTAATAGTTGGTATTGCCAGTCTTTTTAGTTTGTATTTCTGTTGACTGATAATTTTGAGCAACTTTTATAACATTAGTAATTTATATATCTTATTTTGTGAAGTGTCCTAGTCTTTTGCCCATTTTCACATTATATTGTCTGTCTTTTAATGACTGATTTGTAGGAGTTCTTCACATACTCCAGAGGAGTTCTTTATCATATGTGTTGCATATATTTTCTTCTAGTTTGTGTCCTGCCTTATGTTCTTCATGGCAACTTTTGAAGAGCAGAAGTTCTTAATTTTGATAAAGTACAATTTATTGGTAGTTTCTTTTAAGGTTCAGCCTTTTTTTCTCCTAAGAAATCTTTACATATCCCAAGGTCATGAAGATTTTTCTTACATATTTTCTTCTAGAGATTTTACTGTTTTAGGTTTTACATTTAAATCTGTGGTTCAATTTGAGTTAATTTGTTTGTATGGTGTAAGGTAAGAGTTGTTTTGTGTCTTTTTTTCTTTTCTGTATACAAAACCAATTGTTTCAGCATGATTTGTTGAACAGAATGTTTCTCCACTATTAAATTACTGTCCCTCCTTTGTTGAAAAATCAGTTGACTTCATATATGTTGGTTTATTTCTGGGCTGTCTTTTGTTTCATTGATCTACATACCCAAGTCTGAATAACAGAGTTTTTCTGTAAGTTATCTTTTAATTAAAAATTATAGTTCATAACAAAAAATGGCTAATTCAGCTTGTAACTCCAATAATAAATTTTTGTTTGTTTCTTTGTTTCCTTTTGAGTAAAATTTCTAAGACTATGTATGCTGGGATATATGGTAGTGTATATTTAACTTCACACAATTCCTATCATATCCAATACTATACTGTCTTGTCTAGTGTAGTTTTACAATAAATCTTGAAATTAGGTAGTGTGAGTCCTTCAACTTTTCAGTCTACAATTCAGTTCTAAAATTTCCCACTTGATTCTCAGAGTTTCTCTATCTGTTCACTTCTTAAGGCCATATTTTCCTTTAATTCTTTGAATATATTTTCTTTAATTCTTTGAACTTCTTTATAATTGCTACTTTAAGGTCTTTGCTAAGTCCAGTATCTGGGGCATCTTGGGGATGATTTCTAGTAACTGTTTTTTTTTCTTCCTTGACTGGTTCATGTTTTTCCTTTTCTTTATATACTTCATTTTTTACTCAATAGTGGACACTGTAATAACTCTGTGATATTTATTTTTATTTATCTTCTTATGAAGAATTTTTATTCTTGTTTTAACAAATCATTTACTTGCAGATTCAAAATCACCAAAACTTGTAGAGGTTTGGTTTTAAGCTTTGTTAGTACAGATCTGTGGGAAGTCCAGAGTGTTTCCCATGTTTCTTTAACATAGACTTAATCTCCAGATTGTCTCCTATGCAGACCTTGTTAAGTCTTCGTTTTAGGCTTTATTAGTATATGTCTGGACTAGGGCCTATTTTAGGGCAGAAACTCTCAAAATGTTTGGTTTCTTTGCATTGTTAAAAATCATTGAGCATTTCAAAGTGCTTTTATTTATGTAGGTCATACATACTGACAGGGTCATACATGATACTGTAAAAATTCTATAAGAAAATATAGGAAAAACTCTTCTAGACATTGGCCTAGGCAAAGAATTTATGATTAAGACCCCAGAGGCAAATATAGCAACAACAAAAATAAATGACACTTAATTAAAAAGTTTCTGTACAGTGAAAGAAATAATCAACAGAGTAAATAGACAGCTACAGAATGGGAGAAAATATTTGCAATCTATACATCCAATAAAGGGCTAATATCCAGAACCTATCTACAAAGAACTCAAACAAATCAGCAAGGAAAAAAAAAAAAACCATTAAAAAATGAGCGAAAGACATGTTTTAGAAATCAAAATTAAGAACTTTAAAAAGTTATTTCAGGCCGGGTGTGGTGGTTTATGCCTGTAATCCCAGCACTTTGGGGAGGCCAAGGCTGGAGGATTGCTTGAGGCCAGGAGTTCTAGACCAGCCTGTGTCATATAGCAAGACCTGGTCTCTACAAAAACTGAAAAAATTAGCCAGGTGTGATGGCATGCACCTGTAGTCCCAGCTACTCAGGAGGATCGCTTGAGCCCAGGAGTTGGAGATTGCAGTGAGCTGTGATCATCTTACTGTAAGAGACCTTGTCTCAAAAAAAAAAAAAAAAAAAAATTCATTTAGCAAATAACAAACTCACCACATGTTAGCATGCATAAGATTTTATGAAAAATTATTTTATTTTGCAAAACAAAAAACAGACAAGGTTGAAATAATTTTGCATTCATATAAATTAAGTTAAAAGTTAATTTTGACTTAATCAAAGACAGCTGGATTCTTATATCTGCTTCTGTGTGCAATATGTTCTGATATGTTTTTTGGGTTGAAATATATGAAGAAGATCCAAATTTATAGTTGGTAAGAGGTAGAGTATATTAATGACATTTTCAATTAACTGTGGATATTCTTCTTTGATACCACATCCAAACTTGACAAATGGTATTTTCTTATTGGTTAATTGCAATGTGGAATCTGAAACTATGTCAGAAAACTTTTTATACTCTGTGACATCACATTCCATTGGTCGTCTTGCACTTTCAGAGGATCTTGTACCCATGTATGATTTTGTTATAATTTCCATTTGTCATTTCAAAAATATTGGTTCACTGAGTTGGCCTAACTTGTTGACACATTTTATTATATTATAAAAAAATTATGTTTTTATATCAGTGTCAGCAGAAAAGTCTATGAATTTGGAAGTCCTTTATGTGTACTTTCTAATTCTCCACAATATTAAAAAAATGTATCTAAGGGTCAAGATTTAATAAAATTAATAATTTTTACTGCTTTATCAAGGACATTCTAATGTGAAACTGTTTTTGTTTTAACTGCAAATGCATGGTAGTGAAGAATGTAGTATCACTAATACATTTGGGCAGCACTGCCTTGATTGTGCTAAGATACCAGCATTTTTATCCTCCATTGCTTTTGTACCATCAGTGCAAATGTTAATACAGTGAAATAAGAGAATAACATCTTAAAGTTATTATTAAAATAGTTTTGACCTTGTGGACCCCCCAACTCTCTGCTCTAGAACATGGTGCCTATTCATAACTAAGGCTGACACTAAGTTGAGCCGGGCATGTTAATGAGGTGTTTTTAGGGTCTCTTATTCTGTCAAGGCCAGAATTCCAATTTCTCTCAGCACTACTGTCCCCCATCACCTCTTGACCTTTACTAATTTTGCTAAGCTGTCAGCCTGTACCAGCTACTACTTAGTAAGCCCAGCCCACAGCCATGTTGTCTCCAGGGTCCCCTCAATACCCATCTGGGGCCCACTGTCTGCACAGGTCCCTCTCTTTCAGTCTCTCACCCTGCAAATTCCAGACAATTCTGCTCTGAATTTGGATTTCTCTCTTCTCAGCTCAGCATGACTACCATGTTATGGTTTGACTCCCGGTTGTGTGCACGTGGTTGGCAAATTGTCTCAGGCAGAGTTAGGTGATTATGCTACCATCTTGCAGGTTTCCCTTCTTTCAAGGATGACAGTTTAACACTGCTGTTGACTACAGCCTGCAGTTAATTGCTTTATCTATTTTGTCCAGTTTTATAATTGTTTACATCAGGGAGGGCTAGTCTGGTACCAGTTACTCCATTATGGCTGGAAACCGAAGTCCTCACTTTTAATTTTAGTTATTGTATGTTTATTTCTAAATATTCTGTTTGGTTCCTTTATAAATTTGCTTTATTACTTTTTGTAGTTTCCTCTTCCTTAAAGATCTTTTGACTTGTCTTTTATTAAACACAATAAGCGTGGTTCTTTTTATAATCTGTGTCTGAGAATTCTGATATCTGAAGTTTTTATGGGTTTATTTTTATATTGTCTGTTTCTGCTAGATACAGCTTTTGCATTTTGGATTACTTATGTGCCTGGTCATCTTGGCTATGTGCTGGACATTTTACTACATATTTATTTATAGGAGTTACTGCCAATCTAGGACCACCTTAAATCAAATTCAAGGCTTGAGATAGCCTAGACACTCAAAGTTTCCAACCGGAGCTATAATTCTGTACTAGGACTAGTTCACATCCACCTTATCCTCATCCTGAGGTATAGTCCTTATTGCCTGGGGAAAGTCTTACAGTCCTTACTTTTTGGGGGCCCTGGGCTTTTATTGCTATTCTCTTGCCCCATGAGTCATTGAAAAGACAGTGTGTATTTTCCTGGATCAATAATTGCCTTTAAACAATGACAGCTTCCATACATATTTACCCTCTGGATTCCTTTTGCCCTTCAGTTTTCAGCTGGTAATTCTTTAACTGTCTCGTTAGCTTGTAGATGATTTTAGGAAGTTGTATTCTGGTTTTTATTTTAAACCAGAGTTCTGTTCATTGTTTACAGCCTAGGGGATGGTTTCAGTAAGCTAGTCTACCGTTACTAAAACCAGAAAATTGTGTCATTTAAATTCAGTAAGCCATACTATTGTATAGGAAAGCACTGGTTACTTGAATTTTCATGGTTATTGTTAGTGGTAAACTAACTATGATTTCTTTTAAAAAATAAAATACATTAGCTTAACTACTTTTATGCTATAATAAGTAAAGTGTATCTTGAATTTGAGTTTAAAAAAATATAGTCTATAATATGTACAGTATTATAATGGGATAGCTTATGGCACGTATTAATATTATACCATTATAATGTAAATATTCTAAATATTTCTAAATATTGTACATATAAAATATTGTAAATACTCTATAGAAGAGATTGTCTGCATATGTATTAACTCCAGTATATATCATATATTTCAATTTTAAAAAGTAGTTTGTTTCTTAAAGCTAATTGGATATCAGTGGGAGTCTTATGCGTTGACAGTTGTAGTTAGTTAAAATTTAGTCCTTTGATGTTTTTCTATAAGCTTAAAAATTTTATTTGCTTAAAAAAATCTAAGGAACTTGGTCCTTTATGTGATTCAGTTTTTTTTTTTTTTATAACGCCCCCACCCCCGTGATTCAGTTTTTGACGCTTAATCTAGTAGGTGAATATCTCTGTATTCTGAAAGAGTTAGATGCTTATAAACACTTGGAAAATATTTTAACATAAATATAACTTCTTTTAAAATTACTTGAGTGTGCGTTGTGATGAACAATTTTAGACTCTTATTGCAGCTCTAAATTCCTGTAAACAGAATTTACAATATTTTAATAGTATGATTTTTGTGATTTAAAGTGAAAACTTACTAAAACACCCTTTGATAATTTACTCTAAAAGGCTTGTTACATTTTTAGCTTGGAAAATTCACATTGTTTCTATTTCTTCTGTCTTAAATCAGTTAATAATGCCTGTAGTTAAATACAATTTATCATAATAGCATTTTGTATTTTTCTAGGAATTTGACAGGATGAGGCTTTGTATAGATGTAGAAATACTTTCTTTTTATTTGTGAGAATTAAAATGATGCAAATGCTTAAATTTAATAGTTTTGAGGAGTGAAATGAAATAACATGGCTAAAGTCATACCTTCTGTATCTGGCTCCCTGTACCTGAATGCCTGTACCAGAAATGGGAAAATCATGAGTCCTTGCCATAGCTCATTTAAAAATGACGTTTTTTGATTTTGTGATCCTACCGTAGTTTTAATTATCTGTTGTTATGTCACCTGCTATCCTTCTTACCTCAAAAGGAGATAAATAGAGGTGTGAGATGCATCAGTAGAACAACTAGAAACAGCCAAGTCTTTGGGATTTGAGATTTGATAATGTCCCAGTGGTGAAAGATAGTGTAGGGGAACTTTCAAGAGTACATAGTACTCTTGAATTTATGTGCTCATGTCATTCAGATTTAGTTTTCTTGTTATATTGTTTGTGTATTTCGGGACCTTTGCTTTAGACATTTGTGCTACTTTTTAAGAAGAATCTGTTTTATATTACTGTGCTGTCAGTGCATATTGATTTTACAAGATGAATTTCTAATTGTATTTATGTGTTAATTGTCACATTTTATTATTTTCTTTGACGGCTGAGAACTTTGAAGATTTTTGAGTTGTGAAATTTTGAAGTATCCAGAATTGAAAGTCTTAGATGCCACCACTTTAAGTACAGTCTGGCATTCTTAAAAGCCGTTGTTACCTTTGCTGCCTGTATAGGCCATTCTCTGGTATTAGGAAATTGCCCCACACAAATCCCTAAAGAGAACAACAGTGTGATGCACCAGAGATCGGAAGACACTTTTAGAATGAAGTTCGATTTGAGAAATTGCTTGAGGAGTAGTGTGGGACATTTTAGTATGTACCCGACAACTTTCAATGACTAGGATCTCAACTTTTAGTTTTGTTTTTTTTTTTTCGTGAACGTGTTAAGATAAATGAAAATCTTGTATATTTTCCATTTTGATTTGGAAGGCAGGGGAGGAAAAGTTTCTATTTGAAACAACTCTCTTTTATTATTTTAAATCTTAATGCTTCAGGTCTTTGGCATTATCTAAAGCATTATCAGAGATTTGAGGCCTCATCCTAGCTATCTGTCTAGAGATCACCTGTCTGGTTCAGCTCCTTTACTTTAGAGGCCTGGGAACTGAATTACAAACAGTTCTAGAACCAGAACTTTGTATAACATTCTTTGCATAGTATAGACCATACATGTGTTAGCACTGCCCAGGGTCAGGGTTTAGCAAATTGTGGCCCATAGGCCAAATCTAGCCTACCCCTGTTTTTGTATGGCCTGTAAGCTAAGAATTATTTTTGTATTTTTTAGTGTTTTATTCAAAAATCAAAGGAACAGTAATACTTTGTGACATATGAAAATTGTGTAAAATTCAAATTTCGAAGTCCTTAAGTGAAATTTTATTGGAACACAGCTGTGCTCATTCATTAAGTACAATCTGTGGCTGCTTTTGCACTACAGCAGTAGGATCCAGGCAGGGATGAATACTACTAGCTGACCCTTGAACAACGTGGGGGTTGGGGGTGCTGACTCTTTGCATAGTCCAAAATCCACATATAACTTTTGACTCCCCCAAAACTTAACTACTAATAGTCTACTGTTGACTGGAAGCCTTACCAATAATATAAGTAATCCATTAACACATATTTTGCATGCTATATATGTTATATACTATATTCTTACAATAAGGCAAGCTAGAGAAAAGAAAAGATGATTAAGAAAATCATAAGGAAGAAAAATACATGTACTGTTCAGTAAGTGGAAGTGACTCATCGTAAAGGTCTTCATCCATGTCATCTTGAGTAGGCTGAGGAGGAGGAGGAGGAAGAGGAGGGGTTGGTCTTGCTGTCTCAGAGAGGGCTGAGACAGGCACACTTGGTGTAACATTTATTGAGAAAAATCCATGTACAAGTGGACCCGTGCAGTTCAAACCTGTGTTCTTCAAGGGTCAGCTATAGTTGAGACTGAGGCCATATGGTCCACAAAGCCTAAAATATTTATTATCTGGCCCTTTACGGAAAGTTTGCTGACCCTTGCCCTAGAACAAAGCACGGGATTAGCAGTTATTGGTAGAGCTGAGAGCACAAACAGGGTCTGCATTTTAAAATGTCTTTTAAATGTTATCACCAGCTGATATACCCAGGCTCCTTGCTCAGCACCCTTGCCTACCACTTATGTTCTTATTTAATCTTCCTAGCAATCTTGTAACCTTTTACGAAAGTTAGATAAGTTTAGACCCCTGCTGGTCTAATTGCAGATAGCTTTATTTCTAAAAATCTTACATTTACTGAGTTTTGTTTTTTTTTTAATCCGTGTCTGGTGAATTACAAATGGTTAAATATTTTTAAACATGGATTTTGTTATCAGCATCTGGTTTAGAAATTCAGCTAATGCTTTGCTGTTCCTGTATTACTTTGAAGTAAATATGTGTGTTTAGGTCCAATGAAAGAGATAGGCATGACCCAAAAATGCTCAGAAAACATATGTTTGAAGTAAAAAGTTTACTCCTTTTAATGTCACCTAAAATAAAACAAAACTGCAACCAAACTGTAATGGCAGATTTCTATTGTAAAATATAACAGGTAGAATACTGGTTACAAGAAGGATTGAGGTTTTAGGTGACTTTTGGAGAAACATCAGTCTTTCAGCGTATTGCCTCTATCACTCATTTTACTACAAAAATGAAAGCTCCCGTCATATAATTGTCAAACTGAGTTAAATAAAATATTCCTTTACTTCTTGTTTAAAGGAGATTCTGAAGTTCCCGAAGTAAGCAATCAAAAAACCCCTCTGCTTTTCATGGTAGCTATTATTTCTTTTGTTTTCCTCTCCTTTGCATGTGATCACCCAGCAACTAAATAAAAATAGAGATAGTTACCACCTTTCATTTGATATGTGAGTTTGCTTTATGATAAAGACCCTTTACAAGCCAAATCTTCACATTGGAATTTCTTCCTGGAATAAAAAAAATGTTGCTGCAAAAAAAAAAGCTCTATTCATTATGATGAAAGAGTAACTACAGTTTGATATTACATTACATGCTATTTAATGCTACTTACTTTTGAGTCAGTTTATAAACATCTGGAAAATAATTAAGTTCCTTGTTTATATTCAAGTATGAAATAATATACAAAGTCTTTGTAAGATCTCAGTGCATCTTCTCAAGCCATGGCTAGTTTTTATTATTCCAAGGCTGAAAATACCCAAGAGATGCAATTGCTCACCTTCCTGGCAGCTATGTCCTAATTCTGTGCAAGGCTATTGTTTTTTCATTTTAATGAAACCACTGTTTTGATGGTTTATGCATTAAAGGAAGAGAAAGAGCTTTGTAAACAGCAGGACTTATTACTTCGTAATATATGAGACTTGCTTCCCAAATATTCCCGAAGAATTATGTGCTTCAGCCTGGAACTGTTAATGAATGAAAATTTGGAGTCATCAATGGCAGTGGCTCATAACTTGTAATTGAATTATAGTTATTTCAACAAACTGTTAATATATTTATTAATTTAATCATTGTGTGGGTAGTATTACAGCAACAATCTCTTCCCTTTACTTTCCTCACCACTACACACCAGATGTAGCTGAGAAATGTTTTGGATTGATACTATATTTGGATTTTACTTAAACACTGATTTTTTTTTTAGAGGAGCCTCCATATTTAAGAATTCTCTGTGGCTATTTTTTTACTCAATATAGCATGTGTTACATTCATTCCTTAGCATATATGATAGTGACTGAGTTTCTGTTTCTAAAAATTTTTGATGGAGAGAATTACTGTAGAAGGTAGTTCTTTTTGCTGCTTCACTGCAGGGGCCCAGAGTTGCATGCATTACTATGTCTGTTAAACTTCCTGGAAGCAAGCCAGTATGTTATGGTGAGTTTCATATGTAGGTGGTGAGCCACTAAAAGGCTTGCACGGTATTACAACTATTCTAAGGGGAGGAAGCATTTGGAAATTCAGCAGTAAAGCAGCAGCACCAGCAGCAACAAGCACCCACGCTGGTAGTAAAGATAGGGCAGGTTCACAGCGTATTTCACAGTGTGAGCCAGTGAGCACGTAGCTTCCCGTACTGCTGCCTGAAGGAGGCAAACCAAAACTGACTGTACATTGCAAGATTTTTCTAGTTTCATGTTTATGATGTTAGGTCACGTGACTGTACTGTACCATAAGTTGCCAACTTTGCTTTACTCTAGAGAGGATCCTTTGCTGCAGTGCTTTTTTCTTTCTTTCTATTTCTTTCCTTCTTTTTTTTTTTCTTGAAAGAGAAAGAAATTGTGCAATGTATGTTTATGCCTACACCATGCCGAGACGACACTTACCAGTAAATAATCTCTGTATCCCCGAGGTAAGATACTGTTTCTGCTTTCCCTGCACAGTGCTGCTGCAGCACGGAGCTGATCCAAACATTCGGAACACTGATGGGAAGTCAGCCCTGGACCTGGCAGATCCTTCAGCAAAAGCTGTCCTTACAGGTAAGAAAACAGAGAGCCACCAAATTGTCGTATCTGTGTAACTACTGGCTTGATTTTATAAAATTTTTAGACGCTGAGTTTTTGTTGCCACTGATAAAGCTAAACAAATCCGTATGCCATTGTCTACTACTTTATTATTGGTTTGCTATCTGTCTCATTGATTGCTATGCTATCATAAGCATAAACAGTAAGATTGCTTGTCCTGCTTACAGTTACAGCATTAAATCGTAACATATATCATTCACTCCTCTTTTAGTCATTTTATGGTTTATAGCATAATTTTTCTGTGCCTCATCCTCTCAATTGTTTCTTTTTAAGACCTTTACTGTTGAGCAAGCAAGGGCATTTGTATTGCTGTAAAAGTAGTTTTGATTGGAAAGACAACCTGCTGCCTTCTTCCTTGGATCGATAGTTAAATAAAATATGCTGCTGCTTCTCCCTTGCCACCCCATTTATACTTTTATCGTATGTTTCCACTTTTACCACAGTAGCTAAGTTATTTTCAATGAGGCATATATTATCTTTTCACTTCAGATAATGTAAATTTGTGGCTTCAATGTTAGTTTTACTAAAGCAAATGCCAAGAACCAGCAAAGAAGAAATGCTAGACTAGAAGGAATCTCTTGTAACAATATAGAAAATAACGGTCTAAGTTATATGATCTTGAGCAACTGTTTTCATTGATCTTCATTCTCAAAATACTGCATTGGATCTCTTTTTGTTTTTATTCTTAGCATCTCAGTCCTGCTGCCTTTGCCCTCTTTTACTTAGCTGACCTTTGTAATTTGGAGCCTCTGTCACTGCAGTGCTAACAGTATTGTTTTAGGTTGTGTGAAAGTAAATGACTTTTAGCTACCTTTTAAATTTGCCTGTGTTTGAAGAAAATAAATCTTTTGTTCTTGTTTAAGTTCAGAGTCCATGCTGTGCATTTTTAGCAAAGATATCGAAGTGAATGGAAAACGTTTATGTATAGAAAGCTTTGAAAATATGTGGAATTTTGCTTAATTACTCTGCAAAGAAAGACAACTTCCCACTATGCTAAAATTAATATAATTACTGCTAAATCAGAGTAATATGATTTTTCTCAATTAATAGGTTAGTGTATTCAGTTGCTGAATCAAGATAACAAACTCTAGAGGAATGAAGCTATTTAAATCAGTGTAGATAAGAAGAAATTTAAATATAAATATACAATTTTAAATAATGAAATTAAAATACATGGCCTCAGGCCTGCTTAGATTCTGCAGCCTTTCAGTGTCTTAACAAAGCCCTGGGCAACAACAGCAGCTTTATAGTGGTCTCTGACCAAAGTAGAAATATAGTGCATAGTAACAGAGGTAGATTATAAATGCTGAGCAAGACTGTCTATATCTAAATGTCCTCCCTCTGACCTTTCTCTCCAGTTCTCAACCCGTGCCTTGTCCATTTGTTAGTCTCATTTAATGCAACACTGCTTTTAGATCCACTTTTACATTTCTGAAAGGCAAAGTTTATAAGTTATTAACAAGAAGCTATCTCCTAATTTGTGATGAATTTCAGGGGAGATTATATTAGATGTTGTTAGTTTGGGAAAGGGCTTTGGCATAATCACTCATGGAGACTGAAAATTCCTGGAGGACAGATACCATATCCATTAAAGCTGATTTGAAAGCCATCTAGCATCATACTTTGCTTAGATAGGAAGATATTAAATTCTTCTTGGTCATAATACTGATTTCATTAATTGTCCTTTTCAAGAATATATACTTTTTTGGAAATGACATACAACTTTTCAGGTATGATTTAAAAGAAAAACAAAGTCTAGAAACAGTGGTCAATTTTGTTGAAAATATAAGCTAGTTCTACTTATACATTCATATTATATAATGCAGTGAAATAATGCTTAAGTGAATTGTATTCCAGAATGTTTTTCTGCCCATATAGGTTGTCTGTAAAGCAATTCTTTCCAATGGAATTATGTACAAGTATTATTTCTAAAGTTAAGGTTAAAATATTAAGCATTGATTTTAAAAAAAGGTATCTTGTGAAAGGAATGTCTTAGAGTTGCTAGAGATTGTTTGGAGTGATGTGTCATTTCTTATTTTTATGCCAGATGCAGTTGTAGTACCATTACTTACCTTGAAAGTGAAGTTTTTGTTCTTAAATATTTTCTCTTTGGGAATTTATTTGCTGAAAATCTCTTTCCCAATATCTCAGCTCTTATGTTACTATTAATACTTTTGTGCATTAGCCAAAACTGTGTGTATTTATGTATCTTCCTTACATGAAATTAACAAAATGACAATCTCTTTTTATAGACCATTTAAAAATATGTGACTAACACCCTCTTATATATAAAGGATGCATGGTTTTTATAAAGCTGTACAAAGCAATCCTTAGTTTTACAGTTAAGAGACCCCAGCATATATAGCTATTTGCTTTGGATACTACACTTAAGTACTTAAGAGAAAATTATTAATTAGACTTATCAGATTCCTTGCTAAATTGCTGTGTAAGTGAATGATATGCTTATAAGAAATATTGGGGGGATTTTTTGTTTATTGTTAATGATTCAAGTTCTGGGCAGTCATCTGAAGGACTTGGAGGTATTTGGGGTTTTTGTTTGTTCATTTTTTTTTTTTTAAAAACAAAGATGTGAAAATCCCAAACAGCCTATGTAAATTTTACTCAAGGAGGAGTTTTGGTGTATTGTGATCACAAAATTTTTAACAAAAATAACATTTTGGCCTTTTTTCTGATTATTAAAAAATACCATATACATTCATTTGGAAATTGATGGAAATAGGAAAAGCACGAAAAAGAAAAAGTCATTCATAATTCTACCACCTAGAGATAACATTTTATTTATTAATATAACCTTTTTCCTATGACCTTTTTTTACATCCCACACTCTTCTCTCTGTTTAATTAAATCAGCCTCATATATTTGCATGCTGATTAATATTAATAATATATATTTTTTTAATTTAGTTACACGAATGTTTCCAGAAGGCATTAAGTATTCTTCTGCAGCATCAGTGTGTAATGACTTCATAATATTCTTCCATGTGTATATTTTAGTTTTTTGAGTGAATCCCCTAGTGTTTAGCATTTAGGTAGGTTGTTTTCAGCCTTTATTCTTCTTTGTGAATTTAGAGTCATTTTATCAATTCTGTTGGAATTATGCTCTTTACCAGATTCAGTCTTAGCATCCACAAGCATGGTGGATGTCTCTACTCTTGATTTTGAAGAACATGAGGATTTGGAGAATGAGGATCTTCTCTTTTGAAAGGCTGTACTGCATATGGTATTGTTGTCGGACCACCACATTTAAAAGTTAAAGGTGGTTGACAGAGAATGTTCATGGAAGAGGGCTACGACGTAGGGTGTTTATTAATCATGTAAAGGAGATTCTCTGGGGCATAGTGGAAAGGATAGAGAAGCAGTGAGAAGTTGAGTCAGGAAAAGAGGTAAGATCAGATTGAGACTGAGAATTTGGAAAAGGACAGGTGACCAAAGCAGAGTTTATCATTGATAATGGAGGTGTAAAGTGGGTGAGTTTAGATGGTCACAAGGTTGCTAAGATATTGGTTCTAGTGGCATCCTGATAGATTTAGGGGTAAGGGAATGCAGAAGAAGGATATATTTGCACTAAGGTGTCTCAAGAATAAATAAGCTTTAACCTGAATTCACTGCACTTCTGAGGAAATCATAGATTAGTATGATTGATGGGCAGCCTCCCAGTCTCTCCAGAAGGAATCAGCTGTGGCTCAGGCCACCAGGCAATACGGAGCAGTCTGGTGTATTCTTGCTGAGACTGGTTTGATAAGTCAGCAAAATATGTCTGGAATCCTACCCCCTTTTTCCTACTCCACTGCTTCCTGCTGCTTTTCAGATTAAGACTAAAATCTTTAGCATGATCAGTGAGAACTTAAATGATCTAGACCCTGCCTACCTAGGTTTGACTTCTAGGTTTTACTCAGGCCAAAATTTAGGATTCCTTTTTTTCCCTCACATCTGGTATCCAGCATAGCTGTAATTCAGGTTTACTGTCCTTCCGGATCCCCAGTCTGACCATTCCTCACCTCCCTCACTGCTTTTAGCTGGTCCATGTTTCATCCTCTCTGTCATTTCAGCAGTAACCTCGTAATAGGTCTCTCTGCCTCTACTTTAACCCCACTCTCCTCACTATATGTAGTTGGAGTGGTCTTTCTAAAGCAGCTCCGTGATCAGAAAATTCTTTAATATATTCCCATTCATTACCCCTGAGTAAAATCTAAATTCTTTAACCATGGCCTGTCGTGATCTGGCTCCTGCCTTGCCTATCTCTGACCTTGTCTTCTGCTGTGTTCTGCCTTGATCTGTTTTGCTTCACCTGCAGCTGGGGGTGCCTGGTGTCCCTCACACAGATGCGCCCTCTGTCTGTGCTGATACTCACTATTTACTGAAACTGGAACACTCCCCAGAACTTCAGCAGTCAGATCTCTGCTCAGATGTCTGCTCCTTCTTGTCCCCAGTCCTATTAGCTTACTTTATTTTCTTCATGGATTTACTGATATCTGAAATTGCAAGTTTTGCTGTTGTTTGCCCCAGTAGAAGGAAAGCTTCACAAAGGTTTGGACTTTTGTCTGTCTTGTTCTTTATCCCTAGGACTTAGAAGATTACACAAAATGATTATATAAACAAATATATTTAAGGTCTGATTACTGGTAACTAAGGGCAGCATAGTTTCCAAGTTCTGCAAATACTCATTAACCATTAATTTTATGACATCTCATGCTATTTGTAATAGTCTTAATAAATTTCCTGTTTCCTAAAAATTGTTTTGGATTGCTTATAGTCATGTACATCTCTTAAAACATAAGCGCACTTAAAAATGTTTTAATTGGTATGATGGATGAGGTTTACTGAGTTTTATCAACAGATTTCTTAGATGGCTCCTTTGATTGAGAAGATTCTGATTCTAGAAAGATAAAACTGCTTGCAGCTGTCACATCAGACTTCCAGATGTCAAATCGGGGCCTAATTTTTACTCTTTTCTTTTGGCCATTGTTCTGTGAATATGCTGTTTTGCACATTAGCTATACTACAGTCTGGCACATTGCCTCCCACATGTAGTACATTTTTACTATCAGCCCACATGATTAGATAGATTTCTCATGCCATTAATCTGAACTTAAGGAGTTACTTACATTGGTTGTTAGCAAGTCCAATTGCGCATCATGCATCCTAGAAAATAAACCATAAGCAGCAATAAACCTTATTACTTTTCAAGAAAACTTGGAAATTTATCCTCCTGAATTTTAGTAGGGAAAAATTGTTACATTAAGATGAATTTCTGATTTTTAAAAAATTACCCTTAGTATTATAGCAAAGGAAGTTAAAACTTGTCGAAATAACATAACACTCATTTTAAAGATATACTGAAAATGTTAATTTCTTGACTAATTTTTAAGAATTTTATTAATAGTTTAATCTGTTTATAATTTTGGACATGAATAGGAAAATTTAAGGTTTATTATTAAAAGTGGTTGAAATACTTTTTTGAAATTTTAAAAATATGACAATTTAGGAAAAGAATATAAAACTAGTACCTTTTTTAAAAAGATCATATCTGACATAGTACACATTGATTTAACTTTTAAAGTGTTATTCGCACCTTGAATGAATAGATCAAAGGCTTACATGAAGCTAGTAGATTCTTCTTTTTAGCAGCTATTTGTTTAATAGTTTATATTGAATTGTTATTTTAGCCTACTTGCAGGAAGCTAAACTTTCTTTTAAGAAGTTAGATAGCTTTATATAAAATACAGTAACAATACTAACTGATACCCCCTGAATCATTCTATGAGCTGGGCACTGTTTGAAGGGCATTGAGTCCTCACAATGAAGGTATGAAGTAGATATTATTATTATGCTCATTTTTACAAATAGAGAAGTTACTTTTACAAATTCACAAAGCCATTAAGGAGAATTATTGGGATTTGAACTCAAGCAGTTTGGCTCCAGGATCAGTGAGTGCTCTTATGTATGCAGAATCAGATTTTTTACCTATTTATTCATTTGGATAGACATGGTCCAGGCCAAAATAAAAATAAAATCAGACTGGCTCATAAATTAAGGGCTTAAGTTCAGTCTATTAATATAATGTTTCTTGACTTTTTTTGATTAAAGCTTTTTCCTTTCAAAAAAGGAAAATTTACCTAATATTACCTGCAAGATTCATCATCCTATTATTATAATATAATGAATTAATTTGGTAATAGATTGATTTATTTAACTTTATATAGTATTCTTCCCTTACCTTCAGGGATGCTTTCCAAGACCCCCAGTGGATGCCTGAAACCGTGGATAGTTTCGAGCTCTATATAGACTGTTTTCTCCTATATATACATGCCTACGATAAAACTTAATTTATAAATTAGGCTCAGTAAAAGATTAACAATAATAATAAAATGGATCAATTATAATGATGTACTATTAAATAATAAAAGTTATATGAATGTGGTATCTCTCCTGCTCTTTCTCACAATGTCTTTATTGTTCTGTACTCAACAATTTTCAGACTTCAGTTGACTATGGGTAACTGAGTCTGCCAGTAACTGAAATCACGAAAAGCAAAACTGCAGATAAGGGGGGGAGGTAGTATTGTAAATGTTCTTCTTAAGTCTTTGCTCTCTAGTCAGTGGACTTGATTAAAATTCTTTTGATACTTTAAAAAAACCCAACTATTTAGAATCTATAAGGAAAGATGTAGTATTTAAAATGTTTGAGCTTATCCGCAGGTGAGGGACCAATCAAATCATGTAAATAGGCCTTAAATGAGCTACAGGCTTCATATGTACAGGCATACCTCAGAGGTAGTGCAGGTTTGGTTCCAGACTACTGCAGTGAAGCAAATATCAAAATAAAGTTGAGTCACACAAAATTTTTGGTTTTCCAGTGCATATGAAAGTTATATTTACAGTATACTGTAGTCTATGAAGTGTGCAATAGCATTATGTCTAAAAAAGGTACATACCTTAATTAAAAATGCTTTATTGCTAAACATGCTAATAAAGTGAGCACATGCTATTGGAAAAATGGCACCGTAGACTTGCTGGATGCAGGGTTGCCACAAACCTTCAATTTCTAAAAAACATGGTATCTACAAAGCACATTAAAACATGGTATGTTGTGTATGGAGTGGGAGGGAGTAGCAACTGTCTCACTTTCTGTTTAGATAACTCCAGCGTTCTAGGACTTCAAGTCCTTCCCATCAACCTATTTGTGTAATTAAAGCCATCAGGCTTATGTCATTAAAACCAGCATTATCTTTCACCTCATCAAAAATGATGTATTTTTGAAGCCTGATAACTTAGTGTGTACTCTGAGAGCAGCTGTCATTTTCCCCTAGTAAACTGTAGCAACTCTATAGCATTTTTAGTGCAATTTGGATTAGAATTTCAACTATAACCAAATTGCTGCTATTTTAAATGGTTCTTTTAAAATGTATTATAATAACTTACTGTAAATATTTGCTTTCTTAAAATAGCACATGTGACATTAGAATTCATTAATGCTTTGCGATCATAATGGTTACTACCTCTATTCTTTGAGATTTTTATTAAACATTCAGTTTGACATAATTGTAGATTCATATGCAATTGTAAGAAATAAGAAATAGTAAATGGTCCCCTATACCCTTTGCCCAGTTTCCCCTAGTGATAACATCTTACAAAACTATAGCATAATATCACAACCAGAATATTAACATTGATACAATCAAGATATAGAATATTTCCATCATCGGAGATATTCTGTAGTTCTCTCTACTTGTAATATCTTTATCTAGTTTTGTTATTAGGGTAATACTGGCCTTATAGAATGAGTTAGGAGGTGTTCCCTTTGCTTTTATTTTCTGGAAGAGACTGTGAAGTGTTAGTATTCCGGGTGACTCTCAGTATCCTCAGGGGATTTGTTCCAGGACCCTCTGCAGATGTGGACACCCAAGTCCCTTACATTAAAATAAAATGGCATAGTATTTACATGTAACTTATACATAATCCTCCCATAAACTCTAAACCATCTCTAGATTACTTATATTACCTAATATAGTATAAATGCTATGTAAATAGTTTTGTTTTATTATATTTTTATTTATATTTTTTTATTGTTGTATTTTTATTGTTTTTTTCCCCCAGAAATATTTTTAATCCTCAGTTAGTTAAATTGAGGGCTGCAGAACCCACAGATATGAAGGGAAGACTATATTTCTTCCTTAAATGTTTGGTGGAATTCAGTAGTGAAACCGTTTGGGCCAGGTGCTTTCTTTTTTATTACTATTATTGATTCAGTTTTTAAATAGATATAGAAATAATCAGGTTATTTATTTCTCCTTGTGTGAGTTTTAGTACTTTATGTCTTTCAAGGAATTGGTCGATTTCATATAAGTTGTCAAATTTCTGTGTAGAGTTGTTTGTAGTTTTTTTTTTTGTTAGACGTTTGATATCTGCAGGATCTGTAGTGATATCTCCTGTTTCATTCCTGATAGTGGTAGTTTGTGCTTTCTCTTTTTCTTTGTCAATTTTATTGATCTTTTCAAATAACCAATTCTTCATTTTATTATTTATTTTATTTATATATACCTGATTTTTTTTTTTCTGTCTTCTTACAACTACGGTCAAATCATTCACCTTGTCTCTTCTTAATAGCAGTGATACATCCAAACTCTTGATTTTTAAGTATTTTAAAATATGACCCTCATATCTTATCCTTCTATCTCTCTAACTCTGTTATTCTATAAATGATTGAATTTCACTGAGACCTCCCATCAGTAGCCTCCACCATTTTTTTAATGCATTATCCCTTCATTTCTTCATCTCCTTACTGTTCAGCTTAGATTTCATTGCCCAACATTGTCTTCCCTCCCTGACAAACTCTGTTAGCCAGTGACTGCCTCTTCTGTCAGTGTACTCATTTAGCAATACTACAGTATTTATTAAACCCAACCATAATATTACAAAATATGTATTTGATCTTTGACTAGTTTCCTGGCATACAACTCCTAAAAATTTTTAGAGTGTCCAAAGTGATGTCCCTTTGTATGCTAATGAGTTAACTGGTGCCTGGCAACCCTTAGGTAGCTTCAGAATTGGGGCTGGTCACTGGATTGACCAAGGCATGATTAGCGGGTTGGGACTTCTGGGGAGGAGAGAGAGGCTGAAGATTAAGTTGAACACCAATAGCCAATAGTTTGATCGATCATGCCTATGTAACAAAGCCTCCATAAAAACCCAAAAGGACAGTTCAGAGAGCTTCTGGATAGCTGAATATATGGAGGTTTCTAGAGGGTGGTGAGCCAGGGAAGCCATGGAAGCTCCTCTGCTCCTTCCCATACCTTTCCCTATGCATCTCTTCATCTGTATCCTTTGTAATATTCTTTGTAACAAACCAGCAAATGTACTCCCCTGGATTCTGTGAGCCACTGTAGCAAATAAATTAAACCCAAGAAGGGAGTCGTGGGAATCCCGATTTATAGCTGGACTATCAGAACACAGGCAAAACCTGGGACCTGTAATTGGCATCAGAAGTAGAGGGCAGTTTTGTGGGACTGAGCCCTCAACCTGTGGCACTGACGCTGTCTCCAGGGTAGGTAGTGGCAGAATTGAATTGGAGGACACCCAACTGGTACCCACTGCAGAATTGGTTGCTGGCTTGGTGCATGAGGGAAAAAAAAAACCTGCATTTGGTCAGAAAAGTCTTCTGTGTGGATTGTGGTGGTGTCAGAACAGAGGAAAAACTTTTTATGTTTTCTGCTCTCTAACTGTTTGCCTATTTTATTGCCTTACTCAAGAAATGAATGTGGTTGGAAAAAAGAAAAAATATATATTAATATGTAGTTGTCTGATTTTACTTTCTAATCATAACCGTAAATCTCAAATGGGTTTTTATCCTTGCCTCAGCCATTTCTCTCCTCAAATCTTTAGCACCCCTCAAGTCCTTCCTCTCAGGTTATTTCTTTTTTCATATTTCATTGAAAAAGTAAATGCCATCAAACAGGAATTTACTGCTATCACCAATCCCACCAGTTTAGCTGCAGCTGTACTCATATGCTCTGCCTGCCTTCTGCTCCCGTGGAAGAGAAGCATCCTCCTTCCTTCCAAGTCCATCCCCCTTCTACTTTTGCTCTGGGTTTCATCCATACCACCTACTCAGGGATTTGTTTCCCGCGGTTATGCTCTGCTCATTGATTTATATCCATCTGCATATATGTGTATGAATTCTGGAGGCTCACTTCTTTACAAAAATAAAAATAAAAACAAATTTTATTGATCTTTATGCCACTCTTGAGTCACCCATCTTTCTGTTTCCCTTTAGAGCATAAGGAGTTGTCCAAGGTTACTGTCTACTTTCTCACTTCTCAGTCTCAACCAAATTCACCTGATCCTGTTTTGTCTCTAGCCACTGTATTGAAATATCTTGTTTTGTGTTTTCCTTCCTGAGTTTTTAACAAACTCAATCTTGGACATGCAGTGGTTACTTCCTCCCGCAGCCCTTCAACAGCATTCAAAATTTAAAAACTTTGGTTTTTTTAAAACAATCTTCTCATAGCTTCCAGAATACCATATTTTCCTGCTTTTTTGTCTCATTTCATCGATGGATTATTCTCACACTGATTCTCCTCTGCTAATCTGGTGGTTTGTTTGTTTGTTAAGTCCATGGTACTCTGTAGATCCCAGAATCTATAAGTTCCACTTTCAAGCTGCTGTTAAATAAACTAGCAAACTTACTCTTTAAAAGATTGTTTTAAAAAAACAAATCCCTGTCACATTACTAGGGAGAAAAAAACAACCTCTTGTGTATAAATCCATGCTATATAAAATCTCCCATCATACAGTAAGCGAGGTCTGACCCATCCATACTAGTACCCCAATAATAGCCTTTGTTATTGAAGAAAAATTATAAATAATCAGTTGTATGCAGACTGTATTCAGAATTGTTATCATTGGGCTTCTGTCATCAAGGCAGAATAATGCTAGGTGAATGAAATAATCTGCCAAGAAAGTGATTCTAAAACGTTTATATTCAATTGATGTTTATTGATTGCCTAATGCCCTAGATACACTCTCAGACGTTTTAAAAATGTATTTTATAATTTATCCAGAAATTCTTTACTATATCTGATGTAAAGCCTCTCTTTTACTGTGTTGTTTTTCCCCTTGATGAAGCAGTATATGCATTCTCATGAACTTTTATAGAAGACCATCATTAATTTCCTTATTTTTGAACAAAACAAGTTTTAATTTTGTTGGTTCTCATGAGGCTGTTATTTTAAACTAGATGTTCTTAGGTAAGATTGAAAGCCTCATATCTGTAAATGTGTTGATTTCAAATATTTCATTAAACAGTTAACTGTTCATAAAGCAGTTTTTATAACACTGTTAACATCCCAAATTTTTACATAGCAAGCATCCTCTTGTGCTTCTTAAGGGTGTCAAAGGGGTTTCATGAAAGACCTTCTCCCACCCCTGTCCATGACATTGTCTCAGTAGTGAGCCATTTTAGGGTGTTTTAGGCAAGACAAAAGATTGAAAACCATCCAAGCGTGAGAACAACCCTGCTCCACTGAGATAGGATTTTTGTGGGTATGCTTTCACTTACTTGCTTAAGGTCATAAAGTGTACTGATGAAGAAGAAGCCATTGCCAATTCATTTATAAAATAAGTTGTTATCTAATGTGGGAAAAAAAATCACTAAAAACTAGACTAATTTGGGGTTCTATCATTTAGATAAACAACCTTGTCTCTTTTTCTCTCTTTTTGTGGTAGACTTAATTAGGTATCACAGTCAAAAGATAAATCTTCTACTTTAAAATATAAGGGGGTCATCTCTCATTCATTCTAGTCTATGGAATTTTAAGTTTTATATATGTGAGCCTATTCTTATTTAATTTTTCTGTTTATTAAAATTTGATTTTTCATCTTATTCAGTCACAAAAGACTCCCAAAATCGTGGTAAAACAAAATCTGACATGGTTGGTTGATTTTTTTTTTTTCAAGAAAAAGTGACAAGCTTTTTAAGGATTTTCAACATGGATCCAGCTATCAAATGCAGATATAGTTATGAAATGGCAATGACGTGTGCTTAAATGGTTTCCTCATTTACAAACCTTATAAAGAAAGAGAATATCAACATTAGCTTGTCTCTTCAAAAGTAATGAAATTCTTCATTAATATCTTTGACAAAGCTTTGGGCACATTGTTAGTGGCAGCTTTATTTATTATTATTTATTGTTTGTTTATCCCTAAAACTTAATGCTATTAAAAGCTCAAATTTCTAATTAGACCTTTGATAAGTAGAAAGATGCCAGACTTCATGTATTAAAATACAATGAAATTTTTATAGGTTATACTGTTTAATTCAAATTCAGCTGTTCTTTTTGCCTCAAAGTTGCATTTTAAACCACTGGGTAATGCAGTTGAGCTATTTAAATTGTATGAGTCATATGTCATTGCTAATGTCAAGCATCTCTACTGCTCTTTCTCCCAATTTTTATTATTTTTATTTTGAAAATTCTCCAACTTACAGAAAAGTTTTAAAAAATAGTAAAATGAATACTTACACACTCTTCATGTAGATTCACCAATTGTTAACATAGTTCAGGTTTGTTTTATATCTTTTCTCTCCATATATATATTTTTTCTTTTTATTCTCTGAACCATTTGAGAGTTACTTGCAGACGTTGTGGTGCTTCATACTCAAATACTTTAGCATGTACCTTCTAAGAACAAGGAAATTCACTTATATAACTAGAACATAATTTATCACACTTAAGAAGTTGAGTATTAATACAACATTACTATCTAATGCAAAACTCATCTTTCTACTGTTTTGTAAAAATATTTCTTAGCATATGACCTTTCCTATCAATACCAGGTAATTCCATTTCTCGATAGCTTTGAGCCCCTTGAATCCTTCCATGGACACTTAGAAATTGTTCTGTCATTTCACCTCTACTTAATTGTCACCTCTTTCCTGTAGATGTTCCTCGTACCTACTGAAACATTCGCGTGTTTTCTTTTTCTTCTTTTACTTTTGGTTCAGTGATATTACTACTATCTCTGTCTGTGTTATTCGTTACAGAGATAGTTGGATGTAGGTAGTAATTATGGAAAATGATGCACTACCACTTATATTAGTTGCTTAAGAAATTCATGATGAAACTGTTTTAAAAGTCAAATTAAGACTTTTTAATCTCCCTTCCAAAAATTGTACTATTGATCTTAAAGGAGTTGAATGCATTGGTGACCCAGACTGGATTTTCTAACAGTTTATGATTTTCAACAATAAAAACACATAAGCAATAGGTTATCCATTATTTATAATTGCAAAATATTGGAACCTACTTAAATGCCCAAATATAGGGGATTGGTTGAATACTCTGTGGTACATACACACAGTAGAGTATTTTACATCTGTAAAAAAAATGAGATTCTGTATGAACTACTGATGGATTGTTTCCTAAGACATATTGTTTAGTGAAACAAAGTACCAAAGAGTGTTTGTACTATGTCATCCATTTTGCATGAAACAATATGTGTGTGATAACTAGCCTCCAAAAAAGTTCCCAATCACCCTGCCTCCTAGTATTCATACCTTTGTGTAGTCCTCTTCCACATCGTGCCAAGGTTATTCTGTGTGACCAACAGCATTCAGCAGAGCTGATGGTATGTCACTTCCAGATGGTCATAAAAGACTATGGCTCTCGTCTTGGGCTCTGTCTTTCTCATTCTCTTGGATCACTCGCTCTAGAGGAAGCAAACTGCCTGCAGAGAAGCCCATGTAGGGCGGTACTAAAATCTCTGGCCAACAGCCAGTGAGAAGCTGAGGCCTGCCAACAACCACATCAGAATGCTTGGAAGCAGATTTTCCAAGTTAAGCCTTGAGATACGGTGTCCCCAGCCCACAGCTTGACTGCAGCCTTGTGAGAAATACTGAGTCAGAATCATCCACATAACCACTCCCAGACTCCTGACTCTCAGAAACTATATGAGATAAAATTTATTCTTTTAAGCTGCCAAGTCTTTAGGTAACTTGTTAGGCAGGAATAGATTTCTTTTCTTTTTTTTTTTTTTTTCCAAAATGAAACACAGGAGAGATAAGCCAGAAAACATTGAAGTTGATAGTTGGTTACCTGTAAGGACGTGGGGACTCTGGAAAGGAAAGTGGGAGTTGGGGAAGATGTTAACTAGAATATGCCATTTGGGTATAATTGTAATTTTTGGAAGCATGTTAATGTTCTGCATATTAAAAAATTAAAACAAGGATGGGAAAGAAACCTAAAATTTGAATGCAGACAGAAACAAATGGGCCATCTGTATTTCAAATAAATAACTACACTGAAGGAAATAAAGAACTAATCTAATTAACTTCTAAACATGGTTCTTTGATTTTTGTGCCCTCAGTGAAGGTAGGAAGGAAGAAGAAAAGGGAAATTCAAACAGTCCTTAAATTCTTTTTATTAAGTTTTTTTTTTTTCGTTTATTTTGGCAGTGTGGGCTGTAGTAATTCTGAAACTTTTTTACATATATTGTAGAACTGAGCAAATGAGAAAATGTGTTGGAAGCCAGGATCTTACTATGGAAGAAATAGGGAAAGACAAAGGAGAAGCTTGTGGAATTGGATTGAAGTAGTAGGTATCAGAATCATTGTGGGGGGAAAAATCTAGTTCTGCTGTAGAAAAGACTTAAAAGCAGTGAGACCCAGCCAGGCACGGTGGCTCATTGCCTGTAATCCTAGCACTCTGGGAGGCCGAGGCAGGAGAATCACTTGAGATCCAGGAGTTCGAGACCAGCCTGAGCAAGAAGGAGACCCTGTCTCTACCAAAAAAGAAAAAAATCAGCCGGGCCTGTAGTCTCAGCGACTTGAGAGGCCGAGGCAGAAGGATCTCTTGAGCCCAGGAGTTGGAGGTTGCAGTGAGCAACAGTGATGCTACTGCACTGTACTCAGGGCAACAGAGTACTGTTTCAAAAAAAAAAAAAAAAAAAGGTAGTGAGACCCCAATAGCAATGGAGCACACCTACTTCCCAGATCTTTGCTTCTACGTGCTATTTCCCTACATGCTATTTATTAAAAGGCACCAGAACTCTTTGAAAAAAAAAAATGACTGATTTCAAAGCGAGGACAGGGATAGTATAAAATAAGCCTGAAACATCTTGTTATGCTAGAAAGTAAGGAAGTGCTCAAAAAATAATGGAGACATGTCAGAAGAACAGAGGAGCCATTTTGAAGGACTCCCACTGACAAATCTCTGATGATTTGACCATCAAAATAAATTATGATAGTAATGGATTATATAGCCCATTGTATAAAGGGAGTAGATGTATTCATACAGTGATAAATGAATGGATGCGAAAGGGCTCTTTCGTACTGTAGAATGCCTATTAATTAATGTAGAAGGATGGTTGCAGTTGGAAAATCACCATTTGCAACCATCATAGTAAAGACTGGTTAGGACAAGAATCACTGGTAAATGCTAAATCTCAGAGCTAAGTTTGATGAGCAGCAGTGTATTTGCATGGTTCTCAGCGTGTCTGTTCAAAGATTAATTATTACTTGGGAAAAACAATAACTATACAGTGGAGAAACCTGATAATACCTTTATTGGGTATCAAAATTAATGTCACTGAGACACATAAACCTTGTGTGTTGGCAAATGTAATACCTGAGAAGGACACACCATCTCCTATGTTGTATTCTAGCCAGTGATGCATAGCTAAATCTCCTGAGAAAACATTAGACAAATCCTAATTTAGGCACATTGTACAAAATAATTAGCCTGTATTTCTCAAAAGTGTTCATGTCTTGAAAGACAAAGACTGAGAAATTATTCCAAATTAAGGGAGACTAAAGAGACATGACAACTAAATGCAAAAAGTATGATCCTGGGCTGGAGGAAAAATATGCTATAAAGGATATAATTGCAACAATTGACAAAATTAGAATATGTACTCTATATTAGATAAGAAATATTGTACCAGTGTTACCTGAATTTAATTACTGTACTGTAGTTACATAAGAGAAATCCCAGGTTTTAGAAAATAAGCACTGAAGTATTAAAGGCAAAGAGAAACGATGTTTTGCAGCCTTCTCAAATGGTTCAGAAAAATTGATTGTTACATACACATATGCATGGACAGGGATAGATAGAAGAGAGATGATACAAAGTGCATAGCAAAATATTAAAAATTGGTGAATCTGGACAAAGGTTATACAGGAGGCTTCTATACTAATTTTGCAGATTTTCTCTGAAGTTTTTCTCTGTGTTTTTACTTAATTTCAAATAAAAAGTTTAAACAAGTTATCACTCTGGCCCCCACCCTCCCAAAAAAAGAACACAGTTTGGTCGATAAATTATATGGTCACTCTATCTATACTACTTTTCTGCTTTTTGACCTCAGATGGCCTCCTTTTTTTTTAAAATTACTAGTGCTTATGAACAGCTCGACCTTTTTTTCTTTTTCTTTATATTTTATTCTAACTGCGTTGATGGTCTTTTACATTTATTATTGTCTCAAAATTAAGTGATTGTTTCTTTTCTATAAATAAAGATAGCAGTTCCTGGACCTCATTTTAGATCAGAACATTTTATGGGAAGGCTGGGCACGGTGGCTCACACAGGCAGGAGGATCGCTTGAGCTCAGGAGTTTGAGACCAGCCTGAGCAAGAGCGAGACCCCATCTCGACTAAAAATAAAAAAAAATTAGCTGGGCATGGTGACGCATGCCTGTAGTCCCAGCTACTCGGGAGGCTGAGACAGGAGGAGGAAGATCACTTGAGCCCAGGAGTTTGAAGTTGCCGTGAGCTAGGCTGATTCTGTGACACCCTAGCCAGGGCAACAGAGCGAGACTCTGTCTCAAAAAAAAAAAAGAAAAGAAAAAAAAAAAAACCATTTTATGTCATTATTATAATTGTTAACTTTCTTTGTTTTATATCCTGTTCTGAAAAAAACTCTTGGGCATTAAATTTATTGAGGCTGTTTTGAAGCAGATGATATCTGTACCTTTTTGTTTTATCTTTTCCACAAAACCACATAACAGATTCAATGTTCCTAATTGGGTAAGAATATGTTCACTTCATTCTTTGAGGGTACATTCCTTTAGTTGGACACTAGATGGGTACTAACTAGTTGCCTGGAAGCTTTCTAACCAAATTAGCCTCCTTAGCTTTGCGCATATGACTGTGATACGTGGGTGAACAGTACTTCATATTCTCAGGAAAAAGAAGGATTGAGCCTACTTCGAATGTCAGTGATTTAGAGTATCTTAATATCATATGTTTGATCATCAACCTCTGACAGCTTTAGAATTGCTAGACTTTTTTTGATGTGGACTTTGAAAGTCATCTGAATTGATAGTCTGATTTGGGCATGGAGAAAAATACAGTGAAGAATATGCACAAGTCTTTGAAAGTGGAAAATGTATAATTATCTCAAATGACCATGACTATTATTTTATATATGGAAATTTCTTTTAAAAGAAGTAATATCCAGGAGATTAATTAGACAGGAAATCAATTCTACATAAGGAATGCTTTACAAATATAGACTGTCCATTGATTTGTGGATTATCAGAACTTGGTCATCTCCTGTTTATATCATACTGCTTTTCTTTCTAAAGACAAATAACATTCTGTGTACCAGTTTTTGTTTATGTTTCTTCCCTCAGGTTTTTTCTTTGTGGGGAAAAGTGTATTGTTCTTTATAATTTTAGTTATATGTGTTTGAAAATGGGCCCCAGGTGAGTGAAAAAGAATCTTTTTTCTCTATTGATGTTCTAATCTTTCCATATGTTGTTTTTCTATTATTCTATTATCCTCCAATGCACTGAGAGTGAATGATATATTGCTTATGACAGGACATAAAAATGACTCTTGTTTTTAAGAAGTTATTAGAATGCCAGTGGCAATAACAGACAGACATGTGAGAGTATCCTTGTTTCCAGAAGAGCAACAAATTTTCTGAACTTGTTTGTGAAATAAGTTTTCTTTTCATTTTAAAAATCTAATAAGGAAAAATAAAATAACCACTTGCCCATACTCTCAAAGACATACCAAGTAGAAATATTAATGATGATTTATAGAAGAGAAATCTAGTCAGGAATAGAGAAGGGAAAGAAAATTTAAAATATTTAAATCACTTTATGCTTAGTACCTTCATACTGAAAGTTTGTAATTTGATTTGTTCCTTTCTCTTAAGGTTATATTTTTATACACATCCTTTTAATATTTGAATTTTTAATTAGGCAATGTTTGACAGCTTAAAAGACTAGGGTTTCATAGATGGTTCTTGGATCCTTGTATATTTCCCTATGTTTTCCTTAATTATGGCTCCCATGTCAATGTTACTTACTCTCAGTTATTTAAAGTACACCTTGGGCCAAATGCAATGGTGAAATGTGTGAACGATACTTTGAATTGTAGCAAGTTTTGGGTCTAAAGATCTTCTAATCTCCTGGAGAAGAAAACAGCCATGATCAGGCAGCCACATGCACATGTATTTTATGTATTTTTTTTTTCCTGAACAAAGGAGATACTGTTACTGAGTAAGTTTATATATTTTGTTTGTGAAAGAAAAAAGAATTGAAAAGATTATTCTAAATATTTTTTGCTTTAGATCTTTATGTGATACTTTCCAGAGAAAAATGGTGAGGAATAAGTTGAGATGATGATTTAACCAAAGAATGAAAATAAATATACTTTTGCCGGGCGCGGTGGCTCACGCCTGTAATCCTAGCACTCTGGGAGGCCGAGGCGGGAGGATCCCTCGAGGTCAGGAGTTTGAGAACAGCCTGACCAAGAGCGAGATCCCCGTCTCTACTAAAAATAGAAAGAAATTATATGGACAGCTAAAAATATATATATAGAAAAAATTAGCCGGGCATGGTGGCACATGCCTGTGGTCCCAGCTACTCGGGAGGCTGAGGCAGGAGGATTGCTTAAGCCCAGGAGTTTGAGGTTGCTGTGAGCTAGGCTGATGCCATGGCACTCACTCTAGCCCTGGCAACAGAGCGAGACTCTGTCTCAAAAAAAAAAAAAAAAAAAAATATATATATATATATATATATATATATATATATACATATACTTTTCCATAAGAAATATTGAACATAGGAGGTAGAAGATTCTTTTAATGTATGAAAAGTCATAAGATTGGAAAGGAGATTGGCATATTATTTATGATGAAAAAAATAAGATGAGGATGTACACAAAGCCCTACAAGAGAAATGAATGTATATACATTGTAAACATTGGTGCCCAGAGCACAGGGTGAGAGAACACTTAAAAGAATGAATGATTGCAGGAACTTTCTATAAACTTAACTAAAAAGAGATGGAAGTGAGGATGATATGTCCTGAAAATTTTGTCAACAGAAAAAATCCCTTATAAAAAATTGTTATCTAACCCACTTCTATTATTAAATTAATTTTCTTCTTATGAACCTGATTTGAAAAGTATTGCCAGACGTTTATCATCACACTTTGCCAGTAGGTTTGCTATTGTGCAATAGTGTGATATAATTAAATCTGAATATTCTGTATGTTTTTTAGAGCAAATTGGGATACTACCTTATAAATTCTTTAAGATTAAAAATTTAAGAAAGTGGCCAGGAGCAGTGGCTAACGCCTGTAATCCTGGCACTTTGGGAGGCCAAGGTGGGAGGATCACTTGAGGCCAGGATTTCAAGACCAGCCTGAGCACAAGTGAGACCCCAGCTTTACTGAAAAAACAAATAGAAAAATTAGCTGGGCATGGTGGTGTATACCTGTAGTCTCAGCTACTCAGGAGGCTGAGACAAGAAGGATCCCTTGAGCCCAGGAGTTTTGAGGTTGCAGTGAGCTATGATGATGCCACTGCACTCTAGCCCAGGTGACAGAGCAAGACTCTGTCTCAAAAGAAAAAAAAAATCAGGAAAACTAGTTTACTTTTAAATCGATATCCATTCCAGGCCTGTCTTTAATTGATATAAAAACCAATTAAGCTTTCAAGGAACCCACATTTACAAAATGTCAGTTGTTTAAGCATAAGAATAGCTTATGAGCAGTTTTTATTACTGGGATATGAGAGCAGCTTTTTTTTTTTTTTTAATTGTGACCACTCATTTCTCTGTAGGCTAAGAAATTAAACTTATTTTTGATTGAAATGATGAAGTATATATAGTTACTTTAAAATATATTACATAGTTGTCTTTTTTTTTCTTTCACTGTTTACTCTTGTTTATCTAAGCCCCTATTTGTTTGGCTTTTTGGTTTTTCTGAGTATTTTTCAACCTTGTGTCTTTTCATCATGTAGGAGACAGTAACATATATTTACTATGTTTTATGTATTTATTGCAGTTCAATAACTTTTAGATTTATTTCTGATTTAATTAAATAAGCTTAATTAACTGCTAAGCCTATTCCTCGGAAACTGCAGTGAGTTCTTAGTATCTTAGGGGATTTTGGTTTGTGCTATGAGTATAGTGGGGTGAGGAGGTGAGTTGAAGAATGTGGGGAAGCAAAGGGCTTCTTAGAGTACTTGCAGTTCCTGTACTTAGAATCTTTCATTCATTTTCCTTTAAGACACCTATTTATACCTACATCTTCCAGTAAATTGTGTAAAGCCTAATGTTCCAAAAGACCAGTCAGGAAAGTTCAAGAGCAATGGGAGATGTGCTTTTACTTTCTGAACAAATGATAATTGTAGGAAAGCATCGTCGGCTGCTGTAAATCTTTTCTACTATATGTGAACTCTTTAGCTGAAAAGTACCTGTGCGTGGAATATATCCAGAGGGCTCTCTGGTAATTGAATATTCTTATATCTTGATTATACCAATGTTAAGTTTATCCTTAAATAAGGTATCTTAGTTCAATGTAGTTGGATTCTTTGTTAATTTGTTGTGTATATATATTTTCAACTTGGCATGTTTGTTACCTCTTGAATGTCAGGCATTTTGGTAGTTAATAGGTATCTAAGGATAAGAAGGGTACTGTCCCTGCCCTCTAGGAAATTTCAAACTGAGCAACTGATATATTCTCTTGTAATAATAAAAATGAGTCTGATTTATTTATGAATCTCTCTCCTTTACACACCATACTTTTTTTTTTTTACCATATTTTAATAAAAGGCATAAAAATGCTTGAAAATGCATTAATTTTCTATAGGGTATTAGATTCTAGTTACCTTTGCCTAATACCTTGACAGGACCTAAGTTTTTGGAATTTATTTACAAAAACTCTAGTGCACACAGTATTCCTAACATTATTTCTTTTTCTTTTTTTTTTAAAAAAACACCTTTTTCTGAGCGTATTTTTTTTATGTGTGTGACAGAGAGAGACACACAGAGGGAGACATTTACTTTGCAAGTCAGTCATAATGATTTACATAGAACCACCTGATGGCCAGTTATGATAATATATTATCTGTCTTTCCTAAAAGAACTTCTGGAATTACTGTCAGTTCCATCATCTGCCCTAGGATATATCTATCTCCACAAGTCGTTTTCTTTAAGATGTGAAAATTTCTCATTGCAGTCTGTGTCATAAAAACTATAAATCTTACACAAAGCAGAGAATTAATCTTAAGTGTTTCTTAGTTTTGCTTTTCAGCAAGTAGCCTCCCCGAGTGTTCTTATTCCGTGGCAAATCATTGGACTCCTGGGATTTAAAATTTTTACACTTCCACACCCCTGCAGATAATTCTTTAAAAGCTTAATGTAGAAATATTTGACTTAAATCTTTTTAGGGTTATCAGCATGAGAAAACATTAGCCTGTCAAGAATTTGAAAATAGTCTAGTGAGATTTTGTACCAACTACAAACCTCTTAGGTAGTCTTTGTCACCATTCCTAAGTAATTATGTGCAAATGACATTATACAAATGGCCGATTCTATCAGTTAAGCCACATTTACTCAAAATGAATGTGTAGTACCTTTTGTTAGCACAGAGTAGAGATTATGTAGAGAGAATAGTTTTTATTATTTGAACAATACTAGTTCCCCTTAATTATGGCATTCATTCAAATGTATGACTTTATTACATAATCATAAATTAGAAATGTGAATTTATTTGAAGCAATTTTCTACATTTGTCACATTAGGATTTTCACAAACATAATTTAAATTTTATTTCTGTCCAAATGCTATTTGGACTGAGGACAAATAATTTGAAACGGTATAAGATGAACCAGAATGATGTCATCCTTCATAAACATGACCAGCCATGAATTATCTAGTTATATAATTTGTCAGAGGGTTTTTTTAACATATAAAATAAATCTTTTAATATTCTTGAAGTGAGATTTTAGTTTAATATACTGCAATTTAGAATATTGAACACTGTTTTTTCTTTCATTTTTTTAGCTCTAATTTCTCATCAAGTTTTTTCGGTAGATATTTTAATTCTCTATTTAAAATGAATAATAATTTTTTTCATCCCTCTCATTAAATGTGTTTATTCTGTTGGATAAAGTAGTAATAGATTCTCTTTTCAAGATAGCATTTGAAAAGACTATTATCAATACAGTTGAGTTATATTCAGTTGATATTTGCATGTTGCTACTTGCTTGAACCCACAGTTTCATTACTTGTTTGGTCAAATATCTGAAAGAGAAATTTTAGAGTTTATCACTTTAACTCTTTCTTATGAAGTTCTCATATTTCTTGGAGTTTTTACTAAATGTACCTGGCTCCTATGTTGTTTGGGATCTGTATTAGTTTCCAGTGACTGACATAAATTTCAGCAAACTCAGAGAAATGTCTTTTAGGGGACCAACATTCAACCCACAACAATACCTAAAGGAGCTAATTTTCTTTGCGCATTTTTTTAACAATTAAATATGAAATTATATACATTACAGTCCTCAACTTACAATAGTTCGACTTAGGATTTTTTGACTTTATGATGGTGAAAAAGTGTTTCGCATTCAGTAGAAACTGTTCTTTGGGTACCCATACAACCATTCTATTTTTAATTTTCAGTATAGTACTCAGTAAGTTACACAAGATATTCAACCACTTTGTTATAACACAAGCTTTGTGTTAGATGATTTTGCCCAACTGAAGGCCAATATAAGTCTTCATTTGAAGTAAAGTAGGCTAAGCTATGATGTTTGGTAGGTTAGGTGTATTAAATGTGTTTTTGAGTTACAATGGGGTTATTGGGACATAACCCCACTGTAAATCGAGGAGCATCTGTGTTTCATCTTACTCCTGTCATTTTATGTTAACATTATTCTTTACTATTCTTTGTAGTATTTTTTTAAACTTAAAAAATACTGGTTTAAACAAGTTTCTTTCTAGTTTTTCCCCTTCCTGAAAGTTCTATTTTTGAAAATTCAACTTTATTTGACTCATAGTTATACAGCCATCTATAAATTCACATTTTTACATTGATTTAACAAAATGAAATAACTGTGTTCCCAAGACATTTACTTGCTATTCCTCCCATACCTTTACCCTCAATCCCACCCTCAAGGTCTGCAATTTCCTTATAGTTTAGGATTTTAGTTCTAGACTAGTAATATGTTATGTCTCTTTGTTTTAGAAATTCCTACTTAACACATAATTTCCTGCTGCATTATCATTACCATTTAGGCTTATTTACATATTTCAAAATTCATTGCTCATTTACTTTTCTTGTGTTCTTGGTCTTCTCTTGCCTTGAGACCATTAATTAATTAATTTATTTATTTATTTATTCGTGCCTATATATGAGTGACGTCTTAACTGCAATATAAAATTTTGTAATTGAAGTCTTTTTCTTTTTTTTTCTTTCATCAGACTCAATAGTCTATAGATATTACTCTTTGTTTTCTAGTTTCTATTGCAGAATCTGTTTTTAGTCTGATTCATTCTCTTTTATAGTTTTTTGTTTCTAAATTTTTGAGATCTCATTCTCATACAAAAGTTTCTAATTTTTATGAGGTCACATTATGTGATTGGTAACTTCTCTAACTTTATAAAATGTTCCCTGTTAAATGGCATCAATATTAAATGACATGTATCAAGGTTTATTATCACAAAGTCATGGAATCTTACGGGTTAAATGGGAACTTAAAAGTCATTTAGTTCAATCAATCACCCAGTGCTTGGACATTTCAATATCATTATCAAATAGTTCTCTAGCTCATACTTAAGTAAGTTTCTGACTTTCTGACTCAATTTAGTCCATCATTCCAAGTTTTACTACTCTGTTAGGTCGTCTTTTACTTTGAACTGAAATCTAGCATCTTGTAACTTTCTGCATTAGTACTAATTTTTTCCTTTGGGGTCCTAGGAGTAAACCTAATCCTTTTGTACTCTGGCAGCTAGCTGTTCAAGTATTTGAAGAGCGCTATCATGAATTTTAAAACCCTTTTCTAACTCTCACCATAAAAGAGTAAAATATGTTTGTTTTTAGTATTTATACTATACAGCACAAAATCTTGAGATTTTGGTTTTGTTTTTTTTTTTTAATTATAGGTACTACACATGTCCTGGTTGCATAGGCTATTTTCTGGTTCATTATTACACATAAACTGTGTTTTTACCTTAATAAAGGTAACAGATTTGGGGTTTTACAGAGAGACTTCTTCTACCTCCCAGGTTTTTACTTTGGAGTAGGAAAATGAAAGTGTTTTTAACTTAGGAAAGAAGGATTGGTGATGTATGAAATTTTTTGTCCTTTAATTGGTGATGGCAGAGAACTAGCAAGGCACAGATAGCTAAACTAAAGCATGAATCACATTTGCAAAACTCCATTTTCTAAACTACCAAGTGGCAAGGTATTGATTAATATCTTAGGAAAATTAAAGAAGGGGACAATTTTGGAGCTCAAATTAAAGAAGTTACCTACTACCTGGTACTGGAAAAGAGTGCTGTCTATTCGTAGAATAATACTCTTGTTGCTGGGAAAAGGCTAGAGAAGAGTTGTGTAATTTTTTTCCTCTTTCACTTAGTTTGTTTATTGCATTTATTTTGCACCAAGCTCTAAGATGACCCAGAAGTAAGTGGAGAGTGAAATTATGCAAGATCACTTGGTTTTAGTCTAGCCTGTATACTTTTGACACTGTTGAGCAAAAGTATGGAAAAATAAAATATTCTAAATGGAAAAATATGTAATATGTTACAAAATACTAAGCCATGTGAGAGGATAAAGAACAACACAGGTGTAATAACTGCTGAGTTCTCAGCTGCTTTCTGCAGAGAAACAATTACTCCTTCCATTGTGTTCCATAACATTTGAGACATTGTATAAAAAATTATTTGTGGGTCTACTGCACACCTAGGCTATATGGTATAGCCTGTTGCTCCTGGGCTATAAACCTGTACAGCATACTACTGTACTGGATATGGTAGGCAATTGTAACACAGTGTAAGTATTTGTGTATCTTAATATATGTAAAAATAGAAAAGGTATGCTAAAATACAGCATAAAAGAGAAAAATGTGGTACACTTCTATAGGGCACTTATGTTAATGGAGTTTACAGGATTGGAAGTTGTGCTGGGTGACTCAGTGAGTGAGGGGTGAGTAAATTTGAAGGCCAAGGACATTACTGTACACTACTGTAGGTATTAACACTGCACGCTTAGATTACACTAAATTTATAAAAATATTTTTTTCTTTCTTCAATAATGAATTAGCTTACTATAACTTTTTTACTTTTTAAACTTTTTAATTTTTTAACTTTTTGACTCCTGTGTTAACACTTATCTTAAAACACAAACACATTGTACAGCTTTACAAAAATATTTTCTTTCTTTATAACCTTATTCAATAAGCTCTTTTCTACTTTTAAGATTTTTTAATCTTTTTTACTTTTTAAATTTTTTTGTTAAAAACCAACTCTTTTTCTCTTCCTTCTGTCTCTCTCTCCCCCTCTTTCTCTCTTCCTTTCTTTCATTTTTTGAGACAGAGTCTCACTCAGCCTCCTAGCAGCTGGGACTACAACCCCACAAACACACGCCACCACAGTAGCTAATTTTTCTATTTTTGTGCAGACAGGGCCTTACTTTGTTGCTGAGGCTGATCTCAAACTCCTGACCTCAAGGGATCCTCCCACCTCACCCTCCCAGAGTGCTAGGATTACAGGTGTGAGCCACTGTGTCTGGCCTTCATCTTCTGTTTCTCTGGAGAATACTGGACAAATTATATGTGAGGAATAAGATAAGGTGGGGATTTTTCATGTTTTTCGAGGTCATGTAGAGATTCTTTTATACAAAGTCAGGCAGGGATCCTGCCCGTTGTTTGTTTGTTTTTTTTAAATTGAGTAATACAGAAATAGCAGGCAAAGTTTAATGTTCATGTATTCAACTGGCATAACTACTTTAATGTAAGGATAGAAAAATATTATAGCAAAGTGATTGTCATATGCATGTGCATATCTTTTGTTAAATGCTATCAAAGACCACCAAGAGCACCCTTGTAACAAACTTAAATTTATTTTGCTTGTTGCCTTAAGAGAGGACACATCCCAGAACAGCTTTGAGAGAATTTAGAGGAGTTATAGGAGGGGCTTCTTATAAGGTCTTGTACTGGATGTTCCTAAAGAGGGATTATGGAAGCTGACATCAGCTCTGGATTGGATATTGTCAGGAAATGGGGTGATTCAGTAGTTCAGGAGGCAGGAGGAATGAGGCCAGACTGGTAATGTCATTATTCAGAAAGCAAGTCACTCAGAAGGAAGGATTGTTGGTCACTTATACAGCTGTAGTATAGCCTTGCATAGAAACATTGTTTTATGTGGCTTTGTCCATGTCCTGTTGAAAACAGTCATTACCAGTGGGGCAGATTTGCACTTCCTCAATATTCAATATAGTGCTAATCCTAGATTAATCTTTTTTAATTTTTAATCTGTCCTAGTGTCATGCTTTAAAATATTGACTAATATACATATTAACCTTCAGTCAAGTTTCATAATGATTGTTACACTTCAGGGTTGGTACATTTCTGTGATAGATTAAAACATACCAGACATCATATACATTTCATGAAATCACTATATGCATAATTTAAAGTGAATATAAAGTTTAAAATTAACAAAAAAATTAAATATTTATGAAATATGGAAATAAATCTATATTTTCATTCTAGCTTATAATTACTAACACGTGGATATACTTACAGCTGTTAGAAGTCAATATATCACCAGCAAGAATAGAATATTAAGAACTATCAAATTGTATGACAGGAACTTATTACCAATACAGACTTCTTTCTTTTTGAGTGAGGTTCTCTCTCTAATAAGGAAATAGATATTACTCCTGGTAAGTGTCTATCAATCTCAGTAAGCTTCTATCATTTTTGGTATTGAGGAGAAAGGAAAATTGATCTGCATGGTTTTTCTAGTTTTCTAATTATTTTCCTCTGGATGGCTTTCATCTTTTCTTGGAAATTGCTTAAAACTTTCTATTTTTTCCACTATTTTATTAATGTGATATATCAGTTTCTGTAGCTTTCTTCTATTGTGATTACAACTTTTTAGGGACCCAGCAAAAATTTGGGGACTGAAAAATAAAATGCTTCTCTTCCTTTTTAGTTTAATAAAAGTCATTTGATTATAGAGAAAGTCAGTGGGGTATGGAGAAATCTATTTTCTCAGATTCTTTAAATATTAGTTCTTTTAATCAAAATTCTTTCACTGGCATTAATGAAAAGGAGATCCTATCTTTCTGGTGATTCACAGGGAGAAATAAGAAACAATTGTTAGTAAATCAAATGCTCTAAAATTTGAATCACATTATCATCATCATCATTATCTTGTGTTGGGGGTTTTCTGTGTCAAGCACTTTTGAGTGTTTGATTTTTATTATCCCTGACCCTGAGAATAACCCCATAAGATAAATATTGTCTTTCTCTTTTTAAAAATGAGAAACATGAAGCTCAGAGGAAGGTTAAATGATTTGGTCAAGTTCACATAGACACATAATAGCAGAGCCAGGATTCATTCAAAGTGTCTTGCCCTAGAGGCGATGCTCTTTGTTAGAACTCACTGGTGTTTCCCAGGCCATGCCCTCTGGTGGACATGGGGTAGAGGGTTTCATGCAATTTCCATGGACATGTGCACCTACCACCCTCATCTTTGTGATGAAAGTCATAAAGTTAGGGGGAGAAAAAAAGACTAAAGACTGCTGTAATGAGCAGTGAAGTGGAAAAAAGTTAAAAAGAAAGGAAGAAAGGACATCTTAAACACTAATGAATCAAATTGCTATTACTTACACCGACAGTGTTTGTTAGCCAAGGGAACTAACCACATAAAGGCAAAGACAGGTTTGACGTCAGGGTATCCTGGATACCCTGTGTTCCATAATTCAGTTCAATTCTGTCTACCTAGAATTAGAGTCAGACCCCACAGGTTAAGGGCCCAGTCCCAGAAATCTCCCCTACTGCCCTCACCCCCGCCACTATACTATGAAACACTGCCCCTACATTACGGAATATAGTGTAGGATTCCATACTATTAATATATTCCTACATGACATTTCCATACTCTATCCATTTCTATACTTTGCCATAATGAGTCCATTGTTGGATAACTTAAATGGTCAGAAATATTTCTCCTACGTATTAAGCCAAATACAGTAACTTCTTTTTGGAACTACATTATGTAAGGCTAAATATTTTTCTTTTTGAGAACCTCCTCTGAAATACTGACAATAGTAGTCCAGACCCTTCCTGTAACCACCACGTGTATTACCTCAGTCTTTTGTACTCGATAAATATCCCTCTTCCCTTTTTTAAAATTCTGCTCATACAGCCTAAGTTTCCGTTTGCTTTATGAAATTTTCCTTGAGCTTCCTGTCAAACTAGCTTCAAAGTAGTTTTATCAGGGCTAGTGTTAAGTCAGTTTTTAGTCTCTCTTCACTTATGTATTTGAACAGTTGACTTTTTTGAGGGAAGGAGGACTGTAATAGCGCAGGACATTGCTTTTATCTTCATTAAATATTCTTTACATTGATCATGTAATGCTCTCCATCAGTTGCCAAAGGTTCATTGTTCTGTACCCTAAACTTAGGTTCCTCAAGACCAGATTGTTTCTGTTTATCTAGCTGGTTGTTTCTTTTTTTCCATATTTCCATTTCTTTGAAGTTAGCAGGAAGAAATGCTGAATTTACCAATTCCTTTGGTCCCTTGCCCAGGACTTCAGAGTCACTAGAAGTGATCTATATTTCTTTTTGTAAAGTTTTCATCCCTACAAGATTCTGTAAAAGTGATTACTAGTGTGTTTGACACACTGTCTAAGCGTACTCTTGGTCATTTCTTGGCATATGTGTTTGAGTGAGGTAGCTTTATAAAAATGCGTGCTGCCTCTTCAAGAGTCATCATTAACCACCACTGGTCTCTTTCTCTGGATACTGTAGCATGTTGCAAGGATTCTTCAGTTCTTAATACCTGTGAATTTTCATCATTATTGCAAATGTCTTTAAAAGCCCTAGATTAACTACTAAGAAAAGCCTCATTTTTGCATTATTCTTGTCACACCTCTGGGTCTCTAAGCCTTCTTAGAGTCTGTCCACCTCAAGAACTTTTTTATTGAATTCTTTTCCTTTCCCAGCCCTTTCTTACATCTCCTTTTACTATTCTCCTTCTCTCTTCTTCCTCCCCTCTTCCCTTTTCTTCTGTCTCCTCCAAAGAAATGTCCAGAAGTCATGCTCTAAATCTCTGAAGTCTCTTATACCTAGGAGAGTCCTTATTTTCTCACTCTGAGCAAATTTTCTCCTAGTAGTAACAGTTTTCACTGTTTACTTAAATTATTTTACTGTTGTGATCTTCCAACTCAAGGTCATTTTAGATGTGCACTGTCCAATACAACAGCCACTAGTCTCAGCTGGCTGTTGAATACAAAAAAAATGGGCCTACTGCCATATGTTAGAATAGTAATATTTTAGATATAGTGGTTTAAATAAAATGTATTATTAAAATCAATTTCTCCTGTTTATTTTTAACATGGCTACTAGAAAGTTTAAAATTATATATGTAGCTTGCATATAAGCTTATATTTCTACTGGACAGCATTTTTTAGACATAAATGGAAATATGTAAATAGAGATTCTTTTATGCAAAGGAAAAGAGAAAAATAAATTATATATTAAAAAAATAACAAAATGCATAGCATTCTGGAGCCCTTTTAGATAGATACAAATATCCCTGCACATCTCAGTAGGCCCAGAGAGCATTGCTGTATTACTGCACAGTCTGGTGGAGCTTCATAATAATTGGCCCTGAATTGTCAAGAAAAGTGAAATTATGTTTGGGATAATTTATTGATGAATGCACAGAAGTGTGTAACATATTTCAAAAAGAAATTCCATCAAGAACAGAGAAATTAAGATGCTAAATTAGCAGCTATGTTGAAAACTTGGCTATCTGGAGTGATTTAGTTCTTGAGTATTCCAGGACAGTTAATTTTTATGGAAGCAGCATTTTAGTCAGGCTAAGTGATAATTTTTATATGAGTGTAGTTGATAAATTCATGGGAGGAAAATAAGTCCATCAATGAATAGAAATACCAAAATACACAAAAATAGTTTTTCTTCAGAGATTTTTTTAATATTTGTATTATCTTTGAGAAGTATTATATTTATATTAAAATAATTATTTCAGAAAGAATTCATTTTTGTTTAAACCACTATGCAAATATGATGTCTTCCTTCTAGAAACTGTTTTATACGTAGTACCTGCAATCTCAGAGTTCTGAGGATATATGAACAAAGCATATTGTGATTTATAGGAACCGTGTTGTTATCTGTGAAAAGAAAATTACTTTCCTGCAGTCCTCACTCTTATCAGGCTGCTTGGCCTCTGGATGCATCAGCCTACGGAGGCCCTGAAGTTTTTCGAGACACCTATTTGGGGATTGTCAGACCTCTGCATCTTCCAACAAGTATAGTCCTAGGGAATTTTGCTATGCAGAGACACGTGCGACTACTTTCTGAATGATGTAAGAACTGTCTTGTTTTTGTTGTGATTAGTGTGTATGATTGCATTTTTCTTTGTATATTTTGTCCTTGACTTACAAAACATCTCTGAAAGATGTAGTGACTTTGCAAATTTGGGTTTTTCTCAAGAAGCACCAATTGTGATTACTTCTTCAGCTGCACATGCTTCACTTAATTTTTTTTCTTGTGTTTTCCCAAAAGTATCACTAAATCTCTTATTCAGGGTTAGAGTTAATTGACTTTAGTAAAGTCTGATTAACGGTATTATCCTTAGGCATAATCTTTTTCATTAAATCTCTTGGGTTTTTTTTTTTAATGCCATTCATTCGTTAGTCCTCCTTTGAGTTACATCATTTATTTTTTCATTTAACAAATATACATTCACTGCTTACACTATGCTAAACACAATACAGCAGTAGTACGGATATCATAAATCTTGAATCAGTAGGAGAACATATGATGAAATTAGAGCTAGCATACCAGAAACAGCCCCAAACCCACAGAATAGTTTATTCATTCAGCAGGCTGCAGTGCACAGCTGTTGCTTATGAAAGTATATCATCCATATGAACATCGTCTGTCAGGTGTGTTAAGGAAAAATGGTTGAGAACCATATTTAGGAGATAACAGAGCTAAACGCTATATTCTCAAAGCTTTGGGGGATTTGCCATTGGTGGAGGAGGGCTGTTTGTGTCTGTGTGTGTCTGTGTAAATAAAAGATTCACAGACCATTTTAAGGAGCTAACAAAATCATTTTTATGCCCACTTCCTAGGGATAAAATACTTTGCACATTTGAGCATAAACTCAAATTTTTGCATATATTTATCCAGTGCTTAGAGACTTGTTGAATTCCGTGAAGTTACCAGAGAACCTCTAACTTAAACACGTTGGTTATAAATATAATCTTCGAATAGGCTTGGCAAGATAAACTGATTTATATCTTTACTTATTCATGATTAAGACCTAGAATAGGCAAATAACTTGTCTAAAATTTTAAAACTGTGTAGTGGCAAAACTAGGACTGGAATCTATGCCTTTTGATGGTATTTTTTATTGGAATGATTTGGAGTGATTGCATGAAGGAAGTCATGTATAAGCTGGCCATACATTTTTGGACGGGGTTTTAACAAGTGGAGATGGATTGGTGATTAGATAATTATCAACATTAGCAAAGAAGTTCAGGAAAATGCAAGGTGTATTTGGGGGAAATGAGTGATAGAGAGTTTGTAGTATGTGTCGGAAAGGTTAGTTTTAAAGGATTTTAAATGTCAGGCTGTAGAGTTAAACATTTTGTAAGACAGGAACAGGAAGTCATAAATTTATTTCATTCTATTTTGTTTATTATTTTTGAGCAGAACAGTAAGCTAGTTAAAACAGAAATCAATGTGGTAACTGAATTAAGAGCTGGAGACATTAGGAATTTGTTTTCAGATCTGTTGGTAGGAGGATAGTGAGAGGAAAAAGTACATAAATAAATGGTGATGATAAGAATGGAAAGAATTTCAAGCAGAGAAAAGGCATTAAATGGATCACAATGTGGTTGTACTTGTAATTTGTGTTAGTTGAGTGTATGACTAGGGATATCATGTTATGTAACTATAAATTAATGGTAAAATTGAAAATATTTACTTTAATATTTAGATTAATACATTGTCCAGTAATCTTTCTGAACATAATTATAGGAGCAATCACTTTGTTGATTCAGCTTGTACTTAATGGATATATTACCATGGATTTAGACTTCACATATTGAGAAATGCTCATTAACTTAGAATAACCTATTTAAATAATATAGTTCATTTAACTAGTGATTTAGTTGTTAAAATTGAACAGTCTTTGATTTTTATATAGCCAGTTTCAAAACGGACATCAAGGGCTCACAATTTAGCTAGGAGAAATTTTGGACATATTAAAATGTTCTCCAAGAGAAGCAGTTTTGATAAATATTATATCTAAAAGACTGTAAAGAGGGGTATTAAGATATGATGTCTAGAAAGCCATCTTGCTCTTTTCCTGAGCATAATATTAGCTTCAAAAAAAAAAGATTCAATACAGTTGAACATTCATTTAATAAATTTACTTGAAACTTTTGGTTTAAACTTGCTTCTTTTTACTTTGATCACTTCTCATATTTTGTGTAGTTGAGAAAGAGATTATAAGAATGTTTATTATGGTTTCAGAAAAATATGAAGGGAAACTTATAAACTGAGGAAAATTATAAATTTATAAATTGAGGAAATAAAGGGGGCATATTTGTGATTTTTTGAGAAGTTATTTTGTGGTATTTTGCTTTGGGAAATTATTTCAAGTCTGTCTAAATCTAAGTCAGCAGAACATGTTGATTTGAAGTAGCAAAAAGGAGAAATGGAAGGAGGAAAAATTATCTTATTGGGATACGTTCGCCTATATATAGAGGTTGCGAAGCCACATATCACTGTACATTTTAATTTTCTTCTCTGCAGTATAAGCTATCCCTTAGTATCAATTTCATTGTCTAGATCGTTCTTATTTTAAATACTTAGTAAAATAGGGCAGCAACATTTTTATCTAAACCATGTGTAAGACAATCTAATAGTAATAATGAAATTTGAGTCATCCCTCCTTACCTTTTATTTGTGCTGATATAAATTTGTCTACCTAATTCCACTCCTCAGAGGGTAGAAATCAGGTATATATAATTTTCAGTGATTGGTATTATCTTTTTAGTAGATGATCATTCAGAACTTCTTGTTCCTCTTATTTTTTAGAAAATTGCTTAGATTATGATATACTTCAGACTTTATGCATATAGCCATACTGTGACATTCAAACACTGATGCTAATGTTTGTTTTTCCGGAGTTAGGTTTTAGTTCATGCATTATCCATAATTTTGTTATAGAATTTGCCAGTAAGAAACATTTACCAACATTTCTAAACATATATGGAATACCTGTTACTATGCACCTAAGATAGAAAATACCATTTTCTATTTTAAAAAAACATACAGACAACAAAACAAGTGAGAAATGAAGAATTAAAGTATATGCAAATTATTCAGATTAGGTGAAATGCTCCCATAAGGGGCAAGGTTGGGATTTCCAGCTGTGAGGTTGTAGCAGTACTGTTAATATTTTTCAGTAGTTAAGTTTTTCCTCTTTTGTTCTTATTCCTTTCTGTAGGTAACGGGTCCATATTTGAGAATTGAGAATTTTTCAGATTTTAAAAAATACATGGTTTGGCAGTTTCTTACAAATTTAAACATATATTATACTTAAGACACAACCCAGCAGCCCCACTGCTGGGTTGTTTACTGAAGAGAAATGAAGTCACATATCTGTACAAGATCCTGTCTGGGAATGTTTATAGTAGCTTTATTCATAATCATCGAAAGCTGGATGTTGATTGGATAAACAAATTGAGGTACATCCATCCATGTAATGGAATGTTACTTAGCAATGAAAAGGAACAAAAACTACTGATATGTTCAGCAATATGGATGAACCTCAAAAACATAATAAAAGAAGCTGGGCTCATGTTTATATATTCTATGATTCCATCTATGTGACATTCCATGAAATATATAGGGACAGAAGTCAGATCAGTGATTGCCATGGAATGAGATTGGGGTAGGTGATTGATTTCAGAGGCATGTCTAAAATGGGTGAATTTAGTTGTATGTAAATTATACTTCAAAAAATAAAAGACAATATGGTAGTTACTTCTTACCCTCCAGTTTTACTCTCTAAGGTTTCAGTGATCCACAGTCAACTGAGGTCTGAAAATATTAAATAGAAAATTGCAGAAATAATTATAAGTTTTAAATTGCTCACTGTTCTAAGTATTATGATGAAATCTCTCAGTGTCCAACTCTGTCCCACCTGGGATGTGAATCATCCCTTTGTCGAGTGGACCCACGCTACCTATGCTCCCTGCCTGTTAGTCACCCAGTAGCCACCTCGGGTATCAGATCAACTATCCAGGGATCGCAGCGCTTATGTTGGTCACCCTTACTTTACTTCATAATGGCCCCAAAGTGTAAGAGTAGTGATGTTGGCATATTGTTATAATTGTTCTATTTTATGATTATTTATTGTTAGTTTCTTACTGTGCCTAATTTAGAAATCAAACTTTATAATAGGTATGTATGTATAGGAAAAAACATTGTATATATAGGGTATGGTACTATCCTGGGTTTTAGGCATTCACTGGGGGTTTTGGATGTATCCTCAGGGAATGAGGGGGAACTACTCCACATCTACCATGTATTACAAAACATCCCCCATGGAGCCTGGGACTGTACCTTGTAACATTAATATTTTTGCAGTGAAACATGTGATAGCTATGTACATTAAGTGGGTTAAGCTTTGCTGCCATGTGAGTTTTTAGAGCTTTTTGGATTTTAAATTTACAAATAAAGGAGTGTGGATTAACAGCTATAGAAAAAGGACCACTAATGAAAAGCAAAATATACAACTGTTGCCAGACTACTTTGAATCAAACATGGAATTTATTTTTTCAAATCACTTTTTTTGGGAGCAAACATTGTGATAGTAAAAAAAATTAATATCCTAAATCCCAAGCCCCCACCCACCTTTAACATAGATAGTTGGTGTCTTAAGTAATTAAGAGTAGGCATTCATTCTGCTGAGCTCCTAGCCTTAGTACCTGGCATCATAATCTGCCGTGCTTAGAATGAGAGTTCCCACCCTCCTTCCTTCTTTCCATCCTCCCTTCTTGTCGTCTTTTTAATGTATCAACAGGTTCCTCTGCAGTGTGGTCTAAAAGGTGGTTTTCTTTTAAAGTATAGATAGGCACACTTTGCAGAAAGTCTCAGTGGTTAACAACTTTCTAGAGGAACACCTCGCTTGGCTTTTAGTATCTAACTTTAAAAAAATGTATATATCTTGTAACATAACCCTTTTTCTTTTTTAGCCAGTATGTATTAATTTTTATGTCCCAAATTTTAATACATTTTTAACAAAGGTATTTTTCCGGGAAAAATCGTGAGTTTCATTCCAAATACAGTTGACAACCTGTCAGAAACAAGTATAAATGATTTAAAACCCTGCTAAGTGAGGAAATAGGATGTATATCTTAGATGTTACTGGGACTAGGAGAGGTCACATTACTGCATACAAAGTAACTGGTTGTTAACTATATTTATTGATTGCGTTGTACATTTGTGCAGAGCCTTTATTAGATATGAGTGTTATATTGTGTTTTTGAAATATTTTAGGACATTGAGGTTTTTGTGTTGACATGTGATATAACTTTTTATGATTTAAATATTGTGATATAGGACAATGTATTTGGGGGACTTTTACCTTTAAAAATTTGTTCTCAGCTGCCCTTCGGGGGCAGAGGTCATCTCCATTTTCCTAAAGAATTAGAAAACTCTTCTCGTAGCACTCTGGGAGGCCAAGGAGGGCAGATCGCTCGAGGTCAGGAGTTCGAGACCAGCCTGAGCAAGATCGAGACACCCCATCTCTACTAAAAAAATAGAAAGAAATTATCTGGCCAACTAAAATATATATGGAAAAAATTAGCCGGGCATGGTGGTGCATGCTTGTAGTCCCAGCTACTCGGGAGGCTGAGGCAGTAGGATTGCTTAAGCCCAGGAGTTTGAGGTTGCTGTGAGCTAGGCTGATGCCACGGCACTCACTCTAGCCCGGGCAACAAAGCAAGACTCTGTCTCAAAAAAAAAAAAAAAAGTAAAAGAAAACTCTTCTCAAATAATAACTTCTTGGTTTATGTCTAGTTGCATACTTAGGTGAGCTTTTGTTCTTAAAAAAAAAAAAAAGAAATCTCACAACAAAATAGAAATGTCTATAATTAAAGATCAGAATTATTTAAAAAGTTACTTTCTTCTGGAAGAGTTGGTTTTTATTTAACTTCTGGTTAAAGCATTACGAAAAGTTTAGAATTGTTAACTAAGTAGATAGTACAGGTTGGATAAAATTGTTTTACTGCTTACTCTACAATTCCCAGGTACTACTTTTTCTAGCAGTTTAGTAGAATTTTTCCTCAGATAATTTTATGTTTTTCCTTAAAGCCTAATTAGAGCAACATTAAGCCCCTCTCAGAAAAACTTATTACCAATGTTGAGAATTAAATACAGGATGAAAATTTTAGAGCTGAAACTTTAGAAATCATTTATGTCCACATTTTTCAGATGACACTACAATGAAGTCTACCTGAAGGGTAAAGTGATTTACCCAAGGCCACACAAGTAAATCAATGGCAGAGCTAGATTCATTCTAGATCTTTTATCATGCAATCCAGTATTTTTCCATGTGTTGCATGGTGATGAAGTAGTTGTTTGGTATTCAGTAAGGAAAAAAAAGCTTATGTTGAGTTTGATAGTGCCAATTTTAAGAGTAAGAATATGGGAAGTAGTTTATTAGGGTAAAAGATGACTTCTTTCAAGGTCATTAAAAACACTCTAAAGTTCATAGTCCAATAATAGTTTCAGCTATTCTGTCTGATGTTCTCTCTGCACTGTCCAGTATGGTAGACACTAGCTACCTGTGCCTGTCAAGTACCTTAAATATGGATAATGTGACTGAGGAGAAGTTTTATTTTTATATAATTTTAATTTATTTAAATATAAGTAGCTACAGGGTGGGTGGTAGCTACTGTACTGGGCAGCATAGTTGAGAGATTACATTGGTACTAAGCACAGTTGATGTTTCATGTTTGCTAATGTTAGCTAATTTAAAAGGTCAAAATTGTAGGGGACAATCGAAGGAAAGGATCTCTACCAGGAAAAATACTCTGGTCAAGCCTAGAATTTGAAGACCCCAAATTATTCTATATTTAGAATGAATATGGAATGTTTAGTTTGGCCATGATTCTAGGCTTAACTGATGGCATGGACTTTGAAGCCAGTATTTCAATGTGTGGAAAGATTTGACAGGACTCAAAAGTAGGAAGAAGACATTGAGAGCTCTGATAACTTTGTAATTTCCCCCCCAGTTGTCCTGAAAATATTACTGAAAGATCCCAGAAAGAAAAACATAATTCAGATGTATCCAGGGCCCATGTTTATATATACTAGAATATCAGTCTGTCTGAAAATTGCTTTTGGTGGGAGATGAAACTTTAACTTCTTGAGATTGAATTATGTCCTGGTGCTTTAGCTAAAATTCATTCCACAACCACATTGCTGGTTCTGAATTTATAAATCTTGTGAAAATACAATGGAATATGTCACTTAAATTAATATTTTACTCCATATATAAACTGTCATTTTAGCTACAAGAATCAATTCATCTCTTAATTTGCTGGTGCCTTGATGAGAAAATATCTATATAAGAATTATCAATTCATGATACCACTTAGCACCCAGCAATATGAGTCCCTACATTAACCTGAGAATTGAGATTCTTGACTCAAGTCTTTGCATAGCCCTTCCCTTGAGATGCCTAATAAATTCAGGAATTAAGTAAAACATTCTGTGAGAAATGCAAAATATATTGATCATTTGAATGGATCACAAATGAATTTTCATCATTCCTAAAATTCCCATGCTCCAGTGGCCCTTGTTTGCAAGCTCATCTGCAAGGTCAAATGCCTTAAAGCAGTTTTGTTGGTTAATTTAGTTTTGTTATATTAATATGTTTAACCTGTTTAAAGCTAGTAATTGTCATTGCTTTTAAAATTGTTTTATTGCTATTATTATTTGTTACTCTTCTCTTTTGCTTACTTTGCTTCCAAAGCTCAGATTTGGTTAGTTTTTGCTCACATATTAGCCTAGCTGATGATCTGACAGATAGTGAATAATACTCAGTGAAACCTTAGACAATTCATTTAACTGCCTTGGCACCAGTTTCATTAACTGTAAATGAATATGTTGCAGATGAATCTCTTAGGACAGTGGTTCTGAAATTGGGGATGAGGTGACACAAAAAAGGGTGACTTTCAAATGACATCCCCCTCCTTTTATATAATGCAAGGTGTTACTGATAGATGTATATTATACATGGTTTGAAAGTATATAAAAGGCAGAATTCTTTTTTAGTCTCTCATTACTTTAACAACTTGTGATTCCATGTTCATGATCTTTCCACACTAGTCTATCTCAGCAAAACCAAATGACTCATTTTTACAAAACTAAGTCGACTTTGATCCTGTAAGTTGCTGAAGAAAGAAAAGGGCAAAGCCCTTAAAATATTGAAATTGAGATAAGTCAATAATCATAACTTCTGTTTAGTTTTCTTCTTATTTATTCACAAAGTATTCTGCCTTTACACTGAGAGAAAGAGAAGTTGTTTCTGACTACTGCAGAGAAATACAAAGGGGAGTTTTAACTTTAACCTTCATTCTGATAACGTAGCTCTTCAGCACATTAACCGGTATATCTGTGTCTCTCTGTGTGTGTATCTTTACATCTTTCATATCTTTAGTCATTTCACTAATAAAGACAATTCAGACTTTGGAAAGTAAACTTTGTGGCTTATTTTTTTATCCCGCTTACTTTATTCTAATAAAAAAATATTTTAAGCCATCTATTTTCTCTATTCCTGGCAGCTCTTATCGTGACTTTAATTGCCTAGTTTCCTTTCTGGCTGATCTATTGCTAGTCTTTATCTGGATGTTATTAAAGAATATAAATGCTCCATAGAGCACCATAGGCTCAGCCAGAATATTTTCAGATTCTCAGCTAAAATGAAATGGAACTGGTGCTTTAGCTGTTAAGTAAGTAGCTCAGATTTGTTGTCAGAGTTTGTGAGGGGCTCTAAATTCATTACGTTAGTTGTTCCTGCGAGGTAGCATTTGAAACCTGCGAGGTAGCATCTGAAAAATAGCTTCGGCTGTTTATAGATTGTGGTCCTTGAGCACCAGATAGTGGATGTTGGAATGTATTGCAGAAAAGCTGATTAAAGTACTAGGATCTCTAACAGTAAGAGTGGAAAGTCAATTGTAATACCTGTGTCTGACTCTGTTGGATGCACTTAAATATTTCCTTTTGAAAGCTTTGGTTTATTATCAGCTTTTCCAGGAGGAATAACATTTTTGCAAAAATGTGCGTTTTGGTGAAAACATCAATAAGGTATGCTTGATGAGAAATTTATGGAGGTAGACTGTTTTGAACTTTGAGGATCCCAAATACTTTGCAGTTTTATTACCTAGCTTATTAGAGTCATGTTTCACTATGACTAAAATTTCAATCGTAGTAGCTACTTTCAGTTCACAATTTTAATGTGTTTTTATTGCAGATCAGGGAGTTTACACTTACTCTAAAATACAAACTATGGCAGAATTTAGGTGTTTTTCTCTCTCTCTTTTTTTTTTTTTTTTTTTGGTGGGGGGCACTTTCCTATCCGATAAAAGTTGCTGGAGTAGAGTATGGAAATATTTTATGTAATCGTAAAACTTACAAATCTTTAAATGTACTTTGTCCTCCCCTTGGTAAAATATTTCAGTAGTTCCTCACTGACTTCAAAACAAAGGTCAGATTTCTCAGTTTACGGAGCCATTCGTAATCTTTTCATTTCTTCTCTGCCTCATCTTTACCCATCCCCTGCAGTGTCCTTTGCTTCGTGTGTAGAGATCTGCCATGTCCCTTCTCTCTCTCTGTTTGATTTTTTTTTTTAACTGTGGTTGCTTCTTTCTTCACCTGAGCATCACCTCTTCTTCCTTCAAAACTCTACTTTAGTTTCTCCTCTTCCAGAAAGGTTTCTTTGAACCACAACTCTGGCTTTTACTAATCTCACTTAGACTAGCTGGTAAGCTCTTTATAGCATTTCTTAAGGTCTTTTTTCATACTCCACTGTAATTATTTGTTACTTATCTGTCTACCTTAATAGAATAATATTCCTTGAGGTCAGAGATGATAGTGTCTTTTGGTTTAGAATCTGGCATATAGTCCTTTTGAATAAACGTTTGGTGAATGAGTGACTTCTAGAGATAAGTTTCCTAATTTGATTTACTTTGACCTTGGTTCTTCAAGCATTTGAGGGTATGGGTTATGCCATTTTCCTCAGAAAGAGCTTTTAAAATTGACTCTCTAACTTCCATATTGCTACCTAAAATGTTTAATAAAGGTAGGTCTTGGGCTTTGGGAAGGCAGGAGCCTAACTGGGTAGAGAACATAATAATATAATTTTTATCCCATCAGTTAGCTAAATAATCTAAAATATAATTTATGGGAAATTGTAAAGACCAACTCTATAATCATGAAATGTGCATTCTAGCTTATTGTTGAACCTATGACTTTATTGGCACACAAAATTCCCTTAGGAGAGAATAGATGTTTAACAGCTTTTTCCTCATTTGAAAATATCTGGTTATAGTTTCTAGATTTTAACCTAATCTAGAAGAAAGACAAAGTTAAAGCTAAAGAATCTTTGCTAATAATGAATTATAGGCTTTAAACATGTGCTTGGTAGCTCTGAGTTGTCTTTATAGTATTTGCATCAATATTCTGCATTCCATAGCAAAATAGAAACAATATGTGAAGAAGCCCATATTTACATATAAGATTTTTAAAAACAATTTGTTTCATAATATATTATAACATTTTGATTTAATCTAAAATTTTATTTCTTATATGTATACTTAATATTTGCTTTCATAAAATTATTTGGTAAGACATTTTGTGTAATTATTTCTTTAGTAACATAGCAAACTGAGTCAGTGTATTATAGCTGAATCATAGTCCTGGCTGTTCTTTTTATTTATTGAAGGAACAAACGCTGTATTATTAACATTCCTTGTCCTTCAATTGAGCTTGCAAAAGAAACTTGTTTGTTAGATCTTAAATACTCTAAGCAATTTTGTTATGGAGGGTTTGTAATTATATTTCTAGTTTCAGGCTGTGATATATTTTTAAAAATCCATGGTAGAAAAATAGAATGGGGAAAAATTACTCACGTCGCAGTAGTTGGATATCTGCTCATTTTCAGAGGCTCCCAACCTCCTTTTAAAAAATATTCTTAAGATTTGTTTGTTAAAATTTGGTATTGAGTTTGTTGTATAAAGTATAAAGATTACAGCATGTTAGAATATTATTGCCATTTAAGAATGTATTCACTGTTTTGGTTTTTGGAGCGCTGCCTCCAAGAGGTTCATGGCATTTGGTACGTAGTTCACGTATTTCTAGTCTACAGACCTTCCCTATCAAGGCAAAGGCTTCGTGGTTCTGATATTTGCATTTGCTACTGCTATAAAGCTCAACAATGGTAATTAATGGTTTTTTTTTAAAAACTTTCCATGTCATTACAAATAAAACTTGAGTTTTTTGAAGACTAGTAATTTGTACCTTTAAAGAGCCACATTATTTTGCTTTTGTCTCAGGATGTATTATGCTTCACAAGTATACTGTGACAGCCTGAATAGAAAAGGGGGGAGGGGACATTGTCTTCAGCTGGCATGCTGTTATCAGAGGGAATGTGTTTCTGGACACGAGATTTAGCATTCATTGGTTGTCTGGAGAAAGCTATTTCATCTGAGGATTGGACAAGAAGCTGCGTCAATTTGCTGCCCGTCTCCAAGGCACTGGTGATGCTGCCTTCACAAGCTGGCTAACGTCACGGCTCCATCACCCAGCGGGGTGTGGACTCTCTTTTTCTGTTCTTCTCTATTTAATTCTCTATTTGCTGCCTACTGCATTTCTTAATCTGTCTTCTGCCAAATGCTAACAGCATGATATTTTGCAATCATCTAGGTGAATACAAGAAAGACGAACTCCTAGAAGCTGCTAGGTAAGTGATTCCATTCATTTTAAGTGAGTATAATGCATTTAAGGGAGAAAAGGGGGAGGGCAGGTGGAAGACTGTAAAAATTATAACATGTTATTGTCTTGCTTGGATTTTATGCAATAATGCAGATAAGACCTGTACCAAATATTTGTATACTTTATTTCCCATGATTAGTGTAAATAATGATAAAATCTTTCAATATGGTGATGGTTATATGGTTAATTTTATTTGAAACATTTCTTAAGGTACCTGCAAACCCTAGTTGCCCGGCTTTTCAAATGATATTTGTAGAGTATTTAAATGCCTATATCTTCGTTTTCCTCTGAAGATTTTTTCTAGCAAAGCTTGAATGTGGGGCAGAAAGTAAAATCTGTTCAAATTTCAAATCTTCATTCTTTTTTGTTGTTGTTGTTCTTGGTCATTTATAATTTAATTGATTAGCTCTTTACGGCATTTTGTATGTATTTTTTTAACTCCAGTGTTTTAGATCATTTATCAGAATAAAGTTTGTTTGTAATTAAGATGACTTTATGCAGATAAATAAAACAAAAACGTAGACAGCTACATTATCCAAGATATACCATTATATGATGATTAACAGGAATTAATTAGAAATACAGTACTTTAGTATTGCAGGAGATTTATTGTGATCCATATAAAAGAAATCAAAGCAAACCCATATTATTTTTCACTCTTGTGTGAAAAAATTATTTATAAATATTAATAAGAAGCTCTATGATTTTATAGGAATTGACTTACTACCTTTTTATAGGAGTGGTAATGAAGAAAAACTAATGGCTTTACTGACTCCTCTAAATGTGAATTGCCATGCCAGTGATGGGCGAAAGGTAAGTTATTTAAAATGTAATACCCTTCAGTAATTTCTTTTTGCCTTGCAACAAAATTTTTTGAAGTTGGCATGTATATACGTATGTATATATAGCTTCATGTATGTACAGACATATATATGGATGTATTTTTACTGGCATCTTTTCACTATAAAATGAAATGCTGCTCTATCTGTTATTGGCAGTTCTGACATATTCATAGAGCTGGTGAAGCATGGATCTTAAGTAAGCCTTTTCTCTTAAATGTCAGGCACTGAAAGTTGTTTGTTACATAGAACTGCAGCTTTGTCGGTGATTAAAAATTACAACACATATTATTTTCTGTCTATGGTAATGGGAATTAGAAATATTTATGTCCTATTTATCCATCTTTGTTAGGACATTTGCATTTTTTATTTCTTATTTGGCAGAAGAAGATTTGTTTGCTAGATATTAACACTTTTTCCATTAAAGCAGAGAAAATGTTGATGATTTTTTTTAGATCTATGTAACAGCCTTGCTTTTTTGCTTATTATTATTTTTATTGATTTAGGTTTTAATTGTGGCATAGTGAAAGAAAATAGATTAAAATAGAAATATTTTTGCATTAATATACAGTTGTCATAAATGTAAGGTAACATATAAAAATATACACCTGGCAGCTTCATTATCTGCCTTGTATTCTTGCTAACTATAGACTGAAATGTAATTCTTTACAGCCTTTGATAATTGCAAAGTTTTGCGGTGATTTACCTAATAGACATTGAAAAACAAAACACTCTGTACTGTAAAGATTTTTTAAGATGACAGTTAATTTTTTTAATAGTAAAGGATAGCTTTTATATTTTAAAAACCTAAAATATTTTTAAAGATACACTGAAAATATTGAGGAAAAATAATCTTGTGCCTAGTATACAAAGAATGGATTCCTTTGAAATTATTTATAGTGAAATGTTATGGCAAATATCAGAATAGATGGTACCTCTTAGAAATAATATTTTGCTTTTAAAAAATTACTTTTCTGTGAGTGATAATTTCATAGATCAAAATTACTCAGTTTTCCTTTAGTGCTTGCCCACTTTCTCCCAATTTTAATGAAATCTCAAAATAGTGACAAGGAATTGAATCCCTCAGAATATATGTAATTCGTTATTGTAGATGGCTTGTATATTATGCCACATTTCTTAATGAGTATTTAGTTTCTCTGGATAATTTTGGAAGAGACTTCTGCTTCCATGGAAGATTAAATTACTCACATATATCAAGCTATAAACTAACAAAGATTTACTCAGCACTATTACTTACTCTTCGGAAGTGTTTTTAAATGGGAACTGCTCGTTTTTCCTTCAGTTTTGAAGTTGCTTTGGGGAATTTAACACTCTTGCATGTACTTTGAGCTGCAAATTTTATTTGGATCTTCTCAGTAGATAAAGTGACTTGTATCACTTTGCAGAAAAGGTCCTTCTTATCTGTGGTTAAATGCAGCTATGGTTTTGAGACAGAGCTTGTTTAGAGCCTACCCTAATTCAGTTTTCCATAGCTATTTTAATACTACAGACTTTATGTGAAATTACTATAGCAGGAGTCGATTTCCATCCCAGCTTTATTCTCCCTTCCTTACCCTTCTACCTTGACAGCCCCCTTTTCTAGTGCAGTAAATCATATTAAGGAGCATAATTGCTGATACTTGACAAATTATCTCTTCTCCCTGCTTCATACCTTACACAAATGTATAGAAGTCCTTTATTATTCCTTCTCCCCACAGGAGGATATAGTATAGACTTCCTTTGGAACCAATATATTCGTCATCCAAATTCCTATGGCTTCTTTTCTGTATTCCTCTATGACACTTGCCACAGAGTCCCTTAAATTGTAGTTATTCATAAATGTCTTTTTCTTCTACTCCTCTGTTAGCTTTCTTTGTATATTGCACAGGACAAGTCTGGCACTTTGCATTTAGCAGAAGCTTAGGATATGACTCTGTTGTTCTCTGATAAACATAATTTTATCCTCTGAGTGAGAAAACCATCTGCACTGTTTTCCATTTAGAAAATTAAATCAGAAGTATATGAATTGGAGATTTTATGTTTGCTATTATTATTACTACTAATATTCTATTAATTTATTTTTGGGTAATTATAACATGAAGGAGAGCTGTATATTTTAAGGTGTAGAACATTTTTAAGAATACACCTCAAGTATTATTCTACTAAAAGATTCCTAACATATAAATAGGGCAATAATTTTCTAAAATGTGCTCTTGTACGTTCTTAGATTATAAGTTTTTTAAAATTAAATTAGATAGAAAATGAAAAATAGACTTAAGCATTTATTAGGTTTTAGTGCTATGAATATACTATAGGAAATCATTCACAATTGTCCATCCATATGCAAAATGCAAATAAAATTTCAAAATTTAAGTTGAATGATATAGATATATATATATATTTAGATGCTCTCGTTTATGGCACAGAGCAATTCTTATTAGATGCACCGGTTGCAGTAAAACCATGAAGTGTTAAATGTTATGGGAGCTAGTGGAGATCAGAACAAGATCCCTTAGTTATGACAATATCTTTTGTTTTCTTGCTGTTATTGTCAAGAAAACAAGTTAAGCAAATCTAACTGCTAAATAAGGTGTCTCTGTCTTAGATATGTAATCTTTTTTCAGAACATTTGCATGCATTTATTTAGAATTAGGAAGTCAGATTGTACATCAATGGGAGGATAAAGATACTTTTTCATATAGTAAATCAGGCATGTAAAGTTTTTATTTCTTGAATTTCATTTTAGAACATAGTACAGAATCAAACCGTTTTTTAGAGATTTCCTAAGTGACTATATTAATGCTTAACTGAGCCCTTTCCTGTCTTAGTTTTTACTACAGTTCCTGGTTGGTAAATTTTAAAAACCCATGGAAATGTTAATTTCGTAATGGTTTTGGAAAAGAAATGTTCCTTATACTGTGCTTAGTAGGTGGAGAATTTGCCTAGAGATATGTGGGGGTTTGAGACTTGAGTATTCCTTTTTAATGTAATACGTGGGATTGTACAATGAGAGTATAAATTTTAAATAGTCTCTTAATTCTATACTGTGACTTGATGATTATCTAATTAGGTAATATGTGAGTGGCTAATTTTTATATGTCTCACAGTTTTCTAACCTGTAGAATTTTGAAAATAGTTAAGATTTTACGTAACTTATATTGTTATATTAGGCTTTTATTTTATATACAAATCAGAATTGGAGCTTGGCTACTGTAGAAATTTTATTGTTTTTTTTCTTCGTAAAAATCAAATGCAGTTTTTTGTTCAAATGTGCTACCATTTTGTTGTTCTAAAATGGTACTTTCATACAATTATATACATGCTATACTGATGGCCACTTCAGAAACATAGGGGTATAGATATAATTTCTTCTTCTTCTGTCTCCTCCCATTATGATTAGTTAATAACATTCCACAATTCCTTATGGCATTTAAGTGTAATCAGAACCTTAAAGTAGATTGTTTCCTTTCTAAAATTCTTTATTCCTGTATTTTCAAACTTTCAAGTGTCATGGGAGATAAATAAATATATGGCTAATGGTACTCATTTACAAGGAGCTCATAAATTGTTACAATGATTAAGACTTTATCCAGGATGTCCTTTTGCTGTGATACAGTTATAAAGTGCAGGTTTAAGGTGAGATTTTTTTTTCTGGCCTTTTATTTTTAAAGCATTAGTATTTAGACATGTATACCCTTCTGTAAGAAACCACAAATTTAGATGTGAACAGGCCTTTGGAGAGGCATGATTTAAATTCGGAAAAATTAACTGAAGGGTTTCTTTAAATGTCAGGTTTCTACTGTGTAAATATTTGCTTCCATAAAATCGTTAATAATGAGTAAGAATCAGGGAACAGAAAAGTAAAGTGTTTAAAAACTATTTCCAAATGGAGATCAATCAGAAATAAAGTAGAATTTAGTACCATACCTTGAAGACATTGTGAAAAAAGGGTGATATACTTGAAAGAGCAAATAGGCTGTGAGGTCAGAGCGATGGGTTTTCTGAGCATGTGACTATAGCTCTAGACTTTTTAATTTAGTCATTCTTAAGTGGGAATAATCATACCCATTCCCCAAGGCATTAAGATTAAGTGAAATAATGTGGTCAGTGTGCCTAGTACAGTTTATAGCACATAGTAGAACTTCAGTAAATTAGATCCTTTGATAAATTGAAACTTTGGAACATATTTAGAACGGATACATACTTTTGAGTACCCCAATGTTCCCTACCTCCTCACTTAAATTGTCCTTATTATCCAAGTCCCAGGTGGTATTTGGATAAAATAAACTGTAGGCTACCAGGTAATCTACAAAGCATATAATTGAATTAATTTTTTTTTGGAGCTTGGCCTTCCCCTCTTTCCACCCAGCATCACATTTAACAAATAAATTTGTTTAAATTAGCAGCTTATAAATTCAGAAATATGTTCTTGAGATATATACCCATTTTTAAACATACTGATTAAAAACTAATATCTGCCTGAAAATAGTGCCATATATTTGCTTGCATTCCATAAATCTCATCTATTGAAGCACAAGAAAAATGTAGGATTAGTATAATTTTTTAAATCTGCATTTAACTTTTAGGGTTGTATACATTTGTCATATTGTAATATAAGTAGAATTTCTCATTCTTCTTGGTTAGCAGCCCTCTCCCTGAATATAACTATTCTCAAAATATCATGTTGACCAGGATTTTAACAACTTTTATGTGGTAGATTGTTACTCTGAAGACCTCTCAATGAACCATGCCTCTTATTATTCATGCCCTTGTCTAATATTCTCCTACTTTGACTTTGAGCTTAGCCTGGAACTACTTTGATAAATAAAATTAGGCAGAAGTGATGCTGTGTCCTTTTCAGGACAAGTCCCTGAATTGGCCTGGAAACTGCTAGTTTCTTGCTTTTAGGATGCTCCTCCTTGGAACTCAATTGCCATCCCATGAGGTAGGCCAAGCAGCCATGTGGAGAAGAAGTGAGTCCTCTAGCCGACAGACCCACCTGAGCTCCCAGTTAAGCTACATGACTCTGTCCACGCATCCTAGATGTTCTAACCTTGTCTGAGTTCCCAGTCCAACCTCCAGGTCATCCTAGCACCCTAGCACCCTAACTCATACCACATAGAGCAGAAGAACTGCCCAGGTAACTCACCATTGTTGGGATGGTTTGTTACATAGTAGTAACAGATAACTGAAATGCCCGACTTTAAGAAAATAGAGCTCAACGCTTATTATTTATTGGGCAAGGAAGATTGCATCTTTTTCAGATGGATTACGGAAAATGGTTCTTTCATGGCTACTTGGAAGAATAAGTGAGGATTTTTAAATATATTCCAAAGTATATTTACTTCTTTAGATATGTTCAGTTATTTTGAATTTATATCTTACAAATTTTCTTTTCTTCCTCAAAATGCAAAAAAGTAATTTCATGTGCATCCTTTGGGATCATGGTATTATGGGATAAAGCAGGAACTTGAAGCTGGAAGAACAAATTTTAAATTTTAACTGTTATTAGCTATGTGATCATGGCAAGTTTTATTATATCTCTGAGTTCTCAAATTTTTCTTTTTTTTCTTGAGACAGAGCTAGAGTGCTGTGGCGTCAGCGTAGCTCACAGCAACCTCAAACTCCTGGGCTCAGGCGATCCTCCTGCCTCAGCCTCCCGAGTAGCTGGGACTACAGGCATGTGCCACCATGCCTGGCTAATTTTTTCTATATATATTTTTAGTTGGCCAGATACTTTCTATTTTCAGTAGAGATGGGGTCTCTCTCTTGCTCAGGCTGGTTTTGAACTCCTGAGCTCAAATGATCGACGTGCCTCGGCCTCCCAGAGTGCTAGGATTACAGGTGTGAGCCACCGCGCCCGGCCTGAGTTCTCAAATTTTTTAGCCTAAAAAAAATGAGGGGTTTGGGCTATGTGAGCTGCGCACAGTACCTTTCAACTCTAACATTTCAAGATTGTAATATATTTTGTTACTTATTTTTCGGCAGAGTTAGTGGTAATCACCAGTAATACAGAGTTGAATTGCATAAGAGTCTATAGCATCACGCTGGATATACACTCATGGTATCTGGAATAAAGTTTTTGTAGTGCTCTCTTCCCATTTAAGGAAGTGTTAGCATTACCTGGGGGCACATGGCTGACTCCCCCTGGCCTGTAGTGACCTTTATCATCCCCTTCTGTTCTTGCCAAATCATGGTAGATAAAAGGTCATACCATTTTTTAATTTCCAACTTTTATGGATCATAGTTCAGATGTTATCTGGGATTACAAGAAGGTCAAAATACAGTAAGTTGGCATCAGGGAACTCTTCAAGTACTTTAGGTTTAATTATATATCTAATCAAATCACTTCTTTAGAGTACGTCTTGCTGAGCAATGCATGTCTTACTGTAATACAGAAATCCCTCAGAGCAAGTTTTCTTGCCTACTTATGTTGGGATATATTGTATAAAATCTTTATGCTTATGTATATTCATTTTGTTACACTAAGGATTGAAAATGTCTTTTTTATATTTCATTAGGGAATTGCTTGTACTAAAACAATCTTTATTTTGTCAAGCATGACATTTCTACTGGTAAGGGTAATTAGTACCCATGCCAACTGTGCTGTTTCTCTCTTTGAGAAGGAATTTTTAGTAGAAGGGAGGCCACAGTGTTAAAAAGTCTATTTTACCTATATTTGGCTGCCCTCCTCCTAGCTTTGGATTCTCCTGCACTTACATCCAGAAACACAAGCTTCCTGCAGGTTTCCACATTAGACTACTTGAGGGATTGGGAAGGGAGTGAGTATTAAATCATTTGTGAGTATGATTCATTATTAAAATTTTAGTTAGTAGCCAAATTACAAAATGACACTTCAGCATCTGCTTTATAAATTGTTAGAATCTAAGTTTAAAGTGTGTTTTTTTTTTTTCTGCCTCTGCAAGCAAACCAAACTTGCTATTAGTAGGGTATATTACAACTGTAGCAGTAGCTGGAAAAACATCCATCTGGCAGAGTGGCAAGGGAAAAGGAGTAGAAGAAACAAACAAGGTGGCTTCAGCGCTATTGTTAATGTCCTCATTCTTCAGCTGAATGGGGTGGCGAGTAGTGTTGTTGTAGTATTATGCTTTATAACTTACATACTTTTATGTGTCAAATATTGCATATAAAGATATTTAAAAATATCCCTATAATGATTATGATTTGTATACTCTTTGGCTTGAACAAACTGTTTAGTTAATATCATTTGACAGAGTGTTCTGCAAAAAGTTCTTAAATCCTTTAAGTAAAGGGTGAACGTTTTATACTTTTTACAGTGTAAAAAAGGCTTGCTGAGGTGTAAAGAGAAGTCTGATTTCAGGAAACTCCTCCAGCCTGATGAGAAGTAGCAAAAAAGAAAGTAACAAGTTAATCATAGACTTAAGAATTCTGAAATTATCTGTAACTTGAATTAGCATTTGTAAAACAGTTTTTTGGCCACAATATAAAACCAATGCAATTTTTAATTTCATTGTGTACTGGTTACCTGGTGTCTTAGTCAGCTAGGACTGTTATGCCATTGAGAGGGTAGCTTAAACCACAGAAATCTATTGCTTACAGTTCTGGAGGCTGGGAAGTTCAAGATTAAGGTGCCAGCATGGTCAATTTCTGGTGAAGACTCTCTTCCTGACTGCTTTCTTGCTGTTTCCTCACATGGTAGAGAGAAGAGAGAGAGAGCAAGCTCTCTGGTGTCCCTGCTTATAAGGGCACTAATCCCATGATGAGGTTCTCACCCTTATGACCTCATGTAAACCTTATTACCTCACAAAGACCATCACGCTGGAGTTTAGGGCTTCAACATATGAATTTTAAGGGTATACAAACATTCAGTCAATAATACCTAGCTATTTTTGCATCACTGCCTTTTTTTCCCTTTTATTAAAAAGAAAATTGGCCTGGCACAGTGGGTAATGCCTGTAATCCCAGCACTTTGTGAGGCAAAGGCAGAAGGATCACTTGAGCCCAGGAGTTCAACACCAGCCTGGGCAACATAGCAAGACCCCTATCTCTACAAAAAATTTAAAAATTAGCCGGGTTGGTGGCACATGCCTGTAATCCCAGCTACTTGTAACACTGAGCCAGGAGGATCGCTTGAGCCCAGGAGTTCAAGGCAGCAGTGAGCTATGATGGTGGCATTACACTCCAGCCTGGGTGACAAAGTGAGACCCTGTCTCTCTAAAAAAAAAAAAAAGAAGAAGAAAACAATAATCATTCAAGAGGCCTCCTAATTCTCTCTCTTTCTCTCTCTCACACACACACACTCCATTCACTCACTAATTCAATTGAATTAGAATTATAAAAGGAAATTTCTAAAAGTGTCAAAAATCTTCATAATATGCGTTTTAAAATAATGTTTTCAGTTACTAATAAGAAACGTTTTTCTCCAAGAATGGCACCAATAGTAAAACTTTAGAAATACGCTATAACTACCATGCATGATCACTTGAAATGCATATTTGGGTAGCCAAACTAGTAAATTGGGAAATAGACTAATTCTAAATATAAAATGTTTCATATTTTAATTTTCCTTTTATAAAGGTGCTTTAATTTATTAATGGTAGCATGATAATACCCTACTCTTGAATACCATAAAATGTCCATTAAAATAATCTCCTAGTTTCAGAGAGTGTTCAGTACCTGTCAGAATTGGGGGAGAGGGCTGTGGGCAGGGAACAGAACTAGAGAGCTCTGCTCCTGGCTGCCTTCGGCTGCCATATTCATATATGGAAACCCAGAAACAACAAGGATTTGATCACTGAAGGAACTCTGTGTTGGCAGCGTATCTCTAAAATCATTGAGCTCTTAATCACATTAAAATCAGCTGAAGGAATTTGTCAGCCTCTCAGTTTACAGTTAAAATGACTATCTAATGATCTAAGGTGGACTGATTCCCTCCTGTGTAATCATTAAATACCGATCAGTGCAATTTGTTTCCTCTTTCAAGAACAAGTCATCTATCTGTTGTACATTACTTAGACTCTTTAATGCTTAGGTATGAAAACCTAAGATTGCAAATATTAGTTATGAAAAAGAATTCATGTGAGGTTTGGGTAGTGTGAAAATTTTTGTCCTGAAAGTATAGAACATCAGGACTAAGAATCCTGGTTTACATAAAATCTACCCCCTGTTTCTCATTAGACAATGAAAAATTAATGTTGCACCTTGAGAGTATTAAGTATTTTTTTCATACAAACCCTATCAGAGGATGCCAGAAACTCATTTTCACGTACACACTTCAATTCCTCTGCTGATTCTGAGGCTGGAAGAGAGAAACACAAATTGCTGGCCATTGGAAGAATCCCCCTGGAGATTCCACAATGATAATGTTAAGTTAAAATTGAATTAAGTTGGCATTCAGAGCTTTATTCTCACAAAGAATACCCTATGGATTTTCTGTTCTTTCTTGTCTGCTCATTTCCTTTCCCCTCTTTCTCTTCCTAATACATACACTTGAAATAAAGATAGTCCTTTATATTTTCACTTTAAAAATAAATTTTTACTATTGAAGGCATTTGAAGTACAGAAACCTTGTTTATAAGATATTTCACAAATTCTGTAAGTTTTTGAATGCCTCCTAAAAATGAGTACATATGTTACTTTGGAAGAACATACTCTCTGAGGCAATAAAATATCAAGCTTTATTCTATCTCTGTTCATCTAATCTAGGATTCATAGAATTCTAGAATTCTCTTATTTGGAAGAGACCTTAAATGGCAACTAGTTCAGCCTCACAATGCAATGTTAGAACCTTCACTATGATAACTCTGACAGGTTCTCCTTAAATACATTTTAAAAAGGAGAGGGACAGGGAGCCCATGGTTTAGATCAGACCGTATTTGGGTTTAGTGCTCTATTTAGGGTGTCACATTTTAAGAAGGCATATTGACCAACCAGACGGTGACCAAGAAGGTAGTCAGAAAATTATTCTATAAGAAGCAGTTGAAGCAGCTGGAGGGATTTAGTTCAAGAAGAGACCAAACGACTATCTGTTAGGAGTATCTAGAAAAATCTTGTACTGGGAAGGAGGCAGAATAAATTATCCCGTCCAATTTCAATATGGTTATTCTTCCTTGTCCTGCTGTACTTACTATTTTTAGGGAGCTTCCAATATTAAGGACTCCCACATGTCTGGGACACTCATCCAGTGGTATGGTTACACCGCCATTATTGGTGGGGTTTAGTGTGTAGTGATCTCTGGATCAGAGTGCTAAAGTCATCAGAACCAAGGAGATTCCTGCCCGCCAAGAGTAGCTCCCCTTGCCACTCAGCCTTCCTAGCCCATTACTGAGCATCCTATCTAGAGCCTGAGTGCCCAGCCAAAGAGAAGAAGAAAGGCAAAATGAGGGTCTTGAAGTCCAACTGCTGGGATTCGACTCGTGACTGCTATTAACCTGCTGTATTAATCCCTTGTTCCTCAGTTTCTCCATTTGTTATATGGAGGTAATAATAGTTTCTAGCTCAGGTAGTTGCTGTGTAAACAAGTTAATACACATAATGCACTTAGAACATTGCTTAGTACATAGAAAGTGCTTTTATATCTTCTGTGTCATTTTAACCTGAAGACAGCTCTGTGAGGAAGCCAGTGCTATTGTTGCCCATCTCCTTCCCCCCATTACAGAGATTGTGAGTTAAAGACATATTAATACATTAAACAGTCTTAGATGATAGGAGTAGTGTCATGTTTATTAAAGGAGAGTAGTAGTCCTGATGTGGTCTACTATGATGAGACCATATCTGTGGTTAGGTGTGTTTATCTCTGCACTGTGCTTTAAAGAACCACTGACCAAGAGGCCCTGGACCAGAGGGCAAGACTCATAATGGGAGAGAAAACAAATTACTAGAAGAGGATGTAGTAATATATAATCTATAAAAGAGACAAGTTAGAGGAGATATAGTTTTTGAGAAAGGAGTAAATAAAATCGCTTTTTTGTTTCATCTCTACTTTGGTTTGTCAATTTTCATTCTCCAGAAGATTTCTCTTTTAAAGTCTCTTTGTACTAGTCCAAGAATTAAGAAACTTCAAGGAGACTGTCTGAGCTTCATTATGGTAGTACTTAAAATATTCCTTCAAAGGACAGGCATCAGCAATGAGATATATTTATTTCCATGGACTCATGCCCATATTGATTCTCTAGCTTTTAATTTGTTTAGGTTCTGATCTAAGTATCACTGTCTCAAAGAGCTTCTAAGCTCTTTGCTTCTTAGCAGATTAATCATGTCTCTGTGCCTGATAGAAATTTAATAAAGCTGATTATGTGTTTATTGTATTTTCCTAGGAATTTTCTTTTAATGGCTGATGTAGTATTTGTAGAAGGGAAATACTGATCTATCTTAACCGAATGATAGCTTCAAATGAGATATGTTGTAATAAGATAGAGCAAAAGTAGAACAACATAAATATCAATTTATAGGCAATGGGTGAATAATTACGGTACAGCCACACAACAGAAATACTGTCCGGCCATTACAAAAAATAAGATAGACAGACATGTACTAACATTAAGAGTAAAAAAGCAAATTGCAGAAGAATATAATACAATCCTATTTGTGACAAAAACAGTAACAAAAAGAACTCAGAGGAAAAACAAACACGTTCTGTACATGGAAAAATATCTCAAATGATACTTGTGCAACTATAAATAGTGATTACTTTTGGGAAGGGGGGGCTTGTTGAGCTGGAAGTAAAAATGGAACCTTTTACTTTATATTACAGTATTTTTTGTATTATTTGGATTTTTAGAGGGAATGTATTAACTTTATAATCTAAAAAGGAAGTCTGTTGGGGAGAGAATGGTAAATAAATGTAAATCAATTGATAATTGAGACCAGTTAAAACTGAGAAAATACATGTACAATACCCCATTTTTGAAGCCAGACCTGGATGCAAAAAGATGGAGGAAATTAAAAAAAAAAAATTATAAAGATGGTGTGTAGGACTCATGAGTTCAGAGAGGTAGTACTTGCAAAACTGATGGTACATTGAAGCAGTCTCACTACTAAAAGTAGAATATACAGACGTAATATGTACTATATTAAGTATATAGGACTACCTATGAAATATTCTCGCCAAAAAAGTTTTATTTGAAGGAAGAAAGTTAACTTCCAATTTACAAGAAATACAGAAGATACCAGTTAAACATTCACACAAGAGAGGTAATAGACAACTTACAGTTTCTTCAACAAGTACTGTGAAAAAAAAAAAATAAGAAAAGGTGAAGACTGTTATAGATTAGAGAGACTTTAAGGCACAGTAACCAGATGTATGGATCCTGATTCCAGCAAACCAACTTTAAAAAGACAGTTATTGAGACAATCAGGAAATTTGAATATTGACATGGGCTTTAGATGTTAACAAGGTTTTACCACTTTTGTTAGATGTGATAGTAACATTGGAGTTTTGATGGAAAGTGTCCATAATTTTTAAAGGCATCTTAGAACCATGTAGAAGTGAATAGTCACAGTGTCTTGCATTTGCTTCAGAATACTTAAAGGGGAAAAATAAAACAAAAGAGGTACCAGAAGACAGTGTAACAAAGTCTTAATGATTACTGATTGTTGAATCTGGGAGATGACAACATGGTGGTTCTATATTTCTTTAAAGTCATAATAAAGCAAAGGTTTCATGTTCAAGTGCTGAAAAGATTGTGAAATTTTATCCTATAAAACCATTTTGCAATTGCACCTGTGGAGCACAAGTCTGGAGGAAGAATTTGAATAGTATTGTTGAGCTTGTATGGAACTGAGAAAGACTACACTTGGAGTCTTTTGAAGAAATGAATGACAAAAAAATTATCATCTTTTATTTCTTGAGTCAACCTCTCAGTAGGATTCTTCTCTTAATTTGGTGAAGTAATAGGTCTTATTCAAAATGCACATGTTTACGTATACACAATTTCTGATTCAGGACAGTTCCAGAACCAAGAAACTCATTTAGCATTAAGTCTGGCTAGAGTAGGGTGACCAGCGAGCCCAGTGTGCCTGGGATCAGTGGGTTTCCCAGGACCAGGAAAGTACTAGGCAAACCAGGAAACGTTGGTCACCATAGTCTGGAAAGTCCCAGAGGATTTGATCTAGCCCAACTTGAACCCTCATCTTAAAGAAAAACAAAATGCACTGTACATTACAGTTTAGACAGCTCTCTGATGACTTACAGCATAGCTTCACAGTTGTAGTTTTATTCTTTCCTGGGGAATGCATCGAACATCACACATGCCTGTGTTGAAATGTCAGTGTAAATCTTTCACACAAATTTAAAGTCATATTCACCATGTTGGATTATCCATGTCTTCCGTTGCCCTTTAGTAATGTAAATCAAACACTGACAATGACTTTCATTCATGCATTTTTTCTTTAGTACTCTATTTGAGGGCCTATGCTAAGCCTTTGAAACAAAATTAAGATAAGTTCTCTTTTCTCAATGAACTCACAGTGAATTAGAGGAGACAGACACAAAGTAAAGAACTATGTTATTTCACAATAAGTGCTACGGTAGAAGATTGTGGCAAGTAGTTTGAGGACCAATCTTTTGTATTTTTTTTTTTTTTGCAAAACATATTGTCCAAAGTCAGAACAAGAGGAAAGGTGATAATTATTTGGAGTATTAGTATTTTATAATCTTATTTTAAAATCTTGTTCAAGGAATGCCCCAAAGTTTATATTTCATAAAAACAGAATAATAAGTCTTAAGGGATTAGAAATTAATTTTTACATTTTATACTTTTTAGATGAAAAGTGTTACAGAGGTTGGGCTAGTCCCACTATATGGTAGTTATTAGCTTGGAAAACTTCCCCAACCCTATCAGACCAAGGAACCCTTTCCTCCCTTACCCAGCAGTCATTTATGACGTAGCAAGATGTGTTTTGTGTTAAAATATAAATGCTAAAATTCCATTGGCATTAGATATGTAATAATACATCTAGACATATGGATAGTTGTCATCAATTTCTTTCCTCTGTAGAAATAAAAAAGATGTAGAAATTAATTTTTATATTCTAGGCACATAACAATATGTAAGTCTTTCAAAGCTGATAGCTACATTGCGCATCCATAAGAATTTTTTATTTTGATATTAATCCTCAGGAATATTTTGCCTTACATTATTATTTGGACTCATTAAGAAGTCATATATGAAATTATAGTGGAAAAATATTTTGTTATTAGCTTTTAATTCTTTCAGAAGTTACTTCACTTAGTACAATCTAATTCTCAGTGGTTCCAAATAACTAATAATTGTGGCGTTTGAGCTGAGTGAAGTGAGGTGGAGTGAACAAAGGGGAGCAAATTAAAAGATGAGGTCACAAAGTTGGGGGGACATAGAGCAGATTGTTTATGGCCTTCTAGATCATTATAAGGACTTAGTTTTTATTTAGAGTGAGATGAACCACTGAGAGATTTTGAGCAGAAGACTGGTATATTTAGCTTATATTTGAACGGGACTGCTCTGCTACTATGTTGTATTACTCTGAGGAGATTATGCTAGAAGCAAGGAGATCACATAGAAGGCTGTTGCAACCAACCAGCTGAAAGAGGGTAGTGGCTTAGACCAGGCTGGTGATAGATGTGGTGAGAAGTGATTGGATTCTGGATATATTTCCAACAGAAATAGTCTAATGGGGTAAGCGTAGCATGTGAGAGAAATACAGCAATCAGGAATGACTCCCAAAGTTTTTAGCCTGAGTAACTAAAAGGATGTGGAGTTGCCTTTAACAGAAGAAATTCTGCAGAGTAGTTTTTAAGGGCAACACTAAGAGCTCAGTTTGGGGCATGATACACATGAGATGTCTGCTGCTTATCCACATGGTGATGTCAAGTAGGCAGCTGGATTATCAGAGTCTGAAGGTCAGCAAAGAAGACTAGGCCAGAGATATAACTGAGGAGTAGTCAGTTTAGGGATGTTGGTTAAAGCTACCAAGGGAGTAACTATAGACAATGAAGCAAAAAGTTTTGAGGACAGAGTCTTGAATGTGAAGAAAATGAGTAGCCAGCAAAGACTGGGAAGGACTGACCAGCTAGGTAGGAGGAAAATCAGGAGTATGCAAGGAGGAAAACATTTCAAGGAGGAGGAAGTGATCAGTTATGTCAAATAATGCTTATAGGTCAAGTAAGGTAAGGACTGATAAGTGACCATTAAGAAATAACATCCAAGTGTGTCAGCTACTAAATAAGGTAAAAATAAGTAGCAACTACCATTTGTTGAGCTTTTCCTATGTGATAAATTCTGTAATATATCCTTTTTACAGTTATCTTTAATCCATAAAACATTCCTGCATGGTAGGGATTATAATTCCCACTTTACAAATACTGGAAGCAGAGGCTCAGAGACATTAAGAAATTAGCCCAAAGCCACATACCTAGTAAATTTTCCAAAGCCAGAATGCAAAACCAAGATTGAAAAGCCTTTATTCATTTCCTTATGTTGTACTCTCTGAACGTATGTTAAAGTTGCTTCCACAGCTTTGTACAAGGCTTGTCAATGGTTACTATTTTAGCTATGCCGTGTATGTATTTGTATGTATAGGAGTAAAGCTACTATTATGCTTTATATTGTACTGCAAATCTACATCATAAAAGGCAAAAATAGATAAATTCAAGTTGTTTTTTTTCTTATAGCCTGAATCTAAGAAGAAAACTTTGAATTATGGGACTTCTTTAAATGACTTTTGTCTGTAAACATTTTATAATACGAAAATATTAGTGATAATATTTCTCTTAGAGCAGATTAATATTTATTTAGATAGAGTTTTTGTATTTACACTTGTTCTATACTTTACTACTCTACTTGTTTGTTTTTTAAAATGTTCCCAACAAAAACATCTGTTTTTAGAATAAATCTGAGGTGTACAAACTGGCGGTGATTGCTGTCCTCTGTGTACTGATGTCTTAAGCATTTGATTCTTGTGTTTAATAGTTTATAACCACCGTCCAAAACATGTGTGAGTTTTTTACAAATCGGTCTGCTTTATTTATCCAAAACTGAAATTACACTCTGTTAATTATCCTAGCAATTAGAAAATTACTTTTATCATTGCTTTGCCATTTTGGCAATTGAGGTATAAATTTGGCACTAGATAGTAGCTATTCAGTAAGTTTAGTCCTAAGCTACATGGTTTCATTTGCTTTGTATTAGGACACAGCATTTGGTAAATAACAGTTATAAATTTTTTTTGTGGAGTGTGAAAAACCTCTGGGCTCTTACTGGCATAAGCTTGATCAAATCATCCTTTGTCCTCAATTTGTCTGTACTTTTTCTCTTTGCATTCTGCCATTTTCTCAAATTTATTGCAAGCATTTTACTGATTTTTATGTGCCTTCTAGTGATACTATATGGGTTACATGATTAGCATTCACATTGGACTGATTACTTGGACAGTCTCGTCTCACTTGCTCTGCACTCACTCTTCCCTGTGAATTCATCACTCCCATGGCCTCGCTGCCCTTATTCAGATGCCGCTGCCACTTTGCTAACTGACACTGTCATTATCTCTCTCCTGGATTAGTCCTGTAGCCTCCTGTTCGGGTCTTTTCTGCCATCAGGTTTGCTCCCTCTCTGCAGTTTTATTCTCCATGTAGTAACTAAAGTGGTCTTTCCAAAACTCCAATTTTTATAATTTTCTGCTTCACTTAGCCACTGGACTTTTTTTTTTTTTTTTTTTTTTAGTTTCTCAAATACACCATGTCCACAGGGTATTAACATGTATTTTCACACTGCCTGAACAAAATTTCTCAGTCTTTTGCCTCAATGATTTCTCAGTTTATCCTCGAGTCTGAGCTCAGAAAGCAGTTCTTCTGAGAATCTTCTCTGGCCCCATTTCTTTCTGCTCGCCTCCAGCATGATTTAGGTGTACACATCCTCTAGCTGTCCCTGGCGTCCTGACCTTCCTTCCCTTTGTCACACTCTGTTGTACTGCCTGCTTCTCTAGTTACTTGATTCCTCAGAAACTAGACTTCTGTTTCCTCATCCTTTGTCCTTCTGAATAAAGAATTAGTTTCTATGCATTTCCTTTAGGGACTCTGTGTGGTTTTGAGGAAGTAGATCCAAAGGGCAAAGAAATGATTGACCTTTTCTTATTTATTAATACCACACTATCCTTCATGCCTAACATGGTAGATGCTAAAATACAGCTACATGGTAGATGCTAAAATAGCTTAAGTAAATGCCAGAGATGACCAGATTTGTTTTAGTCTTACCCTCTCCTGAATTCTAGTCCTATATTTATAGCTCTTTCTCTCTCTGACATTGCCACTAGGATATCATACAGGCATTTTAAATTCAGTAAACCCAGACCTCAAATTCTTTTCCTCTGGGCTCTCCTGCCTTCCCCTCCCTCCTTTTCTTTGCTTTCATTTCTTCTTTTCTCCTGTCATTGATATTTCCCCACTGGAAACTGCCATATCCCTCCCTACTGGTATCAGTCAGTTTTCAGATTCTATCAATTTTGCTTCCCAACAGTTTTTGAAACTCACCCCTTAATGTCATTTTCTTCACAGGCACTTTATTTCAGGCTTCCTGCCACTTTCTAGCTTGTTAATTACAGAACCTTCTAATTTACTTGAGTTATATAAATTTCAACAGCTTAGAAACTAAATACATCATTATTTTCAAAGCATTGTAAATAATTCTCACTCTTAAATGATTTGAAAATATTTGCAAACAAGGTAAATTTTTTTATGTTTTTGCCCCTTTAGATATGCTATTACCATGGTTCCATATGTATTCATTCATTTAGGGACTTTGTTCATTTTCAGGAATAAGAACTTGAAATTATTGAATCAATTATGTACAAATAAAATTGTATAAAACATACTTAGTATGAAAAAGGAGAATCTTTTTGTTCATAAGCAATAAAGATGCCACTCTTTTATGTAATATGAAATGTCAGCTGTGTGCTGTCAGAGCTTGCTGGCTTACTGACTAGTCATCCAAGACAGTCACTATCTCTGGGGGAAGCTTTACTGCAATGTGAAGTCCAACTCAGTCCAGAAAAGTGGGCCAAGATGGAGTAAGAGGGACTCAATTTATCTTCTTTCCTGAAACAGTAAGAAAAATAAACAAAATATGTGAAACAATGGTTTTCAGACATTGGATATCAAGCAGTATGTGGCAGGGATCCCTGAGACAAGAGCAAATCAGATGAGCTGTGCAGTTGCTCCAGCTCACTGCCTCAAAAGAATTTCCAGACCGTAATGCATGGAGAGGAAGCCCAGGAGGAACCTAATCTTCTCCCTGAGTTGAGGAGATGAAACTGGGAGTTTGGGGAAACTAAGGTAGTGAGAGTCGGCAAGGCAGAGGACCAGGTAAGGAGATCTACCCCAAGGGTCCCCTTACGGTCTTAGGCTAAGTACTAATTAACAGATGTCTAAGGAAACTACGTGAGGCTGATTAAAGAACCACCAAAAAGGATCTGAGGTAATAAGCCTAGGAACTCACAGAATCTGTGCTAGTTTCTGTTGCCACCAGCCAGAGTGGAAAACCCTCATAATCCATTGGGAGTCATAGAAGGACAGCGCCTCAGTGATAGGGGAAAATTCTTCCTGTACTACAGGCTGCTCTAGTCCTGCCTAACAAAGCCTAAAAGTAAGCTTTGAAATCAACCTAACATATGTGTAACTGAAATCTCTGGAGGAGAGAATAATGGGAGAGGGAGCAGAAAAAATATTTGATGAAATAATAGCTAAAAGTTTTCTAAATTTAGTGAAAACTGTACAGGTCTAAGAAGCACAGCAAGCCCCAAGCAGACACACACACACACACACACACACACACACACACACACACACACACACACACATCACATGAAGAAAACTATACCAAGGTACATCATAATCAAGTTGCTTAAGGTCAGTGATAAAGAGAAAATATTAAAGTATCCAAAGGAAAAATACATGTTCAAAGGAACAAAAATAAGGATGATGGCAGATTACTAGTCTTTAAACACTGCAAGCCAGTTAAAAACAGCAGAGCTACATCTTTAAAATATTAAAAGAAGGCAAAAAAAAGTTAAACTTCATTTTCCAGCAAAAGTTTCTTTCTAAAGTGAAGGTAAAATAAGAGTCCTGAGAGTAACTTGATATTCCCTGGAGGTATCATTTGTAAGAACATTTGACATGTTATCTGAAAGCAGAAACTTGCTGTGCTATTTGATGATACAAAAATTTTAATTGTCTATTTTTCTGTAGCAGTTTACATGATACAAGTGTTTATATATGAGAGAAAACTTTGCAGTAGTTTCCCCTTATCCTCCCTCCAGGGATACATTTCAAGACCCCTGAGGGATATCTGGAACTGAAGATAGTACAGAACCCTGTATAATTTTTCAAACCAACAGGGGTACTAAGTGACTAATGGGTAGTGTCTACAGTGTGTATGTGCTAGAGAAATGTCCCAGGCGGGACAGAGTGGGAGGAACAAGATTTCATCATGCTGCTCAAAATGTCACACAATTTAAAATGTATGAATTGTTGATTTCTGGAATTCTCCATTTAATATTTTCAGACCATAGTTAACAGTGGGTAACTCAAACCACAGAAAGTGATATTGCAGACAAGGGGGGGACTACTGTGTTTTCACAAGTTTTTGAGATAGCTAGGATGGGTGATTTTTATCCCTGTTTTATACATGAAGAAGTTGAGACACAGAGGTAGGATGACGTTCATAGGGTTTCATAAGATCCAGGAATATAATCAGGTTTCTTGACTTCCTATTCAGAACTCTCTTCTAATCAGAATGGTCTCTTGTTGATAGCTGTGCATTGCTCAAAATATTTTCTAAATTTAGAGACTGTCAGAATATACAAAATGTATGTAGTACCTTGAAAGCAGTAATAGATAGTACAGTATGGAGTAATTCTTTTATATCTTGATATTTGGAAAAGGTGAAGAGAATAAATAGAAAATCTTACTAAACTCCAAGTCCTCAAATAAAAGGCAGGAAAAATGAAAGAGAGTGCATTAAAGTATACTAGAGCCCGTGTGAAAAACTGTTATGGTATTTAAACTGTAAATTAGCAAAGGTAGAAAATTGCTTTGGTTGGAGTGAAATTTTTAATTAAAATGAAGTTATTTCTGATTCCTAAAAAAGGTGAGAAGTTTGATTATTTTAATTAACATCAAATTTTAGCAGAGAACCTTTTAATAACTGTTTAAATTAAAATGTGGCAGAAATTAGTTGGGAAGAAACTATATTTTCCTCTTGTATTTATACTAGGTATAATGTATATGATACATAAAATAGAAGAATTAAGTACTATCTTGGCATATTTCATTGCATCCCGTGTAGCAAATTAGTTTTGACCATTCCTGGCAGCCATACGGAATGAGTAGGATCCATTGTCCTTTTTGTTGCCACTACAGTTTCTTCAAATAGTTCTTCAGGGATGTTTTTCAATCTTTTCTATTAAAGAAATTTTGAGAGCTAGGTCTTCAGATAAGGTTTTATGGTAGAATTGGGATTTAAGAGTTAGAACTTCAAAGGAGAACGGTATTTAAGTAGAATGAGGAAGAATGTTTCCAGTTGTAGGGAATATGAACTCTGACAGGTCTTCTCAGAAGAGTGAGAATGGTTCACGTTGGAAAGAAATAAGCAATGATGCAGGATAGGCAGGGTAGGGCTTGATAACGGAAGGCCTTGACAAACAAGTAAGGGAAATGGATGGTGGCACTGAAGTTAGAGTAGACTCCCAAGGAGCATGAATTGTCTCTCATTCAGTTATGAAATGTGAGTTTTTTGGTATTTCAACCAAGTATTTTTTGTGTTAACTTTCGTTGTGTTTAAATCTGAATAAATAAATACAGCTTAAATAGCAAAGCAAGAATTTTTTTACCTGAAGAGGGGGTTGTGTTTTTCTTTCTCTTTTCTAGTCTACTCCTTTACATCTCGCAGCAGGCTACAACAGGGTTCGAATAGTTCAGCTACTGCTTCAGCACGGTGCTGATGTTCACGCGAAGGACAAAGGGTAGGTTTTCAGTTATCTCCTTTTAATGGTTTTGTTCATGGATTGTTATGCTTTGTTTTCATCTCATGCTCTGAAGGCTTTAAGCTCTATACAAAGTCATGTATTCCATGTATTACAACTTATGTAGCATTTTAAGAATGCTCACAGCTTTGATTTCAAACTTTATTTTCATGTGCCTATTGGTTAAGGATACTTCTCATAATAGTTCCCTAAATCAGTTTGATTTTATTGCAGTTCTATATTTGAAGTTGCAATTTGTTTTTCAATTGCAATCATTGTTTTTCAACTCTTAGGCTTCATTTTAGAAAGATAAATTGAAAACTGTGATAAGCCAGTAGTATAGCTATCATATTCATTAGATATTAAAGCATCAACCCTTATTAATACACCAAAATCATAAATATACAATATCTAATTTTTCTTTCTGATGAAATCTTGGACATCGAAGCCGAGAAAACCTAGAAGGTCCTTATGAAGGTTGATATGGGAGGGTAAAGGGTGGGAACCAAGAAAGCAATCATGTCATTTATTTTATGAAGAGGTGAACTTTAGAAAACTTCATATCAGTTTCCTGTGTAGTCTCTAGGGATATATGAGCATGGGGTCTGCTATCCTATGTGATGGGCTAACCTTTCTCATTGTCCCACCTGAAGATGTAAAAGATATTGACCCTACGACCCAGGTAAAGTAGATATGTTACACTCTTTGATTGACAGAGTAAAGAAGAGATGTCCCGGAGGAGGGTTTCTTTGACTTTGCCCCTCTCCAAGTCAAGAAACAGAAACAAACTCAGTACTTGCGACACTTATCAAAAGGAGAATTCATCCATTTCAAATCTGCTCTTTTTGGTGCTCTGTTTCTCTCTTGCCTGCATCAGGTTTTGTGCCATATGTGAATGGTGTCCCAATAGTATAGGGACATAAATGCCTGATGTTCTTGTACATCTCTGTTTCCTTGTGCATGTCTGAAAACAGATGGGTGTACAATAGGTGAGTCATCAAGAGAAGTACACCACAAAAAGGGGGTTTTTGACTCATTTAGAATACTTTGATTTACAAGTTATAATAGTTTGGATATTTAATTCTTATGCTAGAAATTACCGTGAAAGCGAATTAAAATGGTGGAATAGAATATTTCCATTCACTACTAATTAACATTTGCTTTTGTAAACACTTATTAATAATATATAAAGTATGCAATTATCAATTAGCACATGATATTCCTTTCACCTGAATGTTCTCTAATTGGTATTTTTATTATTATCTTTAAGGATTACATACAAAAAACAAGGTAAATCTAAAAGGTGTGAACATAAATTGTGCTTTGAATTTTCTTATTAAATACTTAAAAATATTTCTATATATAATTGTATTGGGATTTATTCGATTTTTGTTTCTTAGCACTTCATGGATAAATGACTATAAGTTGTTAGAAATTTAAGTATTTTAATTTGCCTTTTGTCATTTAGTGGACTTGTGCCTCTTCATAATGCATGTTCATATGGACATTATGAAGTCACAGAACTACTACTAAAGGTAAGAGAAATTCAAAATATTGAACATCATTTGCTTTTCCTTTTAAACTTATGACTTTTCATGTGTATTTTTGGCCACCTGAAAATCTTTTTAAGAGAATAAAAGAATTTTTAAAAATATCACCATCGCCTTAACATTTTTTAAAACATTCAACTTAATTTGAGCTGTTTTTCAGAGTGAAACTAGAGAAATTAAAACACTTATTCACATTTTTTAAAGTTATAACTGAAATTTACAATGCAACAAATGTTTTCTGAGTTTTGTTTGATCCAGCAAAATGACGACTGACCTAAAACATTTTTTCTCACTTCAGCATGGAGCTTGCGTCAATGCTATGGATCTCTGGCAGTTTACTCCCCTGCATGAGGCTGCTTCCAAGAATCGTGTAGAAGTCTGCTCTTTGTTACTTAGCCATGGTGCTGATCCTACGCTTGTCAACTGCCATGGCAAAAGTGCTGTGGACATGGCTCCCACGCCTGAGCTCCGGGAGAGACTGACTTGTATGTATTTATATCCTAAAATCGATATTGCTTGTTGTAAATTAGAATATCTTTCTGTTGGGTTTTGTCTAATTTAAGTAATAACCTTCCATTTTTACAAGTGTGCTAGTTTATACTCCTGTGTTCTAACTGTACACTTAATTCCACAGGAATATTATCTACACACACTATATGTATGTGTGTGTATATATATATAGAGAGAGAGAGAGAGAGTTTATTTAAGCCTAATTCTAATTTGTGTGTTGAGGCTTTTTGTTTTTTGAAGGCTAATGAGGATGAGTCAATCCAACAACCATTTGTTGAGTGCTTACTATGTGCCAGACACCAGAAATACAGCAGTATAAAAACCAGAAAAAAAAAATCTTAGAGCTCACAGAGCTTATATTCTTGTGCCATTGATAATAATAGATGATGTCTAACATTATTGAGCACTGGTTATTTCCCAAGCCCTGCAAGGTTGCACAATCATGTTTTTATTTATGTGTGTTATGGCCCACGTGTAATCACTTGCCCAAATTTAAGTGAGATATTTTTTATGATTTGGTGGAAGTAATCTTCCAAATACTGATATATATTACTAATATATATATGTATGCAAATTTTTTTAAATAAACTTTTGTTTTAGAATAGTTTTAGATATATAGAAAATTTATGAAGGTTAGTACAGAGAGTTCCCATATACTCCATATGCAGTTTCCCTCATTATTAACACTTTACATTAGTATAGTACATTTGTCACAATTAATAAACCAGTACTGTTACATCATTAAAGTCCAAACTCTATTCAGATTTCCTTAGTTTTTGCCTAAAGTCCTTTTTCTGTTCCAGGATCTGATTCAGAATACCACATTACGTATAGTTGTTACTTACAATACTGAAATATATTTAATTCTACATGTGGTCATTTCTGGTTTAAATATAGATGTCACCTGCCTAATTTTTAACTTGTCCCATGGTTTGTATTCTCTCTTACATTTAGGATTCTAAGAATCAGATAACACCTAAGAAAATCTTTGCTAAATAATAACTTATGGAAAAAAGCATAGTCAAAGTGATGCTAGCATCATTTATGTCTAAACTGGTTTTAAACTAGTTTATGTTAAAACAGAGAGTTCCTCACAATTTTGATCTTGTTTAAGTGGAAATTTGAACTCATTTTGACATTCAGATGGGTGACATCTGTAGATGAAAGGCCGACACAAACCAAATTCTAACTGGGCAGTTACACCTGTCTTTGTAATGAATACTTTTAGAAGTTTGTTTATTCACTCCCAGCCAGGTGTCTCTTGCCACTTGCCATCATGCATTATATAGTTCACTTTTCTATTTGTACATTCTTTCTAGTGAATTTTTAATTCTTAAGGATAAAGATGTTTAGTTTTATTTTTCTTTATCGTAACACCTATATAATTCCTTGTTACCTAATAAAAATGTATGATGGTATTTGTGTTTGGGCCTGTATCTACCTCCCCCCAGCATAGCATACATAGTGCATTGCTTACACCCTGTGCTCAGCAAGTTTATTGAAGTGAATTTGGCTCAACTCAAAACTCATTATTTTATCTTTTTCTAATTTCCTTTTTCTAGTTTATACACTGGCTCAGCTTAATCTCCCTATGTCATCATTTGACATTTTTTCCTTTCAACCATTTTGCAAATTATGAATACCATTGTATTTTACTAGTCTGTCTAATTCAAATGTAGACATTAAAATTTAATCTAAATTTGTGTAGTTTTATGAAGGGAACAGTTCCCTGATTACTTTCCAGCCTTCTCAGGATCTCCTTTGTTTTATTAAGTGAGATTCTACCAATGAATTATTTGAAGAAAAGGAAGCTTTCACAATTAAAGAATTCTTTTCAAGAAAATTATACAGGAAACAAAAATAATATTTTGATCATATCCATGGTTATTGCATTTTCACCACAGATGGGTTTTTTTGTTCTTATCTGTTTTTTTTAATTTGTTATTTTTATGAAGCCCAATGAACAAGATAGTTTGGGTTTCAGTCTTGTTTCAAAATATGTTTAGAGGGAGAGTTTTAGGTATTTTATAAATATTAACTTTTCAGAATAAGTTTGAGTAATTTGCAATTTTACCACTTTTTTATCACCTTCCTTGAAGTTTTAAAAACAAACTTTTATGTAACCTTTGCATTTAGAAGTTTAGAAGGACAATTACATACTTGATACATTTTTCATTCTCTGGGTAATTTTTTTAATCTTCAGTATTCTTCAATAAAATATTTTAAATTTGAAAATCAATTTGGGTAGAAATCTTTATCTTTTTTCTAAAGAGCAAAGATAAGGAATATTTTATTTACTGTTATTTGGGAAAATGCCATGCTGTGTAATTGTATTATTGCATCATAATTCCTTAATTTCCTTATTACTGCAGTCTTATTGTTTATGGTTTTCATAAATTTGCCCATTTAATTTTCTTCTGAACATGAAAGAATGCATAAGTGAAAAGGTAGAAATGCTTTTATCTCTTTGACATAAATAGAATAATTGTCATTAGTGAAAGGCCAGTATGATTTGCATTAGGTTTAAATTTCTCTAGACTGATGACCCTAGCAGTTGTCTGACTCCTGCCCCTTCTATATAGCAGTTTATAATTCTCACTTCATATATCCCTAATTTTATCATTACAGTGAAAATCTATAATTTTGTTATTCAAATTTACTTTCATTTCACCTGACTTTCGTTTTTTATGTTTTGAAGTTTCAAAGTCCTATACTTTGAGCAATGATAAAGAACCACTAAATAAGAAGTTACATAAAAAATTTTTTTCCTGAACGTGCCATGACTTATTTTATAAATACTCAGCATCCATGGAACAAATATATGTTGAGTACCAGTCATAGGCCTAGCTCTGTGCTAGGTGATGAAATTACCATTACAAATATGACAGTGTGAGATGTCTTGTGATATGGCTAAGTGCAAGTGCTGTGGCCCTTGTAAGAAGAAATCCTAACCCCAATAATCAGGAAGGTCAGGAAGGCTTATCCAAAGTATCTAAACAGAGATTTTGAAAATATAGTAGTTAATAAGGCACATATGTGCGTGTGTGTGTGTGTGTGTGTGTGTGTGTGTGTGTGTGAGTGTCTGTCTGTCTTTTGAGAGAGAGAAGGGAATGTGATGAGGCCTTCAGAGGAGAAGAGAGAAAGGAAAAGAGGAAGGATACGGTACCATGCAGATACAAAGGCCTGAACGTGAGAGGGTCTGAAATTGTTAGGTAATATGTTAGGTCATACGTCATTGCCATTTGCTATGTTTTAGAACCGTTTTCAGCTTTTTGTTAATAAGTGGGCATATCAAAATGTAAGTCAAATTGAAAATAAGACATGCTTTTAATAAATAAGAATATTGGATTTTTATTCATGCAATCAGTTTGGATATAGCTTTTAAAAAATCACCTGCATATAAAAATAATGAAATATTAGTTGTTCTTTGAAAAATTTTCAAACTCCAAAACTTTTCTCATATTTCATTTCTTCCTTCCTCTGTCAAGACCTAATCACTATTCAAATTTTGGTGAATATTTCTCTAAATGTTTTTCTGTATTATTATTTGATTTAGTTATGGTGGCAATAATAGTAGCAAGAATAGTAACAATACAAATAAATGGGTCAACCTATTCTTTCTCTTTTGCTACTTAAATTTTCATTTAATAGTGTATACTTTCATGTCAGTAAATATAGATAGATCTATCTCTTTCATTTAAGAGCTGTAAAGTATTACAGTATATGTGTTCACAAATTATTTAAGAGGTTTCCTTTTGGTGGACATGTAGTTTGCCTGTTTTAAAACTGTGATGCAGTAAATATCTTTTTATGTGTATCTTTATGACTTCAGAGTATGAAACAGTCTTATTTTAGAGCATACATATTTCCAAATTTTTCATTAATCTACACCCTCATCCTTTGCATTTTTATCTTCATATTATCATATTGCTGCTGTTGCTAAGATAGAGAAATTTATAAAATCAATAATTTTCCAAAACTTATTTATAATCATGCTGAAGGTTTTTATAAATTTTAAATCTTTTTTTTATGTCAACTATTATTTCATTGACAGATGAATTTAAAGGTCATTCTTTACTACAAGCAGCCAGAGAAGCAGACCTAGCCAAAGTTAAAAAAACACTTGCTTTGGAAATCATTAATTTCAAACAACCACAGTCTCATGAAACAGCACTGGTAAGATTTTATTGTTAATCTGTTTTCTGGGTCTGTAATAATAGTGTAAGCACAAAATATGATTTTCATTTCAGAAACCTTTAAAGTAACTTTAGTATCTGAAATGCCAGGAATTTACATTTTAATGTTGGTTGCACTGATTTTTAAATTTGGTTCAGGGGATGATTCTTTTCATGGGTGAGAGACTAGACATTTGCTCAACCTTGATTTGGAGATTATTTTACCTTCGGCTTTACCTAAACTTATTATAACAAATCTACTTTTGTGGCCAGTGCTTTCATAAAATACAAGATGTGATTTTCCCAATAGAATTTTCTTTTTCTTGTGTTTGCTAGATAAGTACTATATTTCTTTCTATAGATTAAAGTGTGTTTTCAAAGATACTTGCATCATCCTTTTGAGCAATTGTATTCAAAGAACTGATTACATTCATGCTAGAAAAATGGTAAGATTATGAATTTTCTGTTTCATACTGTACAAATTATCCTTAAAACTATTCATGTTTTTTCTTTTAATGCACTTTCAGAAGGATTATTTTATTTTCTTTGTCATTGACTACCTTAAGGCTCAGATATAGGGTTGGTTAATGATTGCTCCTGAATTCAGAATGTAAGCATATGTAATACCTGTACCACAGACCTCTAAGTATGCTTCAGTTAATATTCTTACATATATCTGCCACAGAACGGTCAAATTTTAGTCAATATCTGCTGAAAACAACATTAAAAGATTCACCAAACTGAAATGAGCCAACTGTATGTTCACTTAAATGTATGTCTCCCAACTGGGGTTCAGATACATTCAGGCTACACAGCAGTATGCCAGGAGACACCCAGAATAAATCTCACCCCTTTTTTCAGAGTATTCATTTTATTCAGTTGTTAGTAGTTGTCCATTTTAAAATTTTAATACAAACGGTAAAATGAAGCAGAATACAAAAGTTGTATAAATATTATGATAAAACATATAATTATTGAGAATATTTCTTCCTCTAAACTGCTTCAAGTCTGTCACTTTCTTGCCTGTCCCTGGGCATTTGAGCTTAATCTCCTGTAGTGCTGGGAGTAGCACTGTAGAAGAGGGTGAGAAAGATTGACTTGTATGGCTGGTAGCCTAATAAAAGATGGAATAATTCAGTTATAGATTTCTGTAGCTTGGAAGAGGCAGTATTCTGATTCCTTCAGTGAAATATATACTGGATATTTATTTATTGTCTAAGCAAAAAGAAGTGAGATCTCTCTTAATGCTTAACTAAGAGCATAACTTCACATAACTTGATTGAAAGGCTTACGTTTTGTACTTCCACTGTATTAGAGGGAATATTCATAATCTCCATAATGTAAAACATAAGTATGTTCTGATACTCTTTGAGATAACTATGTTCTAAATAGCCAGCAAAAGAAGTTTATTTTATAAACTTAGTTGTGTTTACTTTATAGCACTGTGCTGTGGCCTCGCTGCATCCCAAACGAAAACAAGTGACCGAGTTGTTACTTAGAAAAGGAGCAAATGTCAATGAAAAAAATAAAGAGTAAGTGTAATTGCAGAAGGAGTGTTCAATTCTTAAAGAGGAAATATAATAAAAAAGAGAAAATCACCTTTGCCTTTTCTCTTCTCCATAGTTTCATGACCCCCCTGCATGTTGCAGCAGAGAGAGCTCACAATGATGTCATGGAAGTTCTGCACAAGCACGGAGCCAAGGTAAGGTACACACCTGAGCAAGGTACCACACGCAGCATTGAGCAGCGAGCTGCTCTTATGGCTGCTACTTTTCTTTCTGATTCTTCTGAAGAAAGTAATTTTATAAAAGACTATTGGCCTGTATTTGAATTCATAGATTCTCCGATAAAGCTAATATAAATCTTGTTTCTAATAAAAATAATTAACTGTGATTCTTGGTCCTTTACTGTCACTCTTCTTTAAAGCAGTAAAATGTAGCTACAGTCATTTGAAAAAGAATTCAACGTTGCATTATTTTAGTTAATACTAGAATTGATATATTTTGATAGTCAACATTTCAATGGTAGTTTATCAGAAAATAATTTATGTGAATGTTGGAGTCAGAATAGCTGTACTTATTTTAAGAAACATTTGTATTCCTTCAAATTGGTAATGATGATAATTTTTTCAACCTCTACACTAAAGAAATATGAAATTTTTATTGTCATTATTTGAATGGCATAATCTCCCTCTGGATCACTTGAAGGAGGAAGGAAGCAAATTGATTGTTTTTTCCAAGTGACTTGAACTTGCAAACTTTTAAATCCTCAAGAGTTTATATTTTTAAGCAGTAGTCTCTAAAGTAGGGTACAGACACCCCTTGTATATAGAGCATACAAGATGAACACCATTGGATGCAAGAAAAAAAATTAGAATTTTAATTTATAATCTTTTTATTTAAGAATAAAGAAATTAAGGCCAGGCGTGGTGGCTCATGTCTATAATCCTACCAGTTTGGGAGACTAAGGCAGGAGGATTGCTTGAGCCCAGAAGTTTGAGAGCAGTCTGAGCAAAGTACAGTGAGAACCTGTCTTTACAGAAACGTACCACAAAATTAGCCAGACATGTGGCATGCACCTGTAGTCCCAGCTACTTGGGAGGCTGAGGCAGGGGGATCACTTGAGCCCAGGAATTTCAGGTTGCAGTGAGCTATGATCATGCCCCTGCACTCCATCTAGCCCAGGCAACAGGATGAGACCCTGTTTTTTTTTTTACTCCATAGGGTACTTGATCCAAAAATTTGGGTATCACTGCTTTAAAGAGGCATTTGATGTTTTTAATTAAAAAATCAAGACAAGCTGAAACAAAAGGGAACATAGTTCTGCAAATGTAGGTGTAACGACTACATTGTTATATAAATAATGTCTTTTTGCTCTGTCAAGCAAAAAATACTAACCTACGTGAGCTTTCTGCCACAGTTAGGAATATCGTATGTTTATCATTGACCTGTTTTTGTGGATATTTTATGACATTTAACATGCTCTTGAAAAATTATGAATAATGCCCTTCATTTTGGGAAAATAGTATCTAATTATTGTCATCTCCCATGAGACATTTTATTTCATAAAGGTTCAATGAAAAATAACATTATTTCATAACCTGTTCTAGTCAGCCTCATTCTAGATCTGTGGTTCCCAGTCTTTATCTGTCCTTCAAATGCACAACACATTTTCATCAATAATGTCTTAGTTCGTCACTGGGGCATGAATAATTGTAAACACCCTTCCAGTGATGTAGAATGACTTCTAGACTGATATGTCCTCCCTGTTCTTCCTACCATAGTTTAACTAAATTGAGAACTCTTAATATGAGGCACTTTTAAAGGGGGAAAAAATCACATTTAATCAGTTATAAACCAATATATACCAATTGCCATCAATAAATATCAAATGCCATATCATCTCCCATTTGCTCATTCTCTGGTTTCCAGGCAGGATGCTGTCCCTCAGGCTTGGTGTATCTGGTGATTATGTTAATAAAAACTCCCTGTAAAAAACCCACTTAGCTACTGTTGGGCCATACTTTTTGCTTGCTTAGCATTTTCTTTTCTGGAGAACTTGTGGTTTCTGTTTGATTTTCAGGCAACTTCTGGTTTCCATTTGATTCTAGAAGTACCTTCTGAACAAGTAGCACCACTTTTAATTAGGATTCAGCCCTCTTACACTGCTTCCACCACCCTGCTGCTTTCTCCTCTTCATGAGTCAATTTCTCAGGCTAAGGCAGAAGAATTTGGGAGACCTAATTACCATTAACTAATTTGTCTTACTTAGACAGATAGAAAGTCAGAACATTCTTTTGCCCAAATCTTAGTGATAAATACAAAGTTCAGGTTCATTGTGCACATTAATCTAAATGTCCTGCCTAGACATGCATACTTTTGTGTTTAGAATCCTCCAGTTTGTAGTTTTGTGACCCTGGACTAAATTTCCCTGAGCTTCATGACTCATCAGTGATATGTGGGAAAAAACCTCCCCTACAGGTTTAACTTTTTTAATCAAATGAGGTTATGTATATAAGTATGTAGTATAGTGCTTAACACACAATGCTTTGATTACTTGTGTGTATGAGCATTTTTTCCATATTTGTCTTTCAAACATTTATGTATTGTGTATTTCCCTTTAATTATCTAAATTTTTCATAAGACTTACATATCTAATCCCTTTTTAATTAGCTTTGATCCACTAACTCAACAAATATTGGCATGTAAAATGATCAAGACTGTGCTGGATACTGTGGGAAATACCACTTTGGAAGTTAATGCAATTACCAAACTTGAATCTAATCCTGAATCAATTTTGCAGCATTAGTATTGAAGAAGGAAGAGAGAGATGAAAGGCACTTAAGAAGGAATGATTGCATTACTTGGAAATGAATTGGCTGTTAGAATGGACTTAGAATGTGGTGGTACAATTAATGGAAGTAAGAAAGGTAGAGAGAAGCACTGGTTTCCTCTGTCTTGATAAATAATTTTAAACTTGAAGTTTATATGATTAAGGGATATTTAGTAAAACTGGCAGTTGGAAAGATAGCCCTAGAGGATGAAAGAGAGTTTAGGATTAGAAAGATCTCCTGGGGAGTCACTGACACAGTGATCATACATTTTGAGAGTGAGTAGGGTCCCTGGTGAATAAACCATGGAAAATGAGTTGAGGGTTAAGGAAACAACCTTTGAGGTTTCGCCACGTTTACAGAGCAGTAAGGGAAAGAGGAAACTGAGAAGTCTATCACGGCATCTGCTGTGTGCATGAGAGTATGAAAAAGGAACAGGTGATCAGTGCCAAAGAGAGAAATCGAGGCAGATGAGGACATTTTGGGGACAAATTTCATATGAAGGCTTTGGTAGCTTTTGGAGGAGATGTCCTAAAGAGATAAAAGTAGAAGTTTGTTTCAGGGTCTTGGCAATACACAGCACACTCAAAGTGGGTAATTTGGTGAGAGTTTAATAAAAGAATTATATACAGAGGTGTGGGCACGGTTTAAGGAAATCAGCAAGGAATGAGGTAGTGAGAGGAGAGAGATCTCTGGTCGGAAGGGGCAAGGGAAGGGAGAGGCCACTGGCACGAGGAGAAAGGAGCTGTGTGGACAAGGCCACCTGACAGCACCTGTCACTGTGACAGAGGGATATATCTAATCTCCACTCCTCACTCTCCTCACTCTGCCCACCATCTCTTATCACTGCCTCCTGTTGGCCAAATCCAGCACAGTGGTGAAGACCAGAAGAGCTTGTTCATGTGGTCCATCCCCATGTTTTCACCAAGACCCAGAGCAGAATGAAGGATGGTTACGGATCTGGAGGGGGTGAGGGGACAATGTTCAGCAAAAGGTTAGAAAACAAATTGCTAGGAAAGAAAGGAGGATCGTAAGAAAATTGGAGTATGAATCATTTCTAATTAATTCATTTGAAAAATCCAATTTTACTAGGAGTAAACTTCTGTACCTTAAAAAAATTAATAGTTATATTTATCATCCCCTGCTTTGCAAGAGTACTAAAAGCCTAAATAGGAGAGACATGATGATTTTATCCTGCATGAGCAGTTTTTTTTCTTTATTGTTGTTAGTCTGCCCTGGCATTCAGCATTCTGTCACTAATGAATCATTTGCTGTCATTATTAAGAGAACCTATGCCGCAACTGCATATGGTATTCAGAAAGTTTAATTCAAAAGTACTTTTTTTCGTATATAAAGTGCTGCTACTTTGTCATTAGTGGGCATCTTTTAAATGTGTGGAACATGAAGGAATTTCTTCTGATTATTCATGTCTTCATTTGGCACATTTATTTACATTGTATGTAAGAAGATGTGACAATAGTAATTGACATTTAATGGGCTTATTTCTCACGTTTAGAAGTGATCACAAGTCTTTGCTCACTTTGGAGAAATGTGTTAGCTCATTATAAGGGTTTTATTAATGCTATACTAGAGGTGGATTGATAAGTAGATTCTGTTAGCTCAAAAGTGTTAAAGTGCTTTTAAAGATATTACAAATCCAAAGTATCTTTTAGAGTACAAATAATATCTGAGCACAAAGGGGCTGGTGTCCCTGAGACATTTTAGTTACCAGTAACAAACCAACTGAATCTAGATGAAGCACAAATGGAAATCTATTTTATACTACTATACATGTATATTTATTACTTCTGTGGGATAACCATGTGGTTATCCACCAGAAATAATCTGTAGGAATTGCAGCTCAGATTCACAAAAGACCAGAACAAGGAATTTGGAACCTGCTAAGTACCTTGGCTGCCATTCTCTTGTCCCTCCCTCTGCCTCTCCCTCTGTCTTTCTCCATCTGTCTCTGTCTGTCTCTGTCTCTGTCTCTCACTGTCTTGGAAGGGGAGGAGGGGCTTGTCCGGTTATGAATCTCCCACTCTCTGTCTGAGGTTTCATGGTTTCTTTTCTCTGCCAGTGTTTGCTCATCTGCTTCATTTTTTTTTCTAAAGGCTAGATTTTTCTGTTTTGTTTCTCTGTGGCCTAGCTATGGCCTTTATAGCCCATACTTTATGTGTCCTTGGCTTAGAAGTGCAGCTGACACTGTCTCTCCCAAGTGTCAGGGATGAAGAACGGAGAGTTATGAATAAGATTAACTTGTTCAGTGTGCCCATTGGATTGGCGCCCTCTAGTCTAATCAGCTATGCTGTTATCTCTCAGGGCATGTGAGCAAGGTTAATAAAGCAAAGAAAATATATACCCTTTAATAAAGCAAAGAAAATATATACCATTATAATATTTATATATACCTCTTTTCAGGGAACTTGATTGTTTCTTTTAAAACTCCACATGAATTTTGCAAGTTTACAAATAATTACACTCAAGTTCAGTAAACATAAATCTAGTTCCATACTCTGTAGTGAGTTAATAACACATTAAAGGATTAAAAACCTTTTAAAGTAAATTATTGATTACTTTACAGAATTCTAGTTAATAATTAAATTTGTGGTCATTTGCCTCTTTGATTTCTCATTGGGAGTGCTTTGTATACACACCACCAAGGATAATGATGACTTAGAAATACCTGTAAAAACTTTTTTTTAATTTCCAAGGAAAGAGGGAATGCATTTTGGTTAGATGGAGAGTATCTGGTAGTTCCTAATGTTTGTTCAATATACAGAATAGTACGTTAAAAATAGTATTTTTTAATCAGTAAAATTTACTGATTTATTGCTCTTGTGAGTCATTCATTTACCAACTGTTTTCGAACATGCATTTATACGAAGCATTTTACTTACTGCTATGGGGATATATAAAATTTGAATTTGATCGAGATCCTTCTCTTAAGAGACTTAAAATTTAATAATAGTCTTATCTAACACAGTTTGCTTAAATATCTATTATACAGATTGGAACATGGTGTATATAAGAGAAGTACAGGTAAGTTTATATTCAGAGGAGAAAACAATTATTTCCATTGGTGGTGGCAGGCTAGGGAGAGACTGGAGAAATTTCATGAGGAAAACAGAATTTCAGCTAGGAATGGCAGGAGTTATATACATAGAAATAGGCAAAATACAAAGAATATATTTTAAATAAAGACTGAAAATCTGGAACACGAAGGAGTCTGTTAAATGGTCAGAAGTTATGATTAGTTAATCCAAAAGGTGCAGAAAAGGGAAATAGTGAAAATCCAAAAAGATAAGTTAGAGCAAGATCTTGGCAGTCCCAACTGGAGAGTTTAAACTTTGTTCTCATAATCCTTGGAAAGCCATTGAAAATTTTTGAATAGGCAGGTGGCATGAGCAGAATTCTGCTTTAGGCAGATAAATTCTTCCTAGGAAACTACTTTCTCTTAGAAAACCAGTTGCAGAAATGTAGACTTAAGGTATATGTACAAAAGCTGGTATACTCATTTAGCAATATTCAACAAAATTAGCTTTTTAGGGTTTTTTTTTGTAAAGAGGGCTGATCAAGTTTTTAGCTTTCTAGGGTTATCAATCAGTCCTGATCAAATGGTTGAAATTTTTTTCAGCTAAATATAAAAAGTTTCCTTTATAAATCAATTGTAATAACCATTTATACATTATTCTATTAATTTTTAATTGACATAATAATTACATGTATTTATGGGTAGATAGTGATGTTTGGGTACATAATCAGATCAGTGTAATTAGCATATTCATTATCTCAGACATTTATCATTTCTTTGTGTTGAGAACATTCAATATCTTATAGCAATTTGAAAATATGTATTATTGTTAACTGTAGTCACCCTACAGTGCTATAGAACACTAGAATTATTCCTCCTATCTAGCTGTAATTTTGTGTCCTTTCATAAATAACTCCCTATCCTTCCCTTGTTCCTACCCTTCCCAGCTTCTAGTAATCTCTGTTCTACTCTTTACTTCTATGAGATCAACTGGTTAGCTTCATAGAGTGAGAACATGCAGCATTTAACTTTCTGTTCCTGGCCTATTTCAATTAATGTTATGTCCTCATTAAGAAGACATTTATGAATCTCCAGCCACGTCCTAAACGTTGTTGTTTAGCACAGTAGAAAAATGAAAACACAAGGCATAGAGTGGCGTTTCACTCAGGACTACCCCCTCCAAAATGGTGAGGGAGGGGGGAACAAGAAAAATTAATTTGAATGATCGGTGAGTGGTGAGTTTTGTCTACAGTTTCACTCTGTGAGTGCGTGCCCCAGGGTGAGAGCTGGGAGCAGTGAATCTGCTGCTTTCTGTGTTGCTCTCAGTTTCATCACACGTATTTATAGAGAGAACCTCTTCTCACAGGTGTTTCTAATGTTTAAAGATACCATGTATACTTTATCTTGTGTTCAGTTGATCTGCTCAGTCACTGGAGGGAAAACTGCCTAGTGTTCAATTTACAGAGAAACTTGACATCTATCTCTACCATTTTGCTAAGGTGTTTTCAAGGATAATCTTGACCAAAGGCAAATTTTGCCTTTTGCAATGACTTTAGAAACTAACACCTTCATAAAATGGCGCTCCGGTGTAATCTGATAGAGCTGGAGCATAGCAGGCCTATCAGATTGTGATGAAAAATGATAGCAGAAAGGCAGGTGGCATCAGAGTAAATTACAGATGGTTTTAAATAACGTGCTGAGAAGTTCGACTTTATTTGAAGGCACTGAAGAGTCATTCATTTGAGCTGAACAATAACTTGGTAAAAGCTGTATTTTAGAGGAGTAATTCTCAAATCATGTTCCCATGATTTAGCAAGCCGAATTGGGAGTTTCCATTACTATAAATGAATAATTTAGTGTGTTTCTTATCCAATTTCCAGAAAAATATTAATGATTAGAAAGTCCACAATTTTAGATTTTTCTTGTATGATGAAGTAACAAAGAAATAAAAACTCAAGGTTAGTTCAGCAGCTTGTGTTTTCCATTGATAAATGCTAATGGCTGTGCTTTTTATGTTGCTATGTGTAAACAGTCATTGTTTCTGCTGGCAAATGTGATAGAATTAAATATGTTGGTATCTCATGGTGAGTTTTGTGAAAGACCGTTAAGAATTTAGATGAACCCTTACCTGCACAACAAGTATGACAGCCTTGCTGGTAATGATAAAAGACTGGAGACTGGGAGACCAACTGTCTCAAATCCTTTCTTTTCTTACCCTTCTACGTGGTGGGTGTGCAGAGTTTGCTGTGTGCCCTTAGCAGGAGATTTCTAGAGGACCCAGAAATTCTATATAATACAGCCCATATTCTCAGTAAGTAACCTTAGTTTAACTTGATAAACTAAACTACCCCAGTGTTATAATTTGTAAGACAGTTAAGTACTAAATTGACACAGGTGTTCAGAAAGGGAGTACCTCGAGACTTTAGGTAATCAAGGAAGACTTAATCCCAAAGTTTAACGTTGTCTTAAACAGTCTTAAAACTAGCTAAATTATTCTTTCTGTGTATAACTCTTCGAAGTTTTGAAAAAGAACATTTGAATCCTCAAATCATTTTTTTGTTTTGTTGTTGTTAAATGTGTTTGTAACTCAATTAGGGTGTTCTATTATAATTAGGCATTACCTAAAATGAGAAAAAAATATAATCAACTACTTCGACAGTGTTGGCTTACATATTCTGTTATCTTCATATTCTGGGAACAAGTTTGGTAAAACCTATTCATTCAAAAGTATTTGGTGAGTATCTTCGATGTGGCTAGCAGTGAACACCAGAGGAGAGTCCCTCTCCTTGTTGACCTTACATTCTAGTTGTCAAGGGGAGTGGCAGGGAATGGGAAGTGGACATGAAAGTGGTCATTCAGGGAAGGGAGGACTATGTTGTCATTTTCAATCAGGTGGTCAGAAATGGGTGACTAAAAAAAAATGATATTTCTTCAGAACCAGTGAGCAAAAGTTAACAATGAATATCTATGACGTTTTCCTAAAAGCTTTAACAATTGATTTTTCTCGTAAGACTGTATTTTCTAAGGTGTGAAGGGGAGCAAAAATAAACGCTCAATTCCATGTGCCCACCCAATGATTTTTCAGATGAATGCACTGGACACCCTTGGTCAGACTGCTTTGCACAGAGCTGCCCTTGCAGGTCACCTGCAGACCTGCCGCCTCCTGCTGAGCTATGGCTCTGACCCCTCCATCATCTCCTTACAAGGCTTTACAGCAGCGCAAATGGGAAACGAGGCAGTGCAGCAGATCCTGAGTGGTGAGTTAAAGTGGATAAACAGTGTATTTTATGCTTCTTATTCCATTTCCACTGAAATACACATTCACTCTTTGCCATATTTTCTTTGCCTGAATTTTTTCCATGCCTTTTCTCGAATGTGTAATATTCTGACCTTCTTATAATTCTTAACGTCATTGCACTATTAAGAAATTATCTTGTCGTTTCCTGGTTTAAATTAGAATTATAAACTTGCTGAATGTTGCATTGTCTGCCTAGTACAGTGTTAGATATTTTAACTACCTGTATTTAGTTTATTGAGGGAGATCAAACATAAAGTGATATGAAAATAAACTCTGGCTTACTAAGTTTCAAAATTAAAGGAAATTATAGTCTACCTACTAAAAAATGATGAAATAGATTCAAAGAAATTTAGTATAATTGATTTCTTTCCGAACCTTTTTATCTGCGGATTATATCTGCTATGGAATGACATAACAAACTGGAAGAATAAAATGGAGAAGGCCACAGACAAGGAGTCCAAAGTCCTGGTTAGTTTTTTCTACTCATAGCCCCGTAGTTTCTAACTCTCTTAGGCATGGTGCCCCCTTTTTATAATGCATATTTTACAACATCCCCTTTACTGTCCAGAAATGAAATTCATAGATAATATGACCTATTATATACAGTATTATATATTCCCAAAATCTATATAAAATACCTGAACTATAATAGAAAGGGAAAATGACAGTAACTTATAATTATTAATGTAACAGGTTGGGTATGGCTACACTAGAAGAGAAAAATTGACCCCACAAATTTCTAAAGGGCCCCCAAGAAGTACAGCCCAGTTGAGAATCACTGCTATATGCTGACACAGGGAGCCTTCCAAGGCATATAGAGTTTATGATATGTGCATGTTGTTAGAGCTGGATCAGAGCTAAACAGCCTCACAAAGCTAATTGTACAATGTGGTCAAAACTGTTCAGGACTTGTATTTTTCTCATGCTATAGGTTATTCTTAGAGGGTGGTCATTCTACTTCAGTCTTAGGTTTTACTCTGCTGTCTAAAGATCATCATCTGTCTGGGGTGTCTTCACTATCAAAATGAATAAGATCTAACCAAAGGAATGAAATTTCCTATTACAGGATTTCAAGTTTGAACTATTAAAAACATGACTTTTACTTCATGATTTGCCTAAAGAATATATTACTCCTTGCCTATTCTGCCTTCTCAGTAGATACGAATAATTTCTAAATGTTGCAATTTTTATTAAAACATTCCTAAATTTGTCTCATATACATTTTTACTGAGAATCACTTAGTACTGAATTTTAAGTTAGTTTCTATAAGTTTAACTTTAAATTAGGCAAACATAAAGGTATTACATAAAAATTTCTAATAATACTGTGCATAATTTTTAGAGATAATTAAAATGGAGAAAAAGGATTGAATAAACCAAGCAGATTAGATCCATCCGCTTTTACAATGTCTTCTAAATGAATGCAGTTGGAATATCTGAGTTTTGGTAAAAGATAAAATTAAATACCAAATCACAAGTGAAATATTTTTCTTCAATTATTTTGAAAATCTTGCTTTCAAAATTGATTTTTAAAATAAGACATTATGTAGGTAATTAAATGCTTAATTGAGAACATGCCAGGACTTCTATAAAAGCCACTCTCCTGAACAAAACACTTTAGACTAGAGGAACTAAAGTATTTCTTCTGAAATCTAAAACCTTTTCATAGCATCACTTGATCTTCCCACAATCTTAAATCTGAAAGAGACTTCTAACTCTCACTTTATAAGTTCAGAAACTAAGCTATTGCATGGTTTGTCCAAAGTTACAGATAATAGAGCACAGTCTAAAATTTAGGCCTCCTTTTGTGTTCTGTGTGTGTGCCCATTTTAAGAGCCACACTTAATGTCCATAAGCATACTTATGAAATGAATATTTGGTTTGTTTGTGGTGGATTAATCAAAATACCTCATTTGTTAGCCTCTAAATTTAATAGTCCCATTTAATTATATTCTATTTAGCATTGGTATCGTACCTTTTTTAAATAGCATTTCCCTGAAGACATTCAATAAATGTGAATTAAACAAATGTCTGTTTTTGGTAGGCCTTTTTTATTCACTGATTATACTTTCTAAGATCATTTTGATTTCAGGAGTAGTACTTCTTTTTTATATTGAGGTCATTGAGACTAAACAGAAAAATTAAACCTTGAGTACTGAAAAGTCAAGTGACTTCCCTAGGTTTACATAACAAATCTATGGCATTAGAAGATAAAGGGATTTCCGGTAAAGAAACAAACAAACAAATCTATGGCAAAGCTTTGCTACAACATTTTGTAAAACCAATGTATCATAAAAATGTTCTTGATCTCTTGGTCCTAGGTTTTCTCACTTCCCTTTGCCAAATTTGTGATCAGCAAATTTGAGGGGTAGAGTAGTAGGGATGGAGAAGGATTTGTGTGTCCTACAATTTATTTAGATTTGGTTTAGGATGAGATGGATATAGACTTAAAGAAGAAAACACTTTTTTCTTATCTGAAAAAGACTGGGGAAAACCCTATATTAGATCTCAGAAATTTTTGACCCCTTATTCTCTTTCCACTTACCAAATAATTTTTCCTCCTTAACTACTCTGAGATTATTCAAGAACCAACAGTAACTTTCCTTTTTTTATGCAGAGAGTACACCTATACGCACTTCTGATGTTGACTATCGACTCTTAGAGGCATCTAAAGCTGGAGACTTGGAAACTGTGAAGGTAAGTCAGTGCTTTTATCTTCTAGGGTGGCGCTGCTGAACTTTGCTAACCAATTCTTTTTTGAAGCTTCTAAGAGTAACTACTCAAATCCCAACAAAAAGATGGGCAGAGAAGACTTGTAGACGGAGAAATCCTGAATATTTTCTTGGCAAGTAAAGTTACATAAAAAGGAAAATCCATCTTCTGCATATGAGTAATTACAGTGGTTGAGGGATCATAAGAATGCTTTCCTAGAATAAATGTGTGACTCTCTGGGGAAGATCAAAAAACATCATTGCAAATGTTATCCTAATTTTCTGCTTGGGCCACTCACTTGGCCCTTTGATCCACTATGGCAAAGCCATGCAGCCAACAGTGCTTTACTTGATATTGGGAGAGTGAACTGATTTTAATTATACTCTATTTTTTGACATTACTTCCATCTCCTTCAGAGATGTCCTCCAAATCTCTTCTCTGTCTCCTTTTCTTTCTTTGAATGCTACCATTTCAGCACAATCTAAATTATAAGCTAAATTATGTTTATTTACAAAGCAGTAGGAAGCAAAGTAAGGAATGAAAGGCTGCATCACTGGTGGTGATATATATTAATATATAATAATATTTAAATAATAATTTATAGTTTATAAAGAGCATCATATTCTTCCAGTGAGAGAATTATATATCTATGAATATACATTATTTATTATTATATATGAACATATATATTATCTATGTGGAGATATATATATATATATCTCCATTTTACAGATAAATAAACCAAGGCTCAGAGAGCTTAAGTGACTTAACCTTTTCAAATAGTTGATAAGGGGTAAAATAAAGACTCAGACCCTGTTTTACTGATTTTTAATTTCCTGATCTTTGTGCTACATCATGTATCATTGCTCACTCTCTTAATGATCTAACTTCAGGGAAATAAGAAGAAAGGTAATGAAAATTAGAAAAGGCAAATATCCCTAGTGGTCTAGTGGCTAGAATAAAAAAATAGAAAAGGCAAATAAAGCAGAGAAAATAGTGTTGTTCTCTAGGCTAAAATGTATGATGACAGGGGCTTTCCAGGCATTTGCCAGTCTTACTGTTGCTCCTGTCACTGTAACAAGCTATTATTATATTAAAACTAAGAACCGGAAAAGATCTCTATTTCTACTAATATACTGAGTAGGAGTGCTATGGTTTGAATGTTTGTGCCCTTCCAAAATTCATGTTGAAACTTAATCCCTATTGCAATATTATTAAGAGGTGGGGCCTTTAGGAGGTGATTAGGTCATGAAGGCTCCTTCCAGGTGAGTGAGATTAAAGTCCTTATTAAAGAAGCTTCACACAGTATTTGGCCTTTTTTGCCCTCTGCCTTCTGCCACATGATATTGTGAGCTCTCCCTTACTGCCCGGACTTCCTCCTGTTGTGTAAAAATTGTACCACCTGAAAAGCGCTTGTTTTATCCTACCAGTGTGAAAGTTCCTTATCTTGTCCATTCGTGCTGCTATAATAAAATACCATAGACTTGGTTATTTATAAAGAATATAAATTTATTTCTCACAGTTCTGGAGGCTGGGAAGTCCAAGATGCAGATACTGGCAGGTTTGGTGTCTGGTGGGGGTCCAGTCTTTCTACTTCCAAAATGGCACCTTGTTGCTACATTTTCTGGAGGGAACAAATGGCTTTGCTATAGTGGATCAAAGGGCCAAGTGAGTGTCCCAAGCAGAAAATTAATTTTTCCAGAGCCTTTTTGCTTACTAGATGGACATTAGAGAAGACAAGAACTCTGTAGTTCTCTGGTCAACTGGGGATGGTCATATTTGAGCAAAGAATGGCTAAGAGCGTGTTGGTACCAGCAAATATGCTGTGACAGTCTCAGGGGAAAAAAGACTCATAAAGATGAAATAGCAAGGCATCTTTGGCTTCATTATGGGTTTGACTATTTGATTAAGATTGTGGCCAGGAAATGTCGAAAAAGATTAAATTACTGTGTTCATAGTAAGAGTATTTGTAATCACTATAAAGCTAAGCATAGTGCTGATTTTAAACATCATTTGTATTATCTAATCTGGTGATAAATATTCATTAGAAAATTATAATTTATCCAAGATGCTGCATTATTTTGGAGCAAAATCTATGAATAAATATTAATGTTCTTTTTGTGTTTGTCTCTGTGTGTGCACCATAAAAGCAACTTTGCAGCCCTCAGAATGTGAATTGCAGAGATTTAGAGGGCCGGCATTCTACACCCTTACACTTTGCGGCAGGCTATAATCGTGTGTCTGTCGTGGAGTACCTTCTACACCATGGTGCCGATGTCCATGCCAAAGACAAAGGGTATGTGTTGGAATCTAGCTGTTTGGGATTGATTCTCTTCATACTTAAAAAATACATATATTAAATATTTTTGAAGTCTTAGATTTTTTTCCCTATAAAAAGTAGTGCATGTTTCTCATTTAAAAGATAAATTAAAGCATTGTAGAAATGTACAGTATAGAAGGTGAAAATTCCCTGTCAGCCCAAGCAGGGGTGGGGAACCTGTGGCTTTCTGATTTCAGAATTGTTCTTTTTTAAGCACCAAAGGAAGCAAGAACAGATTCATCTTTGTTTGCTGCACCCCTTTTAATAAAAAGATTTGTTCCATAAAATGTGGATTCAGTCAAAAGGCTGCACTTAATGACCTAGAAGGCCACAGGTTCCCCACCCCTGTGTGGTGGTTTTTAACACAAATGATGGTGCCATTCTATACAGTCTGCTTTGTGGTTTACTTGTTTTCACCCAGTAGTATTTCTTGAATGTCTTTCCATATCAGTACTTAATAGTTTATCTCATTCTTTTAATGCCTATATATACTATCTTATTACATAATATGAATGTTTTATAGTTTTACATAGTTTACAATTTATTGTTTTTCCCCGTTTTTTTGCTATTAAAAAATGTATTTAATATAATCTCATCCAAAAAGAAGCCATTCATCCCAAAGTCATTAGTATTGATAGACATATAATTTTATTTTTACCAATTCAGATAGTCTATATTTTATATTAGTTTGCTAGATTATTTGAATTTATCTAGAAAAAGCTTAAACAGCCATGGAAGCTACTTAGAAATGTGAGAAGGGAGTTTTAGCTGAAATGAGTTTCCATATTCTGAGTTAATTTCATACCATCTCAAAATAAGCCAGCACCTTTCTGTGCAATTGCATAGCAGAGTGGGATAGAATTAAACTATTTAGGCTTCAGTTAACCATTATGTATTTATTTATCTTTTTAAAGGGACACATCAGTCATGATTATTCAGTAACAATATTACTAGCTCCTTCAAAGTGCTGTAAAGCATTGGCGAGCAGTCAACATTTGTTTCTATTACCCATTTTAGCACTTCGCACATTTCATCATAAAACAAAGGCACTGATCTCTCTAAATAAAAAGGCAATTGACACTTCATTTTTGGCTTAAGTGCAGCTTACTCTTTTGATGCATCCTTTTTAATGGGAACATCTTTTTGTCCTTTTCGAATGTCAGCTGCCCATACTAATCAAAACTTAGAGTCATCGCAAAATGGTTTGCTCATTTCTTAATCTGACCAGAATTTATAACTGATGTCATCATTTTTCTTACCGAATACTTTTCTGAATCACTTGGATTGTGTGTTTTCATTGCATGGCACCTCAGTATTTAAACCTATGCACAGAAATCACCACTGAATCATGATGATTTAAAAAATAAAAAACAAAAACAAAAGGTAGAACTTGCCTAAATAAGTTGAATTGCATTATATATTTTATAAATAAGAATACAATTTTTATTAGTAAAACTTGAAGAAAATCTGAGAGATGATAAAGCTAGATTATTGATGAGTTATTCCTGAAATTACTTTGTAATGTTGCTTTTTATATTGGTAGGGTGAAAATCTGAATTAAAAGTATGGTGATAGAACCTTATTCTGTGAATATATCTCTCTATATATATTTTAAGGATAAGGATTGCTGTAACATATATATCCATCCCCAAAAATCATATAAAAAGTGCTTACATTGAAATGACATTTTTGAAATTATTAATCCTTATTTAGAAATTGTTGAGAAATGGATGACTCTATCTTAAAGAACAGAGGAGAATTATTTTTTTTTGAGCGGTGTTCAGTATAATCAGTGTCATAGAAGAATAGTATTATTTTTATTATAAGAATCATTTTAACACAAAGATTTGTTTTATGACTTTAAAATAATTTTCTTCCGTTTAGCGGCCTGGTGCCCCTTCATAATGCCTGTTCATATGGACACTATGAGGTAGCTGAGCTTTTAGTAAGGCACGGGGCTTCTGTGAATGTGGCGGACTTGTGGAAATTTACCCCTCTACATGAAGCAGCAGCTAAAGGAAAATATGAAATCTGCAAGCTCCTTTTAAAAGTATGTAGTTTAAAAAGTTATAAAAATAAAGTAATTGTATTTATATTCTGGTTATTACTTGAAATTAAATCGGAGTGTTTTATCCTATTAAGAATAATAAGCGCCATAGAAACTGCTTCCACTTTCTATTTTGAGGAAGACTGTAAGTGATATCATGATACTTACATAGCTTTAAGTACTGCCTGAAGTGAAGTTCTGAACTGATTTGATTAAATTCTCTTCATCAAAATTCATCAAAGTAGGTTTTGGAAAGAGTTGAAGCAGTTTGCATTGCGTGTACTTACAAATATCAGAAAAAATGTGCAGGGAGAAACAAGTTTTTCTATCAAGTTTATTTTTTTTTCTTACTGGCTATTTTATTGTTAGCTAACTCATTCTTCATTATTAAACATTATTTAAACATTTATCTTATAAGAACTTATTTTAATTTCATATTTTAAATATAAGATAGTCTCTAAGCAAAGTTGTTCATATAGATTTTGGGGATATATGTGAAATAAAAACTAGTAGTTATATGAAACTAACAATAACTTTACGCTCCTTTTAAGTTAAACTATATAATAAAGGTGACCAGATATACATGCACGCATGCACGCATACACAGTTTTCTGTTTTGTTTTTAACTACAGAAAAAAATATTCTCATTAGATATAAATGAAATTATTCTCTCATCACTTTTATGGTATCAAATATATTCTTATGAGTTGAGAAAAACACCATATTTGACACTCATTTTTATTATTACTGGTTGGTAAGAAATAACGTCCCGGTCATTGTGACTCTGTTGTCTAGCTTGGCTTATTCCTAATTTCCACAGTGGGCCAACAGCAGTCTGTATCAGGCCCATAATAAAAATTCTGTACTTTTATTTACTTTATTTCATACATATTAGGTGATTAAACTTTTTAAATCAATGTAATTTTTAATACATGTGTATGTAATTTTATGATAGGTATTAAGACTTACGAAAATATAAAAAATATTACCAAAACTTTTTTCTTACGGATGGGATTTGGAATTAAGTACTTTTTTTCACATGTGTGTCTTCCTCTTCGCTCTTCTTTTTCGTAATACCTGTGAGTATCTTTGTGTAAGTGAAGTCTGGTCACAGTTAACATCCAGGCCATTCTTAAATGGAAAAGTTTTCCAAAGACAACTGAGAGTCTGAGAAATAGTATATTATATGACAAGTAAAAGATGCTTAACACCCTCCCTACTTTATCACCACTGATCCTGAAGCTTTGATGGAGTAGTAGTTAGAAAGCTGATCCAGTATGTTGCTAAGTAGAGAAATTTGCAAAATAAAACAAGATATTGCCTCCTTTTCAAAATGCATATATAATAGATTCCTTTCCTTGGATGAAATAAGGTAGAGTAAATTAAATAAATAAGTAGATACATACGTACACACCTCCATCCCTACCTACAGAAAGATACTACAGAAAATACAAGCCCCATTTGGTTTTTCTCCTTTGTAGCACGGAGCAGATCCAACTAAAAAGAACAGAGATGGAAACACACCTCTCGATTTGGTAAAAGAAGGAGACACAGATATTCAGGACTTACTGAGAGGGGATGCTGCCTTGTTGGATGCTGCCAAAAAGGGCTGCCTGGCCAGAGTGCAGAAGCTCTGTACCCCAGAGAATATCAACTGCAGAGACACCCAGGGCCGAAATTCAACCCCTCTGCACCTGGCAGGTAAGTAAGGGTCACCAGTGCTACCAAGTCTCCTTTTTTTTTTTCTTGGATGCCTAATACAGTTTACCAAAAGATAAAAGCAATGTTAAGCATAAAGGAGACTACTTAATAAAATGCTTTTGATTGACATACTTTTGTATAATTTTTTATTGTAAGGGCTCTCAATTACATGATAATAGTATTAGCTTTTGAAACAAAAAGTATTAAAACCTTAACATTTTCTGGTCCTTGTTATTTATATACATATATGTATTTTTTTTGTTTTAAACTGACGTGTTTGCCTTCTTTTTTTTTTTTTTTTTTTTTTTTTTTTGACTCTAATAGCAGGCTACAATAATCTGGAAGTAGCTGAATATCTTCTAGAGCATGGAGCAGATGTTAATGCCCAGGACAAGGGTGGTTTAATTCCTCTTCATAATGCTGCATCTTATGGGGTGAGCATCCTAAAGTTCTAGAAGACTTCTCTGACATTTACTACTTCATTAAATATGTCCGATGTATTAAATAAGTAGATATCTAACCAATAGCATAATTTAGCCCAATTTTAATCTTCTGTTCAGAGCTTTTTCTTGCCTTCCAGTTAAGGTTAACTATCTTTTGGCCAATGGCCATGCTTTTTATAGCTTTTTGGTCTCTCCACATTATCCAGCACAGTAATAGGTGTGTAATGGGTGCTCAGTTAAAATTTACTGATACAGATAATATTTCTTAACTCAAGTAGATTTTAGAAACTATAAAAGCCAGGATGCTCCTATATATACATCGAAATTATAATGGCTTATTTTATCATCAGCATCTTAAAAATGTTTAAGTCGCTGGGCACAGTGGTGCACACCTGTAGTCCCAACTACTTGGGAGGCTAAGGTGGGAAGATCCCTTGAGCTCAGGAGTTCAAGGCCAGGCTGGGCAACATAGCAAGATCACATCTGGAAAAAAAAATGTTTAAGCCAGCAATTGAGGAACTGGCATATATGATTTCATAGAGTCCAAATTACTAACTAAAACCCCACACTGAAAGTCTAGCATCATTCTTTCAAGCACTATAACTGTAATCGTCAGTCGTAAGAGGAAGAGGAATGTGTTGCAGTGCCTTGCAGCTTGTTGGAACTGACTGACAGGAAGTAGTGAAGGCCCACTCAGGCGTGATGAATCACTGCAGTAGAAGTTAAGACGGATGCTCTCGTGGTTGTCTCTCCATCCACTTAATCCCCACTCGACTGTAAAAACCCACAGATGCCAGATTGCACCTACCAGGTGTTCTCACAGTTGGAACTGCTATTAATGAGGATGGTTTCTAGATTTGCAAAAGGCTGACAAACTATAAGTAGAAATTAAACTAAACACCTTGATCTCCATATTCTCTCTCCCTGCTGTCTTCTCTCCTGCCTTTCTTGATGAGACTGTCCTCATCTTCTCGGACCCATTCTGCAAAGACCAGCATTTCAGGGAGATAACAAACCTGAGTGGGAATACTTTGAAGAAAGCAAACAATTCCAGTTTTGAGCTGGACAAACAGTTAAGAAAAGTATACTTCCAAGTATAATATAAATTAATTGAAAGTATATTTAATAAACATTAGTACTAAAATCCTCTTAAAACTATAGTATTTAAAATTATCTTTCTAAAGATGATTAATCTTTTACTAAAATTGTTAGAATTTTTTAATCTTTCTTCACATAGGACTCTCAGCTTCACCAAACAACAAATATTTGTACCAAAGATCTGGCATGCTTAATATTTACAGCTAACATACTATGTATACATTTATGTATAATCCTTTTACCCTTAAGTTATAACTATACGTGTGTATCATTTGGAGGCTAATTTTTGGCACTTCTTGGCATAATCCTTCTCTCCATATTGTATTCCACTAATCCCTTTGCTAAGCTTCAGTTAAGAGTTTATGAAGCTGATGGGCTCAGTAGAACTTAAATTAGAGTCTTTTATCCTCTCTGTAAACCTACTGATTTATAAGATAGGTGGTGGCAATTATAGTAATGACCTGATCTAATAAAGCTTATTATGCTGTGAACTATGTGGAATACAGTAGATCCCCATACATTGGATGTAGGGAAGTTCTATCACGTCAGCCTTTTTATAGCTGTCACAGAGGATAAAGAAAGTAAAATTTAATTATAGAGTAAATATTTTACATTTAGATCACATTCTTCTGATGGGAAAAATGTTGAGATGTTACTTCTACATGTGTATCATTTACTGACTAGTGTGAGAGGAATAAAATGTACTGTGGTTCTCTTTAGTGGCTGAAGAGTAACATAGTGTGCAGGTCAGCCTCGTCTTACTTCATGTTCACTCGGAGCTGTCTTGCTATTAGCTGAGGAGAGGTATAAACAATCAGTCTCCTAACCGGAACCCCACTGTTTCATTCCTCACAAACTTACTTCACCATTATCCATAATTCCTGCTCTTCTTTTCTAACACCAAGTGAGAAAAAATAATGAACACTTTTTTTCACTATTTCTTTTTATGTTATCCTGTTTGTCAAATCCCTACTGCTCAGCTTTTTGTAAATGAAAGTAACTTACTGAGGAGAAAATTAACCAAAAATTCTCTAGGCTACATAGAGGGCATTTGATAGAGGTTTTGGTTAACCTGGTTCAATCCATCCCTTTATTGAAGAATGCAGATGAGGTAGATAATGTGTTTATCACAGGTATTTTTACCTCATTGGGTGGGTTATTTAAGTCACTCTAAAAAATTCTTCATGTATTAAACTTATAAATTCAAAAATCTGATATTTGTGAGCTAGTGACTGTGTACTTATATTTTTCACACTAAAACCTTTACTTTGGCAGTTTTTTGACCTTTTTTGTTTTTATTGCCATGTTTTTCACATGTGCAACCCACTCCCCTCAGTAATCTCTCATGATACATGGCGATTCTCGGTTGGCATCCTCCCCATTGAGAACTTCCGCTCTATAAAATAATTTTATTTAATGCCATTTGTAAACTTATGATCTATCCAATAGATCATATGGTAACCAATCAGTAACCATATGGAATCAGTATTTCCCTTAATCTCAATTAATAGACTTAAAATGAGGACTAATGTTAATAATTTAATACAATATAAAAATTTAAAAAGTTGTTTTATCTTCCCTTAGCTAAAAGGTAGATACAGCTATGTTTTCATTATTTGTAGATACATAAACCTATTTATCTTTCTAAAGTTCCTTTTTATTCATTCTATACATATGCCTTGCCTGGATATTTTAATGAAATTATAGGGCTCTAGTCTATACTTTTCTATATTGTATTCATCCCATCAATCTGATGATGCTTGAACTGGCCTGACCGCATATATTCATTCTGGGGAGTAGATTTTTCTGTAGCACTTTATCTGGAATAGAGTCTTCTATACTAAACATAAAGCAATGTGTAGAGCAGTTGGTGGTAAGAGTGTTACCCAGTGTTCTTGACTTAAATGATTTCTCTCTGATATCATACTCTCTCCCATTTTCAGCTCACTAGGAAAATGGGTCTTCTGTTTTAGTCTAGCAAGACCCTGCAGGCATCTGTGGTGTAATGGAAAAACCTAAACCTGAGATCTGAACATCTAGGATCTAGTCTTTACTCTTCTGTTCAACGACTCGGGAGTCTTCAGCAAGTGCCTCACTCTTTCTAATCTTCAGTATTCTCACTAGTAAAACTTGAGTGCTAAGACCTTCTTTTCAGGGTATTGTAATGATTACATGAGACTGTGCATGTGGAAAGTACATTCTCTAATCGAAGGCCCTATAACAAATGCAAGGTAATCTGTTATTATAAAATAATTCACTTTCCACAGTTCACGTACGGAGCCAATCAGAGTAAGGGCTGTGTGTCGCTCCATCTCACAGCCTTAGAAATACTCTATGTATTTGATCAGCTCAATATCAGTATTAATAGACAGATTAATTGACTAGACTGGGGATAAAATAATATGAGATACCTGTGAAATTCCATAGTTATTTACTTATGCAGTTATTTATTGGTAATTATCCCTTGATGCATATTTACCATTTTTCCTCTAAAGAGCTCAGTCTGCTGTGTGTGTGTCTTTGGTCCTTTTTTATATAAAAAGGTCTTGCCACCTCAGCTTTTCCAAATGGAAAAACACACACATAGTTTAAGAAGCTTAAATAAAAGTTACAAGTTTCATGAGAACTAATAGTAATATGCCCTTATTCTGTTTAGTGTTCTTCACATTATAATGCCTTGTATTATTTTTGAATACATGTTTACACAAGACACTTAATTTTTCTGCTATTAAGTAAATGTAAAACATTGATATTTATTACCACAAAGCATGTAATTTTCTGTTATAAGAGTAAATCAATTGGCTGATTAGTTTTCTCTGTCAACTTTTGTATTTCCTCTAAAATGGATAATATTTGGGGCATTTTGTGGCATCATTGTAAGAAAGCCTCTGAACAATTAAATGGCTCTAACTGGAGCCCAAGCAGGTTTCTCCCCCCTGCTTCCCACCTTTTTGAAATTAAATTAAAGCCTTCTCAGTCTTTTTGTGTTGTATTTGTCATATACAATATTTTGTGTTCTAGCCATATCGTGAAACTATCTTAAATTGGCTTTTTCTCCTGGAAACTTCCAGCAGACTTCAGTTCTTTTTCTAGACCTTCCAGTTCAATACTTGGTTCTTACATACTGTATTGAATAGAACTGAGCTATGGCTGGTTTATTGCACTTGTCAGCCTTAAATTTCAGTTACTATTTTTGCCTCAGTGGTATAGCTGTTTGAAAGAATTAAACAGCTTAAGAATTGTGTTTTTAGTCTACTTGGGTAGTAATATACTCTTTCCTGTTCATTGCCCTTTCAGACATTTGTCAGCAAATTTAACAAGCATGTAATTGGTTTCTCCAAGCATAAACGATAAATTCAATATAAAGAAAGTTTAATAATATATTCCAGATATACAATTCATTTTATACACATACACACAAACACGTAATTTTCCTTGGACTATCTAATTTTGGAAGCCTGTGTAAATTAGTCTGCCAAATTATATTATTCTGCAAATAAACAGGGTAGTAGAATAAAATTAATCATCAGAAACACAGTTCAAATAGCTCATAACTTCACTGAAAGAAGCCTGAAGTGATTTCATGCTTTTGGATTAACAAAAATTGCTCTCTTTTCCCAATATATATCCTTTGAATAATCCTATGAATTAATAATAATCCTACGAATTAAGGGAGATAAATTACTAGGTTTGAGTTTAAGTGATTTTGATAGTACCATAGATGGTAACTCTGTTTTCATCTTTTGTGTTAGAAAGTCTAAAAATAATTCAACTGTAGAATCAATTTTATAATAATCCCAAAAGGATCACAAAACATGACCTGTTCTCAGAAGCCCTAGTCTGATTCTCTGTCTTGATTGTGTTGCTGGGTTTTGTTTTTTGTTTTTTGTTTTTTTGGTTTTTTTTTGGCTTTGTGTTGTCAAAGCAAATGTGGAAACTTTTCTTAGGAGTTGACTGATCTATACTTTTTAAATTTTCTTCACCTTGTGTTTCATAATTACTCTTCCCAAAATTAGTAAGTACAGGTAGGTATTTGTGTTGTATAAAACTTCAATACTATCTCAGAAAAAGTGCCTGTTTTTTTTAAAGTGAGTATCTTCAAGAATGCAGAAAAGATAGTATGTTAAGGAAGTTCAGTATGCCTTAAATCACATCTTGGGACCTTTCTTTCTTTACCTTCCTTATTTGTTCCCATTCTCAGAAACGTCCACTTCAAAAAACTCAATATATTGTAGTTGGCAGCAGCATGAATTAGAAATGTTTTCCCAACAGATAATATGCTTTAATTATCAAAACTGATCAAGTTATACCAGGAAATACATCCATAAGGAACACAAATGTGCCAATCACACAAAATTATAGAATATGAAGTTGAAATCGATTTCAGAAATACTTGAGTGATAACCAGCCTAGCATCTCTAAATGTGTTTATAAAAATATACAAGTTATTTTTAATATTTTTAAAAGCCTAATTGTTGCATCAGTATTACCTATATGTAATTGATTATCTTAGCTTATTTTATAGGGACTTTGGGGAAGAAACTGAAACCTTTTGCCATAGAGCTCTTATTATTTGAGAGTAACCTGTCTCCTTGGAGCTTCTACATTGGGTTTTATGGTCCTAAAATTCTGTAGTGCTTATTTTTCCTTTTGTGCCCTCTGAAGACTCTTCCATTCTCTTTTTCCAAAATATTGTTGTTTTCATTATCCCCCTTATAATTACCTTCTCGTATTCCTTTTCTTAGTGAGCTCGTTATAAAGTGGCTACATCTATTAGTCCAGTATTCCATTTTGTTATCTCCCCAGAGTCCCTGCCTCCAATGCCAGGCCCTTCATAGGTACTCAGCAATGGTTTGGTTGGTGGGAAAATGGGTAGGAGAGTTAAGTGAATAACCAATGATGCCCTCTGAACTGTATTTCAGCCTTTTTTAATCTTCTAGATGCCCCCAAGAAAAGTAGTCATCTTTGACTTTTCTATCTCTTCTTCTGTTGTGAATTTGTCTTTCTAAACCCATTTTTTTTTCCTTCAAAATTTCTCAGATTTAGCCCTTCTTGTCCATTCTTCTGTTACCGTCACAGTTCAGAGTTCTCATCGCCTCATGCCTGGGTTATTAGTGTGTCTGCTGCTAACACTTCCTCACCCCTAAATCACTGTGGACACAACAGGCTATGATAATTTTTGTAAAATGTTGTTTTGGTATGTTACTTTTTCAAAGGCTAAGAAAAAACATTTAGGAATTTTCAAGGTGTTTCGATAAATAGATCAGATTGTGATACGTTAGAACAAAAGTGGGAAGATAAGAAGAGAAGCAGTGTGTTTGTGTGTAGGATGCTCATTTGAAAAGTTTGGCAGATAAATTAGACCATTAATAGAAGACCTGGGGTCAGGTACTAGTTTCACTTTACCTATTTGTGTTTAAAATAAAACTAAATGTGTTAGAAGACTGAATTTAAAAAAAAAAAGCTCATAAATAATTACAGGGCAAAAGAATAATCGTGGAATAATTAGAGGAGGCAAGAAAAGATAGAGTCCACAGTACAGGTGGATGGATGAAATGTTCTTTTTTTTATTTAGAAGAAACTTACCTATTAAGGATAAGAATACAGATATAGAGAAAATGAATCATTAAATAAAAACAAGTGTACATGATAGTACATCTAATATACTAGATGATCTCATTCGTAACCCTTTGTATCCTTTTGTTTTTCTTCAGCATGTTGACATAGCGGCATTACTGATAAAATACAACACGTGTGTCAATGCAACCGATAAGTGGGCTTTTACTCCTCTTCATGAAGCAGCCCAGAAAGGAAGGACGCAGTTATGTGCCCTCCTCCTAGCGCATGGTGCAGATCCAACTATGAAGAACCAGGAAGGTCAGACACCTCTCGATCTGGCAACAGTGAGTCCTCATTTTAAGTATTCAGTGTTCACTGTACTTTCAGAGATGACATTCAATTCTAGGGCTCAGCAGGTTTGCCTTTAGCAGTGCTTATTTTGCTTAGAATACGAACAAAGATTTCCTTCTGAACATTTTTGAGGTTTTATGCTTTTTATATGAAAATATAATTTAAAACAGTTAAGGCAAACTAAACAGTAAGTTAACTTAATTTTTTTTGCTCTACTTAGCCTGGTGGGAAAACACGAATCATGCGAAAACATATTTCTAAAGTGTATCCTCAAAGAATTACATTTAGAAAAATATCTTGCACCTTTTATGTTATTGTAGAACAACTAATGTTCATGATAATTTTCCTTTGACTATCTCATAGACAGGTAAATTAACTCTGGGTGTTATATTATTCTTACGAAGATGGAAAAGTAAATTAATATACTGTAGAAATATTTTCCACACTAAGAATTAAAATTTTGTGATTAAATATTATTTATAATTTTTAAAGCCAGAAATATATTTCAAAATTACATTCTGTTTCATTTATGTATTGCTGAATAACAAACTGTTTCAAGACTCTCAGTGGCTTAATGTAACAATGATTTGTTATTTGTTATGATTCTGAACATTGGCTGGGGAGTTCTTATGCTGATCTCACCTGCGGTCACTTGTACAACTGCATGTAGCAGGTGGTCAGAGCAGAGGGATAGGGCCTTTCCATCTATCCCCACATGGTGTGTCATCATTAGATAGTCTTGCTAGAATTTCTTTACAGAATGATTGCATATTAAGAGAGAAAAAGCAAAAGCTGCCATTCCTCTCTAAGGCTCAGCCTGGAACTGACATGCTATCCCTTTCTACAGCACGTTCTATCGTGCAAAGCAAGTCATGAGGTCAGCTCAGATTCAAGGGATTAGGGAAATACACCCGACCTTTGAAAGAAGAAGCAAAAACTTTGTGACCATCTTTAATCCACCACAGTTCTCCCCGTGGATACAAATTACTTACACTTTCCCCACATTCAAACTATATTCATGCTCTCCCCCCCTCCCCAAGAGGAGGCAGATAGCCATCACTGGTCTATAGCAATTCTGAAATCCAGCCAGGCACATGTGATCGGGCTAATCTACTCAGGAGTCAGGGAATGGCCCTTGGTTAGGGCCTCATTCTGTTCGCAGAGAGTAGTTTTCCATAGCTCTTGGCTATAACCTCTGAATCATCCTTCTCTTTCCATAAAAAATGGCCCATATTTACAGCTAAATGGCTTTCTTGACCTGCTCCTAGAAATTTGGGGTCCCTGAGCCTTTTTTCATTTTGATCTATCTGTCCCTTTTAGTCCAAACTGGTACAACTCCTTTATAAACTGTTGGGTTTCCCATCAAGTTATGTGCCACTCCATCAGACAAAAGCCCCACCCACACATCTCTTCAAGATCGGTCCCTTTCTAATTTGGATTGCAAGTCAAGGTGCTTGTGGGACAGTGCCTGTAAGATTCTCAGAAGCACTTTTCATCTTGCTGAGAGAGTTCACAAGGTACCACCTTAAAGGTCTTTTTAAGACTTGTAGGTAATATATCCATACTTTTGAGTTGATTTTTACTCTGAGGCAATGTTTCACTTTCAACACCCCGAATTTGACCTTTGGCCTGAAGCATTGTCTTACTTTGAGAAATTATTGCTTGTGGGGAGGCTGGGAATGATGAATAATTTTATTTTCTAACCTGCCAAATCCTGGTGAATGTATTTTCTTAAAGAGAACTAAACAGTTCCTTTCTTAGTTCATTTCTCTCTTCCTATACTTTGTCAGGCAGATAAAACGCCAGTCCAGTTGGCAGAGTCGGCGTTCTTCCTGGAAATCTCCTTAGGCAGATCCCCGTGTTTATTAGGTTCATTTTCTGCCTTCCATAATTCCTCATGTGCAAGTGTAGCCAGACGTTCCACGACACAGCATCAGTGCCCCTTCTCCAGCCTCAATAGCACTTGCCTAACTACCTCCCACTAACAGTCACCATGCCACCCTCATGCCTCCAGCCAAAGCCACATGTCCAGTAGGAACCCACTTCCAGGTACCAATTTCCATGTCCATGTCATTTCTCTATTGCTGCATAACAAGCTGTCCCAAGACCTAGTGAGTGTTTTAACATAACAGTGTATTGTTTTTCACAGTTCTGTGCGTGGACTAGGCTCAGCTGGGCAGTTCTGCTGTCTGTACACTACTTCAGCTGGGGACTTAGCTGAGGCTGGAGCTTCCAAGATGGCCTTTCATCCTGCAGAGGGCTTTCCACATGGGATCTCATCACTCAGTAGTCTAGCTCTAGCCCAAACTTCTGTGCAATGTGGTGGTGGCTCTAAGAGAGTAAAAGTAGACACTGCCAGTCCTCTTAAGGCCTGGCTCAAAAGCCCCAGAATATCACTTCTGCATTCATTCTATTGGTCAAAGCAACTCACAGGGCACATTAGATTCAAGGGGAAGGAAACAGAGGTGGCTTGCAGGTGGGAGGAAGGAGTTGGTGGCTGGCTGTCTTTAGAGACTATCTCCTGCATACCCCAACAACAATTACAACTAATACTTACGAACTGTAAAATTCATGAATAAATGAGCCAAATTAAAGTGTCACCACTTTAAAATTTCACTAGATGTTAACTGTACATTATGTTATTATGTGCACTAAATAACCAAAGATTATTGTAGTTGTTTAAGCATAAACAAAATATAGTAAATATGGAACTTCCTTCTAAAGAAGGAGAGTCAACACTCTGAAAGTGCTTTTCTTAAAATGAAAGAAGTATTTTTAAAGATTACATAGTTTCTCTTGTATCTACTGAAACTACTGAGACTCCTCAGAGCTGTGGATAGGAGAAGGAAAGAGGAAGGAATGATCAAAAATCAATAGGGAATAACAAGGCATTCATTAAGGAAAATATTTACAAAGAATTTGATCCTTAGTTTAAAAAACTTACCTTTTTAAAATACAGTATTTTTATGTGGTTTTTTTTTAACTATTATTTTTAGGCTGACGATATCAGAGCTTTGCTGATAGATGCCATGCCCCCAGAGGCCTTACCTACCTGTTTTAAACCTCAGGCCACTGTAGTGAGTGCCTCTCTGATCTCACCAGCATCCACCCCCTCCTGCCTCTCCGCTGCTAGCAGCATAGATAACCTCACTGGCCCTTTAGCAGAACTGGCAGTAGGAGGAACCTCCAACGCAGGGGACGGCGCAGCCGGTGCAGAAAGGAAGGAAGGAGAAGGTGAGTATACCCCGTCAGTGCTTATTTATTTATGCTTTTTTTTAATGGAACAGATTCACTTTTTTCTATTGGCAATTATTGAACACCACCTCACTTAGTAAAGACATCCTGTCTGTAAATTTTCACACACACGTCTTATATAAGAAATACTTCATAGAAGACTGCCAAATTCCTTGGCATCTACATTGTTCGTGTTTATATATACTCTAGGATGTCCATTTCCAACTGTAGTATCTTATTGAACTACTGAGTGGGTCTGATTATTGAAATTATGTCAGCAAACAACTGAGAGGTCATTTAAGAAATGAAAACTAAAACAATAGCTGATGATATATTTGCATTTTTGATTCATTAAAGGCATTAGATTATCTTATATAAAATAGTATTTTATAATAGAATTATAGATGCTATATTAATTATAATAGTCTATACTTAACATATAGAATTATAAATATATAACTGTAATATTAGAATTAATATACATACTATGGATTTGATAAAGATAAAATACTTGTTACTTCTCAACCAAATTCAGAGGTAACTTGAAGCATCTGAATTAAGTTTATGTATTCTGTGTTATTTTATGCCATGCAGAATCACCTGTACAGCCAAGAGTATCAGAGAGCCATGGCTTTAAATAGATACTAAAACTTCCTTTAGATTCATAATATTCTTTCTGAGAAACTTTAATATGTTCTGTTTTAGTTGCGGGTCTTGACATGAATATCAGCCAGTTCCTAAAAAGCCTTGGCCTTGAACACCTTCGGGATATCTTTGAAACAGAACAGGTAAACTTTCTTGTATATATTTGAGTCTTTTTAATTAAATACTGAAAGTTATTAATTGCCACCCACTCTTCCCTTTTTGCTTCTTAACAGCTATTTGAAATCCCACAATGTATTTCTATAGAAGCCAGGGAAACCGAGTATGTTATACTCTCCCCAGAATTCTCTAACAGATGGGAGCCTTTAATTGTTATTTTATTTTTATAAGCACTCTTGGTCTATACATTTTATTACATGTCAAAACTCAGAGCATGAAACCACCTCAAAAGAAATGTTTTCAAAATTGTCTTTGCTTGTTTTGTTTCCAAAAAGTATTGTCATTTATTCATCTCATTTCACACTACTGATGTGACTAGACTCCTGAGGTGATTGCCCATTAATTTGGAAAGCAAAGTAATGCTTGGACAATCATACCTTTTTAACACATTGACTGCCACAATAGATAAAAAAATTTTCCCCTAAAGCCACAGTGTTTTATTAAAACGAAACGATCGTTTTTAATTTGTTGTTTTTTATTGTTTTCTGTGAGTGAGTTATACGCAACGCAATCCATGTTTTTAGAATTAAATTGTCAGTATTAATTGTAACAATAAGAACATCAACAAGTAAGATTTTCATGAACCAACTGCAGGGTTTTGCTTCACATGGCCTCAGGGTCAAAACTTAGCCTAAGTTAAATGCAACTCCTGTGGCACTTAATGTGTTAAAATTGACCCTTTGTAAAGTTTCTGTTGTCCAGTTGGACTATGAAATAATGTTGAACCAAAAATTGGCTATACACTCTAATAAACTCATTCTATTTTCAGACACATTTTAAATATCTTTAAAGGTGTAAGTATGAAGTCATCATTAGGGTATTTATGAATTAGGGTCCTTCTGTTTGCTGTGCTGTTTTTATACAGGATAATGAGTTTTTAACTTAATATTGTATAGTTTTATTACCATAGTGTTAAATACCAAATGATAATAAGTTCTTGAGTTTAAACTGAGTATTACTGATATACAGAGAATCTTAGAATGGGAAAGGTGTTTAGAGATGATTAGTCATTCTCCCAGGTTTAGGAAATCACCTTTTTAACATCCTTGTCAGTCCTCCAGCCAGGGAAGATAACTTGTTCCAGTTTGGAGCAGATGTAATAGAATGCTTGTAATTTAAAGTACACCAAATGTATAGATAATCCATTTGTTTTATGTTTATGCTTACCCAGTTTTGCCTAGAAATCTAATCTCAAGTCCACTAATGTATTAAGTTTCATAGGGCTGCCATAAGAGATTACTGCAAACTTGGTGGCATAACAGAAATTCATTCCCTCACAGTTGTAGAGGTCAGAAGTCTGAAATTAACACGTCAGCAGGGCCATGCTCCCTGTAGAGGCTCTAGGGGAGGATCCATTCCGTGCATCCTCTAGGTGCTGGTGGTCAGCAGCTTCCTTGGCCCATGGCCACACTATTTCAGTCTCTGCTTCCATCTGCACATTGCTTTGTCCTCTGTGTCTGTCTTCTCCTCTCTATGTCTCTTACTAGGGTACTTGTGTTGGATTTAGGACCACTATAATCCTGGATGATCTCCTCATCTCAAGATCCTTAACTTAATTACATCTGCAAACATCCTTTTTCCAAACATGGTAACATTTAGGCAGTGGGGATTAAAACATAGACATACCTTCTTGAGGGCCTATAACTATAACATAATAGAGCCCTTCATATCTTTTCAAGGCCTAGTCAACCTCACAGGGATGTTTCAACCACCCACCTCTACAGATCTTCCCATATTTTAGAATAAGTCTACCTGTTTATTTCAATATTCTTTATATGACATAATTTCCAAATTCTTCACCGGCCCTTTGCCCCATTCTGGTTTCCTTCTAGGCTTATAGTCAATAGGGAGTTAATTAAAAACCCCAGGGCTTTTTTCTTTTTCGTATCAGTTATACTGTTAAGATTTTCTTCTACTTTTTCATATTTTTTTTAGCTAAATTAACTTTTTATATTTTTTATTGTGGTCCATCTTAAATGTTCTTAACATCCAAAACAGTTAAATAGAAATAGCATTGGACTAAAAGAACTTGATTGTAGTTATTTTCACCCTCTTGCTTGCTGTGTAGAGTTGGCTTAAAAAGCATTTAATCTATCATTTCCCTTACCTATAAAATACCTGCTAATGTCCAGATATTTAAAATTTCCATTCATGTTATGCTTCTGTGGCAGTTTATAAAATATACTTTAGTGAAGCAGTAGATGTGCCTTGTGTGTGGTGGTGAGGACTTTATAGACTGCTATAATCATTTCCTTTTCCTACGATTTATTCTTCCTCTGGTTTGGAGATTTCTTATGAGAATATCTTAAGCAGTAAGAACCGTTTTCCCTTATTTCCTCCCTGAAGGTATGAACACTGTTTTAAAAGCATTATATTCTGTTATAACCATATTACAGCCATATCTCTTCTTCCTAAATCATATCCACAAAAATTGTGAAATTTTAAACACATCCTCACTTAATAAACCAAAGACCCTAATTTCTCTTCTTTCAGTTTGCATTATAATTTTACCTTTTATTTTTTTCTTTTTTACTTTATATTGTATATTTTCTGTCAGTAACTGACTTCCTGTGGCATTTTTGTCTCATTTTATTGATTTTAATAGTTTAATATTTTGGTACCCCAGTTGGTCCTTCTGACAGCTTATCCTGGTTTCATCAGTTTCATTGGTCTTTTTTTTTTTCACTGCAGTTTTATTCTGAGTAAATAGTTCCATTGATTTTCTTTTGGCCAGAATAATTTCTATGTCCTTTTCTTGACCAATACGTTGACTATTGCGTTTAATGTTTATAACCTAGCATAGTTCCTTTCCTCCAGACAAATGATATTACCTTTTTTGTGTATTGAACTGTGCTTGACTGTCCTCTGGCAGCAAGCAATCAAATTTGTTTTAATTGCAAATATTTATCTAGCCTTCAGTTATGAAGTAATAAATTTGGTAACCCTTTCCATAACTTACCCTCAGAATTTTCTCCCATTAACATTCTGTATCAGGCCAGTAACATGTGGTGATGGTCAGTGTATTTGTGTAGTGGGGGAAGAGTGGAGGTGCATGCATTGTACCTACTTAATTCATGTCTGTTTACCTTACGCCAGGGAGCCATTCTGTTTCCTAAGATGTTTTGGCATAATTAAATGTCTATTGCCTCTGTTCCTACTCATGCATATTTCTCTCCCAGTGGGGTGTGGACTATAGTTATTTTATTTCTGGTTCCAGAGATACCTCCTTCAGACCATCATAGCTTCAACTTTCCTCAGTTATTTTCTCTGAAATCTCTCCACTAAATTGTCTTGTTTCCCATAGATAGTTGGCCAAGTTCTATATTAAATAATATATACCTATATCCTTTATCATTAATTAAATATAGTACCAGCATGACTTTGTTCTTCCTTTATAACATAGCTTCCTACCTAGAATACTTTTTCTATGGGAAAGACAGATTTGATTTACATTGCAAGTCCTGGAACATAAATGCTATGACTTGGAAGACTACTTGTGGATGTATTTATGGTCAACCCATATATTTTCATGGAAAGTGACCATATAAATTTTGATTTCAAAATTCCTGAAGACAAAGGTATGTCCTCAACTAAATTCACTGTGAACATGATTGTAAAGTTAGTTCTTACAACCACTACTCTAGCCTGCAACCTTTTAAAGCCAAGTAAAAGAAAGACTTTTTCCGTTAAAACTCTAATTTTCTCTCCCAACCCCAGGTAAAATGAACAGATCTTAGAAGCTAGAGGCAGCCCTCCTTGAAGTGACATTTGCTGTATATGCAAGATGATTTTAACTGATATTGGATAATTTTATTCTTAAGATTATAATTTTATTTTAATATGTGCTGGATATAAATAACTAGCCTAACAAACTTATGATTTCCTGGATGTAACTAAGTCAAGGTTTAAAAAAGAAGTATGTTATTTAAGCATGCTTTTCAGAAAAATATTTCTAGCAGCTTACAGGGTTGTAAAAGCCCTGAATCTTGGAACATGTCTGTAATCCAACTAACCTGCTTTCCCTCCAAATATTTCCATATCTTTTATTGATAGAACTGTGTCATACTCACCCAGCTTCAGAATTTTGTAATACTCTTTAGTTACTTTCATTCATTTTTTTTAAAAAAAAAAAAAACCATTTCTGTTTGCCAAGCCCTGTCTGTTCTCCTTTAAAATTGCTCCCAGATTCATCCCTTCCATGCCACTCCATCTTCTTCTTCTTCCCAGTCACTTTCCCGTCCATATCTGCCCTTCGTAGTGCCACCAGTTTCATCCTCCTAAAATACAACTTCGATTGTGTTACTCTGAAGAAATGACTTCCCAAGGCCTTTTGGGTACTTTCTAAGCAAGGGCATGAGTCTAAGGAGGTGGGAATCAGTGAGTCTATCTGCCCCAGCATGGCAGCCGCCTCCTGCAGGACGAGCAGTCCAAGGAAGTGCATGCCCAAGGTGGAAGCTGCAGTCTTTTTATTACCTAATGTGAAGAGTCATACCCCACCACTTCTGCTGTATTATATTTGTTAGAAATGAGTCTGTAAGTCTGTCCCTCACTCAGAGGGAAAGGATTGCAGTGAGGACACAACCCCAGGAGGGTGGGGGTCACTGAGCCATTTTATGGCTGCTGTCCACGGGAGCCATGAGGCCTCCTCTCACCCTTGCTCTCTGTGTTACTTGATACCAGTCTATCAGGGCTTCTGTTGTGTTGGTTTGAGTTTTTTGCATTCGTTTTATGACTGGAGCTGTATGATGAACAAATATGTTAAATATTCTCCATTACTTCTCTAGGGCATTGTAGAGAATACTGTGTTTTGCTGGCCCGGTTTCTACTTGCTCCAAATATGTACTATTTGTATCCATTCAGAAAAGTTTGAGGATGCTTTGAGTTGAAGTTACCACGCAGATACGAGATCCTGTTTTTATGTGAACCTTTATTTAAACTGAAGTGTAGAATATTTAGAAGAAACAAATGGGATATCAATAATATGGTTTCCAAATTATATTAAAATCACATCTAGCTAAAAATGTAAAAGCTCCTATTATTTTGTGAACTATTATGTCTCATCGATGTGTATTTCAGAACTGTTGCTTTTTAAAAGCTCTGCCGAAACCTTCCTTTGGGTGATTGGAAGTGAATTGCCCATTTTGTGCAATGGAGCAATTATTTCTTAAGTGGCCACTTAGAGGCAATATAGTAAATTATTTCCAAAGAATGAGTGATGTATGCTCACTGCACTGAGAAGAGTAGACTCATTATATAATATTTCATTCTGACAATAAAAATCAGCAGAGCTTCAGGCTTAATTAGTCAGTTTTTTTAAATGTCATATATAAGTTAAAGGTGGAAAAAGCTATGGATAGATAAAAATATCTGACTTGAGTTGTAAAAGGAGTGTATATAAAAGGATTTCTTGGTTTTCCAAGGAACGAGAAAATCAAAGGCTAATCTTGTAGGCTAGCATTTGGATTGTCACAGGGCCAGCTTCTTCTGGGTTAGAAAATTGCATGTTCAGCACCAAGAAATATGCTGCCCCAGGTGTTGTCCTGTGTGTGCAGAATACAGCCACTAGGTGGTAGTAGAGTCACAGTGACTTTGGCCCACAAAGGAATTAGGTCATTTTGAGCCAACTAATCATTTCCATCTACAGGGATGAATGGCCAAAAATTAAAAACCACTATGTTGTATAAAAATAGAATAGGTTTTAGGCAGCAGGGATTGTTATATCTTCAAATTTATAAGAGAGCTTAAAAGCCATCTAGTCTCTCTTTTCTTGTCCAAATTAGAATTTTTTATGTAACTTCTCTGTAAAATGGTCTATAATCTACCTAAATACTTGAGATATAAACCTCACTACTTTCTAAGGCAGCCTGTTCCAGGCTTGAATATTTCTTAGCACTGGGAAGTTCTTCCTTATGTTTATCTAAAGTCTGCTCACCCCTCTTGCCACATTCTGCTCACATGTGCCAAACAGTTCTCTCTCTCCCTGCCATTCACTGCTACTCCCTGCTGGATACCAGGATCTGGTATATCCCCATTTTCAAGCTACTGATTCCTCCTGTATCTTGAAGCAAGCAGAAAATGGTGGGATTAAATAGTCAAAAGGAAATACAGCAACCATCATTTTGTATTTCTGCAGTATTGTTTCTCCCTGTTTAATTCTCCATTGACCAAAACCAAATTAAGGTGTAGTAAGTAAAAAAACTGATAAAACTCTCAAGGCAACTTTAAAAAAGATTGTAAGTTTATGCCTATACAGGAAACAAAAGATTTTCTTAATTTGAATGGCAATCATAGCTTGTAGACAGATGGAAGAGCTTTTGTCCTCTAAAGAACTGTTAAAGGTTTACCAACTAGGCCGGAGTGGCTCACACCTGTAATCCTAGCACTTTGGGAGGCTAGGGTAGGAGAATTGCTTGAGGCCAGGAATTGGAGACCAGCCTGAGCCAGAGCAAAACTCTGTGTCTATAAAAAATAGAAAAATTAGCCAGGCGTGCCTGTAGTCCCAGCTACCTGGGAGACTGAGGCAGGAGGATCACTTGAGCCCAAGAGTTTGAGGTTGCTGTGAGCTATAATGACACCACTGCACTCTAGCCTGGGCAGCAGAGCAACACCCTCAAAAAAAAAATAGATTTACCAACTAACGTTGTTTTATTTTTCAGATTACACTAGATGTGTTGGCTGACATGGGTCACGAAGAGTTGAAAGAAATAGGCATCAATGCATACGGGCACCGCCACAAATTAATCAAAGGAGTGGAAAGACTTTTAGGTGGGCAACAAGGTAAGCTACTCAGAAAACAGTAAATTTCAGAAATTAGTGGTACGAGATAAATGTCAAGGCTGGCGTTTGCACTCAGGCATTCTGACTCCAGAGCCATGCACTGCACTGATGTGGTGTCTCCTGCCGTCCCCATCTCAGTCACAGACATCACTCCCTCCAACTGGAAAAGTCTCAGAGTCAGTCTTCTCTCACTGTATAGCCTAAATTTCTCTGGACTCTCTGTACTCTATCTTTCCTACTGCTGTCACCTAATCCAAGCCACATTGTCTCTCTCCTGAACTGTCAACCACCCTCCAGCTTATCTCCAGCCTTCACCTTTGCCTTGAGCCAGTACCTTCCCTACACTGTAACCACAGGACTCTTTTTCAAAATGAGCATGTGATTGTATCACTTCCGTTGCTTAAAACCCCTCCACAGAAGCCTGTTGCTTTTAGGATAAAATCAGACATTCGTGATGGCTTTTCATAATCTGACCTTTCTCTCTTACCTCATCTTGGACCTTCCTCCCTCACGACTGTCAGCTCAGTCCTCTTCCATTGCACTTGGCTGTTGCAAGCCTCGTAGCTTTCCCTCCATGCTTGTCATTTCTCCGTTTCTTAGAACTGTCACTATGGGAAAGTAGGGAAGAGAAGGGAAACAACTTGAATACGTCAATTAATTAATCTACATAGCTAAAAAACAAATTGCAAGAGGTACTAAATGTTAAGAGATTTTGAGCTTAAGTCTTGCTTATTTATCTCTATTTTTGTCCATCCACGAAATTAACAAGGATAATGTATTTTAAAGCTATTGTAATGGCTGTTTCAAGCCATCTCATAAGAGTTTTTAGAGGATAATTCTTATGTTTTGGACCTGACTACGTTATAATTTTAGTGTGTGTTTCTCTTCTGTGTCAGACATAGTTTCCTGTGTATGTTCATGATTGAGTTCTTTTCAACAAATACTTGCTGAGCCCTGCTGTATGCACAGGGAGTTCTGTAAGGATGCACAGAAGTGATCCCCAAACACATCTCCGTTTCTTCTCCTGTCTTTGGGTGTATTTATTTAATATAACCTTAAGTATTAGGTTCAAATTGTAAATAGTTTGGACTGATTTCAAAATGTCAATTATTTTTTACAGATTTCCCTAAAATAGAGCCTAAGCAGTGTGGACATTAGTTTCATATGTCAATTTTTCTCTCCTACAGGCACCAATCCTTATTTGACTTTTCACTGTGTTAATCAGGGAACTATTTTGCTGGATCTTGCTCCAGAAGACAAAGAGTATCAGTCAGTAGAAGAAGAGGTAATGCACATCGAAAATCTTTAATTTTCTTTTCCTGAAACCTATGGTTAAACCTATTTTTCCAGGAGAGTTACCATCTCATCTTAACATTGTCGTATGGTCACTTGCCAATCTATTACTCAGTCTCCATTAGTCGTTGTGGCAGAAGATTGCCAAAATTAAAATATGACCATGGATTATAACTATGCCACACTGCATTCACATCATAAGCCTGGGGTTTGCAATGAGTGGGGCAGAGCTGTCCTTTTATTCTGGAGATTTTCTTGAAAGTTATGCAAGCAAGGATCCTATTCCAGCTATTTCTTTATATTGTTATAGTGCTACCTAAGAATGATGCAGAGTGACAATCTTGCCTCATAGATAGCGAGTATCTTCTAATCTTTATTATTATGCAGGTATAAAATGTGATTATAAAATAATGTGCCTAATTTTTATGTGTGCTTCTGAGTCTGCCTCATAATTCTGTGTTACGTATCATTTCTCCAGTGACAATTATTCTAAGCTCCAGATTAAGGCTATTTGTGTGGACCTCCTGGTAGACAAATGCCATGGAGAGCCCCTCTCCACTGATGGCTTATGCCTCACTTCTTACCCATAATAAACAAAGTGCCTAATTCCATTATTATGCAAATATCTAAGCAGAAAATGAAATTGAAATATTGAAAACAATGGAAGGCATGTCTTTAGAGTTATACGCTGGTGTATTTTTTGTTCTATAGATGCAAAGTACAATTCGAGAACACAGAGATGGTGGTAATGCTGGTGGCATCTTCAACAGATATAACGTCATTCGAGTAAGTTTAAAAATTTTCATGGTGAAAATTAGATTGCCTGAAAATCAGAGCTAGACAATGAAAAAATTTTTAAAAGTCAATGTTTTCAAACTGTCAGAGAAAATCCATCAGATAATACTCTGCTCACCACAGTATCTCCAACTCCCCAAGATCATACTTCACTAGAAATAGAGGCTGCCCTAAAAACACCACTGGTCAGCTTGTGTTGGTGATGCACATGTGGGCAGGGCTCTCTCCCTGCTCATCCACACATTCAGGCCATAGCTGATAGCAATTTTCTTTTTAATCATTTGAAAGTAACATTAAGGCCTGGCTATTCAATCTAATTGAGTCAGTGATGATACCAGAATACATATATCTCTTAATCTTACTATCTTAATGTACAATATGGAACAGATAACTGTTATATGCTTTTTTCAAAGGGATATCATAAAGAGGAACAACTAGTTGAGAACTGGTTTAACCCTTTGAGTCAACAAACCTGTGAAAGTTACACTGATGCACATCAGAATTACTCAGGAAGCTTTTTTAAAAAATACAGATTTCCAGGCCCCCATCTCCTAAAAGTCATTTTGTCTGGGGAGTAGCCTAAAAATAACCTTAAAAAAAAAAAAAACCTGAGATGATTTTTAGGAACAGCCAGGTCTGATACAAAATAAAGAAACCATAACTGAAAATTATGTCACTAAAAGCTAGAATATTAACTGAGTTACGCTGACATGGCAACTTTATCATTTTTAAATTGTCTCAAGCAAACAAAACAAAAATGGAACCTGCCTAGAGGGAAACATGCATTTTGTTTTAAATCATAAACATACATTTTACTGATAATGACTTTCTTTCTCCTTAAAGATTCAAAAAGTTGTCAACAAGAAGTTGAGAGAGCGATTCTGTCACAGACAAAAGGAGGTGTCCGAGGAGAATCACAACCATCACAATGAACGCATGTTATTTCACGGTGAGTGCATGGCAGTAATTGCAGACATCTCTGTGGGCTTTTGCAGAATTCAATAAAGTGAAAAATCTGTGTTAAATTGACTATAATAGGGTTGTGTTAAAAATGCTTGTTTTTATTTTTTTTCCAAGTAAATTACTTGTTGGTACCAGCTTTCTAATGCATTATACGTTACTGCGGGCTTTCCAAGGCGTGTATAATGAAAATTACTCATCTGAAATTGTTTCAGAACTTAAGTTGCACGTTGAGCCAGCTGGTGAAATGTTTTTGTTGTAATCTAGTCCTAGTACATTAATACATTAGTATTATGTACACTAGTACATAATAGACCAACTTAGAAAATAAGCTTTTTATTTATGTATTAATTTTTAGTATTAATCTACCCAGTGCAGGTATTATGCAACTATTTGAGATTCTAGAAAAGTACTCAAAAGCTAATCTTGCTATCTTTATATTTTAAGGTTCTCCTTTCATTAATGCCATTATTCATAAAGGGTTTGATGAGCGACATGCATACATAGGAGGAATGTTTGGAGCTGGGATTTATTTTGCTGAAAACTCCTCGAAAAGCAACCAGTATGTTTATGGAATTGGAGGAGGAACAGGTTGCCCTACACACAAAGACAGGTCGTGTTATATATGTCACAGGTAAGCATCTTGCCTTTAGCGCAATGGTTGCCACCCTCAGGTCAGTTTTTCAGGCTCTCAGAAGTCACGGATTATCATACAGCCTTAGGTGTTGAGTAGGTCCAGCTGATCAGCCTCTGCCCTAAGGAGCAATGACAGCAAAGCCAGTACCAGTAGTAAAAACTAGATACATGTCCAGCAGTCATCGATTGTAATGAAATTCCCTGCGTCTTGGCTTTTTCCCTGGGCTTTACTTTCCTTGCTTCGGAATCAGAACAAGAAAAGGCTGAGAATGATTTCTGTAGAACAGAGAAACCTTTAGTTCTAAGATGCACAACTTTTATAAACAAGAAGACTCTTTAGTTTGCTTCTGATACTGCTGGTGATGTTGTTTGTTGTAAGGCGGGATATATAATTAGCCTTGAAAAGTAACTTCAAAATACCAACTTAGGAATTAATAGCAAACAAATGAATTTCAGCTTTTTAAATAGGATGTTAAAACTCAGAAATCAGAGAAAATAATAGTATACTATCTCTGCAATCAGTGGGAAAAAATACCATTCCCTTCCTTGCCAATGAAAAATGCAAAAGAATTATACTCTGTGAAGATTGGGATTTGTTACATTTCTCTTTAATCAAAGGCATTTTTGCAAAGTCAGCTTAATAAGATATGATTTAGTTAATACCTTAAAAAGACCCATATAACCTTGAAATTCATTATAGTTATTGACCTTAAAACTTAGATCATTTATGCTATGAAAAAAACTATTACCATCAGCCATTCTAAGATGGATGCCATATGTCCAGAAGGAAACTTCCTTCTGTTAAGACTTCTGTGGTTAAGAACACACAGAAATTCCCAAGAAAATGTAGCTTGCAAAAGCGTTTTTCTGATGCTTCAAACATAACTGCTATGGAGACAAAATGAACCTAAATAAGCAATAAAAGTGAACCTCGATGAGGATTAACAATTGCTTATTAGACACACATGGTTATGTCTTAGCCAGGATTTCCTAGAAAAGAGAGCCTTATTGGCAAATGCAGTCCCAGGGAGGCAGGAATGAGGGTCCAAAATGAGGTAGAGATGGCAGCAGAGCAAACACAGTGAGGTGCACTAATGAGCTGGCCACAGTCTGATGGCAGGTGCAGTTGCTGGCTCGGTCCATGAGACATCTCCAGAGAGGCTGTGTGAATTACTGCATCTCAGAACAGTAGCATGTCAGTGAGAGAGAGGGATGAATTTGACTGCTGGCTCCCGTCTTGCATTAGCCAAAATTTGCTCCTCGGGGCATCTATATCCCTACAGTTTGGGCTGCTGCAATTGCGTAATACACCGCAGTGAGCAAGCATGAGCCAGCACTCTCCACCTGCCGCCTCGTGGGCTGGCGGGGCAGGTCCCACCATCTTCTGCCTCAGTGGCAGCAGGACAACCTGGGGCAGGAAGCAGAGGCAGGAGGCCAGGGACTGTTAGGTCCAGCTTTGTACGACATAATGGACTGGGAGCACACAGAATCTAATGACAGCACACCACTGCCACAATGTAGAGACAGAGCTCAACAAGCCTCCCTCTAATGTAGAGCAAAACCCTTTCCTCTGGGCCCCACAAGAGAATGCGGTTGATGCCAAGCCAGCATCCTGGAGGGTCCTGCTAAAACGTCAGTCCAGGCTGGATCCAATTATCCTGAGCCCAGCACAAATTTTAGTTGACGCAGAATAGTATCCCTGATGGGTCACATCCCAAAGGTCATACCCTATTGCTAAAAACAAACTATTTGATTGAATAATAACTACTTACATTTAATAGTGTGACCAACTATACCGATTAATTAAAATGTGTATTGCTTATATTAGGGACTGGCAAACTTTTTTTAAATTATTGTTCTAGATAATAATTATTTTAGGCTTTATAGGACATACAGTCCCTGACAAAATGACTCAGCTCTGCCCTTGTAGTGCAAAAGCAGCCACAGACAATATGTAAATGAATGCATGGCTGTGTTATTTACAAAAGCAGGTGGCAGGCTGGATTTGGCTCATGAGCTCTAGTTTGCCAATCCCTAGTATATATATAATATACTTTCTTCCCAATCAACCTTTCTTACTCTCTATGATATCTACATCTGCCCCAATGCATGTTTCACTCAAGTAGTATGATTTCCAGCCATACATTTAAGCTAAGTATTTTTGTTCATAACCCAGTTTTATTATCTAACCTCACTTTTTACTTTTTCCTCATAATAAGCAAACCCAGTCTTCATTTCAAGTGCTGTTTCTATCTGCTTATTTCTTCACGTTCCTCCCATCCACCCACGCAAGCACTCAGTTTTCTCTGGTAGTTCCCTTTTCCCACTAGCCAAAACTTACTGCCAGGTATCTTTCTAGGATTGATTCCTAAGCCACACCAAAACGGAACTTTAAGTGTAACTATTGAGCCTGATAACTGTTCATAGTAAATCAACATATCAAATACCATCCCATTCCTATGCATAAATTTGAAAATGACATTCAAATTAGCTTTTCTTTGTGTTAAATTGTTTTTAAAAATCAGGAAACCTTACAGCTATCTTGTTCTAAGGTTTAAAGCTTCCTTCAAAGCATTGCTTTTCTTTTCTCTTTAGACAAATGCTTTTCTGTAGAGTGACCCTTGGAAAATCCTTTCTGCAATTTAGCACCATGAAAATGGCTCATGCTCCCCCAGGACATCACTCGGTTATTGGCAGACCCAGCGTCAATGGGCTGGCGTATGCTGAATATGTCATCTACAGAGGAGAACAGGTATGTCACTCACCAGATAAACGTGACCAAGCTATTGAAGGTGTCAATATAGAACATGGAGACCATCTGAGAGTTAACACGAGTTAACACCAGTACTTGAGCTTTGTTAGATTCTTTATACTCAACTCTGGAGTTAGAAATAGATATCTGACCTAGCTTGTTTTAGTAAACCCTTTCAAGAATTAAGCAGTATACAAATTATAGCAAAATAAAACTACAAACTGTTTAGTTATTGAAGCATCAGATTGGAAAATCAGAGATTGTCAATCTTGGTTATCCCAAATAAGTGTACTAAAGATGGAAACCATTGCAGTTTTTAACTCAAATGTGAGCAGAGTGGAATTTTTGGGGAAAAAATGTTATGAATGATAGATTCCTTACATATATATAGACAGTTATAACTTTTTAAAACACATTTATGTTTTTTGTTCTTTTTAAAATCCTTGCTGAGACCTCTTAGGAGATACATGAATGATAATGATGATAATGATGGAAATAATAGCATTAATAGTAAGCACTAACACATTAGATTCTTACTCTGCTAAATCTATTCTAAGACCTTAGAATTTTAGTTCTGACAAAAATTCTAATATTACAGTTGCCATTTATAGAGTAGTAATTCTGAGACACAGATATATCATAGTTTCTGCCTCCTAAAATCAAGGTATATAATTATAAAGAAATTATTCAGTAAATTGATCACATTTGTTTCTGCATTCTAAATATTAAACCGTCCAGTTTTTTCTTCTCCTTCATTCCTTTTCTTATCTTATTCCACATCTATATGCAAGTAATTCGTAAGTCAGCATTCAACAAATTCTTTGGGGGCCCCACAACACTGGGCTCACCAAGGAGTATAATCTCAGCCCCACACTACTCTGAGATCCTGAGTCTAGTTTTATCATCATGTTATATCAGGGTTGAAGAATTCCTACATAGTATCCAAACGAAGGGGTGTTTTGCCCCCTTCCCTCCAATTGCTGGCGCCATGTGGTTTCTGGGCAAGGTTTGTAACAGCTCCCTCGGGTCAGCCTGCCTTTTCCTGCACCCCCAAGAAGTACCCTTCCCAGCCCGGACACCCCGCCTTCTGTGTTACTAACCACAAGAGAGAAGAGACAAAGAGAATAGTAGGGGAGGCATGTCTAAATCTGAGCCATTGTCTTTCCTATAAAAGATGCCTTTCATTAGTTAATTTTTAAAACTTACCTCCAAACTGTGGCCTCTAGGTTATGGGTGACTCAACACATGTCACCCTTACTCCTTCTAGCTCAGTGTTACATCATTTTCTATAATTCATTTGAACTCAGTTCAGAATTATTTTTCCATTTAACAAGCATGTAGTGAACACATGCTATGTGACAGCACTGTGCTACCTAAGGCAAAAAAGAAAAGTATTCACGCTGCCTCGTGCCTTAGTTTTCCTGTTTATGGCACACGGCTCTCTAATAAGGGATGACTAGAATGCAACTAATTTACAGTATTTGAATAGAAATAGCATTCAAACAGTTTTCTAGATTGTAGGGTTTTACATGTTTCTATACAGCTGGGTAGGTGGACCCTCCTAATCGTTCAGGCACCTGTTAGTGAACTGGGCCCAAGTAGAACCCCGGCCAGGATGAACAGCCTCTGAGGCTCCCACGTTAGTAAGGCTGTAGTGTTGTTCCTACCAGAAGGGTGATGTGCTTTTCTGCTTGTGGCTTCCAGGCGTACCCGGAGTATCTCATCACGTACCAGATCATGAAGCCGGAAGCTCCCTCGCAGACCGCCACCGCCGCGGAGCAGAAAACCTAGTGAATGCCTGCTGGTAAAAGGCAGATGGGATTGAAACCTGGGGCTGGATTACAGTGGATTGTTTCCAACAACAACAAATGTCAATATTCTATAAATCCCTGACAGCCTAGAAATAAGCTGTTTATCTTTTATAAAGCATTGCTATAGTGATGAATATAGTATGAGTAACTGATACATACTCAACTGCTACTGTTCCCTTTGAGGAAATGTTTACAGGGGCGGCCTTTTAACATATCTCAGGCTCATTTTCATTGCAATTATCTGTTTCTAAAACAAGATTGCTTTGATCTAGACTTAGAAACGGAAAAAGAGAAAACCAATACTTTTTCAGATGTTCACAATCCACACACTACATTTGCTTTGTTACGCGTGGCACATGTATATAACAAATACACACGTGATGGGCTCACTTTTGATTTTTTTCCAAACACTTGGCTTTTGTTTTTTGGTTACTTTGAAAATGAGCCAGAGCCTTCTTGAGGATATTTTGCACAAAGTCACACTAACAAAATTCATTAGCAACACAACCCAAGCTTCTGGCTGAACAAGATTCAGTTTCCTTTTTATGTTTTTACACTTTGGTTTGTTTTATTTTGTATCTGTGCTTCTCGTTAACATAAACCGAGATGAAAAAGAAAATCATCAAGTTTTGGTATCCTTTTATGCATTGGCCCATCTCACAAGGGAAATGCACAAACATCAACTTGACTTAGGAGCTCCCGAGTTCGGAGAAGTCAAAGCCGGTGGAGTCCACTTGCTCATCCTGACACAAGCCTGCTGCAGAGGCGTGCAGGACCGTGCTGGAGACAGAAGACGGGCACGGCCAGGGAAAGGTTTGCCTCCCAGGTGAAACAGCCAGAGGCCATGAAGGAGGCATGGCATTAAGGAATGTGAGGAGCACGTGGCTCTATGACATTGCAGCCCAGGCGGATCAAGGGACTCCTCCAAAAATCAATACTTCCTTCACTTAATCCACACTACTGGAATTGTCACCCCCCAAATTAGCTGCCTTATTTCCAAAGTCAGTGGAATTATTGTACTTCATTAGAGTCATAAAAATATTACTTTCTTCACTTTAGAAAGCTAGCGTTCAGATCCCGTTCAGTAGACAGATGTACACAAAGGCAAGAACTCCTTTATTTACTCCAGATTTTGGGTTTAAGTGGCATGCTTCAAAGAGTGCATAAAGATCCCTGCACTAAATTTTTGAATCATTTTTCTCAAACTTCTTTATATATTTAGGCAAGGAGAAAAAAATTGAAACCAAAGCCCTTTCAGTTATTAGTATTTTTTTCAATGAGGGTGATAAAGAAATACCATACTGTTTTCTTTGTGAAATTACTGCTTGTTTTAGTCAAGTGCACATTGACACTTATTACCCATTATAGTTCTCACATTTGCCTTTTTCACCTTAACTGAATACTGAATTGAGTGCATTAATTTATTTACTTGACATGCTATGCATCTACTCCATTTTGAAGCAAAAGTAATATAAACAGGGTGGAAAAATAGGAAAAACAATGTGACATAAACTTGCCATTTCAATTTAAAGCCCTGAAAACTATTTTGGGTTTTGTTTGTTGTTTGTGTGTTGTTTTTTTGTTTTGTTTTGTTTTGTTTTTAATGCAGGCTGATTAAACTGTGACCACCTTTAATTTCTGGAAGTGAAATAAAATGATTACATGAAAATTTGCTAGATATAGGCTCTTAAAATATACATTTTGCTTTCTTTTTGGCTTGAATCCAATGCTAGAACTAGGCATACAGACTAGTTTGAATTTTGTAGCCAAATCTTGCATGGGTCCCCCAAATTAAGTCAAGAATTAGCCTCACTTGTTGCTTCTATTGAAGTTTCAGTGACCCAAGCTGGGTGTTGGTGTCTTGGCTACTTGTTTAATAACACTAGAATTCCATATGAAGCTTTGAAACTTGATATTCATTAAGAGGGCTTTTTTCGCCTCCTTTTTTGCTGTTTGTAACAAAGGGTTGAAGAAATCGCCATCTGTGTAGTTCTCAGTAGCTGTGACGTGTATTACTTGTCCCCCCAACCCTGACATAGCTTAAAATGATAAACACAGCTGTGATTTTTAGTTAAGTAAAAGAGTTAATACGGTATAGATATGGAAAGCTTTATAGCTTCGTTAAAAAGATAAACCACTACCCAACTGTGGTTGTATGTTGTTTCCATCATACTAACTAGGTTAATGGATACGCCAGTTTTAAACTTGGGCCTTACACTTGAGAAGTTAAACTGTGGTTCGATATTTAAACTGCCAATGTTATGTCTGATGTTCTGTGTGCCGAGTAAAGGTGTTGTGTAAGGAAGACATTTGCAGTGCTTCTTATCTTGTAACGATTCAAGTATATAGTAGTTCTTGAAAGAATGCGCGTGTATTATTCATCTGCTTGAGAGTGGGTTAATGGGTTTATCAAAGGAGCCAAATGCATTTTTTTTGCAGAACTTGAAAACCAAAGGTCATCATGAGTGTGCTCAAAAGTTAGCAGAGGTTGATTACATGTGGAATTTTCATCTATAGCAACGTGAAGAACCCGTGTGCAATATAAAAGCATGGCATTAAATTAGGCAGAAACCCATTTAACTTTTTGTATGTGTGCTGTATAGAAACACTACCAAGTTGGGGACTTTTCATACAGCCTCCCCTGCAATGGCCCCTCGGTTTCCCAAACCACATGCAAGAGAATCTGAGCATCTCCACCAGCTTTACTGGAGTTATAAAGGTGAAGGGCTTCTAACCTGATGGTTCCAGTTTACCAGGTATTGGCCAACTGGATACTTGGGTGTAAATTAAGCGCCCTAGACTGGACACTTTCTCCTTGGACTTGATCTCCTTCCCTTTTCCCCAGATTACTAGTCTGGAATTAAAATTAGCTCCAACAGTTACCTTTGATACCGCTCATTTTCTTCATTTCTCCATCTTGGGTCTTCCAAAAGGAGATGAGGTCCCTTCTCCATTTTCCTGTCACAACGAGAAATGGGTATTAGGCCTCATGCGCTTTGCTCAGAAAATTCTGCCACCCTGTTAACAACTGACGACAGCATGGAACCCAGAGTTTTAATTCTATGCAACATAATAGCAGTACCACCAGGATTATGTTCCTTTTCCTTCTTGGAGTCTGGAATGTCTAGCTTTTTAAGCAACCACAAGTAGAATAAACACTATTAGGATGTTTTCACGAAATAGCATAACATCCTTGTACTCCTTTGAGCTTGATGCTAGTGGCTGGACCGATTTCCCTTTGCTCTCAAAATAGCAAAGTGCATTGAAATATACAGAGAAATGCCTGTATTTGGCAAGCAAAAAAAGTAACGTAGATTAACATTGCATTATTATAGCCGTTATGCAAAAAATAAAATTTTGGTGTATGCCGGAAAACAGCATTAGAACGCAATAAGTTGTCTAGGTTTTTCTCTATTTCAATATATCCCCTAGTTGCACAAAGGGTTATTGGACATTGCTCCCCGTCCCTTTTTAAACATGTGCACTATCTGGATTCCTATAAATGGCCTTGCAAACAGAAATGGTGTGTATTGTCAAGCACCTTGCCCCCAGTGTGTTCATATCCCATTCATGTGACATCTGGGATGAATAGCCTCCTTACTGTGTTTTCTGTTTGGCTACTTATCTTGTGTAGCACTATATAGACTTTATTCAGCAAACATTCAAAACTGACATTACAATACCATTTCCTGTGTCAAAGACTGCAGTTAAATTTGTTTGATATCAAATCAATGCCAGAAAAATGAAAAGAAAGTAATTGGGAAGGTAATATTTGAACTGCTATTGGCCACATCTAGCACATGAAAAGGAAACATATTCAAAAGACCACTCCAAAAAGTGAGGCTTCCGCAGGCAACTTGTATGTTCTGCAATTAATAGACAATTAAATTTTCCTTCCTAAGCAAGCCTTAACTATGGCAGAAAGTTTTTAACCTTTTATATTCTAATAAATAAAACATTGTCATTCCATTTCTTACTGTTTGAGAGGGGTCAGTGGTGAGGCATGTCTACGTGTACTTCCTACTCGTTAAGCTTATTTCATGAGGGTATATTTCCTGATATTCCCATGCATACAACGGAGCTGATAAAAATCAATGCATTCCGATTTCTGTATGTCCGAAATTCCTCAGCTGCCAGAATTCTGGTTTGGAGACGTGCTAGAAAGATTCCAAAGCCTGCTGTGTATGTGGGGATACGGCAACAACTGTGATGACATGTAGACTTTGAGATGAAAGCTGTTTTTTAATCATTTTAAAATATAAACTATAGTGATATTAAACTGAAAAACCTATAGGAAGCTAAAGATTTTGTATACTCTGTAAGACCAATGGGTTCATGGTGTGACCAGTTTTGTACATCAGCCAGAAAGTTCTGCCTCCTTTTAAACATTCACACTGTACAGATGATTGCATTTTTTTTTTTTTTTTTTTTTTTTTTTTTTTTTTTTTGAGACCAAGTCTCGCTGTTGCCCGGGCTAGAGTGCCAAGGCGTCAGCCTCACTCACAACAACCTCAAACTCCTGGGCTCAAGCAATCCTCCTGCCTCAGCCTCCCAAGTACCTGGGACTATAGGCATACGCCACCATGCCTGGCTAACTTTTTCTATATATATTTTTAGTTGGCCAGATAATTTCTTTCAATTTTTAGTAGAGACGGGGTCTCGCTCTTGCTCAGGCTGGTCTTGAACTCCTGACCTCGAGCGATCCTCCCACCTCGGCCTCCCAGAGTGCTAGGATTACAGGCGTGAGCCACCGTGCCCGGCCTGGCGATTGCATTTTGACTCTTCCTTTCACATTCTCTTTTTTGCTTTATACGTAACCCCTCCACACCTGCCCTACCACCCATCCTTTCAAAGAGAGTCTCTCAGCCTTCCGAATTTGGATTGTTTTGTTATTTTGTGCTTGTTTACTCATTTCTGCAAGCAGCCCTGAGAGCCCTCAGTAGATTCAGAGCTTTTGCAGAGAAACAGTTGAACTCTGGTAGTGGGGGGGTCCCTCCCATACCCTCACGTCCCTCCCAAAGTTCGGGATGAAAAGCTAGGACAATAAAAGTTAGGAAGTTAGGAAGGAACTGAAATCTTTGAAGCCAATAGCCTAAACCCAGAGGATGACCTTGACTGTGGAATGCATTGTATTGTATTCATGACACAAAACATTGCAACTCTTCATGTGCATATAATCCCTGCTTCTCCCACTGTTTCAAGCTCATCTTATCCTTGTAGTGGTAATATTTATCTCTGATACCTGCAAACAAAAAAGGTACTTCTATCAACAAGGTTTCTCAAAAACATTTACAAAACCAGCTTTGAGGAAATGTAGACTGTTTCCTGGCAACAGCATTTGGAGTAGTAATTGTATTTTCTCATCTGTGATGTTGGTCTGTGTAAGTAACCAGTGTAGTGACGCTTTGGTTCATTACTGGTGGTGTTATTTTTAGTCTCCGTGTGACCCACCAGTGGCAGGGGGTTCCAATCCCCTCCCCTTTCTTCTTTGCATTTGTCTCTTTGTAGGATTGTGGGATACAATACAAGATGCCCAGTTAAATTTGAATTTCAGATGAGCAGTTTTTTAGCTTAAGTATGTTTCATGCAATATTTGGCATGTACAGTGAAAGTATTCATTATTTGTCAGAAATTCAAATTTAACTGAGCGTCCTTGGTTTTTCCTTTGTTTTATTTTGTTTTTCTAAATCTGCCAATCCTACAAATTTGGTCACTGAAACTCACTTCTAGCATGTGAATTCTTCTAGTCTTCATCCTTCACCTGAAATGGGAGTCCTTTTTCCCCTCACCTTCTTCTTATTTCCAAAAGAGGGCGTCAAGGAACTTAACCTGCCTGCGTGGTGGGTTTCTATTTAAGAGATCTTTGTGATTATATTTAACCTGTAATTGTGCTTTGGCTTAACGTCTAACTTATAGTACTTGTAATTGATTAATATTCAATAAAAACATTTTTAAAATACACTGTGTGTGGATAACAGCTCTTACGTGTTTCTGTTTTTGCCCTGTTTGTTCATTTCAGTCTGACCAACTTGAACACAACTGACCTAAAACTGTCAGTATACAAGTAACAACCCTCCCTCCCCATCTTCCTGGTGAGATCTGGGTTTAAAGTACCTTATCCTCACCTCTGAGTCCACATGGGAGTTACCAAAGTACAGTGATAGCAGGAGAAACACGAGTTCCTCTTAAAAATCTCTCCTGAACACTCAGGCTTGGGCTTTGGAACTAACTGCTCACAGCAGTTCCAAGGGAGGCTCAGAGGCTCTGCCCAACCTGACTGTTGAAGAGACTCATTCTCTCCACTCTCATGTTGGAGGAGAGGGAGGGAGAATACCTGGCTCCTGCCATGGTAAATATTAAATACCTGGCACAGAGGACTAAGGAGAACTTTCCATTTCTTCCCCTCTCCTTTTTCCATGGCTAGCGATCCATGCAAATTAAAAGCTAGAATTTTATCTGTACAGTAACTCCGTGTGGCAGAGGGATTGTCAGAGCCACAAGGAGACATAAATTAAGTAATTAGAAGCTCTAGGTTACTCTAGTAACCCTGCAAATGACAACGGCTATCACTGAGCCCACACATGAACCAGTTTGTATACATTGTCATTAATAATCCCAACAACTTTGCAAAATTGCTTTTTTAATTTCTGTTTTATAGATGAAGAGATGAGACATAGTTAAATTATTTCATGTTCCAGAATACTTTGCACTGGAAAACTGAGACAGGGAACCAGCAGGCATTGCTTAGCTGAGTCAGGAAGCCAGGAAACAAAGTCGCGAACCACCCTCATCAAAACAGGATGCGAGTCGAGAGGTTCCAAGCTACCTGGATCAAAACTAGATGGGGGCAGGACAAGTTCCAACTGGTTAGAACCAAGATGGCAGAGAAATCCACGCTTCTTTGACCTTACAGCTTCATTATATACTTCATTACCACAAAATTACCATAAAAGTTTCTAAGGCAACCTCTCCCATCATGCACCTGCCGCCATGACACTTCCAGTTTGACCACATTTAGTCAAAAGGGGGGGGGGCGTCACCCGAATTCCAGGAAAACACCTTTCCTCTCCAAGAAATAACATGAATATTCCTCCCCTTGTTTTAGCCTGTTATTAAGCCATTGCTTAAATAGACTAAAGGAACCACAGGGGTTGTTCTTTGCAGGGAGAACTACCCTCTGTTCTGTCTGGAGTAGATTTTTCTATAGTTGTCGAATAAAACTCACTTTCACTTTACACTGCCAGCTCCTTCCTGAATGTTTTTCTTGTGTGAAGCCAAGGACCCGCTCGGACTTAGGTGATTTTCAGCACAGGGAAGTACTTTCCTGGGGCACAAGTGCCAGTTGCTGTGCACTAATCTCTAACTACATGTGGAGTTTCAGTGGTTAAGCAGAGATAAAAACAGAGTTGACTCTACTACAAGATTTTATGTCGTCTCTCATGGGAAGATCAGAGTCTAAATGCCATTAGCCTCAGATCCTCCCCTTTGGTTACTGTTGTGTTAAAAAGAGAAATTATCTCAATTGTACATAATGAAAAAGTGGAATATAAAATAACAAACAACTTAAAATTTCAACAGCTTGGTTTGGTTCATGATACCGAAGTATTCCTGGGGCCTGCTTTTGTGGCATGAACCACTAGGGGGTTGAGGATTTAGGAGGAAGGGCTATAAGTCACTTGGTGGATTGGAGTTAGTTTATTAATATGAAGAAAATTACTTGATAGAAAACTAAATCCTATTAATATAAAGGAATAGGTGCTTCTTGGGGCAGCGAATTTGTAAGAATTGTTTTTGAATGACATTGTCTATGTTGAATGCTTGGGTGTTGTGACCCAGTGTCTCAGATCAGAGACAGAGAAACCTGTTTAGAGCACTTGTAATCCTTAATCATTTGGCTCGGTTCACTTTTCCTTATTATTTTATAATCATAAGACCACACAGTAGGACTCCAAGCTGAAGAAGCACCTGACACTATATTGGAAATAATAAAGGATGGGTCATCTATTCCCATTGGTAGGGGACCTAACTGCCAGGTTTTCTGGTTGGCACCTGCTCTGGAAACCTAGACACAGAAAACACAGAGGTGGGAGGCAGGGTGGTATGTATGTCTTCATTTCAACCAATTCCCACCTGTCCCACAGTGCTAATAAAACAAGTTTGCGTGAGTAAGATAATATGTAGGCAACATGCTAATTTTGTTAATACAATTCTTGGCATACTCTCTTCCTGGCCAAGGACTGATTTTTAAAGTAAGTCTATCCATCTGCACTTTAGTAATTCTACCCACAAATCAGTGGTATGTAATACAAAGCATAAAGCGTCAGGTAACCATGGATGTGGGTCATTGGGATTATGTAGAGACTAAACCAGCGCCTGCCCTGTGCTGCTAAGTTGCTTCACAACTCCAAGGAAATGCCATGACGGCTGTCTGCGTCCACCTTTCTATCTGCCAAGTAGGAACACTGTCTGCCATACAGTTATTTAATAGGACAATTTAGAAGATGCACAAGATGATACAAATCATTGCTTTTGGGGTCCTAGGACAAAACAGAACAATGAGAAGTTTGGGTGATTAGTCAGTTGCTGCAACTGATTTGCCTAATAAAGGATTAAAACCTCCAGCTCTGCCATCAGGTCTGAGTTCATAGCTTGACTCTGCCACTTACGGCCATGGGCCTTGGGAAGTTCCTCATCCTCCCTGGGCCTCGGTTTCCTCATCTTTAAAAATAAGTATCCTACAACTACTACTATTTCATAGACTTGCTGTGAGAAGTAAACGAGTTAACTTGGATAGTACACCTGCCCCTCCAAGAAAAAGCACATGGTTGGTTAGAAGAAAGCAAATCTATATGACTGGCTCAGACCAGACTCCTTAAACAGTTTCTGATAGGATGGCCTTGTTAATAAGCTAACTAACAAGGGAAAAATAAATTATCAAACAGAAAAAAAAGAAGAAACTCACAACACATAACTGTCCCTTTAAAGGGACAGGCCTGTCTCAAAAACAAAAACAAAAGTAAAACTTCTGTGCATCAGAAGACATCATCAACAGAGGGGAAAGGCAACCCATGGAATCTGATAAAAGGTTAATAATCTAGAATGTATGAGCTGGGCATGGTGGTGCGCACCTAAGTCCCAACTACTTGGAAGGCTGAGGTAGGAGGATTGCTTGAGCCCAGGAGTGTGATGCTGCAGTGTGCTATGATCAAGCCTGTGAATAGCCACTGCACTCCAGCCTGGGCAACATAGTGAGACCCCGCCTCTAAAAAAATTTTTTTAATGAAAAAATAACATATATAAAGAATGCCTACAACAAAAGGTGATTTGAAATGGGCAAAAGGAGGAAAATGGCAGAGTAGAGGTGACCCCCTGGCTCTCTGCTCCCAGGGAGAGGTGAAGAACCCAGAGGGCCATGCACGAGTGGATGGCTCCCCTGCAAGAACAGCGCTGTGAAACTGCAGAGAAACAGCATGGGACACACGACACAAGGGGGAAAAAAGGGTGAATGGGAGATAGAATTGCAAAATCTGGAGAGTGCGAGACAAGCAGTAGCGAATGGAGCGTGGGGCGGCCAGGCCCACCCGGCCAGCAAGCGCAGCGGGATCCGACCCAGGGGAGGACTCGGGGCTCCCCACAGACCTCCAACCCACCCAGACAGGGATGTGCCTGATCAGTGCAAACTCGCAGCACGACACAACGGGCTCAGTGGAGAGGGGACAGTGGCGGGAAACGTCTTGAACTCCCCGGCGCTGTGTGCTAGGACTGCGGGGGCAGGGGAGGGGCTGGTCGGAGTGGTCACGTCCCGAGACGAGGAAAGGGACTTTGGAGACGGGCACCCGGCCTCTGGTGGCCAGCGGGGCCGGAGCAAAGGAGGTGGACACCGGAAAGGGGGCTCTGAGCCTGGAAACCGCTGATGATTGGGCCGGCTCAGGGCGGGACAGAGAGAGCAAGACTCTGCAGGACAGGCGCGGGGCTGCAGGACGGCGACACACGAGGGACAGCGGGCGTCCTGTTGATCCGGCCCACCTGCCACCCCGAGCAGTCGCCCCAGCGCTAGCTCTCGGCGGGCGGCGGGCCACTATTTTGGGGTCCAGAACCCAGGGGCTGCAGGGCGCCGGGTGCGGCGGGCTCCACGCTCGGCCCTTGGCGGTGGGGAGAAGCAAGAAAAGCCGCTTGTTCTGTGCGGCTGGCGAGAATTGCGGGGCCTTGGTGCAGATCAGCAACCGACAGCCCGTGGCCCCGGGACCGGCTTAGCGCATCTAAAGAGAACAGAGCTCTAGGGCCGCTCGCCGCGTGCTGGTGGCTCCCCCTAGCGGCAGATCGAGCAACCGCAGAGGCCCGCACAGCCAGCCCTTGCCCTTCCCCCACCTGAAGGGGGACTAGGGTCCAAGTAACACTCGGGAGTGGCAAGACCCTTCCTAAAGATTGGGACATTAGTATGCCCCATCCAGGGCACCAGAGACCAACCCAGAGGCATCGGACTACCTCGAACAACACCCCAACAGCTTTGACCTTGGGGTGCTGTTTGTGGGAAAGCTGTGGTGTTGATGTGTTTGGGGAAGTTGTTTTGTGGATATCAACAGACTGATTCTGGCACTCTCTGACTTCAAGACTTACTATAATGCTACGCTAATCAGAACAGAATGGTGTTGGTGAAAGAACAGTCAAACAGATGAATGGAACAGAATAAAGAGCCCAGAAATAGACCCACATGAATGTAATCAACCGATCTTTCACAATGAAGCAAACACAATACAATGGAGAAAAGACAGTCTTTTCAACGAATGGTGCTGGAACAAGTGGACGTCCACATGCAAAAAAAAAAAAGAAAAGAAAAGAAAAAAAATCTAAATACATACCTTACACACTTCATAAAATTAACACAAAATGGATTACAGTCCTAAATGTAAAACACAAAACTGAAACTCCTAGAAAATAATATAGGAGAAAATCTAGATGACCTTGGATTTGGTAATGTCTTTTTATCTTTATTTATTTATTTATTTATTTTTTGAGAGAGAGTCTCACTCTGTTGCCCAGGCTAGAGTGCCGTGGCATCAGCCTAGCTCACAGCAACCTCAAACTCCTGGGCTCAAGCGATCCTCCTGCCTCAGCCTCCTGAGTAGCTGGGACTACAGGCATGCGCCACCATGCTCGGCTAATTTTTTCTATATATATTTTTAGTTGGCCAGATAATTTCTTTCAATTTTTAGTAGACACAGGGGTCTCGTTCTTGCTCAGGCTGGTCTCAAACTCCTGAGCTCAAATGATCCACCCGCCTCGGCCTCCCAGATGTCTTTTTAGATACAATACCAAAGGCATCATCTATGAAAGAAATAATTGATAGGCTAAATGCCATTAAAATTAAAAACTTCTGCTCTGTGAAAGACACCGTCAAGAGAATGAAAAGACAAGTCATAGACTGGAAGACAATATCTGGAAAAGACACACCTGATGAAGTACTGTTATCTAAAATATACAGAGAACTTGTAAAACTCAACGATAAGAAAACAAACAACCTGTGTAAAACATGGGCAAAAGATCTGAGCAGACACATCACCAAAGATGATATACACAGATGGCAAATAAGCGTATGAAAAGATGCTGAACATCATAAGTCATCAGGGAAATGCAGATGAAAACAATGATATACCACTGCACGCCTAGTAGAGTGGCCGCAGTTTCAAACACCAACACCACCAAATGCTGGCAAGGATGTGGAGCATCAGGAACTTTCCTTCGCTGCTGGTGGGAATGCAAAATAGTACACCTGCTTGAGAAGACAGTGTGGCAGTTTCTTACAAAAGTGAACACATTCTTACCATACAATTCAGCAATCATGCTCCCTGGTATTTACCCAAATGAATCGAAAACATATCCACACAAAAACTTGCACTCAGATGGCTAGAAGTTTTATTCATAAGTGCCAAAAGTTGGAAGCTGCCGAGATGCCCTGCAGTAGGAGAATGGACAAACTGTGGCACATTCAGACAAGGGAATATTATTCACTGCTAAAAAGAGATGAGCTATCAAGCCATGCAAAGACAAGGAGGAACCTCAAATGTATATTACCAAGTGAAAGAAGCCGATCTGAAAAGCCTACATACAGTATAATCCCAACTACACAACATTCTGGAAAAGGCAAAACTATGGAGACAGTAAAAAAAAGTTCAGTGGTTGCCAGGATTTGGGGGGAAGAGAGGCATGAATAGGCACAGCATAGAGGATTTTTAGGCAAAATACTCTGTATGATACTAGCATGGTGGATACATGTCATTATACATTTGTTCAAACTCATGAAATGTACAACACCAAAAAGTGGACCCTAATGTAAACTATGGACTCTGGATGATCATCGTGTGTCACTGTAAGTTCATCATCTGTAACGAGGTGCCACTTTGGTGGCTGTGCTGATGTTGGGGGTGGTTGGGGTGGGGGAGCCTGACAAAGAGTGTATGGGAACTCTCTTCTGCTCAATTTTGCTGTTGCCCTAAAAATTAAAGTCTATTTTTTTAAAAAAGAGAGAGAAGGATAGAAATGTATGTACAAGCAAAGGATCAATAGATAAATAGATTCTTCCTCTTTTAGTTCATAGAGAAGATACAGAAATGAATAAGAAGAAATAAATACTTAAATAAAAAGTTGATTAATTCTGACTTAACTCCTCCTTTGACTTCAAGGACGCAAATAGCATAAACATATAGGTTGCTATTAATATTATTTATAATTGGTTTGAAACTGAGGAGAGTGGATGGGAAAAATAAATATTCTTTATGTTTCTTCCACTTTGGACTTAAAGCCTGATTTTAGAGACCAGTGCTCCAAAGTCTAAACTCAGGAGAATTATGATGAAAATAGTACAGTTATCCAGGCCAAATCTCCCATGGCCTCGCTGAACGTATCTACATTTTAATAGAACTGCTGCATCCTTGCATAGAAGTGGGGACAGAGCCACCATGTAAGCAGTTTTCTGCTCTAAATTTTTTTTTTTTGAGACAGAGTCTCACTCTGTTGCCCAGGCTAGAGTGCCCTGGTGTCAGCCTAGCTCACAGCAACCTCAAACTCCTGGGCTCAAGTGATCCTCTTGCCTCAGCCTCCAAAGTAGCTGGGACTACAGGTATGTACCACTACACACCTGGCTAATGTTTGCTAATTTTTTTAGTTGCCTAGCTTTTTTTTTTTTTCTTTTTTAAGTAGAGATGGGGTCTCCTTCTTGCTCAGGCTGGTCTTGAACTCCTGAGCTCAAGCAGCCTCTCAGAGTGCTAGGATTACAGGCACGAGCCACCACACCCGGCCACTGTGTCTAAATATTCTTTGAAACAGGGCAGGATAGTAGATACCCCAAAGAATTGAAAGCAGGGACTCTAACAGATATTTGTTTTTAAAAAAAGCATTATAAGCAAAGTCAAAAGACAAATGAGAAAAATGTTACAAATGTTTGCAATAGACAATCTCTTTAATATATAAAGAGTTCCTGCAAATCTATAAGATAAAAAAGAAAAATCAAGGGCCGGGCATGGTGGCTCACGCCTATAATCCTAGCACTCTGGGAGGCCGAGGCAGGTGGATTGTTTGAGCTCAGGAGTTCGAGACCAGCCTGAGCAAGAACATCTCTACTAAAAAACTAGAAATTATATGGACAACTAAAAATATATAGAGAAAAAATTAGCCGGGCGTGGTGGCGCATGCCTGTAGTCCCAGCTACTCGGGAGGCTGAGACAGGAGGATCGCTTGAGCCCAGGAGTTTGAGGCTGCTGTGAGCTAGGCTGACGCCACAGCACTCTATCCTGGGCAACAGAGTGAGACTCTGTCTCAAAAGAAAAAAAAAAAAAGGAAAATCAGGTGAAAATAATGCTCAGTCTCCTAACAAGAGAAATGCAAGTTAAAACAAGTTAATAATGCAAGTTACACCTATTAGACTGGCAAACTACAGGACGTTTTATAACAATGTGTTAGTGTTTGGGTAAGAAAGGGAGAGGAGAAATCACATAAATATAGACTCCCACATGCCTTCATGTACTCACTTGTATGTGCACAGGGTATGTTCTGGGTGAATATGTGAAAATCTAGTAACACTGGTAATCATGAGCACATTGGATGCCGAGGCCAGCGTGGTTGAGAGGAGACATTTTATCATATACACCTCTGTGTCTTTTGATCTATGTGAATAAATTATCTAAAGAACTAAAAATTAAGAGCAAATTAGATCACTTATCATTTGACTTAGATTTCCACAATTATTGAGGGAAGCAAGGTACAAAAATTGTGTATTATATGATCTTTTTATAAAGCAAACAATACCAAATAAAATCCCTATGTGTAACTATATATATATGTACATTATACCATATAATACATTATAGTGCCTGTGATCCCACGAGCATGGAGAAAGATATGGAAAGACACATAATTGTGAACAATGGTTGTTTGCAGGGTCCAGGTGGGAGAAGAGAGGAAAAGAAAAGAAAGCATTCTTTTAACAATGTACCTGACATATTTGTGAAACAAATACCATATGTATTAATATGTTTATATGTATATTTATATCTATCAAAAACATGGAACAAAGAGAGCATCACCTACAGGCCACAAGAAAATATAACAATCCCAACTCTTTGTCCATGAAACAGAACATCAAAGCATGTATGTGTCTGTACATACACACACATATAAACATGGTCGCGGGATGCTGAAGGTGGTTGTTTCAGAGATACGGGATTTCAGGGGATTTTGCTTTCCAATATTTTGATATGTTTGACTATTTCAATAAAGCTATTTTACTGCAGGAAGGAAAAAAAATGAAACAATCATTTTTTTTTTTTTTTTTTTAAATCGTGTGGTTCAGTAATCAAGGGCTTTAAAGGTAGAAGCTGATCCCCAGGTGAACTGCTGTAATCTGTTTGGAAACTTAGAGCGGGAGCAGTCATCTTAGAAAGGAAGAACGAAGCCCCGCTGACTGCAGAGCTGCAAATGCACAGTTCTGCTGTGCCTCTGTCTGTCCCAGAACGTTGCAAGAGAAAGAATCTTTTCAGTGTGGAAGGTGGAAAGGGAGAGGGCGGGGGAATGTCTCTCTTTGCTGTCTCTTGCTGTCTCTACTCAAAGCAACAGATTATACATTAAATGCTGTTAAATATCCAGGATCAACACTTGGCCGAATGGTCTAAGTCAACCTATAAATCTATAGTCATAGTTCTTTTATTGGTTAAGTTTTCTCTATGATTCACAGATAAATCCCCACCTGCTACTTATAATGAGAAGAAGGATGTAAATACAAAGAAATACCAGGCAAGTGGTAACAAAAACAATGTGGAAATAGTATTGCAGACACCAAAGTAGAATCGAATGTTCCATGGAGCAGAGAGAAACATCAGCCATGAGCCAGAAGAAGACAACGTAACAATCGTGACTGTTTGTTACGGAACGCAGCGTCAAAACAGAGAAAACAAAAACTGTTATAATCTTCCACCATGACTCTGATTTTATCAAATTCTCTTTGTATTTTTTAATACATTCCTCTAAGAAACTGGAAAAAAAATAAACAGAAATAGGGGGAATATCTTACTTAACTAGATGTCAATAAAATATGTAAAGCGTTGTACCCCCAGAGAATGTACATTCTTTTCAAACGTCCTTGAGACATTTACAATCATTCGTCTTGTACTCAACAACAAAACCTCAAATTCCCCAAAAAACATCAGACATGCCACATTCTTTGGCCGCCGTGGAATAAAACTATCATAATCACATAGAATAGTCTAAAAACAAAACAAAAACCTACCTCCTTGAAAGTTATATCATTTTTGAGCTTAAAAAAGCAATAAAAGCTGAAATTATGTGCTATTTAAAAATAAAGAATTTGTTAATAGTATAAAACATTATGCAGCTATTAAAAAGTATGAAGCAGACCTCTATGTATAGATGTAAGAATTTCCAGAGTGTGTTGTTAAATGAAAAAGCAGGCTATGGAATAAAAGCGGTATGTAGGGGAGGGATATCGAGCAGGAAGAACTTTCTCTTTGTACTTTTATGTATTTGTGTTATTTAAATGTTTTCATAGTGAGCATATGTTCATATATTAATCATTTAACAGATTTATTGCAGTATAATTTGCATACCATAAATACCTTTTTTACTGAGACAGGGTCTCGCTCTGTCATCTGGGCTTGAGTGCAGTGGCATCATCGTAGCTCAGAGCAACCTCAACTCCTGGGCTCCAGCAATCCTCCTGCCTCAGCCTCTTGAGTAGCTTGGACTACAGGTGCCCGCCACCACACCAGCTAATGTTTCTATCTTTTGTAGAGACGGGGTCTTGCTCTTGCTCAGGCTGCTCTTGAAGTTCTGGTGTCAAGCAATCCTCCTGCCTTGGCTTCCCAACGTGTCAGAAGCCTGGGTTTCGGCACCAAAGACGCCAGGGTGGGAGTCTGCCCTCAGTTCTCGGTGTGCTCTTGGCTGAAAAATGACCAGACACACCAAAGTGTCAAGTCCAGACTATTATCCCTGTCCTCTGACTCCTTTCTTGGAAAAGTCACCAGCGAGGCCAACACAATGGAGTGACCTCAGGCAAGGAGCAGTTTCACAAGAGCAGAGCTTTATTGTAGAATAAAACAGGTCTGTCTCCGAGTGGAGACAGAGCAACTCACTCACTGACCGACCCACTCACTTTATCCTGACTGCTCGAATTGTTTTCTTTTATTAGCTCGGTCTGGGGGCGGGCTCTTGGGAGGTGCAGGATATTATCCAATGATTGACAGGTGTCCTCAAAATTTCATCTGCCTATACAAGCTCCTAAGAAAGCCCACCTGGGGTAGGGGGTGGTGAACCGCAATGCAGATTCAAGCTAGTGGCACATGAATTGCCCTTAGGTTGTTCTAGGTAACTGTCTCAGTCTTACTCTGCCTGGGCCGGTGATTTCCTAGATTGATCAAGCATTCCCTCCCTTCCCAGGTGTAGCAGTTGCTCTGGATAGGATTAAGGGTGGGGCAACCCCAAAATGGAGTGTCTGCCCTCATCCTTCCTCCCAGGTGGAGCAATTGCTCAAAACAGCACCAAAATGGGAACCCTTGTCCCGAGAAGAGCCGGAGATCCTAACTATCTGCCTAACCAAAGTGTTCAGTTTACAGGCATGAGCCACAGTGCCCGGCCTGTCTTTTAATTCTTGAATAGTATTGCATTGTGTGGCTACATCACACTTTATCCATTCACCAGTTGATGGACATTGAAGTTGTTTCCAGTTTGGAGCCAGTGTGATTAACACTGCTATGAACATTCATTTACAAGCCTTTGCATTTCATTTCTCTTAGAGTAGAAATGAATGTGTTGGTTCAGCCTTCAGGCAAAGCTCGATCCAGCAGCACAAAGAGTACCCCCATTTCTTGCTCTACTCCCTCCATGTTGGCTCCATTCTTTGCAGAATTTTCTCCTGTGGTTTGAGGATGGCCCCGATACCTCCTAAGATGACTTGCTTCATGTGCAGGTCTGGAGAAGAACTCTTCCCTAACCACCCAATAAAAGCCAGTGTTTCAGTCTGAAGCACAGTTTTTAGCTCAGATGCTCATCCCTGAAACTTGCCCTGGGGGATTAGACTATTTAATTTAGGCCTGAGCCATGGGCCTCAGCCCTGAGTTTGGGTAGTCAGTTTCCCCTGAAGCATATGGCGGAATGGATCTATCCACAGACCAAATTAGTGTGCTGTTATTGAAATGAGAATTGAGCTTTGCTGAGCAGCAAAGTCAGGGAAGGAACACGATGATGGGTGACAGCTCAAGTTCAAGTTCAGTAGCTTCCCACTGAACTTCCTCATGACAACAGTGGGGAACCAGTTCCCCAGTTATTGCTCTGATCAGAACAGATGTCCCGCTTTCACGGGAGACCCGAGCTCCACTTGCAGAACATCCTCTTGGCTCCTCATATTCCGGCTGCGCTGTCAGCAGCGAGATTCCTGGAACTCGGATGTGACCTTCATTAATTCCTGTTAGATGAAGTGCACACCTCTTAGACACATGAATCCCAGGGCTAGGTAAAAGCTTTAGGGATCAAACTGTTATGAAATACTTAATATCAACAAGGATGATAGACAACTTTTCTCAATGGACTCTCCTCCCTTGTTGGGGAAAACAGAACTTTTTTGCCTTGTTTCTAACCCTTTCTTTGTGCCTCTGCCTGTTCATTCATCCCTTTGCTGCCAAACCTCTCTCCCAGGGAGACGAGCAGCCCATCCAGCTGGTCAGAACTCAGGATGGCCATTGGACCATTGGACTACATTTCTTTCCCATTGAATGAGGTTCCTATGCCTCAAATTAGCACATTCCTCTTGCTCTTCCTCCTGCCACAGACAGTCTGTACCTTCCCATCTTCACCTGCAACTAGGACGGTAACCTAGTGTAGGACCCGCTCTATAGATTAGCTCTTTCAGGTTCACCGGGTGAGAAGTCAGAGGTCTCAGCTATGTTGTCCAACTTGGTTCTTACCTACGAGCCAGTTGTTAGGAGGCAGCAGATACGTGCCCATTTGATGTCTGTTACCTGTTTTTAACATCTTTGGATGAAAATCCCAGTCCAAACCTCCCCATCCTTGTAGCACTTTGTATGACCCCAGGAAACCAGGGCGAGGAGTCTTAGGGAGCTTGTGGAGGTGTCTTTCTCACCCCAAGACCCTCCCGTGGTCTGCATTTCCCGAGCCGACTGGCAGACATGGGGCTTCAGTAGCTCTGTTGGAGGATCCAGTATATGATTTTCTAGCTAATCATCCAGTCACTTTGTCTCTTTGTCACTCACTGTGCAGCAGGGAAGACATCGTGCGTGGGTATAGATGTAAGAAGGGTACAGATAGAATGGACTCAACGTAAGCTCTAGTGGAGAGGGTGTGTCTGAAATGAGTGGGCACTGCAAACCCTCCTCACCTCCTCAGACTGTGCTTTTCACAGCTTACTACTTTCCAGTATTTATCTATGTTTAGGTTTATCTTGCGATGTTTTCTGGATTGGACAGGGCCAGTGGGCAGTAAGCAGGTGGTGTGCAGGATGGGTGAAAGCTCCGGTTCTAATCCCGACTTCTTCACCAAGCACCTGTGATCTTGGCCAAGCAACTTAATTTCCCAGTGTCTCACTGTCCTCATCTGTAATAATCTGTAAATGGAGATTGTATGAGGACCCTTATCTTGTTAGGCTGTTGTGAGGATTAAATGAGTTTACATAAGAGACTTAAGATGGCCTTGCATGTTAGCTATTTGTTATCATCTTGCAGGCCAACACCAAGGAAGTGGTGATGGCTACCTGGCATGCTATTAAAACTTGGGGACAAGCTGGGTATGGTGGCTCACACCTGTAATCCCAGCACTTTGGGAGGCAGAGGTGGGAAGATCACTTGAGGCCAGGAGTTCAAGACCAGCCTGGGCAAGATAGCGAGATTCTGTCTCAGCAAAAAAAAAAAAAAAGTAGAAAAATTAGCCAGGCATGGTGGCACATGCCTGTAGTCCTAGCTAAGTGGATCACACCTGTAATCCCAGCACCTTAGGAGGCCAAGGTGAGAGGATTGCTTGAGGCCAGGAGTTTGAGACCAGCCTGAGCAACATAGCGAGACCCTGTCTCCACAAAAAAATAGGAAAATTAGAAATTAGCTGGGCATAGTGGTGTGTGCCTGTAGTCCCGGCTACTTGGGAGGCTGAGGCAGAAGGATCACTTGAGTCCAGGAGTTCGAGGTTGCAGTGAGCTATGATGATACCACTGCACTCTAGCCCAGGCAAGAGTGAGAACCTGTCTCAAAAAAAAAAAAAAAAAAAAAAAAAAGAAACCCAAAAACCCACAAAATCTCGGGACAGAGCTGGGTTCAGCAGAAAATAACATTGTGGTGGATCAGCAATGTCTGTTACAGGAGCAGGAGCTGCATGGACACCCGACATGACCACCCCAAATACAGAAAGTCAGAGCTGAATTCTCCTGATTCCGTCAACTTGATGCACTGTCGTTGGATTACAGGAAGAACTGAGGCAAGGACGCTGGCGTCAGCGTGTAGGCTGTGCCCAGAGCCATCTGGTGATTTTTACAGAGCTAATGTTCTCTCCCCCAGGGTGCCAAACCCCCATCAGAAGTTTTGGTTCTTGGATGAGATCTCAGCTGACAAGTATCTCTGGATTAGGGGTGAACTTCGCATTTTCAGGTTTTCTAGATACCTGTTTATTGGTGTGGTGGTTTTAAAAAATGGCTACAAAACTTTTTTTTGTACCTTCTTCCCATAAAGAGGCAGGATCTGTCTCCCCTCCCTTGAATCTGAGTAGGTTTGAGACTCAACCAATTAGTAGAGAGGAAGTGATGCGCTGTGACTTCTGAAATGACATCATAAAAGGGGGGTAGCTCCCACATTGTCTGCTAGGACAGTCACACTCTGATCTGTCATGTAGGAAATCGGACTGCTTTGAGGCCACCAGGATGGAGAGAGCTCGTATAGGCGCCCAGTGGACAGTCACTATTGAACTCTCTGCCGATGACAGCTGGCTTGAACTGCCAGTCATGTAAGTGAGCCATTTGGGGAGGCCAGCCCAACTAAACCTTCAGATGAGACAGCAGCCCAAACCACCATCCGACTGCAACCACGGGTTACCCCCTGTGAGATGTGCCCAGCAGAGCCTCCTTGGATTCTTAATCGACAAATTTGTGAGCAAAACAAAACGGCTGGCTGTTACTTTACACAACTAAGTTCTTGGGTTGATTGTTACGCAGTGACAGTAATCGGAATAATTATGGGTTGTGGGCTGTTGTGCTGGGAGGGGAGTATGTGGAAGGGGACTGGAAGAGGAGAGAACTGGACCAGACATCCCTGAACTGACTTGTAAATCATAATCTCTTGGGAGGAGTCTGTAGAGTCTTAGGTGTGCCCAAGAATGTTTATTTTTCAAACCAATCTCCTATAAAAATGTTAAACTATTTTTATCACAATAGCAATAGATGCACAGTACAAAATATCTTTCCCCCCACCTTGGTACTCCTCCCCCTCTGTTATTTTTTTCAACGTTTTCCTGCGTATTTATTTATTGACATTCAGGATCATTTTGCCATGTCCCCCCCAAACCCTGATGGTGTTTTCACTGAGATCACATTAAATATATAGGTTAATTTATGGAGGAATCAAATCTTTTCAACACTCAGTCTTCTTATCCAAGGACACAGCACAGATGTTCCAATGTACGAAGGGATTACGTCCTGAGAAACCCGTTGTAAATTGAAAATATTGTGAGCTGAAAATGCATTTGAGACACCTGACCTAGCAAACTCCATAGCTTGGCCCAGCCTACCTTAAACGTGCTCAGAACACTTCCATTAGCCCACAGTTGGGCAAACCCATCTCACACAAAGCCTATTTTATAATAAAGTGTTGAATATCTCACACAATTTATTGAATACTGTGCTGAAAGTGACAAGCAGGATGGCGGTTATGCGGGTGCTCGTGTATGGTTAAGCCGAGCCATGGTTAAGTCGGGGACCATCTGTACGTCCTTCTGTTGTTTCCAAGTGTCCCATATGTCCTCTGGCAGGGCGCTACCTCGTCTGTCATGTACATCCTTCCTATTTCTGGCAACATTGATTGCAGGCATTTTATCTTTATTATTATAAATGGGATCTTCCACTGCTTCTAGTTAATTTTTAATTTATATTTTCACATAGAAAAGCCATTTTAAATATTAATTTTGTAATCAACCACTTACTGAATTATCTTATTTCTGATAGTTTTTCAGTTGATTCTGTGTTCCAGACTCGTATCATCTGAGAAGGATTTGGCCTCCCACTTTCCAAACTGTGTTCATTTCCTTCGTTTGCTAATTGCATTGGCTGGTGCTTCCAAAATAATGTGAAATCTTGATACGTGGGGGGGAGTCCGTGTTTGATTCCCAATTCAGGAAATTCACACCAGTGGAATCTGATACAAGAGATTCACAGATCAGCATTTGGGGTAGCACTGACATGTGATAAAATCTTTATCAGTCTATTTCTTCATTCAGGCCTTGAAACATATCACTGATTTCCAGGATGCCAGCAGAATATGAGGTCAGTCACATTTCCTCAGGTTCTGGAAGCCAGGCTGGACCTCCTTGTGATCAACAGAGAGGTATGTCCCAATATCGGCAATTCCTTCTACATTCTTCGATCACAGCCCTAATCACTTTGTACTTGGGCTGTTTAAGATTAACCTCTCTTACCAAGGAGCTGTCATTATCTCTCTATCCTGTGCTTGGCACATAGATTTGCACATGAAATATACCTTGTCACTTGTCAGTCAAGAGAACAGCCTGGAGAAATCGGGCTCTTGGGGATTAGTATCAAGCCTTCCCCTCTCACCTGCCCGGAGTGGTGTTCAGGCAGCAAAAACGGGCTGTCTCCCCTGCAGATGCTACTGAGTGGGTAAGATTATTCAATGATCCAGGTCTTCTTTCCTTCCACCCCAAGTCACAGCGGCAGGACAATGTTCAAGGAAAGAGTAAACCAAGCCAGAGGTGGTTGAAAATGTATTTATTTTTCTTCAAATGATCTTTTTCAAGCAATAAATAAAAACATACATGTTGACTTTTCTAGAAAACCAAACCAAACAAACAAAAAAAAATCCCCTAAACTATATACATCCTACAGAAATACAGGCATATCAAATGTAGAAATGACATCACTCTGAAAGATGGGGCTATTTACATGAGTTACAAGGACTGACTGCATTGCTGTCTTAAGAAGTCTCTTCCTTGAATGACAGGTAAACTCTAAGGAAGGGCAGGGTGCTGGGGGAGGGAGAGAGCCTTCGGAGAGGAGACTCCCTCCATCTTTATGGATGGACAAGACAGTTTCAAGGGAAAACATCAACATCCACACACTACTGAGTCCCCCAACAACACTCCACAAATCAGCTGGCTTTACAAGGAGCCTGGGAGGACGCCCCATTCAGGAACTCCCAGGAGAAACCACCTTGTCCCTCAGCAGGGCTGGGAGTGTCCGTGAGACCAGCTGAGCCAGCGACAAAACCTTGACTGTGGCTGCTCCAAGACAAGCTACCTCTGAGCTATCACACCCGGCCTCCAACTGCACCTTGGCAGCTAGAAAGCAGAGTGGTTTCCCAAACACGGCGGTGTATGGAAAGTACCCGGGGAACATTGAAACACACGGATGCCCGAGTCCCACCCACAGACCTGCTGGTCTAATTGGTCTGGGCTAGCCTGGCTGGCAGGACCCTGAAAGCTCCGCAGGTGACCCTAAGGCTGAGTCACGGCTTTACCACCACAGGCTTGGTGGCCAACTCCCAATTCCCATCCCTTTCCCCCTTGGATTCGAATCTAGTACATCCTACTTCCCTCTTCCCACCTTCCCAAGGATTGAAATTTTTTTCTCAGGGCTTCCCCAACTTGAAAACTCTCAGGAATCCAGCTGGAACGAGCAACTGAGCAAAATGTTCTCGGGAGGGAATGACTAAAGCTGGGACCTGCCGCCCCCACCCCACGCCCAATACTGCTTGGCAGGAAAACTTGGTGCGTCTCCCCCAGGCCTCCTGCACAACCCCCCCTGGGTCAGATGAGATTCCGGGAAGGAGTCCCAGCATTCTTCCTTCTCCATAGAAAAACCCATGAGCATCCTGCCTTTCGTGGCCAACAGCAAAGCTGATGATCAGTGGGAGCATCAATTACAGAAATGTCCCATCACTTCCAGGGGGTGGTGATGCCCACAGAAACTCGCGGACCCTCTGGGCTGACCCTGCAGTGGTGTATTCATCAGAACTATCCTAAGTCATCCAAGAGGCTTCTGATGGGAGAATAACAATAAGTAAGTCCCCCTCTTCCAATCAAGCCAATGTCCTGTTTTATTTCCAAGTTTTGGGACTCATGTTGTCATCAAGTACAGAGGAAATGGCTTTATAAATAGCTGTTTGACACGGTGATAGAGGACTGGAATCGGAAAGCGGGGAAAGGCTGTATCTGGAGCTAAGTCCTCAGTTCCGACTGTCTGTGTGGCTGGAATCCAGTCCGGGAAAGCAGGACAGTTTTGGCAAATGTACACTCATTCTATAAAAAGCGAATGTGTTCTGCAGCCCACCTTCCCTCTCCGCCCAAGCTTCCCCTTCGTTCACGCCTACCCGCTGCTGGAACCTGGGGCTTTTTCAGCTGCAGAACCCACCTGGCTTCCAAGAATCAAGGAAAAAGCAGGAATGTCCAACTGTGCTGTCTCTAAATGGGTCCCTTTGTCTGGGAACCCAACCCCTCCATGCCTCACCCTTCAACCATTCAGCGGAGCAGATCCCAGAGGAAGCAGGCAGCCTCTGGCTTTTCCAAAAACAGGCTGCAGGAAACTCGGGCCTCACCTAAGGGCAGGACCTGAGAAAGTCAGGACCCTTCATGCTGACGCAGGTTCATGGTTCGTGGAAGGAAAGTTGACCAACCCGGTCCTGTCTGGGATGCCGGATGAGAAAGAGCATTCCAACACGACTGACGTTGAAGCTTGACATTATTTATGGGTGAGCAAGAATGTCTGTTGAGATCTACAGTCTCAAAGGGCTTTAAAAAACATGCTCTCATTTCTAGACAAGTTTGCAATCACCTCTACTCTGGCACTCCGTGACAACACTGTCCCACAATACTACAAATGAAATAACAAGTGGCTTGTTCCCTCCTCCCTCTCCCAGCCCTCCCCCCCAGAAAACACATCTTCTTCTTTCCAAAGCCATTCCTCCATCTGGAAAGGCCCAAGGAAGACTTCAAAATGGCAATCGCATGCCCCCGATGCTGACATGTGGGGTCTACTCCCCTTTTCTGATTCAAAAGAGGGCCTTTAGAAATATTCACCTAAGCAGGAATTTTCAGAATGCAAGAATTTTGTGGCATATTCATCTCAGATAAACTCCCTAAAACCCAAACCTTTGATTTCTGCAAAACAGAAAAGACGGTACATCAACTGACAAAAGGATTCATTTTGGGGATACCTCTAGTTATATCTGGTCTCCCCAGTGGCCTTGCCAAGTGATTTGATGTAGGAAAATCTGAATAGAACTCAACTTTCCAGGGGCCCGTTATTAAGATATGACATTTATCTCGGACAATAGGCAAGTCTCAAGTCTATGAGAAAGATGCTCCAACCACCAAATGGATCATGAGAGAGAAAAGGCTGCCTTGTGGTCTAAAATTGCATCGGTGGTGGTCTATGTGCCTAGCAACCAGCTTCCAAATTACAAAGTAGTTTTTTCTTTCTCTGCCCACTCATCCTGCCTGCTTTTCAGTGGCAACAAATGCAAGTTGATTATCATGCTACCTGTACACACCTACACGACGTTGACTTCCTAATTGCTTTGACACCTGCATGCTACTGTGCTGCGCTGTTGGACATCAACATAAATATAGCCTAAGTTCACGGTCACTAGACTCCTTGTACTTACATACTCTGAAGAAATTCTTAATAAATACTTTTATTTATTATTAAGCATAATTATTCACCCGTTGGTGACTCAGAAATGAAAACCACGTCCTCGAAGATTTCTTTTAAAAAAAAACAAAATTCCCGTAACTACAAACAAATGACAACGACGATGACAACAAAAGGGACAACAAGCACACAGAACCAGGCACTTCTGGCAAACTTGTTTTCTCTGTATCTTTTCCCTCCCTCTCTCCCTCCCTCCCTCCCCCCTTTAATAAAACTGGTTGGGCACATTTGCCAGGATCTGTGGGTTTCCTAAACTTCAAGCCTTGCTGCTTAAAAAAATGAGGTAAGAAATTTCTATCTGAAAAGTAAAACTGACACATAAACCAAACCAAGGTCTTCCCTGGCCGCTGGGACGGCGGTTATTGCTCTAGGTTGGAGTGCTGTGTTATGGAGTCAGAGTTCTTATTGCCGTCTGGCTGGCCCCGTGGTCGGCCAAGGAGAAACTCACAGGGAAGAGGCTTGGTCACCTGCCCCCAGCTGCTCAGTGTCCACCGGCTGCCCGCACGCGGCCGCCCCACCCCCGCTGGGAGCCACCTGTGGCTTTTTGGGGATCCCGGGGCGGCTCTAACAGCTGGGGGAGGTGGTGATGGGGCTGTGCAGGTAGGGCAGGCTGCTGGGGGCCGAGTGCACGCCCACGGAGACCGGGAAGCTGAAGACAAACTGCGAGGTGGGGGTCGGGGTGGCCTTGCCGCGCTCCCGCAGGGGGCCCGACGGGCTGGCGGCCTCGGCGGCGCAGGACGTGGCCAGCACCTGCGACTCGAACTGCAGCAGCTGCCCCATGAAGCTGAAGTTGGGCGAGATGATGCTGCGGCGCTGCTTCACGAACTCGAAGGCCTCCTCCAGCCGCACCCGCTTCTTCATCATCAGGTAGGCCAGGCAGATGGTGGCCGAGCGCGAGATGCCCGCCTGGCAGTGCACCAGCACGCGCCCGCGGCAGTCCTTCACCGCATCTGGGGCAGAGAGCGCGACACGGTCAGGGCTCCCTGGGCGTCCTGGTCCCGCGCCAGGGGACGCCAGCCCGCGCGGGGATGGGGGTGTGCGGGACGCGCTAGCCACGCTAGGGTGGGGCGGGAGCAAGAACCACCCGCAAGGAGGGACTCTAGCATTCCACTCCTTCTGGGGTCTTGCAGTTAAATCCCATCCTACAGTAATGGCTTTCCATTTGCAGAAGCAAAACAATGACCCAATTCTCCCTTTGTCTTCCTGCCCATCCAAAAAATCTTACCAACTGGACACTGGGCGCCATGCAACTAAGCACGGGTGCAGGGGTCACCTTCCCACTCCCATCCAGCCCAACACCCATGGGCGAGCCTTCAACTGAGGAAGAGGGTGCAGTGCTCCTGAGTCCCCCCTTCAACACAGAGTCACAGGTGGTCCCTCCCCTCCACCCCACCGGCCCTGGGACCCAGGAGCCCAAGGTCAGGGCCAGCCTACCGATGTACTCGATGGCTTCCATGAACCAGGAGCTGATGTCCGCCTTGTGGTTGTCTTCCACGGGGATGCACTTGTACTGATAGTGTCCTTCAAAGTGGTTTGGGCAGTCGGAGGAGACGTTCAACAGGGCCGTGATGCCCAGGGCGTCCAGCATGTCTCTCCGGGCAGCATGGTAGGCGCTGCCGAGGTAGAGGAAGGGAAGGATCTCCACGGGACCCCCCTGCACCAGGAATGGGAAACAAAGGCCCCCAGACAACATGAGCCTAAGGCAACCCCGCAAGGGCTGCGGTGCTGGGGACGGGAGGGGAAGGCCTGTCTGAGGGGGCTCCTAGGTCCCGGGAGAACACCTGCTGGGCACACACTTCCCAGGGTCCCCCTTGTCCTCCCGGAGGGGGCGAGGGGCACAGTGGGACTTCTCAAGCCTTCGCCCTCTGCTTGTGGGCAGAGAAGCCAGGGCAGGGAAAGCCCTGTGGGGCCCCCGCAGGCCCCAGAGCCCACCTCCCCCGTGGCAGAGGAAGCAGCAGGACAATGTGACACGAGGAGTTCACACCCGCTAACCATCAAGCCACTGTTGGGCGGTTCAGGCATCGATTTGGTTGGATGCACCTTCATTTGGCTCCTTAAAAACAGATGCCATCTTCTTGGCACAAGGAGAAAAGAGTGGCTTAAGTTTAAGACCAGCTATTGGGGGAGCAGAGTCCCCCCCAACTGAAAGCGCTGGAGGGGGTGGGCTTGTGACAAACGCGGTGGCGCAAGTGGGTTTTCTCAGCGGGAGGTGGCGCTGTCTACGGCCATTTGGCATCTACAGCCCTCGGAACCCCGAAAAGGGCCCCGAGGGACCCCCCACGGCCTGGCCCCTAACCCCGGGCCGCACCGGAGTCTACCTGGTCGTGCAGGGGGGTCCCGCAGGAGCCGCAGCCCACGTCCAAGGACTCCGTGGCGCTGGGGGGCATCGGGGGCGGGATGGCTGCCAGGGCCTTGGTCTTGGAGCAGAACTCTGGGTACTCGGAGGAAAACCTCTCGTAGCCGCCTGTCAAACAGAAAGAGGTTCCGGTTAATGGGTCCCTAAGGCAGGGGAGGGAACTCGACTCCTACCGACCCGGGACAGCGGCTGGGAGGGCGCGGGCGGGTGTGCGCCGCGATGGCCACTGGGTGGCACTGCGGGCCCGGAGATGACGGCCGCGGAGCTGCCAGCAACTGGCCAGAGCCGGGATCGCGCAGCGAAGACGCTGGGACCTCGGGGAGGCTCATGCACGAGACTCAGATGAAGACACACACAGGATTGCGCAGGGGGTAGGCAGAGAAACTCTATCCACCGCAGCTCCATGGAAGAGGGATCAGCCACCGTGGGCTTCCGTCGTGCACCTCCAATTCCAGCCCTCCCTTCGCGGGGGACTCCAATGTGGGGAAGGAGGTAAAAAAAAAAAAAAAAAAAAAATGCCCCTGGCACCAGCCCTTCTGGATCTCAGCAACAGTGAACAGCTGTTCCATCAACAAGGGGCCAAAACGAGGAAATGGGCTTAAATCTAAATAAATCCCTCTTGCCACATACAGGTTTGGGAAGGATTTCCTGACCTGAGAGTCGGTAAGCTCTGGAAGGGTTATCTGTGGGATCCCCTTCCGGCAAAGGGAGATCTTTGAAATAATAATACTACTAAAAAAGATAAATGGCCAACTCTCCCTGGGACAGGGTGAGTGCTAACCAGGGCAGGGGTGGAGGTGGGCGGGATGCAGGGAGAACTCTGGAGGGTTAGGCAAATTTTCAAGCCCTAAGCTCTCACTTTCTTGTGCTCTCTGGGACTTTGCTTTGTGGGCAGCTTCCAACCTACAGTATTGTCACAGTGTTCGGCCCTGCTTTTATTTTGATTTTGCAATTTCTGTAGGACCAGAAATTGATTACCTCAATTCAGCAGGGCCTGCATGTTGCACAACCACCAAGCTAACGGACCCACTCAACTGTCGAAAAGGACAAGTTGGCTGATGGTCCTGGATGTAGCTAGCACTCCTCAGTCTTGATGACTGTGACATTGGGTCACTGTCCCCCTAGAGCATTCATAGGAATCTTCCAGTGTGTACACATGTGATGGTTAGTCTATTACTTGCCCCAAATCCCAACCCTCAAAACTGCTTCCCACGAGAGGAAGGAAAATGAGTCTTTGACACATCATAAGGCTCGCAGAAACATGGCATACATTTTTTCCTCTCTGACCAGAGGCTTCTCTGTGTCCCCCCACTCCCTCCCTTAGGATATAAATGGATCTCTCTCTGGTCACAGGCCCTTGTTCCTGCTGAGTCACGGTGACCACAGCCTCCCTGGATGGAAAACCTGCTGGCGGGGCCAGTGCTGCCAGCTTCAGACATGCTGGTGGCCTTAGTAGCCACCACATCACAAGAGCACCCCCTCCTTCCCATGGTAACCCCTGTCCCCTAGCCCTATAATAAGGCAGCCAACACTGCTGCCCAAAATGCAGTGATTAGAACATGGGGGAGAGGAGGCAGCCAATGAATGTCTGTAGCTGAAGTTCCGGACCAGCCTCTGCGAGGGGAGCTTCAGTCCGCGCTCCCCTCTGGAGAAAGTGGAAGCGGAAACGGATGCATCAACAAACTGCGGTTATAGGCACGTGGGTGCTGTATCAAAAGCCGTCACACATTACTCTGCATACTTCTAGAGGATTTGAACATGTTCTAAGAAAATGATCCCTGTGTCTGATACATAATTTGAGCTATCAAAACACATTTTTGAAAAAGAAATGTAAGACACGAGTGGTGGCTGTAAGAGGTGATGGGAAAGTCCGCTGCCCAGAGTCCTTCGAGGACTGATTGCAGCTGTCCCTTCATGGTGCCTACACTGAGCAGTGCCCTCAGCAGAGCTCCTCAAACCCCACTGTTTGCACTGGACGATGCTGGTGATGGACCAGGCTTTTGCCAGCCCACTTTCCTGGGCTTGAGACCCGGGAGGTAAGACAGAGGAAGGGCAGCTGGCACGCGTCCTGTGTTCCACACTCGCTTCCCGGTCACAGCCATCCGCACCGCTGGCCCAGCACAACCCGTGCACCGGACCTGGAGGCAGCTGCTGACCGTGGCGTGGTGTGGCAGGGAGGGAGGACAGGCAGCTGAGTGGGCAGGACTCAGGTGGCCTGAGGGAGGCCATCGGTCCATCTCCCCCGGGCCGATCGTAACAGAGAGACAGCAACCGTTTGCAAAAGACACCATTAGATCAGAGCAGAAAAACGATTACTGAAAAGTCACTTCCCTGTGGAGGATCTTTAAAGAACAAGCACAAAGGAACAAAGTGAAGAAGCAGATGAGCTCAAGGCACAGGAGACTGGAAGGTTCTTGTTGCTGACAGAGGCAGCCGTGAAAGGGTTTTTGCCTTCTGAGGGGCTGCTAGCTTTTGGGGGTCTGTGGCTGGCTGTCACAAGGCCCAACACCAAAGGGAGTTCCTTCCGGTGGGGCCCATGAGCTGTGCTCAGGCCAAGGCCACAGATGAGGACAAGATGCACTGGGGGATGTAGGTCAAGGTCATGTACAAGGATGCGTGCAAGTTAGAGTTTATCCACCAGATGGAAGAAACCACTCAAGTCCACGCCCCCGTAAGTTGTGTCTGGGTATCAGGTCTGTGTTAATAGAAATTACAGCCCAGTTAAGATGGAATCTTCACTATGTGCCAGGCTCTTTCCACATCTGTGTCCAACCAGCCCCTGTGGAAACCATGACTAGGCCCATTTTACAGAATAGGAAACTGAGGCGCACAAAAGCCAAGCGATCCACCTACAGTTCCATGCAGCTGAGGCCAGGGCCAGCCTTCAGCCAGGCAGCCTCAAAGCCAGCCATGTAGCCCCTTACTGTCCAGGCTCGGCCGTCTCTTCTTCCCACCCCTTCCTGCTGGCCCCTCCCTTCGGGGCACTTGCCTGCCAGTTTCACCCAGGAAAAATGGACTTTTCATGCAAAAACAGAACTGATCTGAACAGGGCACCACTGCTGACATTTCACCAAACTCTGCTTCTATCCCACGGTTTCCTAACTACAGGTTGCCATTAAAGTGTCGTGACCAGCATTTTTCAAAAATGAAACACAGGAGAACAGGAATGAATAGAATGCACTGCATTTTAAGAGGGTATCGTTTCATGAGCTTTTGTTTCAGGTGTGCGGGCGTCCCTCTACTGGGTCGTGATGTAAATTAAAATGTATTTCCTTACTGTGGGTGGAGTCAAAAAAGACTGTTTTAAGGCTTCTTCCCCTCAGTCCCTCCTACCCATCTCCGGATCAGTGCAAGTACCATAACCACATCTCTTTTGGCAAGAACTAGTTTTAGATCACCAAGTTTTATCCAAAACTCATGAAAGGGAAAGTTTATTCCTACTGTACAGAAAGGAGCTGGGCTCTATCCAGCAGGTGCGTAGGGAAAACAGGTAGAAATAGATCTAGGTGCAAGACTCGCCTCTAGTTGTGGCAAACACATTCCTTCCTAAACCCTATTTTTCCCCACCCCCCAAATATAAGGAGATTCCAGACTATAATGATCTCTAAGTTCCAATATTCTGTGATTCTAAGTAACCAGGATCTACTTATTTGCTGGTCGGTTTTGCCAGCTCCAAAGCTGCAGGTGCCTAAAATCTGCATTTCGATCTTCTGAATAAAATTTCCTAAGAGATATGCCAATGAATGTTGACCCGGTTTTCCTATGTCCTATTGAATATATGAACTGAATGTCTTGAATGCATCTCCTATCAAACGTAATTCCGTAACAGATTTCTTACTAATTTCAATCTGTTTTCCCCCTGTCCTTATTTAAGAATCTATTTCCTATTCTTAAATTTTATTGTCTCATCTTAATTTTAAAACTTCAAAGTCTAAAAGAAAAAAAAAGGAGTATGATTTTCGCTCAGCTTACTGGAGGAATGAATCCGTCTACTGTTCAACTCCATGCGCTTGTTCTCACACACACCCACACCAAGGAGGCAATTTTCCAAGTTTAGTGGCAATGATGGCCTCTGGTCACAAGCTCTCCGCTGTACCCACCCCACCCCTGCGGGAGATAATGTATGTCTAAGTGCTTTACAAAGCGCAGATTGATGTAGTGCTGATAAAATCGTCATAAGAGGACTTTTAATGGATCTGTGATGGGAAGACTGTCCTTTGGTGACGATTGTCGTCATGAATCTTCATGGGGCCGCCACTTTCCCGCATTACCCTCTCAACACTCAGAATAGCACCTGTTCCCAGACAGGGCTCTTGGCCTTGCCCTTGCCCAGCAAGAAAGTCCGGGGCTGTCTGAAGGTCATTTGCCTTTGGGAACATCACTTTACGTGAGTGCTGACTTTGTAAGCGCCCATATGAACGCTGAGTAGTATTTGAAATCTACCTAACTGGGCTTCTCACCTTGGGACTTCGCACACAGTGACAGCTGGCTGACACCGAACGCCGTGCTGAGGGCTAGGTTTGGCTGGCAGTCTCTTCCCCGTCCTTGTGTGCGATTTGCTATGTTCAGCAAACTGGCTTCCGCCGGAGAGTGAACTTTCCTTCCCGCCATGCTTCCTCTGTTAGCCGGCAACTGGCTCCCAGTAAGGAAATCGGCTCTCTGCTTTCAGATGCTCTAATTTTTTAAAAGAATTTCTTGCCTACTTAAAATGACCAGCCTTTTTCTCTTGCTCGGTTGTCTGTGCAGCCCACCTCTCCTTTAAACACCCAGGACAAGCCCACAGAGACTGCCACGGTCTCCTTAGCGATCAAGTTTGCATTCTCAAGTTACACTTCCTCCCTGTCTTTAGTTACTGTTGTGGATTGGAAACATGCAATTTACATGATGCCACGACTAAGCTTGCTTCATTCATTGTAATTATTTAATGAATTACAACAGAAGATATAAATTATCTTTAAGGTCTACCATTTAATAACTCTAACACTCCCAATGCCCGTAACTGTCATGAGCATTGCGTTATATTTGCAAACAAGCAATGCTAGTCATTGTCCCTTTGGGTAGAAAAGGTATGTAACGTTGGCATCCCGCAGGGCTATAACATTTGATGCCACTGACCTGGAGAACTGCAGATAAAGACATGAAGAGATAGCAAAGATAGGGGTAGAGACAAAAGACAGAAGACAGTCACCGTTGGCCTTAGTGGCTGTGTTCTACAGAAAGGGTGACATCAGAGGTTGTATGGTCAGGCCCTGGCTACTGGGTACTACTACAGAGTACTTGAGTTCCAACCTGGAGGGAGAAATCAAAATATCTAGGTGACTCTTCCAATTTCTCAAAACTGTTCCAGGACAGCTTTTAAATCAGGACTTGAATAAGAACTGATGTAGGTCATGGGCTGAGGCAAATTTTAGACAGAAGAAAAGGAAGATCATGTGGTCATATTCGAATCTCTTTGCACATCAGACTGATTTGTTATTTGGGGGTATTGGGGGGGGTTAAGAATGACTTTTATTAGGGTAAGAGAATGCTCTTTTTGTTTGTTTCTAATGACCAGGGACATCTAAAACTCTATTCCAAGGAAGTATGAAAGAGAGGGAAAAGGATTTCAAGGAGATGTGTACTGTGATAAAATCTGAAAAGCTGAACTTTCTAAACTGACCCTAAAAATTCTTCAAACTTTTAAATTAAATGAGCTTTAAAAAAAAAATTACCCCACTGGGAATCTTTTACTAGCAAAAGGACAGAAAATATTGCAGGATTTTAGTTATAGCTTTGAGCAAAACCTGGGTAATATTAGGAAATGTAATTAGGCCGGGCAGCAGTTTATCGGTATAAGTAAAGTTTGCTCCTGTCTTCGTGGAATCAGTTATTAACTACCCACCCTGAGTAACCAATTGCTCTTCAACTTGGCAGAAACAGAAACACTAAATTTTTAATGCAACTAATTAGTAGAATTAGACAGCTCTGGCTGGGAAAGATGATACCACTTTCAAAAATACCCTGTTGTTTTTACTGCCCACCCCGCACCTCCCCCAGGATGGCAGACACTAACCATCAGCACTTCCACCAGCTTCCTGTCCTGCCCACTTCTACTCACAGGCACCAGCACACAAGACATGAAGGCCCTGGTTCCCTAGCTGGAAAATAAAATGAACAACTCCAGTGGGAACCAAATTATGCAATCCTTAATTCAGGCATTTATGAAAAACAATCTAAAGGGCTTTTTCTTCCCTTGCTTCTCAGTATTCCCCTTTAAAAGGTCCCTGCTCCACAGCCGGCTCCCGTGAAACTGTATTTCTTCTGCTGCCCTGGCGTCTGGGCAGGGAAGAGAGGTGTCTCTGGGGACTTTGGAGACACCTTGCTTTCCTGCCCCGGAATGCCTCTTCCGGCAGGGCTGTGGGAGCAGATGCTGACTTTTTCTTTGTCCTCTCTAGGGATGACTTTTCATTAGAGGGCTCGCAGGAGGAAGAGGAACTGGGAAACATGGCCTCTGCTTAGCACACTTGTCAAGATCAGCTAAGCGAACAGACTGTGGTCCAGGTGCCCCGGAAGATGCTAGCCGCCACTGCAGGACACGCTGAGGATCCCCCCAGCTCTGTGAATAATTTAAGACGCCTGCTTCCAAGGGCTGGCTCCCGTGGCTTGTGAAAATGCAGCTGAACTTCTGGCTACCGGCGGTGGGGGATGGGAGGCCGTTTCTGGAGAGAGAGAAGCTAAACCCGCAGCCCAGGCCCAGACGCGCTCGGTGTCAGAATTCGTCCCCTTTGTGACACAGAGGTTGGTCCTCCCTGCCCGCATCGGGGCAGACAACAAGAGGCAGTGCGGGCCTCAGGAGCAAGCAGCCCTTAGAATACTCCTTTTCCGTGGGCCAGGCACCTCGCCACCCACCAGGGGACTGTCATTTTACCCAGAGGCTGCCTGTCCTATACAGGCATTTGCCTCGCCGTCAATCTCCATCGCTGAGCGGCTCTCAGAATTGGTTTGGCTCCGCGTGTCGCCCGCCAGGCGGGCTTCGGGACGGGTAGCGAGGTGCCCAGAGCCCTGGGGGGTAGACCTTTAAAATAACGCCTCCCTCCCCAAGAGCTAGGCCTAAGCGTCTGAGCCCCCGGAAGCCCAAGGGCCGAGGTCCCGGAGCTGCAGCTCTAGGGCGGTCCCCTCCGGATTTCTTCCAGGAAGAAAAACAAAACAAAACAAAACAAACCCAGACTCCACGTGGGACCAGAGCCCGGCCCGGGCCCTACGCCCGCGAAGGCAGGCGCGCGCTCCCGCCTGGAATCGGGGGGTCCTCGCCGGCAGCGCGGCACGGAGGACCCTCCGGCCAGCCGGGGCCACTCGGGGGACTTGCGTCCCAGAGGAATTTCTCTCGTCTCTCCCACCAGCGCCGCAAACTCAAACAATAGCGCAGTCGCCCACCCTGGTGGTCTACGCAGGATCTGGCAGCGCGCCTGCCGCGGGGCTCCCGGCACAGCTCGGCGCCCAGGGCGGGCGCCCGGGTCCCCCGGGTCAGGGCCGGGCCTTCCGGGACAAGCCCCTTCCTGGCATTTTCTCTTAGAGCGCTTTGGGGACCAGGGAGGAGGCCAGGGCTCAACTGGAGGTGTAAAGGGCGGTCCTCATGGAAAATGAAAGAAAAATCAGCAAAATCGCCTTAGCAGTTCAACCAAAGGACAACAGCAGCATTTCCCCAGCAGCTGACAGGTCAAATGGGCAGGAAACAACTGCAGAGAACAAAGCCCCCCGCTGTTCGGCGGGGGCAAACCCGGCTCGCCCGCACCGAGCAGTTTCGTTGTGCTTTTTGGAAGGGGCGGGCGGGGGAGGGAGAGGTTTCCGCCCCCCCCCCCCCATCTCCCTTCCTCTCCGGCGGACGGGTCCGAGAGGAAAGGAGGGAGGGGGCAAGGGGCGCCCTCGGGGACAGGGGCGGTTCTTTGATGGTGGGGGGGTCTGAACCGCCTCCCGGGTTCGGAAGCTAGGACCCGACCCGCGCCAAAATGCGCGGAGCGCGACGCCCGAAGGCGGCGGGGGTGGGGAGGTCGTCGGGGCGCGCGGCGCGGCAGGGGGCGCCCGGCCCCAAGCGCCCTACCCGCTCCCGGCCCCAGGGCGGCGGCGGACCCGGCCCGGCAGGTGCGGCGGGAGCAGCGTCCTTCCAGTGACTGGGACAGCACGCGGTCCTGTCGGGGTTTCTGACTTCCAAACGTAACAAGACACCCCGGTCGCCAAGAGTTTCGCCAGGTTCACTTAAATCAGGCAAGCGTCGCCACCAGGTAGCTGAGAATCGGGTCCGAACAAAAGGTCGTCAATCCCCGGGGCCCGGATCTGCAAGGGGCAGAGGCGCAGTTCCGCCCGGCGCCCCCGGACACCCGGGCCTCCAGCCCCCAGCTCCCGGAGCCGGGTCTAGCCCGGGGCGGGGAACTGGCCACCTTCCAGCGGGAGCTCGGAGTTGGGCAGCGGGAGACGAGATACAGATCGCTCCACACAGCGTGTGCAACCCTATCCTCCGGTCTGCATTTACCAAGGGTTGGTTTTCGGACCAACCAGCAGGGCCGATTGCACCTCGGCGCCCACCAGCCTTCACCCCTTCCCCACCTCTTGGGTTCTCCCGGTCGGACTCAGTGCAGGGCCCCGGCACCCCAAACCAACAGGCCTATCTTGTCCCCACCCGCCCTGCGGTACTTCGGAGCGCTTCCCGGGACTCGAAAACGGGCCACGCAGCGGCGCCGATTCACCCTCGGGGCCAGGACCGTTAGGGAGTGTACGAAACCGCGGAATTGCAGGTGACGGGGGAACGCGCCCGCACTGTCCCCGAGGAGGACTGGGAGCTCGCACGGAAACGCACAAAACCTTGCAAACCCGTGTCCACCAACACAAAGGGGCGCGCGGGGATTCCCGCGGCCACGAGCCACTCCGGGTAGTCCCTCCGCATGCCAATAAGGCGATGGCCGCCAAGTTCCCCTACGCCTACCCTCCAGCTTGCGCCCGGCGCCCGAGTTTACCTTTGAGCAGGCAGATGTCGGTGCGCTCGGCGTTGCGGCGCAGCGCCTGCACCACCAGCGACACGGTGCTGTCCTCGCGGAGACTCTCGGCGCGCGGGCTGCGCTCGTCATAGACGATGACGGCCGAGTAGAGGCCGGAGCGCAGGCGGGCGCGCACCTCCTCCTCGGCGGGCAGGATCTGCTCCAGGCTCACGGAGCCCTTGGCCCGCCGCCGCACGATGGTGTTGCAGCGCACGTTGACCGAGCCTCGGATGTAGCCCGCGCTGTGCGCCAGGAACGGTCTGCAGTCCAGCAGCAGGCACTTGCCACCGCTCAGCAGCCCCAGGGCGCCGTGGCCGCCGCTGCCGCCCGCACCGCCGCCGTTCTCGTCCCGGTTCATCAGCCTTTTGAGCACACTGCAGTCCATCTCCCGCAGCTCCTCCATCGTCACCATGGTCGCCGGGACCCGAGGCTGCTGGGCGCGCGAGGAAGCGAAGGGCCCCCGGGCCAGCTAGGCTGCAGGAAGGGGCGGGCGCGGGCTAAGACGGGGAGCCCGCAGAAGTGGCTGCAAACTTGGCCCCCAGGTGCTCCGGGGGGGGCAAGCCTCGTCTCCCCAGTCCCCTTCCTCCCGCAGCCTCGCGGTCACATAGCAATCGGAGCCGCCTCGGGCGCCAAGCAAGACGGCGCGCAGCGCGGAGAGAGAGGTGGCCGTGGAGGGGAGTGTGTTTACGAGAGAGGACCACGGGCTCCCTTCCGTGGTGGCCTCTAATGTATTGAGCCAGTTGTGCTGCTGCTGCTGCGGCCACTGGCGCCGGCGCGGCCGATCCCCACGCACCGCCGGAGCTGTGCGCTCTGCCCCGCCAGAGTTCCCTCCTCGGCTTATAGATTTATTAATGCTCCTCCGCGCTCCCGAGGGAGGGGGACTCGGTACTACCTCGCCAGGCCCCGCCTCTTTCCATTCTCGGCCCCGCGCCCTGCCCGCCCCCGCGCTGGCGCCCCGCCCCCGCACGGGTCCCTCCCCCCGCCCCCGCGCGGGCGCTTGAATGGAGCGCAGGCTGCTCGCGCCCGGTCACGGGACCCCGACGTCACAAAGAGCGGAGTAAACAGGGAGCCGGGTGCTCGCAGCCAGGCCCATTCATAAAACCGAGCCCGAGAGGAAGAGGGAGGCGGCCCGCGAGCCGGCGGCGAGCGGCTGCGCCGGACTTTGTGAATGGAACGCGGCAGCGCCTCTCGCCGTCAGCCCGGGCCTGCGCCACGCGCCTCCTGCCCGCCGCGGGGAGCCGTGCGGTCGCCCCAGCCCGCGGCCGGGCGCGTGGCAAGTAGCGGGCCGAGAAGCCGGGCTGGCGGAGGCCGGGGCTTGGGGTCGCGGTCTCATCCCTGTGCGCCTCCGTGCCTCCCCGCCCACCGGTCCCGCGGGGCTGTCCAGGTACCAGCCTGGAGAGGGGAGCGTCGCACCGCTGCCCACCCGCCGGGGCCTGGGACCCCCTAGCCCCAGACTTGCCGAGCGCGTTCAGCCCGCACATCCGTTTCTTAAAAATGCGATTTCTCAAACGTTAGCTTACGCCATCAGCGCGATCGATTTTCATCCTAAGCCATTAAATCGGCTTTATAGCTTCCCGAGGAACGTGGGCAAACCCCAGCTTGGAAGATGAAAGGGAAAGTGCTCCCGCCCAAAGCCCAGTAATAGGGGTGAGGTGTGGGGTTTGTTGCTTTACGACCCAGAGGGAGGCATTAATTGCAGGAATGCTGTTTCTGCGGGGGAGAGCCGGCTGCACTCCTGTCCACGCTTCCTAAAAGATGTTTATTTAACCCTGGTGGGGGAAGAAACGATGTTTTCCGCTTTGGGGAGAGCCCTCACTCCATCTTGCATACTTGTGAATTGTCTTCTCGGGAAATGACGGGGTCCGTGTTTGGTGCAGAGCTAGACCCTGGAAAATGCACCCGCAAAGAATGACCTTTTGAAAGGACTTGATAAGCTCTGGGGCCGATTCGGGTTTTGCTTGCATCCTTCCTTCCAGGTCACGTAGCATTTCTCCCCCGCCCCCCACCGTTTGTCTCGTGCATTTAATTTCCCAGGGGCCGCTTTTGGCTGGGGGTTTGTGCGCGCACGCGGTGGGGACCTTACAGAGCCTAAAATTATTCGCCCGACATCTTGCCAAGTCTTGTTAGTGAGAATTAATCGCAGAGCGAGGGAATGGCAGGACTCGCTCGCAGTCTCGGTGACAGCGGGATCGAATATTCCATTCCAGGTCGCGCGTGGAAGCCAGACCCGGGCAGCGAGGCCGCGAAGCGCGCCGGTTTCCTCCCACCCCAGCCCGGCCCTCCCCGCTCTCCTTCCCCTCTGCTTTTGTTCCCGGCGGGGCGGCTCCCCAAGCTCTCGCCTCCCTCTTCCTGGCCACCCCAGCCCTCCCCGCTCCGGGCTCGGCGGGGCCTCCACTTTGGAGACCCCCGATCGGCGCTGGCCTTCCCCTGCGCCCCGAGTCCCCCGATACCCGAGCGCTGGTCGGGTGGGCTGTGGGCACCGCATGCCCAAAGGGATCTTTCCTTTGGCCTCGGGCTCCAAAATGGCTCACTACCGCACTGCGTTGAGCCCGTCTCTATTTAAACATTTTAATGTGTTATTCATCATGGATTTTTGCATCTTTTAAAATAAAAAAGTATTGCATTAAGATATTTCGATTACTGACTTTTTGCACACACACACACCCTCCCCCCTTAAATTTTGCGCCCAAGGCACATGCTGTTCCTAAGAATCTCAGCCCCGGAAGAGGCCACAGTTGCGGACTGACCCAGGTCGCGTTGGCCACCCCCCCCCCCAGCACTCCAGGCGAGAGGTCAGCGGTCAAAGGCGCGCGGCGCGGCCTCTCCAGTGGGGAGGCAAAAGGGGCCTGAGTCTAGTTTGCCATCCTGCTGAGGTGGCTGTGAGGCTGTCTAGTGACTCGCTCTCGATAACACACCAGGAGTGCGCCCCGTCCAGGGACCCCCTCCATGCCCCGACAGTCCCGGGCTGATCCGCTTTCCGGGGCTGCTCTCCAATAGCTCGGAAACCCGACCCCGGCCAGGACCCGGGGCCCGAGCAAGGAAACACCGATTCCTTTTACAAAGGCTTTGACAAGGCATTTCTTGAAAGAGCCTCTCAGTCGGAGGCAGATCCGGGCCAATTTCATGCGTGTCGCAGGCGCTGGGGAGCCGTCCCTGGGCCACACCGGCCTCGCTCTGCTACCCTTTGTCTCCCCTGCGCTGGGGGCGCCTCCCCGCCTGCCCGACCCGCGCCGGCGCTCACGTGGCCGGTAAATAACGTTCAAATCCGGAGGGAGGAAAAAGCCCACGGAACAAAGAGGCTGGCTTTCTGCACCTGACAGTAATCGGTGCTGGCGAAGCCGTAAATCCCGCAGGCAATTCACACGGAAGGGGGTGTGGGAGGGCGCGTGTGAGTGTGTGTCCCCACGTGTGCGTGCCCGCGCCTGCGCGCCTGCTCCCTGGAGGGGCGCCCCCGCCCCCGCAGCTCATGTATTTAAGCCAAGAGCCACTTTAATTGCGAATGCAAAGACCTGATTTTTGAAAGAGACTGGTTTAAAAAATCCCTTCCCCCAACTCAGAAATTAGCCTTCAGTTATGTGAATCTCGGCAAAGCAGGTTTAAATGACCGTATTGTATTTCTCCAAATATTATGTAAGCACCCTAGATAGGTGTATATTTTTCACTGTAAGTTTGTGGGCCATTTGGTTCACAGTTAAATGAACGCGACGTGAGGGCTACCCCATCCCCGCTATAGAGATAATGATAAAACTTGTCTCCAGTTGGTCTCTGGGCTGTGGGTGGGACACACAGTTTGCACAGGAACCTTGTGAAACAGCATGTCAATAAGCAGATCTTGGAGAAAACAAAGGCATTAGGGAGGAAGACATTGCTTGAATGTCATTTCAAAGTTAATTTAATTAACTAAGGCATATCTGCAGGAATTGGGATGGGATTGCCCAAGGAGAGGTCTTTTATTTATATTCAGCAGTAAACCTCGGGGTGAAAATACTTTTAAAAATTCACTGTGACATGTAAATCCAGCTTCTCTTTCATCAGACAGTCCTTAGACCGACCTTATTAGTCACTGTCAGGCTCCCGCAATACCCCTGCTCTTGTTTAAGAATATTTCTTTCCAATTAGGAAGTTGTGTGATCTGGGAATTTAAAGCCCAGAGTGGAATCTCCAGAGAGAACTGTAGCTTCTATTCTGGTTTTGATGCCAACCTCTGACTCACTGCCCTGGCCTAAAGTGCCTGAATAAAACTTGCCTGAAAAATCATGAACGAATTAATCAAGGTGGCGATGAAAAGTAAAGTCCTGTGGATTTTCCTTTCCTGAGCAAAGAGGGAGCTTTGCTTATTACTCTGAACCGGAACAGGAGTGATCCATTTTGCATGGACCTGTCCGCTAGGCTTCTTAGTTCAGCTGAGTGGGGAACTTGGTTCTGGGAGTGGGAATGCTCCAAAGAATTGTGAAGCCATCTCAGCCTCCTCAAAGCAGAGAAATCTGTGTCTACACAGTGTGTTCTTAGGCAACATTTATTAAGGAAATTGAGAAATGTCTGTCCTTCTCTGCCCACTCCTACGCATCAGGTCTGGAATCAAAAGCAAGGGCAAGTATTCAATGTTTAGAATGAACAGCACCAGAAAACCTCAAAAACATAGCCTGAAGGTTTTGGGGGGTTTTGTTTGTTTAAGTCCTGACTTGGTCACAGATCTGTTCAGTGGCCTGCATTTATTTTCTATGTATGATACTATAGCACTTAGGAATGATTTTAAAGGCTAGGTTTCTAACCCAGGATCTCTATGGAAAGGTTTTAATCCACTGCTTTGTTTTCTACTGTATTTGAAAACTATGCAATCTAGGCTATGTGGCCACCTAGCGTAGCAGCCTTGGGCAAGACGGTCTCCCTTGGCCTCAATTTCTTCACCTGCAAAATGAAGAGTTTGGGAAGGATGGTTTCTCAGGTCTGATCTAGTCCCAACACTGATTCTGAGCCAGAGCGCTCTTGTCAGCTCCAAGCCGGAGTGCCACCAGCCTTCTCATCTTGCCCTCCCCTAAAGCCCAGCACAGTAAAATACCATCAGTTAAAGGACAATCTCTAGCTCCTCCCTGGCCCTGCTTTAGAATATAAAGTCATGGGGGAGCAAACTTCATAATTTTTCTTTATTTGTTTAGTCAAGTGCTAATGTCCCCAAGCATTGTGATAAAACTTCAAGTTTTCAAAAATAAATTTTGGAAACAAACACTTCTTTGAACAAGAGACTAAAAATGGGCTCAGCCTTTTTGGGTCACTCTAGTTGTGCATGTTTTCTTATTCATTTATTTGTTCATTTATTCAACAGACACACTAAACTCGGCAGGGTAAACAAATTTATCCAAAACCCTGACTGTGGCTTCGAAGAATTGACAGTCTCATCCGTCTAGTGAGGGCGTGATTGCCACCGAGCAGGATCTAATAAGTGTCATTTGAGAAGAACAAACAAAATGCTAGGACGATTCAGAAGAGAAAGGAATCAAACGGTTGTGGGATTAGGGAAATGGGAGAAAAGGCCACCGTGAATAAAGTGCATTTCATCCACTTCAATGTTATCCTTGAAATGTTGTCCCTTTTCTTGTGGATCCTTTTTTTTTTTTTTTAACTGTTATCTCACCTCTGACATTCATTCTGCCCTTGTGCCTTGTATTCTTTTCCTTTCATTTGTTAGCATCGCTCTTCCCCAGTGGGTTTGCCTGCTAAAAATAGACAAGCAATTGGTCTGAAACTACAAGGGAGCCAAGATGATGCAAAGGCTCTGTAGAATCTGTGCCAACCTAGTTGCGGGATGACCTAGGTATGGGCCTGATTGTCACTTTCATCGTCCTCTTAAGCAAGTCAGTTGTTCTATACCTTCATTTTACCATCTGTAAAACTAGGGAAAATAATTATTATTTACTTTTTTTTTCAGTACAAAATATCTGAATCACTTTTCTAAGGATTCGGCATTATGTTTTCCAAACCAAATATTGGAGCATGTGGTCAGAAACCATTTCTTAGGGACTTGTGAAATTTCTTACATAAAAATTCTTAGCAAGGGGTAAACATACAATCCCGTTTGCTTATATGTTTATTAAATCTTCTTTTATTGAAAACAGTAAGATGGCCTGAGATCAGAGAAAATATGGGCCTTTGGGGTGTCATTTCTTGACTCGTGGAACAATAAGGGAAAGAAAGTGATAGGAGACCTCTGTCATGCCACCTGTTTGCCATGAGAGCCCCAGGCCATCATTGTCCACTGGTGTCGCCATGTTAATTCCACAGAGGGTCCTGGACGCGGGCTTCCCTCCCCAATAAACATGGGGAATGTTGTGTCTTGCCATTCAGTTTAGCTGCTCCACACTTCTGCATCTTGGCCTCATTGAGGGCTTTTTGTGTAATGGTCAGTTAATTCTTGTTATTAATATAACCACACCCACAGTTTGACCCGGTGCTGGGCAGTGCAAAGAGAGGTGTCAGAGCCTTCAGCTCGAGCTTTGGCTGGTTGATGGGCAGGTGCCATCCAGCTAATCAGTGGATTTGGGAACCCTGTAGTCCCTTAGAAACCCTGAAGTCCCTACTTAGAAATTTTCAGGTAGACAGAAGGAAGGGGCCAAGAACCAACAAATTCTAAATAAAAAATATCCGCCTTTAGTGAACTACCTTAGCAAAAAGCAAAGGCTTTTGACCTTGTATGAAATTGATCAACTCACTTCAGTTGAAATAGTGGTTTTCTGAAATCAGGGCATGAACAGCCTTTCCCAGCTAGATGGAACTCTGAGAGTACCAGCCCGGCAAGGGAATAAAAGGAGAAATGGCTGAGGAGGAGCAAAAGGATCCCCACCCCACACTTCTCAGCAGGCTGCCATTCTGAGATGACACCTGCAGAGCCATTGTCCTGCCTGCCGGGCACCCACAGCTGCCGACATCACCCTCTGCCATGTAGCTGCTCAGTTCTCCTTGATGTAATTTAATCTCTATAATTCAGTTTTTTCAGTTTTCCTTTTTTCCTTTTTAGTTGACATGTAATAATTGTACATATGGGTGGGCTACAGAGTGACATTTCCATGCATGTGTACAAAGTGTAATGATCGAATCAGTGTAATTAGCAAATCTGTCACCTCAAACATTTAGCATTTCTATTTGTTGGTAATATTCAAAATCCTCTCTTCTGGTTTTTTTTAAAGTATCCAATAAATTGTTAACTATATTGATCCTACAGCACTATAGAATGGTCGAACTTATTCCTCCCATCTAGCTGTAATTTTGTACCCATTGGCCAACCTCTCCCATCCCACCCACCTCCCTTTCCTTCCCAACCTTCGATGCCCACAATTCTACTCTCTGATTCTATGAGCTCACTGGTTTTTAAACTTCCACACATGAGTAAGAACACGCAGTATTTATCTTTCTGGGCCTGACTTACTTAACTTTTATAATCCAGTTTTTTACTTTTTTTGCTAGTAAACAAATCTACTTTTTTACTTGCAAAATATGCTGTATTCTTTTGCAGAAAAAAAAAATCTCTACCTCATCGATTGGAATTAGCATCACAAACTACAGGTGTTTGCCCACTGAGGGAAACACCTAGGGTCCCCTTTAAGTCCACTACATGCTGCTATTTATCCTACTTACCAGAGGTTAACTAATTAGCACCCAGCCAACTCCATTTTCAATCTATAATATTTCTCTGTCTTCTTCCCCAGACTCACAATGAATGCTATGTGTCCTCTCTGTCACACACTCTGGAAGCTCCACACCACATATCCAGGTGATGAGTTCTATCTTCTAGGTGACCAAGGTCCCTTCGACAAGGGCCACCATCCGGGATGCCTTTGCCTTAAGTCTGAGCTTTATTTTCTGCAGACTTGGGTTTAGTTTGGTGCATTGAAAACGGTCATGGGCTCTGTAGCCAGACAGATGTGGGTTTTGATGCCGGATCAGCCGTGTAGCAGCTGGAGAACTTTGGGTCAGTTCTGACCTTCGCTTGCCACATCTTTGCACGGGGAATGTTACTAACAGCTGGATTAATCATCAGGGACATTTTCCAATAAACATTATTCCCTTTCTCTTAGACAATTTTTTTAAAGGTTAAGAGATGGCAGTGAGGCAGCATTTCTGATATCATATATGCATCATTCTCTCCACGGAGGTGCAGTTGGCAAAACCCCAGTTGCAGGGAAGAGCACAGGTGGGGTCTCGTGTCATCAGGCCTGGCTGCTCAGTTGCCCAGCTGTTCGCCCAGGCGTTCGCCCAGGCATTCGCCCATCCGTCAACGTAACGTGAAAGACTCCTGGATTCTTCCTGCTGTTTGCCACCGTCCTGGGCTACTCCACCCCTCGTCCTCCAGTCTCCTTGGTTTGTCTCCATGCCACTCCCTTTACTCAAGCACAAGCCTAATTGTCCCAGTGAAGCCTGTGACTATCCGGCAGGAAAGGGATCCCTTCCCTCCGCTTGTTTTCTCTCGCCCTTCCTGCCTTTCACGTTTATTTCGTACTGTTTACTGCACAGATCTTGCCTTTTCTCCAGTGCAGTGTGAGAAATGTCCCTGATGCAATGGTAGCCTTCAATGGTGCCACTGGGGCAGGCTGTCCCAGACACAAGTCAGGATCAGAAAGGCTCTCAGGCCAAATTAAGACACTTGAATCACAAGGCTTATTTGAATCAGTTGAAAATACCCAGCATTTTCAAAGGGAAAGATGTGAGGTAAGTTCACCCACTTAGGGTAGAATGCAAGCGAGTGGAGGGACCACATGGCCTGATCCTCGGTGACTCAGTGTGCATGTGACCTGCTTTCCCTGCCACATCAGCCTTCCCAGCTCATGGCTATTTGCGCAGCAAACACTGAGGTTGGGACAAGGAGGCTCTGCAGAAAAAACTGCCTGAAGCCCAAATAATCTCACTGTATCAGAGAAGAAGGGGCAAGTAGCCTGGCCAATAAATAGCCTGCTAAACCGCCACTGAGTTTCTCTGTGTTTCCGGCAAAAGCTCATGTGGGGACAGAGGAGACCAACACGGTGTCACCGATGTCCGATTTAGGGACGACATGGCTGTCATACTACAGGTGGCATAACCCATACCTTATACCTTGGTCCTTCCATCCTTTTCTGTCTATAAGCAATCTTCTTATTTGTTTTATCCTTTTTAAAAATTGTGATAAAATACACGTAACCTAAACTCTATCATTTCAACTATTTTTTTTAAGTACAATTCAGTGGTATTAAGTGCATTCACAATGTTGCGTAACCATCACCACGATCCATTTCCAAACTTTTGCATCATCCCTAACTGAAACTCTGTTAGACAATAACTTCCCATCACTCCTCCCCCCAGCCCCTGGCAACCTCTATTCTACTTTGTTTCTACAGATTTGCCTATTCTAGATACTTCATCTAGGTGGCATCATACAGCATTTGTCCTTTTGTGTCTAGCTTATTTCAATACCCAGCATAGTGTTTCCAACTTTCACCCACATTGCAGCATATATCGAAATTTCATTTCTTCTTAAGGCTGAATGATATTCCATTGTATGATATGCCACTTTTTTTTTTTTTTTTTTTTTACAGTGAGCTATGAATGTGCCATTTTACTCCAGTCTTGGTGACAGAGAAAGACCCTGTCTGAAAAAAACAAAAAAAAGACCTTATTTCTAAATATATCACATTCTGAGGTACTGGGGGTTAGGACTTCAACATACAAATTTTGAAAGAACATAGCAGAACTGTTGCCATTTTCCCAGAATGAGGCTTGAGCCCATTCACACTGTTCTTCCTTATTCTCTCACCAGGAGGTAGTTTTGCGTGGTGGGGAGAGCATAGGCTCCAGAGTCAGCCAGAGCGGGATTTGGACCCTAGCCCTGCTCTTTCTAGCTGTGTGACCTGAAGTCAGTTGCCTAATGTCTCTGAGCTCCAGTCTCCTCTGCTGTGCAACTAGGACAAAATACGCCACCTGAGGGTAAGGTGGAGGATTCGAAGAGATGACATAGCACAGCCTGGCGTGGTACCTGGTCCAATACCTCAGTTTTCTCACCTTGACTCTAGACTCAGGAGTGTGCAGTCACTTCTCTGAGGTCCCCAAAGACGTATCCATGCAGAGGTCAGACAGATGCATCTATTTCTGACAAGGTGAGCAATCATCTCCTGGGGGGATGGCTTGTGCCCATGTCATGACATCTCTGAATCTCCAGGGAAGACGTCGGTCTCCTGGGGCCCTCATCTCTTCCGGGTTCCCACAGGCACAGCTAAGCAGCTTCCTGCTTTGTCTTACCCCTCCCAGACCTTCCCCACACCAGCTCCTTTCCCTGCTGGGCTTGGGGGTTGGGGAGGGCTGGGGAGCCCGCATCCCCCAAGGACACTCCTCCCAAGACAAGAGGGGGAGGGGCAGAGGCCTGGGGGGATGCCAGAGTGGCTGCAGACTGAAATAGGAGCCCTCCAGCCTTGGCTTGGGGCCAGGACAAATGCCACTTGCACTAGTTGTCAGATTCCAGTGATTAGCAATTTCCCAGGCTGGGGAAGGTGACCTGTCTCTTTGTCAGGAGAGCCAGAAACAATTGCTAAGAGCAGCTGAAGAGAGCGAGGGGGAAAGGGGAGAGTGCCAGAGCCTGGGCCTCCTTGCTCTAGAAGGCAGTGTGTGGAGGATGGCCCTGGACACAGCAGAGGGGCTTCTGGACAGGGGAAAAGCTGCTGGAGTCAGTGCCACCCCCACATCTCTCCCATGGCTCGTCTGCGTGGCTGAGAGTGGGGCTCCCTTGGGGTCCTGGGCTCTGGTGGGCAGCTCTGTCTGGGAGAGAAACAGTGGAAAGTTAAGAGTCCATCATGCGAGGGGCAGCTGCCCAGTGGCCGTGTTCTCTCTGTCTTGCCTTTTCCTGCCTTTTCATCACTGGTTCCCATCTTCTCCAGAGAGTGTAGAAAGAGGAAGAAGTGACAGAGAAGCAAGTCCCCTTGTCTTGGCAGGTCCAGCTATGTTAGAGTCGCTTGGGTATTGTATACTCAGACACCCCCTCTTTCTCCGCTATTCAACCTGAAATAGACAAAGGTTAAGTGAGCATGAGCCATTCCATGCCCCAAGCATCGCTTGAAGCTTTGCCCAGGAGTGGAGAAGGGAATGCTGGGCTGGAATTGGGCATCCCAGCCTCTCCCCTTGCTCATCTGAGACACTTAGCCCCGTGGCCAGGTGCCTGGTGCTCTTTCCCTGCAGCTGACAGGCCCTGTGTTGGGTTTGGTGGCCTTTCTGCCCAGGGTCCAGGCCTGACCTTTCCCCGTGATTTCCTGATTGCTGCTCCAAGTCCCTCCTGGGCCTGGGTTCTTACTGCTGGAATCTTGTTTTCTTGGCTAGGTCTGGCGATCAGGATTTTCCCAGGTGGGGCTAGATCCTGCTCATGGGACTCCCACCTCCTGGATGGGAGGGTGGGGTGCTCCATCTGGCTGGACCACCAGGCCCCGAGCCCCCAGAGAGACTGGCCACACTGACCAATGGGATTTGCATGTCCTACCCTCCACCCAGTGGCCACCTAAACCAAACCAGATTAACCCTCCAGGCCACCAACCTGTCCCTTCAAAGTCCATCATGCTTCCTGGCTAAGCCCATAGCCTCGTGACCTAGGAGAGCCTCAGCGTGGAGAAGCCCACGTGTCCATAGGCTTCAGGCTGCCCAAGGATCCTCCCAGAGCCATCTGTGACTTCTGCTGTCTTCTTTGACCACTGCCCTGGCAGCAGTCTGGGGCCCACTGCCAGCAGATGAGTCTTACTGTCTCAAGTCTAGGCTTTTCTACCTCTTACCTGGAATACTGCACCAACCTCCCCACTAGTCTGCTTGCTCCCTATCTCTCAGCTCTGATCCTGTTCCCTGAATGCAAATGTCTTAGGACCCTCAATGTCCTCCCATGTTCATGGGATCTGCAATGGGACCTCTCCCTCACTCCCTAACATCCCACCCCTGCTCCCTTGAGCCGTGTTTCTTCCCCAATGTGTTCCCCATTTTCTTTCCTGAATGCCTTGGCTCATGCTGTTCTCTCTGCCCCAAACGCCCTTCTCCTGGATCTCTTGAGATAGTTCAGGAAAAGATTTCACCAGAATTTGCCCTCTGTCTTACTTACTCCCAGACCACTCCCCAAAAGCCTTATGCAAATCCTGGATCCATTTGACAATTACCCCACTCCTCAGTGACGCAAAACCAGAATAATAACCCATCCCAGGAGAGACTTCAAACCTCACTTTCGAATCAATTGGAAATTTGGACAAAACCCCTTTTCCACATTATACCTGTCCCTCTCACTTTCAGTTCGGGGAGACTCACTGCCCTTTTTTAAGGGATGTGACTCTCTTTGCTGGGCAGGCAATAAATTCATGTCTGTAAATATTTAGACTACACCAGTTATCTTTGTTTCATGACAATACTAAATTCTGTGATTTCTTGATATCCCAGGCAAGGACTTTCTTTTGAATGCCTTCAGCATGTTGTCTGCTGTCTTGAAGCATTCCTGCATCTTCTTTTATTCATTCACTCAACAATACTCAGTCATTGGTGTTATACCAGGCACTGTTATTTGTACTGGGTTATGGTATTAAACAGAGCAAACAAATATAGACCAAAATCCCTGACCTCATTGAGTTTACGTCATCTATGGGTAGAGATAGACAATACTTAACACAAAACAGTAACATATATGGTGCGTTAGATGTTGATAGGTTATGGAGAAAAATAAAACAGGGGTAGGGAATGTGGGAGAATGCTTAAAATTTTAAATAGGTAGGTCCTATAAACTTGACCTTAAATCAGTTTGCACAATTCTTAAGTTCTTTTTGGTAAATAATGGTAGCCACTGAGAAGTTCAAGATGAGTGAGATAGTGAACCGCGCTACCATAATGTCACTACCAGGGAACAACCAAAGCACACCTTAAACTGGATTTTGCTTAGGACACTTATTAGCCAAATAATTATTCATAAAGCAGACCCCAAATTATTCACACAATCTGTTCTGAATTCTCATCAGTCTCCACATTTCTGAGGTTCCGTGCCATCTAGATGGGATCATGTAACCACAAATCCTTCCAAACCAACAGCTGGATGCAGGGAAAGTTAGAGATCAAATCTCTCTTGCTGTGTACAGGTTACAAGCCTTGATAAATTCTTATGCCCTGTTTATGTAAGAATAGGAACTATCTTTAAATGATTAGAGTCAATTTGAGCCAATCCACGATAATAATTTTAATTTCACCTAAGAGTCAATTATTAACTTTCTCCATGTTATTTAACATATTGCTAGTTTCACCAATAAAGACATTTTTAACATTTAGTGCGTTAATTAGCAAAGTGGTAGTTATTGCTTGAAATGCAGGTAACAGAAGCTCCTAGACTCACAGCCTTGGGAATGTGGCCTTTGTTTGGTAGAATACCAGCTGAACTGTGCATTCCTGGTTGCACACTGGCTGACCCTCTCTGGAATTAAAGCTTAAATGAACTGGCACATGCATAATGCCCCAGTGATCGCACTTAAGTATTTTATAGTCAACTACAAATATTATAATAGGTGGTTGGGGAAGACTAAAAGGAGGTGGAGGAGTGAGCTGCACGTCCTTTGGGGAGCGTGCAAGGCTGTGGGAACAGTGCTGGCAGCAGTCAGCTCAGCAGCAGTGTGCCTGGCCTGTCTGAGCAGGAGCAAGGTGGCCAGTGTGGCTGAGGTGAGTCAAGGACGGAGGGAGAGAGCAGGACAGAGGGAGCCAGAGAGGCCGTAGAGGCCAGATCACCTTGCAGGCCGTTGAGTGTTGGGAGCCACTGGAGAGTTTGGCACCGTGGTGACATGATCTGACAGAGATATCCCAGGATCAATCGGGCTGCCACATTGAGAACCGACTGTAGGGGACAAAGGCCAAAGCGGGTGGCCAGTCAGGAGGCTGTTGAAACAGTTCAGGTGAGCTTGGCCAGGGTAGTGACGCATGGCAGGGTTCTGCATAAGTGTTGAAAGTAGAGTGACAAGATCTGGCGGTGGATGCAGAGTGGGTATGAGAGAAAGAAAGAACTTGAAGCTGGCTCAAGATGTCAGGGCTGGACAACAAGACGGGAGTTGCAGTGCACCCACGATGTGCCGAAGACTGCGGGGAAGAGGTGCGGGGCAGGGAAGATGGGGGATTCATTTGCATAAGCTTGAGAGGGAGTGTGATGTGGATTGCACAGTTGTGTATAGGTTTGAGAGAAGACTAGGCAGCAGTCGTAATTTGGGAGCAATCAACATAGAAATGGCACTAAAAGCCATACATCTGGATGCAGTAATCAAGAAAGAGAATGTAGACAGAAAAGAGGAGAGGTCCCAAGACCAAGCTCTGAGACTCTGACATTATGAGGTCAGAGGGACAAGGAAGGACCAGCAAAGAAGTCTGAGAAGCCACTGGTGAGATGAGAGGAACACCAGGAGATTCCGCATCCTGGGACCCAGGGAAGCATGTGAGCAGGAGGAGGTGTGATCAACGGTGGGGGATGAGGACAGAGGTGTGACCACTGGGCTTAACAACCTGGGGATCACTGGTGTCCTTGGTGAGAAGTGGTGCAGATAAACGGCTGGGGTGGATTCAGGACAGCTGACAGGATCAGAACTGGAAGCAGTGAGTATGAACCACTCTTTTCATCAGAATCGCTGAAAGGGCAAGAGAAAACTGGGAGGTAAGTCCCTGAGTTACCTCCCATTTTGGTCAACATGGAACTGACCAAATACCATTTGCACCAGGTCAAGTCTGTATTTCCTGATCATCTAATACGTGCCGAGGCCGGGTGCCAAATGAACAAGGTGGCACCGCCACCTCCCAGCAGAAGAAATCTTCTGCAAACAATGACGATTCCAAGTGACACGTATTCTAATAGAGGACAGGACTAAGTTCTGCAGGAGCATGACGAGGCAGGGACAAACTTTGGGGAAGTCCAGGGAAGAGTGGCACGGGAAGACTGCGGAGGAAGTGTGGCGCTTGCCGGGTAGAGCCAGGGAAGAAGGTTGCTCTCAGCAGAAGAGAAAGAGCGTCAGGAACGAGAGGGAGAGGTCTGGGACGGGTGCAGTGGAGGTGCTGGTCCAAGGCAGTCACAGGTGCAGACTCCATTGACAATGGCCTTGGGTGGAAGCTGGGCTTACACCCTGTAGACAACAGGAAATACTGGGAGTCTTTTAAAAATTAATTAATGATTAAATCAACAAATCAAAGTAGTATATATTTATGGTATAACAACATGCTATTTTGAAACATGTACACCTTGTGGAACGAGCTAATTAGCACATGCATGACCTCGCACACTTACCATTGTCTGTGGCGGGCGAGAGAGTGGACCACGCTACCATAACGTCACCATCAGGGAACAACCAAAATACACCTCAAACTGGATTTTGCTTAGAAGGCTTATTAACCAAATAATTATTCGTAAAGCAGACTTAAAATCTACTTTTTTAGCAATTTGCAAGTATACGATAACTTATTAATTCACTATAGACACCGTGCTTTACAACAGATCTCTTGAACTCATGCCTCCTGTCTAACTGAAACTTTGTGCCCTGTGACCAACATCTCCCCAGTTCCTCCCCTGTCCCCCAGCACCTGGCAACCACCGCTGTCCTCTGCACGACTTCCCTGCTTCCGTGAGGTCCACTTTTCTTAGATTCCAGTAAGAGTGAGGCGGAAGAGTGTCAGGATCTACCTCGTCTTTGGGGAAGATATTTCTGGGGCTGTAGGGGCAGAGCCAGACCTGGGTAGTCTGGCCACGGTCCAGGCGAGAAACAGAGGCCCAGATGAGGGCCGTGGCCGTGAGGAAGTTCAGGAGGCGAAGGACGGGGTGACAGCCACAGGGCTCAGTGACTGCTCGAGGTGGGGACGGAGGAGGGGAGGCAGGAATGACTCACAGGTTTCTGGCTTGAACTGAGCAGATGGGTTGATGAATATTTTTATCTCCATAGTACTTAACACATAATAGCTTCCTGAAAAATATTCCTTGGCTGTTTGCACTTAAATACAAAAAACCCCATAAGTGAGTTTTGAAATCAGTTTGTAAGCTGTCAGGGGCCTGGCACACGGCATGTCCAAGTTCATGGAGACTGTGGGCGGGTGGTCAGTGGAGCCAGCAACTTAGGCTGGGCCAGGCACTCAGGGTCTCCCAGAGAAGCAAAGGTAACCACGTGGAGTAACCGGAGCAATACTGGGTGACAAAGCTCCTTGATAACACGTGCTATACAGCGCTAGGTCGTGTGCCCGACAGGGATTGCCCTGGGAGTCTGGGGAAGAGAAAGACCAGGATGAGACTTCCAGGTCGGCCCTGCAAGGCAGGTGGGATGAGGACAGGCGTCATACTAACAGTGAGCATTTATCAATCAAGCACTTTCTGCGTGCCTGGAGCCATTTTGGTGCTACGCGAACCAGACTGATCTTCAGCTTGGGCCCATGACAGGGGCTCTGGGATTGCTCCCACTTTACAGATGAGGACAGTGAGGCACACAGAGCTCAGGTTCCTCTGTGAGGGTCCTCTGTGAGCTTACCAGTGGCAGGGCCAGGATGGTGGCTCTGGTGGGCTAGTCCCGGAGATTCCTCTGGAAGCTTCCTTCACAGTGTCGCTGGCGGGCACAGGTGAGGGGCCTGGAGGTGAGCAGGAGGGGAGTTCAGACAAGCTGCTGAGGGGACAGCTTTGGCAGGCAGCTCTCTGCACCCCAGGACAGCTGGTTGCGGAGGGGAAGTTGTTCCCCACGGCAGCACTAAGGAGGGACAGAAGGGAAGGATGCGGAGAGGCTGCGGGGAGGTGGCACGGCCTGCAGTGGGGAGGAGTGGGGACAGGGTGCTGATTGGTGAGGGCTTGGCCAGCAGGGTCCCTGCCGAGGGTGCATCCCAAGAGGCTTGTCCCTGTCAGGGGCTGGGGCAGGTGGGGCACGCTGGCCCCTGAGCTCAGGTGAGAGTGTGTGTCCCAGGCTGGGGGATACAGCTGCCCCAGCAGCGGGTGGTTTCCTCTCTCCTTTCTTCACATCCTCTGTAGTCAAGGAAGAAAAGGAGCTGAGGAATGAGGCCCATGGGGGCAGGCCAGTCCCCCTCTGTCCCTTACGTAACAGCTTGCCCTCTCCCGGCCCTCCTCAGCCGGAGCCCAGCGTGTCTGTGTGTTTCCGCTGCCCAGAGGGGCCACCGAGCACGTCACAGCCTCTTCAGCCTTGTGCCGAGGGCAGAGGAGCTCCTGACTCATCCTCAGCCCTGAGCACCGCGGAGCAGCCGGCCAGCTGCCTGGCCCGGTCACAGGGCTGCGTCTGATGGCCGGAACCCAGCAGAAGTGGGGCCTTTCTAGTCCCCTTCCACGGGCAGGACTAGCCACTGGGGAGAGGATGCCAGCTCAGCTTTTCAAAGAAGACAATGAAATGTCACTGGGTAATTCATGCTACAAAGACTTCACGTCTCAGTGGGCCGTGCGCTGCTCTAGGCAGTGGAGACGTAGCAGTGAATAAAACAGAGGCCCTGGACTCAAGTTCACGTTCTAGTGGACAAACAAGTGATGCTACCAGATTCGTAAGAATTCTATGGTCCCTCTGGGGCATCCATCATCCCGTGTCCTGCCTGTGTTTCCTTATCCTTTCTGCTGGCCCTGGTCACCCCGGGAGTCAGGCCAAGGTTAGATCCAGGTCTGCGGGCCTCTTCTCCCTGCATGGGCTCCCAGCACGGCCTCCGGAAGGGACAGGCTTCCCTAACGCCTGGTTTCGGGCAGAGCTTGCCAAGGGAAGCCCTGGACTTGCTCAGCCAGATGGAGCCAGAGGCGGCCCAGGAAGACTCACCCCGGCTCTGCTTAGGGAGCACTCCCGCTCAACTGGAGCTTAGCCTGGGCCACAGTGTGGGCACCCCGGGACACTCACATTTGTGGACAAAACCTGGCTGGTGGATTTGGAGAGAAGTTCATTCCGAAGTCCACATTATCCACATCCTCTGTGGAAAATTCAAGATCCAAGAAGGGAGACTGACTTGGGGGGGAGCCGTGAGGTGGTTGGGCCATTGAGGCTCAGCGTGCCAGGGTGCTTTGTGACATCACATTGCCTGGCAGATGCCCTGTAGCAGATGAGGACATGAGCCAGGCACTGAGGGTAGTGGGAGTATGTCAGGCATTTCTCCTGCCCCGCATTTCTTCTTTTGGCTATAAGCACTGTGATTTTCCACTGGGGCAATCTCCCAGCCTCGGTGGGACTGTCAGTCAAGGTGTCTTCCTGGGGTGGGCACAACCCCCAGGCCAGCCCACCGGACTCTTTCTCTAGAGCAGACATGGGGACAGCTGGCATGGATTTATCCCAGTGGGACCATCGATGTGACTCTGCTGCTCTGATCTCAGATGGCCCTGGTTCCTGTCGTTCTGGGCCTGATGGTTCTCTTCTTCCTCCTACTCTGGGAACTACCCTGTGTCTGTCTAATGCATTGGTTTTGTTGCTTAGATGAGCTGTTTTCTGTTGCTGGCAACCTGAGAATCCTAAGTGATGGGAAAAGCTAATCTGTGCTTGTCCCTGGACCTGACCCTTCACAGGGAGAGGCTGATACAGGACCAGCCAGGCTCCTGGGTCCCAGAGTCTCACTTTCCCCAGCCAGGGAGGAGGGCTACCAGCAGAGCCACTCGGCTGCTGTGATGGCGGGCAACAGCGGGCCTGCCCCGGCCCTTCTGCTGTGTGGTCATTATAGCTATTAAGAATATTTCTTGGACCACAGTTTCCAGAATATTTCTTGGACCACAGTTTCCAGAATGTTGTTTTACCTTGCTGGTGTCCTGGATGAAGGGGAAGGAGGCCCTCTCAGCATGTGCCCAGTGTGCAGCCTGGCCTCCCAGCTCTGACTCCTAACCGGCCTGGCTCCGGGCTTGCCATCTCCCTCCTTGACCTTCTCCTATGAGCCCCGAAGCTAGCTCAGTGCCAGGAGACATGGACAGTGTCAGGCAGAGAGGAAAGAACCAGACCTTTAAGTCAGACTCGACCTGCAGCTCTGCCATTTGCAAGAACGAGTCAGCTTTTGCTCACTGGTGCGTCTCTGGTGCCAGTTGCTGGCAGCTGTCAAGTGGACCTGCTCCTAAGGAGGGTGGGCTCTCTAGGGCTCCTCCCTTGTGGCTCCAAATGTCCACCGCACCTTATTCCTGTACTTCCCTGGCTGCTGCACTGACCATTTTGATTTTGGAACTTGCTGCCCCAGGAGGTAGGAAGCACTCTCCTTCCACATGTTCAAGTCCAGTTTGAAAGACCACCTACCAGGGATGTTTTAAGGGAATCCAAGTGGAAAATGGGAAGTTGGACTCAATGAAAGTTAAGATCCCTTCTAAGCCGGGTGTGGTGGTGCGAGCCTGTAATCCCAGCACTTTGGGAGGCCAAGGGGGGAGGATCAGTTGAGGCCAGGAGTTTGAGACCAGACTAGGCAACACACCCAGAGCCCTCTCAGAAAAACAAAAAGAAAGAGAAGGAAGGAAGGAAGGAAGAAAAAAGGAAGGAGGGAAAGAAGGAAGGAAGGAAGGAAGGGAGGGAGGGAGGGAGGGAGGGAGGAAGGAAAGAAGGAAAGGAAAAATGGAAGGAAGAAAAAGGAAGGAAGGAAAGGAAAAATGGAAGGAAGAAAAAGGAAGGAAGGAAGGAAAGGAGGAAGGAAGGAAGGAAGGAAAAGAGAAAGAAAGAAGCTTCCTTCTACCTTGGGATTTAATTCTTCTATATCTATTTCTTACTTTTAAACTTTACACTTTTTTATTGTAAGTTGTTTCAAAAAGCACAAAAATAGTATCACAAATAACAAACGTGTATGTAACCACCACCTAATTGTCAAATCTTAACTTTTTGCCCTGTTTGTTCCCAATGCAAATGAACCCTGTACAGATTTGTTTTTTCAATGAAATATTTACTAAGGTATAATTTACGTATAATCAAATGAAGGGATTTAAAGCATACAGTGTGGCAGGTTTTGACAAATCTGTACATCTGTGCAACCAGCACCCAGACAAGATATAGAACTTTCCTCACGCGTCTCCTCCAGTCAATCCCCCCTGCCAGAGGCAACCACTGTCCTAATTTCTCGCAACATAGATGAGTTTTGCCTGTTCTAGAACTTTATATAAATAGAATCGTGCAGAATGAACTCTTTTTGTGCCTGGCTCCCTTTGCTCATTGCAATGTTTTTGGAATCCTTCCATGTTGCTGCAAGTATTAGTAGTTCAGTTCTATTTCTGAATAACATTCCATTGAATGAAGGAACATACCACGGTTTACCTATTCATCCAGTAACAGACCTTTGGATAATGTTTTTACCCAAGATGAATGAAAACACATGTCCACAAGAATAACAGTACAGGAATATTCATCAGAGCTTTTTGCATAATAGCTCCAAACTGGAAACAGCCCAGATCTGTATTTTACTTTTATACGAGCCTCTTCCCCACCGACAACGAGGACAAGATGCTTACCTGATTCTCCTGCGTATCCTCACAGTGTTTCGAACACGGCAGGTGATCAGTAAGTCTGTTAAATGGATGAAAGGCCAGGAATAGGAGAGTGCAGAGTTCCCCAAGCCCAGTTCAAGGATGAGGGGGGTAAGGATTGGTCCCGGTCAGCTCGCTAGGTGTAAGGCAGAGTAAGCAGGGAAAATGTAAGTGTTCGTTCGCCCCACAGCCTCAGTGCTGAGCCCAGAGCCTGGCTCATGGTAACTGTTCAGAATATGTACATTGAATGAATGAATGAATGAAAAGGGGTAAGCAGGCTGTCCAAAGTGGAAATCACTAGGTCCTCTTGTTTCCAGGTTATCCTTACTTCCTGGAAAGACAAACCTTCCTAGGTACAGGGACAAAAGGATAGTGTCACATACGGAGAAAGGTCTGAGGGTGGCCCCTGGGGATAAGGACAAAGAGAATGAGAGTTTCCAGAATCAAGAATGTATGGGGTTCTCTCCCCTGCCCACAAGCCCCACACCTTGACTCTCTTATTCCTAGTCTACCGACGGACCCAAGCATAGCATTCCTAGCATTGAGGATCAGGAAACTCACCTGGAAAACCCACCGTCACATCTAGGACAGGTTGCCTCTGTCACTTTCCATGGTGGCTTCAGGCTGACGTTGAGACCCTCGGAAAGGCATCAAACAAAGGCAGGTGCTAAACAGCTGTTCATTCACCCCAGCCGGGGTGGGGGCTGCCACCTCCCAGCTCCTCGGGAACCCAGACATTTGGCTTTGGGTGGGAAGTTGATTTTACAAGGAATAAAAAAAAAATGTATCCTCGCTTCAGCATGTTTGTTCCAAAGCAGCGATAAATATATTCCCTTAAATGACAACTCGTAAAACTTCAAGTCCTTCTAGGCAGGAACTAAAGGTGTCACAAAAAGTATGGAGAAGAGGAGGCTTAGCAGCACTCTGGCCTCAGTGTGGCTCTTGATCGCAGAAGGATTAGTATGGAAGCATCTAGAGATTTTTATCCACTAATGCCCCACTTGTTCTGGAGCCCCCAGGCCACTCAGTGTCTAAGAAGAGTTATCGGGGAAAGGTCACACGGCTTCCAAACTCCTGCATTCTCTAGCTATGACAGGACCTCAGATAAGGGTTTTTTTTTTTTTTTTTTGAAGACTGAGATGAACGTTTTAAAGACTTCATTCCCATTGAGGAGATTTTTTTCCTGCTCGTGTTTTCTCTTTTTTGAGTCCTGTTCAGAAATGTTTTCAGTCAACATGTCAGCGTGGGTGGAAAAAAAATCTGGAAGATTTTCTGTTCTCTATCCTTGTTGATAATACTCACAAACAAGGCCCCGTTGCCTTCGGAGGACGGTGGAAGCATAGGAAATTCTCATCCTTTTCGGGCCTAAAAATAAGTCCTTGTTGATGATCTGGACAATGTGATCGCTTATAGCAGCAGCAGCCCGGAGTCTCACCACATATGAAAGAGAAGGGTGCATTTCCCTGCCTGGGCCCAGGACAGCAGGATTAAAATAAAATTGACCTTTTGCAGAAGAACACTGAGAAACTGTGTATGTGGCTTTCCCTCCTCTCTCATTTTATGGCTTTGTACTGAATTTCATATGGAGTATCTAAGGAGGCACTTCAAGCTCAACATCGTTTATTTCCTGTTAGGACTTAAAGTGGTTTATATATTCAGCCTGACCTTTGAAGACTTTTATGACATGAGTAGGATTTCTAAGGATTCACTTATGAAAGATCTTAAAAATTAAAGATCATTCAGTCAGTAGAAAGGATTTTCTCCCCCCCTATTTGTTGACTCAGAACTTTCGGCCTCCAATGTGTATTTGTTTGCTTTGTAGGCGCCAAGGGAAAACTTCCCCTTTGCTCCTGAAGGTTCACTGAAAATCAACTGGCAAAAAGGCAGATTCATAGGAAAAAAAGGCATACAGAATTTACTGTATTGTACCATGCATGGGGGGGAATCACAGGTGAGTGTTTACTTTACAACCCACTTCTGTACAGATGCTCATATTCCCCTCTTCACAGGGCACAGGGAGATAGAGACATGTAGATGACTTAAGGGAGGTAGCAGAGTCTGGTGGGTAGTCAGCTGAGAAAACCAGTGGCAATCTGATAGATTTTCCTGGATTGTTTGTGTGTAAAGTTTGTCCAAATATAAGCTGTTGTTATGGTTTTTCTTCAAAGCCAAATTGACTAGCTCTAGCTTACACGGCCTTAGAAAAAAAAAAAGGCAGTTTTAATTTTTCGTGATTTCAAGTCAGAAGATTGAAAGAAAAATTGAAAATGTTAGTCTGGAGGAGTTGCAGCCAGATATTGGAGGAAACTAAAAATTCAGGATTCAGTCCAGATACTAAAAACTCAAAAACAATGGCCTAGACAGGACTAGAATGTTGTAACAGGTGAACTATAATTTTCTTCTGAAATATAATTTCTTCTCTCCAGTTTCCCCTTTCTACCAAGAATATTTATGACAAGACTAATTTGTTTGCAAAATAGGTTTACTTTCATTAACTTGGCCTGATTATTTGCATGAAGTGCAGTAGGAATAGTGATTTATCATATAGATTCTTTTAAGTTGGCTTTGCTGGAACTTTTCATAAGAAACCTCAGACTAGACTTTCAAAAGTATCTCCAGCCTGAGCAAGAGTGAGACCCCATCTCTAGTAAAAATAGAAATTATCTGGCCAACTAAAAAAATATATAGAAAAAATTAGCCAGGCATGGTGGCGCATGCCTGTAGTCCCAGCTACTTGGGAGGCTGAGGCAGGAGGATTGCTTGAGCCCAGGAGTTGGAGGTTGCTGTGAGCTAGGCTGACGCCACGGCACTCTAGCCTGAGCAACAAAGTGAGACTCTGTCTCAAAAAAAAAAAAAAAAAAAGTATCTCAAGGGTAGACAGCCAGGCCAAGGATTTGACTACCCTCAGACTATGTCTGTAATATCTGTCTCACAGTTGGGTGAATTCCTCTCTTCTTGAGGTCCTCAAAATACCTTGAGGTTCCCGGGCCTGTCAGAAAGTGACATTCTTTGCTTATCACAAGGCAACCATGTGACCCATATATTTAAGGTATCAGGCCAGTCTTTCCAAGGGCTTACATTGGATTCATAATGTTAACCTCAGTTCCTTAAAGCTGTCTGGTCATATGTCAAAATCAGACAATCCAGGCAAAGCCTTGGTAAAATGCCCAGTGTCTCCAATTGTTCCCCGTTACAAAAGAGAACAGATTGTTATCGAACTTATGCAAATAACTATATTGCCATAAAATGAGAATACTCACAATTAGTTTCTGGATTTTGGAGGGATCAGGTAAAGAGAAAGATAAATGTTTCAATTTTGCTCACAGAAGTATATGTTACCAAATTGCTGTAAAGCCACAAATAGCTTTAAAAAAGTTTTCTCAACTCTGGAAAACAAAACATAAAAAGAATCAGCAAGGTTTCCGACAAAAAAACTCATGAAAGTCATTTTAGTCCAAAGTAATTAAATCTTGTTTTGCTTGATGTTGAGTTAGTAATTTTATAAGTACGGTTTTTTCATTAGAATTCTTGAATTTTTTTTTTTACCCAGTCCAATGATATGATCTTAAAGTTATCAGAAACCTGTATTCAAAGAGTACTTGTTGCAATCTTTTTCATGAACCTTTTTGAAAATATGCTTTAGGATGTGCAAAGAGCTTTCAGGAAAAAAGCATCAGAGTAAAACTATTAAATGTATGCAACAAGAGTTAAAATGGCCATGGATAAAGACACAATTGACAAGGAAATTTGGTCATTTTTTTTGTGGCCTACAACAATTTAACATAATCATAATTATGACTTGTATCATATACCAAGACATATTAAACTTTCAGGAATCTCAGACAATTTTGGGACACATATTAATTACATATCCATACAAGTATAACTGAAAAAATGTTAAACATCATTTCTTATTTCACAATACTTCCCATATAATTTAACATATAAATACGACTATTTAATTATCTCCCTTTTGGATGCTTTAGGGGCCTTATGAAACATTCCAAAGTTAGTCTGAGGTCACACAAATTTAATTTTAGATCTTGCAATTTGATTTTGGGAGGCTTGTCAAATATGTCAAAGGTTTAAAATGCTTGATGAAAATAAGATCACAGGTCACTGTAAAATAATAGTCATACATTTTGCCAAAGTGACAATTAAAAAATTTCAGAAAGCAAAGTCCTTTCTTCACTCTTTGACAGAGAGGAGATTCACTTTTCCAAAGAATCAAAAGACCTAATAAAGACAGCATGAGGCACACAGAATCTGTTTCTCCAAAAGGTGAACAAAAATCTTTTATTTTTTAAATCAGTACTACATGAAAATCTTGTTTGAAACAGAAAACCAAATTCTAGGTTGGTATTAATGTTTTCTTTTTTTTTTTTTTTGAGACAAGGTCTCACTCTGTTGCCCATGCTAGAGTGCAGTGGCATCATCATAGCTCATTGCAACCTCAAACTGCTGGGGTCAAACAATCCTCCTGCCTCACCCTCCCAAGTAGCTGGGACTACAGGCACATACCATCATGCCTGGCTAATTTTTCTATTTTTTGTAGAGATGGGGTCTCCCTCAGGCTGGTCTCAAACTCCTAGCCTCAAGCGATCCTCCTGCCTTGGTCTCCCAAAGTGCTAGGATTACAGGCATGAGGCACTGTGCCTGGCCCAGTGTGCCTTTAATACTAAAGCTAACTTTAATTAAACCTTATAAACAAATCCATCCAATCTCAGTCAGCTTTGACTATACAAAATAAAATTACCATAAATCTTTTATAACCTCTTAAATTTTTTCCATTCTCTTCCTTTCTTTTTTATATCCATTTAGTTTTGTCTGTATCATTTTCTTCCATTCATTTATCCTGAAATAACCTTTAAGTAATCTCTAAACTAGACAAAATCATTTTTCTCAACAAAATACATCCTTATACCTTATAACATCTTACTTTCTTTGTACACTCTGTATACAGAATTGTTTCTTATACCTACTAGTTTTAATTACATATATTAATTACAATTTTAATTTTAGTAACCCTAATTTTCAGTGAAAAACCTAGAAAGTAAGCTATTTTTAATTGTTTTATATCAGTATTTGTAGACGAAAACATTTCATAAGTTTTAGAAAGTTATGTTTCAATTGTTTCATATTTATTAACAAATCTAGATATATTTAACTTTTATATATCATATACAAACAAAATATTAAAGTATATAAGCTTAAACTTATGCTTAATGTTTAAGTATTTTAACTTACTTAGAAATGACTCAAATTTTATGATTATATAATACTTCATATAACATGAATTTAAAATTCTTAATTACTGAAGAGATTTTTGAAACTATGACAAGTTCATTTATAAACATTTATCCCATTCACCTTTACCTATTTTATTCATTCTTAACAATTTTATTTGAATTGTTTATGGAAAATAAAGCTAGCCATTTATTTTTTTTCTTTTGGTAAAGCAAAATCAGGCCAACTCTGCATCAGCCAATCTCGTCTTAACCAAGGCCTATACGATACTGGACATAAGTACTCCTTATAGGGTCCCCCACCCAGTCATCCTGAGCCCCAAGTACCCACACGTCACCCAGGGGTGGCTATGAAAGGTAGGGCCTGTCTGGCTCCTAAATTATATATCAAGTGTAGAGCCCAGGACGGACAATGGAGCTATGAAGACAACGTCTAGAGGCAGAGCCGGGTCAGGGAGAATGGGCCACACTGGCCTTGGCTCTGCCCTGCAGCAAATGGACCAGGTGCTGTGGACACTTATGTCCCCAGGCCTCACCATGGCCACCTGTCTAGACCCCAGAACCCAAAGTCTTAAAATCACAGACATAAGCTCACAGTAAGATGTGTGCAAGGCATCAGGGGAGCCCAGGAGCCAGCCCTCACAGCTTTAGCATGCAAATAAATCAAGCAATGATCAAAAATATCATAGAAGTAATAGTGTTATGACCATAAAACATCTAGCAGAGAAAGCATAAATCTGGCTGATGAGTAGACCCAGGCAAAAAGGTGTGAATTAAATTTTAAAGACACTTTAATTTTATTTGACCAACAATTTTAAAACTAGCTTTATTTATCAAGGATTACTAAAGTCATGTGAACTTGAAAATCATTCAGGCTAGTTATTTCATTTATGCGTATTCATTTACTTATAAGTCAATTTGGTACCATGTAGACAATATACAAACACATAAATACATATACGTACATATAGACACAACATACAACACACACATGTATCCCAAAGCCAAAGATATCAAAGGTGCTTAATGCAAAAGAAAGCAGAGCTTTGGACCTGACAGCAACCTTCCTATGACTCTTGGGGCTTCATGAGGAAGACCAGGGACTCCCCAAAACAAGAGGGTCAGTGGCACCTTTTTTTGGTGTCCCTCAGGGGTCTCAGGGTCACCAGAAGTCCTCTCTAGATCCCTTCATGTGTCATCAAAGCTGGCAAAAAGAATTACAAGTAGAAGCAAATGGAAGAACAAGTCTTAGAGGAGCCCATTTGGGAAGATTTTAGGTTTTTCCAAAAAGGCCAATGAAATTTTACTTTTTTTTTCTCAGCAAAGATATGCCAAAAAAAAAAAATAGGATGCAAACAGAAAGACCAAACATATGATTAAAAAGCGGTATCAGTTGACTGAAAAAAGTTCCCATGGGAGAGATAGGATCCAAAGAGAACACAGAAGCTTAAAAATATATAGTCTGAATATCAGCTTTTAATTAAGCTTACTTTTGACCATAGAGCTTTCTTAAATTAAATTTCTTAGTATTAGATTTCAGCCAGGACAAACAGCAAATATTCCTGCCTTACATTTTCTTTTCTTTTAAACCCAAGGTACCTACCAAGTGACTCAGAAGCAAACCAACAAGCCTGCTATGACTCAATCAAGGGTGCACAAGGCATCTCCAAAGAGGTGCAAAAAGGAGTCCTTAAAAGACCCAGAGGCCCCCCTCCATGACAGCTAAAAGAAAAAAAAGACACTTACAGATGACAGGGAAACAATAGGTGTCCATGGGAGGGAAAAAGCTCATTAACAAATGGGTACTCCCAAAACTCAAGAGTCACACAAATGCAAATTCAAAAAGCTTCCTTTTCTGTTTTTACCTGAGTTACAGGATTTACATCTTCAAGGAACAGTTTCTCTGACGGGGATCAAACCAGGCCAGGGTGGTAAGAGTAAGAATCTTGACCATTAGACAATGGGGTGGAGGGTGAGGTGTCTGTTGCAAATCCCACAGGGAATCCAAACAGGCGGTGCTAGTTGAGTGTACAAAGGATTTTAACTTTGTTTTCCATCTGGTTTCTGCCTTTTAAAAATCTTGCCCAGGGAGTTTTTTATGCTCTATTTCTTTTCTATATTTTCATAGGTACCAGTAAGAGCTGTTTAAGGTGAACGCTCTCTATAAAAAGTTTTTTTTTTTTTTTTTAAATACAGTCAATGTATTTATTTTGTTTCAGGCCAATAAGCCTGTTTCAGTGAACGTCCCAGAGGTAACTTTCCAGCTTTGGAACACCATGGGCATAAGTGTTGCTTTTAAAATGGGCACAGAGGATTCAGCCTTCATGATCTCCTCACAAATTTGCTCCCAGAAATAGGTTAAGACAACAAAAGACTCTTGTTTCCACAGATGGTTAAGGATGGTGTGTGCACACGGTGTCTCTGATACCTACAAACTCGTGGGGGGCTGCCAGCCACAGACCTGTTGATCTGTGATACCAGGTATGGCCTCCTGGGACTGGACTTTTCCAGGACCAACCGGACAACAAGAGTTGAGGCAACAAAAGCCCTTTATGGATGGGACTTACTAAGACGCACTCCCCTAAGAGCTTGGCACATTTGGAACTAAAAGTATGCTGCTTAAAATATTATGTGTCCAAGGGTCCCCATTCTTTTCAGACTGGCCACCAGATGTGACTTGAAAATCATGCCCCTCAGATGGATGGCAGAGACCAAGAGAAAGTGGTCCCACTTGGTCACAAGTCAAGCTCTCCAGGACATAAAACAGGACGAAAGGGGAGCCTCATCCCGTTTTTATTTCAGAGACCCACAGCACAATTTGTATGCTGGTCTGATGAGAATCGTCAAACTCCCCAATCTGGGGGTGAAGGAGGTTGAACCACAGGCTTATAGGGCTTTAAGCTTATGTTCTACCCTATGGTACCCCTCTTCGTGACAAAATGACACAACGAAGACAAAGACAAAGGAAAAACAAAGACTGTTTCTGGGAGGCAAAAGATCAGACAACACGAATATTCATTCATAACAAGAAATACATCAGAGTCTGTAAACCTAACACTAGCCATACAAATACTTTTCTCCCATTAATCTTAAATTTGGAAAAGAAAAAAAGGAGACAAACAGTGATTCTTACCGTCTGCTCCACTGGATTCCACAAAGAGATGGAGAGTCCAGCTTAGCTGGTCCGGGGTTCCCTTGGCTGCTGCTTCCAGAAGAGCAGAGTGGATTCGGTTGTCCAGCCCACAGCACCAAAGGCGTGGGGACCAGGGGAAAACTTCCCCTTCACCCTCTCAAGGCTCACTGAAAACCAACTCAAAAAAGGCAGGTTGATATCAGAAAAGGCATGCAAACTGTGTTTCAGTGTGGACGGGGAGAAGTCACAGGTGAGTGATCACCCCACACCCCAGTGGGTTGCAGACGCTCCTACACCCTTCTTCGTGGGGGCAAGGAAGATGGGGAAGTGTGGATGATTTTAGGGGGGATAGTAAGTGATTTCTACCAGGACTTCAGAATTTGGGCTCTACCTCTGTGTCTTCATTCTTCAGCTAAAAAAGAAAAAAAAAACCCAATTCAACTCGGGACACTCAGGTATGCCTCTGGCTTTGTTTTGGGTTGTTTTCCTCTCTTCTCTGTGCCTTCCTTGCCCCCAAGATTTCATTCACCCCCTTGGAAAGGTTTTATCTGCCTGTCCAGGTCTTTGCTGGGGAAAGAACAGAAACTGGAACACGCCACCACGCAGGGCAAGCCAGAATTTAAAGAACGTGGCAGTAAGAGGGTGGAGGGGAAGAAAAGGAAAACAAGATCCTCATACGATGTCACAAGGCACGGTTTTCTCCTTTTCCGTCTGTTGTACCTCCAATAAAGCCTTGCTTTATCTGGTCTTTGCACACCTGAAATCAGATTCTTTTTTGTCATTCTAAACTTGACTCCCAGGGAAAAATGACATAGATTCCAAATTCAGATCCGTGTATTTGAGGTTACAGGATTTAAATTTCTCCATCCATGTACTTTCTCTGACTCAACTGCTGTTTTTGTTTTTCTCTGAGGAGTGGCCAAAATGGCAAATCATCAAGTCTGTTCCATGAGACAACTGGGGATAGACGTGGAGTCCTCAGGGCGCACTACCTTCGAGGTGTCAGGAGGCAGCCACGTGACAGATTGGAGGGACGGGCACAGATGCTCCCAGGAACTGGTGTGAACAGTGTGTGTGCCCCAGAAGGAAGTGCAGACCGCTTTCCTGTGGATGGAAATTAATTTGGAATGGGTGTGTATGATTATACAGCTAATATATGTTCATTAGCGGAAGTTCAAACAATACATTCTGTGCGTACGGAAGAATCCCACCACCCGCCCATGATCCCTGTTAGCATTTCACTGTGTACTCTCCAAGTCTTTTTAATATAAATAGAACATAGAATACATTTTCACAAAACATTAAATCACATACATGTGCCTATTATTTTTTAAAAACAAAACATGAAAACTGAAACTGCCCTTTGCAAATCCACAAAGGGGTGCAAGGTGAGAACTGTGGGAATGGCCTAAAACCCTGCAAAGGCACAGGCCTCGCTAAAAATAATGATGATAATCAGCCACTGTCCCCGTTTGCTTCTCTACAATTGCTACTCTGGAGCCACATGGTTGGTGGTCGTAAAAACTCAATTTTCTCCCTAGGTGACATCACCTTTTCGAAACCTAAAGGCAGTTTCTGAGATACCATTCAGGCCCCAAATTCCAGCGGGTTCGCTGACCCACCCAGACCAGCTGCCCAAGCCAAGGAACTGACTCAACACGAGAAGATGATTTCTACACCCCTATAATTTGGCCCCAAACCTAACCAATTAGCAAGTCCTGAAGCAGCCCCAGCGAATGGATGGAAGAGGAGTTTGGCCTTGAGGGTGGGAACATGGCTTTGAGAATCTCCAAGGGAGGTGAGTAAAACTGTGAACGTTGAATAAACAGAAAACCCAGGCCCACAGTGCCCCCTGGAAAGCAGAGCACGCCTAGGTTCCAGCTCATTATCTTCCCTGCTTCAGATTATTGATGAGAAGATCAAAGGGGATAACGTTTATTTGCTTTGAAAATAAGTTAGAGCACTGCTTAAAATAGGGCTTCAGGTCATCAGAGCAGCCCTAGTCCTTATCAACCCAGATAATTAGAAAATGGACTATGCAAGTGCCGATAGCTGCTGCAAAAATAGCTTCTCAAGATGTATATTAGGCACCAAATTGTCTCGAAAGGCCAGTATAAGAGTGTCTAGAAATTAGTCACTTTATTTGAACCAAAACTGTTTAATTCTAAAACTTTCCAACTCCTCCAGTTTGTCATACTTACAGATATCTTTCTTTAAAAATAAATTCTTCCTCTCCAAAGGGGGGCCAGTCTAAAGAGAGTGAGGGTCGGGTTAGCTGTGACCATCTCTTTACGAGATGAAGAAATTGAAGTAGAAAAATTTAGGATGCCTGAGAATTTCAGCCAGACGTTTTTCTCCCGAGACTCTTGGACAGCAGACACTTGAGGGTGTAACCAGCAACGCTTTCCTATCGTTTTCCCAGCACCAAAGGATTCTCAGGGATCACGGCTTACCCTTGGGTGGAGAGAATTCAGGAAACGTCAGGGTGGGCAGGAGGCATGGGGGCTTCCCACACATGGGGGTTTGGGGGGAGGGGCAGATGGGAACTGAAGACCCTGCTGGAATGCTTCACCTTGGGCCAGAGGCTCCTGTTTTGTAAATTCTTCACTGGACGTTGCTAAAACAAATTTTCTCTGCTTTGCAGGTGTCTACTCTGGCCTCTCTCCTTAGGAGCGCTGGGCAACCCCAGCCGTCACCACCACCAGCTCACACTGCCAGCAGCTGAGCAGCCGAGCAGCTGGGGCTGGGTTGGGGCCACACCTGTGTCTCTGGTGGGACACTGGAATGGGGCATGGGGGGGAGGCAAGGGGCAGCAGCGTAGGGGTGGTGGGCTGAGGCGCAGGGTGTGGAGTGAAACTCCACTTTGACATTCTAAATCCAAAGAGTCAATGCGGCCTTCCTTAATCAAGCCATGAATTAAAACCAAAGTAAGAAATAGGAGTTGCATTTGGTAAGGATCAGATGCGAACACGAGACCCACTTAAAGTCTTGAAGCATTTCAGAATCCCAGGGCCCGAATAGGATAGCTAGAGAGACATAAACCATTTTTGCTTTGATAGGGAGTGGGTCTGGTACTTAGTTAAAGGCTTTTCTGGGCTTGATTAGATTTTTCTGACGGTTTCTGCTCCCTATCCACTGTCAGCTGGAGTAGGAGCCTGAGGCTTTTAATTTTCATCCCTCTTCTCCCAGGTGGAATGATGTGACCGTCTTAGAATGCTGGTTCTGCCCCTAAGGCTGGGGGGTGATGACTGATCTGTCCTCTTATCCCGAGCCTCTTGTGAACTCCAAGGGAAGCAGAGTCTAGCACTTAACCTACCAGAGGCTGGTTTTGTTTCATCAGTCACTGGAAGTTCTAGAAGCCTCTGTGACTGTTTCATAATGCCCTAATGAAGTCCCCTAACACTGAGGAATCTGTCTTCCTTCTTAAGTCTGCATTTTATACCTGGATGGCTTTAAATAATTTTCCTGAACATGAGAATGTGGTTTGATACCCACCAAGAAAGCTTTGGGAACTTTCAGAATTGGTTTAACAGTGTGCGCTAGGTCTCTTGTTAAGTGACTTACAGGGAAATGGGATTTAACAAATATAAGGTAAGTGTTTTACAAACAATTTGCCAGATGGCTCCTCGCTGCCTGTCATATTAGCTTGGTTTTGTGACTTACGAGTAAACCTCCTCGCACAATTCCCACCGGAGCCACAGCGTTAGCGAGAGCACGGCAGAGGAGTATCTAAATAAATCCTAAACCAAGGGGAGTTTTCAATCATAAAACGTCTTGGTGACTTTAATCACAGAAAGGATCCTCGCAGGGCTTTGAAGGACAGCATTTGTGAAATAACCCACGAAGCAGGAAGCGGGACTACCTTTCCTCCACAAAGCTAAACGGAACCCAATTCAAACAACCTGTGGTTCAATCTCTCTCCCCAGCTTGGAGTAATTGTCCTTTTTTCAGCTTGGGATTAGATGTACCAAAATAGTATCTACGACACTGGCTTTTCTCAAGCTGCACGGATCACAACCAGGGATAGGAAAATGCCAGAAGTTTCTCAAGGCAAAATATTTTCTTTGTTTTTCCATATGGAAAAGTTGGAAGTGGCTTTTCAACTCCTTCAAGAAAAAGGAGTGGCCACGACAACCTGATGCAAAGGATGGGGAGAATCCTCCCCCGAGAGTAAGAAATACTTACTTCCACGTGAAGGTCTCTGGCTTGATGGCAGAATGATTATTTATTTTAGGCTTGGTTTTCCGAGTCTGAAATTGAGTCCACAGGAAAACTTCACTCTCCAAAGCCCTTGAGGGCAGGGGCTGTTTCTCTGCTTGCAGGAGCAAGACAGACACAAGTGCATTTAATCAACTCCAAGGTTGTCCATAGATGGACTCACGTGTCCTGCGATTGTTTGTGAGTCTGTTGAGATGGAAATGGATGGGAGTAATAAATGTCTTTTCTCAGTCTGGTCGAGTAGGCCAATATTGGTTAAGTGCTTATTTTTCAAAAAAAAAGAAAAAGAAAAAAAAAATAGCAATAACATTAAGCCTGGAAGTCAAGAGACTTGGGTTCTCTCTGGTCCCAGCTCTGCCACTGATTCAGTTCTGCCCCACGTTAGAAATCCCCCTCTGAAACTACACGCCTCGGTCCCTTTCCCAAAGCAGCGGACAGGACTGTCCCTTACCAGGATGATTCCCCTTGCAGTCCCAATGACAAAAATGCTCACTGGATGCGTGGATTCCTGAGTCACGTTGGGGTCACCACTTGTAGCGGCTGCTTTTTCGCTCCTGAGCTCGGTGGCAAAGGAATAGAATAACTAGTCCAAACACAGTGGGTATCTAGAGAAGGGACGAGACCAAAGTCTGAAGGAGAAAATGGCCTCCTCAGGTCAGGTCCTCCCTGTTTTTATTTCCAAGGACACGTGCAAAGGGTCAGGGCCGTTTGCTAATTTCTTTAACAACTTCCATAGAGGTCAGCTGTTTTCAGCTGACCTTCGCACTCAGCAAACAGCTTCGGGCAGGTGTTTTCACCTGGCCCTTCATTCACCTGCTCACAGTCTTTCCATCCATCCATCCTTTCTTCTCAGCCCAGCCCCTACACTACATCTGACCACCTGTCTAAAGATGGTCCCTCTCTCTCGCCATCACATTATTCTGTTTTAGTCTCTTTCTAGCCCTTATCTTGATTTGAAAGTTGTCATTTGTTTGCTCACGTCTGGCCCGTCTCCCTCCACTGGAAGGTAAAGTCAGGAGAGCCTAAGCCTCGTCTTGCTCTGCATCTCCAAGGCCAAGCATAAGGTTCCTAATGACACCCGGTAAATATCGGGGGGATGAACGAGGAAACTTCTCCACTTCCCTCTGCCCCCTCCGTGTTCCTGCTACACCAGACTTCTTGCAGTTTTTCAAACAAGAAGGCCCCCTTTCTTGGTTATAAATCTACCCACCCTTGAAGACCCAGCTCAAATGCCGTTCCTGCTCAGAAGAGCACGTGGTTTTTATCTCTGTTATAGCTCTTACCACATGAGGCTGACTTTGTCCGTGTGTCCTATATGTCTGAAGGGAACCCTGATTTCGGGGACCAAATCTTACTTACCTTAGTGCCCCAGGCTTAGCACAGTGTCTGACACTTTGCAGGGGCCAAGAAGTGTTTGTGAATGAATGATTTGCCCCCAAAGCTTTTGGATAATGAGACTTGTAAATGCAGATGCTGTCTCGCAGGCCTTGACCTTGGGGAGCCCTGGTTTATTGCCTCTGCTGTGTTTCCAGAGGGGACCTGACTTGGGGACATGCATGTCCCTACTTGGGGAGTAGGGACAAGGAGAACGCAGAGCGACAGTGTGAGCAGGTGCTGCCAGCTGCTTTTTACTGAGAGCCACAAGTCTCCCCAAAAAGTGCAAATTCTTCTATCACATTGCATTTGGCTCTTTCTCCATCAGTTTGTGCAACAGATTCTCACTCTACAGTCGTTTGCAGCATGAAAGCTGTGGAAGGATTGGTAACATTTCCAAGTACGAGTCTGTCTTGGTGACAGAGTCTTCTGAGATCCTGGAGTAAACCCTAGACAGGGATGTGAGCCTCACCCACTGCAGATCCCGTTTTCCAAGATCACTTTCCCAAAATCTGCCTGGGAAAAGGGCCTGCCTCAAATGACAGTTGAGAGCGATGCAGAAAAACTTGCCCAATGACTGCAGCCTCCCTTCTGGTCCTACACCTAGAGAAACATGAAGACATCACTTATCTTTTAATCTGTTTCTGACTCAGTAGTTGGCTCATCGCAATCACTTCGTGACAACCCCCCTGTTAACTCCAAGCGGGCTGTGGAGAGATTAGTCACTCGTATTAAGAATAATTATCAGAGGCAAAACATCCCCACACATCAATGCTAACTTTCACCTACAGGGAATGTTATTGAAGATTTTTAGAATACAGTAGAGATTTCCTAAAAGTGAGAGAACAAATAACACTGGTAAAACAACATAACATGCTATAATTATTTATTGATTGGAAAACAATTTTTTTGTTTGTTTTGCCAAAGGCTTGGGAAATAGGAAGACTAGAATAATAACTTCTAAGTAATAAACCCAGCCTTTGTGATAAGTTTTAAAAGTCTTAAATTTGGGGGATTTCATGGAAGGTTCGGTTAATGGAGCAAGATTTCTCAGAGGGCTTGATATTATGGTTTTGATTTTGCACAATTTTTTTGACTTATTTTTATTATGTTGTTAATTCTCTGTGTCGAAATATAAAATTAGAATACATTCTTTATGATGCCAGCAACTATAAAACCAACACAAATTTACATATACATTTAGATATAAACTCAATATAATTAAAATGCCAACAGTAATTTAAAGTGATAGTTGATATTTCATAGTAGGATGATAAATGTTTTATATTTTCTTTCTTAGCACGATTCATTCGATTTGATTTTGAGTCTGATTGGACCATTATTTGAGTCATCTTGAATATCATCATCATTATTTTTCTTTTCATAATAAACTAATTTTAAACCAGTGATCCATTATTTTCACAGGTCAATAAATTCAATGGTGCACCTCGAAATACAGTACGAACAAAAAGTTTAAACAAAAATTCTTAACTCCTAAACTCTTGTTAGATGTAAAGATAGTTGATCACAGTATAAGTGTGAGATTTTTCACAATCATATGTCTCTGATGAATACTGTCTTGCAATAATACTCTTCCCCTTGGATTCTTCTTTTGAATGACTTCAGTTGGGTGTGATTCCTTCTGGCTCTTAATGTCTCAGCTCTTTCTATGTCCTTCTGTGTTCATCTTATATTATCCCATTACTTATAATCTTATTTCCTTTATTAATTTTAAACTCTTTGAGGGCAGAGATTATAGCTTACTTATCTCTGCAGTTCCTGGATAACTTAGCAGAGAAGTAGAAATTCAATACATTGAGCTAAATTCAGAATTTACTTATATAGCCAAGTTCCCCTAAAATCAAAAATAAGGAGGAAAAAAAATAACTCACAAGAGAGTGATTTATAAATCAGAATACCAATTTATGACAAGAGATTATGCTCATGTTGCTTGCCAACTGGTTTTGTTCTTTCCGTTTCTGGGCACATTTTCAGATTATACATCACTGTCCTCCTTGTGATCGTATAGAGGAGCCAGGCGTCTGATTCTGGACATTGAGTTGTGAGAAGAAACAGGGCATGCCACATCTCGGCTAGAGCTAAGGTGACCAACTGTCCTACTTTCCTGAGTCAGAGGGAGAATCACGGTGCTAAATCAGCATGGCCCCTGGTGAGCCAGGCCCGCTGCTGGAGCACTTAACTGCTGGTCCAAGATCCTCCACTTTGTAAAGGCTCAAGCCTACAAGTGACATATGTCATTTCCATTCCCATTCTGTTGGGTGAGGACTTGGTCCCATGGCATTTCTAATGGTAAGAAGGTCCGGGAAACACAGTCTACTTATGTGCCCAGACATTGGCATGAAACGGTGGCAGCCACCAACCTCAATGACAGCCTTCTAATGGGAGACATAAGAAGTGATGACATGCTTCTCTGTGTACAAACCTCTTCCTACCCCTGCGGAATGGAGACTACAAAGTGGTTAAAAGCATCATCTTTTCCCTAAGGAATTTACATCTTAGTGGAAGAAATACTCTGTGTGTGTATACAGACACATAGCTGTAGTGTAAGCAGAATGCTGTAAAGGCAAGAATGGCCCAAGCACAAAATCCACATGGAGTTCAAAGGACAAAGGGCCATAACATGCTACGATGTCTCTGTGGGACAGTAATCCTCCTCGGTGCTCCCTTGTGCGAGTATAAACTGTTCTCCACTGGTGTTTGCGCCTTCCAGCATCCTCTGCGGAACATCAACTCTCCTAGGTTTTGTCTCTTGGAAGAAATGAATCCTCTCTCTATCACCCTGCCCCTACCATGGGACATTTGACACCTTTATAATGCTCCTCATGGGTAGGGTGAATATATAACTTATCATCCAAACAAGGACAATTGTGAGAGTGAAAGGAGACACTATTATTCCCCAAACTGTGACTGCAGGCATCATCCGTGATCGTGCCAGGCAAACTGGATGTGTGGTCACACTACCAAGGGACATTTCTCTGGGATGTCAGTGGCCCCATTCACCCAAGATTCCTCCTCCCATCTGCCTGCTTTGCCATCTCAACTCGTTTCCTACAAGTGGCTGACTCATAGCTTATAGATTCCTGTTAATTTAGATTAAAAAGACACTGGGCTTAGATGTCTTGGGATTTTTTGTTGTTCGTGTGTGTGTGTGTGTGTGTGTGTGTGTGTGTGTGTGTGCTCAAGTCATTCTTTTCACATTGAGATGTTGAGGATAGAACTTACTTTTGGTCCCATAGTCCTTGTTTTATTCAATGCCTTGAATAAAATAATGCCTTGTATTAATGACCTAAGTTACTTCATTCTAATTTCTCTACTCGTAAAATAAATAAGATGTAGCTTCCTTTAAAAAAATCTGAAGTTTTTTCTTAGTTATTGTTATTTGGTAACAGGCGTGGGGTAGGAAGGGGAGGGGGAGAGGAAAAAGTCGTGGGAGTACAGTACATATTCTCATAGACTTCTTTTGGGAACACAGTGGAAGAATTTACAGAACATATCAAGCAAGCTGGAATGGAGCCAATGTGCATGGCTCTCTCCTTATATCGCTGGGAAAGGGTTCCTTTTGAATGCAAGTGCCTTATGTGCTGACGTTTCTCACTGCTGTGGGACATCGGAAATACGCCTTGTTTGTCTTTTTAAAAAATTCTAAATTCCGTAACCTTGAGACCTTTTGCACAATTATCTAAAAGAGAAGGGTTGGGAACTTCCAAGTCCTCCAGAGTCACTTGCTCAGCCCCTTTGGGGCTGTGATGACCTCTCTGTGTACAGGGAACCTGGCAGCTAACATTAGTGGCTCTTATCCGATTTTTAGGTAGGACCAGTGGGATTTAAAAAAATTCTTGCCTTATTTTTGCCAGGTTTCTCAGACTGTTTGAAATTCTGGAAATTTTTTTTAAAGCCAATGACTTTTTATCGTTCAGAGTTCTCTTAAGGACAGCTCACCTGTGATCTAGTCAAATCATAAATGATAAAATCCACTCCTTTACGGTGACGTGTTGTGTGCTCACTCATGGGATGTGGGATGTGGGGTTGAAAATGGAACTAGATGAAGCCCAAGATATAAGCTGTTACTTTTCTGGCTCCTGAAAAGTCAAGGGCTCTAGAACCCAGAGACCTAGAATATGACAGTCTGAGTCACTGGACACTTTGAGCAATGTTTTGTCACCCACGAGATAGGCACTCTTGTTTCCATAGCATGTGGCCAACGATAACAGATAAGGTTTATTCCATGTGCACCGTGAAGCATGCATTGAGCTAATCTTTTTATATATTTTCATTTAAACCTCACAAAAACTCTACAAGGAAGGTGTTATTATCCTTATTTTATGGATGAGGAAATAGAGACTTAGATTAAAAATCTTGATGAAACAATCCAAGTGCCCATCAATCTATGAGTGGATTAGTAAAATGTGGTGTATGTATACCATGGAGTTCTACTCAGCCACAAAAAAAGATGGTGATCTAGTACCTCTTGTATTATCCTGGATAGAGCTGGAGCCCATTCTACTAAGTGAAGTATCATACGAATGGAAAAACAAGCACCACATGTACTCACCATCAGATCGGTGTTAACCGATCAACACTTACGTGCACATATAATAGTAACATTCATCGGGTGTCGGGCAGGTGGGGGCAGGAGGGGATGGGTATATTCACACCTAATGGATGTGGTGCACACCATCTGGGGGATGGACATGCTTGAAGCTCTGACTCGGGCAGGGCAAAGGCAACATATGTAACCTAAACATTTGTACCCCCCCTAATATGCTGAAATAAATAAAGAAAGAAACTCTTTCCAAATTTGATAAATGAATAAATGTCTAATTGTTTTCTTAAAAAAAAATCTTGCCCAATGTCCCAATTAAATAATTGGTGGCATCAGTAATTGGATCCCTGTCTGTGTGACTCTAGAGCCCTGCTTTGCATTGCTGAGCTCCACCAAATGGTGACAAAAAGCAAAGTGATCCTAACACGCACATGCTGTACATACTCTGGGTAAGGTGTGGGGATTACACCTTCAAACAGTGCTAAACAACACACCCTCCGTGGCTTCTGCTGTGGCATCCCGGGATTTACTTTAGCGCTCCCAAAGGAGTTTACCTTGAGGAATATAATGTAGGAAAAGAACCTGAATTTTTATTTCTTTGGAGGGAGTGTAGGTGGGTATTGAGTTGGTGGGGAAGGGCTGCAGATGACCTTGTTCAAGGTTGGATCTTCTTCACTGGGGAGAATCCTGTGCTTGGCATGGTTGATGATGGCCCCTTCCTCTTTTCTGGAAAAGCTCAACTCCATCTATTCAGATTAGGAAAAGTCTACTTTCTGAGACGATCTTAGAGAATCCCTGATACGGCAAGAATTCAGATTATTTGCCAACTCAAGAAAGCCAAAAAAGTGTTGCCTTATTTGTTGAAAGACATTAAATGGAAAATATTCAGAGCATCAGGTTGGTAGATTTTTAAAAAAAGAATTGTCTCCTTCTAGACCAATACTATATTGAGGTTAAGTCATGTATGACCCAAGAGTGGTCTGTGATATCCACTCTGTCCTGTCTAGGCAGAGCGAGTACTTAAAGGGATTATTTCTGAGCGTAGGATTAAAAGTAATTGTATTTTGGGGGGAATATTTTAAAATATTTTCTACATTTGTTATGTTACTTCTATGATTATTAAAATAGGAATATTAAAGATTTCCATGTTCTTGGGACTCAGAACTGAAACCTCTTTGCCATGTATTGGAAGTGGTGTGTGTGTGCGAGTGTACACCTGACCGTGAGACCTCCCCTTGTGACTGTCATCTACAAATGTTTCATTCACGAATAGATGGATTTATCTATAAGACTCTCTACTTCTAAGACAGGGACGACTGTTTCCTTCTTCCCATTAGTCGAGATGCGTTCTGCTTTCCGTATATTTTCTTTATATATGGATTGAATAGATGATACATCCACCTCATTCAACATTCAGGAGGTACAAGAAGTTCCCTTCCTGGAAGCAAACAATGTTATCAGCTTCTTGTGTATTTTTCCAGAGATTTTTCTTGTTTATGTAAGCAAACACACACACACACACACACACACTCAGATGCAGCGATTAAGACTGAAAATCAAGTGCTTTTTGATGTGCTCTCCCTGGGCAGACCGACCCATCCCACCATTTGTCTTTTTCTTGGGGACTGAGACTTTTGCCTTCTGACTCAGATTCTAATCTCTACCATTTTCTGCTTCCTCCTCTTCCTGCTCAGAGAGAAACAGCCACTCCTATTTCTTTCTGATTCTCAAACACCTGTTTCTTCTTCCCTTTTTTCCCCCTCAATTTAACATTAGATGACAGAGTGGCACTTTCAAGCAAGAGGTGGAAGAAACAGGGGTGGCAGGACAACACTGCCACCTCCCACGAGGTGTTCTGCGCAGCTCACAGACTAGGGAAAGATCAGTGTCCTTCAAAGGGGATGAGCTTGTGGCCTGTCTCCCTTCTGCCTTGTGGGGGCCCCAGATGTCCCCTTGTCCCTAGCCCGTAGCCCAACGCATCTTAGGTTTCCTATGTGCCTTGGAACGTCTCCTCATTTCACTCTTGGAAAAGATGTGCTGTCACCGTCAAAGACAATCCGAAGCAAAAACCAGTTGCTAAGCTATCCGCCTGTTATTAATCTGTAGTATTATTAGCGACAGCAGGAATCACACGGTTACAAGTTTTTTCAAAAAGCAATTTACCCTCCTCTCCCCCTGCAGCTCGGTTTTAGTCAGAATTAAAAGCTGTTCCTCCTACCAGGTTTCCCAGGGCACTGAATCACAGACTTCCGTGAGGAGGAAGGGGCCATGGTGACAACGGGGTCTGGTCCTCTCAGTTCACGGGCCCCCATTACTCTCACTGATCTGATTTGAGACTTTCGGGCCTTGGTACCAATGTCAGGAAACATACTTGGTTTTTGCCTGAAAGAAAAAGTCCCAGGCCCAAGGTCATCTCTGTTCCTGAGGGTGTTTGTCATAAGGCTTCAGACACAGTGACTCATAGTCACAGGTCGGAATGAGCCTACTCGCTACCATTTATTAAAAATGAGTTCCCACCTAGGGAGGCTGACTGCCTCTTGTAAATCACGTCCCCCGAGCTGAGTGCTGATGAAATCGTGTTGAATGACACAGTCTCTAAAATAGCTCAGGCTTGCTGTTTTTGTGGGGTTTTTTGCTTTTTGTTTGTTTTGGTTCACAACGGGGCCTTTGTTAATATTTCAGCCCTTAAAGGAGGTACAGAGCCATTGGATACTGACAAAAATTTACATTCTTCCCTCTCCTCCTGGAAATGCGCTAGATCCATGGATGGTAGAGTGGAAGGATGCCTGAGCGGAGAGCAGGAGTACGGTGACGCCGGTGTGTGGCATCCAGACCACCCTGTCTCTTCCTCTTCCCTGGTAACTACCCCTGAGATGGATGGAATGTTCTAGATGGACCAGCCGGCGATATCCTGTCATGAATGGGGCCAGATGACCTCACCAGCAGTGCCTCAAAGGCACATCCCGCACCCAGGATCTGCTCTTCCGGTTGGAGTTTCAGAATCCAGATCTTCTGATTAGGCAAAGAGGAACAATATAATCATAATGGCCAAACTCCCAAGAGGAGATTATCAGTTTAGAATAAGAAATGTAACCACAAATGGACCATAGGACAGTTCATTGGCTGGCTCATCTTCTCCCTGTACACTTAGGTATGTGAAAAACCAGTTATAATTTCAGGAAAGGCCTTGGTAAGACAAGAATCAGAGGAAAAGGAGGTGAATTTAAAATATATGTCCAGTTTATTACCCCTTCCTTGTTCTCGTGTGTGTGTGTGTGTGTGTGTGTGTGTGTAGCACACTTGCTAAAGTAAAAACAAAATCATAGAAGCTTTATAGATTATCGGTTTAATTTCTCTTTAATTACTATTTATTATTATTTTAAAAAATAATAAACATGCACATGCTAAAAAAGTCAAATAGAACAAAAGTTATACAGTGGAAACAGAATCATTCTCCCACCTTTGTCTCCAGGTCTCCAAATTCCTATCCACAGTTCTCAATTTCTCATGTTTCCTTCCAGAGATATTCTATGTGTGTAGAAACGTATTAAATACATGTGTGTCTACTTCTTCCACTTGCACTTCATGTGTGTAAATGTTATTAATATTACTCTGTGCACGCTGTTATATGTCTTGCTTTTTTCACTTAACGTTATATCTTTCCAAGGTATCCCATTTTTCCATTGTAGGGATATACCATAATTTGATGGGCATATCTGTTGCTTACAATCTTTTGCTATTACAAAAACTGCTGAAATGAATGAAATGATGGAGGGATATTTTTAGTATGAAGCACTGTAATAAAATATCCATCCCCTACAGTGGAATAGAACTCTCTTGTGAATAGAATGGTCTTGTCAACCAGACCCCGTGGCTTTCTTCCTGGACACTGATAAACACTGACAAATTCTGGTCCCTTTTTTTTTTTTTAAATACCACCCTCCCCCATCCCACCTCTGCCCCAGGCGGGTTTCATGTTCATCGTTTCCCTGACTCCCGGGCACAATGTAGTTAACTAGATGTTGTCTTTTTGGTTAGACTCCTATTTTAGTAGGTGCCTGAGACCATATCTAAATTGCCAAAGTTAAATTTTAGCTTTCCTAAAGCTTCTCAGCCACATTTTTACAGAAAACTGTGTTACTTTTAGGGCTGTACTGTGTGTGTGCGTGTGCGTGTGTGTGTGTGTGTGTGTGTGTGTGTGTGTGTGTGTGTGTGTGTGTGAACACATGCACGCATGCATATGTGTGTATGCTTCACTGATTTAAACCTCAAAAGTTAACTTTATTCTGAAGGCCAGAGGTCAGTGTGCCTTCAGATTAATTTATGTTGTTACACTGAATTTAGATGCCTTACTTTTATACCTGTGACATAGGTCAGTGATTTGGAAAATTTGAATAAAATCTCATTCCGCTTTGTTTTTTTCCTGAGGTTGCTCAATGGTCAGGGGTCCAGAGTAGGCCAGAGCTGCTGTTTCAACATTGCTCTCTTTTTAATGTGTGTGTGCATAGATGTTTGTGTGTGCACATATCAAACTGGTTGAGGTTTTGAGACACTGGGTTTACATTGCAGCAATGCAAATAGCTTAAAAATGAATATTAGACATCTGTGTTTTTAGAAGTCCTTCTGGCATGTTGCCACCAGAAATTCTTTGCTGGCCACATTTCTACAGACTTCAACCTCCTGCAGCTTTTTTCGAACCTACATTGCTTTCCTATAGTGTATTTTAGCCTCGTATCTTATGTGTCTCCAATGTAGACAGCTGTGTTATCTAACCCTAACACTACTGACTCCTTCTTGGCTTCCAAAAATATTTTTATAACAAGTATAAGTCTCTGAGTATTTGATACCCTAAAGAGTCTAAGAGTGGGACGTGAAGGCACTACAGTGAACTATTATCTACCTGTGCCTTGTGGGTAGATGCTTGGCTGTCAAGAGACAAGCCACTGGAAAATAAAATCCATTAGGGTAAGCTAACTGATGTCACAAATAGACCTCTAAGCGTATCACAGCTCTGGGGCACTCAAAATTTATTTCTTGCTCACATAACAAGTGGGTGGTTGAACAGTTCAGTAGAGTGACACTCCTCTATATAATAATTCTGGGATGTAGGCTTTGCTGGCTCTGCTGTCCCTAACTCATGACTTCCAAGATTGCCCTGGAGGTTACCTCCACTTTACAAAGTTGGAAGGAGAAAAAAAGATCATGGAGGAGTGTTGCATGGCTTTTATGGGCTTTTATGAGCTTTTGTGGGCCCGACCTGGAAGTGGTGCAAACTACTTCCACTCAGGTTCCCATGCCAGGAGCAGCCACATGGCCACCGGACTGCAAGGGAGCCTGGGAAGCAGAGTCCCTAGCTGGGCACCCACTTTGCAGCAACAACTCTACACTATGGAAGGGGGAGTTGGGAAACTTGTTGGACATGTATTAATAGCCATCTTTCTCTTATAATCATAATCATAATATTTTTATATATCACCTTTTGAATACTTACCTATGAGGCACTGTACTATATATATATACATATATATATATACATGTGCATGATCTAATTCTCAGAGGTTGCTATTTGTTACAGATATTAATCGATTTTATAGATGAAGAAGTTGAAGCTCAGAGATTAAATCACTTTCCTGAGATCATACATCTTATACATTTTGGAAGTGAGGTTCAAATTCTGGTCTACCTGATTCTACAACCTAGTGCTCTTAATTTTTATGTTCTATTGCCTAGGTAGAACTGGCTGGTTTGAGCCTTTGGTGGCTAAAATAGAAGACAGGGACAAACCCCCAGTGTTTCACTTTATTTTTCTGTTTCTTTTCTAGTAGCATGAAGGAGGAGGCCCAAAGTTATGAGTAATCGCAATGGTTTTCATACTACCCCTCACCAATTCTGCCTTCATTGTCTAGTATCTACATTCACTTCAATCATTCTCAAGGATTCAATTACCATTCATGTAAGGATGAATGTCAAATATTTATCTTCAGTCCAAACATTTCATCTCAGGATAGACTCATCATTCTAACTGCCCGTTCAACACCTCCGTGGGCACCCCCAATTCGACATATCCCCAAACTAAAGGCATTGATTGTCTTCACACCCAAAGACCTGCCCATTCCTCAGGTTGGCTAGTCAACAGCTCATTGGCTTTGATGAACTTCCCAAGGTGTGGGTGTCAGACATTTGTTTCTCCATTACTGCTCACCTCTTAAAGAGAAAGCAGAATCACAGCTATTTTGCATGTTTTCTAGACGGTCCAAATGTCATCACTATTGCCTGTAGGGTTGAGGACTATTTTGAGATGGTGATGAAGATTATCTCAAGAAAACACCCTCTCTGTGCAGCCCTCTTCTCTTTTCACTTTCTGTTTGACACTGAGGAAGTTGGCGAGAACTTGTAAGTCACGCTAATCCTTAGGCACTCAGGCATGGCCTGAGTCATGCTCACCCACTCATGGAGACAAATTCACGCTCAGGAAAATGAGCATATGGGGGCAATAGGCAAACATTCTGTTATCTTAAGTCCTTCTGTCCAACCCATCCTCTGGGGACATCTTTTCTCTTCCCAACCTTCCTCATCTTTGAGCGGATTTTAATGCAGAAAACAGCACAAAAAGTTAGAATTCTCCCTCTACTCAGGCACTCCTGAGTGTTTGTGGAAAGATGTTGCTTGTCCTTAGTAAGCTCAGCGTTTGGAAACACGGGGCCCTCTCCAAGACAGTTTGTCTCCAGAAAAATTCCAGGCTAGTTGTTATAGACCTTGGAGTCTATAGTTACAGGGGAGTTGGAAGATAAACTGGTACTGATTACTAAATTAAAAAAGAAACACAAACACCAAGACATCTTGGGACAAAGAATATTGTGAAAATGACAACTGATGATCAGAGAATATAAATTCTTATTTTCTGCTCTCTTTTAATCTTTGTCAAAAAGAATTTGTTAAGGAACGTGAAAGAAAATATTCACAGCTGTTGTTTGGTTTCCCCCTCTCCTATGCCAGGCATTATTGCTAATCTTTACAGAAATCTTGTAAGGTGGGTATCGTGTGTTGTACAGATGAAGGAACTGACCTCAGAGAGGCCAACTGATAACCCAAGTTACTGAAATGAAGATTTTTTTCCTCCATATTTTTATATGTGCAGCCATAGACCTACAGCAAGGGACGATGTCTGCCTCGTGCACTTCTGTATACCCGGAGCTGGCACAAATCCTGGAGCAAAGTAGGAGCTCAGTAAATGTTTGTTGCATAAAGGAATGAATGAAACTGGAAAGTGATTATAACAATGGTTTCCTCCACCTAGCAGTGGTGTAAATTGGGATGGGCCAGGTTACAACTTGGTACCAAACAACCCCAAAGTTTCAGCAGTTCAAAGCACAGGTCTGTTTCTTGTTTTCACTCGATGCCCTTTACAAATCGTTAGGGGGCTTCATGCCACCCATGATGGTTACTCGAAGACCCAGGCTGAAGGAGGTGCACCTGTCCTGAATGTTGTTGCTTGCACTGTAATGAAATCATTTAAACCGGAAGTGGCCCACATCTCTTTTGCTCACAATCCGTTGGCTGGAACTACCCACCTGGCCCCACCGAACTACAAGGGAGCCAAGAAGGGAAATTCTATCAAGTGCCTGGAAAAGGGTAGATCTAAATTTACTTGACAAACAGAACTAGTGACCTCCATAGGACGTAGGGGTCAAACAAAGTGATGCATATTAAAATGCTTTTTATCATGAGAGGCAGTTGGTGGTTACTAGTGATTGTTAGGTGCAGTGTGGCCTTGAGCCATTGTGTTTGCTCCTACATGAGACTTCTCAACAGGGATTTATCCTGGGCAATGATAGAAAAGCCCTGAGACCTTGTCAGAAGGAATAGCATGTCCAGTCCTGATGCTTTTACAAATGTCAGGACGGTTTCCTGTCCAGATGCCATTCTGAGCCCCATAGACATACAGGGCTCACAAGAATATATAGGCTGGTTAGGAGGCTGTTCCCTGAGCAAGAGGGTGGGTGCTCAAGCAGTCCTATCACCCTGGCATGCCTGGGCTTAACCCAATTCTTAAACGGTGGATAATATTGTCCTAATCCCTTTCTTTAAGCACTGCGGGCTCATCTGGTTTGCAGGGTTGAACGAGAGTGGTTGCGGACCAGATAGCGGAGTTTAATGCACCACTGGGATGATTACTGGGGTGAGGGTTCAGTGTGCAGAGGCAGAAAGTTCGTACTCATTTTCATCAGTGGTCAAGGTCGGCTGGAACTGACCAGATGAGGTTCCCATCCATCCTTTTTGACAGTTGCTGTGTGTTTCCAGAAAACAAACCAAATGGATTCTGTAAGTTCATATCCTAACTCTACAAAGTGCTGAATGCTTACAAGAGTAGCAAATAAGCACACCCCTTCAATGCACGAGGAAATGATTTTCACTCATCTTGTCATTGTGTAATTGAAGCATTAGAAGAAGCCATTTCGCCGCTGGATGAAAGTCCAATCCTATCTCCTTTATAAAAGACAATAAACAGACTGGAACACCCAATTCATATCTTAGTTCTCTGAACCATAGGAAGATGCTTGCCTTGGGTCAAAAGATAGAAATGAAAACCAAATTTACCAATAACGTCTGGTAACTCCAGATATTTACCATTGGTTCTGTCTGCAAATGTAAAGGGACTTTCCCTCTTTTAGGCATCTCTTAGGGATATGTGGGGTGAGGGCAGGTGGGGTGGGTTGTGGGGTGAGGTCATTAGAAATGGCACTAAATGCCTGTAGACAGGGGTCATTTGGGGCTATTACCTTGGTTTTCCCCTCCGTGTGGCACCTCTGAAATGATTAATATGCCCTCTCCCGTGGTCAGGAGTGCAGCTTATCAGACAGCTTGTGTAGACTCAGGGGACATGGGAGCTATTTCTGATTTCCTTATCTACAGGCTGAGAGATCAACTATCTTTAGAAAGTCTAATGGAATAGTAGCCAGGACTTTGGAGTAAGAAGGACCCACCTATTACCTGTGTGACCTTCATGAAGTTGCTTAATATCTTTGAGACTCAATTTCAGAATTTGGAAAGTAAGGATAATACGAATAATAGTACTCACTTCTAAGGAAATTTATAGGAGGATAAACTAAGATTATATATGTAAAGCACTTAGCACAGTACCTAGCACATAGCAAGCCCTTAATAAATATTTGTAAAATTTCTAGTTGGGTTGAGTGTGAAGATACCCCACCGTCATATCAAGTTGTTGGCTTTGTGGCATAGGAGTAGGGTGACTAGATGCACCGTTAGCATCAACTAATCACGTTTATTTTTGGTATCTCAGAGCACACATGGGATTGTGAGGCATGTGAGCAGTCTCCACGCTAGGTGCTGTACAAAAGCAACATGATGACATCGCAGTGATGTTAAATGCAGAGATGCTCAACAGGCAACACTCACCTGTGCTGTGAGAAGCCAGGATGGTGCTTCTCTTGCGAGGGGCACACAGGACACTTCTGATGTCACTGATAATGTTCTGTTTCTTGACCTGGGACTAATGACACAGATGTTTCGTTTTTGAAAACTTCACTGAGCTGTATGCTTCTGATAGGTACATTTTTCTCTACTGATACTGTGTTTCAATACAGAGTTAAAACTATAAACCTTCTAAGTCATCAATCTAATTTGGCGAGATGATCAATCAAGATTGAAGATATTGCTGCAAGGTAATAGACTCCATACATGATATAGTTTCTCTCTCTTTGTCTCTCTCTTTTTTCCTCTGATAATGTCCTACTGAGTATAACTTAGAAGAAAAGCGAAACATTTCAGACATTTGAATTTTATGTCCCTCTATCTTATTCGGTGGTTATACATTTAAGTTTCATCTTGTCTGAAATTTTTATTTCTAGTGCTATTTTCTTTTTGCTCACATTTGCTTAGTAATGCTTTGTCTACCGCCTTTTAAATGTAAATTTCAACTAATAATGATAATAATAGTGATAAATCAATGAACTAACTATATGTACTACTCATGTTTGGAATTAGAATATTAACAATTCATTTGAAGCCCTCTGTGTGTCCCTTTCCCATCTAACCTTTGCCCCTCGTGAATTTCTTTATATGTATGTATCACTAACTAATGCAGTCTCTTGACTTATGATGGCTCGACTTAGGATTTTACAATTATTCAACTTCGGGATGGTGCATAAAGCCACACGTATTTGGTGGAAAGTGGTACAATACCTCCCAGATGCCAGGCAGGAGAGAGAGCTGCAGCTCCCAGTCAGCCACAGGAGCTAAAAAAAAACTTCTAAAAGAAAACAGAAAATTTCTGTGACAGTGGATTAGTCAAAAATTTCTTGGATAGGACACAAAAAAGTACAAAGCATGAAAGAAAAAAAAATTGATCAATTTAACTTCATCAATATTAAAAACTGCTTTTCAAAAGACACATATAAAGGAATTTAAAAAGCCACAAACTGGGTAAAATTATTTGCAGAACACATAGCTGATAAAGCACATGTAGTCTCCAAGACGTGGAGACTTTTACAGTTCAAAAATAAGATACACAACCCCATTAACAAAGGGAGAGCCCAGGCAGGAGGATCGCTTGAGGTCAGGAGTTCAAGACCAGCCTGAGCACCAGTGAAACCTCATCTCTACTAAAAATAGGATGATAGCGAGTGCCTGTGGCCCCAGCTACTCGGGAGGCTGAAGCAGGAGGATCACTTGAGCCCAGGAGTTTGAGGTTGCTTTGACCCAGGCTGATGCCACAGCACTCTACCCCAGGCAACAGAGTGAGACCCTGTCTCAAAAAAAAAAAAAAGAAAAGAAAAGAAAAAGAAAAAGACCCAAAACAATTGTAGAGAAGTTTTTTAACCAACACTTCACCATGGCAAATAAACATATGAAAAGATACTCAATACTAGTAGACATGAGGGAAATGCAAATTGAAACCACAAGGAGATACCACTACATGCCCACTAGAATGGCTAAAAGGAGAAAGACTGATTTTATCAAGTGTTGGCAAGGATGTGGATTCATCAGAACTCTTGTGCTTTGCTGGTGGGGATGCAAAATGGTGCAGCCATGTTGAGAGCACAGTTTGGCAATTTCTTTGAAATTAAACATACACTTACCATATGACTTAGCACTTCCTACTTGTATTTACCCAAGAGAAAGGACAACATATGCCTATCACAAGACCTGTATGCAAATGTTTATTGCAGGTTTATTCAAGATAGACCTAACTGGAAACAGTGCAAATGCCCTTCAACTGGTAAATTAATAAAAAAAATCATGATACAACCATATGATGAAATACCACTCAATAATAAAAAAGAATGAAGTATTCATATGCCTAACAATGTGGATGAATCTCAAAGCCTTATGCTAAGCGGGGAAGAAGCCAGACACAGAAGGCTATGTGCTGAATGATTCCAGTTATATGCCATTCTGGAAAAGGTTATAGGGAAAAAACCAGATCAGTGAGTTCAACAGCTGGGAATTGGGGGAAGGGATTAACTGGAAAGGGGCACAAGGAAACATTCCGAGGTGCTGGAAATGCTTTAAATATTGATTGTGGTTGTGTTTACATGACTGATATGTTATCAAAGCTTATTAGATTTTTCTTTTTTTTTTTTTGAGACAGGGAGTGTCTCACTCTGTTGTCGGCGCTCCAGCGTGGTGGTGTCATTATAGCTCACTGCAAACTCAAACTCCTGGGCTCAAGTGACTTAGAACCATTTCATATCAGAGGTGCACTGCGTTAGCTTTCCTGGAGGGTCTCAGCTTTAACGCCAAGTCTCAGCTCAGCTTCTCAAATTTTCAGAGCATTAGGCTTAGAAACCTAATGGTGATGCTAATTTAGGACATAAGTAGGTCCCCCCCAGGGCAACGGCTCTTATCAATCCCACCTACCTGTGTACGACTCATGCTCCCAACTCAAGATGTAGGGTTCTGATTTTCTTTCCTTTTCCTTTTCTTTCTGGTTCTTGAACATTTCCCTTACTTCCTAGTATGTCCCACATACATCATCATTACAACTCCTGTTTGTTGTAATGTATCAAGAAACTACGCAGCGGTATTTCAGCGGAAGTGGGAGCTTCAGAGTGTCTCTCTGGTCCCCCATACTGCAGCCACCCTTCTCTGCCGCTTTGTTTTAACTCTACTTCTTGTCAGTTTCATAAACTCCCATGCACCATTTTCCAGTTTTAACAAGGATCAACATTTTATTATTCTGATTTCATCTAATTGTGCTCCCCATTATTTTTTTCTGGGGGGGGAGGGGAGGAATTTTAGGGAAATTCCTGACATTTTATCATTTCGTTCATGAGAACATCAGTAGGATCCTACCTATAACATAACTGCAATCTCATCGTCACGCCTTAATAGCAAAGCCCCGGCCTGTAGAAATATTAATTTTTCACACATTGTTTCCTGGGTCTATTTTCTGAGTCTCTTATCTTTTCCCCGTAATTTTCAACTCAGTTCTTTGAGATGTTCTTGATTTTCCAAGCCACGAATTTAGATATGAAGAGTGAATTCAACTACTAAATGTCTCAGTTTACAGATCATGTTTCCAAGCTGCAGGAGCCTGGGGTTTGAGACTCATTACTTTTTTTCTTCAGGTGCCCAACTATTATCTTCAACAACTCTATTTCACTGGCCCGTATTCTGATGATTTAATCCCATTCTTCTTTCCGGCTGTCTGGCCTCTCCGGTAGTTATTTATTCTCTCTCTGGGACACAAGTCTGGTTGATGAAATATCTTTACTGGCAAAAAAAAATCCCACAAGCTGCAAAAGCAAAGGTGTGTTAATTAGCATTTGTTGAATCAGTAATGAATCTACAGACAGCGATTTGTGTATCTTGCTCTACTTCTCTTGTCTTCTGAACAGACTGAGGTAGTAATAGAATTTTCACCTGAATAGCTATTCTGATTTTTCATCTCTAGAGGCAATCCTTCCCAGGAAAAAAAATGATATATAAAAATATATATCTCCTGGATATATTTCTAGTTGCTATCGGGGTTGTGTGAAGCTTGGTCTTTAAAATACCCCCTGGGCCAGAGGACTATTTGTCATATATGGAAATTAAATGTTTACTTTTCTGTTAAGTTCCGGCCTCTTTTCGTAGAAAAAGAAATAAGTGCAAATAAACAACTTTGCAGGTTTCCAGAGCCTCTTTGTAGGTCTGAGGAAGCAAGGTAGCTTTGAGAGAGGAAGGAAGAGAGGCAACGAGTCCCAGTTCTCAGAGTGAAAAGCACAGTGCGTGTGAAACAGAGACCTGGGCACCTGGCTGGGAAAGAGGACAGGGTTTGCCTTAGATTTGCTACCCACTGGCTGCATGATCCAGGGCCAGCCCCTTAAATCATAGAATGGTCACAGTCACACCTGCCTCATGGCGTTGTTTTGAAGATTGATAGAGACATGGTGAATTGCTACATGAACGTTAGCATTATCATCTTGAATTCCAGAGTAGAATTCTGCTAAACACAGTGTGTTTGCTTCTATAGTCAATATTAATAGTATATTCTGGAATCTGCCTCTGCTGGTTCCCACACTTTTGGACTACTCTTGGCAATGATCTTTTTCTAACCATGCACAGAGCGTCCCTGTGCAGAATTTAATTTTGTGTTAGTAAATGTTATTTTAGATTTAAAAATCCATTTAGATGTTAATGCCCTTTTCCCTTTAATGGGTCTCTGTGGAGAGCCCACCTTCTGCTCAGTGACTCTGCCCCGAGGGGGAAGAGGCCGAGTGGGATCCATCACGACTAATGGAATAATTAATAGAATGTGTTTAAGACCAAGGATGGAATGATTAAGAAAACCCTTGATCCAAGTTACTGAAAAATCACATCAAAGTTTTCCGGAGAAGAAAGTTTGTGGGCGAAACATGGTTATTTTTAGTAGTGAATTATCAGTCTTCCGCAGGTGAGGAGCAGGATGAGCAAGAAGGAAAGGAGAAGTGTGGGCTTGGAGAGACAGGAAAGGAAATTAATGACTAGGGAAAAGTCCATTTAAAAATAGAGGATGAAGAAAGTTCACTGATAGACTGATTTTCCTCTGGAAGAGAAAAACCAGGTGCCCCAACCTCCCAGAAATCAGAATATTAAGACTTTTCTACCCAGAGTGGTGGAGAAGGCAGGAATGGACATGACAAGGTACTTTAGGCATGACTCATCTTTCCTCTGAAGCTGGGTGTTTCCAGGCAGTGGTTCCAGATGTTCCACTCTAAGTGGACACAGTAGGGCACACGGATTCCGCGGGGTGGGGTTAATAACGACAGGATCTAGGGAACTTGTTCAAGAGAGAAACAGATGATAGAGTCAAAGGAATTGATCATTTTGTTAGGCGTGGTCATGGCAATATGGCTCTACTTTTGTTAACGTGGTAACACTGATGGTTCTGGACTTTCTGCAGCGTGAAGCTATGTAAGTAATGTACACATTTTTAAGAGACGTGTGGAGGAATAACGTGTCATGGTGCTCTGCATTTGCTTTCCAAAACCATGAAATAAACCAACATTGTAAGATTACTCATTTTGTGTAAAATGTGTGATTAGAGGGAACCTCTCTCCCTGTCAGGAATATAAGAGTAATTAGAAAAACAAGTATGTTCCATCTCAGCAAATGGAAAAACAAACAATAAAGCTATTTGCCAAATTTAAAAATATATATGTTTTTCTCCCCAGGATCAAGTGCCTTTGGCAAAGCTCTCTTGGCTATATTGCTATGCAATGAAAACCAGAAAATATTTAATCGGGTGGAGAGACACACTTCGTGTTCTGCCTGCCAGTCTGGAAGGAGATTTATCTGTTGTTACGTAGCATCATTAGGCCCATAAAGGGGAATTTCGTGCAGTTGTTTGCAGTGTCTGGATGTCGTTAAATGAGGCATTTGCTTCATCATAAATTGTGCGATGGCTCTCCCATCCTCCCCCCTTTCTTTCTGCCACCGCAGCCTCAGTGCACGTGCATTTCTCAGAACGCAGGGGATGCCACACACGCTTTCCACAAATCATCACGCCAGGTGCAGGGCCTGCAAGAACTCTTTCCTTCAACAAACCTTTTTGAGCACCAAGTATGTATAGGCAGAAGGGCCCCGTGGACTTGTGCGACACTTTGCATCTCTAGAGGATTAAAACTTGCTCGGGGTTTTTAGAGAACAGGCAGAACTAGCAGAGAGGGCAGAGGACAATCACAAAGCCGGCTTTCTAATGTCAGAGGTCAGGGAAAAGCCAAATAAACTGGAATTATTCACCCCCAAGAAGATTGGTCTTTCAATATAATAAATCGATGTCCATATTTAAATAAAATAACATTTCCCATCGAGACAAGGGCATTGTATAGGAGTTCGGAAGAGTTTCAAATAGTTATTGCACAAACAAGCACACAACAGTAGTTGAGTGTGTGGGTGCTACTGTGGGGTGTTATATGATGATCTGCTGACCTATAAAGAGCAGATGATCCGACCAATGACAGGAGGGCTTATCCTCTCCATTGACGGTGCCACAGCGTTGGCTTTTACCCATGACAAATTGCTACCGACATTTACTCGATACCCACACATGAGGAGGTGATTTCCAGGCGGAAAAGGTACCTCATGGCTCATTAAGAACATTTGCTGTTATGTGATCCTCAAAGAAAAAGAAGGTATGCAGAAAATACCTTATTATCATATCCTTTTTAGGAAGGCATAACCAACGGGATTCCTCAGATATAAATACCCTTTTTTGGCACCATTTACTATATTTAAGGAAAAAAATGGAGGTTCTGAAAGAGCCTGCCTGCCAAAAGCACTTCTTACTGATGCATTTGTGTGTATAAAGTGAGAGTCCCACTCTGAGAACCAGGAGCTATCTCAAAGCATTTGGGTCTGAGAAGGAAATATCTAGAACCTGGAGGCAGTGAGTCTGCCTATGGCCCGAAGGACCAGCCAGGTACCAAGTGAGGAGATCTCAGCTGCCACACGCTTCCCTCTGAAGGGTGGCAGAATATACTGCCCCAAAATACGCCAGTTTGGCAGAAGGATTATTTTGAGCTTAAGGCACTTGCAAAACAGCCATGGCAAGAAGGGTTCTCTGACCTCTTCTTTTCTTCCTAAAAGCAGGAGATGAAACCCCCTATGGAAGATGTCCTTTCTATACCAGGAGAAAAGGAACAGTCTCATCACTGGGCATAAGGAGTTGAGGCTGATGGAAATCCGCACAGTCGTCCCTCCGTACCTGAGGGAGATCAGTTCCTGAATACCCTGTGGATACCAAAATCTGAGGTTGCTCAAGTCTCTTCTATGAAATGGCATATAGTACACAGTCGTATTTGCATAGTATATAGTGGTATTTGCATATAACCTACACACATCCTCCTGTATACTCTAAATGATCGATAGATTGCTTATAATACCTAATACAATGTAAATGCTATGTAAAGAGTTGTATTGTTTTTCATTTGTATTATTTTTTATTGTTGTATTATTTTTTATTTTCTTTCCAAATATTTTTGATCTAAGGTTGGCTGACTCTGTGGACGCAAACACAGTCCAACTGGAGAAACAAACCTGAAATTAACCCTTATCTCCTACTCACGTCTCCACGATTAACTGCCCTTGCCCAAGCCCTTTTGTCTCACTACGTTTTCACAAATTACTAGTCTTTGTTCAACCTGGCGTATAAGCACTTAGGTTTTGCCACTTCTTTGGGTCTTTGTTTTCCCTTATTTCCCATGTGCAAGTACCAGCCTGTGTGCTTTTCTCCTGTTAATCTGCATTATGTGAATTTCATTCTCAGTCCCAGCTGGAGGCTCTGAGTGTGGAGGTAAAGTTTTCCTCCCGGACATCTCCATCGTGGAATCCACAGAGCGTTTCATTGAATGAAGAGTTTCTCAGTTGAGATGATTTAAACCTTGACTGAATTATAATAAATAAACAAACAAAAACAAGTACTATCCCAGGAACAGTATTTTCGTGTTTTTGTTTTTCTGACAACAAACACCAGTCTGGTAATCAGCTGGGACCGAAAGATGCTTCAAACAGCCCCCCAGAGGGATTTTTTTCTCATCAGATCCTAAATTACATTCTTTATCAGAGTAGAAAGAAAATGCTTTAAATAGCCTTTGCAGCCAATAAGTGGGTTAGCCTATACCTTTATCTTAATTTTCACCTGCCAAAGACTATTCATGGAGTCTGCAGTGATCTGGTGGCTCGTGTTCTTTTTCCTGTTTGTGAGTGACATTTTCTAACATCAGGCATGGGATGATTATGAACACGAAGCTAAAAATCCTTCTCAGCCTCTTTTTAAAAAATATATCATTAAATTCTAAGTGCTTTTCCAATTTCTCTGCAAAGATATTTGTTTCTTGGAAGACCAACTGGCATATGGGTGGCAAAACTAGCATACATCATATAGCAAGAGCAGTGTCAGCACTTTATCTGGCCAATATCTCCTTGTAGATCCAGGGCTTGCTGCAGTGGGTTAAGCAAATGAAGCAATAGCCAAATTCTGGAAAGGAGAGTGGAAGACTACTGCAACATGCTTGGTGCGGGGAGCCCAGGCTCTGGGCAGGGAGTCAGCAACTCTATAACGTGGTCTGTTGCGGTGGTTAAGATCAGATCGGTTTTGGTGCTGATGGACTTTGGTATTACACCATCTCTTGATCACCATCTCTTCCATTCCTACTGGGTGTTCTTGGGTAAATTATTTAACATTCTTGGCCCCCGTTTCTCCATCTGGAAAACTGGAGTAATTCTAGTGCCTAATTTAGGGGGGTGATGTTAGCATTACATGGAATAATGTTGAAAATGAGCTCGGGAGTGCCTGTCATGTGCTTGTTAAACATTCTAATTGATGCTATCAGAGAGAAGGGTGACCAGCAAGTCTCCTGTAGGATTTGGTCAATAGGCAATCACGATCACTCATCTCCTTCTAATACGCCTTCCCTTACTGCAGAGCTTAGAAAACTAAAAATGACAACATATCCCAGACTCTCTTACAGCTAGAAAATTGTTTCTTTCCTCTAGATTTGCTTATATTTGCAAGAAGGGGTGATATAGTGGCTGCTTTCATGCTGCTTTGGGCTATTTTCTGCAGGCAAGAAAGGTCATGGGTCATGGAATTTTCTGGAGCACCGATCCAGCTTTAGAAGTGGTGAGAAGCAATGACTTTTTGATCCCGACTTTCAGATTCTTGTGTCTTCATCCCTGGGTGGCAGCGATGGTGAAATGTTCTTGAACTCCATCGTTTCTGGGGCAACCTTCCGGTCTCCTGCTTTCCTGATGTTAGCAGAGGGAGTAGCTCCCTGGTGGTAGATGCTTTGTCATTCTGGGAGTTTCTCCTGGAGACTCATCTGAGATCACACTTCTCCAGCCTTTCCAGCCACTTCTGTAATTAAACCCCTTTGTGTTTAAAATACTTAAGAGGAGAGTCTGTTACAAGCACCAAATCCTAACTTAAATAGTCAGCAAGTCCTACGGGGAGCATGAAGAAAGGGAGCAGAGAAAAAGGAAGTGGCTGGTGAGGAGTGAGATGCAAGAGGAAGAAGTAAGAGGCACCTTTATGCACCCCATGAGGTCACATCGCCCACAACTGATGACACTCCAGACAGAACATGAAAAACTCAAGGAGGGATGAGTAAAACCCTGCAGAAACTGGAACCAACTCTAGATGTAGCCAGGCATAGGGCTGCACACCTGTAATCCCAGGTACTCAGGAGACTGAAGCAGGAGGATCACTTAAGGCCAGGAGTTCGAGACCAGCCTGGGCAAAATAACAAAACCAAACCCCTCTAGATGTTTGGTCAACGGCCTTATGTGAACAATGTGGGACACCAAATGTCTTTGAGTAAAGCCTTTGCATGACATAAAAATTCTTTCCACTGGCCTCTTTCTCTATCAAGGAAGCATAAGAAACAGCTAGCGATTCCCAGAGAATTAAACCATAAATGGTTTGAATAACAAAGTTTGATGACAAATGATTATGTTGGTCTCTGTCCTGATTAGACTAGAAATGTACAGACTCCGTAAGTGTCAAGGGGCTGGGAATTCATTACCTGTCGGTTCTCTCCTACCTGAGGCTTGATGATTAAGCCACTCTCTCCCCTGGGGCTGTGCTCTTCTTTCAGAGGCTGATCTGTCACAAGTATAATGGGGATTAAGTATTACAGAAGCATTCTAGGCTATTAAGCACAACACACTGTCCTGATGATGTTTGCATTCAACCGTGGCTTGGAATAATCATGGATAGAAGAGCCCTTAAGAAAATGCTCTCATTAGCACATTTATCCACAGGTATCTGGAGATAACAACTCTCAGTGAAATGTCAGCACGCTTATTGGGCTTTGGCTAACACTGGTTTATCAGCAAGGGTGCTGTGAGAAGGGCACTTGAGTGTAAAGTTCCTCTAGCAATCTGGTGTAGGTAGCAAATTGGAATTATTCTGCCTCCTCTTCACACAAGATACTGGTGACAGTTTCAGGAAAGGTTTACATCAAACCTTATGCTAAGCCTCGCTTATCAACAACTATGGAGGAAGTAAAGAGGCTACAGCTGCCTCATCACAGTTGGAAGCTTTTTGGAAAAGGTTTCCATTCCCATCGTATTGCAATGTCATCCCCAGAGGACACAGACAGGAGACTAGGCATCAGTACAAGAGATGATAAAGTTGGATGCATTTGCTGATGCAGTGGATTAAAAATGCCACTAATGCCAGGTGGGCGAGGTGGCTCACAGCTGCAACCCCAGCACTTTGGGAGGCCCAGGCGGAAGATCACTTGAGGCCAGGAGTTTGAGACCAGTCTAGGCAACAGAGTGAGACCCCATCTCCAAAAATCTTTAAAAAATTAGCTGGATATAGTGGTGCACCCATAGTCCCAGCTACTCAGGAGGCTGAGGCAAGAGAATTGCCTGAGCCCAGATGTTTGAGGTTGCTGTGAGCTATGATGGCACCACTGCACTCCAGCCTGGGTGAAAGAGTGAGACCAGTTAAAAAAAAAAAAAAAGTCACTAAATCTGCAGTTCCTCCCATCAAGAAGTGGAATTTATTTTCCTACCCTCTTCAAGTTGGACTGGCCTTGTAACTTGCTTTGACCAATAGACCAATAATCAATGATGGAGCGGTGATGTTATATGACTTCCAAGCCCAGGCCCACAAGAGGTCTGGCAACTTCTGTTCTCATCTCCTTTGAACACCACCACTGCTGTATGAAGAAGCCCAGGCTAGCCCAGTAGAGAATGAAAACATGTGCAGCAGAGAGGTCGTCCTGGCTGAGACCCTCCAGACCAAGCAGCCCCCAGCCAACCCGCACGTGGTTCCACCCACCCTATAGCCTCACTGGGTGACTCCAGGCAACACCAGCATAAGTCACCTGCCCAGTTGATCCCAGCCCAAATTACTGACCTGCAGAATTGTGAGCAAATAAAATGGTTTTTATTTTAAACCACTAAATGTTGGAGTGTTGATAAGAACAAGATTAGCAATACTGAGATTGAGCAAGCCAAGTACGTAGGGAAAAGGGCAAGATACACAATCCTGTAGGCCTTGATGGTCAATGAAAAGCCACACCAAGTTTTAAAAGTGAGTCTATTAATACATCTTTGAGTTGGATTCTGTAATAACCACAATTAGCTGTTTTGCATGTCTTGGGACCAATATACTCCCCAACATAGAATCATATTCTTAGATGGCGCCTTGGAAGATGGCGAATTCAATTACTTCTATTTTCAGAAATCCCCTCTGTAGCATTTCTAAATAAGCGCCCAGCTAGCTCCAGCTTGAACTATTTCAGGAAAGGGAAGTTCACCATATTTTCAGCTTGTTTCTTCCAATGCCAGTTGTTGCAACATTATCCCGAATGTCAAAATGGGCCATGCAATAGTTTCTACCTGGTGTTCCTGATTCTGTATTTTCTGGAGCTGCCAAAAAATGAGGCCGACTCCAAAGTCCTCTTCCTTCCTCTCTTCCTGGCCAAGGCTTTTCTTCAACTTATAATACATTCACAGGTTTCCTGGCTACTCATTCCTTCTGTGACCGACTGTTTCCAGATTGCTGGTCATCCACATTGCTGGTGACTCAGGTCTTCCGCATTCCATTCTTTCAAACCTGAAGATACCTAATGCTCATCTCTGTTGTCCTATCCCTATTAACATCTCCATTATCTTCAGTGTCCCCCAGACAACAAGAAAATTAGTTGTTTTGCTCGTTATTCTTATCTATTGTAGCATTTAAAAAAGTAGTTATCTCTCCTGGCTAATGTGTCCTGGCTATTTGGTGAATAAGAGCTTAATTTTAGAAAATGCTTTTCTTTATCTTCCTGCTAGAGAGTGAACTACGAGCCTACTCCTCATACCTTGAGGTGCTAACTTAATGAAATACCTGCAGCAAACAGGCAGTTCCTGACATTGGTGAGCCCAGTTGGTTAATAGCATGTTTGGTTTCAAATAGCGTCTGCCTGAAGCAAAGTAAAGGAATATTTGGGCAATTTAGACTCTAATCAAGTGGTTCACAAGGGATGTTTCCCGTCTGTTCAGCCTGTCTTCACTACTTCCATTACCCACATGCGTGTCTGTGTTTGTACATTTAAGAAACCCAGAGAATCTTGAAATCTAAAGGCATCCTTCTAAATTTAGTCTGGGCTTCAAAACACTTGAATAAAATGCAACTTTTCTCCCCCTAATTCTTAGAGTTTGTCATACATTCCTAGCATCTGAGATAGGCACTGATAACAGTCCTTATTCATATCTGCTTTTTATCATCTGAACAATACACTCTGCATGAGGACTCAGATACGTAGGAAGTAACTGACAAAGATTACGAAAATCACGGGTAATAACAACCAGATTAAAATCTTTAAACATCAGAAAAAAATTCCATCAGGATGACTTTTAAGCCTTTTAATGATACTAGATGGGGAGTTTTCATTTTCAGAGAAATAAAAAAAAAATTTAGAGGTAAATAACATGAGCTAGATAGATGTAAATTTAGACATACCAGGAAGGCAAATATGACTTTATTTTTAGCAACTCATTTGACTTAAAAAGTTATTTTCTCTATGTCTGTGTAGGGGAGTCCAAAAACGATCCATGACATAGTGAAAACTCTCTTTTAAGCATTGTGAGTTGGGCATCACCTACGCTGCTGTCTGTGCTACGAAACACCGAACCCAAGCAGGGCTGTGCACAGGACGGTATGGTTGAGTTAGTAAGGCCCTCTCCTCTTCTTCCTCGTGTTTTAGGGCCTGCATAGATACATTTCTTACTGCAGGGGGCAAAGCTCTAACTCTTCTGGGTTGATATTCAGTGTAGGATGGGGCTTATAAGGAGGGCAAAATATTCTTGTCCATGGCTAACTCTGTTCTATGACACTACAGATAGAGAGTCTGGTCAAAATGTTTGTTCAGGGCCATGAAGAAGGGGAAAGAGCAAAGGAGCAAGAGTTTTCGTGTGTTATAAAGGGGAGATGGAGGCCTCCAGTTTAAAAAAACTAGCATTTCAATACTGATTCATTCATATGCTGACCTACAGTGTGACCTGAGCAGGTCAGTGAATCTCTCAGAGGCTGTTTCCTCATCTGTAAAACCAGGATGTTAATAATGTTTGTATTAGTAATGTCACAGAGGGAACGGTCTGAAAAAGGGTAAAATGCTTTACAAGTGGTCTCTTTAAAACCCTCCCCACTCTTTTTGGGAATTAAAACCTGCATTCCTCCTCCCTGAGGCCAGTGATCAGAGGGGCAGGGGAGTGTCCTTTGGTCTTTGTACCACAGGAGATGGCTCAACAGAATTGTCCTGGCAGAGGTCACGAGACTGTCTTCCCTGGAGACAGGATGGATCAGAGTCATCAACCATAGTTAAATAGCAGTAGCCTGAAGCTGAAAACTCTCCCTTTAAAAACTCTGTATTTCTGCTTATAGATAGAATGATGGCACTTTAAGACAAGAATTTCTATCCTCCTAATTTGCCACCAAATTAATAAACTTCCCTTTCCTTCTCCTCAAACGAGTTGTTCTTGTTCTTCTGATGTGGCCTCGGGGACAAGCACGGAACTTTCCGTAAGGTTACATAAAATTTACAAAAGTCCATTGATTGGTACTGAGCTCCTGAGGGATTTGTTCTGTGAAGTTTGGATTCAGCTGAGGGGCCACATGTTTTCCTGGGGTCCCCTAAGCCAAATTTAGGATTTTATTTTTAGTTTACAACTTAAAATTTTGTTATTTCATTTATCATGGATTTTTTGCATTGAATTTTAGTTTTTAAAAATAATGCATTGAAATGTTGTTTGTCTTGGTAACTGAATTTTTTGGTATCTTCAAATTTTGTTCCCAAGGCATGTGTCTCACTTTTCATACCCTCTCCCTGCCCTTGGGCAGACATAGGTAAGGAAGGGATAATTAGAAGTGCAGTGAAAGCTGACCCTGGGTATTCTGAAATGTGGTTGTTTTCTTTTTCTTCCCCAGTGGTGACGGTTTGTATTTCACCACCCACAAGGCACCATGGTGCTAAGCAACATGTAACGTGAGATGCCTCCAGTGAGGATCTTGTGTGGTCTAGAGTCACCGAAGAGGGCTCAGGTTCACCCCACACATAGCTGGTTGGAACCCTGTTTACCTCTGTGTAAGATCAATTATGTACATTGAAAATCTCAGCCAACCATTGCCATTTGGCAAGGCCCATTTGTACTATTTGATTGACTAGTTTGTATAATCTTTATTGTTTCTTAATGCAGTAAACCCATTATTAGGTTCTTTTAAAAGCACTATAATAGTGGGAAAGATTCATGCTGAGTGTGTTTTAAAAGCTAGGTCAATAAAGTACTTGTAAGGCTAATCCTGTCTAAGATTACTGCCTCCCAAAGTATAATCAGAAAATCTTTCCTCTTGTCTAAAAATTGGTTTAAGATATGGTTTCTGGCCAGTCATGGTGGCTCATGCCCATAATGCCAACACACTGTGAGGCCGTGGTGGGAGGATCACTTGACACTACAGTGAGCTATGATCGTGCCACTGCCCTCCAGCCTGGGCGACACAGCAAGACCCTGTCTCTAACTAAAAGAAAAGAAAAGAAATGGTTTCAAAATTTGCTAGAAAAATGAGCAACTTTTCTCAAAGTCCAATATTAGCAGACTCTAGGTTGGGTGATAGATATTTGTTTCTTAAACATATTTTCCTTTTTAAAAAATCTCAATTTATAGTAAGATCAATTTCAGGAAATGCTAAAAAATCAATTATAAATACGGCTGCTATTCCATATTTTTGGACATTCACTGGAACATAAGACTATTAATACCTAGAGCGTTTATATAACAGAAAGACCTAGGCATTAACACAGCAGTCTGTAACTAAAAAGATCCTTAATAACTGATGAAACTATTATTTCCCCAGTGTATATGATAGAGTTCTTGAAATTTTACAAATTTAATAAATGTATGAAATTTGGGCCATAGGTAAACTTAGTCTGAAAAACAGAAATTGACATAGAGAGGTAAAATATTCTGATAGTCATTACAATGAACTGTTATGGAAGAAGAAATATGCTAAGTCAGTTCAGAACTGTTTTAAGATTTTGTTGTATTGATGTTATACTAATGCCACTCCTCACTGGGAAAAAGACTTCCTCATCATGTTTCGGATTCCCCCTTCACCTTCCACCTTGGTTGGAAGCTACTGGAAGGCCTCACCAGAAGCAGATGCCGGCACGATGCTTCTTATATAGTCTGCAGAACTGTGAGCCACATAAATATTTTTTCTTTATAAATTACCCAGTTTCAGGGATTCCTTTATAGCAATGCAAAAATGAACTAACACAGACACCAAAACTGGCTTCTTTTTTGGTCAGTTCATAGATAGTAAAGACCAAGAGAATCTCTGTGTCTGAACGTGTGTGCATATATGCATGAATACTTTGGGTAATACACGAGAGCAGTGAACCGTAGACACAAGCTTGGACTTCGGCAGCAGACAGACTTAGGCTTCAATCCTAGTTCTGCCAACTACTAGGTATGGACCCCATCAAAACATTCTCTTTGAACTTCAACTTCCCTATCTCAGGGTTTATAATACTTACCTGGTAGTTCTAAAGAAGAATTAGATCTAAGGTAAGCAAATTGCCTAACAGTGCCTGCCATATAGTACGTGTTTAATAAATTGTAGTAATTATCGAAGCAATGATGACAAATCAAGTATTACTGCCATCATTTTTAAAATGTGAAAATGATAATATTAATAATAATAGTAAACACTTACATAGTGCGGTGGGAAAACATTATTCTGAGATTTTTACATCTCTTAACTCACTGAGTCCTCATAATAATCCTATGAAGCATAAATTATTATTATTCCCTTTTCACAGAAGGAAAACACAGAAATGTGGTTAGGGGGTTAAGAAACTTGTGCCCGATCCAGATCACAGAACTAGAATTTGAATCCAGGCAGCCTGACTCCAAAGTCTGTATTTCTGAATCACCCGAATAAAGGAAGCTGTCTAACACGGAATATTCCTAAATTCTATTCAGTCCAATGGCGTGTGTTCTAGTCTAGGGCTCAGGGCGTAATTCATGACCTCAGAAGGATACCAGACAGATGCTGTGGTCCTACCCTTGCTCCCATCCACAGCCAGGCTACACCTTTACCAACCCCGATGCCACGGAGCTAAAGTCATGCCCACAGGACACGTTTTTAATTTTCAGAAATGCCACCTATAATTTCACCATCATTATTAACATTTGGCATTTTCCCATCTAGTCTTTTGTCTGTGCATTTCTCCCTATGTTTCCCCTACTGTAGAAATTTTGACATACAAGCAGTTTGATATATTGCTCTTTTGTTTAAGACATCATAAGCATTTTTTCTTGTATTCTAAATTATTCATAAATATAATTTTTTGACAAATGGAAGAATTACCCACTTGTGGCAAATACTTTAAATACAGAAAGATATTAATATTGCAATGTATATACTATCGTATATGTGAATGAAATTTTTGTTGACATAAATAAATCATGATAGACACTATTCTATACTTTGCTTTTCTCTTTCTCTCTCCCTCCAAATACAGATAAACATACAAATCTCAAACTAACATTTTCTTTTTATTTTCACCTAATCTCTTTTATCGATGTTTTTTGATACAAAAGGAATACATGCTTATTGTGACAATTGAAATGGTACAAAGACATATAAAGTAAAAGCAAACCCTCTCCAACTCCATCCCCTCGAGCTACCAATGCTAACACCTGCTGTATACTTCCCACGCTTTTCCTGGTTCATGCAAACAGATGCAAATGCACATTTACATATAGATAGATTCTTTTTTTGGTTTGTTTTTACCCAAATATAATTAAAGTAAACGCATTAGTCTACAGTTTTTTTGATTCACCCCCAAACAATATTTCAGGAACACTCCTAACAATTCAAGAGATATAGTTTAATTATATTTTTTCTTCTTTTCTAATTTCTTTCTCCTCCCCCCAACCACGTGTGTGTGTGTGTGTGTGTGTGTGTGTGTGTGTGTGTGTGTCTAGTTGGTCTCATGATTCTTATTTGCAGTTTGCTTTTGCTGGTGCCTCTGCCCCTCTTGTTAACATGGCTGTAGATGAGTCAGGCTGTCACTAGCTCCTACTCCCAACAGTCTAGGTAAAAGGGCATCATCTAACTGGATATACTTGAGAGATCCAATCCCACCTGATCCCTAATCCTTGAAGCCCAAGAGAACGGGGGTCTCATGGTTCCAGCAGCTTCTGCACATAGAAAACCATCAAGTACTGCACCGTACCTGCTGGACCCATCTCTTACACCTTGAGCTTTGAAGCCCGCAGTCTTCGAAGGAGAATGTGGTGGATGAAGGATAGCCAATGAATAAAGCCCCTTTCTTCCTGCAAGTTCTGCATTAATCAAGAAATAGAAACAGGAGTCACATGAAAATATCAGCTTACTGATAAGCTAGACTAAGAACGCAGTTTAGACTGTGGAACAATGAGCCTGAATCAAGTTACTCAACTCTCCCCAGACGCACGTGTACCCCTAGTCAGAGCTAGACAGCCGCAGGCCACCCCTCCAGGAGTTGCCGGGAAGACAGAGCTCTTCCTAGACAGGGGACTAATCGTGGCCATTCCTCCCTCCCAGTTTGACTACTCGGAGACACCCGGCTTCCTCCTTTGGTGAGGAGGGAGAGAGCTGGAAAATGGGTGAGGTTTCCTCTCTCTTACTTCTTCTTTTTAAAAAATTTTTTTTGTTTGTTTTTTTAAGACAGGGTCTTGTTATGTTACCCAGGCTGGTCTGAACCCCTGGGCTCAAGGGATCCTCTCGCCTCATCCTCCCAAGTCGCTGGGACTACAGGTGCACACCACGGCACCCTGCATCTCTCTCTCACTTCTGAAGGGAAGGAAGTTCCAACTCTAAGGGTGGAAGCAGGAAGACTGGGGTGGGAGACGGATGCTCCCCACAGATCACACGCTGCAGAGTGAGTCACGCCACAGGAGGAAGCTTTTCTACTTCAATCTGTCGTTCAACAAATATACTGTCATCGTTTTGTTCAGCCCAGAGCAGGTACGGTGCATCCACTCTGGGAGGATGCACATTTCGAGAACATCTCTCGCAGCCTAGGTGTCAGCTGCACCTCTGAGAACACATGTTGCTCCCTGAGGTTTCACTGGAAAGACCCAGAAGTTCTGAATGACTGATGCACACCCACGTCTCAGGAGGATGGGCCAGGGTGACGCGCACCCAGAGAGATCTTCCGCCCACACCTCCATTTGCTCAGCTGTCAAAAGAGGAGGTCGATTAAATCATCTCCCCAAGGACCCTGTTGTGCCAACCTTCTGTTATTCTGAAATGCCACCTCCCCCATACCTGCTGAAGAGTGCCTTGTCCATAAATAAACTGGCAGAGCTGAGTAAACTTGCTGAGTTTCCAATGGCCAAGAGCACCAGAGAGTTCTTTCAGTGACGACTGGAACAGGATTTTACCGCTAAGCCAAGCAGGCAAGATTGGGACACATACTTACTGCAACAATGACACTCTCTGTACCTGCAAAACCCACCTCTCTGAGAATATAAATTGTTACAGCCTCTTGAAAGTATGTATCAAAATAAAAATTAGACACCTACCCTTTTGCTATAGTTTGAATTTTTGTTCCCCTCCAAGGTTCATGTTGGAATCTAGACCCAATTTGATAGTACTAAGAGATGAGGCCTTTCAAAGGTGATTCGGCTACCACGGCTCCACCTTTTATGAATGGGATTAGTGCCCTTATAAAAGAGGCTTCAGAGAGTTGCCTGTCCCTTCTATTTCTTCTGCCATGTGATGACACGGCATTCACCCCTTCCGCCCTGGGAGGGCACCGCGGGAAGGCGCCATCTTGGAAGCAGGGAGCAGCACTCACCAGACACCAAATCTGCTGACTATTTATAAATTACCCAGTATCATAGTTTATTTTGTATTGCTATAACAGAATACCACATTCTGGGAAAATTAGAAACAATAGAAATTTATTTTTCACAGTTCTGAAGGCTGGGAAGTTCGAGACAAAGGTGCTGGCAGATTTGGTGTCTCGGTGAAGGCTTGGTTTCTGCTTCCAAGATGGTGCCTTGAACATCGCATCCTCCTCCTCACGTGGCTGAAAAGTGGAAAGAGAGAGAGAGAGAGAGCCCACTCCAGAAAGCTCTTTTATTAAAGCATTATTAAACCCACCAATGAGGGTGAAACCCTCACAGTCTAAGTACCTCTTAATGGCTCTACTTTCGAATACAATTACATTGGTAATTAAATTTCAGCATGAGTTTTGTAGGGGACAAACATTCAAACCATAGCACCTAATCTCAGGCATTTTGTTATAGCAGCCCAAATGGACCAAGACACCTTTGATCCAACAATTTGACTATAAAGTAAAAGGGAGTTTACTTTATAGAAATAAATCATACAAATGTGCAAGGATATCTATACAAAAGATACTTCTTGCAGCATTCTTTGTAATAGCAAAGAAACCTCAAAATGACTTCAATGTCTATTAATAAAAGATGCATTCAATAAACATGGTTTATATATAGAATGAGATAACTATGCAGCTATTCAAAAAATATAATAAAGGGAATCTGTAAGCACTGACACGGAAAGTTGTCCAAGATAGAGTTTTGCTTCTCCCCTGGCTTCTGCAGTTTGTTGGCAATTTGTAGCATTCTTTTGGTTATAGAAGTATCACCCCAATCTCTGCCTTCATCTTTACGACGTTCTTCATGCAGTGTCTCCAAATTTCTCCTTTCTATAGTCTGATTGGTTTAGGACCCACTCCAGTGACCTCATTTTAACTCGATCACCTCTGTAAAGACTCTGTCTCCAAAGAGGGTGCATTCTGAGGTTCGGAGGGTTAGTACTGCCACATATCAATTTCTGGGGGACTCAACTCAGCCCGTAACTGCACTGAATAATTTGGACAAGTAGGGATTGTGTCTGTCTCACTCACCACTGGATGCCCAGCGACACAAAGCACATCACATACTGGGCCTTCAAATGTTTGTTGAACTAATAAGCACACTTAGTTATTCTCATCTCATTATACTGGGGTTTTTCAGATTGGCTTTTCACGAGGTGTTAATTTTCCCTGGAAGATGCTGATTACCCCTGGCAATGTGGGAATTGGAAGCCTGGCTAGTCAGTAATCCCTAGTCCTCAGGGTGGCCAATTTAATGTCAGCCTCTTCTCACACGAGCACTTTCGACTGCACTATTTCCAAGTAGTAAAACTGACTGACAATGACTTTTGTCTGTCCTGTCCGGAGCCTGGTGGCGGGTACACTGAGCGATGCATTGATCTGAAAGCAGTGGCAGTAGGAAGAGGAAAAGCTCCTGAATGACCGAGTTGGCAGGCCTCCGTTCCTGCCTTGGAAATCCTATTCTGCCTTTGACTTCTGATGATACCAGGGTATGGTGACACATGAGGCTGTCTGGTGCTGGCCATGGGAACGCTGCCCGGGCACACAGGGACGTTCTCGCAAATGTCTTTGTGACTGGGGCAAAAGCCAATGCTTGGATATCTGTGTCCCATCTGCAGGGATAGTAGCTCCTTACAAATTAAACCTGGACACAGAGGCCCAAGTAGTAAATCCTGTGTCAGGACTTTATATTTCCCATTAGAATTGTTCATGCACATAAACAACAGATGGAAGAGATTAATGAGACACATTATATTCAAGTAGAATAAATTGGTCTGAAATGTGGCTGTCGTGCTGTCACTTGGCAGAGCGTAACATCAGCTCAAAGGGAAGGCTCTGGTGTGCTCCGGGGCTGCCTGAGTATTGGTGGCAAAAGGACCCAAGTCAAAAGTGAACCCATTTTAGACACCTGCACCCTTTCCACAAAATATTGGAGCATTCAAATCACACCCCTTCAATGTGTTAAAAATGAATGACTATAATAAAAGCAAAAGAGCGCATGACACAGGATCTAGTCACCTGTTTATTTCTACGCGTTTCACTCTGTTATGTTTTGAGTGGGTGAGCTGGCTTGTGCGTGTGTGCCTACGTGGCCATCTGGGCAAAAACCGGAGAACAGATTTCGGGCCCCCGGTTCTTCTGTTTGATTGGAAATTAGCTTCCTCCTTGGACTCTAATTTGCAGTGTTTAATGGAATAGAAATGATTGGGAGCTTGTTGTTGACTGTTCATGTTAGAGGGAAGCTGTACTTAGTGTCACACATAGCTCTTTGCCCATTTGTGGGTTCACTCTGGTGAATGCAGACTAACTGCTGCATCTAGGCACCTAGACACAGCATCCCGGGGTTCAGACCAAGACCAGGACCCCGATGAGTCTGAAAGACCCCAGACTACCGAGTTAGCTGTGGGGCCGTGTTACCTCCCAGCCCCAGAAGTCAGCCCAAGTCAGCCCCATCAGGACTCAGAGGGAAGCCAGGGAATCTGGGCCTTTCCAGAAACGTCTGTGCATCTTAGATCAGGGAAGTTTATTGCCAGAGGTGCCCTGCAACTTGGCTGAGGCTGAGAACCGGACAGCATTTGTGTCTCATCTGAACTTACATCCTTTGTGGAATACAAAGTGCTCTTTGGCGGGCTGCCATTTTCCCGGAAAACACTCCACGAGCTGCTGGCATGTCCCACCCACTGCTTGCAAAATTTCAGAAAAGTCTTTGGCTCAAGGCTAAACATCCCTGGTGCATTCCCCTATTTCTTTTTCTGACCTAGTTTGTGTCTGTCGACAGGTCCCGGCCACCGCTCACTGGCCGTTCGGTTTACAGATACAATCCGTATCCCGTTTATCTGGGTGGTCTACATGTGCAGTTGGGACTTCACGTGGGGTCTGGCTCGTACGGCTGACAGCAGGAGTCTTACTTCCACCACCTTTGCGCTAAATGTCTATGAATACTCTTTCAGGTCATTCTATAACCATTTTCATCATGATATATCTTAAACATACGGAAAAGTACAAAGAATAATCTCACAAACACTTACGTACGCACTGCCCAGCTCTATCAAAAGCCTTTTTCTTCTTTGCCATAAAATCTTAGCAACACATTTGATAAGTCCTGGGAGCCCTTGTTTCATATCTGTTCCCTTTTCTGTTGCTTCTTCCCTCTCTCCTGTCCTTCCTCCCCACAGGTACTCATTACTCCAAATTTGGTATTTTTCAATCTCACACGTTTTTTTTTTTACACTATTATTGTATGTGTATATAGCCTTTAAAAATACAGCATTGTTCTGCACATTTGTGAACTTTATGTATGATGGCTGTCCAGAAAGTATCCAGCCATGTAATATGAAAAATTACATTAACAATGGCTGGATACTTTCCAGACAGCCCTTGGACGTGTTGTCATTCAGTAACCATCCTTCTGTAACTGGCTTTCTTATCTAACTTTTTGTTCTTGGATATTTCTCCATATTGTTTCATTTTCACTCTACTGCTGGATAGTATTCCATTTTAGGAAGCTATCGTAATTCATTTATCCACTCTCCGTTTGATTGATATTTATGCTATTTCTTTTTTTTTTTTCTTGCCTTTTACAAAGCACTGTAATAGATACTCTACTACCTGTCTCCTAGTATAAAAATGGAAGATTTTTTTTTTTTCTTTTTAGAGACAGGGTCTCACTTGGTCACCCAGGCTGGAGTGCAGTGGCAGAATCAGAGCTCATTGTAAACTGGAACTCCTAGGCTCAAGCAACCCTCCTGCCTCAGCCTCCCAAGTAGTTGGGACTATAGGCACCAGCTAATTTTTTATTTTTTGTAGAGACAGGGTCTCCCTATGATGCCCAGGCTACTCTCGAGCTCTTGGGCTCAAGTGATCCTCCTGCCTCAGCCTCCCAAAGTGCTAAGATCATAGGCATGAGCCACTGTGCCTTGCTGGAGGATTTTTTTCCTAGCATGTACACCTGGAAGTATAACAGAATTGCTGGGTCTACTACTGCTGCCAAATATACACACCTACCAGTACACGTGTGAGGTCCCGTTTCTCCAGGTCCTCACCTACCCGTGGTGTTTTCACATCAGCAGTTTTCACCAGTCTGGTGGTATCTCACTCTTCTTTCAATTTGCATTTCCCTAATTGTCAGTGCTGCTGAGTGTGTTTTCCATATGCTTATTTTCAGTTTTCTTCTGTGATTTGTCTTTTTCTATACTTTGCCTCCTTTTCTATGGATATGTTGGTCTTTTTTTTAAATTCAATTGTAAAAATCATTTATAACTTTTGGACGTAATCCTTTGTTAGTTTCAAGTTTTACAAATATCTTTTCCCAGGCTGTGTCTTGTCTTCTAACTTCGTTTATGTGTCTTTGGTGAACAAAAGATTTCTATTTTAACATAATAAAATGTACTTTAATGGTCTGTCCTTTTTTTGTTTCTTTTTTTTTCTTTAAGGAGATCCTCCTACGCTCCAGAGGTTATGAATATATTATTCTATATTTTCTTCATTAAGTTTAACAGGTCCTCCAACTTTAATTTGGGGTTTTAATTGACCTGGAATTGATTTTTGTGTATGGTGTGATACACAATACACAATATCATTGGACCTGATATTGCCAATGTCTGAGCTCTACGGAGCTGCTGCTGTATTAACAAGTTTGCTCACAGTTCTTCCCGTGTTGGTTTAGGATTTAACTATCTCGGGTCTGCGGAGTCAGTTACCATTCACCCATCTGCATTCCAGCTTCAACATTTTATTGCTGTTGTTTCCTCCTCTCTCCTCTCTGTGTTTGTGCCTTTCTGTCCTTTTAAGAAATCCTTTAGTGTTAGTGGAGTCCCTGGAGGGAGAGAAATTCGATGCATGTGTTTAAACTTCCTAACTCAGAATCCTTTCTTCCGTGTTCTGTAAATGTATTAGCTTTGAGAAAAGAACATTTTTTGAACTTATTTTCAATCTTTCTGTTTCTTTTTGTTTGTTTGTTTGAGACAGAGTCTCACTCTGTTGCCCGGGCTAGAGTGCCGTGGCATCAGCCTAGCTCACAGCAACCTCCAACTCCTGGGCTCAAGCAATCCTCCTGCCTCAGCCTCCCGAGTGGCTGGGACTACAGGCATGCGCCACCATGCCCACCTAATTTTTTCTATATATATATATATGATTTTAGCTGCCCATATAGTTTCTTTTCTATTTTTAGTAGAGACGGGGTCTCGCTCTTGCTCAGGCTGGTCTCAAACTCCTGAGCTCAAACAATCCGCCCGCCTCAGCCTCCCAGAGTGCTAGGATTACAGGCGTGAGCCACCGTGCCCTGCCCAATCTTTTTGTTTCTTTTATAAAATAGATCCACTTAAAGTCATCAATGTCCCACTAAATATTCTTTCCATAAAGTTTGATATTTAGCATTTCCATTGCCATCAACTTCCAAAAACTTAATTGTTTCCATTGTGATTTCTACTTAGGTTCATAAATTTCTTAGAAATACATTTTTAAATTTTCAAACAAGATAAAACGATCTTTTTATTGCCGATTCCTGATCAACATGTGGTTGGAGAATGTAGTCTGTCTGGCATGGATTCTTTGAAATGTGTTGAGATTTCTTCTGTCTTCTATGGTTGTTGGTCAGTCTTTGTGCATGTTATATGTGCCTGAAAACAATGTATAGGCTCCATTTGTTTGTGAAAGATTTTATAAAGGCTTATCAGATTAGACTTGTTAATTTTACTGTTCTAATCTTCTGCCCTTACTAATTCTTTCTTGGCACGATCCATTTCTTCCCTCTGATTATTTCAGTTTTTGCTTTATATATTCAAGACTACATTGTTACACATATACATATTTGATTGGTAGATTTTTTTCCCCATTAAATTTTATGTAACATCATTCTTTGTCCCTGTTAGTGCTTTAGCTTCACTTTTTATTGTCTGATTAAAATGTCTTTTCTAGCACTCTTTTGCTTTCTATTTAGCTTTTCATAGTATATATTTTCCACCCACTTATTTCCAATCTCTGCCTGCATGTGTGTGTGTTTTAGGTGTGTCTCTTGGAAGCAGCAGAGAGCTGCATTTAAAAAAAAACAAATATTATTTATACTTGAAATATGTAATCCCTCACATATTGCCAAATTCTAAAAATACTAAAGAGTAAACAGTGAAAGATTTTTCCCACCTTCCTGTATTATTAGTTTCAGAAGTGACCAATATTATTAGTTTCTTGCTATGGTTAACCATTGTGAATATAAGCAAAAGTAATCTGTATACTCATTCCTTTTATGGTGGCATTATGTGCATTGTTGTGTAACTTGATTTTTTAATTCCTTAGAGATTTATCCTTAACTGTGCATAATGAACTTCCTCATTCTTCTGAGTGATTGTCTGTTAGTTTACTTTGTGAATGTATTCTAATCTGTTTAATCATCACTCATTAGTGGACTTTTAGGTAGTTTCCAACCATTTGCTTCTACAAACAATGCTGCAGTGAATAATCTTATATAAACGTTATAAGCATTATTTACATATGTTCAAGTATATCTATAGGAGAAATTTCTGGAAGTGGGATTGCTGGAACAAAGGGCTCATGCTTTTGTAATTCTCATAGCAGTATAGATATTGCCCAGCATAGCGTCTTGACTGTTTATACTCTCACCAGCCAAAGATGTTCTAATTTACACTCGCACCTGCTGGATTTCCCACTTGCTCACCTTACCAGCCAGTCAAGTAAAAGAGGCATCTCTAGGGATTTTAAACAGAGGGGATTTAAAACAGAACTAAGTGCGCACGCAGGTGCCAGGAGAGCTAGAGAAGTCAACATGGGATGGTGAGGCAGCCCATGGCAATGGCAACAGCAGGCGCTGCTGTCCCCAGGGCTGTGGAGTCCAAGCAGCAGTGTCTCCGGGTCCAGGAACTAGAGCCCTCGAGAAAGCCAGAGCTGGGGTCACAGTAGACCTGCCTGGCAGGAGCCGGAGCAGAGGGAGGGGCTGGAGCAGAAATAGCTGCTGCTGGAGATGCCTGCACTCTCCACTGCAAGGCGACCACTTGTTGCTGCCCAACCAAGTTCTTTTGCCCGCTGCCCAAGCAGCAGCCAGTACGCTGAGTCAGCAAGTTTTATAGCAGAGAAAGTCTTTATTCCTCACAGCGCCACGCGGGGAAACGGGAGAAATTTCTCAAATCTGCCTCCCCGAGAATTGGGAGACAGGGTTTTTAAAGACAGTTTGGTGTAGGCAATTGAATCTGCTAATTGCCTGGGTTTGGGGGGAACCATAGGGTTGCAGCAATTGTCTTCTTTGCTGACCAGGTTCTTGGATACGGGTCACAAGACCAGTTGAGTCAGTTCCTAGGTATGGGCCGCTGGTCTGGGTGGGTCAGCTGTGCCACTGGAATGCAGGACCTGGAAGATATCTCAGAAACCACCCCTAGGTTTCAAAAAGGTGGTGCTGTCTATGGAGAAAGCTAAGAATCTTCATGGACACCAGCTATGGGGAGAAGCTAAGAATCTTTATGAATACCATGCCCTGGGACTTTGGAGGTGTGGCAGATTCAGTGTCCCAGCTGATCCAGTTGATTGAGGTCCTGGGCCTGGGCTGAGTCTCTCTCCATTTTCCATGAAGCCCCAGCCACAGACAGGGTGCAGCTGCCATTGTTTCCAGCTGCCTCCGGAGTGGCACCAAGCGTAAGCCTGGCTTCACTGCTGCCTCAAGCAGGAGCACACTTAGTCCCTGTTATTCAAAGCAGTTGACCTCTTAGTAGCCTGATTCTGGCCCCAGAACGCTGAAGGCTCAAGGGTTCCACCCATTGCTTTGGTTTCCGTCTGCTTCTGGTCCTTGGAGATGTTTAGCTTGTTTCTAAGACCTCCTGTGTTTTAGCGAGTTTCTATTTTGATATTTTATCTCTCCTTGTTATGTGTTTGGACCAGAAGGGGTATGAGGAAGCATGAACATTCAGCGCCATCCTGACCAGACCACTCACTGAGATTGGCAGACATTGACGTCTCTTTCACACCAGCTGCTGCTAAGGTAATACATCAACCAGCCTGTACTTGTGTGGCAGTTTGGGGTGCAAGTGTTGGACTTCACAACAATTCCTTCGAGCAGCAGCCCAGCTGGAGGAAATGCAGGTGGGCGTGACTGCAAAGTCTTGGTCTCCAACCACAGTGAGGCCTCTGCAGTTCTGCACAGGAGCTGGGCTGGCTTCCTCTTGTCAGCTCAGCGGCACTGGGTATTAGTAAGCGCTGCCGTGGTCCTTATCAGCAGGACTGAGGCCCCCGGGGCAAACTCCCACTGCTCTTAAACTGCGCTCATTCTTCCTTGCCATCTTCTCAAGGGATTTCCTGCCTGAAGAACAAGGTGTTTCTCCATCTTCTCACACAACACTTCTGATGCCAGATGTGTGGTTTTTGTCCCCCCCCCCGACCAAGCAATTCTCCAACTCTCCAAACACCAGCTGAGAGTCCTCCACTTGAACTCAATTCTGACACTGCCCACCTGGAGTGAGCATCAGATCCTGCAAGTTCAGAGTTCAGTTGCACAAACCTGTCCCCAGCTTCGGATGTCAATTGGAAGTCCAGGCCTCGGGTACTTCTGACCGATGGACCAGCTATAAATCAGGGGTTCCCTCGACCTCCTCCCGGAGTTTGATAATTTGCCAGAATGGCCCATAAAACTCAGGAAGCTTATGTTTACTGTTTACTCAGGGAACAGCCAGATGGAAAAAGGCACACAGGGAAGGCACTGGGGATGAGAGGGGAAGGGAGTTTCCGTGCCTCTGGGAGCACCACCCTCCCAGCACCTCTGCAGGACCAGCCACTGAGAGGCTCATCAAATCTTATTGTTCTGGAGTTTGTATAAAGCTTATTTCCCAGTACCTCTCATTCCCAGAGGTCAGGGGGTGGGGCTGAAAGTTTTAACCTCTAATCACTTGTTCTTTCTAGGGACCAGCCCCATCCTAAGGCTATCCAAGGGCCCCGCCCTACTTCACCTCCTTGACATAAACTCCTATCACTCAGGAAATCCCAAGGGTTTTAGGGGCTCTGTGCCAGGCACTGGGGACAAAGACTGAATACACTATCATGCCATACTGCCCTCCTGTCTATCTAAGGCTTGTTCCCCAAACTGCCTTCGTTCCCGCTGCTGGTCACCACTGTGGGGTTTCCTGCTTCATCAATTTCCCCTTCATTTGCATATGAAATCTATATTTCACCCCAGGCTCTTTTATCTCAGCATATTACCATGGCTAAGTGTGTCTCATCTTCAAAACAGTAAATAAATAAAGTCTCCCCTGACTGGTACCCCTTCTAGAGACGACCTACCTCACCCTCCACCTCAGAGCAGTCTTGGCTTCCTGCCCTACCCCCTGGCCACTGTAGGGTGCAAAGGTTCTTGTCCCCCTGACATTCGCTGAAAAAAAACCACTGACATGAGGTGGATTGATGAATAGGAGGAAGAAGATAGAATTTTTTAGTTTAACATACATCCACCGGGACCCTCAGGATGAAGATTCAATTCTTCAGTAAGGTACCCGGAGGTTTTTAAAGAATGGGGGACTGAAGCAGAAAAATAGGGTTGGGGAGGGAGAGAAGAAGAGGCTGGAGTAGCCCGCTAAGGTGGTTTTGTTTTGTAAATGGAACCCTGAGGGTCACAGCCCTCAGAGAGAGTAGATGGTGAATGTTTCTTTGGAGACCTTTGAAGGTGTCAGGCTCTAAGTTATTCCTTTCTAGGTCAGGTAAGGACAGACCCGGCTGCCTGAATGCAGATTCTCTGCAGATATAAATTCCTCCCCCCACAAAAGACAGCTCTGCAGTGTTACTTCTACCTCTGAGACTCACGACAGCCATCTCAAAATATGTCAAAGAAATATACTTTAAGGCAAAATATTTCTAATTTCCTTCACCAACCTTCTTCAACGCACAGTGGCAACCAGACCTCTGCTCCCGTTGCTCCACTGAAGCCATGGAGGAAGGAAGGTCATTAGCCAGGTTTTAATCGCCAAATCCAATGGGCCTGCTTGGTTTTTATTGCTGGGCTTTTCTGCGACACTGCCCACTTCCTCCCTTTGGAAACTCCACTTCCAAGGCTGTTTCCTCCTGTTCTCAGGACATGCCTCGGAGTTCTGTTTGGCCTCCCGTGTTAGTAGTCATGCGTCTCTGGAGAGACAGAATCAATAGGGTATATGAGAGGGAATTTATTAGGAGAATCAGCTCAAATGATCCCAGCGGCGGAGGAATTCCACGTGTGGAGGACTAGAGAAGCCAGTCGTGTGGCTCAGTCCCAAATCTAGAAGCCTCAAAACCAGGGAAGCTGATGATCAGCTCCCTGTTCACGGCCAGAGGGCCAAGAGCCTCTGGGAGGCGCAGGTTCCAGAGCCCAAAAGCTGAGGAACCTGGAGCCTGATATTTAAGGGCAGGAAGAAGTGGTCCTCCTGCGGCGGGCACGAGGTGGGGGCGGGGAGGAGAGAGAGAGAGACAGAGACAGAATAAGAATCACCCCCTTCTTTAGCTGGCTGTCCTAGGAGTGCACAGAGGGGTATCCGTCCACACTGGGAGCTGGTCTTCCTCTCTCAGTCCTCCGAGTCACATGACAGTCCCCTTTGGAAACATGCTTGCAGACAGACCCAGAAGCAGTGCTTCCCGAGCCGTCTGGGCACCCCTCGGTCCAGTCAAGCTGACAGCTAGAATTCGCCCTCGGCCCTCCTGCAGGGCTGCTCTGCCTTCCTCTGCCCCTCACTGTCTCCTCCCCCCGCGTTGCTCTCCGGCTCTCCGCTGTGTGCAGCGAGCTGCCTTCCCATTTCCTGCGCACAACGCCCCTACCGGATCGAACAGCGCCCCCCAAATCCACGTCCACCCAGAATTCCAAACGTGACCTTATCTGGAAACAGCGTCCTGTTAGGTAGATAGTGGGGGATTCCGGGTCTCCTAGTGACGAACGTGGATGCTGTTGCCCCCACTGTAGTCCGGCCCAACCCTAATTCTCCATACCTGGGGGAGGACGGACGACCCTACGAATCCGCCGATGAGAGCTTAGCCCGCCAGCTACAGAAGAATGCGGAGGACTCTCTAGCCCACGGGCCAAGCCGCATGGGTACCATAGAGTCCGGAAAGCGACGTAGAATGCACATGCGTAGTTAAGGCTCAGGTCATGTGACTCCCAACTGTCCAATCAAAGTGGTTCCATGGTGACCTCTGAACCACAAGGGAGGTCCACATGCAAAGTTAAGGCTCTGGTCATGTGACTCTCAACTGTCCAATCTAAGTGGTTCTATGGTGACCTCTGAACCACAAGGGAGGTCCACATGCGTAGTTAAGGTTCGGGTCATGTGACTCCCAACTGTCCAATCACAGTGGTTCCATAGTGACCTCTGAACCACCAGGGAGGGCCCTATCTGGGCACTATAAAAGAAGACGCAGATCATACCCACTCAGCCCTTACTTTTGCTGTCCCCTTGCTGCGGCGGTGGTGGGCTGGGTAGTTATCTGTGGCGTGTGTATCATGCTCTGTAAACCTGTATCTTGCTCTTGCTCTATAATCCTGTCTTTCATCAATAAACCTCATTTTTTGCCTGCCTTACTTTGGCGTGTCTGCTCATTCTTCGGTCATAAGCGTGCCAAGAACTGACATTTCAGACTGAAACCTGACAGTTCTTTGCAGATGCGGTTAGTTAAGATAAGGTCATACTGGATTAGGTTAGGGTGGGCCCCACATCCAAAGGCTGGTGTTCCTATGAGAAAGTCACGTGAAGGCACGCAGAGGAGAACACCAGGGGGACAAGGGCAGAGATTGGGGTAATGCCTCTGCAGTCGGAGGAACGCCAAGGATGGCCAGTGACCACCAGAAAGAAGGTAGAGAGGCACGGCACACGTTCTTCTTCGGGGCTCCCAAGAGGGAACCAACTCTGCTGACACTTTGATTTTGAGCTTTCAAGCTCCTGAACTGTGAGAGAATACATTTTCTGTCATTGTAAGCCACCTGTTTGTGGTAATATGTTATGGCAGCCCTAGGAAGTAAAACACGACATCCACGCCTGAGTCTCTGGCCTCGACTGCTCTCCCCTGTAGCTGGGTGTAGGGGTCATAGCTCCTAGGCCCATATGATACCCCGTCTCTGCAAACCTGCACATCCTCCTGTATTCACTATCCCAATTAATGCCACCCCAGCCATCTGAGTCAGGAGCTTCTGAGTTGCTTTGGACTCCCTGTCCTTCATGCCTTACACCCAGTGAATCATGAAGTTGGGTCAGCTGTACCTTCATAACATCCCCTGCACCTCTCACTCCTTGTACCCGCTCTTACCCAGCTGTAGTTCAAACCTAGACGGTGGCTGTGGTCTGGTCCATCCTGTCTCAGTCAAATGTAGGAGGTGCAGGAGGTGGGGCTGGAGGCCTGGCCACCAGCTAGGAGAGATGACTGTGAGTTACAGGGGATCAGGCAAAAAACAGGTGACAGGCAAGAGAGCCCACAGGACAGATACTAAGGTTGTTGAATCGACTGTATTTAGAAGCTCAGGCATCACCCATCAGTGGGCATTTGGGGACATTGGCCATTCTGCCAGTTGTGTTCCCAACTATTGTAATAACATCCAGTCCAAGGTACTTAACAATTTAAGGGCAAGATAATGTCCTGTTACATGATACCTAAGGAATTTCCCTCTCCTGAGGGGTCTAGTAGTTAGCAGACTGTCCTTGGCAACAAGGGAAATATATCTAGGAAAGAGCATGGACTTTAAGGTCCCAGGTGCTGGACTTTTTAAGTCCTGTTCTGCTACTTATGGTCTCTGCAGTCTTGAATAAAATATCCTTGCTAAGCTTTCTCTTTTCTTAATCTGTAAACTGAGTATAATTATGCTTACGGATTTACCTGCAAAGCTTATAGGAATAATATAAACCAATATATGTGAAAGCATTTTGAGACACATCTGAGTGGTTAATCATCTCTCTGTTCCCATAGCAATTTGTCCTTGAATAGCACTTGTGGTTTCTTAGCCCGAATGTGGGGGATGGTGATGTTGGAGTAGGGTTGAGACCCTACAGCAACTGCAAGAGCAGTTCCAGAGGGCTCTGGCACTGTCTTCCCTTTGTGCTGTCAGAGAAGGGAAAAGCCAAGTATTGATGAAAGTAGAAGTTCATTCCTGATGGACCATTGTATCTCTATAAAGATTGATTGGGAAATTTAGTGGGGTTTCTCTCTCCAATTCAAAATTGAACTCATTCCACCACCTCCAAGAAGTTGGGAAATGGTAGGTCTCTTCCCAGGACAGGAGGGCTACCTCCACGCGTCTCCTGCATGGGAAGAATGGGCCAACATGGCATCCTGGCCATTGGTACCCATCCGTGGGGTGCACCAGGGGAGAAAGAGACAGTGTAGAGCCTGTTTCTTGCTTCTGAGGCACAGTAGCCCACTCCACTGACAACACAGTTGAAAGAAAGTGAGGGTCACACCAATGGGAAGGGGTCTGTGAAAGTCAGTCTACTTCCTGTGGGCCCGGGAGAGCAAATACAAGAGCCACCCCCATTTCTTCTCCAGCCTTGTGGCTCCTCCTGTGGTGCCACTGTGGTTTTATACACCAGCTGATATGAGTTGAGTTGTGTCCCCTCAAAAGATATGTTGAAGTCCTAACCCCAGGTACCTGGGAGTGTGACCTCATTTCAAAATAGGATCTTTGCAGATGTGATCAAATTGAGCTCATGCTGGATTAGGGTAGGTCCTAACCGAAAGCCTCGTGTCCTTAGAAGAAGAGGAAAATTTGAGCACAGAAACAGACACAGGGGGATAATGCCATGTGACAACAGAGGCAGACGTTTGTTGGAATTACGCTTCTATAAGCCAAGGAATGCCAAGGACTTCCAGGAGCCACCAGAAGCTAGGAGGGAGGCTAGGAAGGGACCTTTCTAGAGCCTTCAGGGAGAGCATGGCATTGCCACCACCTTGATTTTAGACTTCTAGCTTCTAGAACTGTGAGAGAATAAATTCCTGTTGTCTTAAGCCATTGTTTGTGGTCCTTGGATACGGTAGCCCTAGGCAACTAGCACATGGTTCTCTCCACGTGTTGGGAAGACTTCACCTGAGTTGGGAGCCTGTGCTCACGTAGGCAACTGGGTGTTTGTTCCCTCATCTGCTCTCCATGCATTTTGCTCAGCCTCAGCACTCGCGCTCTCTCTCTCTCTCTCTCTCTCTCTCTCAATATTTCCAGTTTTGGACTAAAGATCTTTTTATTTGACTGAGATAGTATCTGTAGTATACAAAAAAAAAAGATAGGACTCAAATCTTGACTTGCCAGTTACTACCCTGTGTCCCCAGGAAGGTGCCGCTCCTTTGGTCGGCTCCAGTTTCTTTATCTGGTTAGTGGGGGATGTTAGTTTCTGTCTTCCTGGGTTTGAGATTCAATGAACCAGTAGGGAAAGTTTTTGGCATAGACTCAAGCTCATAAATGTCCCTTCCTTCGGAAAGCAGAAGCAAAGCCACTGCGGTTGGAGTTCTGCTTTTTGTTTGTCATTCATTCATTAGAAGCCGTCAGGCTCAACTTCAATTGATTTCTGTTATCCCTCCCACAACTTTAGAAAAACGCTTTCTGAATCCGACAGCTTTACGCAAGGCTCTCTGAGCTAAAACTCCAAGGCATCTTTTGGGTCCATCCACCTCAGGGTTTATTCTAGGTCAATGTCATCTCCATTCCCTCCCCTTTCTTCCCCCAGCAATTGTTACATTTTCTTAAGAATTCTGAGGTTGCCAGAATGCTTCCTGCTTGTGTGGCTGTACTGGTTTTTAGATGCTTGCTGCTTTCCTGGACTTTCCACACTGGTGATTGGTGAGGCTTTAAAGCTTCCTAGGTAAGCTCTTTTGTCTCCCAGAGTTGCATGACAACAAAACAAAGATGACAAGGACACTCGTGTAGCCAGCACCATTCTGAGAGCTTTACACATATTAACTCATTTAATAGTTGATCTTTTGCACCTTCTTTATTGCCTTCTTTCATGTCAAACAAATATTTTTTAGTGTCCCATCTTAATTCCTTTCTTGATTGTTTTTTAAGTGTTTTGTTTCGGTTTTTAGTTATTTCCTCAGTGGTTGCTCCAGGGATTATTGTATACATCTTAACTCAGCACCATCTACTTCAGGTTCATACTGACTTAATTCAGGTAAAATATTACAACATTGCTCTCATATACTCCCCTTCGCCCTTCTTGTGCCGTCATTGGCACGTACTATACATCTAGATATGATATAAACCCAGTAACACAGTGTTACGATCATTGCTTTAAACAATCTTATGTTTTTATTAAAAAGAAGAGAAGAGAAAAAATATATTTGTACATTTTGCAAATAGCTGCTGGCAAAGCTGGGAGTCGAATCTGTGTATTCATTCTTCAAAGCCAGGACTCCCTCCTGGATCTCATACGACCTCCTATTGATGGGTCAATCTAGTCTTTTTCAAGATCAAATTATCCTGGAAGTACCACAAATGCTAGATGGGGAGTCTGATTTATTTTCCTATCACTTGCTTCACTTTAGCATTTAAAATGCTTATAGTAATAAAATGACTCTTCCCTCTTTTCTTTTGTTTGTTCTTCCTTCCTTCTTTCCATTCTTTTCTATTGTGGTTGGAAAAAACCAAACTCTAAAATAATTCAAAGAGGTTTATTCTGAACCAAATGTGTGTGACTATGGCCCAGGGCTCAAGTTCTCAAGAGGTTTTGAGGAAATGCACCCGAGGAGGTCAGATTACAGTTTGGTTTTACACACTCATGGGGACAGGAATTACACATAAAATCATAAATCAGTACATGAAAGTATACTTTGGTTCTGCCCGAAAAGGTGGGACATCTCAAAGTAGGAGTTTACAAGTCACAGGTAGGTTTCAGGGATTCTTTAGTTGACAGTTGATTGAAAGAGTTAAGCTTTGTCTGAAGACCAGAAATCAGTGGAAAGGAATGCTTGGCTTAAGATAGGGGTCTGCTAGGATGGTTGAGTCAAGATAAGGGGGTCTTCTATCTCTCATGTGATGCTGTACTAGAACCAGGTTGGGAAATAAACCCACATTATATCAGGTTAACAATAACTGTTTAGTGAGATTTTATCATTTGTAGACATGACTCATCAGGCCTCTTAGAAAGGAATTTGGGCAAAAGGAAAAGGTCAGAGTTCACTTACCCATGTATTGACTATTTCTGGTGCTCTTACCTATGGACCACACGCAGTATCTCCCCAGCAGAGACTGAGGTGGAGGAGAGACAGCATCTCCACTTTTCTTCCCGTCCTGTGACTCCAGCAGGCCTGGTGGGGTACCTTTCATGTTAGGATTCGTTCTGATCTCTTTGAAGGGTTGGCATATGTTTCTCTATTTGGAGAGGCTCTCCTTGTTTGTATCCAATGGTAACAATTTAAAATAAAGAGAAGTAAGCCCTGTGGTCAGACTTGCAGGAAGTTAATTCATTCAATTATGTGTTCAGTGTAGTCATTGTGTCTCAGTGTAATCATGTTTTCATTATGTGCCAAGCACTGTGCCAGCCACTGGGGGTACAAGATGAATCAGACCAATGCTGCCTCTCAGGGGCTCACAGGCTTGGGGTTTGGGTGGGCTAGATTTTCCTTCTGGCCCTGTCACTCCATGACACCAAAACCTTTTCTTCCCCCTGTGTTCTGGATAAGGTCTGGTAGTCTTTAGACAGTACTCTAGGTGGTTACCACTAGTCAGTTAGAACTAGCTCATAAGATGGAAAATGTTTGTTCTCCTTGCAACCTCTCTATTTTTTAATTGGAGAAACTGAGGCTCTTGCTGAACGAGCGATGCTACTGTACTAGTTTCTTCTGAAACTTTTTTTTTTTTTTTTTGAAACAGCGTGTCACTGTGTCACCCAAGCTGGAGTGATCATAGCTCACTGCAGCCTTGAACTGCTGGGCTCAAGCGATCCTCCCACCTTAGCCTCCCAAGGTGTTGGGATTACAGGCGTGAGCCCCCGTGCCTGGTCACCTCTGAATCTTTAGCAGTTTATAAAGTGTGGACTGGCAATGACCACAGTACTCTGCATTGGTTGGATTCCTATTAGAAGGTTACAAGAAAGAGGCATTCTATGTCCTGCCATGACTCCAAGACAGAAATGTACACTACGGTGGGTGTGAACAGCCCTGAAATAGCAGGTAATCCCAGGTCACATCTGGAAGATCTATATGCCAAGATCATGCAGTGGATCGGTCACCAGTGCTCTCTGCTTGGTGAAGCAGCCCAATCTGGGACACCAATGTCCTCTCCCCAGGCCAGGAACTAAGCTGAGTTTGGACTTGGAAGAGAAAAGGCAGGGGACGCTGGGGAGGAAGGAACATGCTCTGGCCACTTTCTCTTGCGTCAGTGCTCAGGGCAGAACACAAACAAGGCTGTGAAGCTCCCCTTTGCATCTGAGAACCCAGGCCTCTGGCCATTGACAAGTCTGCTTTGATCTGCTTCGCTTCAGCCAAAAGGTAAAATTAAAGTGGCAACTTGAACTCATAGGTTGCCGAATGTCAGCAGATGTGTAATATACAATCACTAAAAAATGTTCAACCGAGTGTGGCAGCTGCAGGGAACTCACACACACAGATTGCATTAAAAAATAAATGAATACGTTGGATGCTAAGGTTTGGATTTGAGTCATCTATTCTATTTTTCTGGAATTTAAAATCCCGTTCCTAGTAGAATACGTATTTTGAATTTGTTTGGGGAGAAGAGGGAACTTTATTTACTTTTTAGTGTTCTTTGGCTAAGAGTGAGACTGATGAAATCAACTCTAAAATGCCCTTTGGTTCAGTCTTTATCACCTTCACATGAGATGACTTTTTTACGTAAGGTGGAACTGAAATAAAACAGAGACTGGCAGTTCTGACCCAAGGCTCATGACGCGTAGGGGAAGCTGAGTCAAATGACCTATTGAGCGCTGATAACATAATCCTAGGTAGTTGTCTTGCTACTGGGCTTTCCTGCTGGTGAAAGTAAAAGCCCACTTGCCCCCACAGAGTAATTCTCACTGTGATTTGTGACCCAAGATAGTTATCATAGCACTATTTGTAATTCAAAATAATGTGGAAACCACCTAAATGTCCATTGATTGGAGATGGGTTAAAAAAAAAAATCTGTGGTTTAACAGTAAAATATTATGCAGCTATTTGAAATATTATTACAGAAGCTATTTGGTGACATGGGAAAATATTTAGGATACGATAATAAGTGAGAAAAATTGAGCGAACTATAATGGCAATTTTAAAATCACACAAACATAAGCATATGAGCATATACCACATATATCTACATCTGTGCATATCCACGGAGGCTTTTATTCAACAAGCATGGATTGCATGCCTTTGACTGCCAGATGTTGGGCTAGCTGCTGAGGTTAGAGAGTTGAATAAGATTAATTCAGTCCCTGCTTCTTTATAGTTTAGTGTGCACAGGAAAAGTCACCGTAGCAAATACATCAAGTATTCATAATAGTTTTATTCTGGTTGATGGGTAACTTAAATTTTCTCCTTTTATGCACTTCCGTACCTCTCAGATTTCCTATTAAAAGTAAATGCCTTTTTTTAGAAAGAAAAAGATAACAAATGTTATCCTTTAAAATGAGCGGAGCTGAAAACCTGTCCTCTGGTATGAGACTCAGTCCCTGAAACTAATAGGTCAGTGCAACAAACTGAGATGTCACTAACCTGCTATATCTGTGGTCCCCAATCCCTGGGCCGCAGAGCTCTGCCACCCTTCCCCCCATCCCCTGTCCGTGGAAAAATTGTCTTCCATGAAACTGGTCCCTGGTGCCAAAACGTTTGGGGACCACTGCACTATATGACTGTAGACAAGTGGCTTCCTCTCCAGGTATTAGTTCTTCCCCTGTATGATGACAGCTCAGCCCAGGTGATGTCTAAGGCCCTTCCAGAGCTCCAAAGTTCAGGGAATCTCACAGTATTCGCAGAGACTGTGGATGAGGACAAGAATTTCCATAGAAGCAAATCTACAGGTCAGTGTATCACCTGCTCTTATAATTTTCCTAATTCACAATTTGGTTGTGGCTTCTTCACTCACACACAAATATTATCTTTGAATTTATGTGCAAATCATTTTTGGAGCCTTCTAGACTCTTCCTTCTCCATCTTCATTTTTTTTTTCAGACTTGGGAGAAACCTCAGGAAAAAATGATATCATCCATCTTCTCCTTGTCAACCTCTTGGTGTGCCTTATAAAGCTAACGATTTTCCATCAGTTACTGAGAAGCTTCATCTGCTTCATCTCATGTTAGGTGGAACAGAGGAAAGAGTCAGGCATGGTTTTGACCCCAGTGGCTCGCGGAGTAGAGTGACTATAGTTAAACAAAAATGTATTGTACTTGGGTAATAAACACCCTCAATTCCCTGACTTGATCACTGTAAATCACATACACGTAACAAAATTCCACATGGACCCCATACATTTGTACAAAAAAAATTTGCATTTCAGATAAATAATAACTTTTTGGTATAAATATGTCCAGTGAAATATTTAGCACATATGTATACTAAAAATACCCATTATTTATCTGACATCCAAACGTACCTGAATATCTTGTATTTTATCTGGCAACCCTAATTGGAGTGTGCTTATGTGAGTGTGTATCAACATCCAATAAACTCACCTGTGCGAAGTGGATGAATCAAATTATTTTCCCAATGTTTTGGACATTTATTTTTGAGATAGGGTCTTGCTTTGTTGCCCAGGCAGGTGTGCAGTGGTGCGTTCACAGCTCACTGCAGTCTTGGACTCCTGGGTTCAAGTGATCCTCCTGCCTCAGCCTCCCGAGTAGCTGAAACTATAGGTCCACACCGCCATGCCCAGCTAATTTTTTTGTTGTTGTTGTTGTAAATATGGGGTCTTGCTATGTTGCCCAGGCTGGTCTGGAACTCCTGGCCTCAAGCAAGCCTTTCACTTCAGCCTCCCAAAGTGCTGGGATTACAGATATGAGCTACCACGCCCAGGCTGTCTTAGACGTTTAGAGGTCCGTACTGGCTCTGGCACCGAGTCCCTACTGGGTTACCTTGTGCAAGTAATTAATGAACTCTGCACCTTATCGTACCACTTACAAAAAGAAGATTTTCACATTGATGCATATGTGTTCTAGGCTATTAGAATGAGAAAATTTGACATTGGGTAAGAAAAGGGAACCAAACCACTGCTGTCATCGCTCATATTGGAAAAGCTGACCCCTTCCTTCTAAATTTCCAGCCCATGGGATTCACTGCTACCTGGAAGCATTTCATCTTCTTTCCCTTTGAGAACAACTGGAGTCACTCATTTCACTTGTCTCTGCATCTTACGTCTAGTGATGTGATTGTTTTTCTCTCTGCATCACTGTTCTGCCTTTCTCAAATTCCTTCTCAAATGCAACTGACCCTATAATTCCTCCTGAATGGCTGCTAGAGGGAAATAGAAAGCACTGAATCTCCAAATCTGTCTTCTCTAACCCCCCAAAAGCAAACTCGGAACAAGGGAAGGCAGCATGGACAGACGTCCTTAACAAGATGGAATAGGACAATTTTTCACTTGTGGGAAATCACATGTTTTCCAAATGCAAGGGTCATTTTATTTGTCTTTACCACATAAAAACCTATGTAAAGACCAGCCCTGTTCCCTATTCTCTGAGGCACTAGTGTGGTGTTGGCACATAATCATTTTTGTGCAATAATGGTGAAGGATTTAGAAATGTGTTGCTTCTTTCGTTTGTGTACTCATTCGTATGAAGTCAATTCCCTTTGATCACGAAGATCGGGCCTTCAGAAGAGGTAATTTGCTTCTGTTTGGTTGTTCAGTCACTTAAACTCTTGAGCTTTGCACCAACCTCTCCTGGCCCTGGGCAGCTTAAGTGGCCTGGAGTGACCACTAAAACCATGGAGAGTGGCCAAAGAACAGAGACTCGGCACTCAGCAGAACTGCTACTTTGATGTGATTTGTTCAAAATCGGTTCTGGGTACAAGCAAATTGTTTGTATATTACCTGCTTTTGGGTCAGGGTTACTTTGAAATAGTTCCAGGTGAACTCATCCCAATCTGCAACCTCTTCAGATCATAGCTCTTAAAAGAGAATTCATGGAATTCTAACTTGCTTTTTTGTTTGTCTTTGGAGGTGTGTTAGGGCTGATGTTGGTGTTTGGTTTAACTTCCCAGAAGTGAGTATATTCTTCCACTTTGCTCTGACACAGGCTTCTGTCTGGTATCCAAATCAGCTTCTCATAGCCATTGTGCCACATACCTCATCAGGCATCAGTTTGTGTGTTTGAATTCTGGGGAAAGACATTGGAGTCAATCCATGCAAACCATGCAATCCAAGTGACCCCTAAGAATAGAAAGCACCACCCCTTGAGACCTTAGAAAAGCCCAACTTTCCCAGACAGACTCACTTTGAACCTACCTGAAGCCTGGGTCCAACGCGCCCAGGTATGGATAAGGTAGCTGCCTGAAGGGACATGGGCCGTCTGGTTTTTGAGTCAGGCCTGTGACTTGGCAGGGTAGCAGGACCTGATTTGGCAAAGGTCATGTACTTCCTTTGTCTGTATAGAGGCCAAGTAGGAGAATTAAGGAGCATAAATTCTGAAACATTAGATTGGATCAGAACAAGGCAGCTGTTGTTTCGCTAGCCTTTAAAGGGCATCGCAAAGGCTGTTGGACCCATGTCTGTTTCATTTGGGGATTTTCCCCCTTTCTCATGTGAACACTATTGCTGTTGTCTTTGCCCTGCTGGCTAGAACATGGTGTCCCTCCTAGGAGGGAAGAGGTTGTGTCTAGGCTTGAAAGGGGGATGGACAACTGTGGTGCTTCTGAGGGCTCAGCTGACAGAAGAACAGTGGCAGCCTCAGCGCAATGGTCCCACTGGTCACCAGGATGATCCCAAGCCTGGGAACCCAGCCCCCCGTCCACCGTGACTCCTTGCTGACCTTCTCCTCCGGGTTTCACCTGGACAGTTAGGACATTTATAGAAAATGGCAGAGTATATTTTAGCGTCTCCTTTCCTCCACTTTTTAAAAATACTCATGGAACGAAGTTTTGGTTGACTAAATGGATATACTCACTTTTCCAGGAGCTTCCTTAGTACTGCCTTAAAATCCTGAATATGGTTGAAAATGTCATGGTATTACCATTTCTCTCCCTTTCCTGGTCTCCCCTTGTTTTTGTCTTGCCCAGGTGTTGCTGCCTTAGTCTAATTCGGCACCCGAGGAAGGCAACCTTCTCTCGCTCTGGGTCCTCAGCATGTCTAAAGTGCTCTTCTTCACCCACTCAGTGTGCGAATAGTCACTGGTACAGACAGGTCCTTGAGCCATCTAGTCTGTCTGTCTTAGAACCTCCTGGCCTGGTCCAACGCTGCAGGTAGAGACTAAGCTGAGCCAGCAGGGAGGTGGGCAGAGAGAGAGGTGGGTGGGACCCGTAGGTGAGTGCTTTTATTGGGGGACTGGGGAGTAGACAAGCACAGGGCATGAAGGATTTCATTGGTATGTTTGAATGTTACTAGGTCACAGTGCAGGGCAAGAAGAGTGACTTGTGGCTGGGACCAGCCTTATCACGCTGGTGCACCTGGTCACCTGCATGGGGTGCCACAACTGGTTTGTGGGGATGTTGAGGCTTCAGGAAAATAGTAAATTTTCGATTTTATCAGGCTAATTCTTACCCAGCCTTCACAGCTTAGCTCGCTAGGTCTTACTTGCTTGGAGAACTTGCCTTCACCATCCTGCCGAGGAAGCCTGGTGGGTGGCATTAGTCAGGGAATGCACTGTGGTTCCTTCCACGGCCCCATCTGTGAGCTGACATGACCCTCTATGCTTATGGCTGAACCCCGCTTACTGGAGGCTATTTTGATGTCTGTGACCCTGAAAATATATCCCCCAAACTCTTAAAGCAGCACTACCAGAGGACATCAGAAGACCTTCTGAACTAAGCTGGTGCATCCCAGAGTTTAGATTTCCTGGCAGGTAGATTTGGTTCTAGTTTTAGGAGATCCTTGGCATCCACACACTGTCCTCAGACTCCTGTACACGAAGACCACACGCGCAGTGTGCAGCTGCTCTGACATTTTGCGGCCCGTGGGAAGTGCTTCTGGTCTTCTGTGCATTTGGTTTTAAAACTCCGGGCTTTTATAGAGCTTGGCGACGATAGGGATGATAATGCATTTCTGAGCATGGGACAAATGCATGATACATTTGGGGGTATTACTGGTTACAATTCCAGTTCTAAAAATGGGAACATTTGAGACCTTGTCTATTTTAAAGGATCAAGGTTGGATTAAAATGAAAATGATTCAGGTATAGCCAAAGAGCCACCGTGCCAAAGCAACAGTGCAGCACTTCCCGTAATGACGACCAGAGAGGTGGGACTGGATTAAGGTGGGATTGTGAGACCAGGCTGCCTTCATGCTCGGGGCCCCTCGCCATCTGCCACCTCACCACACTCACTCTAGTATTTAAACAATTTCCAATTGCAATCCCTTAAAATAAAGCTTAATATATTCACAGCTGGTGGTTTTCCTGCCCTAGTTTATGCTTAGCTTTGGCCTTCATTTAAAAAAAAAAAAAAACTATTCTGTGATTGCTTTGTGTTGCTTTGGAAGAGTTTCTGGATCAGGGATTTGTGCCTCTCTTTGATTGCATTGTGATTGCATTTGCAAGTGACAGAACAGAGAGAAAATCTGAAGTCGCTTTCGCCCTGTGTCTGCGGGTACCAGCCCTGGCTGCAGATCAGAAGCAGGTGAGCAACTTTGAAAAAGTATAGATTGCTGAGCCCTGTCCCTACGAGATAGGACCTCTGAGCGTGGAGCTGAGCATTTAGTTTAAAAATACCACCAGTGGTTGTGACGTGAAACCAGCATTGCTAACCAAGGTGATTTACAAAAGGCTTATCAGGAATCATCAATGTAGCACCTCTCTCTGGAAGGATCCTTCCTTCTGTGCTGGCAATTGAGGTTTTCATTCTAAGGACTCATAATGTTGCAATATCATCAAGAAAAATTGATCAATAATATCAGTGTTTAAAGGGATGATGGAGCAAAGCGTTTGAACTGGGATTTTCATTCACACTAATTTTGAAAGGTAGAAACTAGTGGATTCCTATTGGAAGTCTGTTAAGCCCAGTGTCCTGAGGGATGTGCATTCCTCTCATTTCCTTAAAGAGTGAAAGAACATCACCTTTGGAATCAGGCTGAGTTGATTTTTAGGTCCTAGTTCTACCAGCTTCTTAGTTGGTACAACCTTAGTTTCAACAATTGTAAATTGGAAATAAAAATATTTTTCTTGCAGGATTAAGGTACTTTTCAGAGCTATAAATCATGCCTGGTGCACACCATTGCTAATAAGTGATGGGTGTTCTCCTCATGGGTATAATGAAGAGCCTAGATTGTCTGTGTACCCCTGAACACGGTAGGGCTGCTCATTCTTTTGGGGGACCTTCTCATCAAGTGTTGGATGAGGTCCTTGCCTCTGCTGGGTTCTGTTTCAAGACATCAACTGTTTTTCTTCCTGGTCCAATTTTCCTATTTGATATCTTCCCAAAGCATTTAAGGATGGAAACAAACAATTTTATCCTTCTGCGTAGTAACCACTTCTGGTGTCTTCTCAAACTCAAAGCTGGACAGTGGGGTACAACACCTCAGTTTAACCAAAGCAAGCTCTGGAGGCTGTATCCTTTCCCCTTCTCTCTACACATAAAGACAATCTTAGATTTCTGGTCCATCCAGGCACTGTCTCCCACCTTCTCTGATCTTAGCAAAATCCTTTCTGATTAATACCTCACCTCTCAGCTTCATCAGGGAAAACCAACTGTTGTCTCTTCTTGCCTTCCCTGAGCTCTGTAGCTTGTTTTAATTGCTCTTCTGAACCTTAGGGCTTTCTTTGGCACAGATGCCTTTTAACAGAGCTCTTCCTTTGCAAAAACTCTCACGGGACAGGTGGTACACACCTCTGCGACCGAGTGAATTGGTAGATTGAGCAACTTGATTAGACTTGTTCTCTTTTCTTTGACAAGACAAACCCCCATCTGAGGAAGAGGGGAGGAGTCTGCATTGATTAACACGTTCCCAATCCTGAATGAATTTACATTCATGAATTATAATGTTGAACCATGTCTCTGGATTTTATTCAAAAGAGCTGCTACCTGGTATTATTCAAATACCCCTCCGCCCCGACAGTGAAGCGTGTACTCATTCAAACAGAGCAGTTGTGACAATGTTGCAGGACAGATGGAAATTTTAGATGACAGAGGAGTTTACCAGATGGAGAAGGGTAGGAGGGGAGTGGGTGGGTGTCTGGGTAGAGAACCTTTCCATGAGAACACTTTGGATAGAATTTTGAAAGTGTGGGTAAAATGCACAAAGAAGAAGGAAAAGGCAGAAATCGGTAGGGCAGGATTGACCAGGGTCCTTGAATGAATGGGTTCCTGACCACTGGTATGGACCGAGATGAAGAACAGAGCTGTGAGTCACATTAGGAAAGGGAAGTGCGTTCAACCGGAGACTCTTTGGCCAGATCAAGACAGGACAAAATGAATGAGGTGGTTTCAGATGAGGAAGTACCCCCAAATCTATGGAATAGCACTTGTCTCTTCCCTTCTACAAAAATGCATGTGACATACTGTAGTGAATTTCTAAAGGAAGGGAAGAGATAGTGAGGGAGAGAGACAGGGGGACAGAGAGAGAGAGAGAGAAAGAGAGGAAGAGATGGGAGACAGAGATAAAGACAGATTTAGAGAGATATCAACAGAGAGACAGAGAGATTCATGGATATAATATCTCATTGAACTACTAAAAATAGTGAAATCCAGAATTTGGGAAAATTTAGAGAAAGACTAGAAAGAGATTTACTGACACCAATTGCATATCCCCAGATAACATATCTGCATCTTTATACAGTATATACAGTTTATAATACAACACCCAGGAAACCTATCTTCTCTATAAATGCCAAAGCAATAGTAGAATCATCAGGGGTGACTGCACGAGTGACAGCCAAAGCACAGTAGAAAAATGCTGACTTATGGGGAGGTAAAACATACCCAGCTTCCATCCCAGCTGTGTTGGAACTTCAATTTTCCCTACATGCCAAACAGAGGTGCTGGGAGAATGAGACTTAAGTTGGCACCTAAGAGGTCCATGGGTCTCAGTGTGCAAAAACACACTGGTGTCCCTCAAGCCCTTCTCAGGAATGTCCCCTGTGCACGGTGACTCTAATGGGCACAAGATATTTGTCAGATTTTCAAATCCAGTTCAACACTCAGGCTAATGGAGAAACAATTTGCCATGAGCAAGCTCTTGCAAAAACAAAAAAACAAAACCCCCAAATCCATGTGTTTACTGGAACATGTGAGAACTTTGCCTCCTGAGCTGTCAGGACTGTAAACAGTTCTTCTCAGTCTGACTCAGAGTTGGAAGGGGTGGAGGTGAGACTAGAGTAAATAGTGTGAAAACCAAGGATGTTTTTAAAGACAGTGTGACAACTTGTCAGGCAGCAATGGTTGACAACTTGCTTTGTGTTGGTTTGTATCTGTTCATATCATCAACTATTGCATCAAAAGGTTTGACCACAAAAATGTAGGAGCACTCAGTGAAGGTAGCCCTATGACTAATTGAGGTTCCTATCAGTTCTCATAGATCAAAAATCTCTTGGGGTGCTTCATCCTGCTTTGATTTCATTATGACCTCTCCTGACACACGATGGATATTCTGGCCTTGAATCACTGCTAAACTTTGCTATTTCTCTATAGAGCTAGCATTCAGCATTTATTACCTGATGTTGTCCAGATATGTTCATGAGTGTTAATCTAGAGGGCATGTTTTTCCATCTAATATACTTTTCATTTGGGTTTGTTTGTGTGGTAGGCAGAATAATGGCCCTCCAAAGATGTCTATGAACGGATAGACATTCCCCTTTGCCATGAGTGGATTACATGGCAAAGGGGAATTAAAGTTGCAAGTCATCTGACCTTAAAATAGAGAGATTATCGTGGATTATCTGAGTGGGCTCTATGTCCACACAAGTGTCCTTAAAAGAGGAAGGCAGAAGTGTAAACAAGAGTGATTTGATGTGAGAAGGACCCAACCTGCCTTGCTGGCTTTGAAGATGGAGGAAGGCGCCATGAGACAGGGTGTGTGTGTGGGCAGCTACTAGAAGCTGGAAAAGACAAGGACAGCAGTTCTTTTCTAAAGCCTCCAGAAGGAGCACAGTTCTATTGATACCTTGATTTTGGCCCCAGGAGATCCACTTAAGGATTCTGACGTCCAGAATTGTAAGAGTGTAAGTTATATTGTTTAAACCACTAATTTGTTACAGCAGCCACAGGAAACGAATACAATTTGCATCTCCCACGATGGTAGCTGAGCCAATACTACAGCACAATGTAGAAGCCATGAGCCCAGACATGAGCCCTTGGTGGTCACAGAGGTCCTGGCTGGTGGCTTCCTGCAAGGACTCTTGTAGCAGAGGGGTGAGAGGGAGAAGATCATGCCACTGAGGAACTCCACCTGAAGAAGCGTGAGCTACATCCCCTAGAACCTTCCTCATCCTTGCATAGCATCCGCACTCTCTCCTCACTTGTCACGGGCTCACTTCCTGTTTGGGTCCTTTATTTATCAGAAGTGTCTCTCCTCTTCTGAGAACACGTCCACTTGACCATGCAGAGAGAAGCTGTTCAGGAAGCACGTACCACGGTTTCATTTTGAAAATCTTCATGTGAAGGCTGAGGGTGGAAACCTCAAAGACCCCCAAGTTTAGTGACGGTTTAGAAAACTAGTAAGTGTGAAATGTCCCAGTGGTAGGCTTGGCTTTCAGAAACGAGTATTTAAAATATCTACTCTAACCATCACTGTAAAAGATAGAAGAGGAAGTAATTTTGAAAATCCTTTTGGCTAAAAGCCTACTGTTTCATTGTAATTTTCCACCAAGGACTTACTTTCCTAGAAGGGTCCCTCTTTAACGCCTTGTATCTGGGGCTCTCTGTTCAGGTTTCTTTGCAATGTTGGATCCCTGCCTTAGGGACGCTGAAGTGTAATGAACTGAATGTTGGAGCTGTTTGTGGTAGGTTTTGAACTCCATCGGGGAGACAGCTCCACGATTAATGGCACTAGAAGCCCCATAGCTAAGCGTGAAAGTGGGATCTCAGCTTATCTCATGGAAATGGCACAGCCTCGTCATGGGACTTCAGGCAGTGCCTAGTTATCTTTGGATGGAACACAGGCAGTGCAGAGATGCTCTCCTGGGAGAAATAGCCTTCAGGGTGCTTAGCTTACAGTGAGTTGTGGATAAATGCTAGATTTCAGTGAAAATTGAGTTTGCAATAAAGTTTACATATAAACTAGAAGCCTAAAGTATAGATCCTGGAGTATAAGAGGAGAGAGAGTATTATTAATACACAAGCAATTATATTACAACGTGGTCAATGATAAATACAGATTGTTCCCTTCTTTCTCTCTCTGTCTTCCAATTTCCTTTTCTCTCTCCCTCTTTCTCTCTCTTTTCCCCCATTTTTCTTCTTTCTGCACAGACCAAAAGCTGTTCGAAGGCAGATGATGTGTTTTACTTCCTTTTTTTCCCCCTCTCAGGGCCTTGCTTTATAGGGGCTCGGTCTAGCTTTATTATTTTACTCTCAGCTGCTTGTCTTTTTGGAGGGTATTTTATGTTTTCTGCTTCAGGTTGGGGGTGGGTGACTACTTAGGATTTTTGAAGGACTCCTGAACACAATGTATTAAGTCTTTCACTGAGAAACATCACGTAGAGGGGCAGCTTTAAGGGCCAGGCCCTGGGGATCTCCTGCGATTAGAATGCCTAAGCCTATTTGGAAAGCCCGTGGGAGGACTTCTCCAGGCACGGAGGAGAAGAATGTTGGAGCTAACAAGAAAGCCCTTTTCTGCTGTGTATTATATGTCATTAAAAAAAAAAAAAAAAAAGACACACTGAAAAGAAAGGCCTGGAACTTAAGAGATACTCTGTTCCCAAGTGGAAGGCGTGTTTTTTTCTTATTGCTGTAAAGCAGTGGCAGGCGTCCCCAGGCCAGCAGCAAACATCCGGGAGTCTTTGGTATTAGGCAGGATGTTAGTATGCCAGCTTCATGGAGGAAAGGAACAATGGCTTGTTTAATTTGCTTTTTATAGCAAAGCCCATTTGGGAAGAATGAAGACAGGAGGATCTCAGAAGAGCTTCCTTTCCCTGAGGGTTGGCCCATCTGCTCCGTGGAGAGGAGAGTGTGCTGATTCAGGAAGCCGAGCCAGCCAGCCCCAGCCACAGCCCTGCACGGCGCCTTTGCCAGGAGGCTGGTCCACACGGCCATTGGACACATGGCCAGCCAGGGTGCAGGGGGCTTTGTTAGGGCTCCTTTCTCATGGTAGGACAACTGACTTCTGTCTGGGGATTACTGAGACATATGTTCCGTGACCACCATAAGTATCCTTTTCTCTAACAAAGCCTCTTTTATGAGTTGGGGGAATGAAAAATAACAAACTTACCCTTGCAAGAGATTAAACATTTAAGAATAAGTAATCAAAATATTTCCTAAGTATCTTTGTGCCTTTTAAAGGAGAAAACAAGAAAAAAAATATAAACATTCATGAATACTTTGGGTCCTGAATACTAAGATCAATTTTTATAAACTCAATGAATTACCATAGCTATTATTTTATTTTGGTGTTATAAATACTGTACTGAAACTTCTAGAGGTTTACCAACCAGCTATAAACTGCTATGCTTTTTGAATTGATGAATTTAGTTTTCATCATCTTTCTCTTTCTTGCTACTTTGACATCTTTTTTTGGAGTCAGTCTGGAAGTATTTTCTTCTTTTTTTCCCTCCCCTCACCTCTTTTCTACCGAAACTAATAAATTATTTTGTTCTAGTCATATGCAAGGCAAGAATAAACAAGCTCTGGAAATAACCTAATGACTTTCCTATGAACTTAAGTGATAGCTCTTTAGGCTGTTCCCAGACCTGTTTTTATTTTTCTTTTCACATCATGGTTCTTGCCTGTCTTGCTGAGAATAACTCCAGATAAGGAAGGCATTTAGAACAGTGAGAGGGTGAGCTAGGGGGTCTCTCCTAATAGCTCTGATTAGGTTGCAGGTTTGAGGCAGGGGCACGATCTGGCTGAGAGAAGGACCTCTGTGTTGGGAGCTCAGTCCCCAAACTTAGTGACATTTGCCACACTGGATGCTGCTGATATCTTTGTGCATGGGCCTTCCGTCCTCAAGGTTGAGATAAAATCAACTGAGGTGACCTCTCTTTTCCTCATATTTTCACTTAGATGCAACGCACATACCCAGGTGAGTCTCTCTGCAAGATAACGATCCTTTCAGTACCTTAGATGGCATCATTTGGGGATTTGTTGAATGAATATCAACCACCCCAACTGCTGTTGATAAAGAAGAGATAACAGAGTGAAAATATTTGTCATATGGTCTCACTATTTTTCTTAGTCATACGTGTTCTGATGTGGTGGTGGGAGGAAGGCAGACTCTTATGACTGCTCTAGACATCAGAGATGGAAAATTCTTAGGTCATTCTGTCTGCTTTTTGAGACTTAGGATTATGGCTTTCTTTCCTCTCCTGGGCTGAGTCCATCTCCGCATGCTTCCTTCTTAGGAGATACTAAGCTATAAATGAAGATCTCGGTGTTGGAGAGATGTTTTCAAAGAACCATGCCCAGTGGTGCCATTCCTGTTTCATGTGGCTGTATCTCTTCCTGCCCAGGCTGTCAGACAATGACATTGGTTCTGACTCTCCACGGAACCTAGAGCAAGTTGCTCGAGAGTATTCTTGTGCCTCAATCTTCCTTCTTTCCCAGCTCTGTCCAATAGAAATGGAAAGTGAGCTGTGTATATAATTTCCAATGTTCTGGGAGTCACATTAAAAGAGTAAAAAGAAGGAGCCAGGCCCTAACTTTCTAGATGTTATTAAGAAAATGTTATAAGGTGCCATCGTGATTGAGTTGGTATTTAGAGATGGAATCATGTTAAGAAAGATGTTGAAATGAAGAAAAGGCTGGTTGCAATGACAAGTGCTAACAGGAAGGTGGTAGCTTGAAGGAGAGTTGACAAATCTGTCATTATCTTTCCAGTCTTACCTGAGGCAGAGGGCGTTCTTGCCAGGCAGCGCCTGCAATTCCAGGCTGCTTGGCAGGCAGCAGAGCCCAGCCCAGCGGGCAGTCTCGGCACGGCGGCATGGCGACAGTCTCTGTCAGGCCGATCCCACACCCTCTGCTCCGCTTGTGTAAGGACAGGAGCTAACCCTTGTCCAATACCCACTATGTACCAGGTTCTAGATCGCATTAGTTTGCTAAGGCAGCTACACCGAAGCACCACAGACCGGGTGGCTTAAACAATAGAAATTTATCTTCCTACAGTTCTGGAGGCTGCGACCCTGATGTCTCTTCCTTTTCTTGTAAGGACACCAGTCATATTGGATTAGAGTGCAGCCCTAATGGCCTCATTTAACTTAATCATCTCTTTAATGCCCTTATTTACAAATACAGTTACAATCTGAAGTACTAGGGATAGGGACGTCAACATGGGAATTTGGGGGTGACACAATTCAGACCAGGACACAGGCATTTCCTGTCTAACAGGTGAGGAAACTGAGGCCCAGTGAGGCTAAGTGACTTGCTTGGGGTCCCGAAGCTAGTCAAGACTAGAATCTGGATCTCAAATCAGTGTTCTCTACGCCAGGGGTCCCCAACCTATGGTGAGTTGTATAATTATTTCATTATATATTACAATGTAATAATAATAGAAATAAAGTGCATAAAAAATGTAATGCACTTGAACCATCCCCAAACCACCCCCCCCATCCAGTTCGTGGAAAAATTGTCTTCCATGAAAACAGTCCTTGGTGACAAACAGGTTGGGGACAGCTGCTCTGTGTCATGACCACTTTGTCTCTTGAGGGCAAATGACATCTCTAGCTAGTCCTGTCTAAGACATTGGGGAAACTCGGGCTTTGTCATCTCGGGCAGGATTACCTGGGAGCTTCCTGGGGAGTGGGGGGAGGGGGCACAAGGGTGTTTATAGGCATGATTCAGGAGGAGCATCTTGGGGATTGGAGTCTGGAATCTGAATGCGCGTCTTGGCTCTATCATATACCAACCGTGTCACCATGGTCAAAACCTGCCCAACCTGAGCTTCTAGTGACTAATATTTATTAAGCACCAGTACTTGGCACTGAGCATATATCATCTCATCCCATGTTCACAGGCAGCCTATGAAGTGGACACTGTTACTATATCTACTTTACAGTTGAGGAAAAGAGGCTCAGAGAGGTTAAGTGACCTATCCAAGGTCACACAACCAATAAGGCCTAGAACCAAAGGCTCATGCCCAGGTCTGTGGATTCCAAAACCTACACAGTTAACCATTACAGACTCAGGAATGGGGCCCAGGGTTATAAACATCTGCTTGTATACGAAAGGAAAAATGTGGGTTCTAACGTAGAATTTCAAGGGTTGACTAATTTAAGTTTCCTAAACAAAACTAAGCAGTCCAGATAAAACACACAGATAAAACACATCAGGGAGCCTTGAGTTCACACTGCATCACCTCTTCCCTGTAAGATGGGAAAATTGTTCTAGATAAGCCTGGAGTTCCTTGCCTGTCCTGCTAGTTTATGGATGTCTGATGCCATTTTGAACTTAGGAGGCAGATTGTGATGGGTGTGGTGGGACCGTGCAGGCTTGGGGACTTGAGTGGGTTTGAATCTGCACCTTGACCCTCAACAGCAACACACAGAGGCAAGTTACTTAACCTTTCCTGACCACAGTTTCTGGAAACTGGAGGTTGTAAGATACTTTGCATGTCGATGTGAATGTTGAAATAATGTTTGTAAAGTGCCTGGCAGCCGCCCTGATACACAATGAGAAAATGGTCAGTGCTCAACAAGACTGTGTCCCTCTCCATGGGACCGTGTGTCTCTGAGTAGAAGACACTTTCGAGGGGACGTGGACAGGGCTCCCACCTGACCATTCTCCCCACACACTCAACGGTCTGACATTTTAACTTCAGTTTTGGAATTTTCAAGGCTTCCTGTAAAAAAAACAAACCTGCCAACCGTTGTTGGGAGGGATTGGTTGATGCCTTGGCAGGAATTAGTTGGTATTTATTTACCTGATAAGCATTTAGTGAGTTCCTAACATGGTGAAAGAGAAGTGATTCTTAAACTTATGAAACAGATTTTGCTTCTAAGCAAATTATATTTAATATTTGCTCATAATAAAGGTTCTGAGCTGCCACCGTGAGAGATCCCAGTGTAGTGGGAGTTTGACGGGCCCAGGAATCTGCATTTCTATAGCTCTCTGGGGATGCTGGTGCAGATGGCCTGCAGGCTCTACTGAGGCCCAGCGTAAGTAACTTTACTGTGTGGGACAACTGGTCACCTGCCCACCTGGAGGACCCTCCTAGGCAGAGCTGTCCCCACGGGGCGCCTGCACCCAGGCAAGGTGCCACTCAAGGTGGGCCTGGCCCGTGAGGACGTGGGAGGGAGAGCCTGTCTTAACCAGCTCGAATTCCTTACAGTGGAACCAGCCAGTTCATTCTTAGTAACTTTAAGGAATCTTCGAGGCCTGTTTTAGTGTCCTGTGGCAAGCAATGGCCGCCAGCATCGGAACCTGGTGTGGAAGGTCCTCCGGATCCCAGCACGGGAAGGCTGCCCCTGTGGCTTCCTTTCCCACTGGAGTCCCTGGGCACATGGGCTGGGTTTTGCCCTAATGAAGCGACTAGCCTACGTGTGGCTGTGGCAGGCCCAGGGCCACCAGTCATTTCTCGGCTTGCCACCCACGCGCCTTAGTGTGGCGGATGCGGGGGATCCTCTCCCCTTGGCTGAGTAAAGTCTCTCAAAGATTGAAAAGAGAGAGGATGTGGTGTGCGGCCAAGGCCTGTGCCCAGGGCCTGTCACCTGCCCGGTTCGGGGAAGTGCTGTGTGCTGGCGTTGGTGGACCCGACCCAGCTGGGGTCTGGGCTGTGACATTTGCAAGCCAACAGCATCTGGAGGAACCCGGGAGGGTCCAAACCAACCACATGGTGTTCTCTGGAGGCTGAGCCGAGGTGAGTGGGCGGACACAGGTCTCCCTCCCTTCAGCCTGAAACACTCACTTCCAATACCACAAGTTATTTTTAGAGATTAGATACATTTTCATCCTCCTCCCCCAACCCCACCCCCAGGCCAGAGGAAGTGCTGGAGGAAGTAATGTGTTGAAAGAATGTCGGGGGTGGGGGTGCTTGGCTTGGGAAGAGGGACTCTTCCTCAAAGCTTTGCTCGTGGCCAGAAACCCCAATAACCTTCAAGCTATAACCCTTCCAGGGCTGGGGGACCTGCCACCTGCAGGCCACTTGTAGCCTTCTAGGTCCTTAAGTGGGGCCTTTTGACTGAATCCAAATTTTACAGAACAAATCCTTTTATTAAATGGGATGCAGCAGAGAAAGATAAAGCTTTTCTTGCCTCCTTTGGTGCTTAAAAAAAAGAACGATCTTGAAATCAGAAAAGCCCAGGTTCCCCACCCCTGCGGGGGATCTGTCTAATTCTGAGTTTTAAACGAATCAACTGCAGTTTGTCCAACAGTGCAGCTCCAGCTCCCTGGGGACAATCACAGGGCAGCTGCTCCTTCTGCTGACAACACCAGGGCAGTCCCCCCAGCAGCTCACAAGGGATTGACAGGAAGCCCTGGTTGCTGGTCACTGTCGCGGGAGAGATGAGGTCCTTGCCTGGGGACTTTCATTTTTGCCTTGGGAGTGTGGACGAGCTAGTCTTTGATGCCTTAATGGGTTCTGCATTCTTTTCTCCCCTTCATGAATCCAGTGAAATGATACATGTTTAAGAGCCAAACCTTGAATTAGACTGTCCATAGCATGGAGCCAGTGCAAAGAGAGCAATTAAATTATTGGCAAGAACAACAGGACGCCAGGGTGGATGCATGGGGAAGCCGCTGGGAAAAGTGGAAGGAAACCACTTGGGAAGATGTTGGTACCTGTGCCAAGAAACATCAAGTATATATCCCAACCATTTCTCATCAAACTTGAAAATACCATACAAATATGGGCATTCTGTCAGACGTCAGCAGAGTTCCCCAGGCACTTTGGTCTGTCTGAATGTTCTGCCTCTGTTGAGAACTACTTTTTACTCCACTGTGGACTTCCTCATGCCTAGTGCATCTGGAATTTTAGTAGGACTTAAGTTTAGGGTGTTTGTGGAGTGCTGAGCCTTCTGCCATCCTGCCTTTCCTCCATGGCTCTCTTCCCCGATCTCCATCCTGGATTGGCCCCCGGCAGCTCTCAGTTTTTTCCCCACGACAATGCAGGCTAATTTCTCCCCTCCTGAATGGGAGTTTATAGTGGTCATCCTTTGCCTGTCCCACTGTTGCATGTTGGGTATGTTATGGAGGGGGGTGCTGATAACATGTCTCTTTAGTTCATAGTCTTTCGTAGGTCTTCAGGGAGCGAGAAATAGTTTCCGAGGAGCTATTCTCAAAGAACGAGGGGACACATGAGCACCTGGACTGGATGTAGATAATGATACCCTGGAATTCCAAGTGGACTTAGTAGGGTGAGACTTGGGGGCTTTGGAGGAAGGGGTTGAGTGTATTTCGTCTGTGGGATGGATGTGAATTATTACAGTCAGAGAATAAATCATGGCAGACTGGATTTCCCAGAGATTTCCACCACAATATATCCCATCCCCCATGCGCTTAATGTGTGACATTGACACTCCTCCCATCCATAGTGGTGAGGTCTGTGTCCCTCTACTTTGGACATGAGTGGGCCTTTATGACTGCCTGTGTCAGTAGAGAATGGTAGAAATGACATCACGTGATTCCGAGGTTAGGTCATAAAAGTGCCGTGTTCTCTTGGGACACTTGCTCTTGGAACCCGCCCACTGTGCTGACAGTAAGCCACATAGCCTAGGAGGAGGCCCACGTGGGGAGGCCCTGAGGCCTTCAGCCCTCAGCCCTGGCTGAGCCCCCATCCTACCACGCGCACCAACTTTCCAGGTATGAGAATGAGGCATCTAGGAAGTGACTGTCCAGCCCCCCACTGAGACACCCCAGCTGGTACTGTATGAAGCAGAGATGAGATTTCCCTGAGAGCCTTGTCCCCATCGTACACTTGTGAGTTCAATAAAGGATGGCTGTTTTGAGCCACGAGGTTTTGGAGTGGCTTGTCTACAGAAATACGTAACTAGGACCATAGGGATGATGGGTAGTTCTATGAAGGATCATGTAAGTAGGGATCACAGGTGAGCCAGGCAGGACCCCAAGCATCGATGACCCTGTCACTCACTCCCCTACCCATGCCTCCTCGGCTCATGGTCTTCCTAGGTCTTCAGGCAGAGAGAAACAGTGTCCAAGGAGCTAGTGTCAAAGAACCGGACCCAAGGAGCACAAAGGAGACATGGACTTGGGTTGGGTCCCATTGAGGCAAAAATAAGGAGAAAGTGTATCCTCTGTGCTTACAAGACAGCACCAGCCTGGGATCAGAGCCCTTCTAATGCGCTTGGATGCCGGTTTCCCCTAAGATTGAATTAAGTTAAAAGAGGAAGTCTACTTGGATTCACTTGAAATAAAGCTGCTGGGATGAAATCAATGTACAAACAAGTCTTGAGAAATGGAGGGAAGAGATCAATCTTGTGTGGGGGCTTGTGTTGCAACGTGGAAAAAGTTTTGTAACTCGAATGCAATGCTAGTGACTACAGCACTGGGTGTCAGCGTGGACACGAGGCACATGATTGGGACGATTCTGCTCCACGGGTGCTGCTGGGGTGGGGGGCACAGGCAGGTAGGGAAGCCAGAGAAAAACACTGTCTACTAGGCAGGGTTACCGATGGACACACACTCCTCAGAGACACCAGCTCACCTAAGACGTGGCCTAAGGGTTAGGACACAAAGTTTCAACCACAGGTACTCTCTCTGCAAACTGCTCCACCCCCAAGCCAAGGGCCTTAAAGCTTTAAGTGGCCCGGGTTCAAATTCTAGTCGGTAAAGCACAGTGTCTCATGTGTCCCCTTACCCTCTGGCCCACCGTCCTCCTGGTGCCCCTCTTAGGAAGGTCCAGGCAGACTTGAGGCTGGTTGGACTCTGGGGACAGTGGGGCTGCCTTACCCACACTGCAGGTGCTTGAAGACTGCTTGATGGACGGATGACTGCCTGCCTGATGGAATGAACCCCGTGCCCAGTGGGTTCATACCCTTTTGGAAACTCAATTCAACTCACAACACCTTGGCTACCTACGCTCTACTGAGAGGAGTGGGCAGGCAGGGAGGTCAAGTTTCAGGAAATCTAAGGCCTTTCCTAAGTCCTCCTAAATCAAGCGCTAGTGGGCAGGAAGTCTAACGGGTCTTTTTCAATTTCCCTTGCCCCACTCTGAGGAGGTGTCTAGGAGCAGGGCGAGTGACTGGCAGAAAAGGAGGAGTTGCAGGAACCCAAATGACCTCTCACAGGAGCGTCAAGGGATCCGGGCCTATGTTCTGTAGAGCCACCACCCACACCCCTCCCAGCTGCCTCTGCCTTTCTGCCAATTCAGCCTTCTGGTCTTCCACCCCAGCTAGGGCTGCGAGCTGACAGCAGGCGGGGGACTTCTCCATCAGGGACCCGTGCCCAGGCCCTGAGTCAGTTACCTCTGGTTAACACAGAATCAGTGAGAGCAGGAAACCCTCAAATACCACCGTGAAGCTGGGACATTTTCAAGCTAAAATATGCCCCTGGGTAACATAGCTCAACCTCTTTATTTTATGGCCAGGGAAACCAGGGATCAGCACGGTTACCCAGCTCCTAGAGGTGGTGGTGGTGCAGGTTCTACCCCCTTTCCATTACAGCCTCGAAGTCAGCATTGCTTCAGAGATCCAAGGAGCGTGTCAGCCAGCAAGCGCCAACGGGGATCCACAGGGACCTCTCGCAGGGCCAGGCGGGCTTCTCTGTGCTCCTCCTCCCCAACCTGGAAGGAAGTGGTTTTTCTACTCTCTTTACTCATCCCACCCTGCTGCAGGGAGGGAGGCTTTTAACATAATTACCCCTGGAAGTTTTGCCATGAGACACCATTGCAATGACAGGCAAGACTTGTTTGTATAGCAGGGATCCCTCTCAGAAAGTCGGGTGTTGTGGGTTAAACTGTGCCCCCCAAAAGATATATTGAAGTCCTAATCCCTAATACCTGTGAACGTGACTTTATCTGGAAATAGGGTCTTTGCAGAAGTGATTAAGATGTAAGTTAAGATGAGGCCATCCTAGAACAGGTTGGGCCCTTCATCCAGTATAACCAGGGTCCCTGTAAGGAGAGAAGGGACAGACACAGATCCACACAGAGAGGAGAGCACCGTGTGGTAATAAAAGCAGAGGTTGGAGCGATGCTGCCACGAGCCAAGGAGTGCCTCGGTCTACCAGAAGCTGGACAAGGCAAGGAAGGCTCCTCCCTTGGAGGATTTGGAGGGAGCCCTGCCCTGCTGACACCTTGATTTTGAACTTCTAGCTCCAGAACTGTGAGAGAACAGATATCTGTGGTTTTAAGCCACCTGCTTTGTGATCCTTTGTTATGACAGCCCTGGTTTCCTGGTCCACGGGGCAAAGGGGGGTTGTTAGCGGGAACCCAGGAAGCTGAGGCAGGATGGAGCCCCAACCTGTGGTGAGGGGCCTAGAAGAGGAAGGAGGGAGGGGACGAGGGAGGAAGGGCTCTCAGTGACTCAAAGATTAGCAAGGGGGACAGCCGAGCAATGCGTGGGCTGTGTGGGAGCCCTTTCTGGCTGGTAATAAACCGAGCCCATTTCCTTTCCAGCCACTGTGGGGCCTAACAGTGGGGGGGGGACCCTAAAAATTAGTGTCTAGAAATTGATGGCCAGGCATGGTGGCTCACGTCTGTAATCCCAGCACTTCGGGAGTCTGAGACGGGAGGATCACCTAAGGTCAGGAGTTTGAGACCAGGCTGGGCAACATAGTGAGACCCCATCTCAAATAAATAAATAAGAAAATTAGCCAGGTGTGGCAGCTCGTGCCTCTAGTCCCAGCTACTAGGGAGGCTGAGGCAGGAGGATCACTTGAGCCCAGGAGGTTGAGGCTGCAGTGAGCTATAGTCGTGCCACTGCTCTCCAGCCTGGGTGACAGAGCCTTTTTCCCCCCCAAAAAGGAAATTGAGTCACTGAAGTCATGACCCTGGTCGGTCCCATGTGCTTTGAACTTGCACCTCTTCCTCCAGCAGATGACAACTGTCCAGCTGTATGAGGTTAGGTCATAAAGTTAGCTGTCCCCTGCCGTTTCACCTGTGAGCTGGCCTGAGCTCCCTGAGAGAATGAGCCTGGCCTTCCAAGCCCCCTTCCCTGGGTCCCTGTCAGCGCTGCAAGGGTGCTGAGCACATACAAGGTGTCTCAATCTATATGTAGCGGTTGGTCAATTTATTATCATAACGGGAGAACATGGTAAGGTGTTTGGGGTTTGTTTCATTTTAAATATACCTGGCAAATCTGTTTAGAGTCTAATAAGATGTTTGTACTCCTGGGCAGGAGATCAGTCACGTGGCAGGCAGATTGCGGACACCCACCCAATACCCTCAAGCCGTGGGTGGCGTTTTCACAGAGCCCTGCAGAACCTTTCAACTTGGGCTTTTCTTGTTCCTGCTTTCAAAGTATTTCTGATTTTAGAAAGTACCGATCTGGCCTTTTCTTCTCCCGGTATCAACGCCCCCACGCTCCACCCCGATCACCTAGTTACTCATCTCCCTTTAAAGATTCATTATTTACTTTCAGTTTTCACAGGATTCAAAGAGCAAGACAATCTGAAGAGGTAAACACTGAGAAGCTTCACTCCTTCCTCCATCCTTCTCTTCCTCCCCCTGGGCCACATGTGATAATTGTCATTTAATTCTTGTTTATTTTTATAAATAAAACTCTTATGAAGATACCAACACGTGCAAATATATATATTTTATACCCTGCTTATTCCTTATACACAAGATAGCCTATATATTCACTGTTTGACATCTTGCTTTATTTATTTACACTTTATTAAGATAGAACTTATACACAATAAAATACACAAAACATAAGTGCACAGACTAATGAATTTTTGCCTTTTAAAAAAATTTGCTTTTCTTGTGTGACCTTTTAAAACAGCTTTATTGAGAGTCTCAACTGACATATAATAATAAACTGAACATATATATATATATACACACCCACAAACCATCAACATGTTCAAAATAGCGAACATACGCATCACCCCAGAAGTTTCCTTTCTCCTCTGGATTTTTTTCTTAGCTATAATAGTTAGTAAAACTGAACACACTGATGAGTTGGGCTGAAGACATCTAGCATTAAGCCAATTCTCAACCTCATGGCAACTTCTTAGGGCCCCTCTGGTTTCCTAAGAACCCAGGAGACAGGTAACAAAACTTACGTCTTTACTACTACTAAGTCTTATTTAATCACCTAAATTTCTGGCGATTAAGAATTTGGCCTCAAGGGGCTTTGCTGAGATTAACTGGGAGGTCTCCGCAGTAGAAAGTTTTCTTTTGTCCGTCTGTAAAACTCCTGATGTCACAGCTTCTGGCCTTGGGCAGTCTGACTCAAAGCATCCAGGACTCTTAGAAAAAGAAAACAGAACTTCCATGGAATTTCAGGATTTCCATTGTTTAGAAGCCATAATTCTGGGAGGAAGGAAATGAACACTTATTAAGCACTTCTATGTGTCAGGCACTTTATATAAAATAAGTACTTTAATCCTCAATAATAACCTGGGACAGAGATGGGATTAGCAGCATTTTTTTTTTTTATGGAAGAGGAAATAAGATCTGAGAGCCTAAGTGATTTGCCCAAGGTGACACGGTCAGTCACACAAGCTGGTGTTGAAACGCAGAGCTACATTATTTTACAGCCCGCTGCGTTTTTTTTACCATGGTTCTACCCTCCACCCTCAACCCCCAGACAGTATGGTTGCATTGATAGATAGTTGGATAGATACGATACACTCACATACACTTGCATATCAGGACAGATTATATGTTACATCTTTCACGTTTCCAAAGGCCTTAGGGAAAAAACAGAGCAGTCTATCCCAGAACATGAAGGCAAATGGTCATAAATTACATGGCTAAATTTTATTTATTAAATGCTACTAGTGATTTATTAAATACTACTGATATAAGTTTACATGTACTGAGTTGTTCCCAAGTTAACAAGTACTGGGAGGGTATTGTGACCTAAGAATTGACCTGTGCACATTGGCGGAGACAAATAAAGGCTGGGATGGAGCATCTACTGGGAAGGGTGGTACCATATTGTCGGGGAAGTGAAACATGAAGTGGGAAGTCGTGTGTAGTGGCTGTGAGGTCGCCGTGATTCTGGAAAGAGCCAAACTGGAGGTTTGGAAGACATGAAGTCACACATTCTGAATGTCCAGAGCTTTAAAAGCCAGACAGTGAAGTTTTAAGGACTTGCTCAAGTTCACGCAGAGAGCGGATATAGCTGGGCTGGGACTCAGTCTCAGGCAGCCTGGAGAGTGTCCATCTCACCAACCTCTGCGTTCTCCAAAGCTGAAATCTCCGCATGGCAGGCGTCAACCTCAATGTGTTGCAAGGGAAGAGCATGAGGACGTGTTATCAGTCCCACAGGAAACCAACGACACACGCAAAGGGGGTGACCCAAGAGAGTTCCGTGGAGGGAACATTTGCAAAGGTGGAGCAGGTTTAGAGAAAAGCCACAGGGCATGCTGAAGCACTAGGACCAGCCACAGCAGCAGCCACTGCCAAGTCAGGGGAGCCAACATGCCGTCCTCACTCCCCCAGCATCCTCTGATCATGTGCCTGGTACCCCCGTTGGCCAAAACCAACAGGAAGCTAGAGTTCACGGGAGCTGTGTAGTGGCAGTCCTTAGAGATCAGCCTCCGGGGACACAGTGCAGACAGCAAAAGGACAGAGGGTGGTTCTGGTGGGGCAGATGGAGAATATCCAATGCAAAACCTGCGCTGGGAGGATCCAGGAAGGCTTTTCTGGGCAGCACATCAAAGGAGCTATTGCTGGTGCCCTAGAATCTCAGAGTTTTAAAGTCACCCTCTTTCGTAATCCAACAGCTTGCCCTGGTTCTCAACAGGAGCTCTATAAACCCAGGGCCTTATTCGTATTGTCATCATTTCCTGCAGAACACAGAGACAAGTGCCAGCTGTTTAGCTCATGCCCTTGCTGAAGAGGCGGTGGGTCTATTCTTAGAGACCACACTGCGGTGGGTTAGCAACTTGACGTTCAAGGTAGTGGGCGCCCGGATGGCTCTGAACGGTGGTGGTGTCACTGGTGTGAAAGAGGTCTTCCTCATTAACTCATTATCTTGCTGGAGAGGCAGTTGCATTTTGGCTCCAGCTTTTCAACGATGGTGGCTCTATTTCCGACTTGCTTGGAAACTATTATTAACTATTATTCCAAACAATACGCTTGCATATTTGACAATCCGGAAGCCAAATTTAGCTGGGCAAATTATAGACAACTGCTCTCTTATAATGTCACTGCGATGGCCCAATTTTTAAGAGATGGAAGATTAACAAAGCCAGCTTTCAACGCCTAACACAATATTTTATGTGAAAAACCATTTTCCCCCAAAGATGATAGACCTATGAAATATTCCCAGAGCTCTCTGGAAGATAACCAATGTTTCTTTCAAAGGAAGGGGAAGTTGCGGCACATCAAATATATGCAAAAACACTTCAAAGCTGGAAGTGCCGTCAACTTGTCGAAGAATTATGTTGAAACTACGGGAAACATAAGAGGTCACTTAAATGATTTAAACACCACCCGTTTCCCTCTTCTCCAGAAACCCCCCAATACGTTGCTCATAATGTTAGACTGACCTTTTAGCATATCTGATTTTAGTGAAAGACGTTTCTCTTCTTCTGAATACGTCTCAAACCATTCTTAAAAGTAATGATTTCTCATTAAGGCTCTTGCACCTGCTTGTGAAGAAAAGACATCTGACCTTTAAAAAAAATTCCATGGGTCTGAATCATCTAAATATATTACAGCTTTACTCTTGCAGACAAGAGGAACCAAGAACAGTTTGGATAACGGAGAAATCTGTCAGTACAACTGGATCTGAATCACACTTATGGGGATCCCACTGTGTGATTTTAGGCAAGTTATTTAGCCTCCCTGAACCTCAGTCTTTCTCATCGCTAAAATAAGGATAATACAACTCTGCATGCTTATTATAAATAGTAAACGGATTTGTTTGTGAGCACAGTGTTCGATAAATGAGCAGTTAGGTATTTTTCCTAAAGGTACTTGTTACATAGAATATAGTGACAGAATCCAACCACAGTATTTCAAGAACCTTCTCAGAATTTAGAACACAGTATTGAGATTCAAGTATTGTCAGAGGACCTAGGAGACAAGGAGAACATTGCCATATCTACGGAATCTGAAGAATTGTCACGATTTCTGACAAATCAGTCTAGCATATGCCAACTTAAGGGTTCTGTGAATCTATTTTCAAACTCATTCCTTGGGCTACCACCACCGGCTTGCCTGGAATTACCTGATCAGGGAGCGCAGGGGCCACGATAATTGGGACAGTGACGATAGTGGTACTTACCACTTTAAGACTTAAATAGCTTCAAACATAGTTTCAATACAATAGAAGCTCTAGAAACCCAAGGTCTTTGTTTCAGTCGTCTTCAAACCTCCCCGCCCAGCTCCAGAGATCTGTTGAACTTGAACTTTCGGGGAAAAGAGCAATCTGTTCTTTATATTTTCCTGATTTTTAAAACAAATATTACATGATGTAGAATCATCATTTTATAATGTATCCAATTTATAATAATGAAATTATTTAGGTTTAAAACTTGCGAAAATATTTTTTGAGTATTTTAAACCATTGACATTTATTTTAATATATTTTATGTGTACTAAAATCACTGGACTTAAATAAAACAGAAGGAGGAAAGAGAGGGGTTAGAAGAAATTTTTTCCTAAAGGGGCAATTAGTAAATTGCAAGATTCTGGAAACTTCTGTCTCAGTTTAAACTCTGATTTGACCATTTAGCAGTTGCATGAATCTTGGACAAATTACTTAACTTTACTCTGCCTCAGTTTCTTTGTCTGCAAAATGGGGACATAAGAACGTTATAAGGACTGATGAATTGATATATACTAGATGCTTAGGAAGGCAAGAGCAGATTGAGACCATGACTTAAGTCTTAGCTATCGTTGTCATCACCCCTCCCAGAATCATTCTTTAGACTATATCTGATGGCTAGCAATTCAAACTTTTTTGTATTTATTTATTTTAAACTTCTTTTTATATTTATCAAAGTTATACATAACCTGGCTGAAAGTCAAATCCTCTTTAAAGGCTGATAATGAAAAGCAACAGTCCCCACCTCCACAATCAATCTGTGATCTTGCCGTCCAGAGCCGTCACTGGCAATCCACCCTTTTAGCTGGTTATTCTGGTATTTACCTCCTTGGTTCTAAATAACACACATATACTGTTATTTCTCGATTTAGCAGTGTTCGACACGCTCTGCTAATTGGTATGATAGCAGCCAGATTTCGTTTCTATTCATTCCCTATTCCATTCCTCTGATTCTACCAGTGCAGTTTTATCAAATTTATGGTTAAATCACATTTGGTGTTCACCTTATTATGGTTGTGTATATATTGTTTGCTTCTGAGCCAAGTGGTGTGCTGTACTTGCATTTTGTTGGGTTTAGAAATTTTTGTTTTTATTGAAGATAATTGTCAGGTCCGGACTCTTGGTGGACTGTTATCCTGGTTCTTTGGCTCTTTGCTTGGAAAATGCACAAGCAGAGCCGGTGTGACGGAGTGACCACAGACAGGAAGCAATTCCACACAAACAGCTTTTATTGCAGAGAAGAAGGGAGGATATATAGCGAGAGTACATTCCAGAGAGGAACGTGTCAGTCTCCACGAGTGGAGAAAGATGTTGAGAACTCCCAGGTGGTTTCCTTTATTGGCCTGGTCCGGGGAAGGGCTTATGGGAAGTGTGGGATGTTACCAGATGATGGATATACATGATTGACAGGTGTTCTTACAACAAAGTTTCAGCTCCATAGGTGCGTATGCCTCAAAACCTCAAGTTCCTGCTCTTTGTGGTTGTTAGTTGTGTTTTCCTGCAGTCCCTTCCCCCCACCCCAGCTTATTCATCCCTAGGAACTGCCCTCCTGGCCTGTATCTGCCACCTGCAGATTTGGTCCCTGCCTAATAATAATAATTGCTTTTTAAAAAATTTCTATAGTTCCCCCCAACGCCTCATGAGCGTTCAAGTCTGTCAAACACCTTCTATTTTACTTTCAAATGACTCAATAGTTTTGATAATTGATCAATCCTTTGTGCTCCAAAGACATCCCGCCCTGAGCCCTTAATCCTTCTAGTCCAGTCTGTACTTAATTGGATCATGCTCTTGTTGCCCAGTTTGCTCCTGGATTTTTGTTGCACCTGTCCTGTGTCCAGCATCCTTATCTTATTTTACTTCTCTGTTTTTCTGGAGCATATTCTGTAGAAGCTTATTAAGAAAAGGTGCATTGGAGGCAAAATTCTAGATTCCTTGAAATTTGAAAATGTCTTTATTCTCATATTTGATCATTTGACCGGTAATAGAATTCTGGGTATGAACATAATTTCCCTCAGAATTTTGTTTGAAGTAAGCATTGGTTGAATGTCTTCTGGTTTCCAGTGCTGCTATTGAACATTCTGGTGCATTTCTGACTTCATTTCTTTTGTACGTGATTGTTTCGTTCTCTCTAAATGATTTTAGTACCTTCTTTTTTAAATGTCTGGCATAGTTTAGTGTGTGTCACTGTTTATTCATTCACCGCGCTGAGCATTTTGTGGTTACTTTCAATCTGGAGACTCATTTAGTTCTGGGAAGTTTTCTGTTATTTCTCTGACAGTTCCTTCTCTTTGTTTTATTTATTCTTTTCTTAGAACTACTATTAGTTGATGTCAGACTTCTTGAATTGATTTTTCTAAATTTTTTCTCTTTATTTTCTGACTTTTCTTCTCTGTGTCTTTTTACGTTTTTATCTTGTTATTTATTTTTAAGAGACAGGGTCTCACTCTGTTGCCTGGGCTAGAGTGCCGTGGGATGATCATAGCTCACTACAGCCTTGAACTCCTGGGCTCAAGTGATCCTCCTGCCTCAGTCTCCCTAGTAGCTAGGACTACAGGCATGGGCCACCATGCCCAGCCGATTTTTCTATTTTTTTGTAGAGATGGGGTCTTGCTATGTTGCCCAGGCTGGTCTTGAACTCCTGAGCTCAAGCAATCCTCCGACCTTGGCTTCCCAAAGCGCTGAGATTATAAGTGTGAGCCACCATGTCCAGCTGCCCTCTTTGTCTTTTGTTACATTCTGTGTGCTATTTCCTCAAATTTACCTGTCAATTCTTTTCCTGAGGGCTTCAAAATTAATGTTTTATTTTTTGTATAATTAACATATGCTTGTGTTAGAAAATTCAAAATTACAAAAGTGAATGTAGCTAGGAATAAGCTCTGACCTTCACTCAGACATCTAATTCATCTGCTTGGTGGGAATATTTGGCACAGCAGAGGATGGGAGAGAGGCTTGGGACTAAAAACACAAGTATTTTATGAAAATTTGCACACTGAATGATGGAAGTCTCAGCTCTCTTTCTCCACTCTGCTCCTGGAATGCAATCATCCAGGCACATATTCTCCTAGATAGGAACTGGCTGGGTTGTTGTGCTAGAGAGTAGAACCTTGGCTATCAGTCCCATTAGGTCTTTTCTTCTGTGTTGGTGAGATTTCCCAAAGTAGAACATTTTAATATCTTCCTTAGCAGTATAAGTCTGGCTGCTACCATTTTGAGAAAGAGTGCTAGGGTGGGGGTGGGGGTTATCTCCATATCCAGTATATCAATTTCTAGTTTATTTTTCTGTTTTTAATATTGTGCTACCATTCTCAACTATGCTTGGTCGCTCAGTCCAGAGACCTTTTTATTTTACCCTCTTTAGAGAATGTTAAACCTTTAGTCTTCTGCTGGGGTAGAGAAGGGAAACTCATCTGGCTGAGTCGCATAAGGGAATGGATCTGTAGTTCCAACCACCTTTTCTGTACTTTAAATTGCATGATTTCTGTCCATCTGTTTTCTTGTTTCCTGACACTTTCCTTTGTCATCTCCATCCTACCCTTACTCTACCGTGTGAATATTTTATTTCAGATATCACGCTTCTCAGTTCTAGAATTTCTACTTTTTAAAAATAGTTTCTCTTTGCTACGATTTCCTATCTTTTCACTCATTAGAAGTATAACATCTTTTACATCCTTGGACGTAGTTACAAGAGCTACCTTAAAATCTTTGCTGCTTCAAACATCTGGGTCATCTCAAGGTCAGTTTCTGTTAATTATCTTTTTGTTTGAGAATGAATTGCATTTTCCTGTTTCTTCACGTGTAGAATAATTTTGGAGTGTGTTCTGGATATTATGAATGTTATATTCTGCATAATCTGGGAGAGTGTTGTTGTTTCCCATTTATTTGTTTTCGTAGGCAATTGCCTTGGTTGTAGTCAAATGACAATGTTGATTTGCGGTGGCGGCTCAGATCTCCTTTTGGTTCTTGTATATTTAGCTGGGCTGTTTGCAGTCTGCCCTGCGCATGTGCAGCTTGGGAGTCAGCCAGATATTTAGACAGAGTTTACACACATAATCTGTGGCTCCCCTTCTCTGGCCCTCTCCTTCCTAATAGTTAACTCTTTATCTTCCCAGTGGTTGTGGCTATTGTTGCCCTGAACCCTTTTCTCTGGTTTTTCAGGCCAGAAAGACAGCAGATTGTCTATCAGCAGTGCCATGTGGCCACCTTCCCTCAGTCCAAAAAACACAAAAGAAAAGGTGGGGAGGGGTATCTGGTACCTTGTGCCATTCTCTTCTTCCAAAAGTCAACTCCCCTCCAGAATAAGCCTGCTTTTTTTTTTTTTTTTACACTACAATGCTTTCAGATAGGTTTTTTTTTAAAATTATTTTTCTCAAATTTTATTATTGTTATCTGTGGGAGGGCAGGTCTACTCTATCAGAAGTGGTCTGCTCACAGCTTGTCAACAACCTCTTAAACATTTCTATATTAAGTCCGCTTCCAAAGTAACTTGGTGCCACCAATTTCTGAGCCCTTTCAAGGCTCTGTGGTGCAAATGACAATAGCCACTGCTACTATATTCACCTCTGGAAATTTTTTTAGTGAGCACAAATAACATGTAAACAAAGTGGGAGGTAAGGGAAGACTGTGTCATAGAACATTCTAAATTGGACGGAATTCCTGCTGCTCTTCCATTTAGTCTCAAAACGGCAGTGGTTAAGTTTTTTTCAGCCTCACATGGGCCAAAATATGAACGTTCCTTTAAATCAGTGTTTTTAAAAATGTGATTATGGACTTCCAACATCATAATCACCCAGGGTGCTTGATGAAAATGCATATTCCTGGGCCTTGCCTCAATGTCCCTGAATCAGAATATAGGGGTGGAGCCTAAGAATTTGGGGATAGCAAATATTCCATATGTGTTGTCTGTCATTACTTTTGTCTTAACCTGCATAAGCAACAAATAGCCTCCTGCTGTTTGTTTCACTCCCCAGAAACTAGGCTGCAGGGAGTCTTGTTTGTCATAAATGGGAATGATATTTCTACACCTGATTTCTACACCTGATTTTAAGTCAATAAATATGTTTCAGGATGACAAATACAAATAGTTTGGAAGCATTCTGCATGATAGAAAAAAGTTTGTTCATTTTTTTTTTTCTTTTCCCAGCGTCAGTTTTTAGTGGGGCTTTGAAATAAGACTTTAGTGCTGACATTTGGATGCTTTAAACATCTATACACTATAAATTTCTAACAAGAAACCACCACAGGCCAGGCACGGTGGGTGGCTCACACCTGTAATCCTGGCATTTTGAGAGGCCAAGGCGGGAGGATCGCTTGAGGCCAGGAATTTCAGACCAGCCTGAGCAAGAGTGAGACCCTGTCTCTACTAAAAATAGAAAAAACAATTAGCTGGGTGTGATGGTGTGTGCCTGTAGCCTTAACTGCTTGGGAGGCTGAGGCAGGAGGATCGCTTAAGCCCAGGAGTCGGAGGCTGCAGTGAGCTATGATGATGCCACTATACTCTAGCGTGGGTGACAGAGCAAGATTCTGTCTCAAACAAACAAACAAACAAACAAACAAACAAAAAAAGCCACTACAATGTACAACAAAAATGACCCCTTCTCTCTGTAAAGAGATGACCTTGTCCCTGCTGTCTTCTGGGTTCCTCTCACCTGCATTCGGTCAAGCAATATTAGTTGTATTGTTCTATAAGATAACAATCTCATAGAACCAATCACTTCAGGACCCTACCTACACACTGAAAAGCTTTATAAAGTTTATCTCATTAATTTCTGGGAGTTAATTTTTACCCTTCCCTTGCTAATATAAACTCAAGACCACAGAGAAAGTGTAATTGGTCAGTTAGATGCATTTCATTAGGAATTGGCTCCATCCTTAATTCATGATACTCTAGTCAATCAACTTAGGTCTCAGTGAATTTGTTCTAATGCCTTTGTGGAGAGGATGATGCGGAAATGTAAGACATAATCCCTTCCACTGGGAGCTTACAGGTTTATGAGTTTATAAGGTGGTAGCAGAAGTACTAGATGGTATATCGGCTTTAGGCAATTATACGTAAGTGCCAATGTTGAGTGCAGTAGAAACTCGGAAAGGAGAATGATCTTTTGGGTCAGTAGAAAGAACTTCATAGAAAAGATGGGACCTAGGTAGGTCCTCAAGGAAGGACTGGCATTTGGAGAGGAGAAGGGTGGCATTGCAGATAGGGGCACGTCCAGAGCAGACACAGTAGAGAAGGAGATGTTTGCAGACGTAGGAAAGAGCCAGTCCTGGTGGGGACAGAGGGTGTGCTGGAAAGTTTTGAGACCTAAGATTTACTGGAGCAAATCCGGATTCTGCAGAGCTTTGCAAGGAGGGGAGCCTGGGCTTGATGTCAGAGCATTCACTGGCAGCAGTGAGGGGGCAAGACGGTGGTAGTGAACTTCTAGTATTGCCCTTCAGTGTCTTTCCATTCATCTCACCTGATTTGGATAATCAATTGACTGCAAACCCGTGGGTCACCCAAATACAGATCACGTCTGCAGGTTTTCTTTGGATTCCAATAAGCACGTCACAGAAACACAGAGCACTTGTCTGCAAGATGGAGACTCTTGCAGAGAAGACGGTTGGCCAAGGGGCTGTGTAGACGAAGGGCAGAAATAGTGGTCCTTTAGGGTAACACATCTTATTGGGATCATGTTGGTCTCCTCAAGCTGAAATGCAGGGGTCCCCAACTCTCTCAGCACCTCACTCTTCATGAGATTAGTTAATGCCAAGAATGTTGCAATTCTCTGAGCAAATAAAGTTTCTTTTTCTGTGTTGGAATTTCCTGTTTTCTGCACCTGGTTGGGATATTTGGCTTATTTGCATAAGAATGTACATGGGTAGCTTGGGATTCAACTCAGGGAGGGACTTTCAGAAAAGCCAGAAGGGACTATTGTCTCTGTGAGTACGCTTTTTAAAGCATCCCATAGCTATCAAGGTACAAGCTCTGTTTCCTAAGGAAAGTCACCCCCAACAGCTACAATATAAACTACAAAAGAAGAAGATGTGGAAATAATCAAACAAGTTTTTATTTCGGACTGAAATAAAATTTGAATCTCTTTAGGGCTTGAGTCCAAACTTTTGGCTTTGTTCACTGTTCCAGAATTCAAACTAATTTCTCCCTCTGGAATTGTACTCTTTTTTTCCTGAAGATTATTGAATTCAAATCACTTGAGATGGAACTAATCTGGTCTAGCTGAATTTTTGGAATTCTTTAAACCCTCAAACAGGTTGAGTTTATCTGGGACTCGGAACAAGTGGTGAAATCACAAGGTTTTCTCTAAACTCAGAGCACCCCAATTATTTTCTTCCTGTAGACTTGTTAAGCCCAGAGATGCAGATTTTTCTATTACCTTTTTCCTTTCTTTTTTCTTTTCTTAAATTATCTCTTAGTTATTCCCGCTTTTCAGATGGGGAAGTTGAAACACTGGAAAGGTAAGCACTGGGCTTGTGTCTTGGTTATACACATCTTTTCTAGGGACAGAGATGGAACTAAGTAACAGAGCTTCCTCTCCAAGGCCATGTAAATTCTACTACTGGGCCCTGTATGAGACCCTAACGCAGTGGTTCACCCCCTGGGGGACCTGAGCCCTTAGAGAGGAAGCAAAGAGGGATTTTGAATTATTTTCATTATTTCAAAAAGTCCAATAGACACTGAACATTCCCAAAATAAAACTGCATGCGTTAAGTAGAATGTCACGATATTTTTGCTTTTGATTAGAGTTAAATTAATTCAGTTTGATAACATTGATTATCATGCTGATCTGAAGCTGTGATTACAGTTATATATGTCTTTGATGATTAAAATATGAAAATAGGTTAATTATGTCTTATAAATGCAGTTTATTTGATAGGCAGAAATTTATAAAATCTGAAAGCAATTAGAAAAAATATGACAAATTTCCAGAATTCCCTATATATATCTGAACAGGCAGAATGCAGAGGCACATGATGCTCTAAAATGTATTTATTTCAAGATTCTTGTGGAATCACAAGATTTCATGTATTTGTTCTTTCTAGTTGGCTTAACATGAACAGTATAAAGTCAAATTGCTCTTTCTTATATTTTGGCATTAATTATGACTGCAATCCATCAACCAGCTAATGTTCATCATTGACAGCTGTTTAGTATTAATTATGTGTGTGTCGACTTTTTCAAATTCCAGCTTAACGAGTTGAATATTTGTGGATGCTGATCATACATTCAAAAGAGGGTGTTGGAAAGCAACACTAGTGTTATACTAAGAAACAAAGAGACAAGAGAAGTTTAATTTATCATTCTGCTAAAAGTCAATAGATAACCTTTCTCATGTGCTAACAACATTTCATAAAAGCAGTGAAGCCAGCTTGGAAAGTATAAATAGAAGCATAACATATTTTCTGCTCTCTTATGAATCATTAGGCTCGTTGAAAGACGTTTCTTTGAGGAAGCAGTCGACTTGCTTCCCTGAGCTAACGCTATAGGTTGGGGTTTTCATGATCCTGCGACGATGGCTGTGGCTTTGAACTGTTCTGAGTCACCTGACTCAGGCTGCCTTTACACACGCGGTCTGGAGTTCACAGTGCTGAAGGGCAAGGACTGAGATCATTGTTTCCCCAGGGCATGCCCTTTAAAGGTTAAATCGGTGGCAAGATGGGATGGGCCCTGGGGCTCAGGGACATGTGACTTGTGAAGTTTAGGTCACATTCTTTCCTGGTATATTCTGACTCCAGAGATCACTATGGAGTATCTCTTGGCCCTAAGGAAAGGCCGAGCACGACCTCCACTGCTGCCTCCATGCAAGTGGCTGTTTTAGCCACACACCTGATACTAACCAGCATTTACATGGCATTCTTTGGTTGACCGTAGACAGGGAGGTAGGCTGGTTAGCCTCTTAACAGAATTCACATCAATGCCCATCTCTTTGTGGGGCTGGCCTTCTACTTAGCAAGTGGCTACTTTCTATTTCTGCAGGAGGGAAATGGTAGGCACCACATAGAATCACAATTGGACTACTTGAATTTTCTAACTATACCATTGTAGAGACTTACCAACAATGATGGGAACCTCCTACATTTGTCATGCATTAGACAGCTTACAGCACGGTTTCAAATATATTCTATCTGCAGAATCTTACAATACTACTTTGAGGTCATGAGAGCTGGCATGGCTAGCCCCCTCCCCCTGTGTACAGGCAGGAACACTGAGGCTCCAAGAGCTTATGTGAGTTGCCTGGGAACTCATGGCCTGTGACTTGCAGAGCTGTGACTCCAATTTAAATCTTCAATCCGTGCCATTTGAGCTGTGATCTGGGGCTCTTTACTTTCTGCCATACCAAAAAAACAGCCTTCATTCTGATTCTCCATTGGTTGCTTATTCTGCTTCCCGGGGTCTAGAGAGGCCTCTGACCTCCAACAAAACTATGGTCAAAGGCCGCGAGGCATGACCCAACTCCCCTGGACAAGAGTTTCGGCCAAGGAGCACATTACCCCACTCACACATTCTTATTTGCACAGAGAGGATTGGATTACAGGGTCATCTTTGTTCCAACCCATGCTTCCGGGTTCATTTGTATACAGACAAAACTGTGTTTGGCATTTGCAAAGCCCAGCTGAGTATTTCCTTGTTTCATCACTGGCATTTTTTTTTTTAACCCATTGGTATACCAGTTTTTAAAACTCAGGTTTAGCAGTGGAAGTGTGAGTGAGTTTGAAAAACGTTGAGGGTATAAATGGAGCGTTTCCAACAGGAGATGATACCCTGATGATGTCACTATAGCAGGTCTTTTTGTTTTTTTTTCTTATTGAGGACAGAACAAAGCTGTGGTGAGGAAAGAAGGAGAGAGATTGAGAGGGATCCATTTGAAGGTAGAGACCCTGAGTTATTTATCTTTGTGTCTTGCTTCCATCCCTAGCTCAGCACCTGGAATGACATAGTTCGGTAGTGCATTGTTGTCTAAGTGCATCGATAACTAAGGAGCCCAGAGACTTGCTTCCTTGTCCTTTGCGTTGCTGAATTTCATTCCTATCCATGGTTTAGGAATTTAAGTGATAATCCTTCTAGTTTGGATTTAGATATGCCAATTCAAAGAAAGCCACAGAGTGGGTCTCTTCTTCTGTGAACCAGGGGATGTATAAAAAATGTTGTATTTAGAAACAGAGCTATTAATAGCTCTGTTTTCATCTAAGGATCTTCTGCTCATAGAAGAAGAGGCTGTCAAATAGTCTCAATCGAATGCCCCCTCCTTAGGACTTTGGCACCTTGTACCTTGCTTGGCCTGCAAAATAATGATCATCTTGCAGACGTGGTGACGCCCAGAGGAAATCTGTGGTGTGGACAGAAGGGTCTAGCATGCAAGAAGCTGGGAAGCAAAGTACTCCATCCCTCCAGTCTCCAGTCACCCTCCACCTCCCACCCCCAGCTCTTCAGCAGAGAAGAACTTACTTTTCTGGAGTGCAAGTCCCAGAGTGTGATCCATGGTGTTGACAAAGGCCACGAGTTCATCTGTCAAAGCATTGGTTTTCCCATCTGAAAAACACTAATGAGAGGAATTAATAGGTTGTTTTGAGGATTAAATGAAATAGCACCTATGGAAAGAGCCCACCGAGGGCTGAGCTCCTAGGAACTGCCGGCCCCCTTCGTCCCCTCTTCCTTTTTCTCCTCAAGGACAAGACAGATATGACAAACCCTTGAGTTCTTGTGGCACTTTTCCACCCTGTTTTCTACCTATTTGGCTGTTTTGCTTCAAAATCCTGTTCAAGTCCTGCCTCCTCCATGAGTCTTCCTTAAACATCTGTGTTGCAGGTCCTTGTATGCATTTTGGATTGCTTAGAGCACAGTGGGCCCAGCTGAGCTTAGTCTGAAAATGGGCAAGTGGCATGCGGGGTCCCCAGGTGAGTTGCTTTGCACAGGAGGAGGACTCAGAAGGGGATCCCTGAGCAGGAAGTTTGAGGTGCTAAGACACCTGGGAGACAGAAGAAAGAGATGGTGGCAATGGACGGTTGTCCACCCCGACCCCTTCCGGAAGGGGCAGTTTCCTCCCCATCTCTGCACGTCTGCAGGGCACCAGCCTGGCTCTGGTGCAGTGAGGGCTGGAGGAACACTCCTCTCCTGGGCAGCACTGGGAAGGCAGGTTTGGGGACACAAGAAGACAGGCCCTGGACAGGGCAGCCTCTCCCCAGGAGAGATCAGGCAGATGCCCAGCAGAGCCCCGTGGGGGGAACAACAAGCCCAGAATTGTTCACAGACATGGAAGACGTGCCAGAAGGCTCCAAGAAATACGTGGTGGGGAGGATTTTACAGAGACGAGGGATGATGAGTTTCTGACCTCATTCACACTCACCAGCTGATGATGCTTCTAGCTAATGCGAACTACCCCACTGTGGAACATCAGCTCACCGGGCAGGGGGGCAGAGCCTGCAAAGGTATGTGGGTGCTTCCTGTTCAATGTGGATTGTTTGACATGGCACTGGGTGTCCGGAACGCCCCTAGCTGCTGGCGTTTGCTACCGTTGGTTGATACTCAAAGCAAAATGGGAGAAGAGAACAATTTACTATTTATAAGGCCTTTGTACCCACAGATATCCTATTCTGCCATTCTCGCCCCTAACCCCATCCCTCATGGTCAGGGTCATTTTTTAATTTCCATCCTGCGCTGTTAAGGATCATGGGGAATTTCTGCAGAAAAGGGATGCATCCAGAATGGTGCTGAGAAACACCCAATGACTTCATGGTCCCCGTGTGCCTAAGAAAGAGTTCTAACTGGTCTGTGACTAACTAAACAGAACTAAAGTGACGGTGATAGCTGTGACCATGGACCATTCATTTTAGCCATATCTGGCATATTTGCACTTGGGTTATTAAAGCCATTACTGCTAACATAAGGGATAATGGGTCTGAACTTCACAGAAATTCTGAAGGCCGGACGCCTTGAATGTCTTTTGATTTTAATGCTTTTTTTTTTTTTTTTTTGGTAGAATGCTCCAGTGTCATGGTGTCTTTTCCAGTTAAGTCACTGAACTATGTAGGTTGTCTAAATGTCTCCCCGAGGTCCTTGCCAGCCAAGGAGTCAGCTGTGAAGCCTGGCTGGGTCCTGGGGTGGGTGTCTGTCTGTCATCACATAGGGTTTGCTGGTGGCTTGGAAGGCTGGCAGGTCGGCCACAGAGAATGGGCAGGGCCTACTCAGTGGTGACAAGATGTGCTCCCAGGACGGACAGCTGCCGGACACGCGTTCACTTCCAGTTCCAAAGCCAAGGGCTGGCAGTGCCTTTCCTTTATACAGAGCGCTTCCTCCCCCCACCCCTCGCATAGTATTTCCCCCTGTAGCCCACAGCTAGCCCAGCTCGCTCATCTCCAAACCTTTTAAATGCAAATTTCAGGGAGGATGCTAGGGCCCTGGGGACAGTGTTCATTGCCTTTAGTGTTGTCACCTTCTGTTACCCAGGTGCACAGCCTGGATTCCATTCAATGCCCCATGATCCTGGCACACAGGGAACCGTAGTGCGGTCTAGTGGGCCGTGCTGGCTTCCTGCTTGTGTCAGGGCCGTGCTGGCAGGACGCTTCTGCTGCCCAGGAGGCAGCCAATGCCCCTGGCTGGGCCTTGAGATGCCCTTTTGTTCCTCGCCACTTGGCCCTGGGAACAATTGTCCTCTGACAGGCTCATCATGCTCAGGGTGTTCTCCTCGCTCTGTAGCTCTTGCCAGAGAAAGAATAGTGTGACCTTTTCTTTCCCGAAGGCTTTCTCACTCTAGGAGCGCCCCGTGCAGAGCTCACAGGGGACAATCCACAAACAGGAGTTGAATGAATTGGATAAATGGAGCAGCTTCTGCACCACTTGCCTAATTTGGAAGATTCTGGATGCGGTGGTAAGTCTGTCCTAAATAGAAGCTACACTGAAAGTATACTACACAGCCTAGAAACGTTTCTTTATTTGTTGCCCCAGGACAGTGGGTGCTTGTCTGGGAGGTTGGTTGGGACAGAGCCCCATGGCAGAGCACTGGAGGTTGAGGGATGTTGGAGAAGTTGACAAGTCACCGTTCTTCTCAGCAGTGTCTATGCGCCAGGCACTGAACTGGGCACTTTACACACAGTTTCGCTTCATCTGCACAACAGCCTCCTGTAGGGGAACTAGTGCATGACTTTAATGATGAGGGAATGGAGGCTCAGAGAGGGGAAGTCACCTGCTTGAGGTCACACAGCTTGTAGATGTTAGAGCCAAAGTGAGAGGTGACATAGAGGCCTCTGCGGTCCTTTTCGTCCCACAGCAGGCCAGCTACCAGGCCTAGGAGGACATGAGGGTGAGCCAGTCCTGCTGGGATCCCTGGCTCTGAAGTCTTCAGAGAAAGATTCAGGCCACAGCCATCAAAATGCCTTCCCTTTGTGGACCACACAAACACTTACAGAACGAATTCTTTAGCTTAGGTCACAGTGACCCTCTAGATAAAATCCAGAACACACAGAATCAGTCTTGGGGGTGGGGGGGGAAGGATTTTGGGAAATTGGGGATTAGATGGAAGAGGGGAGGGGAGTCTTTCATGGAAGCAAACTGATATTCTTGGCACAAAACACTGTGGATGGGAAGTAGGGTATTGGGCACACCCAGACCTCAGGGGCCTGTGGGGACAGGGCAGCCAAGGAGACAAGGAGGTGGCACCACCAGTGAGATCTGACAGTCGGCACAGCAGCTGAGGCACATGCAATATGGCCAGCAAAGACAGTGGGAGGTAGGAGAGGACACACCCTCTGTGTGGCAACTTGGCACATACACTTTCTACTCTCTGACACCCGTATCCATGAGTCAAAGTTCCTCCAATTATAGTCTTCAGAGTGTCTGCGAAGAATACCTTGGAGACGGTGTTAAAGATGTAGAGCCCTGAGCCGTTCGTTCTGAGTTAGAATGGAGGATGACATAGAAATCCACGCTTATACGTAGAGTTTGAGGACCATTGGCTAGGCTGTGGACTACCCTTCCTTCGAGGAGGGGACTCCAGATGGCTCTGGAGTCTCTCTGTGGCAGCTCCGACTGTCCCCACGTCCCCACATTTGCAGCCCAACTGGCTCCCCCAACCCACCTAACCTTGGGAAGTCTGAAATGAAATTCCTCATCTGGTCCTCCACACACAGCCTCCCTCCCTGACATCCCCTTTCCTCTTCCTGAACAACCAGACTCTAAAAGCTCTGAAACATTCTTAACTCTTTTCTGCCTTCGCCTAGCCACTTCCCACAGGGGTAGCTTGTGTGGCGTTCCTCCTTCTCTGTTTCCTGGAGCCGGGTTGACAGCCGCCCTCCCTCTGCTTCCTGGCTTGGGGACAGCTGCCTTCCTACCTTGCGCTCCAGTGGCAGAGAGAGAGCTCTGGTCTCTTCCTCTTCTTACAAGAGCACTAATGCCACTGTGGGGCCCTGTAGGATCTCATCTAACCCTAATCGACCTCGCAAAGGCCCACCTCCCAATATTGTCACATTAGGGCTTCAGCTTATGAATTTCAAGGGGCCACAGCATTCAGTCCGTGTCACTGCCTTCCTTACCAGTTCCATCTGCCATTCCTGCCCTGCATACGGCCTTTGTCAAACTGAACTAGCACGTCCCATAGGACATTCTCACTTCCGGGCCTCTGTCCATGTTGTTGTACGGCTCCAACTACCTTCTTGGCCCGTTCTTAAGCTTTGGAAATCTTACTGATCATTTAAGTCCGACTCAGATGCCTCTGCCTCTTAGACGCCACCCTCCTGGTCACCCAGCCAGAAGCAGCATCCATCCTCTTCGCTCCTACAATGCCTCCCTTACACCACCCCGGTGGTATTGTCACACGCCGCTTTGGCATGTCCTTACTGGCTACCTGTCTTCCTTTTCTTGACACAAAGTCTTTCAAAAACAGGGATCTTCCTTATTCACTGTTTTTATCCTTCAAAGCTCATCAAAGCTTGTATATGGTAGATCACTGGAAAACACACATTCAGGTTGAAAAAACAAAGAGTCAAACTTTGATTCTCTTTTGTTAGACTGAATCACCCACATAAGGAGTAGTAATTGCTAACATTTATTGCTCACATACTCTGTTCCAGGAGGTGTTCCAAGTGCCTCGCAGGTGCTGATTCATTTAGCTCACAGCAACACCGAGGGAAAGTCCAGCGCCGTGTTAAACTGGGTGGGCCTGGAGGTCAGACTGGGGAGGCTGGTGTTGCCTCGGGCAAGTTGCTTAACCTGTGTCCCTCAGTTTTCTAATTTGTAGAATGAGATATTGCGAGGATATAGGTTATTAAATCCAGGACGCCATCGGTTGTAAGGTGCACTATTACTTTATGTTCCACTAATAAAGAAACGTGTCTGCCAATGAAACTCTGAACATCATAATGTAGCCTAATTTCACAGATGTTAAAATGTGGAATAACATACATCTCAGAATCAGTGAAATGGGACAAATGGTTTAAGTGAATGATAGTACTGTTAGGGACTGAACTGTGTCCCCTCAAAGTTCCTATGTTGAAGTCCTCAGCCTCAGTACCCCAGAATGTAACCGTATTGGGAGACAGGGTTTTTAACAAGTGATTAAGGTTAAATGAGGTCATATGGGTGGGCACTAATTCAATAGGACTCTCATCCTCAGAAGACGAGGGAATTAGGATACAGACACTTGCACAGAGGGAAGACCACGTGAAGACACAGGGAGAAGGCGGCCATGATCAAGCCAAGGAGATTGGCCTCAGAAGAAACCAACCATATGCCTTGATCTCAGATTTCCAGCTTCCAGAACTGGGAGGAAATACATTTCTGTTGTTTAACCCACCCGGTCTGTGGTTCTTTATCATGACAGCCCTAGAAAACTAACACAGATCTCTTAATCAAACTTACTCAGACCACAGAGCAAGGAACTGAGATATGAGATGATCCCATCTTAGCAAGAGACCTGCCAACCCAACCTCAGCCACCTCTTGTATCCAAGTAGCCCAGTACCAAGTTAGACCTTCCCTTCTACTTGGTCCCTAAGCCCATTTGTGGAATAGTCAACTGTGCACTTGGGACATAAGAGTTATATGTGAACCATCACCATTAGCACTTGACCTCTTATTTTAAAAAAGAAAAAAATTCCATGTTTGAAGGCATAAGGGAAATAGTGAGAGGCTTTGGGTGTCCACACGCTATTGGCAGAACTCTGATGACAGTCCACGGCCATGCTCAGCTCAGACCATCTTTAGGAAAACAGACAGTGGGTATTTGATACCAAAAGGGTTTGTAACAGCAGATTGTCTGGATTAATTAGCTCTTCACATGGGACTAACGCCCCCTCCCATCTTTTTTTTTTTTTTTTTCTCCTGGAGTGGTTTGACATTTGTGCATAGTATGAAGAAAGATCATTAAGAGTGAAATGCATCTGCTAAGAGGCTGCGGCTCGCGTTTGCTAATCTCCTGTATGGCGAAACACTGGCACGCGGACAAGCCCTCATTCACAGGGAAACAAAGCACTGGTTATGTGTGCTGAAATTCCTCGGAGAAAATGTCTCGCAGGCTGTCGGGGAGTCCGTGAATGCTGGAAATACTTCACCAAGCGTTGCTCAATGTCCTGGGAAGACAGTCTGCTGGCATCCGAGGGCTGACCCTGGAGAGGAGTTGCTGTGCTCTGGGGCACGTGGGTCTGGTGAGGACAGAGGAGCAAGGGTGGACGGGTGGGTGGAGGTGGGGTTGGATGTTTTCTCTGTAATCGTCCCGGGCCAGGCTGGAGCCAGCCCCCGCCTACCCGCTTTGTCAGTCTGTTGAGAGTATCTGAAGGCAGGCTTGTCACCAGGCTGCCATTTCCCCTGCTTGGGACCAGATTTTCCTGTTTTCTGAGTGCTTCCAAGTAAGCCCGAGTTCCTTGGATTTCCTCAGCTTGGACTTAAGAGAAGTCAGAGGGTGGAGGAATGGAGGAAAGGGTTTTGATAGACATCAGAGGTATGAAGTGGTCAGGTGGGAATCTGCGGGGGTAGGAGGGAAACTAACTCCGTTCTGTCTCCAGCTGTGTGGCTATAACGCCAACAGGTAGATAGGATTGAGCAAGGGACCAGAGGGCACAGAGGAGGGGGACGGGAGGCAGAAGCAGGAAGGGGACACCAGTGGAAGCGAACACCCCGACAAGACCGAGAAGAAGGGCCAATCTGGAGCAGTGGTTCTCACTGTGGTCCCTGACCCGGGGTCACCTGGGATAAAAATGTAAACTCTTCACCCCACCTGCAACCTACTGAGTCAGAAACTCCGGGGGCAGAGCCCAATTTGTACTTGAACAAGTTCTCCGGGCTGTTCTGCTGAACACCGCAATTTAAGAACCACTGAGTTAGAGAATCCTGTGGGAGACGATCACTAAGGAACTGCAAGAGAAGAATGATAAGCACTTCAGGAATGAGGAAGAGACAGTGCCGGTGGCACCAGGGTCGGGGAGGGGACTAAAAAGTTGAAAGAAGTTCTGCTCCATAAGAAACAGTGATGAGGGCTGCCAGAATCAAAGAATGAGTTCAGCCTGTCACCATTCAAGGCAGCCTGGATCCTGCGTCAGCATGTGGCTACCACATGGAAGCCATAAGGCACACCTCTGCTCGCCATGCTACAGACCGGATGCAAATTGCTCTCAGAAATTAGACAAAGGGAAATCACATTCCTGAGACCCCCCTGCAGGTCCTGGCGTGGCTTGTTTGTTCTCCTTTCACTCCACTGTAGCCTGGTGTAGCGGGCCTAGTGATGGCCCAAAGGATATGTCCACATCCTAACGCCCAGAATCCGTGAACGTGACCTTATTTAAAAAAAGGTCTTTGCAGATGTAATCAAGTTAAGGATATCGAGATGTGGTCGTCCTGGATTATCCGGGTGGACCTTGAATCCAATGACAACCATCCTCATAAGAGACAGAAGAGGAGACAGACACACAGGACAAGGTGACGGGAAGATGGAGGCAGAGATGGCAGTCAGACTGCCACAACCAAGGAATGCCCGTAGCTACCAGATGCAGGAAGGGACAGGGCAGAATTCTCCCTTGGAGCCTTCAGAGGAAGCGTGGCCTTGCTGACACCTTGATTTTGAACTTCTAACCTCCAGAACTATGAGAAAATAAATTACTAGTGCTTTAAGCCACCCAATTTATGATAATTTATTACAGAAGAAATTAATACACTTAACGGAAAAAGTGTTGGATTTGGAAACAGATCTATGTCTTAAACTTTTTGAATCGTATTCCCCGGTTGGGGTATAAACGCTCTGAGTTGCAATAGTACCCCCCACCCAACCCGGCTTGAATCACTCATGACTTGAGCTATCTGTCCCCTGTGATTGCCTTAATTTCTGTCCACTGGGTGAGATAATCACTCAAGCACTCTTCGTCTTTGGCATCCTAGTATTCCAGCAAGGGGGCGTGATGGTGGATTGTTAACTCAAATCTTTGGAGACTGTTTGGGGATGGTGCAATCTACCCATCCTTTGAATAACACAGCTGATTTACCCTGGAGGATGAAGGAAATCTCTTCCTGAGTCGTATCATGGCGCCCTTTTCAGAACTGTGCACTCTAGCACTGTATTTTTTTAATAAAGTAATGAAAAGGATTGTCTCCTGGCTGTGTTTCCATCATTCCTTCTGGAGAGTGGAAGGGCGAGACTCTGGAAAATTAGCATCAGGTGACTGCAGGTGAGAAGGGCTTTCCACGCAGAGCAGAAGAAAGAAACACAGCCCTGCAGCGGGGACGTGGTATCACACGGTCCACACTGTCACCCATGTGCGAGGCAGGTGTGGTTGCCCTCCAGATCTGCACCAGAAAAAACAGAGAACTCGAAGTGAGCCTCTCTCAGAGGCTATGTGTTTTACAAGGAAATCTCTGCCATTAGCCATTTCAGCAAAAAATTTTATATTAGATGGGCCAGTACTATCTCCAGCCAAGGGGATATATTTCCAGGGTACCAGAAATTACGCCAGTGAACAGCAGTTTGCTGCTAGTAGGTTCCCAAGCTGGGCTTCCGGTGCGAACTGTGTTTCCTACAGCTCTGCCTCCCTCTCTGATAAGTATCTGTAGGAGAGACTGAGGGTGTAAGGTGCTTTGCACGTAAATCCTCTGGCTTTGCAGCTGGGATGAGGAGAGACGGTTCCAACTAGGACAAGGTACATCTGGGAGAGATGATGTCTATCTTTGTCAGCCTCCTTCCACCTCCCCCATCCCAGAAACCCAGCTGCCATCTGTTTCTGCCTCTGTTGTGACACTTGGATTTCACACTTTGTCTTCTCCTCAACTATCTTCTCTAGCAAAGCGCAGCTATCTCTGGCCTCGCTTCTTGAGGGTTTGGGTCTATTGATGAACCCACGTCCTAACAGCTACTAGCATCCGAGTATTTCCGAGTGAGCCATTTGCACCGTAGTGGCTTCTTCTAGGATGCCCAAAGGAATGAATCAAATGATGGGAACTTCAGACCCGTGGGGGACCTAAGGGGCATGGAGAAGTGTCCCTTAGAGTCCCTTGAATCGCAGTACATTTGTAACTGCTGACGACACCTCTGGACCCAGCAGACCGCGAACCGACGTAAAGAGTAAGCTGATTTATTTAGGTCAGCAGAGGGTTTTTTTGCCTAACCTCAGAAGTCTGTCCCAGGGCGATAAATGTTGGCTCAAGCTTCTCTGGAGGAACAGGCTGGACCATGGGTGTGGGGAAGACTGAGAGGCCAGGGTCCTCCCTCTGGGGCTGGCTTGGCCATGGGCTGTGTCCTGGGCGTGCAACACTGGGCCCTTCCCTTAATTCTTCTGAGTTGCTTTCCTTGCTTATAAAATTTAGTGGTAAATCAGGTGGAATTAGGTCAGTATCTGACCACAAAAATGGTTTGGGCCAACAGTAAAAATCCAGCTCTCTGGGCCTCACATCAGATGTCCCGAATGAGACTTTGCAAGAAGCCCGGGCAGCTCTGTTTTCAATAAGCACCTCTGGGCTCCAGGGGCTCAGGTCCATGTGGGACAGGTGTAGGTGACTTCTCAAGGCCCTCCCAGCCTCGTGTTCCTGTGACATTCTGCAGACGGGCCGCAGGGCAGTGGTGACTAGCAGGGGCCTCGAGAGCCTGAGTTCAAATCCTGGTTTGGTGCTTCCCCGGTAGAGGGAGGTTGGCAAGTCATGCCACCTTGTGCCTCAGTCTTCTCATCTGTAGAATGGCCGTAGTAAGAGTATCGACCATGTAGGCTTGCCGGTGATTAAATGAAGTCAAGTACGTCAAGGGCACAGAACTGCGCCTGACACACAGCGAGGGCTCCAAGACATATTTGTTGTGTTAAAACTGCAGAGGACACGGGGGACAGAACCTTCAGAACTCAGCTCAGCGTTGCTTCTCCTTGCAGCCTTCTCTGGGGCCCCAAGCTGGCCTGGCTCAGTCCCTTACTTCTGGCTTCTTCACCAACATTGGCTTCCCTGGTGCATGTCATTGTTTTTGCTGTTTATGTAGGTGCCCAAATCCCCAGGATTCCAAGTGCCCTGAGGACAAGGTGACTTTTTACTCAGAACTGGCCCTGCGCCGGCCCTGGCTGGGCCAGACTCACCCCCTGGGCTCCCAGCACCCTCTGGCTCCCTGTGTCCCAGTCGGCCTCCCTGGGTCAGAACGTCACAGCATTCTACCGAGACACAGATGCTGGCCAGCAACGGAGAGGTGACATCTTCTCGCTTCTTTCGCTGGGGAAGGTGCTGGCAGTGAGATCCCAAGGTCAGAGGAACAGCAGGGAACCTTCACGGCCTGTGGGGCAGGCAGGAGTCCCGGAAGTGAGGGTGGGAGGTGGGAAGACCCAGCTCCAGGACAAGACCCTCCCTTCTGCAGGGCGACTGTCACCTTGTCCCAGGGACAGGATCCATTTTCCCCCTCTGCCTCTGGGTGTGTGTCACTGGCTCGGCCAGTGGGACTCAACCCCCCACAGGGATTCAAGCCAGGTGGCCTAGAGGTTGACCCAACTGCTGGGGGGGAGCGGGCCAGGCTGTGGGAGGTTGGAATCGGCCACACGGGGCCCTGTGTCCTCACTCAGGGGCACAAAGTGTCTGAGTCCCTGACCCTGTCCTGATTTCAGTTTCCTTGGACCTTTGGGCATTGAACTTCTCTGTGCCAGGCCAGCGAGGATGACAGTCTTTTCACAACCAGGCAGAAGTGGTGGCACTTCTTGTGAACTTGGCAGTCACGAGTGTCATTTCTACTACAGTCACAAGCCCACCCAGGTTCAAAGGGAGGGAACACAGCCCCCCCTCCCCCCGCCAATGGGGGTGTGTAAAAGTCACCCTGCAAGGGGAGTAGGTGGGATGGGGACACTGTTGCAGCCGACTCTGCCACGTTCTCAGAGGAAGCCAGCTCTACCCTTGGGCCCCCAGGCAAGCCTAGAGCTCTTTGGCTCTTCCAAGGGGAGTTGCTGCTGGTGGACACAGGAACAGGACTCAGGCAAAGACACCTCCTCCTCAGGTCCCCACCCCTTTCCTGATTAGGCCTTGCAGGTAAAGGAGCCCAGGGGCGAGGACGGGCACGGTCAGAAGACAGGCGTGAGTCTCCCAGCCTTTCGTGACTAGGCCGGCCCGAGAGTGGGAGAGCATGGCGTTTGCTGGTAATGCGAGAAAGCGTGGCCTGGGGGTGACATCTGGAGGGAGACCAGGAGTGACATCGGGAAAAGCACAGTCGGAAGGCGGCTGACAGGTGCTTTCCTTCTCTTTATCTTCCCTCCTTGTCCCAGCTCTGGCCCTGTGGTTAAAAAACAAAAACAAAAACAAAAAACCCAGGATAGATTGGAATAAGCAATCCAACAAAGCAATGAGTATAACTGAGTTCTCCTTATATGCCACGTTTGCATATCAAGTGCCATGTATGTGCCACTTATTTCATTTAACTCTCACAGAACCCCCGAGAGCTGGGTATTATCCATTTAAATTTGTAAATGAAGACACTGAGACAGAGGGAATAAATAACCTGCTCATAAGTTATTTAAATAACAGCCAGCAAGGGAGGTAGGTTGGACTCAAACAAAGTCTGACTCCACCATAGACACGCTACGCTACGTCGGATTTCCTCTCACTGGGGGGAGGTGACAGAGGACAGGCTGGCAGGTTGGTACCAGGACAGATTAACGGGAGGAATTAAGGGATATGGAAACAGATCTGCCAGATTTCCCTCCTGCATTTTTTTTTATCATTTGCTCATATTCAAGAGACAAGCAGGTGGGAGAGGCTGCCTGGTCCTAGTGATATGAATGAACTTGAGTAGGAGATGGTCTTGCAAAGAAAATGGGGACAGAGGTATGCCTGTGTTCACTAAGAAAGGAAGAGATCAGGGCCAAGGACACGGGTCTCTCTTCCCAGGGAGTGACAACCCTCGCTGGCCTGGGGAATCACAGCACAGTGCGTGGGCACTTTCTCTCTGCTGACCTTAATTTTGAGATTTGCCAGGCAAACATGTTGCATTTATTATACAGTAATTTCCTGGGAGAGGGTAGGCTACAGCAGATCATGAAGAGAAGCAGGAATTAGGAACTCTCCTCCCGGCTTCGTCGTTTCTAGTGGGTGGTCTAGACAAGTCACTTTGCTTCTCTTCCCTCCTGGGGACTAGAGCACCTCCAAGCTTCCCTCCCGCTCCGAAGTGTGGGATCCTATTCCAGCCTGTGCCCAGTAGGCAGTATGTGCTGAAACACCCTGAACTTGAATCTCTAGTTGCTCCCTGGCAAAGTAAGCGCTTTGTTTCCTGAAGAGGCCAGGCAACCCCAGCCTGGGGAGCTGCAACACTGCCCCGTTGTACCTCGGCTGCAGTGTGGGTTTGCCCTCCTGCAAGGAGCACCTTCTGTGGGGCAGGTCACACCAGAGCTCTGACAGCCTTTATTTAGGTCTCTCGGGTCACTGTGACTCTCTGAGTCACCTGTATGTAACTTCTCGCAGCCAAGTCCCCCTGCGGGGCTGCATTAGGACACTCTCCCTCTGTTCCCAGTGCCACCGTGGAAATGCTCCCAGTGAATCGCAGGACCAGGCCCACCAGGGAGTTCTGGGTGTCGTGGAGAGACCCTGGCAGGGGCGGGAGGACATCCATGCCATCTCATGCGCTCAGGGGTCAGTCAGGCTGCCGTGCCCCCTTGCGCCTGGGCTCCTCTCAAACTCTCCCCCTGTGACCCGCTCCTGCCCCCCCTCCCAGATCCGCCCCCACCAGGTCCCCCCATCGTGCCCCGGTGGGCACCGCTCCGCATGGAGCGTGTGGCTGTGGGCTCCACCGTCCTGTCCTTCGGGAGCTCGTCTGCCCTGCTCAGCTTCCCCCCTCCCCTCTCTCCAGCCCGCTCGGCCCCTGGGAGTGGAGGGGGGTGGAGGAGTCGGGGTGCAGCAAACAGCAGGTGAGTCATCCCCCCAGGTTGACGTGGGGGGAGAAGAATGAGTGGATGTGTCTGTTATGGAAAAAATGTCATTCAAGCTCAGAGCACAGCTGAATCCAACATTAGTCATGGAGCCCGGGGAGGAGAAGGCCCTCGCTGAGGGGGGCTGCGTGAGTGTAGGGGCATCGAGGGGATTTTGTTAGGGAGAAAAGGTCTGAGAGAGCAATGGGACCTGCCACCTCATGGGGTGGTATAAATGGATCATTTAGATCATGAGATCATCAACAGGCCTCACCAAAGGCCTGCTATGTGGGAGGTCCTGTGCTTACCCCATGGCTGATTTTTTAAAAAAAATTTTTGTAAAGATGGGGTGTCACTATGTTGTCCAGGCTGGTCTCGAACTCCTGGCCTCAAGTGATCCTCCTGCCTTGGCCTCCCTTTTGGTGGTAAACAACAGAAGCCCAGTTCAAATTCACTTTGACACTAACCAGGGCTTATGTGTTACACAGATTCAGGATGTCTCACTGAATCCAGGTCAAAGCATGACCTGGAACCAGGGACTGGAAACGCATGGGGCTCTGTCCCTCAGTGACAGTGTCCTCCTGTCAGATGTGCCTCCTGCTGCACACTGGCCCCTCCTGCTCTCTTTGTGGGCTGTCTGGCCTCCTTCTCCGGCCTCCTGTTTCCTGCAGTTCCAAAGCTTTCTTCCCCCCCAGTCTGGTCACAAGCAGAGACCAAGGCTAACTTCTCTTGTTTGAAATTCCAGATTCGCAGCAGGGGGAGTTTGCTTGGCCTGGTTCAGGAGCCCCCGACACGCGCCGTGGTTGGGTTGACCTGCCACCGTCCTTCTGAAGTGTCATGGCGGCCTTCCTGGAGCCTGCCCTTCAGACAAAGCAGAAAAATGATCACATACAGGAAGGGCCTTTTGGCTAAAATGCAGGCAAAAACTCTTTGCATAGAGGAGGGTTAGTTTATTCTGCGTTTTATTTTTTATTTCAAAAGGAGTCAGTTTTTTTGTCTGTTTTGGCCTTGTTCTTGTGATCCACCCTCAGGGCAGCTGTCACTCCAGGCATAGAGGTGGCTGCTTTATGTAAAAAGCAAAAGTCATTTTTTTGATGGAACCACCTACCCAGGGCTCCAAAGTGTCCAACCTCCTCCTGTGTCAGAGCAGTTATTCCCCGGCATCTCGAAGGGGAGACTTTGCCACGGGGAATAGGGACGAGGGCAGCAAGTGACAGGGTTCTTCAGCCTCTGGACACATTCAGAACCTATGATTTATGTCCCTTGCCTGCTCTTACCTCCGTTTTGGCCACGTGGTGGAGGGTGGGCCTGCTGGTCTCAGGGATTCTCGCTCTGGCGCTCAACTGCTGAAAAAACCACATGAGGAAGGTGTTGCCCAACTTCATGGGACATCTTGGCTGCTTGGGGGGTTTATTTTCCTTGTGTGCCTGGTTTCGCATATGATAGAAAAATTAGAGGGCTCTGTCCCTTCAAACACAGCCCGTCCCCAATATTTAACTTAGGGCAGAAGGAAACAGTAATGGTAACTATAATGGATTCTCGTTCCACGGGAAGTTACAGGACTTAGGATTTATGGATGGCATTGGGAAGCTTAAATTGCCTTTTCCTGGAAGGAGGACAAGCCAATGTCTCTCAGGTGAGACCGTTCAGCGGTGTCTTTGACTCATGCCCTGCAAGTCGCCCCCTCCCAGGACAGCAGGGCTCCTAGGAGGCTCATAGCTTTTCCTGAGAGCAGGTTACAATGTGACTTCATCATCTTTGTGACTTCATTGTCTCTGGTCCCTTGCACCCCAGTTAACATGTTGATTAGAGTCTCCCCTCCTGCCTGTGAGATCGCCCTCCTCTGCCCGGGGGCCGTCCTTCTGACCACGTTCCAGCCCTTTCTCTGCCACATCAGCCACAGCCCAGAGAGGTCACCGCAGGGAGCATTCTCCCTCAATGGGCTAAAATTCTGTTATCAGGACCCAAAATGGGACATCAGCATCTACCATTTGATTCAGCACCCCTGTCGATTCTCCTCTCTTTGACTGACCTCAGTCTTTGAGTTAATAATAGCTTCCCTCATAAGAAAAAGTTTCTTAGAAGGTGGGGCTGATGTTTTCTATCCCGTGATGGAGTTTTACATCATCACATGAAGGGCCACTACGGTGACTGCTTCTCCCGAGTACATTTTGGTTTTGCGTCCTGCAGAAGTCCAGGCCAAGGCACGGTGCAGCCAGTGCCTGACTCAACACATGCACTTTTTCCATTCGGCCATTTATTTTTGGTGTCAATATGGTAGAGAGAGAATCTGCCCCAGAAACCTTCTAGGGCGAGAGAGAACCATGAAAGTAGGATCTGGGATTGTCCCATTGCCTCAAATCTCAGATGACTTGCTTTGCCCACAGCATCTTGGTCACAGTCTTTGTCGTCGTGTTAGGTAGCAATGGAAGAGGCCACAGGCATATTCTAATCCTTTTTTATTATTGTAGAAATTACCCCAGGCTGGTTACACCCTAACTGTTGCAGTTGGAAATTCTAGGACCTCCAAAGGAGTGAATTACATGTGCACACAGAACCACAGTGGTCCCGACTCACCCAAGAATCTCCATGTCCACAAGTGAGGTAGGAGTTTTATGTATATTACTGAATTGCATTCACACCTTTCTTGTGAAATGGATTTGATGATCTCCACAGTACAGCTGAAGACCTCTGGGCTCACACCTTGACAAGGTGGCCAGACTTTTCTGGCACCCAAGACAATCAGAGGTGTGAACTTTCTTCACCAAGGTTTGGTAATGCTCTAGCGCCCTGGGGAGGATGGGGTAGCCTCAGTTCAAATTGTGAAATGAGTGGGGTTTGTATTTCAATCCTTATAGCAACCTTCTCCCCACTCCTGAAACCGAGCACAAGTGCCTTTGTTGAACTTTTCTGCCCCTCCTCTCACCCCCAGGGCAGCTGCCAGCTAATCTCTGAAAGCCAAAAGGGCTAAAGGTGTTACCATTTCTGGAGAGCACTCAAAGAACAGAAAGTTTCAGTACTCCAGGCATTCCAGGCTGCAGGAGAGGCAGTGTGTCTACATCCCCGCTAAATCAGGTTATCAGCCCCGTCCCTTCCCCAAAAGGCAAAAAGAAACTCTCTGGATCGCTAGGGACAGGAGGCTCTACTTCTGTCATTGAACGATCCTGGTTCTCTGCTGAAGTTTGAGTCATTTGGATAAGCTTTTCTGCCCCATGGGGTTTGCTCACTGCGTGGAAGGAGGCTTTTCAGCTTCATTTCCACAGAGCCATCGTGTTGTATCTGCCGTCACACCCCCGTTGGTTCATTGCAGCCGTGAGAAATCATGTCGTAAGACTGGTGAAGGTGAGAAGTGTGTCCATCCAAATCAGAAGCAAAACAATGTCCCAGGCACCCCAATTTTGTTTAACATTGTTCTTAAAGTGTTAGTCAATACGCTTAGACAAAAGAATGAAGAAATGCAACATAAATATTTTAACAGGAGGAGGAAACTCATTGACGTGCTCAGAAAAATAAAGTTATTGGAAATAATGAGTTCAATAAGGTTGCGATTTTTTTAATGCAAAATCAATGTTCTTAGACACAAATAATAATCAGTTAGAAAACAGAATGTCATAAGACATTTCATTCCCAAAAGCAACCACAACAATAAAATCAAAAAAGGTAAAATAAAAAATAAAATACCCTGGGTAAACTTTAAAAGTGTATGCATAATAGCTGAACAGAATAGTAAAACCCAACCAAGATCTCTGAAAATAGCTATTTTAGATATCTCAGCATCTATTCACACCTTATCAGATGTCAACTTAACATTGTTTGATTTCCAAATATTTTGGGATTTCCCAGATATCTTTTCAATACTAGTATCTAGTTGAATTCCACTGTAGTGGAATTACACAATTTGTATAATTTCAATTCTTTTAAATTTGATAAGGTTTATTTCATGGTCCAGAAGAGGCTAATCTAAGACTGCTATATACCTTTGAAAATTATGTATATGCTGCTCTTCTTGGATGGAATATTCTGTTAATGTTAATTAGATCCAAGTGTTCAAATTTGGTCATTCCCTCCTTTGGTGATTTTCTATTTATTCTATCAATTATTGAGGGAGAAATGTTGAAATCTCCAACTATAATTGTGGACTTATCTATTTATCCTATCACTTTCAAATGTATACAGATATAAAACATATTTTGAAGCTCTGTTGTTTGGTGCATTCATCAAGGAGATACAACAGTTGTAAATGTGAATGTTCCTAACAGCAGGGCTTCAAAATATATGTTACATCTTCTTAGTGAATTGATCACTTTGTGATATCTTTATCTCTAGTAATATTCTCTATTCTGCAGTATACTTTATGATATTAATATAACTACTTCAGATTTCTTTTGATTAATGTATACATGGTGTATCTTTTTTCATCCTTTTACTTTTAACCTATCTATGTCTTTATATTTAAAGTTGGTTTGGGCCTTGGCTTTCTCATCAATCTCTTTTAATTGGCATGTTTGGACTATTTGCAACAAATGTGGTTAGTGACAGGGTTGAATTTAAATTTACCATCTTGTTGCTTGTTTTCTATTTGTTCCTCTGTTTTTTGTTACTTTATTCTTGTTTTCCTGCCTTCTTTTACATTAACTGGGCATTTTTATGATTATATTTTATCTTAATTATTAGCTTATCAGTTATACTGCTCTAAAAAAATTTTGGTGGTTGCACTAGGGATTATAATATGTAATCATGACTATCACAGTCTAACTTCAAATAATATAGTACCATTTCTTGTATTCTGTAAGAACCTGACAACAGTTTACTTCCAATTCATTCCTTCCATTTTTTGTGCTATTTTTGTCACACTTTATACTTTTACATATGTTATAAATCCCCCAACATATTGTTTCTTTTTTGCTATAGCCAGTGAGTTCTCTTTTAGAGCAATTAAAAATAAGAAAATGTATTTTATATTTACTTTCCTTTTTATCATTTCTGGAGCTCTTTAGTTCTTGATATAGATCCAAGTTTCTACTTGATATTGTACTCCTTCTGTCTGAAGAACTTCCTTTAACATTTCTTGTAATTCAGGACTGCTGGCATTGAATAACCTCTGTATTTTTTGTCTTTATTTTGCCTTCATTTTTGAAAGTTATTTTTGCTAAATATAAAATTCTGGGTTAACAATTTTTGTTTTTCACTTTGGTATTTGAAAATGTTCCTCCATTGTCTTTTGGCTGCATAGTTTCTTATGAGAAGTCTTCTATAAATCTTATCTTTGTTCCTCTCTACATAGCATGTCTTTTTCTTTTTTTTTCTGTCTTCATAATTTCCTCTTTCTTTTATATAAATTGATATTGGGTCAACTAGCTTGCAATTTTGTAATAAAATAAAGCTGGCTCCTTGCTTTGGTCCATACATTAACATAAATTCTAAGTGGATCAAAGATTTAAAAAAAGAAAAAACACAAAAGTGTAAAAAATACTAGAAGGAAATATGGGTAAATTTCTTTTAAAATTTGGGGTGGTAAAAATCTTTATAAGCACAATATAAGTCAGAAATCATAAATATTAAAACTTTTTTTTAACACATTAGGATATAAACTTGTATGGAGCAATATCAAAACAAAAGGCCCTAAACAAGATTGAAATATAATGACAACAAGAGAGAACTTTTGCTACTTATATGCTAATCAGAAGGCTTATTTCTGTAGTAGAGGATTCTAAAATATCAGTAAGGAAAAGATGGACAGAATATATGAAAAAACAATCCTAGAAATAAAAAGAAAGCAAGCAAACCTTTCATAACTTGTTTTTACTGTACAGAATGCTAATAAAATAGGAGATATTCTTTTTTAAAACCTATCAGATTGGCAAAGATTAAAGCAACAAGACAACAATATTCAGTGTTGAAGAGGGATTAGAAAAACAGGGACTCTCCCGCACCTTTCGTGAGTTTTTAAACTGATAAAAATCTTCCTGAAGAGCCAGTTGGCAAAAGGCATACAAATTTAAAGTCTTGCCTACCTCCCTTTGCCCTACATGTTGAAAAGCAAAACAGAGTGTTGGTTAAGCACATGAGATTCAGTTCTTTCACGGATTTGCTATATGATACCAGGTAATTTATTTACATATTCTCTCTGTTTCAGTTTTACTGCCTGTCAATTGAGGATATTAAATACCTATATCAGTGGGTTATTATGGGGATTTGATGAATTAATAAATGTAAAGCAGTTAAAAGTGGTGAATGGCTCATAGTGAGTCTGCACAATTATGAGTGTTTGCTGCCAATGGATCAGTCGTGGTCTTCATGAAAATCCTCTTTGAAATCCTTAGGCCATCCAAGCAAAACATTCATCTTGTAAGGAAGATTATGTTTTCTTCTCACCACCAGATGATCACCTAAATTAGCTGAACCTGTAGTTCCTAAATTATAAGTGAGATGATGTGATACTGTGATCATTTTAGAGTTTGAATTTATTTATTTATTTAGAGACAGAGTCTCACTCTGTCACCTGAGCTAGAGTGCCGTGGCATCAGCCTAGCTCACAGCAACCTCAAACTCCTAGGCTCAAGCCATCCTCCTCGGCCTCCCAGAGTGCTAGGATTACAGGTGTGAGCCACCACACCCAGCCTATTATATTCACCCTCAATAACATAAAGTCAGGGAATTAGAACCTAGAACAACAGTCTAGGTATTCAAAAGGTTTGTTGAACAAATAAATGAATAAATTTCACTTCTGTACAGTATATATCTCTATTTCTCTCTCTCTCTCTCTCTCTCTCTCTCTATATATATATATATATATATGCGCATAGTATAGATGGATGTCTGAAAAGATAATTCTCACCCAGAGGCTGGCAGTGGTTGGATCTGTGTGATGGGATTCTCTGTCCGCCCACCCCATCCTTCACTTTTCATTTACATATCCAAAATTACAAAATATGAATACATTCTCAAGGTATAAACTTTCAACAATACAGGAAAAAAATTACATAGCTTAAAAAGCAGGCGTTCTTCTTCATTCTCTCTTTTTCTCACCCCACCAAATCCTATCCTCCTTCCCAGAGATAACCATTGTTTTCAGTTTCATTTGTGTCCTTCCAGACTTTTAAGAACATATGCACACATATAGAAGACATAGTTTTATTTGTGTGTGTTCTTTAAAGGACGTGAGATGGATCCATATATATTATCCTGCAATTTGCTTTCTTCTTTTAACAACATATGTTGAAGTTCTTTTTGTGTCAATATGTAGGTCTTTCTTGTTCTTTTCTGCCGCTGGGTGGTAATCTGTAATATGCACGTGCTACCAAGTATGGGTGTGTTCTGGCTTGTTTTATCATCCTACATGATGGGCATTTCATCTGCATCCGGTCTTTTGCTATCACAAACCACAGTACAGCAGGGAACACCTTGTCTGGTTCCTTTTTAAATGTTGTGCATATTCTCTGGATAAATGTTTTGAAGTGGAATTGCCAGATGAAAGAATGCATTCATTTTGAATACTGATAGTTTCTGCCAAACCTTCTTTCACAAGGGTGACATTGATTTACTTTTCCACTAATCTTAGATGAGAATGCCATTCCTTTTCTCTTTTGTCAGCACTGAATTATTTGACTAATCTAATGTTTTGCTGGTTTGACAAGGAGAGGAATATATCTTTATATTGTTTTAATTTGCATTTCTCTGATAACTTACAAGATTGATCACTTTTACCTCTGTTTATTAGACAATTCTGCAAAATTCATGTTCGTCTCCCTTGTCCATTTTCTTCTTGGGTTGTTTATCTAAAAGTTAATGATTTATGAGATTTTTTTACAATATATATTCTGTTATTGATCTTTTCTTACATATTTAAGACCTTCCCTTTCTCAAGATCATGAAAATAAGTCCCTATGTGTTCTTCTAATGGTTAGTATAGTTTTGCTTTTTATATTTAGCACTGTAATGCATCTATTATTTCTTTGTGTTTATGGTGTGAGATAAAGATTTAACTTAAAAAAATTCCCAAATGAATAGCCAGTAGCTCTAACACCATTAATTGAAGACATTTCACATATGGAATACCACCTTTGTCAAGTACAAATTAATGGCATGATTTTTACATGAATTTATTATCCATGTTTTTACTTTCGAATTATTTTTAAAAAGCAGGTGTTATTTTTTATATTGGAAAAGGCAGTTATTTTCCATTTGAATACATATTATAAGATAATACTTAACATCAGACAAAATTATTAATGATATGTTAATTGAAAATTTCAAGTGATAACTTTACATATAATTTAATCTCAATTATATAAATATATCTATGTACACATAGATGCAGAAGAAGAAAAATGAGTAAACTGCTAACAACTATATCTTGGTGTTACAGAATTAAGGATGATTTTTATTTTTCTTGGTGCTTCTTCCAAAATTTAAACAGTAAATAAGTGTTATCTTTACTATAAGAGAAAAAGCTAAGTTACTTCAGAAACACTTAGCAATTCACAATAAGTTTTTCTCATTCCTTCAATTCAAGCATATAGAAATTTTTCCTCTGATAGCAGTTGCTACACAGCCAGTAGAAAATTAAAATGTTGGTTTTACAGTTTAATTTTCCTTATGTTAATATTTGTTTTCTTTTAGACCCTAGGCTTATGCACCTGGGCTAATTTGCAAGTTTGTTTCACCCTTAATTATATTTTATACCTTGAACCTTCAAAATGTGTTTGTCACCCAAATGTACCTAGAGTGGGGCTTCTTTGGCTTTCATAGTCAATGTGTTCTCTTTCCTAAGCCAGGTATACAGTGGAGCCATGCTTTTCCCTAAACCATGCTGCATTTCTTGTTAGGTGGTGTGAAAGAGGCTGAGAAATCCTGAAAGAATTATGGCCCAGGAGTCCAGGGATAAATATCTCAGTGACCGATCAGAACCTTGGTGGGTTCAACAGCTCGTGGGAAAACAGCAGTTTCAACTTATGCTAATGTGTAATCAACAGACAACGAGGAGACGACCTGTGCCTTAGAGAGCCGGACAACACTGCAGTGGCTGCAGCAAGTCAAACAGGAGGCATTCCACGAAGGTGAGGGTTCCCACCCCTTTTGAAAGGGAGGCTCAGGTTGCAGGGGGCGATGACCTCTAGCTGTTGCTCCAGCTGCAGAACTGTCTCACGGTGGGCAGGGCAGGTGGTCGGAGGAGGAAGGGCGAGGCGGGGTGACTCTTAGGTCACCTCTGTCGCATGCCAGCTCCACGCTCGCGCTTCATTCTCTGAGCATGCACCTGACACCAAAGATGAGGCTTCAGCAATTGTCTTCAGGGTGCCACAAGCAAATCTTTCGAGAAATTAATGAGGTGGCTTTTATGGTTTTTTTAGGAGGTGGGTTTGTCAGTAGCCAGTCCCTCTCGTGCCGAATCAGGCAGCCCACCCCTCTCCTTGGCTTATGTTTGATAAAGGAAGTAGAGAGTTTAGAGTTCACGTCTGAAGACCTTCTTAGGGTCTATGTTCGCCAGAGGCACAAGTGGCAACTTCAGCAGATCCGCAATGCTCAAAATATTGTTCCAGGAGACCTGAAAGCTTTTCTCTTTTGATATATGGCATCCTTCAACCCTAATGCCTTTCTCAGCCCAGTATTTCCCATCAAGGCCTCCAACCACCTCCAATTTCACTTCTACTCTTAGGGCTTAGTTCTGCTTCTTGTCCCCTTTGCAAGGGTTGAGTCTCTGATTCCCAGGGTTGCCTTCGTGTTGAACCATATGAGGAACAGTTGTAATATTGTGTGCTCAGACCACATGGTGTTACAAGGAGGTGGAGGAATCTATCGAGCAAGAGAAGAAAGGCAAAGGAGCTAAGAGGCACCTACTAAGAGGCATCTACTATGTGTCGGGTACTGTGCTAAGTGCCTCACATCATCTCATTTGATTCCTCTAAATAACCTTGCAAATAAAACGTCATCATTTCCACTTTTCATGTGAGCGTGGGGGTAAGGGGAAACTTCCCCCTTCTCCCTCCCCAGAAAGTTCACTGAAAGATCAACTCACCATTAAGGCAGATTAATAAGAGAAAGAGGTTTATTTACCATACACATGGGGAGAAGCACAGAGTGATTACCCAATATCCCAGTGGGGTCCAGAAATGTATATACCCTCCATTTAGAGGGAATGGGGGGGATGAGGAATATAGGTAATTTTGTTTAAGGTCAATAAATGGTTGCTAGAGAGGATGAATGCACGTGGGAAACAGATTGACTTGTAAATTAACCTGAGAGACAGATATATGTTTAAAATGATTTGGGCCAGGTCATCCTCAATCATGCTTCCTGCAATATATAGAGGGAAAGCCCGTTCCAAGGAACTGTTGTTCTCTAACGGCCTTTAATTCAAAATATTCTTTATATCAAGGAGTCATATTTTGGGGTAAAATTTCCTGAGCTCCTTCATGAGCAAACTGAGATTCACTGAAGTTAAAGTAACTTCCTCTGGGCTGCACAGCAAGTATGTGGCACAGCGAGAATTTGCACCAAGGTCTAGCTGGAGCTGAAGCTCACAATCCCCCACTCTTCCCCAGGCAGGCTCTAGGGAGGCGGATGGCAAGCCTGCGGGTCTGACATCTGCACCACATTAATTCAAATGTGATCTACTTGCACCACAACCACCCCGCCTTCCGTGCCTCTTTCCAGAACCCGGGACATCAGCCAGTGGCTGGTGCCGGTATCAAATGAAGCTACAGCCCTACCACCATCACCTGGAAGGGAAGGGTCCGGGATATTGGCATACTTATTCATTTGTCCTGACTCGGCTTTTGAGGGATCTTGTACCTGTTCTTCAGTCTTCCTGGTTTTTAATTACGGTCTCAATTCAAGAGGGAGATATGAAACAAATCAGCAATCAGTTAAACGAAATAGCATGCATTTACCTGTAGCAGTTTCTTCAAGTTTAATACTCACTGCCAGTATTCATTCAGTAGTCTCATTGGTCATGGAGTGTGTGGCCATTATAATTTGGTTGCTTTTAAAGCCTCATGAGATGCCCTTGTAGTGCTAGACAAGATCTTACTTTTGAAATAGGTTGATTTTTTCTTAAGGAAGAGAACATGGCCCCTGGTCTTCCAGCCTTTCTCTGCTCCAGGATATATAAAAATAAAAATGGTCTATTTATCCCTCCCTATAGATCAGGAAATACCAAACACTGAGGTTCTGGGGCAACGGTTAGCCCTGCCTTTGGGACCGTGCCATGTCAGGATATGATCTGAGCTGCTCTGATATAGGTTTGCTCCTATCAAAGTCACGCCTTCTTTTTGAGTCAATGATTTAGCTAAGGACCGACATAGAAAGAATTAATGGGAATTGTGGAAATTGAAGTTCAAAAGGCTAGATTCTCAACCTTTGTTGGTCCCTCATATTTGACCTTTTATTCGGGCTCTTTATTTTGACAAGTTACACTTTCTGAACTTGAACTTGTGCTGAGGCCATAGGGCTATTGTTGGCTTGCTAGGAAACAATAGTTCCAAGCGTGCTAGACTCGACTTCCCTCACACTGTTTACTGTACCCGGAATGTGCTTCCTTCCATGTCTGCATATCCAAACGCCACCCACCCTCTTCGAGGCTCTGTGTAAATATTCCTGCCTTCATGAAAGCCTTCTTGGGTCCCTCCAGCTGCCAGCTGCAAGACAGCAAGGTGGGGGCAGAGAACAAGGGGACCAGACCACTGCAGTTCACATCCCAGCTTTGCCACCTCCTAGCCACAGGATTTTGGCCAAGTTTCTTACTATGTCTGTGCTATAGTTTCCCCATCAATAAAATGAGGATAATAATAGTACCTACTTCCTAAGTTGTTAGGACGATGAAGTGAACTAATACATATGAAGTGCTTAGAATTGTACCTGGCACATAATGAGGTGACTGGTACAGGGACAGCCTACAGCATCTCTTCATGCTGCCTGTAACGTATCCAAACCACATTTTCTTCTCCAGATTACATAAATGAAGCCCCTCGTTTGTGACAGTCAGTATTAATGAAGACCTCAGAGTTGCCTGTCAAGAGAAGGAGAAAGCAGTTGGGTCAGGAAAGCAGACAGTCACCCCCAGTGGGGACATGTGGCAGCCGTGCCCAGGGCCCTGGCTCCGGCTGCGCCTCCCTGTTTGCTCTCAGGCTGGGGAGGGATGGGAGCTGCAGGCTGCCCCCGGCAGGTCGCAGTGCCCACATCCTGCCAGTGGAGACGTCCGACTGCCCGCAGGCCGAGTCCGGAGGGGACAGCCGGGCAGTGACAACCAACTTCCCTTGCACTTCCGGTGATTCATCTCGGACTAGAGACTTCACCAGGGAAGCTGCGGACCAAAATGAAACGTTGTTTGCAAAGTCTGGAGCCAGACAAACGTTTGTGGGCAGCGTGAGAAGGAAAACAACCCGACTGTCTGTGTGGGAGCGAGGACAGTGTGCTGTGCCTGGCGCCTGGGTGGTCACAGCGGTGGCGGCCGCCATCTTTGGAACGCGGGAAAGCGCCTGGGAGTCTTTTGTGCTCTTGATTAGACTGTTCTATTAGCTACATCACAAGTATGTTTTTTTAAAAGAACTTGTTTCTCATACTTAACCGGTCCGTTAGAACGAATTTTATTCATCTAGAGATTTTATGAACCCTCAAAAGTCTACAGCCAGCTACGGTGTCCTTGTTGGATTGGGCCTGTTTCCCTGTTCATTCATTTCCGGCTCACATGTGAGGAGTCACCATTTCTGTTTGAAAAATATCTACATTCTCAGTGACTGCTCCGGATCGATAAACCCCACCGGAGAGGAGGCCTGTCTGAAACAGGAATGAGCTTAAGTGGCCGTCCTTGCTAATTCACAAGCCTCCAGGTGTCATCTGCGTTTGTCCACCACTGTGTGTCTGTGGTGGGGAGACAGGAGCCTCACCTCCTTCTGAGCCAGCCTCTCTCTGTGCTAGGTCATTTCTCGTATTGTTCTACCCACACCCTCCATTGTTCCAGCAAACCTGCTCAGCATGAACATTTCTAAAATGGAAAGACCTAGACGCAGCAGCTGAGCCTGGAGTTGAGAAGCATGTGGCTGCCACGTGAATGGTTATGTCCAACGTGGCAAATGGATTTTCTTTCCCCACTACTCTGGGTCTCAGTCTTCTCATCTATCAAATGAAGACATCGGGGGAGGAAACTTCCAGCGTTACTGTCAGGTTCCGATGTTCTTGCATCTCTCTAAGCTTTGTATCATCACAGACCGTACTTGCTGTTGGAATAGGTGCAGTTTTTGTGGTGGGGACGCCCACACCAGGGAAGGAACTGAAAGGTCCCCAGAGCACCCAGCCTGTCGAGGAGGCAGGGAAAAGAGCTCTCTTGACTGAGACTCAGGAAATGGGTCACGCACGCTGTGGCCAGGAGGACACGTCCTGTTGAGCCAGAGATGGGGGACCCGTTGTGAGGGAAGTGGAGAAGGTGCTCGAGTCCTTCCTGCACCTGTGCCTCAGAAATTCTCCCTAGTCCTGGATGCCCAAAGGGCACCATGAGAGAGAGCGGTCCCCACACATTCTTCCAGTTCAGGATGAGCACTCCCGGAGGGGGACTGAGTCAGTTGGGTGGCAGAGAACAGAACAGAGAAGAGCCCGTTCTGAGCAGAAAAGAGGTTGAATAATGGGAATCCAAGCAGAGCCTCCTCCTGGTACTTCTCTTACAGAAACAGTGCATGGCCCAGGGAAGGGGCTGCCAGTGTGTGGGACACAGAGAAGTGGAAGGGAAGGCTGGCCTTGGGGGTGAGGGCGTTACTCAGTGAGAGCTTGTACTGCAGGTGGGGCCAGGGGAGTACTGTGAATCATTGCCCTCGTCCCATGCGTCATGGGGGCTCCGGGTTGTGTCAGGGCAAGTTGTATCCACCACTTACTTGTCCCCTGGAAGAGAATGGGGTTCCAGAAAGGCAGTGGGCTCAGGTGGAGGTGCATATGTGCCTTGTTCTCTACCTGTGTCAGCGCCTCCCCCAGGAAGCGGAGGGGGCCACTCTGCCTCTGGCAGTCATCATGTGCTCCCCTGAAACTTGAGTCAGGCTTTAAAAAAGAGGCAAAACTGAGATGATTGAGCAGAAGGAGGGGAAGATTTTGAGTATGTTTCCAAAATCTCCAGGGGTGGAGGCATTTTAGCAATGGTCACTTCTAAAGGCATCTGCTATTCAACAGAACAAACTGATTCTTAAAAATCTTTATTGAGTGCCTTCTGTATGCTTGGAAAATTCACCCCAGATGCTTATATAAAAGCTTTTCTATGGCCCTAAAGCATATTCTCTGGCTCTGCCTGCCTGATTTGAGCTCATTAAAATTCCAGATGTCGGAAGAAGGCTGCGCTCCATCTCATGATTTAAGCCCCGCTTGCTTAGTTCAAAGTGACCTCTGCCACCCTGAACTATGCCAGGTTCGTGCCCTCAGCGGCACTTTGGTGGAGAAGGATGCCAGGTGGGTCTGTCTCCAGAGCAGGGCATTTTATTTTTTAAAGATAAGGGATTCTTTGGAGTACTTGGGCCCTCAATGTTGTGAATCCCCAGAAAATATCCATTTTTTTTTTTAATAGAGCTTATAACTATTACCGGATTCAAAAAAAAAAGAAGAGAAGAGATAAAGAGATCAATCCCCCTCTAGGGCTGGGTGGGGCCATTCCTGGTTCAGTCTCTGTGCTGTCACTGCTCTGTATATAACCCAAATGTCCCACCCCCTTTTCCAAAAGCAGGGACTGTACAACCCTCCCTCTTTCTGGGCTGCACATGTCTTCGTTGCTCCGGAGGGAGAATGTTGGAAGAAGAAATTGCAAGGTCAACACTTGCCATTGTCATGCACATATCCCGGAAGGACTTCAAAGGGATGTTTCCAACACACATCCCCCAGGGCCAGGGGTCTCCTGAGCTTTGGCCAGCCAGTATGCAGGCAAAGGAATAACTCTCAGCTCAGCTCCTGAGAGCAGGGAACAGAGGGAAGCCATTGAAGTGTCTGGAAAGAGGGCGAGGCCCCCTCCTCAGGGCGAGGAACTAGGGGTTGGGGTGTGAAGCCAGCTGGGGCCTTAATCTCTAGGAAAGAAATATCGAGCCCTGTAAGGGGCGTATCATCTTTCTGCCGTGAGTTCTAGCCTTTTTCCTGTTTTTGTAAAACTCCAAAACCCATTGATTTTCTTTCACCACTGATGGAGGTGTTTGCTAATTTGCTAATAATATTGCCTTCCACCGACAGGAAGACAGGAAGGAACTTGTATTTGGTTACTTGATTTCGTTTCAGATGCCAGCCCTGTGGGAGGTGGGGGTGTGTCTTGACTTTGATTAATGGGACATTTTCTTGCTAAAGAGTGGGGCTCCTTCTCATTTATCTCTGGGCTTTCTCTTTTGCTTACTCACTGCACACCTTTCTCCCCAGACTGGTTCCCTGGGTGTTTGGAGACAGCTGGGGCAGGAGATCTTCCTAGGTTGCTGTGCTGACCTAAGCCCCTATTCTCCACCTACCTGGAAAGGTCTGTGCTGTTTCCATAGGACTCAGTGCTGTGACCCCTTGGAGAAAAATCAGGGAGTGAAAAAAGAAAGCTCTTTTCAGATATATGCTGACCTTATTGGATTTGAATTGTAGAAAACAGACATGGGACAGTGCCAGAAGCTGAGACGTAGAAACATATAGGTTGTAAAGCTGGGAGTCCCTTTCTAGCTATGAGGAGAAGGGGGTGATTTCTAAGATAAGAGTGATATTTTTTTCCAAGGGAAGCAAAGCGTATTCTACCAGTAGGATGGGACAAAGATAAATTAGGTGTGGCAGCTTGTGTAATAGACTAAGCACTGAACTTGGGGCTAAAGGATTGGGCTTTAAATCCCAACTCTGCCACTTATGGCAAATAATGCCTCGGTCACTTTCAGTTTCTCATCTATCCAATAGGAATAATAATTGTTTTATTAGGATGGTTTTATTTTCAAATAACTGAAAACCCAACTCAAAATGGTTTAAATATTAATAGTAGAGTAAATTATTAGCTCATGGCTACTAAAAAGTCCATATATGGGACAAGCTTCAGGCATGGTTTGATCAGGGTTCCAGGTAAATTTCTCTTTGGGTCTCTTGTTTCTGCCATTCTTTATTTGCTTTTCTCCTGGGAGAAAGATGGTAGCAGCAGTTCCAGGCCTCCCAGTGGCATGTCACATTGCCCAGAATAAGCTAGAGAACTTCTCTTCCCCAATCACTAGACAAAATTATTGGACCTCACCCTGACTGGACCAACGTACATTACTTGCTCACTTCTGAGCCAATTATTTGGCTTAGTGGATACCATGCACTAATTGTCTTAGGCCTTGGTCATTTATCCTTCTCTGTACCAACCATCACAGTAGGAGCGATGGAATTGCTGATTGATTTCATCTGAGGGTTTTGAGAATATTATTCGTATAACAGCACAACTGCTTCATGGTAGCGAAGAAGTGTGCTGGTGATGTCAACTGAAAGTAGCACCATCCATGAAAGATTAAAGGGAAAATTGAAAACTCTGGCATGTATGAACATTCCTGACACCACCCCTAGCTCAGGAGGAGATGTCCAAACATTGGTCAAATCTGAATTTGTGGTGAAATGTCATATACGTGCTTTCAACTGCTGTGTAACAATTTATCACAAACTTAGCCGCTTACCACAACATCCATTTTATTTGCTCGCAATTTCTATAGGTGAGAAGTCAGCATGGTGCCTGGATTCTCCACTCAGGGTGCCCCAAGACCAAAATCAACCTGTAGCCCAGGCTGCATTCTCACCTGGGGCTTAAAGTCCTATTCTGAGCTCAAGCAGGTTGTTGGCAAAGTTTAATTCCTCGTGGTTTTAAGACTGAGGTCTCTGTTTCCTTGTGGGCTATCAACCGAGAACCACTCTCAGCTCCTACTTGCTACTTCTGGGTCCCTTTCCTCTTCAAAGCCAGCCATGGAGACTCTTTCTTGCATCAAATTCCTTTCATGTGTCAAATCTTTGTCTCTGCCCTCTCCAGCCAGAATTAAAGGGCTCACGTGATTAGGTCAGACCCACTCAGATAATTTATCTTTTGATCAACTCAAAACCATCTGATTAGTAGGCTTAACTACATCTGAAAAATCTCTTTTGCCCCATAATATAAAAAACCACACTGACATGCTATCCCTTTATCTTCGCACACTCAAGGTACCCGGAAACGAAAATCTTGGGGGCTACTTTAGAATTCTGGCTACCACATACTCTCGGAGTAAAGACCCACCTATGGTAATATGTTTTGATCACAGTGCTTGGCATTATAGGAGCACAATAAATATTTTTTGAATGAATGAATGAACATTCCCAAGGCCCATTCTCATCTGCTGGCACTTGACACCCCTCCCCCCCACCACACACACACACACACACACACACCTGCCCACACTATTAGGCCAACTCTGCTAGGCATTCAGACTTCAGCTGTCCTGGCCTCTTGGATCACTCAGGACTAGGTCAGGCAGCCTGGCCAGAAGCCCCCATAAGCACCCTCAGCATTGCATTCATTACCTGATGATATGTTAGCTTCTCTTGTTTAAGCCAAACAGTCTGTGGTACTTTGTTATGGCATCCCTAGAAAACTAAGATGTTGCTGAATTCGGGTTCATTTTTGGCCACAATGGCTCACATTGAATGCACACCTTGCTTACCATCAGTGATGGTAAGCAGTGGTTACCATCCTTGCTAAAGTGGATGGTAATGCTTATTAATATCAATAACAAAATTTTATCATGTGTTTACTTTTTGCCATGTACTGGACTAAATGCTTTATGTGTATTTCCTCATTTTGTCCTCAAAACAATCCTATACGTACTGTTTTATGCCTGTCTTTTTAGATGAGGAAACTAAGGCTTAACTGACTCAGGAATTAAATGACATAGTCTGAGCCTCCCAACTGGCGGAGCTGGGATTTGATCCTACTCAGCTGGAAAAGGCCCTAGTTTTGAAGTCAAATGGATCCAAGGTCAAATCCTTGCTCTGCAAATTACTAACTGTGATACCTTGAGTATTTTACTTAACTACTCTGAGCCTTGTGTCTGTATCTATCAAATACTAGTAATAATCCACAGGTTACTGTGACGGTTGAATGACACAACTCGTGACTACTAGAATGTTTTAAGGAGCTCAGCGTAATTCCCATTGCACATCCAGGGCTCAATGAATGTTAGCCTTTGTGTTTTACGATAATATCAGGCCCATTGCCTTATAAGCATCTCTAATCCAGTCAGTCTGTGTGTCAGGATCAGAGGTCAAGGCTGTTTCCTGCATTATATATTTTCCACTTCCTCATCCCATCTGCTCTTACATTTCCTCAAAGGATATGACCTTTACCCATGACCTCACAGCGTAGATGGGGAGGTCACAAAAGGTCTCACGCAGACTGAGGAAGCTCAAGATGCAAGACAAACCACTGCACAGAGAAAATCATAGACCACCATGTACATCCTCTGAACAGATGAATAAATCCACACGCCTGTTGAAAGGTCAGTGATTTGAAGAACAGGTTATTTTCCATGTCATGGTTTGCAGGGGGTTGCTGGGTGGGATTTCATTGAGCTTGATTGTGAGAATGGTATTGTGTCTGGCCCGTTAGGGGAGTCCATGGATGCCTGGCACCAGATGGAATGTGCTAAGCGCCTTCCAAAGGACAAAACACACAAAGAGTTTAGGGAATGAAGAAGTAATTTTGGTCTGGAAAAGCACAAAGCTTCCATAGAGAGGATGACATTGAGGTAGATGGTGAAAGAAGATGGGGATCAAAGAGAGAGATGAGAGAAGGGAGATGCTTTTTGACCCAGGCACACTCTCTGCCCTCTAAGGTCTATTCGTACCTTGAACTGACAGCACAGAAGACCTGAATTCCAAGTTTTTTTAAGGAAGTACAGTTTGTAACTTATTCCTAACTGATGTGCTCTACCCTTGGCAGAAAGTGGCTATCCAAGGGACAGCTGTTCAAAGGACAAGCAGATCTTTGGTTCTTTTGATGGTTTTACAGTCTTCCCTGGGATTAAGCCTCCTGTAAGGACAGGAAGGTCTCAACTCCTTTCTGGGGGCTCACTCTTCCCATACTCCAGTGGAAGCCAGAATGAGGTATGAGGGGACTGACTATCCCCTTTCTACCATCATCTTTGCTTTCTTGTCTGCTTTTAATAAGGTGGAGATCTAAGTACTTAAATAAGCCTATGTATAATGCTAGTTCTTTTTGAAAACATGCTATTTCAATATCCCCCTAGCTCAGGGCTGTAGACATAGCAAGACCGTAATAAACGCATGTCAGGCGAACATGATAACCACTACACTCCGGAAACCTCATAATAAATGCATGTTGTTCTCTTGATTCTAAGTTCCTTCTTCCCTGGAATCCAATGTGAAGAGAACTGGATCCATGGGTGTTTCTTGTTTTGCATGGAGTAGAGACCCTCTGAGCAGCAAATCTTAGAAGAAAGAAAAACCTCTTCATTGGCTGATGCAAACCAGTAAGGGACGGCAGAAGGCTATTCTTATAGTCCTGGGAGTGCCTAAGATTTGGGTTTTCTATATTGGAAATGGAGAATATGCAGACACCCAAAAATTATACCACCCATCCATTGCCCAACATCAGTGGAGCAAGTATGATACAGGCTGGAAAACTCCTACTCCATTTATTAAAACAACAGTTCCTTGGGACACTATGGAATTTCACTAATAACTGCTGAATGTATGTTTAAGCCCAGTAATAATGGATCGCAAACTAAGAGGTACTTACACTTAATTATACCTCTGGCATGTAGGTTGGCACAGAGGGAGGCCTTAATTATCAATGTGCTATGCCCCTGCTTTACATATAACAAATGGCTTTAATGTGGCTATTCATGGTATAGTTTAAACATCTTGGTAATTAGGAAGTGGAAAATAGGTGTAGCAGAGGGAGTTGTCAGTTTCCTGAGCTCTGCATGTGATCTTTTGTTCTCCGTACATCTGTGAGCTGATACGCGAGGATGAGAGAGGCAGAGCCAGCCTTGGGCCAGAGGGCGGCATGGCAGGGACAGCAGGGACTTCCCAGGCGTCTTCCCAGAACATGTGAGTGAGGAGAGAGCCACTCACAGAATTGCACTCATTTATTTAACAAATCTTTATTGAGTACTTACTGAATGCTGTTCTAAGCACGTGGGATGTCAGGAAACATAACAGACTACGTATGATCCCAGCTTCTATGGAGCTTGTATTTGAAGCTGGTTCAGTTATTGAATCCAAAGAGTTGATAACTGGCTCCCAGGTGGTCACCAGGAGTGAGCCTGTCCTGGACCCTGGCCTGTCCAGTGCTTCTTTTAACAACTTGGACGAAGATGTAAAAGGGACGTGATCAAATCTGCAGCAAGCAGCCGTGAGCACCTGGTAGGCACTGAGCACTTTCCTTGCTTGATTTGTCATCCTTACCACAATCTTGCAAGGGAGGTATTTCCCATCACTTGCATTTGAGCGCACAGAAGATTGGAGGACTTACCCAGACTTCACATCCAAGTTGGCTTCCCTCCCTCTGAAGATGCAAGGCTGGAAGTGGCATAATTAATACTGGACGATAGAGGATTCTGAAGTCTTTACTATCTGAATAAATGAGCTAAGACTAACACTTTGCATTGGGGGGTGTAATATAAAGCAGCAAAGTTTAAGACACAACATTTAGAGACTTGGATTCTCTTGGCACTGTTTTTGATGCATTGTCTGTTTATGTGATTACTTCCTGCAGTTTATGACATTGCTGCTTTTCCCTGGTACCCTGGAGGCAGTTTTCATTTAAATGCAAGATTAACAAATTTAATAGCTGAGTAAAGGAATTTCAGTAAAGGAAGAGTAAAGGAAATTCATGTTAATGTTACTCTTGGGCAAAAGCGGCCATGGCCAAGGTCATTTAGGGATGGATCTCTGTTCCAGCTATTTCTTGCTGAGTAACAAACCAACCCAAAACTCAATAGTGTAAAGTAATAATCATTTTATTATACTCACAGTTTCTGTGACTGGAAAATTCGGACAAAGCACAGCAGGGATGATTTGTCTTGACTCTATAATATCAGGAGTTCCATTTGGCAGGACTAGAATACCTAAGAGTGACTCAGAAATCCGGGGGCTGGAATCACATGTCTAGTGCCTGTGCTGGGACGACCTGAAGGCTGGGCTCCACTGGGACTGTCTGCTGGAACCTTTCTACGTAGCTTGGGCTTCCTCACAGTATGGCAACTCAGGATAGTTGGATTTCTCATATGCAGCTTCATGCTCCAAGAGCGATTGTTCTAGCAAACAAGGTAAAAGGTACAAGATGTCATTTCACTGTATTCAATTGGTCAAAGCGTCACAAGTCGTCTAGATTCAAAGGGAGGAACCATAGACCGCATCTTATTTTAAGAGATATGTTTGAGAATTTGTGGTGGCCATGTTTTGAAATTGCACCCACAAGGGGTATATCCTCCCTGTGGGTTTTTAGCTCAATTCACTCAGCCAGAGTAATTTCCAATGTATGTAAGGAAAACCTGGGGAGGGAGGATGTGACTGTTCTCTTCGGCTCTTTGAACACTGTTGTATGCGAGAGAGAACAGACAGAACCCACAAGGCTTCAAGGTCAGAGCTAAGGACCAGTGAGTAAATGGAACAGGAGAACTTACTAGCATTTGGGTATGTCTTTCAATGGGTTGGCCTGTTTGTAAGATAGTCTCCGATCTTTGAGCTATTGATTGAACACAAATCAGGAATATCCTAACAGGGCTTCAGGCAGGGGATTGGATTAGATGATTTCTTTAGAAAAGTGAGGGGCATACACGAGTACACATGGGAAACATCACAGCGGATACAGGGAATGATGAATAATAGTCCAAGGCTTCAATTCTTTCCCCAAGTCACCTCCTAAGTATATAATTTCAAGGATATTGGGAAGGCCTACTGGTACCTCCCCTTTAATATTCTCCTCCTGTATTGGTGGCTGAAATCCCCCGACAAGAGATTAATTCTTTTAATTTAAGCCTTTGATCCTTGTTCAAATGTAATACACTGGGAGAGGTGAGAGCCGGAGCTCTTTCTAGTGACTTATAATTTAACAAGAGCATGTTTTAAGTCGTGGTCTGTGTGCATAATTTGACAGGAGAAGGCAGGGCAGTGTGTGAGAGGATGGAGGAGAAATGTCCCAAAAGGGGAGAGAGGATGACACAGGGTGGGGGAAATACAGAAAGATCTGGGAGAGCTGACGGCTGCCTGTGCCAGCCCTGGTGGAGGGCTGATTCTTTAGCTTAATGTGAAAGGATAAGAAACCACCATTCTCTGAACAAACTGGTACAAAGCAGGTGCCCTATTCACTGACCTTTCTTGCACTTAACAAATGCAACTATGGGCTCAGCTCCCAGAAGACCACAGATTCCTCTTTCGCACTTGCAACATTTATCCCGTCCCTACACTACACTCTGTTAGGACAGGGATGATCCACTGAGAAGTCGTGTCAGACTCTGTATAAACAAAGTAAAAATTTCAACCATAAATCCCCAAAGCAAGTGAAATCCCAGAGGAAGAAAGAGAACTGTGTGGGAGGCAGATGCAACCAAGAGGAAAACCCTTCAGGCTGTGCACATTAGATCTGGTCGTTTAAAAGTGACCTCTTTGGAAGAGCAAAGGATAACATTAAAAAATGTATAGCATAAGCAGAGCATTCAATACAGGGAAGAACAAGTAGCCAATGACTGACTCCTCTATCCGCCTCCTCCCAGCACCTATCACATACCCCAAAGAGTTTCTGAACAATGAGAAAAACATTCAATGTTTCAAATCTCCGTTGAAGATCCCAACTTCCAACTTTCTGCATTTTCCTTCCCTCACACAGCCCAGAGCATGCCCAGCACAGCCAGCTGTCCGGAAAGCATTTTATGTCAGCCATCTGCATCTTAATGCGATATAAACACAACGGGCTGCCTCTATCAGCATATTTCAACTTTAAGACTGTATTTCTAAAGGTAGAGTGAAAGACTCCTTGGAGAGGATTTGAGCTTGGGAGGAGTGACTGGCCAGATGCTGGAGAGGGGAAGTGGTGGGCAGGAAATTCACAGGTGGCTGCCCCTTCCACGTCCATGCAAAGGTACCAGTGGGCCTTGGGGTCAGGTGCTGGCTCAGTCTCCAGGGACCAGAGGGTCTGGACTTTCTCTGGAGGCTGCACCCCTGGTGAGCACCTAGCGAGTGGGAGCTCGGGCTCTGGTCCAAGGTGAGTGGCTATGCCTCTCCGTCTATCTCAACCTTGTTTCCTTTGGTCTGTAGAGGAGCCACCTCCCTGGGGCTTCCATTCCGTCAGCAGCTGCCCTATGGAGCGAAGTGTGCAGGCCTTCTTTCCAGCTGTGGGAACTTTAATCCTGTTGTAAATAGACAACCAAACAGAGACTTTCTGCAGTCTTAGTGTTCCAGCTCCATGGAGATCTGAGGATATAAAGTCCCGAGGAACAGCACATGCTATTTATTTTCACCAACATATATAAAACTGAGCCCTGACTCTGTTATGCATTGCCAATAAACACCTTTACAGGATCACAGATGTATCGTCAGTCCCTAAGGCACCATAAGGTTATTTTCCTAGCATTACACATCCTCCAGCTCATAGATGTCACCGTGCTGTTCTAGTGGAGATGGAATATCATCCCATTACTAGAAGATGGGGAGTAAATTGAATATACAAGATCAGATAGAGACATTCTTTTTCTTTTCTTTTACTTTTTTATTTTTATTTATTTATTTATTATTTTGCAGTTAGTGAACCAGCAGATCTCGGTTATAAGAAGCTTTTAAACTTTCACAAGCACAGTTACAATGTGATACCCCAACGAATCTATTTTACAGAGACCACTTGATAGGATTAGGGAAAAGAACGAGTGGCTCTAAAGATTCATTTACTATAGATTTTGCCTAAAGAAAGGAAAAATCTTGAATTCAGTAGGAATAAAATTTAAATGTGACTCAGCAGACATTTTTTTATACATAGATTTGAGCTTCACGAATATTTGTTGCCTCTTGGTTCTTCCAGCCCTTTCTACCTACGTGTAGCAATACATGCTTTACTAACTTTATCTATGTTTAACCTGCCTCCTAGTTTACTAACTTCTGTATACCTAACATATTTTATGAATTCTATATCTCATAAGATACTTGCTTATTCATCACCTATAGCTCATGTTTCTTATGAGTTTCATCCATGTTGTTTGTTTTCTTGTCTTCTAGAACAGAATTAAGTATTCTCAAAGAATATAGAAAATACACATGACATTGTTGATTGCTTATATGTTGATCCCTTTAAGTTCTAGAGAGTATCCTTCCATTTATCCCTCTGTCCACCCATTCATGCAACAAATACAGTCAGCCGTCCATATCCATGTGTTCAACCAACTATGAATCAAAGCTATTCAGAACAAAACCTCAATAATAATACAACAATAAAAAAATAATGGAAATAAAAAGCAATGTAGCATAACAACTATTTGCGTAGCATTTACATTGTGTTAGGTATTATAAGTAATCTAGAGATGATTTAAAGTATATGGGAGGATGTGCATAGGTTATATGCAAAAACTATGCCATTTTATATCGGGGACTTGAGTATTCACAGATTTTGGTATGGGCGGGAGCCGGGAGGGTTCCTGGAACCAATCGCCATGAATATCAAGGGACAACTGTATTTGTTGAGCACCCACTCATTGCCAGGCACTGGTCTAGGCTGAAAATGACACAGTCAAGCCTTGAAAGGACTCACAGTTTAGTACTAAAGAGAGGCATAGAGAGAAATACCAGCAGTGAAGTGTCATAGGTTTTGTAATAAACCTTTGGGCAGAGAACAGTGGGACAAAAGAACCACCTGGTCAGTTTTACTGGGTGTGTGTGGAGGGGGGTGTGGGAGAGAGAGTGATGTGGCTTCTTTGGCAATGTGGTAGAGCTGGGTCCTAAACATGAGTATGTCCCCCAGGCAGAAGGAGAGAGGACGGGCATTCCAGACAGAAGAGCACAGCCAGGGAGCCTCGGAGGACATGCTGAAATGTCCCATGCCAGGAACAGAGAGGCCAGATGGTGGGAGAATCCGAATCCTAACAGAACGTGAGAATAGTCTGTTCCTTTAAGTGTCTGAGCCCAAGCCCTTCGTAGTGAGAAGATAAACTCCCATCTGGCCCTTTTATGAATTATGTGGCTTATCATTTAGGGGGACTTAACTTCTCAGAACCACTTCTCTCTCATCTGTGACATAGGAATGATAACCCATTGCAAGGCTGTTGTAGAGACTGGCAGATCATTGACAGACGTGCTCAGCACTGACACCTAGAAAGACACTCCAGTAACTGGTCACCATGGTGAATAGAATCACCATTGTGACCATGATGACTTCTACAAGGGTTGAAGGAAATACAACCGGGTTTTGATTCATCAGACAAGATCATTTACAGAATACCTCGTGGCATTCAGAGAAACACTCAAACGGTAGCATTCGTCCTCAATAGAAGAAAAGGAGCTCATGGTCATTTACTTGGACAGGTAGCAATACCTAAGCATACCTTCAAGTACCCTGAAAATACTAATGATGATAATGTCCTGTGATTTCATCATTCTGTCCAAAAATGTAGAAGGATACAGTCTATTTAATTTTATGACATTTGAGACAGCAGGGAAATTTGAAATCTCTTTATTTCGAAGTGAACATCCTGTAATATTGGAAGAAAGATACACCTGCTACCAGGCACTGCGAAATAGTGTCTTGAAGTCTCAGCCGCCCAGCTGGGTTAAGACTGGGAAGACGGGGCGACTTGTCTTTGTTTCAGGCTGACGGGGGGACAATGGGAAATGTCTAGGGACGATGTGTGCTGCCAGTGTCTTCAAAACTGGGGAGGACGGAGGGAAAAATATGACCCCGGGCAGGGCCGGCGGTGTGAGGAAATGGTGATTCAGTCCACCGCTTTGACCTACGCGGTGCTTTGTTTAAAATTGTGCTGGGCAAGTCCTTCAGCGTCAGGAAGAGAAACAACTCTTGTCAATAAATTATAGCGGATGTGGGGGAATCACTCCCTGGGTGAGGTCTGGGACTGAATGAGTCCCTGGAGGTCAGTGCCCACAAAAGCAGCTGCCAAAATTTACATTTTCTCATTTGCCCTCTGGTTCAGAGTGGACATAAATCCACATAATGCAGCCATAGAGCCCCCTGCCCTGCCTGTCTGCTGCCCACGCGCTGACATCGGGGTGGGGGGAGGAGGGAGGGTGACGGGGGAGCTGGCCGTGCCTGATAAACACGGACTCTAGCTTCATCATAACCGGGCCACCCTTGGCATCTTTCCTAGATTTCTGGAATCCCCTGGAAAATGTCAGCCCCATCATTATAAATAATCAGTTTTTAATTAATGCCCAAACTAGACTGAGGGCAAAAGATATTTAAATGCATGTGTATTTTTTAATTATAAAAATAATATTTATATACCATAAAAATGTCAAGAGTACTTAAGTACAGACAAAATAAAGAAAAAGTCTTCCCCTGTGTATTTCCCACTGAAATTTAATTTTCCAGAGATAACTGCTAATCATTGGGCGTGTGTTTTTGCAAACTGTTTTACTGTGGTTAGAATGCGGGAGCACAGGCTCCCGAAATCAGACTGCCGGGGTTCGAATCTGCCTCCCTTGGTAGCCATGTTACCTTAGACAAGTGTCATAACTTTTCCATGTCTCAGTGTTATCACTTTTTTTTTTTTTTGAGACAGAGTCTCACTTTGTTGCCCGGGCTAGAGTGAGTGCCGTGGTGTCAGTCTAGCTCACAGCAACCTCAAACTCCTGGGCTTAAGCGATCCTCCTGCCTCAGCCTCCCGAGTAGCTGGGACTACAGGCATGCGCCACCATGCCCGGCTAATTTTTTCTATATATATTTTTAGTTGTCCAGATAATTTTTATTTCTATTTTTAGTAGAGACGGGGTGTTGCTCAGGCTGGTCTCGAACTCCTGACCTCGAGCGATCCGCCCGCCTCGGCCTCCCAGAGGGCTAGGATTACAGGCGTGAGCCACCATGCCCGGCCAGTGTTATCACTTTAAAATGGCAATAATAGTGGTATCTACCTCAGATTATCGTGAGGATTAAATATATCTATACACGCACAGAATTTATGCTTGATATGTAATAAGCACTGAATAAATGTTGGCAAAAATAGGATGACATTGAAGGTAATTTTGAAAGGAAAAAGTTCCTTAGGGACTTTGTTTCCAATGGGCAATACAGTAGAAGAACAGGTTGGTCTGTCAGGGCAAGCTAAGTGCTAAGTTGGACTCTCAGCCATTCTGAGTTTCTTTCTCCCAGAGATATATCTTTCAAGGGTGGGAGTTTCTTATTCTTCCCCAGTAAAAGTACCTCATGGTGGTCAAGAATACTGGCTTTGGCATCAGGCAAACAAGGACTGAAAACCCAGCCCCTCTATTTACTAGTGTTGTGACAATAGCACATGACCTAAGTTTTCTGGGCCTCTGGATCTTTATCTACATATTAGGTACAAAAGTTTTGTTTCAAGGGTTGTATGAGACGATGTGTGGGAATGATTTTGCTTGGCTCAGAGTCAATGCTCCAAAATGGCAGCTACGGTAGCATGAAGCAAAGGGCTTAACACACACTTTTCCTTTTCCCCGGCAGAGGCATGGAGGGCACAGGGCTGGCATCGTTCTCCAAGGAGAATGACTTGCCTGGTTGTATTGGACTCATGCACCATTTTTTTTTTTCTATGACCTTTGCCAATCCATCTTTCTTATGTTGGAACAGAGTTTTCCAGCGGACAAAGCACTTTCAAATGCACTCACTTGATGACTACTTGTCTGAAGTAGGAAGATAGGGAAGACATCCATCAGCAGTGAATTAGCATTGGGTTCCAGGTAAGAGAACTGAGGGTCAGAGAGCGTAAATTCCTTGGCCAAGGTCACTGAGCACATGGCAGAGCCAGACTGGCACCTCCATTCTGTGACAGGCCTGCACCTCCAGTTTCCTCAGGAGGCCAATCAAAGGCCAGTTTGTAGTGTATGGACTGCCCCAGGCTGGACAGATATGATATGAGATAAGATATCATTTATCAGGGCCAGGCTCAGAGTAAACCGGTAGACCCTTAACGAACAGGTTGCCATCGTTTTAAGAGCATCTTTAGGTACTATCACCTCTGCCTCCATCACCATGACTCTATTTCAACCCATTATTTTCTCTGTCCTGGTGTGGCTGATGAAGCTAATAATATTGATTTAGAATGATTATGAAGGCCACAGGACTCAAAAAAATGATTTTTTTTTTTCCCTACCAAGCTGATCTATATTTGGAGGAGAATGGCTCTGCTCCTCTTTTCCATTCGCATATTTTGAAGCAGGAGTGATTTTGCTTGAGAAACATGGCCGGGACAATTTCATCTGTAACTGCGTTGGAAGGAAGAGGATAATGGAAATTTTAATGAAAACACCAACGCAGAGAGAATGGGAATCAGTTCTTTTGCAAGAGGAAGCAGCTACTTTGCTCAACAGGCAACAAAACCTTTAGCTTGTGTTCATGAAAATTATGATCGTCTCTGGCTTCACTGAAATTTAACCAAGGGGGGGGAAAAAAAAAGAAGTTAATAAGTTCAGATGCAGTTCACTCAGAAGTTTGTCTCCAGACTTGGAGAGCATTTCAAGTTTTCAAAAGGGCATCCCAAGAAAGAGGCTGGATTCCTGTAAAAAGAACACAGATTCTCTAGATCATAAGGACTGTCGGAGACAGAGTGTTGCCAGTTGTCTGTGCTCTGTATCGTATGACTATGAAATAGTGGGATTGACAATGACACGCTGAACCCACCATAATCAGCCTCGGGCTGTGTAGCAATGGCAGCTTATTCTTCTACCAAGGTCTAGCGTGTATGCCATGTGCTTCGCAGATACTATTTAGAGGAGGAGGAGGAGGAGACAGAAGTGAGTTGTGTGTGTGTTTAGGGGACAGAGACACTGAGCTCAACCAAGTGTAATGTCTTGAGTCTGTGAACCAATACCTGGAGGCCCAAGGGAGAAAGGCACAGCTACAAACCCTTTACCATTGCGTGGTGGGGACTATGGCGTCTGTCTCCACCCGGTCTTCCACAGGAAAAGGAATGAAAGTGCAGTTTCACAGAAGTGGCTCCCTTATTGCTCCTCCTATTACGGAGGGCAGACGCTGCTAACATCCAGCCCAATTCCCATTACTCACAGAACTACTAGAATTTTGTTCCAGGAGGAGAAGCAGATTAAAAGCAAACAAACAACAACAAAACCACATTCACAGCCTCCTTTGCTATTAGCAGTGATCAAAGGACCACGTGCAATTCTGACTGACCTGGGAGAAACAGTTAGAAGCCCGCTGAGGATTTCCCGGACGGTTGTGCTGTCTTGATTTGGTGCCTCCCAGGATAGACTGCAAGAATAGCCATCCATTCTTCCCACTGCCGTATTTTTGGAATTGACTTTGCAACTCCTCCCAGCAAAAGGCAGAGGGTCACACCTTGATTCTGGGTTGGTTGTGTGACGGTGGTACAACAGCAACCAAGATGCAAACAAAAGCAGAAATGTGATTGCAGGATGGAACTTGCCCTTATTTGCTGTTCTTGGAAACTTGAGGCTGCCACGCGAAGACACCAGGGGTATCTCATTACATGATGTGAGACCTGTGGCCCAGGTACTCCTGTCACCCTGGCCACAGCATGCCAACAACCGGGCACATGAATGAGCCTTACTAGGACATCTAACCTCCAGCCAGCCTGCCAGGTGACTGCAGATGCATGAGTGAGCCCAACAGAGATCAGCTAAGCTGACCCAGAGCCGAAGGACCACTCAGCTCACAAAATGGTTGTTGTTTTAAGCCACCAGATTTTGGGGTGTGTTTGTTACCCAGAAAAAATCAAACAGATGTATATTTTTCCCATGGGTCACTTTCTTTTTCCTGCTTAGAAGGTAGACATGGAACTGAAGGGGGAACAAAAACCTTTGCAGCCACAAGGACAAACGCTTTGCAGAAAGATAGAAGGGGCCCCGCAAACTGATGCCACCATTGAACTGAAGACTGTGCCATCCTGAAGCTACCTGCCTCCAGAATTCATGTTTCCTGAGACCAACAAAACCCTATGTTGTTAAGCCACGTGTATCATCTTAGTTACGGACATTAGAATCTACTTTAGATAGTTTAAGTAGAAAGCAGTCTATTAAAATACATTACTTTGCTTACAGAACCTCTAGAGATCTGGAGAACCAGTGTAAGATTCTACTTAGCCAGGAAAAGTGCAGCCAGATACAGCAGAAGTGGGAGAAAAGCCCAACCCCCATGTGGGACTGTTCTAGAAGAAGACACAAGCACAGCCAGCTCCCATTCCCCTGCACCTATGTTATCAGGGAATGAACACCAAAATTTTCTTCATAGCTACTCTAGAAGAATGGATGCTTCTGTCTCTATATTGTCCACATAACTACTCCCACGCTGCTTAATTCTGCCTCAAAATCTCATGGAAGAGCACTGATTTGGTAGAACCATGTGTTTTATTCACTCCCTCTTCACTCAGTTGGTGAGGGAGGGATTTCTGCTCTCAGGTTATGGGAATGGCCACACACGAGACACTCAAGCCTGGACAGATGAGGCCAACAGCAGTTTATACCCACAGTCCATGGGAGGAGGACATTGCATACCCTACAGGGCCATGTGGGGGTTGTGCCTGGGAGCAGAGTGAACAGGCAGGGACTGTGGCCGGCAGGCTTTGTAGGAACAAGAGGGAGAGGTGACCACTGGTTCCCATGGGAGGTTGTGATCAGCTTGTTTGAATAATTCCACGTGCCGGCAGGGAACTGGAGCCCACTACTCAGGGGTAGGCAGGCACTGGGCTTCGTGCCCATGATAAGAAGTGCTGTTTGGCTAGGAGGCCTTATCTGCCAGAGCAGAGTGGGCAGAGGACTTGAGATTAGGCCATTTGAAGCCCTCTCAATTTTACCAGGTGTTGAGGTAGTACATGTTATTGAATCTTAATTTCGGGCCTTGTACTACACCATATCTCAAGCAAGCACCCTAGCTGGAAGTGGATTTGGGAAATCTAATTTCAGCTTTCTATTCCGTAGCTCAGAAAGGCAAGCCCAGGGGATTGGAATGGGTGTTAAGAGAGCAATATTTCACCTCTTTTGTTATTGAATATCCACACGCACCCTTTTTCCCCTGTGATTAAATTTTTAAATAACAACAGCAGCAACAACATGCTCCTACCCAGTGTCATGTAAGTAGCCCTCATACAAATGAAAATACACTCCCCTTCCACCCAAAAGGAAAGACTTGAAGTCTCATTGGTCAGAGCTCCCTGCTCTGGGTGATGTTTATTCCTTCCTTAGTGCAGTCCCAATCCTACCTAGATATTCAGTAGCCTGGAGACTAATAACTAGTAGGGGAGAGGGAGGGGGTGAAATTGAAAATACACATGCACATCAGAGAAAGGAAGAACATGCAGGCAGCTACTATGTCATTTTCTGCAGCTGGTAAGGACTAGTGTCAAGGGGGCACAGCAATGCCCAGTAGAGGTGGCAGTGACACCAGGCAGATGCAATGGTGCTGAATAGACATGGTACTATCTAGAGAGCCCTGGAGCAGAGATCAGAGACAAGGATGGCTGAACCAACAGTATGGGAGCACCTGTGAGACCACTCAGGGCTTCTGGAAATACCAGAGGGGACTCTTTGCATGGGTCTGGGTTCCTGCATCGTAAGTGAGACGAGAGCCAGCAAAACACATGTTAAAAGAAGCAAAAAGGCACACTATGCCAAGAAAAAAATTATTGTCCAGCTGGGGAGACAATTATTCAATGCACAAACTACCTAACAAACAAACAAACAAACAAATAAAAAACCACATAAAATTAAGGATTTCGTAGCTCTATGAGAAATATTGAGACAAGGAAGGAAAGATTATGTCCATCTGGGACAGACAAGAGACCAGCATGGCGTCCAATGGTCTCCACTGTGTTCTCAGAGGAGACAAGAGTTCCAAGGTCCAGAGAAGTTAAGTGACTTGCTCTAGGTCACACAGCCAATGAGTGGAAGGTATCCTTCCACACAGCACACCATGGCCAACCATAAAGAAGTAATTTCTAGGAAATAATTCTTACACTGGTTTCCCCTCGTACTTTTCACTCTCCTCTCAGTCAAAGAAAAGAGCTACTGTCTAATTCCAGTGAAGTCATTTGATTTCCTCGTGCCTCCAGTGGGCAGACTTTCCCATCCAGCCATCTGATCCTCAGCTGAACTCTTCTGGCTAATGGAATAAGAAAAAAAGTAGTTATCTGTTATAATCATTTCTTACGTGCTGTGCAAATGAAAGGACACTTCGCTGGAAGTCAAGAGACCTAGAGTCTCCCCCCAGCTTTGCCAGTGACGGCTAGAACAAGTCACTTCATCCCTGTGGATTGGATCTCTGCTGCTTCATCCGCAGAACTACAGGGTTGTCTAGATCGTTGGTTTCCCAGTCTACTCCCTGGAAACCTAAGATTACCTGGTACGCTAAGGGGCAGGCAAACAGGGACACAAAATGGGCAAGACCTCAGGTCTCCATTCCATCTCAGCTTTCTACATAAGGGTCCCCAGGCTAAAAAAACCAAATCCTCTGAGAATGACCCAGGTCCTAACCATCTGTGATTCCAAGGCATTTGGTTGGTAGTTGTAAATATAGCTCTATGCCCACATGCCTCAAGAGAGTAAAATTTTGGATGGACTAAAAGTAAAGAATGTTGGTTTGATTTCTGGATTTTTTTCGGAATGGCATGGAGAAAAGGGATTGAGAAAAATGTTTTGTGATAAGGAATTATGTTGCTTTTCTGCCAAGATATTTTTTACATAAGCATGTGTTTTTTCGTAGCAGCTCCAGCCCCAGTGTGAACACCATTGTATTGTACATACATTTGCCTTAAGGACATAAACTGAAGATGCTTATTAGAGGTTAGGATCACACAGTATCCAGCATAGTGATTAATTGTCAGAACCTTCTAAAGAAGTCAGTGGGAAGGATGGGAGGGGGTGGTATTCTTTGTTTTCTTCTTCACAATCTCAGCCTTATTAGGAATTTATTTAGCCATATTCTAAGTGCCCTATTACTATGACAACTAGGACAACTATGCTATTAATAGGACAACTGCATTAAAAATAAATAAATTTTAAAGAGAAGCTTCTTAAAGTGAATATACCCACCGTTAGTCCAGAACTCTGTTAAATGGTGTAGTAATAGAAGAGTTGGAATGGAACAGAGATTTTCAAATTGTGCTATTTGAGATAAAGAAAAATTGTTCCAAATGCTCAGACTTTTAGCTAATGAAATAAAAACAATGAGACATGTGACACAAAGTAAAACTTAAGGAATAATATACTAATATGAAAATCAAGATAATTGGACATTTGTCTACAGGTGACAAACGGGAAAGCACCGTTAGGGCTGTCTTCAAGTGTATGAAGATGTTTTGTGAATTAGATCCTTCTTGGTCATTTTCTCCATTTCTAAAAGAACAAGGAGGAAATGCAATTATATTTAGGAGAGAAGATCTTTATTTGTTAACGGAAGTGAATTGAGGGTTTTTTTTTTTTTAAATAAAACACTATGGTGGCCCAAATAAGGTCACCCTCAGATCTGGCCATCTGTCTTGGACATTTGCCCATTTCAGGACAAATGGCTGGAGAAGAGAATCTTTTTGATCTTGCTAAGTGTATAGGGAGCATGCATAGAAATGTGTGCTGGTAGGCTTGTTATCAGCGTACCACATCTGTGTGAAGTGTTGGATGCTTTTTAAAGCCTTTTCCTAGGCATGGTCTCATCTGGGCTGTGGGAGAGGTACAGAGGCAGCATTTCCAGTGTGTAGACGAAAGAACAGAAACACAGAAAGGTGAAGAGGTGAAGAAGACCCTTAACCACAGTGCAGACGAGCCCTGCTCTCCTGGCCAGCCAGGGGCCCAGCATGGAAGAGTGAGAGACCAGCCAGCAAGGGGCAGTACCGGGTGGCGGGGGATGTGGGGCTTGACAACCTGGGGGAGCTGGAGGAGGGGTTACTTGGTGCAGAATGGCTGGCTGCCAAGACGCGTCTAAGGTGGGAATTGCTGAATCAGAATGAACAGGCTTTGGGATCCGACCCTCACCTAACAGGTCCACAGACTTCCTGGCAGACACCAAAGCTATACCACCAATTTGTTATTCATAGCAAGAATGATCTCCTTCTCCAGGGCTGATGTGCACGAGACAATGGAAACTGAGGACAAATCACTGGGCCTGCCAGGGTGGGAATGAAACTTGGACTAATCACTTCAAACCACCTGTGAAGATTTTCAGCTGTCTGTCCTCAGTGGGGCCCCAAACTTTATTCCTTCGCTCTTCTCAAACCAGCTCTCAGCAGTCCTGTGCACATCCTCGTACTCTACTCCTAGAGTCAAGCTGTCTGGACACTGATGTTTCTATAAAAAGATTATTTAGTGACCATAGAATCAGATCCAGAGTGGAGAACTATTTTATTTAAAAAATGCTATGAAATATATATACATCCTAGCCTGTATCTCTAGCGATTAGAGCCACAAGCATCCTTCGAATGCCATATCCCTCTCTCCTGAACAGAGCTGAATGTAGGAGGCATTCCTCCCCTTGGAATTATATATTCTAATATACTACCCTCTCTTTTTCAATCACCCATTCTTTCTCTAGTGCATTAATATTACTCTGATTCCTGTTCAGTCCAAGATATTTGCAAGTCTTATTGGTGCCACTCTCAGCTTTAAGGCACCAATAAGAGATAATAATGTGCCCAGGGCTGGGAGACCCAAGTAGAAGAGAATTTTGGAGCAGGAAAGGGGCCCCAAAGAATATGGCATCTCTCCTACAATCTACCAGATCAAGTCTTGGAGACGAACAATAATAAATGACTCTCTATTCCTTGACATCTGATTTTCTTGGCATGGTAATTTTCATTTTGAACAATTTTTAATTTTACTTGGAACAAAAGCAAGAGCCATGTTGCTGGAGAGCTGTCCCCTACACACCACCCTCTCCCCCTCCAAATCGTCCTCACCACCAGCAAATGTCTAGCAGGGGCTTAAGGGCCCATGCAGTGTGCTGCTGTAGGACACAGTCTTGCCTTCTCTTCTTTACTGTCCTACCCCTGGCTCACTTGGTTTGACCTTGCCATGACTTCTTTGGGCCTCACAGTCCCACCTGCAGAAGGGGGTCTTAAGACATGAGGGTCTCAAACATTTCTGCCAACACTAGATTCTCAGAATTCTCTGAGGAAAAAGAATGCAAAATTAAGCAAATCGGGATTGGTTTTTGTTTCCATTCTGTCTCTTTATTCTGTAGCTGCCAAGTCATTCTCTAGGTATTTGAAACCGAGTAAAAAGGGTTCCCTGTGGGTTTAATTTCAGTTGCTTTCTGTGTATTTTTTATTATGCACTTACCGAAGGATCAGTCTCCATAACTGTCCCCCAGGCACAAGTGTCCTTTTAGTTCTCAGAAGCTTGGCAACCCACATCAAGTATTCTAATTAAAAATGTGCATTTCGAGAAAAATTTGAAGTCACACCCTCATACAGTGAAAGAAAGGTTCTCTGTTAAACCCTTCATGGGCATGAGAATGAATCTCATTGTTAGAAGGAGATTTTTCTACTCTACCAATCCTGGCTCTGGATTTCATAATCCACCCCGGGCACTGGAACTTCAGATTATTAGCCCCATGGGTCATAAGTACTGACCTCTGTCTACCATCTGTTAGGTCCTTCACATAGGGACTCAATTCAGTAAACACATCCTGAGGACCTACTATGTGTCTGGCCCAGTGCCCAGAATCGCTGAGGTTACAAAGGCAGTGTACTTCCAGGGTGCAGTGCTCAGACTCAGAGTGAGTCACACATGGTTTGGGTGCAGGCTTTGTACCAACTCCATCACCTCTTTGAACCTCAGTGTCATCTACAAAACAGATGGCACCTGCCACATGGGGTTATTGTGATGCATTAAAGAGATATTACACGCAAAACAACAGCCCAATGTCTCATTTCTAGTAAGTCCTTAATGAATGATAGCTACTATCATGATCAAAAAAGGGAAAATGGCAGATTCATTTATTCAGCAGGCATTCACCAAGAATCTTTTATGTTCCAGACCTACTCTAAGACACTGGATATTCGCTGGTAAACAAAGCAGGTGTAATAGCTGCCTACACTGCCCTTTGCCACGAGTTTGATTGGCAGCGGTCTTGTAAGCCTCATCTCAATCGTTACTTTCTCTCCACCTGTGAGACCTTTCCTGACCTTCTGGGTTGTGTAGACAACTCCCTTCTGTGGGGACCCTGTACCCTGTCCGTGGCTAGACTTGGAGAGTTTTCAAAGGGCAGAGATTGTATCTTATGCAACTTTGTACCTCCAGCACCTGGTCCAGTGACCCAGTAAGGAAGAGAGAGTGAGAGGGAAGCAAGGAAGGAAGGAAGGGAGGGAGGGAAGGAAGGAGGGAGAGAAGGAAAGAAGATGTAATCAGCTAATCAGCCAATGACAAAGTGACATTTATCACTGTTACCTGCTCTCACTTCCCCAGCCAGGTAGAAAGTGGAGATGTGGGAAGGGCCAATGGTAGACTCAAAACAGTTGTCATGGTTTGACAATCCAATGGCCAATTTTCAGGTGTTCTAGAAGATAGATGCTCTCCTCTAACATGAAACTCTTATTTTCTTGAAAACTATGCAAGATGCAACATTCCCAGAGCTGGAGGCAGGACTGATGAGCTCGGAAGATCAGGACCAAGGGCCAATTTCACCAGACAGGGGCAGCCAGTCATTCCCCTGCTGAAAAGAGGTGGTGGGGCAATGGGAACAGGGTATTGGTCCCCAGGGGAAGGATGTGCCATGTGGGGCTTTGCTGGAGTGGAGGCACCTGCACACCATGTCTTCCCTCTACTCCTGAGGTCACCCTGCTTGGCATTCACTGTCCCCACAGGGAGCTGGACCTGGAGACACCAATGGGGAGTGGCTGGGAGTGGGGGTGAGACTGTAAGGGACTGAGAGCAAGAAGCCTTCATTCATTCATTCATCCATTCATTTATTCACTCTACAAATGTTCCTTGAGTGACAGATCTCTGTTGGAGACACCCTTATGCAAGACAAAAACCCCTCCCAACTCTGTGTGTCAAATCCTCATCTCTCAATGAGCAGCTTGGATTCTTTTCAGGGCATGGTTCTCCACGACACCAAGTCATAGTTCAGTGAATTCTCCTCCCTAGAAAATTAAACAAACCTACACAATTTTGCATATTCATTTGGGAGCCTCGCAAACACACTGAAGCCCATTTCATGAATACCCCAGGTTCAGATCCCTTGGGCCAGAATATTGTTCTATGTCTTCCTACCCAAAATTCATTTCTGGATGCTATAATGCAGCGGCTCCAACAGAGACGCCTTTAAACATGGTATTTTCTAACATTAAACAAAGGTTTCAGTCTTTGATCGAGGCAGGCACAAGAGAGCATCTTGTTTCAAAGCAATGCGAGGGAACCAACTGGGGAGGAAGAAAGTGGGAGAAGAGGAATATTGAGTGCGGTGGCTGCCAGTTCCCCACTTCCTCCATCCCCCAACACTCAGCCCTGCCTTGGCAAGGGGGACTCAAGGCGTCCTAGTCCTATGTCTGCAGCTCAGTCTGGCTACAGACTCCTCTGACTCTCCCAGCTTGGTTCCCAGTGCCTGGGGACCTGTTTCGGGGACTCAGGCTTTGCTCCTCATTCTGGACCAACCCTCCCAGTGCTGTGTGTCTTTCAACCCAGTCCTGTTCTTTCATCATGGCTTTACCCAGATCTCCGACTTAAGACCTCAGCTAAAGGCATGCGGAACCTGGCCTTGGCATTCCCTGCCAGGCTTGGTCTCCCAGTTGCAGACCAGTAGAAGTTCCTACACCTCTAAAATTGCCGGAGTTGCAGGGCCCTGGCTGTTGGAGTGTTACGTCTTCCACCATTGCAGGCCACCTGTCTGCAATGTCCCTCTTCGTCATGCCATCCCTGGCCCTCCGCCTCCTTCCTCCCATCCCCACCTAGGACCCCTGGAAGTATGAGGTATAATGATCCCCCATCCTCAAAGCGTGCACCCAGCCCCCCCTCTGGCCTTGCCTTCATCCTTGTCCTGGCCAGGAGGCCTTCTAAACTTAGAATAGACTTACACCATTCTCTAAACAAGATTTTTTAAAAATTTCTGTTTTTAATTTTTGGAAAGGACCACATGATTATGTATAAGAAATCCTAATACTGGGGTTGGGGGGTGTGAAACTCATGGAGAAGAGGAAAGTATTTTATATCAAGCACAGAAAGTGTCGTGGCTGCTGATTAATCCCTTCATGGAAAACGGCAATTTGAACATTGACATGAGTAATCACACCTTTTCTTTCCGTAGTAGTTTAGCATTTCCTGTTATAATAATTCAGCCCTAATACCTCACTGGAGGAGGCAGAAGTGTCAGTGCACTGTTCGTTTCCTCTGCGTTGGCCCATTTGTTTCTTCTTAAACTCTGTCGGAAGCTGCCACCGTGCTGTCGGACGTCGGTGATTCATGGTGGATGTCAATGAAGATTCCGAAAGAGCATCGCCAAGAAAGACCTCCACACAAAGGCTATTTCTCAATTTGGTGACAACTCAATGACCCGGCAACTCGGTCACGAGTCTCTTGAGCTGTGTGAGGTCTTTTGCTCTTAGATTTTCAAGGCTATTGTCTGTGGAAAGACAGGGTGAAATACAGGAAAAGTCCCTGGACCAAGGCTTGGGTCTCTTGCATCCTAATCCCAACTCTATTGCTTAATTCTGCTGAAGTTCTTGACTTCCCTGGGCTTTCATTTCCTCATCTGTACAAAAAGAAGGCTGGCTGAGGACTATATCAATAAAGACGGTTTCAGCTTGAACATTTCATGGTGCCACTTGGCATACTATCAGGTTTTCAGTTGGGTACTTTTCTAAATTTTTAAAATTTTATTTATTTATTTATTGTAGAGACAGGGTCTCCCTATGTTGCCCAGGCTGGTCTTGAACTCCTGGACTCAAAAGATTCTCCCGCCTCGGCCTCCTAAAATGCTGGGATTACAGGCATGAGTCACCATACCAGGCATTAAGTTGTTCTTGAGAGTTTCTTGAACTCTTTCCTGTCTTTGTGTTCTAAGAGACTCTGACAATTGCAGTGAGAGTTCAGATTCATTATCATTCTGGTTTGCCAAGGGGGTTGAAGAATGTGGCAAGACATCGCTGCACTTTAGTCCCTCGACCTATGCTCTGTGGCCTTTCCCTCCCTCCCTCAGGGCCTCTCCCCATACGGGATCCTCATGCCAGCTTCTCCTCTGCCAGGGCTGCCAACTCAAGCCTCCCCGGAGGAGGCTTCTGCACCAGCCTGCCGGCACCAGCTGCTTCCCACGATGGCTTCTGACTCATAGCCGCAGTGCAGCGTGTGGCACTCTGGACAAGAACACATCTTGCAAATCGCACCAGGGGCTGCCTCTCTGCTCTGCTCTCTGGACACCAGAACCAAAGCAGCAACTAGAATCAGCTTCTTTACACATCAGAGAACATTTAACTAAACCTGGCAGAGCTCTTTAATTCAGACATCTTTTAGCTTTTTTCCCTTTAATATATATATTTCATAATAGGCAAACATAGCTAATATTTGCAGTATTGTTTTGATTCTATCAGTGCAATTGGTTCACTCCTATCGGAGCCTCTTAACATTCATAAGATCCTGAATTTTTGCTCTGAGGGATATATTCAGGATCGATTCTGCCACTTCTGTCTGGACATGATTTTTCTAACCACTTCTGTAAAACGATGAAGAAGAATAAGACCGGGTGGCACATAGGTTCTATCTCATCTGCCAATGCCAGTCGATTTATTGTGGTTTCCTCGTGGCTACGTGGGAAAGGATCATGAGGCAGAGTTGGCAGGAGGAAGTGGCTCACGGATGAACGACGTCTGCCCTGGGTGAGGAGGGGGCTGTGGAGTGTGGATGCCACTTCCATATCATCCCGGGACAATGTCTTTCCACTCCCTGCCCACCTCGTCCTCCTACTGGAAACCAGAGGGCGAGGCATGCTGCTCAGCTGACATGATCGTTGTCTATGACGGAGGAATGTCACAAAAAGTATGATCATGTCAGTGACAAACACTGAATTAGAAACTAAGCTTTTGTGGCATTCATGCTAGGGCCTTGCATCCTCGCCAACATATCTGGTGAATTCAGCTGAAGAGGAAGTTATTTTAGCACGGAATAAAAAGAAGTAACGGGACCTCCCGACATTGGCGGGAAAGTGACTAGAGAAGGAAGTGGAGACGCCATACAATCTGCTGCACGGTTATGAGGCAAATAACTGCACATTTAGCGAGTCACAGACCACCCCTGGCAGGATCCTAATGCCAAGCTCCCTTTACTCCTTACTAAGAAAGTGGCAAACTCCTGGCCATTCAGGGTTGCAGGAAATCTGGCCACATTCCATAGGGGCCCACAGCATCCCGAATGCTGAGAACTGTGCCGCCATCTGCTCTTGCTTTGGACTCCGAGGAGTGAGTTCTCATCAATTGCACTCCTATAGTTCCAGAGAGCTGCCTTCTTCATTGTTAATTGCTTCAAATCTAAAGAGGTTTCCGCTGCCTGTGACACCAAAAACTGTCCCCTGTCCCCTAAGCCCAGCAAATCTCAGGAACCTGTCCCTCTTGTCCATCAAGTTGCTTTCTGTCTCCCTGCTCTGATCTAGTGTCACCCGGTCTGTCCTGGACCTCAACGAGGGACTTCACTGGATGAGACAGAACATATTTTAAGGGGAATAGGAATCAGGAAAGACTCTAAAATTTATAGATTCAATGATATTTTCAGGGGTCAGCCCCAAATGCTCTGTTCTCTCTGGTACAACAGTGATAAATCTAACTGTTTGACAGTAGGGAGAATTAAAATCCTCACACATATCACGGTACCATTTTTAGTGAGGAAAGTTGGTTTCCCTCCTAGGACTTCTGAGCTGGAAGCACCTGAGTGGAGGTGACAGGTTGCTCTGTCCGGGAGGACGATCCCAGTTTGGACCTGTCTGTGTTCATTGCACTTGTTTCTGGATGCAAGGGACAGATACCTGCACACAGGGGGAAGTAGGAGAGAACAGGAATCGATGTCTGCAGTCTTCTTGGCGAACTGAACATTCATTGACTAGACAGTGCGTTTCTAGCAACGTGGAGCTTGTCTGACTGCTCAAAAGTTGCTACTCAGCACTACTAGTGAGCCCTCATGGCATTAGCTACTGCACATCTCTGCTTTTGCAAGCAGTGAAGGTGCCACCTGCTAATTGCTTCTCCATGTGACTGGAGCATCGGCCAGCCCATAAGGACTATGTGGTTGGTCCCTGGGATGAGTGTCCCTGTTGGGCAGAGGTCACCTTTTCTTGGGATGCCACTTAGGCCACCCAGCAGCCTTTGAGCCAAGTGGTCTCCCCATTAAAATCAGCTGGGAGCTGGTCAAGTGGCCCAGAGCAAGGTGACCTGTGTCTAACATGATCCCTCAGTAGGGGCCATGCATGTGGCAGATGCTCCCGGTGCCTTGGGTCCGTCTGCATGCTGTGATTGTGCTCTAGTTGTGTGCCACCTTCCACCCGGCTTTCTTTCCCCAGGGTTACCCCCCTTTTGTTTTCCTATCCACAGTGCTCTCTCTGGCATGTGTCTTCTTTCGCACCTCAACACAGCACTGAGTGTTGTCACACAAAAGCAGCAGCCAAAACTTCCTCTTCGGAGGTATTTCAGGAAAAGTGCTGTGTGGACCCAAAAGAGTATTTTCTAGCCTTAGTCCTGCCTCAGAATGTTTCTGTTTGCTATTTTCTGCCTAGGCTCATCTTTGTCATTGTTCCCTGCCTTGGTTTATTTAATATCAATTTCCTTTAAGTTTGGATTAGTCAGTCCCATCTCCTACATAGTGAATTCAGTAGTCATGAAATGGAGGTCATGTCATTTGTCAACTCTATGATTAAACAGATTGAACACGATTCCAAATGTATCAGGAGTTAAACTACGTAAGATGTGGCCTTCCCTTCCCTTCTCTTCCACCCGCAGCCCCTCCACAAACCCAGAGGGCAAATGACTTGCGTCTGTGAAATAACAGGGAAAGATGCATTTTTGCAATATTTGCAAGTGCTCTCAGCACAGTGCCTGGCATATTTCAGCTGCTGTACAACACACATTTGTTGGGCAAATGCTTGAATGTTTGATTATGTCGTTAAGCACGTACGCAGGGGCTATGGGAGTTCAAACAAGGTAGGATGATATAAGTTCGGGGAGCCAGAGAAAGTTCCAATAGAAGGCAGGACAAGGAATGTGCTAGAAGGTATGTAAGGGTCTACCCGGGCAGTCAGAAGGGAGGCAAGATTAACAGGCTAAGTGGGAACCACTCAGTTCCTTGAATGAAAGCTGTGTCTTTGAGTTAGCTATTATGGTGATGACCGCTGCTGTCATTATGGCTAAATTTACTCTAAATAGAAATCTTTAACTATCTCAATGAGCCCTAAAGAGAGGCTTAGTCATCGTGGCCACCAAATGTCATCACATACATTAAGCGCACCTATGTGGTCCAGAAATGTCCCAGCCTCTCTGTTAAGTGCACGGCCTCTCGTTTGCTCTCGTCATTTGGGCTTTTGGATTTGAAAACAGAGGCATGAAGGAAGAAATCTGACCATAGAATAAAAGGAAAATGTACTCCCTATGTTGGATTTTTGCCATTGTGTATCACAGATATTTTTAGATGCAAAATGACCATTCATTCATTTGACAAATAAATATAATATTAAGGCAACAGCCATAAAGCAGTGTTGAGGGGAGGCAGAATTCAATAACTCGTGACACTTACTTCTCTAATAATAACTACGATAGGTGCTACAGAGGAAGAGGACAAGGGTGAAGGACCCATATAATGGGGTATCTGCCCTAGCTTGGGGCAGGGAAGAATGTTTCCTTAAGTATTTGATATTTAGAAAGATAAGAAAAAGCCAGGCAAAGTTGGGTAAGGATGACTCAGTATTATCCAACTGAGAAAAGACCCCTTTTCCATGCTTTGAAGCACATCTCTTAGTAAGTTACAACGCCCTGCAGTAACCTCCTCTGGCTGGTTTTGACACTTGAGAGGTTGGCTGAGCAGATAATATGGTGACAGTAGCAACTGCTCCTGATTCGAGAGGTACAAACATCAGATAGTAGCTTTCACCCTAAGTACCCACCAGAGGTACTCAAAGTACCTTCTGATGCTTTCACTTTGTCTCTTTGAGTTAAATAGAACATGCACACGCACACACATGTACACACACAAACACACACATGTAAACACAGCACAGAGCATTATGTATCCAAATCTGCTTTACAGCTATTTATTGGATGTTTCCATGCTCAAGGTTCTGAGTGTGGCTGAATATTCCATGCAATGAAGTATCTCACAGAAACCTAAATTTCTGGCCTCTTCTGTACCCATCAATCCCCCAGTGACCCCGGTCTTCTTCCAGCCACTTTCATGCCGAGCTTCCTACCTCCTATCCTTGGTGCTTTTACTTGTCAACACATAGTCCTTGAGATCATCAATGTTTCTGCTTTGTTCTGTGCTATGTGATGAAGCTGGTGGAGCTGGCATTTCTGTTCTGTCAAAGCTGGGTCCTGGCCATGAATGGAGAAGCTTTGCTCACTACCAGAAGGAATGCCATCTTGCAACCTTGAACCCAGACTCCAGAAGAATTGAGAGAAACCAAGAGGTCTGAAATGTGTTTACAACTGGCTTGCTGAAAACAAAGCTTCTTGAGTAGTTCTGACCCAGCCTCTACAGGCTCCATTCTGAGCATGCTGTCGCTGTCACTGACACAGCCTACAGCTGGGCAGGGAGGAGGTGGGTGGAAGTCATGGAAATTTCGTTGCAGGCTTCCAATAGTCATGGCTATAAAAGTAATATGACCACATGATTCTCTCTCATTGAGAAATAAAATGCCCATTAAAAAAAAGTAAATTGTGAAAGTAAAACTGGTAAATGAAGAATAACCATCTGTAATGGGAACATGCTTAGGAGGCACTTTTTCTCCTGCAAGGGATCATGTGGAACGGCTTTATGCTGATACACTACTCAGTCTCTTAGATTCTCCTGGATCAACTGGAAAAGAATTTCATGGATATCTCGTGTGAAAGTCAGAGATCGGCGCTAGAAAGGAGACCTGACTTTGGTCTCTGGGATTTTCAGCAAAATGTTAATATTCTCCGGGCCTCTGTTTTTCTCTCTGTAAAAGGAACACTGACTCTTCAAAACAGAGATGAAATCCTTTGTGACCTAGAAGACAAGGCTACAAGGCTTCATTCTTGCAGCTATATATCAAAGGAGTTATTGGTTGGCAAAGACAGGAGACCTGGGAGAAAGCATCGTTGGTTGACTTGAACATTTCAGTCTAGCTGAAAGTACAGTAAATTTCACGGTGGGAGGCACTGCAACAAACAGCCCCCCAAGCATGTCGTCATCCTAATGCAGACAACAACAGAACAGAATCTGTAGAAAGCAACAAGGCCGAGAAAGGCTAGGGACTCTAGAAGGATGTCTCCAAAGAAAAAATTAAAAACTGATAGTGGCATGTTTGAATGCCACGAAAGGAGATTTATGCTTCTGGAAGAGTTTGGGAATGCAATCGTGCCAGGTACATAGGAAACTGAGCAAGAAAAGGATATGAACAATTATTAATCCTCGGACAAATTGAATCGGTTGATCAAGAAAACAAATGTAATTATAAGGTATTAAATGGATCAGCTGAGTATGTTTTTATGGTCATAGTAATGTATAATAACCCCGGGATGCTGATACAGCCATAGCTCATGAAATCATTTTGGGAGAACGGGGGCGTGTGTAACCATTGATCCCCCGCCAGCCTTTCTGCAGAGAGCCGGGGGGAGGCAGCTCCCAGGGCTGGGATCTGCGGGCTCAGCCCAACCCTCACCCAGAAGGAAGCCCTGTGCCCGCGCCCTCGCCTGCCTCGGTGCAGTGCAGATTAACAAGGTTCCTTATGACTCATCTGTGAGTCAGACGGGGGAAGAAAAACAAGCACGTCAAAGTCTAACTTTCAGACGTGTAAAGACTGAGCAGTCTGATCTGTGACCAAAATTGTTGATTTAAAGAGCTGGAAAAGAACTGGGAAGTTGCCTCTCCTCCCGCCGGCTAAGGGCTGTGCCCTCTGCGGGCTGGCTAAGCACAGGGCGGCTGGGAGGACAGAGAATCTGGGCAACCCCCACCTGCTCCCACCGGAAGTAGCAGGGAAGGAGACCCGATTGGCCGAGGCCTGGAGCGGAAGCGGAAGTCTGCCCGCTGTACTCTGGGACGCCCGGCACGCCCCTCCCTTGGCTGTCAGGCAATAATGGGCCCCAGCCATTTCCAGTGGGACCTGCCTTCTTGATTTGCTTGTGGTTCTTAGTCTTGGCCACATATTGGAATCATGTGGTGAGATTTAAGACCCATCATGCCTGGTTCTACCCCCGGGGCCTGGGCACCTAGAACTTTCCAAGCTCCCCAGTGATTCTAAAGTGCAACCAGGCTTACACATCCTGCAACCAACACATAAACTCTCCGTAGGAATTATTTATATTCTAGGCTTTTTAAAAATCTCTAATTGCCTGATGACATGTTCTGTCCTAGATTAAAGAATGTCATGCTTTGGGGAGGTATTTCCATGGGCTGTGAAGCCTTTTTCTACACTTGAAAGCCATACTGCGTCAGATATCAGTGCTAAAGATAAACCAGTTATAGTCGATTTAGGATATTTTAGGTCTGACAGCAGAATAAAGGGCACAGAGCAGCCTAAACCATCCCAGCTTTTTTCTCTCAATTCCTTATTTTCCTGTCCCAATCTTCCTCCCTATGGCTCTCAAACGCCTGCTCATGCCTTCAACGTTTCACTACTTCTGTAACCCAGAAGGAAGTTGTGTTGGGACCTTCTGCCAGCAGCTGCAACCTCATGATCCAGAAATTCCCTCCAGTCTCTCCATTCTGTAGGGTGACCCTCAGCCCTGGAGCAGCACCAAGAGCCAGGGACACTGCTACTGTGGGACTTCAGTCCCTGAGGTGGCGGGTGTAGGGTGGTGGCTCTCATGCTGTTTGATCTCACGACTCCTTTATATTCTTTCTAATCAGGGAAGAGCCCAGAGAGCTTTTGTGTATGTGGATTACATCTATTGGTATTGACTTTATTAGAAGTTAAAACTGAGAAATTAAAAAAAAATTATATAGTAATTTACTTAAAATAAGAATAATGAACCCATTCCATGCTGACATAGATAATATGTCAATAATAGGAGAAATGACTATATTTTTCGTTAAAAAAAGGTAGTGAGAAGAGTGGCATTGTTTTACATATATGCAAATCTCTTTCATGTCTGGCTTGATAGATGACGACTGGATTCTCACCTCTCCCCTTGCTGTATTCTGTCTGCTGCCTCTGGAATACAGCACTGTACATTGATGAGAGAATGAGAAAGAAAAAGCAAACAGTATTTTAGCATTATGAAAATTGTCTTGACCTTGTAGACCCCCTAAAAGGCCCCAGGGACCCCCCCATGACCATCTGGGCCACAACTGAGAGCTACTGAAGTAGACAGTCATGCGCAGTCAACAAAGCCAGAGCAGGGATGACGATTCAGCAGTGCCCAGCGCCAGGAATAGGCAACGACTTGGTACCTGTGTGCAGATCCCAGAGGACTCACAACATGAGAAGACATAAAATAAAAACTGATTTGACTGAGTACAAGTAATAGTTGCTAATATCATGTATATGCCTTTCCTATAAATTTTAAATTTCTGTGCAGTATACTCTGCTTCAGATGAACTTGGTTATCATACTTATTTGCTTGGAATCGGGAACTACATGCGTGTCAGCACAGCCAGCTTGTTGCTCACGTAGCATGTTGAACAGCAAGACACTGTGGCTGGAGCCCTGGGACAGATGTTCTGGAAGCCCTAGCACGCCAGCCCTGCCACTATTGATGTGACCCCGGGAAGCAGACAGGAACAGTTTCAGTTAGTTTCCACATCCGTGACAGGTTGAGTAGTTGGTCTCCAAAACCTCTTCTAGTTTTAACATTATCAGTTGACAACTTTTATAGAAAGTGGAGAGGGGTCATGGCATTCTTGAAAGAATTTCAGCTGCACTGAAATAGTAAATATGTAATCAGATGATAGGAAAATTATAAGGAAATAAAACTGAACATTTACCAAACTCTGGGTAGAAGCTCACTTTTGAGGCATTGCAAAACATTTCTAAAATTAAAAAAAAAAAAACTATCAAAAAGAAAATAAAATTCACCCACTATATTTTGGTATATTTCCTTCTGAGCGTACTTTTCCAAGTCATACGGTACACAGAATTTAATACTCTGATTCTTTAGGACATTTTTGTTAAATATTTATGTAATTATTTTCCCCCCAATTTTATTGAGATATAGTTGTCAGTTAAAAATTGTATATAGTCATTTGTATAACTTGATGGTTATATATACGTATACATTATAAAATCTTCACCACAAGTAAACATGAAAGTCTTTGCTATTTCCATTTAAATGCATAAAATTCACCTGTCTGGATATACTATATTTTACTTAATGATTCTTTTATTTTTTCGTATTTGAGAAATTGTATTAGGGTTATGGAACTATGGACTATTTTGTTTTATATTTTCTATTTTCTTTAGTGTGTTTCAATGTTATTCTTATTATGAAAAATAATATTAAGGCAAGAACATACTTTTAAAAAAAAGGCAGAAATATTGACCGTATCTACCAAGATGTCACATTCTTTCAAGAGTTGCAATGTAGATTTTTCTTGACTCTCATCAGACTCTTGGGCTTCACAGAACTGCAGTCCCAAAGGTGTGGCTAGAATTCCAAATAGGACCATCCTGGGTCGTGTCCTACCTGTTGGTGACTCATGCTGCATTCACACATGATCCCATCCCCATGCAGATAACAAGGAATTTGTCATTCCACCACAACGCAGCTCCCAACATGCCGCGGCTTTCCTGGAATTCGCTTTTCTTGTCTTCTGTGCCTCTCCTGATTCCAGGAAGGTGGTGCAAAAATCCCTCTCTGCCTGTTCCCGCGGCACCATTAAGTTAAACAGGGCTCTGCAAGAAACAACAAAATCCAGTAGCAGCCAGGGAAGTCCGGACACCTGGCCTCTCTGCCACCAGCCTCTGTCAGGTGCCCCGTGTCTCAGGAACTTCACGTCTGCCTCTCTGAGGAGGTGAGGGTTGAGCTGAGTTGCTGAAAACCCAAATCATCACAGAACCAAGTATCCTGTGTCATTGAGACTTCTTTGTTAAAATGGAGAACAGAATGGACATGAAGGTGAAGACTGCTGAACGAAGTACCCCCAGCCACATTTAATGGAAGAGCATCAACTCTAGTCACATCTATGTCCAGTGAGCTATTTCTTAGGTTTCTTTCTCCTCTCCAGGATTCATGCAACCCCACAATTACCTTGGTGGAAGTTGGATGTCTTCACTGGGGTGAATATTTCCTATGCAAGTCTCTTTTAGTGGGAAAATGCTCTACTATACTCACATGCATTTCCTAGCATTGCCGTAACAAAGGACCACAAACTGGGTGGTTTAGAACAATAGATATTTATTGTCCCACAGGTATGGAAGCCAGAGGCTGAAAGGAAGTTGTTGGCAGGGCCGTCCTCCCTCTGAAGGCCCAAGGCATGGGTCTTTTTCAGGCCTTGTTCCTGGCCCCTGTGTATGTCTGTCTTGTGTCCAAAATTCCCCTTAATTCCGTTTTTTATAAGGACACCAGTCATTTTGGATTAAGGCTCATGCTAGTCACCTCATTTTAACTTGATCCCCTCTGTAAAGACGCTGTTTCCAAAGAGGGTCACATTCTGAGGTCCTGGGGACACAGCGTGACCTGTAACAGTGCATAAACCTCGGTAACCAGATAGAGAACTCAGAGCTGCCACCACTTCTCTTGCCCCTATTTTGTCGGAGGAATTAAGAGATCTGGGACTAATGATATTTCTCTGGAAAGCAGATCTTCCCTTGCCATGAAAACAAGTTGAAGTGGTAGGTTTATCTCGAAATTATGAGCATTTCTTAGCCAAAAATTTTGTTGGGTATTGCACATGTGGCCCAGTGTGGGTGGCAGAAAGGCCCTGAGATCTGAGCACGTTTTCACTCAGCAGACTAATCTTTCCTCTCTGATGGGGTGAGCCTGTGTTTGCAAGGTGGCCGCACACACTTCAGGCAGTTTCTGGTCTCCAGCCACTGATGCCAGCAAGGCCTGCCCGGGTGGGGGCTCCCCCTTCCAGCGGGGCTGTGACTTCATGCAGCAATGACAGTAATGCTCAGGCCCTTGTGTCACTGGCTGGCAGAGACCTCAATCCTCACCACGCCCTTGGGGAGTGACAGGGTGGTAAACATAGCATTGCATTTCTGGCATCTATTTCAGTCCAAGTGGGTCTAACTAGCAAGTGAAGGATGCTTAACATTGGATTAAAATACCATTTCTGGGTAGCTGGAAAGCCCTCATTCAATTTTTTGCTGTGAAGTGACTACCAAAAACCCGTTACTTCCTTGAGACCAAAACTGCAGAGAGAAAACACTATTTTAATTTTCTGCTTTATTTTTTCTATGTTATATGTAATTCATGCTCAATGTGGAAAATGTGAGAGGTGGACTATTCCTTGTTTCACGGGCATTTCTATCATTAAATGAAAGTGAATGTGGATGGTGTAAAATAGAACAGAGAAGGGAATCTGATATTCATTGATGCTTCCTGGACACCATACCAATGTTGTCACATTTTATCCTTACAAAATTCCTGTAATCTGCGTGCATTGCACCCACTTTATGGATAAGTAAATGGGGCTCCAGGGAAGTTTGGCTGCAGGCCTGTCTTCTCACACCCTGTGATCTTCTAACGTCCAGTTCTGAGCTCATTTCTTCTAAGAACTCTTCCCTGGTAGACTCTACTCAGCTGTTGGGCTTTCCTGTCACCCCTGAGCTTTCATGTGTGCTATTCCTACATGGCCACTGTACAATTTAATGTTTTTAGCTATTTTAATACATTTATTCACATCCCCACCTCAACTGAACATTTTCAAGTCAGGAATACAGCATCTACTTCACTGTGCCATGAATATAGCAAGATATTAAATAAATATTAAAAGACGCACTGGCTGGCTCTACCTGGGAGATGTTTCTCTTGGAGCATGTATGTCAGATTCTCTTGGTTTGAGAGTTTAGATTCACTCAGTGAATAAATTTCGTGACCCTTCTGATCATGAATTTTCTTCCCCAATAGCAGGCTTGATTTGCCAAACTTTTTTTTTCTGGGAGGAAGGGCTCTACTCCACAGGGAAGCTATAGTAGTTTGGGGCATGTGAATCTTTCCATACATGTGTGAGTGTGGCCTGCCCTGGGATTTTTCACTGTGTTCAAAAGGCGCACGGGAGTGGAGGAGACCCCCTCTTTGTCAGAAGTTCATGGGCATTAGAACAGGTGCGCTCCCCAGTGGGCAGAGAGCTCCTCAAAGCCAGGAGCTGCACCCTGTTCATGCTTTGTGTTCCCAGTGCCTAGGAAAGTGCCTGGCACACAGAGGTGTTCAATAAATGCTTGAGGAATAAACGAATGAATAAATGAGTTGTTTTCTTTTTAATTCCTTGCAAAGTATTGCCTATAGGCCCAGGGCCTAGGGAGAGTGTCTACTGATTATATGAACCTCACATGTCCTCTTCTTTGATTTTGTCCCCTGGGCCTGCCCTAATTTACTCGACTAGTTTAACTGCCAAATGCGCCAACTATGGGGGATTGAAGTCCGGGAGGGGGCACAGAGCCCTTCTCTCGTGGTATTTTATTTTCTCAGTTATTTTACCTTGGAGTTCCATTCAAGCCTAATTTAGTCAGTATCAATGTGCATTTGTTGAGTGAGTCAATGCATAATTGCAAAGTTATCCATTAGGGACTCCTGATTACAATTTTATATTCCAAGGAGCTCAGTGACTTAGGAAAAGGTCAGGGTACAAAGCAAACGATAAATGCCTCCTCCCCACATCCTTCCTTCAGTCCATATCCAAAGAAGACTGTGAAAAATTACAAGCCTTTCCCCACCCATATCCTCATTATTCTCACATTTCTCTGTCCCACCCACTCCTGGGCGGACAAATATCAAAGAACTGGAATTTGCAAATCTGCCAATGCTTCACTTGTTTCCCATCTGTTTCCTAGATGTATCTGAGCCCTTAGACTTTTAAAAATGTCTGCCTCTCAGCCCCGGGCATGAGTGACAGCATCAGACAAAGCAATTGTGACTTTCTTCTTTCATGTCGCATCTGTCCCACAACTGGATACAGTCGATTTACCTGTAGTCAAAGGGACAGTACCCAGAAAAGAGGATTACAGTACATTCAAAGGCAATCGAGGGAGGAAAATAGACCAAGTGCCAAGAGGGTATTAAGTAGCACAGCTATCTGCAGGAGCAGAATGAGCTTAGAGAGAGCGAGGGAAAAAAATAAATCTTCCAGGGATGAATGTTGTACTTCATAAATCTGGAATTTTATCAGAAGCTTGACAATTGATTTTCCATTTTAGGTAATTTAATAGGTAGACACAGTTTAGTGGGTTTTGTTTGTAAGTTTGTGCAGGGTGCTCCTGAAAGACTGTTTCTATTGGCAAAGTCATTCTTTCTGAAGCAATCTAAGCTATGGAAAATGCATAGTCTTAATTCCTGCCATACATATGTATGGGGGGTGGTTATTGGCGGGGTGGATAAGCCACAGAATATGGGAAATTTCTTTGAACATAAATTTATCTGAAAATCTAGAGATGATATATCTTTTTAATCAATCAAACATGCATTTATCACGTAATACAATGGGCATTTTGGGTATGAATTTCAAAGATAAACATGGGATGTCACATAAATTGTCACACTAGTGGCAGCTGCTTTCCAGTCAACAGATCTCTCCTTTCCCCCACCCCTGAAGGTCTCCTCTGTTACTGGGCTTCTAGGCAAAGACAGAAAAGTCTCTACATGTATATTATATTTGTACATGGTCAAGAGACTTACTTTGAAATTCTCACTCTCTGTGGTTACAATTTTTACTGTGGGATTTCAAAGGCATCATTACTTGGGTCCTGCCTTTCTTTTCCTTCAGTATTTCTCTCTGGCCAACTCTCCAGGCCTGTGACTCTGCTGGTCTTCAGAGAAAGTTAATCAAACAAACAATAAAATTGAATGTGTGGTACATGACTCATTCCTCCTTCCATTCTCCCCAATTTTATACCACTCCCCAAAGGATCACATTCTCTGCAGTGAGTCATGGGTGCTGAGTCTGAGAAATGATGGTGGCCCAGCCCAAGATGAGGCTGGAGAAATCAGGAGAATGGATCCTAAGCTGCTGGCGGTGGGAGTTAGGAAAAAATCGAAATTCAATTTGTAGTATCTCTGTGAATGAATCATAAAAAGGGTGACCTAAAAGTACTTAGAAAAGTTGGGTATGATTCATACTGTATAAGGTGAAGAAATGGAAAGTTTTCTTCCATTCTTCAGCCTTGGTAACTGCCATGGAGAGACATTTCAAGGAAGAAATGTACAGCTGGCAAATAAACATATGAGAAGATTTCAACATCATTAGCTATTAGGGCAGATACAAATTAAAACTACAGTGAGATATCACTACACACCTAGCGGAATAGTTAAAACAAAAAATAATGACAACACTAAGTGCTGGTAAGAATCACTCATATATTGCTGGTGGAAATGTAAAATAGTACAGCCACTCTGGAAAACAGTTTAGTAGTTTCTTTAGAAACTCAACATACAATTACCACATGACCCAACAACTGCCCACCCTGGGCATTCATAAAATAAAATAAATGAATAATAGAAATAAAAACTCATGGTCACAAAAAAAGAAAACCTGTACACCAATATTCATAGCATCTTTGTGATAGCCCCAAACTGGGCACAATGCAGATATCCTTCAACAAGTGAATGGCTAAACTGTGGTACACCCATGCCATGGAATACTATTCAGCAATAAAAATGAATAAGCTACTGATACATGCAACAACTTTCAGAGAATTATGCTGTGGGGGGGAAAAGGCAATCCCAAAAAGTTGCATACTGTATAATTCCATTTAGATAACATTGCTGCAAAGACAAAATTGTACAGAGGAAGAACAGTGGTTGCCAAGGATTAGGGAAGGGGTGGGGGCAGGAGGGAAGTGGACATAGCTATAAAAGGGCAACCTGAGGGACCCTTGTAGACACAGAAATGGTCTGTATCTTGATGGTATCAATGTCAACGTCCTTCTGTGAAACAGTACAATAGTTTGGCAAGAAGTTACTGTTGGAGGAACTGGGTGAAAGGTACCGAGATCTCTCCATATTATTTCTTACAATTTTGCCCACGAATCTACAATCATCTCAAAATAAAATGTTTAATTTTGACATGAAAGCAAAAACTAAACAAAAATAACATTTCCAGAGAATTTGGAAATTTTATAGTCTCAAAAATATTTGTAAATGAAATCAGCACTAAATTCAATTAATCTCTTCCTTTAGATTACAGTGTACTAGAACAGATGCTAGAGCTTCAGCTCTCAGCTTAAATGAGTTGTAATTCAGTGAGCTTCTAGTGGGTTAGGATGTCCACAGTAGCGTCCTGGGCACTGTACCTGTCTTGGCATTACCCCATGCTCAGGTAGGCTAAAGCCCAGGTGAGAGGCAGGCTCAAGGTCTGCAATTGGAGAAGCAGCTGGAACCTCCTTTGTCCTCAGGTCGAAGCCACTTTCTCCACTCGAGCTTCCCCAGAGAGCTCTATACTCTGGGGCTTAGTTGGCACCTGCCTGCCCATTAGTAAAACCAATGGTTTGATTCCCATTTGGCTTTCAACTTTCTGTGAGTGTGTGCTGGCCTCAAGGAGAGGAAGGATGAATTCATTCAGCCCCACTCTTCGATTCCATGAGATACTGAGGTTGAAAGAGTGGCATCTTCCAGGATAGTTTTGGGGGGTCCTAGATACCCACGAGGAGGCCAGAGCAGAAGCGCATGAGATTACTTACACTTGCATACCCAAGAGAGGCTGTCTGGATGCCCAGAAATTATTGGAAAGCCATTGGACCTTTCTTATCCAGGAAATAATAACTGTGGGCTCGTAGATCTACCTATTTTTCCCACGGTTCTGCTTGTGAATAAAGGCATGATCTAGTGAGCTGATTGCCCAGAGTCTGTGGTCCTTAGTGAAACATAAATGAGCCTCCAAATCATGTCGTGGCTCTTCCCTAACCCCTAGCACATGGTGCCAGACTCCTGGAGGGACTGAATACAGCTCCATCAAGCTTTTCCAGTGTCGGGTTCCGGCTCCTCCTCCTTCCCCATCGCACACACCTCCGTCTGTCATAGGCAGTTTGCTTCCAGGCCCGTGCTAGCCCTCTGCTTTCACTCGGATAAGCCCGCTAAGCTCTCTAGTTCACTGCCTGACCCTGTGTATCACCGTGCTCACTCGCTCGCCTGGCCTTCCCTGCCATTGGCTGCTAACTGGAACCCTCTCAATGAGCCCTCGGCTCGCTTGCCATAGCTCCCTGCTTCCCATGTCATGAGGCCTGGAATCCAGGGCCTGGGGGGCTGGACAGGACCCAAGCAACCACAAACGAGCTTTTCGGGCAAGATGGCCTTTAAAAAATTTGACTGTCTTCCAGCATGCCCGCATGGCCTTGCGATTCAGCCGAACTGTCCAGTTGCCTTAGTATCCACGTGGCCATGGATGGGGAGGTGATCCCTGCCCACTACCAGGAGCCCTGCCGGGCCTCCCTAAGACCACAGCCTGCCTTGCTTCCTCCCTTCATTCCGAAGGCCCTGCCTGCTTCCCGAATCGCACAGAATAAGACACATGGGCACCCCTCTCTAGTTGTCTGCAAACTTTTCGATAACGCTATCCTACCAGCAAAGCAATTTCGATTATGCATCCCCAAGAAATAAACGGCTATGCTAACCTGTACATTATAATAGCATTGAAAATGAAAATCTCAAAGGCCAAGACAAGTTGGAAAAGTAGAAATCCTAACACATCTTTCTTTCACTTGAGCCGATCATTCCGTGTGTACACACGTGGGAGGCCGTGGCTCTTGCCTGCGAAACCCAGCGGTGAAACACCCTAAGTCTTTTCACAAGGGCTTTGAGCAGGTGCCGCGTGGATTTTGTTAGATGTTGACTTTTACCCCAAGGAAAAACTTTTACGGTAAAAAGAGCCCTACCCCCACCCCACCTTCGGGATGTGTGAACCTCACTCCGTTCAGCGGTAAAATCACCATCGGGACTGGATGCTTTTAAGGACACTTTCCTATGTCTAATACTCATTAGGTGTCTACATTATCTACTAATAGACTGAAAGGTTTTGGGCAAACAAAAAACAGTACCTTGGGAGAATTGTAGAATTTAAGAGTCTGAATACAAACAACTTTTGGCCAAGGAAAAACTTAAGGAACAAAGAGGATGGTAGATTTGCATAGCAAAGGCCGGGACCACTTCATTGCACAGCTCTTTTCGCAGACAATAATATTGATTAGGGGCTGAGGGTTATATTTCATATGTATTTTCCAGGAACTCATTACACAAAAGCAAAGTCCTCCTTTGCTATCATTTTTTTTTTTAAGTCTTTGCTAATTTGATGAGTGGCCGGAGCATCTTCTTGTTATAATTTGAATTTTTAAAAATGATGCGTGTGTGGAATATTTTTTCAGATGATTTCTTTTTTGCTATTTGTATTTCCTCCTTATGAATCATCTATTTCTATCCTTTGCCCAATTTTTAAGGGCGTCTTTACATTTTTTCTTGATGATTTTTGGTGATTGAGATTTTATAATCATGAGGATGTTCACGGGTGTGTGTATGTGGTTTGTTAACCAATTGGCATGAGCTCTTGCAACTTTTCAAGCTAAACAGCTATTCTGCTTTGCTTTGGCGGGGGGTGGGGGGAGGGATCAAACCCAGATAAGCTTTTAAACTCAGCCTCCTTTCCAGCAGAAAGGGAAGGCAGGCATTGTAAAGCAGTTGAACAAGAGCAATTTTCATTCTCTTGGTTTGAATGAGATTCTTTTTTCTCATGGAAGAGGAATTTCTTTTCTGTTTGTCTATACAGTTGTTATTATCAGCAATAATAATGAATCTCTATTGAGAAGCCACTGTGTCCCAGAAGCTGAAGCACTTCCCATCAGGACAATGAGACCGATACAGCAGTTTGATTTAGACAGGGACCCTCAATGCTGTTTCGAAATACGTTTTCAATCATTTTGATGAAAAGGATGACAGCGTCCGAGGTGCGTGCAGAGACTCAATGTGACACCGCTTGCAAGCTCCATTGTCTTTAGCTGATTAAACTGGGCTGGCTGAGAATGGCATTCCTGCACCCGTGGTTCCGCCGCGGTGAACACCGGCGACAAGCTAGCGCCTATTTAATTCCCAAGCAAGCCACGGCCAGCGCGTCAGAAAGCAAGATTCTAGCAAGTGTCCTTCTGGCTTCGACTGGCTCCACCGGATCAAACAGCTCTAGCAGAGGCAGAGGCAGCAGGAAAGAGCTTCTTCAACAAAAGAATTGAAGGGGCAGGAGGAAGGAAAAAAAATAACCTGAAACTCAGATGGCAGAGAGTGGGCGTGAGGAGCCACAGCTGGGGGTCCTGTGGCCACCCCCAGAGCAGGGGACAAAGCCTTCTGACTTCAGTCCACACCGGCTTGGACTGCAGCATAGGAGCCCCATGGCGCTGGCATTCATCTCGATCGACCCCCTCATTTTTCAGTGGAGCAAACAACCCTGGAGAGGTGAAGTGACCTGCTCAAAGTCACGCACAGGGTGTGGGAGAGAAGTGACATGAGCCCGTGTCCCCTGACAACCTCACGCGGCTTCTCAGATATCATATTATTTTCCTTCAACCGTTTCCTTTTCACGTTCTCTCTGTGGTTCGAAATGAGAACAGCAAGCTCAGAGCCAGTAAGACCGGCTGAGTCCATGGAAGGTTCTCGATGCGAGTTGATGGAATGAAGGCCTTACCCTGCCTTTGAGAGGGAAGAGGATCCGGGCCCACCTTCGAGCTTGGCTCCCCATCAGCTGGATGCTGAGACAGTTAGGGTCCGTTCTTTTTCATTATCCTCTAATCATCATGACTCATGTGTCAAGCCTGGGCCCAGTGAAACTATTCCCTTAGAATTCAATACGTGTGCATTATTTGGAAAAAAAATCATAGCAACCCCCGGTATATATAAACTACTGTAACCTCATGTCTGTAGTAAAATATTACAAGGTCAGAGCTATAGGGGGCTCTGTCAGGTCTGGAAAGACTTTAAAAAAATCTTATTGTCAAAAGACAACCGTTGAAAGCCGGAAGAAGGTATTTGTAAAGAAGGTACAGATATGTAAGGACTGAAGAAATTGGAAACGTAGCATCAAAAGATCTGTCCCCTTGGTGCTGTGTGGTCTAGACACACAGCTCCACCTCTCTGGGCCTGTCTCCTCGTTTGTGCAGGGAAGGGTTGGGACTTGGGAATGCCTGAGATCTCACCTAGCTTAAATTAAAACCAGACCAAACCTGAGATTCATCCTATGAAGATTAGAGGCCCTAGCAGTACTCTGTGACATTGTTGAGAAGGGTCCCTCGACTCCAGGTTGAATTTGGAGCAAGAAATTTGCTGGCCGACAGCTGGGCTAGAAAAGGATCTCATGAAAGTCAGTGCATTAGAAATGCCACTGCAGCTACGGCCACCACTGTTAACTGACAGTATGTCTACGGTGTTGGGTGAATTTGCTGCTACAACCGAGTATTTTCTTTGCAACTGGCAGAGCCTTAATCATCTCTTCCCCAGAGCTGTGTTCAGTAGCAGCTATGTCCAAAAGGAAATCAACATTTCTATTGTTCCTATTGCAATACTGAATTCTAGTGAAGATAAACTCTTTGACATTTAAAGGGCAGAGCGCCCCCTCGTGGAAGCACGGTCCAACGAAGCAGACAGGCCCACCGTTACCAGCTGCCTACAGTGCTCATGTTTGGGGAACCTGCCCTGTAACTCCCTTCCGGAAGTCATTTACGCCACCAAAACATTGCACGTCAGGATTAAGTGTCTACCAAAAAAAATGTGCCCTGTTATGAATAACAAAAAGATGGAGACTAGATTCCTATTTGGGGGTCAGGATGAAGAAAGAATAGACAGATGAGAAAAGGATTAAGAAAATGAGGAACAGACAAGAGACCCAGCATGAGAAAAAACAAAAGAGCACAGACACAGGAAGAAGGATGAAATGAAAATACATATTTCTTCTTGGTATTTTTGTTCCTTCATTTTATTTTGCTTTATTCTTGAAACAAAATGCTTTAAATGGAGGGAAAAGCCTTCTTCTATTAATAGAATAGTCCCCACCAGAAACCCTGTTTCAAAGTGCAGCACCTTGTAGACCATTGCTCAGGCAACAACTCCACTCTTAATAAACCAACACCCGATCGCACAGGGCAGACGGCTCTGATTCTCCTTCATGTTGAGCTTGAGGCCTTTGAAAAGGGAAAACAATGGGTCTGAGGCCACATGAGAGCTTTGCCCAGTGTGCGAGTTGGGTGAGGGAGGGGAGGCATTGATGAATTACAGAAATACACAATCAAGCACCTTCCGTGGCTTCGTTCTGGGTGATGACTGTCTGCAGTCACAGAGACCATTATTCACACCTGGGTGCAGCATGAAGACTTCAGGAGTAGATGCATAAGGAGTTTTCTATTTTAATAGTCATGCATTTATAGTAATATGTATTAGAAAAACTAAAATCACCTATCAAACCCATGGTTTTAAGGATACTATTTTTAACATGAGGCTGAGTTTTTTTTTTTCAAAAAAAATGAATTATTTTAAGCAAAAATATCAAATAAATAATAAAATAGATGGAAAAGAGAAATGGCAGAAATCGTGAGAGAGTGCTCGGCATCACTGAAGTTCAGAAAACACTTCTGTGAGTGAGCGGACGATATGCAAATGCTGTCTTCCTCTCCCCTCTCTAGTGACAATACACTCCTCCCCTCTGGCATTTATTTTCTCTGTCTTGCTGGTTTGCCCTGCTCCTGTCTTCACCTGACACATTCCTACTGCTCCGAGTCAGTGACAATGTCAATGGGCAGGATGATCCTCTTTCTCCTGTCCCATTCAGCCGTTGTTCCAAAATCACAGTCTAGCTAAAGAAGAGTCTCCAGATTGTCCCCAGGGACATTTAATGAAGGAATGGCCTCCAAGTCAGGCATTCTCCCAGGACCTTCCCACCCAGCCCCCTCCCCACCTCACCTGGAAGAGCAGTGCACGATGACATGGCCAAGAGCCCCAGCAGTGGGAAAGAGGGGTTCCTGCTCCAAGGAGAGAAAGTAGCTACAATCTTGCCACCTTGACGCCTTTTTCTCAGAAGGAATCCACCAGGAGACTCTGCTGTCCGCACCATTATTAGGCAGAGAAGACAAGAGTTACACTGGGAGAGTCCTTTCTTCCCAGCCACCTCAGGCAAGCTTCCCCTCCCACTGTATAGAGTTCCTATCAAGACTTAAAACTGAGGACAGATGAGCCTATTTTGGATGATACATAGATGGGCACTAATGCTTTCATTCCTCTCTCCACCCAGAGCTTTGGGGCATACATTCAGCCTTGTGCTGGTAAATGTTTGACAATCAGCTCTGGGTGGGGAGAGACCTTCTTTTTTAGCCTTTGCCAATTACTATGGTGTAAATACTGTTGTCATAGCTAATTTCAAGCTATCAACATGATGTCAACTGACTTGCAAAATTCCAAAAAAATTTAGCAATCTGCTTTTGCAAGTCTGTTCAAGCCTGCTCACATGTATGTTCTACAGAGGTCTCTGATAGTACGTGGCACTGCATGTTTGGGAATGCTTCTACTTCCTTCAGCTGGTGCTAGGCTCTCTGACACATTCCCTCATCATCCCCTGCATCCTTCCTTTTCCTTCTCCAGTTTCTCAATGTTTAAAGACTCTTCTCATTCTCTCTTCTTCTCCACCTGGCTATGCTCTTGTGCATATGCTTAGACCATGGGGGAACTGAAGTGCTACATTTCCATTACACAATGTCACTCACTCTGTGACAGCTGAAATTTGGGCAGAGCTGGAAATGAGCAAGTTAAGGATTAAAGATGCCACGGTTAATACAGTTACAGTTCAACTATAAAAAATAAGTGAAGGCTAATAACCAGAGATGCAAAGTTGAGCAAGACATGGTTCCTGCCTTCTGAGAGCTCACAGATGAATAAGAAGATGGCAAATAATAATGCCTCAGTGGCAGATACTAGCGATCAATTGCAGAGTTTACATGCAGCTTGTTTATCTTTTTTGATACAGTGGTCCAGGAAGTCTCTACTAATTAGTCGTAGTTGGCACTCAAAATGGAATATATTCGCCATTCCTGTCCTACTGGTATAAAAGCAGTACGTTCAGGAGAGAAAAGACAGAAAAGGTATAAAAGAAAGAAAGGTGCCTATGGAGGGTGTCCCGGAAACATCTAATTGCCGTTTATACTCGAGGCTGGCCTATCTGTAGATTTATGTCTAAGTGAGTGTCATCTCAACGCTGCCATGAAAAACTGCTCTTTTGTCCCTGGGGACTGTCCCTGCCTGAGTCTGTGGGTGTGCGGACAATGGGAAGGCTGGCTGATTGCAGAGGGAGTGGAGGCTGCTACTTGTGATACAAAGGGGTCGCAGAATGACGGAGCTCAGCTATGCTTTTAGAGAGAGTTCCAGCCACGATCCACTTCTTTCTAAGGCAGGTGGCTGCTGCTCTGGGGGGCCCTGAAGAAGACGATCCACATTCACCCTACATGTAATCTAGTTAATTCCCACATTGTCAAAGGCCTGGGATTGTCCTGGGGATTTTGTGTTCAAATGCAGCCTGGGAGCCTACAGTTGGCCACATGCATGAGATGAGTTCTTCTCAAGGGAAGAGAAGGGAACTGATTTTTAACATAACGTCTATCAGGAGCATCCACTCTAATCCCAAACGCTAATCCTCTGTGTGGGAGGAGGGAGCCCCGGAACAAATGAACAGCATGAGAAGGCTTCTGGGCACTCCTACATCATAGGGGGGTGCCGTTGTCGACACCCGCAGATTCCCTAGACTCTGCCCCCTTCTCATCTCAGACCTTGTCTCTGGGACCTCATGGCTCCCTGAGCTTCCCGACACCCATACCTCTGACCTGGAGTAACACGACCTCGCCATACCTTAGCTTCAATTAGTGTGGCCCTTTCTGAAGGTTTACATTCTTTTTGAAGGAACTTTTGAAAGGATCTCAGTAGAAGGTACCACATATAAGGGATCTTTCATGGTGACATCCAGGCACTCTAGTCCCACCCCAAACCTTCCCCCATAGTCCTGCCTTAACCACCCCTCTGCTGAAAGATTGATCTTGTCCACAGACTAATGTTTGGAGAAGGTCCCAGCGATAGAAAGCAAAGCTCCATGTGAAATGAACCAGCTGGAGATGTTGGACCAAACAGGGTCTCCTGAGTCCTTAAGCCCTGGGAAGGAATGCAGCAAGGTTCAGAGGTAGCATTCTTCTCTCCAACAACGAGATGCTGCCTTTTCTAGACTCTGATTAAAAGAGAACAATCCAACTGCCTCAATATTTTGCTGGCAAAATCATCACTCAATCACAGCCTCCCCAGGAGAGGCATAGAGATCTAACCCTTGCTATTTTTATATTTTGGAGACACGAACGAGGCAGTCGGCTCTGGAGGAAGTCACGAAAGCAGCTCTGAATCAGATGGTATTTCACCCACCATCACAGGCCAGATGACTCGTGCCATCAGCCACCAAATCAAAGCGTTCTCCCTGCACTTGCTAAATGGGACACGGCATGGCCCGATGCAGCTCGCGCACCGAAAATGCAAGTGCTCTGGTGTCAGCCCCGCTGCAGGCAGAGCTGCCTACCCAGGGCCTCAGCTTTCTCGAAGGGAGGGTGGGAGTGTGGGGACTGCTAGAAATCCTGTGTCAGCCACTGCCGCAAAGAATTGAGGTCTTAGCACCAGCAGGAAGGAGAATGAACTGAATGTGAGCTGTTTTTCTCTCCCTGTTGCCATCAGGCATGGTGGGGAGGGCAGAGGGCGTCTCTTTCTGTGACCTTGGCTATGACGCAGCCAATGTCCACCCTCATCCTGGCTGACCCTTTTGTTCCCTGGGACTTTCTGTTTCCTGCCTCCTCGTGTCCAATTCCAGATTCTCCTCCCAGCAATTCCTCTAACTCTTTGTGACCTGGGCAAGTGATCTCTTGGTATTACCACATTAGAAACAAGGAGAATGGGTTTTACCAATTCCCTACAATCCAAATAGCCATAAGCTCCCTTGGGGCACTGGCTGTATCTTATGCCATGTTATTTCCCCGGGCATCTATCTAGCCTTGTACTTGGAACATCCTGCTAACACGGACCCTTCCTTCCTTTAAAGATCACCAAGGATCATCACCATGAACTAGGTGTCTTGGGCAGATGGAACACACCACAGAGAGAGTGTTCTGTGCTTCTTTGGAAGGAGCCTCTTCCATTATTACAAAATTCTTGTTTTAATTCTTAGATGACTATTAAAACTGAACCTCTTCCATCAGGTGAAACATCTCCAAGGTCTGGGAACTTATTTCCTCAAAAGGCAGCTCATCTTTTCTTACCACTTTTATGCCACCAGAAAATTCTACCTTATCAAGTGCTGAAATGTATTTGTAGGGCAGACTTCATTCGTCTAACTCCATGCCTTTGGGACATTGGATAGATATTTATGAGAAATAAAGTTATAGGTGAATATTTTATAAGAATAATAGGTTATATTTGGCTTCTTTTTGTTTATCTGAATAATCTAACCTTATTTCCTTCTAATGAACATTTATTTTTGATTGAAGGGAAAAATAATCCTGGTCTTAACAAATCCCTCTCATCCGCCCCAGTCTTCCAAGGACGCAGCGCTTTGGCTACTTGGATGTGCAGGGGTCTTCCCGGGCCATACAGAGAAAAGACCATGGTTCCTTCCTTTGTTCCTGACCTCCTGAGAGCCAGGAGTGGCTCAGCTCACCGTCAGCCTAGGAACTGAGGGTAAGGGACCAGCAGGACCCCGGCAAGTGTGACGAGGACTCCAGGACTGGAGTCTCCGGGTATGGTCCTTTGGCTGCAAAGGCCAGCTGTGTTTCAAGGGGTGGGATGGATCCTCTGAGCACCATGAGAAGCTCACCGTGCACCATCATGGCTGGTACGGGCTGACAGTAAGATGAGCCAGGTCAGCGAAGCTTCTGGATTCTTCCGCCATCTCAGTTACGGATGCACAAGGACACTTGGGACAAGCCGATACTTAATTTTTCATTCAAATCTTTTCATTGATAAGATGACATAATAACAGCCTATTAGCTTGTGGGCCCACAAATGTCTGGGGAAATTAATGTCACGCTCTCAAGCTACTCCAAGAAGAAAGGCTAAATTACAATCAGAATTACCAACCCTTGAAGAGCCAATGTGGAGACATCGTGTGAGACTGAACTAATTGCCTGTAAATAATAAAAGCCAGTGAACAGTTCATAGTTTAAGTTTTTACTCTGTGCCAGGCACTGCGCTCTGCACCTCCCATGAATCAGGACATTGCATCCTCAAAATAACCTTGTGAGGTAGGTGCTATTATCTCTATTCTACAGCTAGGAAACCAAGGCACCAAGAGGCCAAGACTTCACCCAGGATGCCGTCTAGGAAGGACGAGAGCCACACTGTGAACTCTGCTCCTGACCTGTCACTTCCTTGGCAAAGTAGCCATGCAGAATATTCTCGTGGGTTCACCACGAAGCATAGTTATAAACTTGCATGCGAGTGAGTACGTTCATATGGATGGTCTTCTTTTTTAGTCTGGCTGATCCTCTGCTACTGATCATCTACAAGTATAGGGATTAAAATATTTAGGTTATTAAGTAGGAAATGTCTGATTTCTTTCTTTTTTAGAGACAGGGTCTCCCTATGTTGTCCGAGTTGGTCTTGAACTTCTGGCCTCAAGTGATCCTCTCGCCTCAACCTCCTGCATCACTGGGTTTACAGGCTTGAGCCACCATGCCTGGCTTGCACTGCAGATTTTTGCATGTCTTCATCCCATTGTGATAGGTTTCTAGAACATTCACTGTGTACCAGGCATTGTGCCAGGTGCTTTCCTATTATCACATGTGCTCCATCCGGAGTCATAAATAGAAATGGTAATTATAGGTGCGCTCATATTTTCAACCTACAGCAAAATGAACCCAGAATTAAGTGATTTTTTTTTTTAAAAAAAGTTCCATATCTAAAAGAAACATTAAATGATAAGGAAACATAAACCGATTACAAGCATTATTAACAAAGAACATTTCTGCGCACTTGCTGTGTACCAGTCAGTGGGTTAAGTGTTTACATGCATTGGCCTATTTAAATGTCACAAGGAACCCATGAGTCATTATTACGGCTCATTTACAAAAGTCATTTTACAAAAGGTGAAACTGAGGACTGAAGAGGTTAAGTGACTTGCCTGATGTTAGAGACTAAGGAGCAGCGAAGCGCACCGGGAACCCAGGTGTGTCTGATTTCCGGGTCCCTGCACTTCACCTTCCAACTCTACTGCCTTAGTAACAACGGCTCGCAAGGTGTCAGGGGGTGTGCTACTCCATCGCCTCCCCGCCTCCGACTTTGTTGTCCTGGTTGCATGACAGCAAGGGATCTACGCAACATGCCTTAAGTCTAGTACATGAGATTCTTAAATACAATTCTAAATATTAAATTGAGAAAGGAGGATATATTGGTCAAAAGTTACCAACTTTCAGTTATAAGATGAATAAGTTCTGGAGATCTAATGTACAGCATGGTGACTAGTTACTAATAATGTATTATGTACTTGAAATCTGCTAAGAGAATAGATCTCACCATACAGACAAAAAAAAATTTTTAAAGGCTAACTATGGGAGGTAATGGATATGCTATTTAACTTGATTATGGTAATCTTTTCACAATATATATGCATAACATCAAATCGTTACATTGTATACCTTAAATATTTACAAATTTTGTCAATCATACCTCAGTAAAGCTCGGAAAAAAGCCCAGATTTTGTTTAGATACTGTTAATGGAAGACATTGTAAATCACATGACAAGACAATGTCAAGGTCCAGCATTTTGATGTACTGGTATTGGCTGGAATTCAAATCTCCTCTGAAGCAATGGCAATAACCTCCGCTGGAACATCGCATCCAGATCACAAAGCACTTTCCCACACTCTCTCCTTGAATTCTCACCGTGACCCTGAAAGATATTACTAGCCTCGTCATTAAAAATAGATAAACCGAGGTCATAGATTTAAAGAGACTTGCCCAAGGTCACACCGATGGGAATTGGTTAATTTTTTTGACTATGTTGCCCCCTAGTAACACCACTTATTCCTGGATACAAGTCATTCTCTGATAAATCTCATTTTACTGAGCTTTTCACGGTGTTAGTTAAGTTACCGGACCAGAACCACGTAAAACGGTCACTGCCCGGGATCGTGAGTCGCAGAAAACTCGCTGAATCCAGATGTCTTCCCGGGATACTGAACAGCTCGGCTGAGGCATTTCTGCAGGAAAGGATTTGTTGCAATGCGATTTCTCCTGAATGTTTAGCCTTTGCTGCAAATTCTGCTTCAAAGTAAGGGTCTATCTTAACAACTTACTGTTGTGACTATTTCTCTACCGCTGGTGTTTTGGAGCAAACCAGAGGTTAGAGGAGCTTCCCTTTGGACTTACATAAGGCAGATCGGGGACCCACACGCTCTGACTCTCCTTTCCCAGCTGGGGATGCCTCTTCCCTCTCTGGTGAAACGTGCCCACCCACAGGGCACAGCGAGGGAGGACAGACCAGATCTCCCAAGGGCTAAAACCACCATGGCGTTGCAGAGGTCCTCACTGGATGGGGACCAACCACAGTCCCATCAGGATCGCCGGAGAGGGGATGGAGGGGGGCTCACGGAGCCTCTGATCACACTCCAGGTGCCCTTGGGCAGACTCACAGACACCCCGTCCACCAAAACTGCTCACGCAGGGACCGTGATCAGCAACAAGCAGCCCATGGTCAGACCGTGCGACAGCAAAGGGATTCCAGGTGCCAAAGGGCGACGTCTGTGCATAAAGGGTCAGCTCTCAGCACTCACAGGGTGAGTTATGGGATGTGAAAGGATTCCCCACCAACACACTCACACACATACGCACACACTCCCTCTTATGTCATGGTTACCAAGGCAACCCGACATGAGTCATCATATCTCAAGGTGGATTAGCAGAGCAGGGGAAAGGCTTTTGTTTGTTTGTTTAAAGCATTTCCCCTTCTTGCCTCTTAATAGGTTGGTCTGTTGTTGACAATATCCAAGGACCACTGTAACCCTCAGAAATCCTAAAATCGGTGTGTACAGCTCATTTAATCTTAGAAAGCAATCAACTTTTATTTTCATATCAGGTCGGGGCAGGAATCCAGGGATTAGCGATAATGCCACAATTGGCAGAGATTTGAGATGATTTCTAGAACTATGAAGGTGGTGACTTAGCCCTGTATCCCCTCTGCTCAGAGGAGCCGGCCCTCCCCACCTCACTCCCATAGCATCTGAGCAGGCAGGCACAAAACGGCCCGGGGAGCGGCGAGCTCGTAGACTTTCTATTTTGGGCTCTGAAAGTGCTTCACAGCTGGTTGGCTGTGCGTCCTCCCAGAAGGACCACGTACTGAAGGATTTCTCCAAGAGCAGAAAATGAGATGAGGAGTCACAGAGGGCAAAGTGCAAGATTAAAAAATAAGTCCATTCTCCTGGCCTGAGCTTAGAACACTCCCCTGGGGAGATTCTGCCTGGATCTACACATGGATGCCTTGAGATGTATCCTATGTTTGATTTGGAAGTGGACCCTTTTCCAAGGGGGAAAGACAGGCACCAGTTACTGGATTTGCCCAAAAAGACAGCCGTGGGTTCAAATCATTTCCTAGGAATTAGTGAGTGAGTGAAAGCAAGCGCTTAGAACTCAATGAAGGAAGGAAGATGGTTTCCTGGGTCCTAGTAAACCCCACCTTTGGCCTCCATTTCTCCTTAGTTCAAGGTTCCCCTGTGCTTCACCTCTGTCTTAACACGAGGCCTGAGTTAGGTTTTGTTAAAGTGGTGGTACTGGACCTGGAGAAGTTCAGCTGAAGGTCACTGTTATTTGATGGCAAGACAAAAGAAGCACAAACAGGCCTGCTCACACCAATAATCTCAGCACTTTCGGAGGCCAAAGAAGGAGGATCACTTGAGGCCAGGAGTTCAAGACCAGCCTGGGCAACACAGCAAGACCCCATCTTGCAAAAAATAAAAAAGGAGAAAAAAAAAGAAGCACAAACAATTCCATTTCAGCTCAGCTCTCCCCACCTACCATGCAAACAACAGCTGTCAAGACTTTATCATCAGCTGTTGCAAAAAGCCTAACATGGGCCAGGAAAAGGATTAATACTTCTTGAGCAGAATGAGTCCTGGCATGGAATCCATAGTCACTAAAGAGGCAGAGTACTCTTTCCATAGTGCTGGGGAGAGGAGTGGGCTTCATTTGAGAGAAAATGTTTGAAATAGTATTCACTTTCATAACCTTTTATTTCTAGATTCTGAATGTACAATAGGCCAGCAAATATTCCAAGGGGCCCATGTCTAGCAGAGCTACCTCCTAGGGTACATGACTATTCTTAATCTCAACGATGGAAAAAGCAAAAGGCTTGCTTACGTCAATGTCCATGATGTCTACAACCCTGGCTTCCCATGCAATCTGGGCCACAGGATGTAACGTTTCTCATCAGCTCCCAGTCTCCTTCTCACTTAGACCCAATGGTGAAGTGACTGCTCACCCCCTGGGCTCCTCTGTGGCATTACCCCAAGACATGTGAACAGGCCCAGTTTTACTCACAGGAAATTCATAGAATTTGGAAGATTTTGAAAGGGGATTTTTAGAAATCGTCCCATCCCCTTCATTTTAGATGAGAAAAACAAGCCCCCAGAGAGGTGGAGTGACTTGCCAAAGATCACACGGCATCCTAAGTGGCAGAGACTAGGAGTCAAGTTTCCTGGTGTCACATCCAGAATGCTCGGGACTAGAACTCGGTGTGAGTTGAAAGAAGAGAGAAAGGCTCCCTCCAATCCCCTCCTGGGGTAGCAGTGGGACCCATTAGAGGCTGAAAGAGAAAGGGCAAAGGACCCTGAAGACAAAGGTCACTTTATTAGAGCTGGCACCCAATTTTGAGTGAAGAGAGCAAGAGTGGTGGAAACTTCCAGAACTCATGGCTGGATTGCATCCCCAGATCCAGCTACTCATTAGGGAGGAGATTTAGTCTCCACTTTACCTCTAGTCCACGAGTATGACCTTGACCCACAGTGCCCTGGGCAGCGTGAGCTGCAGAGCCTCTGGCCTGCTGGACACTCACACCCCCACCGAGGGAACCGGCATGACCTTGGCCTTGTGAAATCACCTGCCGCAGCCGTGGCTCGGTTCTGTTTCATTTGCACAGTCACCAGTGTCTTGGCATTTCCCATTCACAGTCGCTCTCACTGCCTCATTTCCTGTCTTTGAAAGGGTCTTCATGACCACCTCTGCATCAAAAGTAAAAATGCCAAATTATACTTATCCCCAAATGGCGCAAATCTCCATTAATTCGAGCTCAATCACCTGAAGGTTTCAATAGGTGGATTTTTGTGGTCGTTCTCACATTCAATTTTCAGAAGGGGAATTGTTCTGCCTTATGGAATCATTTGAAACTATTTTACTCTGCAAAAACACCACAAAGTCACACACACACAAAAATGTCTTTCTTATGCCTTCCTACGTAGGTCAGAATCATAACTGAGAGGCTTCCAGTACCACTGATATACAGCATCAGGTTTCTAGGGCCACATTTCCTCGGCTGCTAAATCTCTGAACTCACTGGCAATGTCCTTGACGTTGGTGCTACTGGAATAGCTCCAGCAGGGAGGTTCCCTGGTTGGGCAACTCACTTCTGGTTACAGTGGGTGTGACTTCCTTTCCCTGCCTTTCTTTTTTAGCTTTTCTGCTCCAAATCTCTAAGTGTGAGGCCAAGAATTTGTACCTGGCACAGATATTCTTAGCTTTGCCCAAGGCCCCAAAACCCAATGGGTTCATCCCAACTTACGCGACTTACCTTGCTTTGGTCGATTCTTCTAACTTCTAACTGTTTTTCTCTTCTGTACCTTAATGTGCCTCCTCTTCTGCTGAAACTGCCTTCAGGGCTGCTCCTGGAATTATCTATTTCCTTTTCAACTCTGTGCATCATCAGCACGCTGCTAAGTGATTCCTCCCAAAACCACAGCTTGGCTGGGAGCTCCTTAGTAAACGCCTCCCTCCCAAAGCCAAGGCTGAAGAATAGGGTGTTCAAACATTGCTCAGAAGGTTCAGGGAGCAGAGAGGCTTGGCAGAGCCCACGGGGAAGTTTGGACGAAGCTCGTCAGTCCCTGGAGGAAGGCAGGTTGTGGCACTGGGCGCTGTGTGAAGAAATAGCTGTAGTGTCGCTCTCTCGGTGTTTACGTGCTTGCTAACAAGCTGGCATTACAGCTTTCACTCTGCTACACAGCTCCTTCTTCTAGAAGGTTCTCTAGCAGCCAGGGTTTGCAGTTTGTACTCCAGAAAGAATGCCACCACACTGATAGCAGGCCATGTAACTGTATCTGTGTATACATTAGCTAGGATTTTTAAAACATACCATAAATTTGACTTTTGAGCAAATGGAGATCAGTGGAGCATATGGCAAAATGAGCAGGCCTTACAGTCAGGCCAAACTGGATCTGAACCCCGACTCAGACACGTACTGGATGCATATGTGACCTTGGACAGATTATTGTAACTCTCTAAAATCCCAATTTCCTCATCAGTAAAATGGGAATGAAATAGCAAATGATTTATAGAATTGTGTGGATTCCTTAAAGGTTAACATTGAAGTAATAAAAAAAAATGTAAAATAGAATTAATACCTAAAAAGTACTCACTTTGTGACAGGCTTTACTTCTAAACACTTTACACTATTAAATCATTTTGTCCTATTGACTCTAAGGGGTCAGTGTTATTGTAGTCACCATTTGACAGGCGAGGAAACAGACACACAGAGATTAAGTAATTTGTCCAATGCCCAATGACCCCTGTAGACCCTGGCAAACCCAAGGGACTTGGAGCTGCTCTGTTGCATGGCTTAGGACTTCCCATCCCTGAGGAGCTGTGGGACCCTTGGGGGCCTTAGTCCTCACATCTCTCCAATACTTGCTTACCCCACTTGCTGGGTGACAGCCACCCAAGGAGTTTAAAGACCTGCACCTATGGGGTTGTCCCAGGGCCCTGAATTGGGTCCAGAGTCCAGAGAGTAGGGAAAAGAATGGAGTGTGAAGTTGGAACTGGAGGAGAAACCCAATCAAACAGGATGGAGGAAGACTCCTACCTGATGGGCACACCACCACCGAGGCTCAGCTGGGTGCCCTGGGTGGCACTTGCTACCAGATCTTACCACTGTGGGCTTCTTGCATTCTGCCCGGCTGGGCTCTCACAGACTGGGGAGGGAGGGCGGAAGGGACTTTAGCACAACCAGCAGGGAAAGCCTGCAGCAGACCAGATCGGACAGGAGGGGCCTCCTGCCGGAGTCTCCATCTCACAAGTCATCTCTGTCAACTGCTGCCCCTTGTGAGCGCTAACATCCTGCCACCCATACTCACCTGTTGACCTCAATCAACTGAAGGCATCTGAATGATGTTGCAGTGTAGGAGAGCACACAGCGTGATGATGCCTCTAGCTCTGGGTGGAGGAGGAGAGAAGTGCTACAGAAGGGAAACCTAGTTCCCTTTCACCTCCCTCCTATCTTCACTACTTGCTATTGTAACTTTTTTTAAAAAATGATTCCTTTATCCACATTGTTCTCCAATAAACCACACACATCAGAGAGAGGCAGTCTGTGAATAGTCCACTCTGTACCTGCACTTCCCAACACTGACGGAGCCAGTAAATGTTAAATGAAAGCAGGTTCAGGCTAGTCCTGTAAATTAAGATTCACAAGGAGCAAATCTCATTAAAACGTCACCACAGTACCAAATTTTAGGCTAAATGGACACAATCCCAGTGCTCTTGTCCTACAAATCTAAGCCTTTTGTCAGTGCAAACATGTATGTCAGCAGAAATTAAGGAAGAAGGAGAGACGGATGGGAGCTCCTAGTGAACACATCAACGTCATTGCCATGTGTCCATAATTGCCACCGGCCATATCGATCGGATAATGACAAGGAGAGCTGGTCTGATTCCAAAAAGAGAAGGCAAAAGGAGTACTTAATTTTTATGAACCTGTTGGCTGGTTCTCAATATTAATATTTCATGCTGCCAAGCTTGTCTTTTTTTTTTTTTTTTTTTTTAAACTCAAAATGAAGAGCTATGCCTGGCTCTTGAGTGAAGTTCAAGCAGGGCTGTGTGGCATGTCCACATTCTGCCCCCTCCCCTCCCGGCCATCCTAGTTAATGACCTCATACACAGTCTTTGTTGAATATAGTCCTCTGATCTGGCCAAACAGTTCCAAGCTGAATTCTGGCAACGTGTAATAATTTCATGGATTAAAAAAAAATCATGCTACTGCTAAATATCGGACCTCTCTTTCTGAGGCATGGGGAGGGCGGCGTCTAACTTAGGGGCCATAAATAAATCTGGGCGATGACCTTGCATAAAGCAATCTTGCTCTTTCGTCTTCTAAGCTTCCACACCACCTCCAGTTTCTCTGTTGAGCTTATGATCTGGTTGCTAGGTCAGCAGAGGTGAATGGTTTCCTGCGTGGGTGAGACAGAATGGTTGCAAAATGCATATCTGCGTATCCTGCCTCCATTCAGCAAATGGTGCCCCAGCTGTCAGGGGTACACAGCATATCGGAGGTTGTGATTCCAGAAGGAGCACAAGGTGAATTGCACTGTCAAGCACAGTGTTACGTGGCTGAGGCTGCTTGGAAGCTCCTTCCCCATCCTGTTTTCTTCTCTAAATGAATCGATTCCATCAGCAGGCACTAGACTGCGGTGTTCTCATGGAATTGTGGAGTATTAGGTTGGAAGGAGGCATTTGGACCAGCCCTTACTCTTTAGAGATGAGATATTTGATGTCCAGAGTATGAAGGGCAGTGTTTTTTGTTTGGTTGTTTTTGTCTTTGTTTTTTTGAGGGAGGAAGGGAGGTGAAGAATCCTAATTTGGCCAATGAAACGGGGCTGACATTTTCCAGGAAAATGGCTAATTGAATCATGAATGCAAAATAAGAACAGTTCTTATGGTCCATGAGGAGGCAATATTCAGATCCAACAATCTTAACCTCTAGAGAAATGCATAGTTTGGAAGCGGCTTGGACTACTTCCCTCACAATGCCAATGACCTCACCCCAGCCATAAAGCAATGTGTCAGGGTTAGGGACAGTTGGTTGACTCCCCCTCTACCTGAAAGCTTGCAGCCTTAGCTCATCTTGAACCACACCCAATCATTAATTCATTCAATGAACATATATTAACCACCTACTCTGTGATACAGTCAGGGGAGAAAAGAGTGAGTAAAGCATTTTATCTACCTTCAGAATATTCCAGACATGCAAACAAATCTATTTCAATGAGAGGGACTCAAACAAATGTATTATAACAAGGCAGTTTCACCCACAAGGCACTCGAGGGCCTCCACATACAGCCCAGTTTCTACTTCCATGTTTAGTAAGAGCCAGGAGTCATCAAAGTCACATAAAACTGTTATAAATGGTAGACATTTATTTTCAGACATTAAATGATGGGAAGTAAGAGTAAGTATCAGTCGTGTAGCGTTTTATGTGTGCAAAGTGCTTTGCCGTCATATTTTATGGCTTGTTCTCCATAATAGTCACGGGTGAGACGGGCGGGAGTGGGTGTTTCAGAGTTAGAAAATGGCAGCCGTCCCCAAGTATCAGTGTTCTCCTTAAATGCTATTTGCCTTGGGGTTTGAATAACACACGTCACATCTTTTAAAATTTCTTGGCATTTGCATTCTGCATGTTCAGATTTGGTTCATCCAGCCTTTTTGTAATGGTTCAGGTTCAAAACTCACCCCTGGAGTTGTGCAGGCCACATCCAAGTGCGGCTGCCAAGATGAGCCATGGGGACGTGGCCCAACCCTTTTAGTTTTCATCATGATCAATAGCTGCTACCAGAGTCCCGCTGGGAATCCATTTCACTACTTATCCTCCAAGGGCAGGGGAAGGATCCCTCTTATCTACACCCCTCCTCCTTCCAAGTAAGGGGCCCTTGGGGTGGCCTTTATTTGCCTCTCACCACCCACCCTTTGGGTCCAGATTTCTTGGGAATCGCAGTCACCATGAAACCACCAGCTTCAGCAAAGAATGATCGATACTCCCCCCACTACTTTCTCTGACAACCTTCAGCTGGAGTGAGACTTTTGGGAGGCAGGAGGAAGGATCTTGTAAAGTCTCAGTCTCCAGTTTCCTCTTTCCATGGCTTCAAGCAAGTATCCTTGACCACCGTAATCACTTGCAGGGTAAATTGGTGGTCTAGAGGGGCAGGCCCTTGCCTATGAGAAGTACAGTCTAGCGGGGAACCCAGAAAGGTCAATGGGCCATTGCCAGTCAAAGCTGCTGGTACCGTGGAAGTACTAGGGGCTATGGGGCAGAAGGCGGGACACCAGCCTCAGATCTGGGAGATCAAGGAGGGCTTCCCGGAGGAAGCAGCCTCAGTGCTCTGTGCTTTGGAGTTAGATTGGAAATGCAAGTGTGTCCTTTGCTTGGGAGAGACTTGGATCTAAAGAGCTAAGCGGGTAGCCCCTGGAAAACAGAATGGACAGTAGGATGCTTAACAGTGTCTTTAAGCTCTAGACAGGGAAGGCAGGAAGGGAGGAAGCCTTCCTTTTGCTTTGCCATGACCCAGTCATAGGTCATATTCGGGGACAAGAGGTACCTTTGGTTCACTCCCTGCAACATGTCTTTTGACATATGACAGGCAACTGGGCAGAGCCCAGACCCGGCAAAAATACCTTCTCTCCCAAAGCCTGCAAGGGCTAGATGAGCACCTCCATTAATCATTGCTGACGAACCCCACAATTAGTCTCAGCGCTGAAACTGCTCAGGAGAGGGAGTCAGGAAGTAGCTTTTTATCTAATTTGGTGCGACCTTAGCCTGTGATTTGACTTCTTTGGGCCTCACTGCCTCATTTAACCTACACGATTCATAAGACCTGCCCTACTTACTCAACAAGTTTGTTGGGAAGATAAATCACATAATACATACGAAAAGTCTAAGATATATAAAAATAAAGCCCAAGACTGTGTCCAATGTTGTTTCAACGTGTTCATTTGCTTCTGCTTCTAGGTTAGGGGTTCCTCTCACCCACTGCGCAGTGTCGGGGGTGTCTCCTCTTTCCCCTCCACCGGGGAGCCTTACCCCCTTCACTCGCCAGCCCACACCACTTCGTCAGCAGCTGCCAGTCATGTGGCCACAGCTGAGTCATCCCAAGCACCAACTCATGTCATCACTTTCAAAATATTCAAATGGCCCTTCCACTTTAAGGCCCATAAACCCATCTTCCCCACGTATATTCTGAGCCTAACACCAGTGGAGTGTGCCCCTCAAGAGTGTCCCAAAAAGGAAAGCTTTCGCACCCTGTATGAGTCCTCTCGAGGACCAAGGCACTTCTCTTTTTGACTCCAATTTGTGCATTTGTGTATCTGTGCTTGTGCCCAGCTCAGCAACTTCCTCCATGATCTGCTCTATCAATTTGAATCCCATCCATCCTTCAAGTCCTCAGGTATTATTTATTCTGTGGTTTCCTGTGACCATTCCAGCTCACGGTGACCTTTCCCACTCATTTGGAAATTCTCACATAATTTGAATATATGCAAAAATAGAAAAATAACTATCTCACTCATGCTGCCAGCTAAGAAGAGATGAACCCAGATGTCTGACGTTCTGCTTTCTACACCCTGATAAAAATGACAAAATCAAGATGGTAACCTGTGGATAGACACTATTTACATGTCAGAAACTATATGGACTATGTTGTTGGCGCATCTACCAGACATGTGGTAGACACAGAGCCAAACTAAAGGAAAACTGCTTCCCCCTCATAAATCAGAAAGGAGCCTTAGAGGAGGACTCAGTAGAAACTTTTGCTAGAAAGAGTAAACATTGATAATAATATAAATTTACCTCAACTATCTCTCCTAATAAGACATGAGAGGAGGATTCTGAGAGTAACCAGATGGAGAGAATTCACCTACCCTGCTCATGAGGAAAAACAAAAACCAACATTTAGTCAAGGAAAGGATTCTGCAACAAAGAAGTAGAATATAACCCTCAAAAGAGACATCAAGATGATAATCTTTGGAAAAGATTCATCACACACAAAGAAAGACAAACAGAACTAAATTTTTAAAAGATGTTTCTAGAACTCACACAGCCAAACAGCCTCTCCCAGAAAATTTGTGCAACTATACGGGAAAGAACCTCCTATTTTTCATGGGCATGAGTGTCTGGCCCTGGGTTTTTCTCCCTGTGGAGTTCTGGAAAGGACATTGGAGTTGCCTGTTTTACATACAGAATTTCGACCAATTCCCTGGTTTGGGCCCCAGCTCGTCCTCCACCCTCGGACATATTTGCCCTCTCCTAGCCCAGGGCTTCCCCCGGCATGACTGCAGCTTCCTTCTGTTGTCCATCCTCCAGGAATTTGTTGAAATTTCATGCCCTTTGATTTCCCTTTCCCTTATCTCAATTTCTGTAGGTTCTAACTTTTTAATTTGCTAAATTAATTATTATGTAAAATAATGGATATGTCATACCTGTAAGATATTTTTAAATATTAATAACACTTAATGACTTTGGAAAATGTTATAACTATAGTGGGTAAAAAGCCACATTTAAATCTGTATAATGTGATCCCAACTTTGCAAAAAGAAATTTAAACACATGCACATTTAAAAAAAACTACACCAATGTTAATGGTCATTATGTCTTGGCAGTAGGATATGGGTGATTTCAATTTTCTTTCTTATATTCTAATATATTTTCCAAATTTCCCATAACAAACATATGTCATCTTTATAAACAGAAAACATATTTTTGAAAATATATAATGATTTTTTTAAACTAGATTTTAAGTTCCTCAAGGGCACCTTTTTATTGAACACATCTGCAGCAGGTTTGGGCCCAGCCAGTTGTTTTCAAAGTAGTAGGTAATACAGCAATATTTATCTGATTAACAAACTTCCTTCTTGGTTTTTGTTTGTTTGCTTGTTTTTCTTTTCAAAAGAATGTGTGGCATATTTTTAAAATACTGGATCATTGTCTAATACCTGTTTTTCATACGGGCATTTGATAAATACTGCTGCCTGCTCCGGTGAGAGCAGAGAACAAACCCATTGCCTGAAAGGGTTAATTTAGGGCTGTTAAAACCACCTGTCAGGTCTGCCTTGTCACAAGGCCTTATATCAAAGGCCTCCAAGGCTCACCAACTCAGGAAAGGGATTTTGCTATGCAGTGGATATATACACAAAGGCAGGGCCAATGCAAATAAGAAATTCCTGGTCCACAAATAAACATTTCTTAAGCAACCCAGACAATGAAATGGCTGATAGCCTTTTCTACCAGAACTTTTTTGTAATTATGTTTTTTATTGGCTTTTCAGAGGAAATGAAAATGGCTAAAATATAATTGACTAAAAGAAATTGAAGTAATAAACTAACTGATGAGCACACATGTGCATAGAGGGAAGTAAAACTCAATGGAAATCAAGCAGTGGGGAGGGGAGAGGAGGGGATGGGTAAAAAACTACCTAACGGGGACAATGAACACTATCTGGGTGACGGGCAAACTTAAAATCCTGACTCAAGCATTACAAAAGCAATCTATGTAACCAAAAACATGTGTACTCCCATAATACTTTGAAACAAAAAAAAAAAAAAAAAGAAAGAAATTGAAGTAATAAACCAAGCCAGAAAAAGTCTTGAGGAAATGTGTATCTAAGGTAAAATACTTCCGGTATGAAAATCTATGATATTATGTGGAAGTTATATAATCACCTACACATGCTGCTTTGGCTGTGGGCAGAGCTGGGACGATGCTGTGACACAGAGTGCTGTGTGGAGGGTCCATACCTCTTTCCAAATCTGTATACCCTCTGTATTTTGAATTCTAAATTTCAAAAGCACTTATTATTACTGAATTCTGACTTCTACGAGAAAGAACTCCAGAGCAAGTTGGTGTGCCTGTGTGTGTGTGTGTGTGTGTGCGTGTGTTTGTGTAGATCTTAATAAGGCATTTAACAAGTTGTCTCATGATAACCTTGTAACCAAGAAGATTAATTACTGGATGAATATATATACATACATACAAACAGACAGACATGCTATGTTATTAAGTAGGAAATGTCTGATTTCCTTAAGTTCTAAGTTTGACAGTTGATATCTCTGACATTTCATGTTGACACTTCTTGTTTTATTTTTATTGTGAAGGTACATCCTTAGTCTTTCAAACGCACATTTTGGCTTGTGATTATCTTTCAAAAACTTTTTTAGAGCAATTTTTGTGAAACTATGGATAAGTCAAAAATTCATGTTATTTTCAAACCATATTACCAGACCTTGCACCAACTGACTACCACTCCTTCCAGGCTTTAGACCACTTCTTGCAAGGAAAAATATTCAATTCTCAACAAGCTGTGGAAAATGCCCTTGCCACTCACTCTCCAGGCTTCTTCACTCCTGGCATAAACAAGCTACCGTAAAGACGGCAACACTATACTGCTTCTTGTTTGAGATATAATAAACTACATTTTTATTTGAAATCAGACATTTCCTATTTAATGATCTAAAACACACACACATACATACACACACAGATACATATTCTCCAAATGACCAGTAGATGGTGGCTGGTCTGGAGTGATGTAATTAGTTATGTACCATTGTATTTTCAACATAATTATTAATATAGCTTGAATCAGCCATTCTAAGGGGCTAATCAGAATTATGAGCAGGGGTCGGGTGAGGGAGGTGGTGGGCTTCACTCCACAAATGCCTTGTAACCTAATATTTAGGCCATCCTGCTCCTCAACCTCCAACAGCAATTCCTTGAGTAATCAGCCAGTGTCATTGATGGGAAAGTATCATATCCCTCAGATGTTTGGATAGAAAAAGGTTAAGAACTACTGACATTGATAAAAATAGAAAAGGCAAGCTCATCCAATCTGTGAGCAAATTATAGCTAATATTTTAATGACCGAATCATGCTCCAAACTGCCTTTGACAAGTTGAAATGAAAAGATGAATGTTATAAGGAGATATTTTGTAGGGATTCATGTTAGGCTCTAACCTTGGCCCCAAAGATTAATTGTACAAACACAGAGGGAGGTGGATATGGCTAAACGGTAGTGTCTGTGAAAAGTGCTCAAGTACCACTATGGGTGCCAACCAGAAATTCAGCCCTAGGTTCTATAAATAGACTTAGAGAATCTAGAATAAAGAGATTGCCTATTTTCTTAGCATAATGCCCTTCAAGTTCAACCATGTTGTCACAAATGACAGAATTTCCTTCTTTTTTAAGGCTGAATTGTTGTTCCATTTTGAATACATACCACATTTTCTTTATCCATTCATCCACTGATGGACACTTAAGTTGATTCCATATCTTGGCTATCATGAATAATGTTTCAGTGAACATGGGAGTAAAGATCTCTTCAACATACTCATTTCCATTCCTTTGGATATATACCAAGAATTGGGATTGTTGGATCAAATGGTAATTCTATTTTTCATTTGTTGGGGAACCTCCATACATTTTCCATAATGGTTGTACTAATTTACATTCCCACCAACAGTGTACAAAAGTTCTCTTTTCTCCACATCCTCACAGACACTTACTATCTTTTATCTTTTTGAAAATAGCCATTCTAATAGGTATAAAGTGAGATCTCATTGTGGTTTTAATTTGCATTTCCTTGATGATTAGTGATGTTGAGCATTTTTTCATATACCTATTGGCTATTTGTATGTCTTTATTTGAGAAATATTTGTTCAAGTCCTTTGCTCATTTTTTAATCAGGTTATTTGTTTTCTTGCTATTGAGTTTTTTGAGTTCCTTGTATGTTTTGGATATTTGCTCCTTATCAGATGTATGGTTTGCAAATATTTCTCCCAATCTGTGGGTTGTCTCTTCATTCTGTTAATTGTTTCCTTTATTGTGCAGAAGCTTTTTAGTTTGATACAATGCCATTTGTCTATTTTTGCTTTTGTTGCCTGTGCTTTTTGGGGTCATACCCAAGGAATCATTACCCTAGGCCAATGTCATGAAGCTTTTCTCCTGTTTCCTTCTAGTAGTTTTACAGTTTCAGGTCTTACATTTAAGTCTTTAATCCCTTTCAAGTTGATTTTTATATATGCTATGACATGAGGGCCCAATTTTATACCTTTGTACATGGATATCCAGGTGTTCCAGTGCCATTTATTGAAGAGACTGTCCTTTCCCCATTGTGTGTTCTTGGTACTTTTGTTGAAAATAAATCGACCATAAACGTGTGGGTTTCTTTCTGGGCTTTCTATCCTGTTCCATAGGCCAATGTGTCCTTTATGTTAGTACCATGCTGGAGTTTTTTGGTTTCTTTTAAGACAGAGTCTTGCTCTGTCACCCCCCTGGGTGTAGAGTGCAGTGGTATCATCATAGCTCCCTGCAGCCTCAAACCTCTGGGCTCAAGCAATCCTCCTTTCTCAGCCTCTCAAGTAGCTAGGACTACAGGCATGTGCCATGAATGACCAGCTAATTTTTCTATTTTCTGTAGAGATGGTGTCTCACTCTTACTCAGGCTGGTCTTGAACTCCTGAGCTCAAACAAACCTCCTCTTGCCTCAGCCTCCCAAAGTGCTAGGGTTATAGGGGTGAGCCACCTCGCCTGGCCCAGCTTTGTTCTTTTTGCTCAAGATTTCTTTGGCTATGCAGGGTCTTCTGTATTCCATATTAGTTTTAAGATTGTTTTCTTTTTCTTGTTCTGTGAAAAATGTAATTGAAATTTTGATAGGGATTGCACTGAAGCTGTAGATTACTTTGGGTAATATGGACATTCTGACAATATTAATTCTTCTAATCCATGAACACAGGATATCTTTTCATTTATTTGTGCCTCCTTCAGTTTCTTTCATCAATGTTTTATAGTTTTCAATACACAGATGTTTTACTTCCTTGGTTAAATTTACTCCTATTTTTTGGCAGGTATTGTAAATGGGATTGTTTTCTTAATTTTTTTTTTGTATATTTCATTGACAATGTATAGAAATGCTGCTGATTTTCTAGATTAGCTCCTGTATTCTGTGCCAGGCAGGGTTTCGCATTCGCCAGGGGCACTGAAGCCTCATACACACAGTAATGGATTAGTGCTGGCTAAAGGAAAAATTTATAGATTAGCTGGAGGAGACTTTCCAGGCTTTCCAGGGGATCCAGGTGAGAAGAAAATTAATTGCTCACTCACACTGTAATGCCATCAGTTAGTTTCTAAAGATATCTATTCTCTCTGCACAGACCTATTTCCAAAAAAATCCCATTACCTGATTCCTGAATGGTCCAAATGCTTCTTGGTCAGCTCACAGACCACTGTCTTTCTCTCCATATCAAGGGAAAAAAGTACCGCCTGAGTGAGCTGTTTCAGGCTCGGGTGAACAGCAAAGATAAACCTGGCTTCACTGTAAATAGGAAATGGAGGCATTCACAAAGAGAAGTAGCCAGACACAGGGCAGTGTGTGCGTGAGTGTGAGCGTGCATCAGTACATATGTATTGGAAGAGGGAGCTGGCAGGTGGAAAGGCATCCTGCAGGGATGATCAAGAGGATTTAAGAGTTTCTAAAATAATATACCAAACCACTTACTGAGATCTGTGCTGCTCACCTACCAGCTGCTGGAACCAGGTAACCTCCCATCCCTCACCACCCAGACCATCTTTCCACTGAGTGGCACTGAGGGACTAATTGCAGGGATTACAGACATTACGCTGCTCGAAATGGTCCTGTGTATGTGCCTGGCACATTGGCTGTTTCTGCTCAATGGGCATCTTCAGATGGGAGGATAAGGTTAGGAAAAGATGGGATTGCTTTCTGACCCTCGCTTTGCAACGTGGTTTGCCCCCACAACAAACCTGCAGACTAAATATTAGCCCCCTGCATTTTACAGCTAACTTTCCCCTGGCACCCAGAGAGTAAGTAGCAGAGCCAGGCCCTTTCCTACCCCAGAGTCCATGCCACCAGCCGGTGCCTGACGTGGCACCCTTGCTGGAAGCAGGTGCTTGCCATTTGTCTTTGTGCTGTCTTTGAAATGCAGGTTTTTCTGCTTATGTAAGCTGCTGCCAGAACACACAGCTTCAAGCAAAATACCATTGTGGTTCTGCTCAACGAGGCCAAGGTGAATTAAACAGCATTCAGTTTGCTCAGACAGAAGCAAAAAAAGATCAGAACAGGATTTTTGTGGGCAGAGGGAAGAATGTGCAACTTCAATCTTAATAATTAACCCCAAAGAGCAAATTCTGAATGACGATTCAATTTCCAATAAATAATACATATCTGATGAAAATAGAAAATCATCTCGTGTTAGGTTTCCTACAGAGCAAACCGGCTGTTCAGCAAGAACATTTGAGTCCTTTGAAAACATCAGTGGCAACTATAAAATCGACAAAGTCAAGTTTAAAATACCCACTAGCCTGGGAAGGCCTGTATGTCTCTGAAGCTTATTGCCAGATGGATGTTTTACCTGTACTTCTCATGGACATAGATCGAACAGGTATAGGCATATTTATTCAGTAATCAAATACAGGCCATAGAACCAGAAAGAAATCCTGAGGCCTATAAGTGGATGATGGGTGTATCTCTGTGCTCCATGGGTGAGACCCAGAAGGTCATATCTTAGGACTTGTCTGCAACATGTGACTGTGTAGTTGTAACAAGGGACAGAGGCTAATGGCCAAGACAGGGCACTAGATATGCCAACATTCAAGGATCGATCGGTACAGGGAAGTGGACCCAACTGACCATGAAGACCCACATGGCATGGAGACCAGGGGATAAAGACAACTCTCAGAACCAGGTGTTTCCAGAGGAAATGGCGCGTTTTAACGAGCAGAATCAATAGGTGGGCAATTGAGATTGTAACTTTCACAACTCAGATTCGCCTGGGGTCTTCCAACCCTGTAAGAACTAAATAAGTTTAATCTGAACACTATTCTGTGGACCATCAAAGCCATCCCAAACATTTTAGGGAATTCCTGGGAGGGTTATGTTCTCAGGTCGCCTCTGCCTAAGGCCCGAGCTTCCACGGCACACTGAGTATTTCTTGACTGGCATCCAGACCAATGTCCCATCCTTCCCCACCCCCGTCGTGTGTCCTGGGTGGTCACAGGCATGGGCACCCTTGTCTTTTGGCTTCCAGTTGGGTTTGGCCAATTGGAGAGACAGCAGGAGCTGGGGGGGGGGGGCGGGGCGGGGAGAGAAGAAAGGATGGGGTCAGGGTGGTCATCCTCCCCCCACCCCTAGGAACACTCTCCCGGGGCTGCCAACCTCCAGCTCCAGCCCCTCCGTTCTAGGAACTGCTCCTCTCCCTGCCTCGCCCCTTCCGGCGTCCGGGTGGAAACAGCTCCCCATGGTGGCTGGTTCTGGGTACTTCACCCTCATGTGCTGCTCTTCCCTAACCCTGCCCGCCTCCTGGAAAATGTTCCCTTTGTTAAACTTTCTTCCATTTCCTAGTTGGAGTGCGTCATCTGAGAGGAAACCTCTCTGTTTTTTCCTAAAGGATACATGCAGTGTTGCCTTTCTTGGTACAACTCAATCCTTCCTTGATTTTTGTAAAAAAAATAAAAACGAATTAACACGGGGCAGTTATCCACGCGGTAAACGTGGCTGACTCGTCAAGGGCCTCACCCACAGCAAAGAACACAAAGCCACCGCCCCAGGGCTCCCCATCCACACACACCTCCCTTTAGCAGCAGCTTCTTTCTTCTCCCTTGCTCTCTTCTACCTCCCCCTGCACCTGTTTTCTTCACAGACCAGCTTACCTACACTGTTTTGTGTCTTGGGATCCTGGTGACATTTTTCTCTCCCTTTGACACCTCCTACTTCAAGTGATTTATCAAGGAATTTTCCTAAACAAAGACATTTCTTTCCCTAAGAGAAAACCTAGTGTCACCTCTTAAAATAACACCCTTAGAAGTCTGGAAAAGTACACATAAGACACTTGGCAGGGCAGCTCACAGGTGACCTGGACCAGCCCAGGGCCAGGCATTGGGCCCCAGGGAGGAACGCTGACAGGAGATCCTATAGGTCTCAGACCAAAGCAGAAGCTGAGTCACAGGCTTTGGTTTGAAAACCCAGACACAAGAAAGGGCCAACTATTGAAAAGTATTGCAGAGACGGAGTGGATGGTACAATGTCAAACCAGATGGGAGGTCAGCCGTCAGCAGCGCAGCTCGGCTCTGGTCAGACGAATCCAGGGTGACACGGCACCTGGGCCAGCCCCCGCTCTAGTAGTTGAGTCAAGGGTGGGCTGGGACCTTGACCCTGACAATGGGCCACCCATCGTGGGGGCTGGAGAAGCCGAGATGGGAAAAGTAGAGGAAAGAAGTATTCTTCCATTAAGATGTGAAATTGTTTATGTTCATAGTATCAAAGAAACTGAGCTATATAATCCAAGACCAAAGTAAAAATCAACCATGACCAAAATAGTTTCAGCACAAACAGGCAGGGAATATGGGGGAGTGGAGGGAAGCTTTGATATTAATAAACCACCATGAATTTCCCAAGTTTTTCATTTTAGCATTACCATCAAATACAAAAGAAACAAAACAAAGAGGTAAATGCATTTATTCCTTTGAAAATTGTAATTGAAGGAAAGCTTCCTGTGGATGTTAACAATATTGAGAATGACAGAAATAAACACTTGCATAGTGCTTTATCTTTTCTAAAATACTTTTAGATAGATTACCTCATTTCAAATATATGGCAGAGGCAAGATCGAGGGCTGGCTAGGTTGTGTGAGTCAAAGTACAGAAAGAAGAATTGGTGTCATAAGGACAAACATCCCAGTCCTGACGCCAGGTCTATGATTTCACCCCAGTGTCATGTGCTGCCCTGTCCAGGGGTAAAAGCCCATACAGTCGAGCATTACGGAAGCTTTAGTTGCAGTTAGGGGAGAAACAAGGCAGAACTGCCCCCAATTCCCACCACCCCCAGCCACCAACTCCTCTTCAGCCTTTCTCAGCAAAACCATCCACAATTAATGGGGTCAAATCACTCCAAATTATAAGGCATTGGACTCGGTAATATATCACACATGATTAACCTACTGCTTAATGATGTTACCATTTTTTAATTATGAAACTTGCCACAAGAAAAAATAAAAAGACTTGTATCGATGGTGCAATTATTTACTAACAAAGCAAATAGCCTTCAAAATTAACTAAACCGAATGAATTGTCATAGTCAAGCATCTAGCTAATGTCCTACTCTGCTCACCCTTTCCAAATTTAAATTAAACCAATCATGGGCGCTTGGTGACCATGGGGAATAAATATACGCTTGTTAATTTCTAACCTGATCCCAGATAATTCAACAAAATAATATTATACAATTTAAAGATAATCTTTTACATCGGTCAGCTCTGCAAACATTGCAGCTGGCAAATATTCAGATAATGAACATGCTAAAGTTGTCATAATTTTTATTCCTCTGTAATGAACTCCATATTAATTAACTGGCAAACAAACAAAGATGCTCCAGGCAGGTGAGCGGCAAAGTGGCAGAATAACCATGGACATTGTGACTCTGCTCAAATAAAAAAGGAGGAAGAGCTCAGATCCCTCATGATAATACCTCTTTTGAGATCTGTCCCTTTATCACAGCATTTTGCCTGAGCCAGGCTTGAGCTTCCGCTTGGTAGGCAGTTGGTGATTCACAGCTTGTTACCCACAGGGGCATTGGTATAGATCTGAAATGAGCTTAGAATATGCTGAGGAGTGGCTAGACAGTCGTTCCAGGGACCAGCAGTCCCCTACCTTTTTGGCACCAGGGCCTGTTTTCATGGAAGACAATTTTTCCATGGACCAGGGAAGGGGGATTGTTTCAGGATGATCCAAGTGCATTACTTTTATTGTGCACTTTATTTCTATCATTAAATTACATTGTAATACATAATGAAATAATTGTACAACTCACTATAGGTTGGGGACCCCTGGAGTAGACTCTTGCAAGAAAAGAGCCTGAGATACCAAACGCTTTCTTCTAGGATTCAAAATTACGAAGACTGTCAGACATAGTGGGGTAACTCTTACCAAGGTAGAAATTAGGAGAAGGCTGTGTGAAGTCACTTATACGGTGTACACTGGTTCTGTTCAGCACAGATTCACTCCTCATGCCTTCAGACCTAAGAGTCATTGCTGTTGCTGTTGGGCGTGGCCACGTGACTTGCAATGTCAATGCAATGTTCACAAAGGCTGGAATATGCCCATCCGCATTTCTGTGTGAAAAGGCCATGCCCCCAGGTGGCTTACTGACTCCAGAAGGATGACAGACATGTGGAGCAGGCCTGAAACCAAGCTGCATCCAGGCCCAGCTGAGCCAAGCCTACATCAGTCAAACCATGGTTGATCTGTAGATGTATGAGCAATAAATAAACACCAGAGTTGTATGTCACCAAGATTTTCTGATTGTGGGTTATCAGTAGTCCAAAAAATAAATAATTCACTATGTGAAAAAGGAAGCAGAACCTGTGACCATTAAGGGCCAAGCATTGTGGGGGAATGGTGGTGCTGGAGTTTAAGACCCCCAGCACCTGAATCTGCCTCCAGTGGTAAGCCCTCGTGGAGACAGACTTGCACCCCAAGGAAATGGCAGAGTGAGAGAACGGCAGGAGCTGCAATCCCAGAGAGTGATAACACAGACAGCCCACACCCAGGGAGGCCCAGCCTGGCGTGAGCATTACACAGGATATTTCGTATCTGCAGACAGCACCTAGACTGGGCAGGATGGCTGCCTGAGGGGAGAGAGCAAACCCAACCACGTCTCCTCCTGGAGCAGGGCAGCAGCACCTTCAAAGGCAAAACAGAGTCTGGCACCAACCCAGAAGTGAGAATAACTAGAAGTAATCTTTGGACGTGGTGCACGACCTAAGAATTCTAGCATATGCAGTTGAAGAAAGTTCTAGGGATGAGGTGGGTAAGATAGGTCACCTGCTAATCTGTGAAGTTTAGACTTCTTTTTGTTGTGCTTTGAGATGCTACTTTGGAAGGGCATTGTTTATATTCCAAGTAGTTGGTGGTGTTGGGGCTTAACAGTAATCCTTATCAAAAGGAATATGACAACCTGAGCTCTGATTGAAGTCCTGATAGATCACACAGCCACACCACCATCACCAGCTCTGGACTCTTACTCTTCTCCTCCTGGAACCCCCGTCTTATAATCCTCTCAGCTGTGGATGCTCCATCACTATTCACCTATCTCTTTCCATGGTGGAGGGACTGTTCATAAGTTCATATACTCAATAGACTGACTTCTGAGGCCACGTTTACACGCATAGTCCTCAAATACTGGGAGACAGGGCTTCCTTTTGAAAATTCACTACACTGTGATTTGGAGTTTGAGTTTTAGCTAATCACTAGAAATCTTGTTTTGATGGATTTGTCCTACTCTGAATGTTGTCACCATGGAGAAAAGGGCTCCCTGCACATTTCCCCTGAAATATGGTACCCGATTCCTGAGGGAACACATTTCCTGAGAACTGGAAACACATTTTTCACAAAGAATCTGCTACTGCAGATTTGCTAAAATACTTTGAAATTTTTTTTTATTTCCTTTGGCAAATACCAGTGTGAAAATAACTTTTAGTGTCATCAATAATCTATGGACTATCAGACCCAACATATTATGTGCTGAACTATCAAGAAGTAAGCTGTGTGTTTCTTTAAACATGTCTTTTACTTGATTGGGAGGTGTATTAGTCAGGGTGTTTCAGAAAAAGAGAACCAATAGAATGTGTGTGTGTGTGTGTGTGTGTGTGTGTGTGTGTGTGTGTGTGTGTGTGTGTGTATATATATATAGAGAGAGAGAGTTATTTTCAGGAATTGGCTCACATGACTGTAGGGGCTGGCAAGTCCAAAATCTGTAAAGCAGGCAGGCTAAATACCCAGGAAAGAGTTGCTGTTGCAGCTCAAGTCTGAAGGCAACCTGGATCAGAATTTCTTCATCCTCGGGGTACCTCAGTCATTTTCTTCTTAAGATCTTCAACTGATTGGATGAGGCTCACCAATATCATGAAAAGTAATCTGTTTTCTCAAAGTCTACTGATTAAAAGTTCATCACATCTAAAAAATATCTTCAGAGCAACATCTGTGTTTGACCAAAAACTTGGTACCATGGTCTAGCCAAGTTTCCACATAAAGTTAATTGTCACAGAAGCAAATAGATTTCTTAAAAAAATAATAAAATTGACAAAAGTGCAAAACTAGTATAAAATGTAAGATTTCTTATAACCTATAAACTTCCCATGTCATGCACATATTATTGTGGATGAAAATTTTTTATCAAAACTATCCAGCTTTTTGTTGAAATAATCTGACAATCCTAAAAGGAGAATACACATATGTCCTCACATATGCAAGCTTATAATGGTCAATCCATAAATCTCCCACATCACAAAACCTTGACTTAAAGAAGCCATGGCAATGCAAAAATGAGACATACAATTTCATAATGCCAGGAAAAACATTTCTTACAGGAACACTAAATCCTTAGGAAAGGAATCAAACTGTTGAACATCTCAGATATTACTGAGACAGAAATGGCTCCAACCTGACTGAATAAGCTTTTAAAGTTGGGGGAAAATTATTACCTTATCAAATGGTGAAAAATGGTACAATGTTGATTAAAGAAGGAGCTATTGGAAAGTCTCACAGGCAAAGGACAACTTGAAAATTCTCCAGCATTTGCAGGAAAACTTAGTCTGCTGGGGTTCTGGGATCTGGTCAGATGTGGGACAGAATCCCAACCCCACCACTCCCTGCACTGTGACCTTGAGCAGTGACTTAATATTTTCTTAGTCTCACTTTCCTTTTCTGCAAAATGGAGATGATGATGCCTACTTCATGGGGTTCTTGAAGGATTAAATGAGCTACTCTATGAAAGTGACTAACACAGCCTCAGATACACAATGAGTATTTGATAAATGCTAGCTATCAGTGGTTTTATTTTGTTCTCAAAAGATATTAAATATTTGGGCATATGGACAAGCAGGAGAGGAAAATCATTTTCATTTCACCAACCACACTAACAGTGCAAAACCAAATACCGCTGATACTGTTAATTAAGAATGAGTCACACAGCTAGCATCTGTTAGCAACTGGTAATGTCCTCTCAGGAATTTGGCCTGCATTTGGGATATGCCAGCATTATGTAAGCAACAGTACCTTGCTGACGTCCATGTGGGTCACGTGGTAGTTTTGTTATAGTTAAAAGCAGAAAATAATCACATGCTTTTCTATCTATCCTTTTACAAAGAAAATTAAGATATTTAAGCATGAGATCTTAAAAATGGTGGAATTAATAGTTTCACTAAAGAATATATTGAAAGAACTCAAGTAGAATAACATTTAAAGAAATACACAAACAAGAACAATTTTGTACCTTTCTTACTGCTATGGTTTGAATGTTTGTCCCCTCTGAAACTCATGTTGAAACTTAATCCTGATTATAACAGTATTAAGAGGTGGGACCTTTGAGAGGTGATTGGCAGAGACCTCATGAATGGATTAATCCATTCATGGACTAATGGATTAATGGGTTAATGGATTAATAGGTTATTACAGGAGTGAGCTGGTTATCACTGGAGTGGGTCTGTTACAGAAGTGGGTTTGTTATGCTCAGTCCTCTTGCCATGTGATGCCCTGCGCCATGTCGGGACTCTGCAGAGAGTCCCCACCAGCATGACAGACCTCACCAGATGTAGCCCCTCGCCCTTGTACTTCCCAGCCTATAGAATTGTAAGAAATAAATTTCTTTTCCTTGTAGATTACCCAGTCTGTGGTATTCTATTATAGCCACAGCAAACCCCAGATAAGGCACTTACAAACCCTTACGTTTAGTGAAACCTCTTTAATCTTAGTTTTTCATCTGATCTGATTAGAATGCCCCTCTCTAACACACCTGAATACTTCTGACATTCGAGTCTTCCAAGGATGACTCTGGGATTTTAGGCCAGCTTCCCTCTACCTTTGGGAAATCTGGTTCATGCACACGTGGAGAGCCCCATGCCCCTCAATTGACAGAGCTCACTGAAGGGGCTCCTCATTCTGCTTAACCTTCCAGGTCTCTGTCCTTCTTCACATAACAGAAGCAGAAAGAATGAAGAAAAAGTTGTACAGTAACACAACCCTGAACTTGGTAATGACTTTTTTTCATTCAGAAGACAGGCGTTTTTCCACGTTCTAAAGGAGTCAAGAAACCTCTCTACACAAGAAGAATCGACTGATAGTTTTCTCTGCAGGGACTGAGAGCTTGGTCCACAGGAATAGGTCCGCCATGGTTTTTATTTATTTCCACATGGTCTACGGGGGCTCTGTTGGCTGGGAAGCTACAGCTGTCCCTTAAACTCTGGGGCAAGGGACCAAAGAGGAAGACACTTCACCTGCAGGCTCTAAGGGGCAGTGAGCCTAAGCTTGGTCCTGGGGCTCCGGACCAAACCCGTGGGCTTGAGGGCACAGAGCCCAGTGTGGTTCAAGTCCTCCTTGGGCCATCACTGGGAGGCTTTGCCAGAAACCTCAGCAGAAGACAGGGAAGAGGACAAGAAAGGTGGGAAATGTGGCCAGGACTAGGACTACAGTGCAATTCAGGGAGGGAGAGGGCATTTCTCTCAGCATCTATGGAAGAAACCACAAAAGCAGGTACAGCCTCACCCACAAGAGGCAACAGGAACACCACCCTCTGCCAGGAGGGCCAGGGAGTGGAGCACCCACCTACGCCCCTGTGGGAGAGGTGGGTGCTGGGAGTGGTGAAGGGCTGGTTACCCAGGGGAGCCTCCGGGAGAACTGCCACCAAAGCCCACGAGACAGGGACCTCGCCAACCAGAAGGGAGGGATTTGCAGGTCCGAGGTTGGAATGCCAGGGAGTCTGTTGCTGGGAGCAAAGCCAGACACCAGTGCCGTGTTTCTCTTCCTTTCACTCAGGCCAGTGGAGCCTGAGAAGTTCACTTGTGGACAAACGAGCCCATGCCCAGCAAGAAGCCTGCCTGACTTTGGGAGGATTTCAGGGGACAGGGGGCTGGGCAGAGCGAATGTTTTATTTCAACACTCCCTCTGCTCCCGGGGGCCCTGGGCATTGTGTGCAGGATCAACACATCCACATAACCTGGGAACCCCCTGATAGGATTGTGGTGAGAAAAACAAACACCCAAGCCCTTGACTAGTTGAGCAGTGGGCTTCCTGTTTGTCTCAGATTGTCCCTTATCCCGTGCCTTGTCACTGTCTTGCGCCCCTGTTTCCTGGCTCAGCAGACGAGGAAGTCGGTCCCTAAGGCTGAGCTGAGCAGAGGCAGTTGGCAAGACATCCAGTCTGATTCCTGCCGTTGCCGAATCCTCCCTCCACCCCCACGAACACTCACAGGGGTGCGTGTCAGGTGGTGGGGAGGGCCCAGAGAGGCAGCTGGGACAGCTGTCCACTGGCCTCTCGGTGGGGCCCGTCCATCTGTTCCTCTGTTTGTCTTGCAAAACGGAAGAGGGGCTGCTACAGGCCTCCCTGGGGGGCGGGGGTTGGCCACAGAGCAGGTGGTCAGATGGAGGGACCAGCAGTGGGAGCCCAGGGACAGAGAGAGGGAGTGTGAGCTGGGGTCTCAGCTCCAGATGAGAAAGCTCCCAGCTGGACCTGACCCGCCAACGTCACAGCAGGTGGAGCTGCACCTGGGGCTGGCTCCTCCCATCCCGCCAAAGACCCTGCATCTTCAGGGTTTCAAGGGGTGCAACTGGGGGACTTTTGCCTTTAAGTGGCAGTCAAAAAACCCATGAGCAAATTAGAGAAGATCGTGCAACATCCCTCTCTTAAATTTGTTTTCTGTGATCTGTGTTCACTTTTTATACCACCATCTGCCTATTTACACCCAGTCCCTAAGTACCGCCACCCCACCCCAGCTGTGCACCCTCTAGAAGGTCCCCATGAGGCAAAACACCTTCTGGTTCAGGCACATCCCCATGAAACCTCCCTGGGTGGGTCTCAGTGTTCAGAAAGCTTCCAGACGGTGCTGATGGTAAGCGGGCAGCCCCGGTTTTAGGTTATATTGAAACTGCAGTTCCTTCCCCCTCCCCTGCTCCAGCCCCGACTCAGCTGCCTTGCCCTGGTATTAAGCCCAGACATTTGCTTTCTCCGGAGCTGTTTATTTTGCCTGCGGGAAGTATCACCTGTCCATTTGCCTGCTAATGAACTGTGCAATGGTAACTGCCAACCCACTCTGGCCTGAGAGGAGAAGGAAGGAATGTTAGTGGCCCAGGCCTCCGGGTCAGGGTGGGTTGCAGGGTGGGGGTTGTTGGCTGGGCAGGAAGAGGGTCTGGCTAGAGCTGGAGGCAGAGACAGAAAATCAAAAGCCTTTCTTTATCCATCAGTAATGCACGAAGCTCTGTGGTGGGTGGTTTGCACATAATATCCCCATTTAACAGATGGGGAAATCAGAGCCCAGAGAGGGTGGGTTGTTCTCCCAGTTACACAGCTGGTGAGGAGGGTGAGCAGAAGAATGGGGATTTCAACCCGCATTCGTCTGACACCAAAGCCACAGGCTCTGGAAGCTGCTTTGTGGTTTGCAGGCTGCCCCTGAGGTGGGAGCCACACACACAGGTGTTCCGGCACCCGTGAGTGGGGATCCGTAAAGGGCCCCGGGATTCACTTGACTCAAAAGGGAACTTCCAGAAACCCATTCCTACGGCCAGATCAGAGGGCAGGGCTGGAGCTGTGGGTGTGAGGCCAGAGGAGATGAGAGCAGAGCTGAGTCCCTTCCTTCTACCCCACCGCAGGGAGGAAGTGTGACTCTATCTTCCACAGGGCACATCCTTCCAACCACCAGGACCGACTGACACCACACATGTATGGCTGGCCACGAAACTGAAACTGATTACCACTATTTTTGAACCACCTACAATGAAACATCCTGTGCACAAAAAAAACCAAACAATTCTGCAAATTCATTAGTTCCCGTCATGACAAATAGACATGTGTTGACTTCAACAGTAAGCTGTGTGCATCAGTGCTGTCATCTTAACTGGTTTGCCACACGGCACAGTCAACCTCACAATGTTTAAAAAATTAGGAGCAATAAGTTGGAAGGGAGCAGAGAAGGGCAGAAGAGTCCAGAATGAGCAGGAGGACACTAAGACCTGAGGGGACCAGATGACACCGGCAGAGACACCCAAGATGGGGAAAGTCTAGGGAGAAGGAAACAAGAGGCCAGAAGGGGCAGGCTTTTGTAAAGATTCACAGCAGGGAGAGAGAGAGAGCGTGCACACAAGAGGACTCTCCTGCCACCCTGCATGGGAAGGAGTGCTGCCCTGGGACTTCCACTAGCCTGTAATGGGCTTCATTAGAAACAGGGGGACATGGGTTGTTTCGTGTACAGATGTGAAGGGATGACTCAGGTGAGGCTGTCATGGGGACAGTTAGGGTCGGCTAAGGAAACAGCAACTCTCCCGTTGACATTGAGAATCCACACAGAAATAGGAAAAAGAATGCACAGGCTCCATGCGGCTCTTGGTATGTTCTGCCACCACGTGCCAAGCTGGGTACCTGGCATGTAGGGACGTCTTATTGGCAAGCCAGGCCTCAGCCTCACTCTGCTGCTTCCTCTGTACTCCAGCCCCAAGAATGTGACATCCATGTCTTCTCTAAGCTTCTGGAACTCATATTTGGGGCCTTCCTGGGCGAGTACAAGAGAGTAGACTTGGTCCACGGCTGGCATCACAAAATTAATTCACTAAGTGGAAATCGGTCATCCAGGGGAAAGAGACAGACCCCCTAAGACAGCACTGCATAAAAACAAGCTGCAAAAGAAAAGAGCTAACAGTATGAATTCAAAGCTTGAAGTTCGGAACACACTGTGTATCTTCCTGGGACCCGATGCCTGTCCCTGCATTCTTGGGGTTGGAGGAGGAGACAAGGGAAGGTTCGATTACATGTGTTCTTAAATGGGATTTTGGCCCATTTTTGATGAGTCCCACTTTAAGAAAGTGGCATATAAAAATCTAAACTTATAAAACAGATGCATTAGGCACTATGTAATTGTCTTATAAAAGGATGCTTTATTTTACATAAGTGTTTATGGCAGGATGTCTTTCACTCCAAACACCATTTGGGAGAGTCCCTCTGTGCCCCAGGTATTAAGCTGGCTTTGGAATACAAAGAAGTGGATCCTGTTGTCAAAAGCATCAGGAAGGAAGCAGATGTCTGTTGAGGTCACCGTGTCTATGGAGATTTACATAAAATTAGCTTCTACCCCTTAGACCATGTTCTGCGGGCAACCTCATGCCCACTTCAACAGTTCTGCATATTTCCGTGGCTTTCTTAGAGGTTCCTTCTGGCTTGCGTGGAACCCTTAGCCACTCATGCATTTCACTCCCCCACTTACCGCGAGCGGCACTGATCAAATGAAGTGCTATGGTTAAGGTAAGGCTAGCTGCTATGAAAAAGTCTGTAGCTTAGTATTTCTTTTTCTCTCTGTTACTGATAGTTCACTACTGGTCCCCATGGCTGAATGAAGAATGAGGACAAGTGGTTTGAGGAAAAAGAAAGAGAAGTTTATTAATTTGCCAGCAAATGAAGAGGATGGCAGACGCTCATCTTAAAGTCCCCTCATCCTGCCTATAAGCAGAAATACAGAGCTTTTAAAAGGGGGATGTCAGCTTTGAGCTGTTGCTGTTCAACTACAGCATCTCCGGTAAAGATGATCTCATGACCTCTGTCCCACTGAGCCATCTCCTGTGGTTTAAGATACTAGAAACAAAGAACATTTTCCTGCCCTTCTGATTACTGGCCTTGGGCAAGGATGCAGGTTTTAATTCTCAAAAAGAGTGGGGATGGGGAGGTTAAAGAGACAACTTGTAAAATATTTTCCCTTTTTCAGGCCCTTACTTATGTTACATCTCGAATAATAGTCTAATGTGGATGTTCTGGCTACAGGGCCAGGTCTAAGGCAGTGACCACGGAAGAACGGGACAGGACAGAGTCAAGAGCTGCTCAGAGGTGGATTTTGCAAGATCTGATGGCCAATTTGATGTGGACATGCAGGCATATGGAAGTATCCAGAATAATTCCCCAGGAGGGGAACAGGAAGAGCAACAATTTGCTCTATGAATATCAGTCTTTGAACAAATTCATAGGCAACTCTTTCTCTCATAGACCAGAATGAACAGATCTGAAATCTTTCTGCTTTCCTTCTCTGCACTCCAGGGTCATTGGTCTTTATGATATCGGCCATGCCAAGGCATTCTCCACTCTAACCGAATGTATCAGGGCCAGCTTGAAACATTGAAAAGTTGATTATTGGCCTATTTGCCATTTCCAATGTGGCAAATTCAAAACAGGTTTTACTTGCATAATAAATCACCACCCTAAATTGTGATGTAGTCACAGGTAGGGCTTTTATTCTGTATGTATTACAACATGGTGCTTATTTTTTTAAATCTGTGTTTAAGACTTTTACCATTGGCTTGTCTGATTTGTTAGCAAAATACTGTGGGATGACATTTCATATATATAAAGCATTTTTGAAGGAATTAAGAAAACCTGAGCTCGCCTGAGTTATGTGTTAAAGCAGCTAATAACTGTGATGCTAGCGTAGCTGCAGATAGCATAATGTTTTCCTGGTTTATTTTTGCAGAGGTAGATATGTCTTTTTATGTTTTACGTAAACACCATACCCAGACACACCATGGAGATAAATATATATTCATGGTCACAGGCCCCCACCTCCCCTGCTAATCCATAATTCAGTCTTCCAGCTCCTTACAAATTCTGCATTCTTCCCTCCATAATCTTTCACAACTAAGTTAAGCAATGATTAGTCACTTCAACTATGGATAATTTGCCTCTTAACTTTGTATGAATGTATTTTCCTCTCCCAAGGATGCTAACAAAGAGTGAGGCCCAAAACCCATGTGGCTTGGTCACAGCGCTAAGACGGTGGTCTAGTGTGACCCGCTAGTGCGGTCTTCCTCACACTGCAAGCCATGTGCTTTACTTTGAGTAGGGGGGAAAAAAAAAAAGACAAAACCCTAAAATTAGAAAGAAATTCCCAAGATAAACAACACAAAGGACAGAGAATGAAAGTCCTTATGTTTGAGACAGAATTGGATTATTTCTCAGAAAGGCTTTTTGAGAGAGGACTCTGTGGGCAGAAGAAGAAAAAGGTTCCTTTTGTGTAGCTTGCTGCAAGTCAACAAAAGAAATAAAAGGAGGAAGGGCTCTGGCAATCAGCTGCTAACAAAGTCCTTAATTTGGGCTAAATCCTCTAGGGTTTGAGGGCTTCAGTTAGCATTCTCGTGCTATAGTGAGCACTGCTGCAAACATGGCCCACCCTCCCTGTTCCCTGGGCGGGCGATTGTTTCTCCTCTCCTAGACCCGGAATAAAACAGAGTCACAAAGCTTATTTTGATCAATTAAAAAGGAGGTATGAGCTTCAGGGTTTTTGTTCATGCTTAGGCATAAAGGAGGGAGACGATTTCCACTGCAGTGCTTGACAAGAGACATCCTTTATCAGTACAGAAGGACAGAGCTTTGGGTAGAAAATGCCACATTGCTCAGGAACTCCAGGCATTGCTTCTGATCATATACACTTCTGTCTTCCACCAATTAAACTGTTTCTGAGAGCCCACTTTCTGGCATCAGCAGCATTTTATTTTTGTGGCTTCCTCACTAATAGAAGCCTACTGCTGTCTGCGGGACCTGGTGATCCCAAGCTGGGGACATTCTTTGGGCAAAGTTTTGCAAAAGGTGTGGTCAGCACAGCTCTGGCTGGAGGTTATGCTGGAAAAGGGCGCAGAGATAGGGAGTCAGCCGGATCTAAGTGCTTTGGAAAGCACATGCAAGGATTTGTTAATACACTACAGTTGGTCAATTGGAAACATTTTCAAATACCCCTGGGTGCTGGGGTACAATCTAAGTATAGGAATACATTCCACATGTGAGAAAACCCAAAATAGCATCAAACAATAGACTCGGGAACATTTGAAGTACGCCTTGTCTGCAAAGCTCTCCAAAAGGCAAGCAAAAAGTCCCTGGCAGACCTTGGATGAGTTTCAAGACTCAGACACCTTGGTCAATTGCTACAATGAATGTGTTCATTGTGAGATATTTTAGATTTGGTTCATTTATTCATGAATACTCAGCAGCTAATTCATCATTCAAAATGCTACCCAAACCATTTTTCCATGAAAAGACATTAACTCCTATGGAGGAGTTTGGCGATGAGGTTTATGAGAAGGGACTCAGATTTCTTGGGTCAAATAACTAAGGACAAGCTGAAGTGGGGAGGGTCCCAAAGTCCAGAGATGCATCCCTGGGCCAGAAGTATGCCATTGCAGCCAGAGGGAGAACCCCACCCACAAAGGCAGGCCAGCCCCTGATTAAGGCAAGATTACCAGCTGCGTAGAAAATTCAGGACCAGCCTGACTTCCCCTTGCTAATCCCGTTGCAATGAATTCTGCTGCCCAGTGTCCTGTGGCGTGGACTATACTCACAGTTGATAAATAAATCAAACATGCACACAGGAATTTTGGAAGGAATAAGGTATGATAAGAAAGCTTGTTTTTTTTTTTTCTTTAAAAAAACAAAACAAAACAAATCTGGTCTATCCCAGACAATCAGAAGCCAAAGAATGGGGTTGCCATCCACGTAGATGAATTCCCTGAACTGCCTGCTCTCCCAGAAGCAAAGAAAAAGGGAAATGTTTTGAAGCAAGTGATACTCCAGAGGCAATTTATTAGTGCTGTGGGAAGGCTAGAAATGCTGTTGTTAGGAAAATGAAATCAGTGGGTGTTTGGATTTGTGTCTCACAGAGGAGCCATAAACGCTGCTCCCTGCTGGCAGGGCCTGGCTGCGTGTTCTGTCCCAAGGATGTGCATGAGGCTGGAGAAGGGTGTCCCTGCTGCTGCAGGGTCACTCTGGGAATTGCCTTCGGTTCCCATGTGGAGTGGATGAGCCACGCCAGGCACTGAAGGCTCCAAGGCCTGGCTTCTGCCGGCAGCTCTGTGGGCTGGACCCACTCTGCTGTCTGTCTTTGAGGAAGGCAGAGTGACTCTCTGGGCCCTTCAGAAACATGCAGAGAAGGCCTGCCCATGGATTGGCTTTTCGAGTGGAGTCTCATTTCCCAAATGTCTTCACGGCTGATTTCCAGACCCAAGGAAGGAGCTGTTATAGCAGCTGTTGCAGGCAGCTGCAGATCAGGAACAGAGAGAGTCTTCATCAGCCCCAGGTCTGCCACTGGCGTTTTGGATGCCTCACAGTTGTCCTTGTAGCTCTCGGGGTCTCAGTTTCCCCATCTGTAAAATGGCAGTGGAGGAGGTTCCACTAAACATGTCTTTCCCATGCCAGCTCTAAATCCTATGATCCTATGAAACACAAATTGGTTTGCGAGGATTGCTAAATTACCCCAAAGCTGTTGTCACAGACTAATGCCAAGTTGGCTGTTGGAATCTCAGGGAACTCAATAAATGGACCACGCCCATCCCTCTAAACAGTTTGAGAAACTAAAAAAAAAAAAAAAGAGTGGCAGATGGAAGGTCTAAGAAACAGAAAATTGTCATCTCTTGTCCCAACCCAATTCCAAATTTCTATTTCAATTTGTACTTGCCTTCTGAGTGGTTATATGGACACAGCCCAGTGTAGTGGGAAAGCACAGGAAGCGGGTGCAAGACCTCATTCCGGCTCCATCACTTGGTAGACGTGCTGGCCAACAATTTCCCACCCTACCTACACCCGCTTCTCAGAACACCTGCTCCCCAGCGCCTGCAAATGGCTGGGGACTGGAACGGACTCGGGGGTGTGCCAGTCCAGGGCCACCGCTCATCCCTGCTGGGCACCAGCAGGGCACAGTGTTGGCCCACAGAGAGGCTGGTCTACTGGAAGAGAGACAGAAACAGATGAGCAGAGAAGCAAATGTGAGAGAGCCCGGTGGGGGAAGAGAGAAGGAGAACAAGAAATCACAGTTTCTAAAGGTTTTAAGATCCTGGTTCCATTCCCTCTGCACTTCCTGCCCCAAGGCTTTAGCCTTCCTTTCCCCTCACTTTGTCCAAGTGGGTTTCCCTTACTTGCAACCAAACAGTCTCTGAGAAGCCTTATCTCACTGTGACTTCGTGTCAGTGACTCTAACTCTGGGTGCCTCTTTCCTCCTCTGTAAAGTGTAGCAGTTAGCATATGTATCTCTAAGTTTCTTTTCTAGTCTTCTGATTATAGGAAAGGCTTCCACAAAGCCAAGAAGGATTAAGTCACAGTGGTCCCCCACCTTTCCCGTCATTAACCAGATCTGGGCCACAACCAACCGAGCTACATCAGTCAATCAATGTCAACAGCCTCAATAGCTGTGGTCTTGGCAGAGGCTACTGTCCCTTCCAGAAACCAGGTACGCAGCATGGCAGCATGGACCTCTTGTTCTCATGGTACAAGTTCAGCCGGCCACCTTTCAGAACTCCCAAAGATGAGGCAGGGAGCTGGCCTACACCCACACAGCTCCTGTCTCCCTGCACTGTCACTGTGGTCCATGCATGTATTTATAACTCCAGTGTGTTTGCCGGAAAAGGAGGCTGAAGCTCCAACAGCACCCTGGCTTCACAGCTTTTCCTTACACCCCCTCTTTGAGCCCCCTTGCAGTAGGTAGAATGTTAATGATTATGTGCAATTTCAGTTGGAGTTTCCACTGCACAGGGATCCTCAGACAACTGATGTGGCATTTCACCAGTGCCATTGTCTGCCACAAAGGAATGCCATATGGGTGGCTGGGGAGTGTCCCTTTATAGCCACTGAACTGCACAGAAAAACAGACTATATTGCAGCTGTAAGAAATTAGATTAGACACAAAAAGAAAAAGAAAAAAAAAAAACCTTTCCCTAGGGTGGTAAGACAGTGGTGTATATTAAAAGGGACAATGTGTTAACAAAATCTGAAGATATTTTTAGAAAGAGCAGACAGCTTCCTCTTGGGTATGGGTGGAAATGTAGCCCTGCTTAGAGGCCCAGGAATAGATCTGATGACATCTCAGTGTCCCGGCCAGGCTGAGACTGACGACAGGGTCTCTGTCCCCATTGCACCAAATTCCTGTCAATTTCACTGAGTTGTTATCCACTGCAATTGCCTGAAGAGATCCATATTTCAGGTGAGCATATATGGCCCCATAGCTGGAAACTACTGATCAGTAGGTCCAGCTGAGCAGTAGACAAATCAACCTCAGGTCCCGGAATCCCAAGGAAACTCAGCTCGCAATGCCTAGTACTCATGTTGGTCCTGGGGCCACTCACAAAACATCAGCTCTCTTTGATCTCTTGAGGGACCATCATTGATCTTTTCAGGGATGTCTGAATTTTGAAGAGCTTTTGGGAAGAGGGGAGGACGTGGGACACAGTTATTTAGTAACCCTCACCCCCACCAGCAGGCATTTAACAGTAAGAGCATTCAGCAGCCCCGGAAGATACTGCATCATTCATTCAATATTTGCTCATCAAGGATTTATGGTTTCCAAATGCCTCTTTTATCTCCTCACTTTCTCTTTATTCCCACAATTGTTTCTGTCATCCAGGGGAAAGGAGCCCAATGGCACTAATATTCCTTTTTTTTTTTATTTCAGCATATTATGGGGGCACAAAAGTTTACGTTATGTATATTGCCCTTGCCCCACCCCCTGCCCCGAGTCACAGCTTCAAGCGTGTCCATTCCCCAGACAGTGCGCATCGCTTCTTAGTACCGACCACTGTGTTTTATGTGTTTTATGGACATTGTCTTGTGAGTCCTTCCTAGATTTCCGAATCAAGCGCCTACACATACTCCCTGCACACACACGTGCTACCCTGTTCTTCCACAGTCCACGCGGACACCAGGGAATCTTTCTAACGCACCTTCCCACTCGGAAATGTTCCCAGCTCTGTTATTCCCTGAGATCTTGGAGTCCTTCACTCCCAGACACATAAACAGCAGCAAAAGAATATGGAGGATAAAGCGGGAAGTTTTAAGGGTCCAGGCATGGCCCAGTCCAGCCATTACTCCAAGACAACAGCCTTCAATCATATCCACCGACAGTACTTCTCACAGGACTCTCCACCTACCATCCCACTGATCTGGGGCCTAGAAAAATCTTCAAACAAAAACACAAATGTCTATTGTCCAGTCAATGATAACTTTACAGCCTTTACAGTTTTCAATGGGACTGCTCCTCCAAGGGAGGACATCATAATGTTTTGGGTAACAGCAAGACTTTTTTAATTATTTATAATATTTTGTTATCATCTTTTATTATAAAACATTATAAAAATCTATAACGTTTTTTAAATTTCAGAATATTATGGGGGTACAAACATTCTGATTACATGTTTTGCTTTTGTGCAGTTTAAGTCAAAGTTGTAAGTGTGCCCATCACCAAGGTAGCATGCTTTGTACCCGTTAGGTGTAAATTTACCTGTCTCCTCCTGCCCCCTCCCACCTACTTGGTTTCTGTTGAGTTTTACCACCATATGTACACATGGGTGTTGACTGATTAGTTCCAATTTAACAGTGAGGAAATGAAGCTGTCAGCAATGGCCGCTGACGGAGGCGAATACAATCAATGTGTTCATTGGAGCCGGATACATGATGGACCCTGAAAGCTGAGCTGAGTGGTTTGGATTTGAGATACTGTTGGTTCTTGGGGAAAATCATGTTTAAGGAAAATGTGTTGCTCAGGACTGCACAGGATGAATTAGATGAGTTACAGATGGGAGCCAGGAAGACCCATTTAGAGGTTTTTTCGACAATCTGTCCATAAATTGATAAAGACTCTGCCCACGCCAGACGCCCTGGGTTGAGAGAAGGGCTGGCATGAGAAGTGTTTCGTGGAAGAATTACAGGGCTCGGTTTCCGGTGAGCTGTCCGGGAGAAGAGTCACGTGGAAGGCTGCCTCCCTGACACGCGTCCTTTAGGACTCACCAGGTACCCACCCCTCCTTCCTGCCTGTGCACGTGATACCAGAACTGTGCTTGACAGCAAGTATCTGTTAAACATGAGTTTCCTGTGGGCACTTAACCTTGGCAGTGTCTTGTTCAAGAGCTGGCAACACAGTAGATACTCGACAAGTATTTGTTGACTGAGTGTCTGAATGACTACATGGATAAATAATTAAAATGGAGGCACAGGACACTGGGTACTGCACCCAGCACAGGCCATTAAAATCTTCTGGGAAAAGGCAGGTGTCACACGTTCAGGATTTTACACATGGACAAGAGTTTATGTGGAGTGTTTTCTGCAAACTGTCACAGCAAGGGCAGCAATCTGTGACATTGTAGAGTGGGATATTCAAATGTTCCCTGAGCCAAACTGTTTCTTCAGATCAAACCCACAGGAAAAAAAATGCAGACGCCAAGTAAGCCTGATTGATTGATTGTATATGTTCTCATCTCGTTTTCTTCCTTTAAGGGCCCAGATTTCCTGAACTGGCTAGATGTGGGCAGTTCCAGTGCAACCATTATTTCTGGGTCTTCCTTAAGTATTGCGACTTCCATTATATGAATGAATGAAAAGGCGGTTGCCTTGACAACCACTCACCTCTCTCAAATCAAGCACCCTGAACAGCCTCGAGTGCTTCATTGAGACAAAACGCACTGCGGACTCGGACCTCTGACCACGCACAGCCGCTGAGAGGCTGACCCGAGATGCGCCCCTGTGGACACAAGCCCTGCAACGCTTCCTTCCCATCACCTGTCTTGACAGCTACCGCAGCCACTCACACCGGCAGGTGAGCATTGAATGCGATTCTGCAAACGAGAAACCACATTCAGAGGCTCTTTGCTGATGGGCCGATGAGCTGGTTTTTCCAAATAACTATGACATTGTGTGATTAAGCAACAGACTCATCAAACCTTTTCTGTGCACCTAACCTGGGAAGTATCTTGTTCGAAAAGCCAGAGAGCTGTTATTTCACAAGGCCTTGGATGTTCTGCTCTGGACTCCAGCAGAAAGCTCGGAATCCCATCAGAACCACATGTAGACTCTCAGCTGTGAATCCAAGATTTTAACAACTAAAACACCGGGATAAAAACAAAACACCAAATCCCAATTTAACAATGCTTACAGATCCAAGATATAAACCCAACACAAATCTATATATTTGCTAAAATGGTTAGGCCAGAATAAAACTGGATCAACATATATTCTCTGAGCCAAACCAAGATTTTATTCCACTTAAATATTCCAAAGAGCTGAAATATAGATTCATACTATAAAAATTGCCAAAATTTCCTAGAGTAGGGGTATCTCTTTTAAGCAGCATTGAATTTGGGGGTGAAAGTCTTAAGACAATATCACGATTGTTATAAAGACATTTATTCTACAGTTAGTATATTCCAAGCTCTGTACCAAGCTCTTCTCATGCATGACTTTGTTCAGTCCTCATAATCACTTGGTAGTCTTATCATCCCCGTACTATAGATGAAGAAATGGTTAGAGATGGTTAGAGAGTCCATGTAGACTTCTCAACGTCCTGCAACCAGCCAGCCACAGATTTGAACCCAGGAGTATCATTCTTACCTCACGTTCAATCTCTCTAAGGTAAAAGTGGGAAAGAGAGAAAGAGAGAGGAGAACAGAAGGGAGGAGGAAGAGGAAGAGGCTGAAGAGAAAGAGAAAGGAAGAAAGAGGGAGGGAGGGAAAATGGGGGTAGGTGGGAAGTGAGTCAGAAGCCAGTCTTGAAATCTAAACTGCTTTAACTTAGCAAGACTATGATGTCGCTAATTTGGAAGCAGAAGCTCACATCTGGCTCCTTAGTGGCACAGGTGCTTTGAGAATGGAGAGAAAGACCTCAATGTCAAAGACAGGCCTTACTGACAGAGGTTGCCGATATTCCTTCCTGTTTTCTCTCCAACTAGGGTTCTAGCCTTGGGGATTCCATCAGGTTAAGTTTCACCGGGGATGCTACTCCACCTCCTGAAACTCTAACCAAAGCGCATTTAATCCTTACCTTGGAGAGCATTGTGGGAAAGGTACGAAACACCATGGTTCGGAGGGTGATCTTACACATTTGAGATAGAAAATAGCACTTAAGATAGAGCACGAGCCATTTCACTTTCCAGAATCGAACCCCATGCAGCCCTCGACAGTGGTAGCAGGTCCCTCAAACGTGCTATGTATATTACAAGATTTTAATTTTCAGTCTAGTTCTGACTTACATAGAATGAAAAGAAAAAAGTATATGTGGGCTGAAAGCAGGCAGGATCCACCTGCTTTTATACTTATAGCTTTTGAGACTTATTTTTCCACAAGTGTTTTGCAGACAGGAACGTTCTAAGAGCTGTTAGAAGCTGGTAGACAAAAAATAAAAAATGTATTTCAACATTAAACAGAATAATGTCTGAACTTGGGCCAACTGGTATCCAGAAATAAAGGTCTGAGGACTTTACAAACTGGTTTGGCCTCAGGGAAGCCTTAGAAAAAAGCTGAAATGGTTCCTATTCCCCACTTTACAAAATGAAATCAAGAAAGGAGATTTAATTTTTTTAAAGATGAAACGAATGGGATACCTAATGTGCTTGAATGTATTGAGAGATGTGCAGCCAGAGGGGATTCTGAGGTTGACTTTGTGATAAGTCATAGAACATTAAGTGTAAACACACACGCACATATAAAAACCCAAGCTAATTATTGACTCCAGGGAAACAGGAAAATTCTGAAGCAATGGAAAGTAATCATAGTTTACTACATGGCTCAGTTGTACAGAGCATTTACATATCCATAAAATGCAAACAATGACCCCCCGTATCAATCAAAATTATAGTATAACCATATTGCAAGAATGGGAGGTCCAGAAAGTGTGTGTATGTGTGGTTCAGTGTGTGTCTGTGATGTGTTTCTGGGGTATATGGGGTCATGTGTGTGTGGGGGGGGGGTGTGTGTGGGGTGGGGTTGTGTTTGTGGGGGAGGTGCAGAGTGTGCGGTATGTGTGTTTTTTGGGGAAGTGTGCTGTGTTTGTGGGGTGTGTGATGCAGGAGTGTGCTATGTTTGTAAGGTTTGCACAGAGTATGTGGTGCGTGAGAGGTGTTTGTGGGGTGTGTAGGGGGTGTGTTTGTGAAGGAGGGCATGGTGTACATGTGTGGTGTGTTTGGAGTGTGTGTGTGTGTGTGTGTGTGTCTTGGGGGCAAAGAAGTAACGGGAACTAGATCCTCACTTTACATACTAAGAAGTCCTAATAAATTAAGCCAGTGAGACAAGCACATATGTAAAGACATGGAAGTAAATACCCAAGATTCACTGAAACGATTGAAAACAGCTGCCTCTGGGGAAGGGACAATTTGAAGAGAGTGGGGACTGCTGTTTTTCCTAACAAACCCTGGAGGACAATCTGACTTTTTAAACTATGTTCATGTGTAACTTGGATAGAAGAAAAAACTAATTGTAAGAAATCGTGCGTATATGATGGTGCTGTTCACAACCTAGCTTAATAAATGTGAGCTATTCCTATTAGCCGTGGGAATGTTACCATCTTTAAAATGGGACAATAACGAGAGACTCCATTACTCAAAGGATGACAACCTCATGACAGAGCTTTCTAGAACCCACTACTCCCAGAGCACCTTTTCTCTGCCCTGCCCGAGATGTAGCAGTTGAACAAGTCAGACCCAGCTCTGTCTGTCCCGGGGTTCGGTTGAGTGAGGACAAATCAAGCACAGATGGGCACAAAGGAATGAGTAGCCACTGGAAATTGTGGCCTAATGCATCAGAGATGAACCATGGTAGATCCAAGGTTATTTGGACAGTGGAATCCACCAATATTTTCCCAATTGGTTATAGAGGTTTCACTTGACTGAAATGTACTAAAACTCCTTTTTCCAATTTTGTTCCAAAGTCTCATTCTAAATGTCGGGGAGCTTTTTTCAATCTCTATGCTTGCTTGCTTGTCTGTTTTTAACCAGAGACCAAAACTGTTGGGAATATCTGATTCAGTCCAGGGTATATTTTGGTGTTCAAATTAAATAGTTTTCAAAAATATAAAGAACTGATTCTGGTTCTAACTAGTCTAAAAAGTGGCTTGTTCTATTTTTAAAAATACACATTTGGTTCTTGGTTTCTAAGTTCAGTTGTGTGGTTTTTTATTTTTTTTTTATTTTTTTAGTGTAATTTGGGAGCCGAACACTTGGTTCAGTTTTTTCGGGTTTTTGGCACCAAATTCGGTTTGAGCCCTGGCTCCCAACTCCTGTTGGCTGGTGCTAACAAGGCAGCTTGCTTGGCTTGGTTTTGCAAGTTCTTGGCAACAGGAAATGGGACAGGTGTTTTGTTCTTAAACCAGCCATGGTTAAACAAGGAGAAGCCCAACCAGAGCATACAAAATGCCGGAGCCGGAGTGGCCCACTGTGGCCAGGTGGTCCAGTGCTCATGTTGACAGAGACCAGATCAGGGACAGGGAGGTTGTCCTACAACTCACCCAAGATCATCCTGAGTGCCTGACACCCCACAAGCTGTTTAGAAAGGCCCTTCAGATTTTAGGTGAATGAAGGGGATTTGAGCAGTAACACTTCAAAAGTCGATTTTTCCATCTATACCCTTGAATTGACATTGCAGGGACCAAAGAGAAACATTGAAAAGCTGCTCCCCCTGCCCCCATCCCTCAGCCCCCTCCCTCAGTCCCTGAGCTGTGTGCCAAAGCTCAGACTGTGAGAGAGCATCTCGCAGAGCCCCGAGAGGTGACTCAGAGAAGCAAGTGGGTGGGTAGAAAAGCCAGCAGGAATTTAAAAAGACCTAAGGTACTCACGTAGGAATGAGCCTATAAATTCTTCCCCCATCGCGGTTGCCAAGGCAATGCAGGTGGTCCTGGAGCTGGCTCTCAGGCAAGAAAACCCCCACCTCCTCCTCCATACACAATTGCCTTGGCTATACATGGCTTTGATGACAGCTCTCCTTCCGCAGCTCCTTCTCCTGCACAAGGGGATTCATTTTATCCAGGTACCAAGTAGGCCAAAATATCCTGAGGATTGTGGAAGAGCCCGTGGTATGATTTGCCCAGAGCCCTGACCTCCCTCTTAGAAATGAACCAGCCCATGACCCCGGAAGCTCAGAGACCCGCAACACTTGCAGACCGGAAGTGCAGCCTCTCCTCTGCTCCCGTGCATTCATTCCCAGCCACGTGCTCCGGCCTTCCCGGCTCATCCGCCACGCCCAGGCTTGAGGACTTCCTGATGACGATCTGCCCTCCAGCCAGTGTCATCCACCAAAGTCCATATGGAAAGCATGGGGGACAGAGTCTACATATTTTCTTGGAAGGGCAGTGTGGCCACAGTCATCAAGAAAAGACGAAGCCACTGTGCTCTGACCACGAGGGCTCCATGTCTGCTCCCAGCAGGGCCAAGGGTGAGAAAGGAGGTCGACCACATGTCGAGTCCATTCCTACTTCTCTTTTCCCCGGAGGATTTGGTGATGTATTTGAAATTCCCCTCCCCCCATCACCGCACACAGAGACACCTCTTCACTCCTACGCCAGCTGCTGTTATTAATGACGACAGCCCTGCCATATGGCACCCCTCGCTCGGCTCCGTCAGGCAGCATCAAGCTCATACTAACAGTGTTTACCCCACACGTCTCTGACAGTCAAATGCAGCTGCACCGAGAGCTGTCCTCTGCGGGTGTGCCCCTCCAAGGACCTCGCTGAGACCACATGTGGATGGAGGGTGACTCTAGATGTGTTACAGCCTCGTCTGGGGCTGGTGTTGTAAGGATGAACCCAAACAGGCAATTAAGGACTAAAATAAAACAGGAGAAAGGTCTGTTCTAAACGTTAACCTAATGTTATCATTAACCAGACTGTTGATGCCTAATTAATTACTGATTGCATCAACTGATGGCGGCGGAGAGTCGAGGATGTAATTTGATCTAGAGATAACCCACTTAGTGCTGGAGCTTGGGTGGGGCCGAGCCAGAGTGAATGGGCACATACCCCAGACAGAGTGGGAGGCAGAAGGGGCTGGAGCATCCATGACAGCTGTAAGTATGGGGAGGGGACCTGAAAACGAGCACATGTGCCACCTATTCCTTCCCACTCTGGCATACTAGCTTTGTCCCTGAAAGAGCCTGGGCATCTCACTCCCATCCCTTCTCCCTGTACTCTGAACACCACCATTTAGGTAAATCCAGGGAGTCTGTCCTCTGAAGAAATAGGTACAGGTTTGTGTGGCCTGAGATCATCAGGGCCTGGGGTGACCCTCTTTCCACTCAGCTGTGGAAGCGCCCAGCCACACGGAGATGCGGAAGGAACTAGAAGTCACAGAAAGGTCTAGGAAGCTAAGAATGAATAACTTTCAAAGCTTGTTTGAGTACTTCATATATTTTTCTCAATATTTGAAGGATGAGGCTTATAAACTGCTCCAATAAAATGTCGTCGTCTAAGGTACAGCAATTGACATGTAAGTTGGTATATGCAAATGAACTAGATCACTAGGAATACGAAATTAAATGCTTTGCTTTTAGGCCACATGGGGTTATGGATGGTGTTGTGGGGGGATTGTGTTCAGGCAGACTCAGTTCTGTGCCTCATCACTGTGTGATCTGGGGACCTTGCCTGGAGCTGTCTCTACCATGGAGTCTTTAGTGGGAAGTGGGGACATCACCACATCCTAAGTGTGGACAAAGCCCAGCACATTCTAGGTGCTCAGTAAATGTTGGTTCTCTCCTCCTCGCCTCCTTTTTCTCCAGACCATAGACTTGTTGTGTTGGTATCTATACAGCCCTAGAACGGTGGGGAAAAAATACCAAGAACAGCAAGGACCTACTAAGCGCTAGTCGCCTTAAATGAGGCGGGTGGGGGACAACCAGGGAGACAGATATGTCACTGTATTAGAGAAATAAGATGCACGTTTGCTATCTGACACCTATTTGGATTGATAGTAGCTCATTTACAAATTTCCCAACACAGGACTAATCCTATTAGATGTGTGCCTCTCCCTTTTAGCTCCTCTTCAAGAGACAAAAAAAAATGGCTTAACTGTTCTAGATTGAGGCTATCAATATCTGCCTTTACAACTTATCTTAAAGATTTCATGCATAGTCCTCAACATCCAGTGGATACTATTTTACACAGATGTGAACATCTGGCTCCAAGTGTCAAAACAAGGCTCTGCCGCTTGGGAGTTAAAACATGCAGGCTCTGGGTTCTTTGCGTAAAGGACATTTTTTAAATTATAAGATGCTTCCATGATGCACGTATGTGTTCTGTGAGCAGGGTAGCAAAACGAGGTGTCACCATCAGAGTCTCCACTGAGAGCCCCTCAGAGTGCATACTCAAGGGACACACTGGATGACAACCTGCCAGGCATGGGGAGTTCCCAGCCTGCCCTTCCCACCCTGCCTGTGACAACTCAGCTCCACGCATCAGACAAATGAAGCCCATTCATGAAACTGTAAGTGATTCCTCAGTTCATTGAGAGATGCACAACCAATCTTGCTGAGGTTCCACTGTGGGTTAATCCCAGCTAACCCAAATCATTGTTCCCTGAGCACAAAGGAACTTAAAATTCTGTGCTGAGGTTGTGTATCAGAACGGCCTCACTGCTAGGCAGAAATCTATCCGGCTTCAAGCGAGAGAGAATAAATGTGAATGCTTGGGGAGGTGTATTTCCACCTCCAGCCCACTGTCTTCCTCGTTCCCCCATCTCTAATCACTGCACTCAATGCCACAGGAGGCTTCTGTGACAGCCACCCCCAGGGCATCCAGGCAAGATCTAGACCACAAAATCTGTTCTGTAAACAACCAAATCTCACAAGGTTCAGTTTTATTATTTTTTTAATGCTCTCCCTCCAAAATCCACAACTGTATGCTGTTTGCTGCCCCTTCCAGCTTGGAGACAGCCAGCAGTGGGGCAGGTGCCACATTTGGGCCCTCAACTTAGACAGCACATGAGGTTACAGTGTTCCTTAACGAGGCGTGACTCTGCAGGGGTTCCATGTCATGGTGAGATTCACACGCATGTTAGAATGTGTCAATAATCTTTACCTGCAGTAATAATACATCAGGCTCTGGACATAAAGCAACATGCATTTTAGTCCTGGATCAATAGGGGGAAAAAAAGGGAGTTAAGATTTACCTGACAAATTGGAAAAAATATTAAATTCACTGAGAAACAGGCAAAACATAAGCCTTAATTTTAAAAAGCACCTGCAACAGGAGAGTGTTGAATATTAATACAAGACGCCACCATAAATTACAGCAAGAAAGGCTGCTCTTCCAGCCTAACAAGGAGAGATGGGAAAAAAAATCACATCAGCAACGTATATTGCTCCCAGATTGCAAAATTAGGGTTTATAGGAAAGAATTCAGCCTGCAGTAATGGTCAGTAAAAATGACCAATTTTATACCACAGAAACTTGTAAAGATAAAAGATAAAAAAAAAAAAAAAACAGCAAGGGGAAAAAAAAAAAAAAAGACTCACAAACCTGTCCAAAAATAGAACGCCAGAGGACTTCCTGCTTTTTAATAGGATAAGCTCAACTGAAATGAAGCGAATTTATGGATGAAGCCAGAGAAGTAATTTGACCAAAGTAAGAATGTTTTATAGTCATTCAGGAAACAGCAAAACCCACTACAATCATCTACCATTGACAGAGGTTGCACGGGCCTGGGAAAGTGATTGATCTGTCACCGGAAGTGCACCATCCTGTGCACTGTGGTTTGCACCAACAGGTAGATGCAGCTGTGTAGCTAAGGCTGTACTTCAGGACTTAAACTTCAAACGGATGATAATGAATGGATTAAGACAATAAAGTTTCATAAGTGCAAACCGAAGAATATATTTTTTAATGGATGCTATGAAATACGCTGGAATAGGGCCAGGATAATAAAATAAATTCTGGCCAATGCATCGGGAATTTGGTTATTTGAGAAAAGCAACAGAGACAGGACACCAACAGGGCTGTGCTCGCTCAATTCACACTCACAGCCAGGCAGGAATTGTTGTTGCGAACCCAGCACAAGCCAAATGCTTGAGTGACTCAGGTGAGAAGTTTCTTAAGACGCTCACAGTTAGCTACCACAGAAATTAAAAAAAAATCAATGCACAATGTATAGTAGGAGGCTGCAAGGGACAACAGGATTGGGAATGGCTTCTATAGAGGTTGGAAATTCTCTCTGCAGCTAGAATAGTCACGTGGCCAAGCTATGACCCTGAGACGGAAACAGAAGTCTAATTTTATTTTCTTTTAGGGGGTCTGGGATTGGGGGCTTCTATTAAAGTTTTTGTGATATAAAAGGAAAGATTCAACTGCTACAACCCTCTGTGGATTCACTCTTTTTTTTAAACTTTTTTTTCTTTTTTCTTTTTTTGCCATATACGGAGGCGTGAGCAGGAGCTGTAGCAACTGTCTTGCAACCATGAGTAAAAGGCTGTGAAAATTGCAGAAATAACCTCAACATTAGGATTTCTGCATTCTAATGTTACAGTAACCCTGACTGCTAAATCAGCACCAGCACCTGCTAGCTCCTGATGTCTTGTTAAATAGAAAAATCTACCCAGATGTGTTTAGGCCACTATGGTTTGTGTAGCCAAATGCATTCCTAACAAATACATTTTTTAAAGAGCCTATCTCGTGCTGTAACTCCCCTAATGGAATGTTGACGCTGGGGCGTTATTGCCAGTGAAGTCCAGACGTCCTTGCCTTTATTTGAGATCCTTGTTCATCTTTCTCACTCCCTCCTTCCAACATCGGACTCTCTCCACTCTAGCTAGGATGGCCTATCCCCTCTCACTCCAGCTAGCAAACCAAATTTCCCCCCTGCAAACTCCTGTAACCCTTGAAGAGCTACACAATGATGGACTTCTCTGTTTCCACCCAGTCTCCCCAGCTCTGAGAACTTCCTGAGGGCCAGAACCAGAGAACAAGCTTCCTTCTCCATGTCTGCTGTAATCTCCAGCCTCCTGCTGGGCACATCACAGAAGACAGTAACAGAATGTCCAACAGGAGTGGAACTTAGCTAGATCTGCTCCAACCCCCTCATTCGATTGGACAGCTGAGACCCAAAACAGTAAAGGGACTCACTCAGAGTCACAGGCTGAAGTATCAATAGACCCAGAACCAGAGCACCAGGCCAGTGGCTTCCCCACGAGCATACTTTTCACCATGCCTCACTATCTGAAAGAAAAGTGCCAATTAGGGACACAAAAAATAACAAAGCCAGTGATGACTATAATGGATGATTGCGTCTTTTCAGAGAGCATGGAAAAGAGAGCGGAGTGCAGGCTCCTGTGAAGGAGCTTCCTCAGTATGTAATTAACTGCTGACTTCCTCGTATTGTTTCAGTAATGGACTCAGCAATGATCTACAGCAGCGGTCTCAGCCTTCTTGGCACCAGGGACCGGTTTCATGGAAGACAATTTTTCCATGGACGGCATGCGGGTGTGGGGGGTGGATGGTTTCAGGATGATTCAAGCGTGTTACATTTGCAGCTGCTCCCCAGCGCTAGCATCACCGCCTCAGCTCCACCTCAGCTCATCAGGCATTAGATCCTCATAAGGCACACAGCCTAGATCCCTCTCATGCACAGTTTACAGTAGAGTTTGTGCTCCTATGAGAACCTAATGCCACCACTGATAGACAGGAGGCGGAGCTTATGCAGTGATGCCAGCGATGGGGAACGGCTGTAAATGCAGACAAAGCTTCACTCACTCACCCTCCCCTCACTTCCTGCTGTGTGGCCCAGTTCCTAACAGGCCACAAATTGGTACCAATCCACCACCCGGCGGTTAGGGACCACATATCTACAGAACAGCCTTGCCTGTAGCGGCACAAAAACTGATGCCAATCTCATCGGAAGCCTGCTCGTGGGTAGGGGTCCTTGGCAGGCTGTGAATCACATGGCACATTGGTCTGGGGGCTGATGGAGGCTGTCCTGGAAGCTGGTAGGCCACACCTCCAAGTCACAAGTTGGGGTCCCCAGGCACTTGTGAGAGTCCCTATTGGCCTTTGCAAGTATCCTCACGCCTGAGGGAGTGCAACATCAAATAGCAAAAAAAAAAAAAAAACCAGTATAATGGAGAAAGAAACCAGGAAGGGAAAAAAAAGTTTAACATTTTAGAACGTTTAACAGCACTTTTTTTCTAGCTTCAGAACAAGGACCCTGCGATTTCATTTTGCACTAACCCCAAATTATATAGCTGGACCTGCCTCAAAGTTAACCCAGGCCCTGTGACCTATCATGTCCATAAAGGAAGTTAAGGACCCATGTCGCTCAGTCATGCATTGAGTAAGATAGCAATCCTTCTTGAACTTGCACTCTGGCTCTTATTTCTGATCTACATTGTACTCTAGCGTTACCGCTAAGTTCCTGTGCTGACCGCATTGCCTCCCTTTCCATCTGGAGTCTTGCTCCAAAACCCCAGTCCCTCAGGTCTGCTACCCCCATCTTCCTAAGGCCACCTGCGTGTCAGAACTTCCATCCTCTCCTCCTAAGGGAACTTCTCAGGTCTCACGTCCTGGGGCAGTGGGCTTCTCGAGGAGAGATGAGAGAGCCAACATCTGTTAGGTGCCTATTCAATGCCAGAACTTCACCTAAATTGAGTCCTCAACTCCACGTTCTGTCTGTTTGAAACAATACTGGCCTCAATTGTGACATAAAAAGACAGCAGGTTCTATTTCCCGAAGCAGTTTCTTCTGTCTGGTTTCTCTGTATTGATCTGTGTGACGGGAAGAGAAGTAACAAGTAATACTGTCTCCACGAAGGGAAAACATAATGGTTTGTTTTACTAGGATAGTGTCCAATCTGCTGGAGGATAATTTAAAGAGTTGACACTCTGTGGATATGATTGCCTAAAGGATGGTGGTGAGTTTTTTCTATCGATCACAAAAAGCAAAGCAAAAGAAAATGAATCTAAGTTTTGGCCAGGCGGGATTGAACACAAAGAGAAAGTTCCCAGGACAGGTAGTTATTTGGCAGAAGAGGTTACTGAGACCATAAAGAAGTAGCTGTCAACTCCTGTAAACAGATTTGGGTTTGAACTCTCTCCCTAGCGATGGGACCTTATCAACTTACCTTCTTTTGAGTATCTACCTGCAAAATGAGGACAATAATACATACCTCACCATTTTGCTTTATGAAATCGGCCAGCGCTCAGCATTCAATAATTTTGTTTTGTATTTTAATTGGAAACATCCTAGTATAGGGCAAAGAGCTTGGATTTTGGAATCTGGCAGTTCTGAGTCACAATTCCAGATCTCCCGTTTACAGAGCTGCCTTCAGAGAGAGATTGCTGAGCCTCAGTTTTGTCCTGTAAACACGGGACAATGGCTATCTACAACACAGAACAGCTTTGAGTATTAAACGAGATAGTCATTAATAGCTAGATTAATGTAGAATGTGTCTGGAATGGAGTCAGCACTCAACGATTGTTAATTTTCTCTCTCTCGTCTAATCACAGGAGCGCGCGCACACACACACACACACACACACAAATGGCTTTAATCAGTAACAGAAAGTGAAACATTGATGAATCCTAATTCTCTCTCTCTTTTTTTTTTTTTTGCAAGGTGTATGAAAGCCAAGCACACTTGTGGAAACCCAAGATTATTTTTATTTACTTAGAGTTAATACTGACTTTAAGGAAAACAAAATACCTACCATAACAATAGAAGTGTAAGCATCACTCTCAATGATAGTCTTGGTCACTATGTGTCCCTACCTTCGGATGGTGGCCGTGTTTGGGCTTCAGTCTGGACTGTAGCCTCTGAACTCTGCCGGCACCTACAGCACAACCCAAATGCAAGCATGGCCTCCAATTCCCTCTGCAAGAATCCTTCCTACACCACGTCTGCGCCTCTCTCTCCTTTCCCTCAGGAGATGAGATGTTGACTCACTATATTTATTTTTAATAAAAAGGCAAATCCAAGCTCTAATTTGTATTTTAAAATAAATCCTCTCAGGACACGGACCCACTAGGGAATTAGTTACACATGGTTTTTAGCAGTATTTGGTTTAATGAACATCTAACCAAAGAAAGAAAATTGCCATATGCAGAATTTCTTTTTTCCAACTGCTCAGTACTATAAATCCAACCTGTCATTTCTTTTTAACTACATTTGCCATAAAGCCACTTATTTTATGGCTGCCGTGACATAAGCGTGCTGTTTCACCTTATGATTAATAAAGTAATTACCACCGGTTCTAATATTCTCGGCAAAAAGGCTGGGCTTTAGTTACTTCTGTTGCTCTAATAGGTTTTCTAAGGCAACGTGGCGCACATGGGAGGCGGCCTGCTGAGGGCTGCAGAACACATTTCCTAATGTACATCGTCAAGATCAATTGATAAATTACGTCAGTCTGGGTTAGTCATCATAAAGAAAATGTCATTAGGGATGAAAAAGGCAAGAAAGGATGCAGGCAGGGGTAATTTGTTTCTCATTGTTGATTTATGCTATAGAAATATTCTTGTAGTCAATTACCAAAACACAAAATGCCAGGGAAAAATACAAAAATTTTTGGAAAAGAAGAGCCCATGACAAAGAGGTATGTGGTAAACAGACGAGAATGACAAGTCTTTTGAAACCAGCATCCTGTGGTGTCAACTAGAAAGCGTAGTTCTGACTTGTATGCAGTGTCCTTGGAGCCCGGCCAAATGCACAGTTGGCCCCTGGGCTCGGTTACATCCTTCCTTCCAAAATGTGTTTCCTTAACGCATCTTTGAGGACAGCTCAAGGGGGCAGGTCACTCCAAGGGTGGGCTGGGAAGACAGCCACCATGATCCAAGGAGTCTCCGGGTTGGCTCCTCCTGGAAACTTCGGGATCCTGAGCTCATTTGCAAGGGAAACTCGGGGCCCTTTGCGGTTGCAAAATTAAAAATAAAAAATTGCTTTTCTGCACGGGCATTGCTGAAAAACAAACCCTCTCTGTTTTTAGGGCTTGCCTTGGAAATCTATTAAGGAAATGTGATTCCTGGGACAGGATATAAATTTTCGTACCAGGCTTACAATCATCGACCTCACTGCCCTTCATACTTCATTCATTCATCCGATGAGCACTTATGCTATTTCAGGCCTGGGCCCGGCCCTTGGGAGACAAAGATTCTTGGTTAAGAAGCCCATAGCATGTTGTAGATACTAGTTTGGGCTCTGGAATTAGACAAACATGTATCCAGGTGTCACTATTTATTGACTAAGTGACCCTGGATGAGTTACTTGCTCAAGTCAGGTCTGAAGTGGGGATATTAATTGCATACACCTCATAGGGTCGTGGTGCTGGGTAAAGAGCTGAAGACGGGGTCTGGTTCATGAGTGTTTGATAAATAGAAGCTATCGTTAGTATTGAGATTGTGCCACTCATTCAGGATTATGCACAGAGGTGCTTTGAGCTGCTTCTCTGGTGCCAGAAATTACCTTACAGGGAGTCATCTGAGCTTTCTTCTTGGGGTCTGCCTGGGACCCACAGCATTTACTTGCAAATAGTTTGCTCAGATCAGAGAAAATTAGAAATTGATAGAGCTTGAATAAGACACCAATATTGACCAGCTCAGGGCTCCATCAATCAAACTGTCCAATCCAGACAAACCCTGCTAGGGACACCGCATGCTTGCTCTTTCCATTTCCTCCTCCCCCTCCTCCTCCCCTCTTCTTCCTTTCCTCTTGTCTCCTCTCACCTGCCTTTCCCCTACCCCTCCTCCCCTTCTCCCCTCCCCCTCTCATTTGGCATACCCTTAGCCTCTGCCATGGTCTGAATACTCGTGTCCCACCAAAATTCACAGGTTGAAATCCCAATCCCCAAGGTGTTGGCATGAGGAGGTAGAGCCTTTGGGTGTGATTGGGTCATGGGCATGGAGCCCTCATGAATGGCTTTAGTGCCCTGATAAAAAGGCCAGAGAGGCTGGGTGTGGTGGTTCACACCTGTAATCCTAGCACTCTAGGAGGCCGAGGCGAGAGGATTGCTTGAGTTCAGAAGTTCAAGACCAGCCTGAGCAAGAGTGAGACCCCATTTCTACTAAAAATAGAAAAATTAGCTGGGCATTGTGGCATGTGCCTGTAGTCCCAGCTATTCAGAAGGCTGAGGAAGGAGGATTGCTCAAGTCCAGGAGTTTGAGGTTGCAGTGAGCTATGATGACACCACTGCACTGCACTCTCCCTGGGGCGACAGAGCAAGACTCTGTCTCAAAAAAAAAAAAAAAAAAACAGGCTTGAGAGAGCCCCCTCATCATATGGTAAATCAGTGTTTAACTTTTTGAGGAAACGTTAAAGACACAGAGAACTCTCTGTAGTTTACTAATGAACCATTTGTGTGGGGGGTGGGGTACGAAAGAATGTATCATGACCCTAAAGGGCCATATTCTACAAGTGTTTCAGTTTCGATCCAGATCACTATATAGGTTTGCTTCTTTTAAAGATAAATAAACCCTAAACTGTGTTTCCAGTGATTACGGAGATGATGGTCAAGTCTTCATTTGTAGTTATGGTGGTGTCAAAACCACTCTGGAAGTCGGGGGCGGGGGTGGGGGGGGTGAGGGTGGGTCTTGACTTTCTTGATTTTCTTACTGACCTGTCTTGTGAACTTGAAAATGTTACTTCTCTAAGCCTGATTTTTTTCCAGGTTAGGAAAAAGAAGGAGGGGGATTTGAATTGGTGAATTATTAGGTTCCTTTAAGTTCTAAGAGCTTTCTACAAGATCCGAGCAAATCCTAGATCCACCCCCGACATCTCCCCACACACACACTCTCTATGTTTCACGTACCCACCAGGCTCCAGAAGCAGAGTCAGCACAAGGCCAGTCAACAGCCACAGAGAAGGCTCCAGGGACAAAGAGGTCATATGACCCCCACCGAGTCCCCAAACCGAGGGTTGAGATGTCATCACTTCCCCCATAGACCACACTGCCTATTTGTCTGACCAGCTGGTTGGCCCACCTCAAGTATTTTTAGTCTCGTGAGCACGTAAACTGCTATCATTACATGATTTTGTGATGGGGCATCTTTCTATTTTGTATACAAAATCTGTGATTTACAAAAGAGCCTAATTACAAGATCCTCCGTAGAAACATACTCTGGTGAAAACACTCGCCTCTGGCGTAATTGCATAACAAGGAGATTGCCAGGGAAGAGTCCCTGCAGGAAGGAGCCACTGGGAAGCCCAGCCTCATACTGGTACTCAGAGCCCATCCTAGGCAGGTTCCTTCTCCTCCCACCCTTCCCACCCACCCTCCCTGTAATAGCAAGGACTCTGGCCCAGGAGGCCTCTGTGCTGAGTTTCCTCCCAAATTTATTAAATGTCGATCAAAACCCTATTTTTCACCTAGTAGAAAGCAAACAATCTATTCTCATTTCTTTCTAAGGCCGATGTCTGGCCAGTACATAGGTTAAGTCTTCCTGGGTACCGCATTCCTACACTCCCAGCTGCCTGCTCCTAACCCTGATGCTATGGGAGTATATGGCATTCGGGACTGTGCTTTCTATGGCTGTGCTAGACACCGGGTTTGCACCCACACTGCCCACCCCAGCCTGTTTACACATTGCAAAAGAAACAGGATCTTGTGCAATGAAGTCATCTTCACTACGTCTGTCTTCAGGATTATAAAGTAATTTGTAAAATCTTAGAGACCCTTCCCAGCCTGCCCTCGCTGGAGAGGCAGCCACGAGCTTCACACTTGAGTGTGAGCTGCTCACAGTCAGGCTCGGACCCTGGACCTGGACTTTTAGTCTCAGGGGTCCCGCCGCCACACTGTGGAAACAGGCTGGCCACTTGGACTCTCAGCTTCCTCATCTGTAAGACGAGAGCTAAGCCTAAACCATGCCAGGGGGCCCTGCATTAGGTAACAATAAGTCTGGCTCTGAAACAGCCCCAAGACAGCAATGCCTTAAGGTTGTCTCACACATTAAAAGCTGAAGTGGGTATGATGGCTCCGCGCGATGTCTCGGGGGCTCAGGTCCCTGGCACCTCTGTCACCTCTGCCATGTTTGAGGTTTGCTCTCATCCTCTAGAATTCAGACACACAGCCACAACTGCCTGCCAGGGTGCCTGGGAGAATATGTGAACAGCAACAAACAGCAAGAAGAGGAGAATGAATATCAGGCCCCCCGCCCAGGACTGTCAGCCACAGACCACCCCCCGTTGTACCATTCTGCATCTCTGAGATCATAGTGGAGGGCGGGGCAGGGGATATGACAGTCACAGCAGAGGCAGACACTGCAGGGGTCTCCAGGGACAGTGACTGCAACCGCCACATTTGTGTGTGCAAGATACAAGTTCAAAAGAGAATGTGCGTCATATTATGTAAAGCAGCCTACACCATTAGCTTCTACCACCTACTCCACATTCTGTTAGCACAAGATCACAGTGGAGTTTACTAGTTCATTTCAACACACGTTTGTTGGCACCTACTATGTACCAGGCACCAGAGCTATAAAAATGAGCATAAGCCATCCATGCCTTCCCTCAAGGCACCTGTATGCTAGTGGGACAATAGAACCCAAGTAGAGAAGTTCAATATCGTGCGTAAGTGCTTTGGTGGGGGTGAAATCTGATCGAGGAAAGAAAACCAAAAATCCAAGACAACCATGAGTAACATGGGCAGAAACAACCAGGTCCTAAAATGTGTTCAAGGACAATGACATTCTATGAGTGTTGTTCAGGAAGGAGGAAGATTTGCTTAAGTTAAATATGAAAGAAAGTTCTTTTTCATAGACCTTAAAAGGTGAGTAGAAATGGAGTGGTAGAAGGAGAAAGTGGCAGGTCATCACAAAGATACTGTCTCAACTTTTTAAGAGGAGGCAAAATAGAGATTCTTGTGTCAGAGTTGGAAAAGAAAAAAAAAAAGACCTTCTTGAGTTATACCTGACCTTAGTGCAGAAGGTCAGGTAAACTTCTTTAAATGTCTTTCATGATCCATTTATAAACGTTTTCAACATCGTATTTTATAGCTGCATAATAACTCTGTAAGGAAGGGAAGGAATGAGACAGAGGGAGAGAGAGAACCCAGAGCTCAGAGATGTCACCAACATCTTACTAAGCAGGCCCGAGCACACCTTCCCTAAGAGCAGAGCCCCGGCTCAGGCATTCTAGCCCCACATCGGGCCAGACTACTCTTAAATGGAAAAATTCAGAGTAGAAGGAAGAGATCTCCAAAACCCATAGGAGATTCAGAGCACACAGAAGCCAAGGGGGATTTAAGAAGAGGGTCACCCAACATGGAGACCTGCCTCAAATGGCTTATACCCTGGGCTAGAAGGTTCACATTCTAAAACTGGATCTCCAGGGCACACAATTACATATGCCTCTTAGAGCCATCTTCAAGACGAGGATCCGCAGAAGGAAACATACAAAAACATTGCACACTTGAAGGTTATGCGGTCCCTGGAGAGGATTTCTCTGGGAAGTTACCAGATTCCAACAGAAACTCTAAGACCTCCCAGCTTTGAGGGGATGGACGGTGGAGGCTGCTTGGCAGGAGATGGGACAAGAAGCCTCTTGAAGTCTCTTCCGCCCTGTGATAACATGGGCCCGTGGCCATATTGTTGCCAGGAGGAGTGACCGTACTCACTGTCTCCCAGGCCAGGGGAGAGAGTAGTTCACACACCACTTTCTCTTTAACCCATGAGAAAAAGCAGAATGATGGGTCTGTGGGCAGAAATCCAATTTTATAAGGATTTCAACGGATGCAAATTGTTTCCTGGATAAGGGCTAATGACAGCTAATAGGCCAGTTCTGGGTACCAGGCAGATGACCTAGCAGCAGTTTCCTATTTCTGTTGGCCATAATCACAACTTCCATCAGCTATTTTCAGCCTCCTCCCATATTATTGGCAACGCAGCCACATTTTCACACTCCTACTTCTCCCGAAGGACGTCAGCATGCCTATTTTACAGAGGTCCACAAAAGCATAAGCATTCCCTCACCGGAGTAATGGGAAGCGAACTCAAGTCTGAGCTTGCTACCTTACCCAACTGCTCCAATATATACGCACCATCCAGTGAGGTTTGCTCAAAAGTAAAGGAAATGGAGTTGCTTGAGATTGATGAACTGACAAGCTTCTGAGTAATGGTGAATCACTGCCCGATATTTCACTTAAACCTCAGATAGGGAGCTGGCTCTCGCTGCAGCTCTTTTCGGGTCATAAGAATTCATCAGTGATCGCTCATAGCCCTCAGCCCTGAGCTAAGAGGGAGAGCAGTATCATTGGCAGAGGCCAAGGTCAGCGATGCCCAAGGAGAGAGGCTGTCGTGCATCAGAAAAATGCTTCAGAGGGCAAAGACATCAGCCCCGGTATTGGCAAAACAAGGGGAGGTTAGGGGAGGGAGTTCTGAGAATATGGAAAAGAAAACAAAAATTCTTGCCTGACCACACAGGATTTGAATGCCATAAGGGAGCCCCACAAAAGCCCCGGGGCAGACACTGTCTCCAACTAGCCTGATCCCTATTTTCTTCTCATCATCATGTCATCTCTCTCCTTGGACACTTTCCCCACCTCCAGCCCTGTGTGTGCCTAGAAAACTCCATCTCATCTTTCACGAATCCGCAGGACATGACTTGACTTGGGATTCCTGCCTCTGTTTTCCCAGAGCAGTCCAGTGTGAGTCACAGTTTTCACCACAAAGCACTACAAAGGTTTGTCTTTATCTCATCTCCCCTGGTGGATGGTGATAGTCTCAAAAGCAAAGATGGTTGTTGTTCATCTTTATATTCCTAATTATCAGCATAGTGCTTAATAAATACCTCTTAGATAAGGAGCTGTGAGTGAATAGACAGAGAAAGGAGAGGAAAATGGAGAGACAGGAGGGTGGAAAGAAAAAAGAGGGAAGGTTTAGCTTTCAGCTTAACAAGCTACTTCCTTAAATCAGATGCGATGACACTGGCTGGATTGTACTAGGTAACAGCAAACAGCAACTACATTTAATGCTGCTTTGAATCCTACTGATAAGACTTTACATGTTATGCACTTTACTGACAAGGAAAATAAAAAGACTTGGTAGAAGACGCAAAGAATGGGTCTTAAGATGAGGTGATCTTGTAGGTAATATGCTACCCTGAAACCACAGCTGCCTGCCTGCCTGGAGATGCTCGGTCTTTTGCCTGTCAGTTCCAGGGAATCAGGGAAGAAAGGAACTGAGCCGTTTTGCTCACCACTTTGATCCCCCAGGGGTGCTGAGAGACTCCCCCTGTTGAAGGCTTCTGAGGGATCCTGACAGGTTTCCAAACGCCTCCCTCACTAGTCAGGCCTTCCCAGAGAGATGAAATGAGGCCGTAGGACGGCTGGGAGGACGATACTAAAACGCTCGTGTTAGAGGGAGGCGTGCATAATACTGCAGCCCCTTGTTTTTCTCTGTGTCTGAATCAGTTCGCCTCTTCTCCTCCATCCAGCTGGAACAGGCCTGACACAGAGGCCTGCTCACAAGTCCCGACAGAAACACAGAGGTGCTTCCGCATGACCTTCTGGAGAAACTGAGCTGAATCTTTCTAGCGCTGTGTTGGATGACCATGATGCAAGGGGCCAGCTTGAGAGGAAGTAAGATCGGCTGGGATTCACACATTCCCAGTGGGATTTGTGAGAGGGGGAGCGGGAATTATGAGGGTTAATTTTACGTGTCAACTTGGCTGGGCCATGGGGTGCCCAGATGTTTGGTCAAACATTATTCCAGGTGTTTCCATGAGAATGTGTTGGATGAAATGAACATCTGAATCAGCGAACTTTGAGTAAAGTAGATTGTCCCATCACGTGGGTGGACCTCATCCAGTCAGCTGAAGGCCTGCATAGAACAAAAACACCAGTCTCCCCCAAGCAAGAGAGAATTCTCTAGCAGACTGCCTTCAGATTGCAACTGGAACATTGGCTCTCCTGAATCTCCACCCTGCAGACTTTGGACTTGACAGCCTCCATAATCACATGATACCCTTCCGCCAATCTCATCTCCATCCGTCCTGCAGACACAGAGGAAATAGGCCAGCCAGCACCCAACAGAAGCCATCTGTAGCAGAGGGATTCTCTTCTAAAGAAAAACCTCTAGAGGAACTTCCTTTTTTCATTCAGCAGTCACATTTCCAGGGAAAAAATAAAACCTAGAACCAGAGAGTCCGAGACTCTAGGGACATGGGAATTGAACTTGGAAATGATTGAGTTTCATCCTGCCATTTTCATATGAGAAAACTTGTGTGTGTGTGCTTTAAGTTTCTTTCTGCCAGGCTAGGATGCTCAACTTTGTCTTTTATTTTTAGCTGCAATTTATAAATCAATTTTTTATTTCAAAATATTAATTAAGAGGGTACAAGTGTTTTTGTTACATGGATACTTGGAATAATGCTTCAGTCAGGGCTTTTAGTGTGCCCGTCACCAGAATAGTGTTCACTGTACCCAACAGGTATGTGTTCACCCCTCAGCCGCCTGCCTCCCTCCTCCTTCCTTGGTTTCTCATGTCCTGTATATCACCATGTGCCCATGTGTGCCCATTGTTTAGCTTCCACTTGTTAGTGAGAACATATGGTGTTTGGTTTTCCATTCCTGAGATATTTCACTTAGGATATTGGTCTCCAATTCCATCCAAGTTGCTGAAAACAACATTATTTCATTCTGTTTTATGGCTGAGTAGCGTTCCATGGGGTGTGTGTGTGTGTGTGTGTGTGTGTGTACACACACCACATTTTAATTATCCATTCATGAATTTATGGACATTTAGGTTGATTCCACATCTTTGCAATTGTGAATTGTGCTGCAATAAACATTTGAGTGCAGGTATCTTTCTTATAAAACGACTTCTTTTCCTTTGAGTAGATACCCAGCAGTGGGACTGCTAGACCAAATGGTAGGTCTACATTTATTTCTCAGAGGAATCTCCATACTGGTTTCCATAGAGGTTGTACTAATTGCAGTCCCACCAATAGTGTATAAGTGTTACTTTCTCGCTGCATCCATAGCAGCATCTATTGTTTTCTAACTTTTTAATAATGGCCATTCTGATAGGGTAAGGTGATATCTCATTGTAGTTTTAATTTGCATTTCCCTGATGATTAGTGATGTTCAGCATTTTTTTAGATGTTTCTTGGCCATCTGTCTATCTTCTTCCAAAAAACTTTGTTTTGCCCATTCTTTGATGGGTTTTTGTTTTTGGGGGGGGGTGTTTCTTCATTTGGTTGGTTGGGTTTTTCACTTATTTGTTTAAGTTCTTTGAAGATTCTGGATATTAGTTCTTTGTTGGATGTACAGTTTTTGCATATTTTCTTCCATCCTATAGATTATCTTTTCACTCTGTTGATTATTTCCTTTGCTGTGCAGAAGCTTTTTAATTTAATTAAGTCTCATTTATTTATTTTTGTTGTTGCTATATTTGCCTTTGGGGTCTTAGTCATAAATTCTTTGCCTAGGCTGATGTCTAGAAGAGTTTTTTCTATGTTTTCCTCTAGAATTTTTATGGTTTCATGCCTTACATTTAAGTCTGTTATCCATCTTGAATTAATTTTTGTATATGGCAAGAGATAGGGGTCCTGTTTCATTCTCCTACGTGTGGCTATCCAATATTCCCAGCACCATTTATTGAATAGAGATTCTTTTCCCCAGTGTATAGTGTTGTCTGCTTTGCTGAAGATTAGTTGGTTTTGGTCGGCAGTTTTTATTTCAGGGTTCTCGATTTTGCCTTTTCCCCTTAAGTTAATTGGTTTTATAATTTAGTAAGAAAGAGAAACTTACTTTTCCTTTGGGGGGGGTCAAACTTAAAAAAAACATAACCACAACTGTGAAGTAGTACATGTTTTTTGTTAAGGCCCCCACAAAAGGCAGCACAGCATGAATTATATCTTTGTCAGCGCAGGTTATGAAATTACTCTAGAGAGTCATTTCTATAGAGACTGGCAGTGCACAGACTGTAACTCAATGGAACGCAATTCCACTCCAAGCTCACAGAACGTAATTGAGAGAAGGAAGCAACATAAATTACCTTAGCATTCTTCATGGGTAATGTCTCTGTTTCCCCACAATCTCATTTTGCACACAGAACAAACAAAACAAAATTCAATCTCCCAAATTGTGTGGCTCCATTTGTTTGCTTTCTTTTAAAAATCACCCAGCCCACATCACCCACATCCACGGTCTCTCCCACTGGACAAATTAAGTCCAGTATTGGCAACATGTTTGACCTCCATCCCCAACTTCCAGCCGTTCTTTGTTTCAGATAGATCATTTGTTTAGGGCTATGACAAAAGGGTAAGAATTCAACTTGACCAAGAAAAGACCAGCAAACTTGGCTTCAATTTCACATTCTGGGAAATTTTAGAGCACAACAGCAGATTCCTTTGTTCCTCTTGGCAACAACTTGAGCAAAATGGCTAACAAAAAAAAAGAAAAAAAGTAAGTTCTCTGTGATGACAAGAAAAATGGGGTGTGGGCTGTATAGCTCACTGAGATAGCTACATAATCAAAACATCTCATTTAATCTCTGGTTTCTCCCAACTCAAACAAAAAGCTGCTATCATGATACATGCACACATGACTTCAAGGCTTGCTGGGATAACACAGACAGCAGAAACACAATTACCTGGGTTTGCATAAGGGTCTGATCCAACTTTGCAGCTGACCCCTGAGAAGGGTGATTCCCAATCTAATTACAATATCCAAGACAGTGTGACAACTTGGATAACATCCAGGAGAGTATCAGTTCTCCCTGTGGTTGAGATGTTGGGTGGTCCCACTCCCAGTAGCCAAGTGGACAACAAGCTGTGGGCACCAAGGGAGGACTCTTTAAGGCAGGACTCCAGGCAGTGGGGAGAAGGACAAGGTCAGATCTAGACTTTTATGATGAGCAGAATAGCAAGGTCTTGGCAGGTGCATTATATTGACTCCACAATCAAGGTAAGACTGAGATGCCAGGAACCAAGGCAGGCAACCAACAGCACACCCCAGACATCAAACTTAGAGGTTGCACATTGCTTCTAGCCCTGCCCACCTGAAGGGATGGGATCTGCAAATATGCAGCTTGGGGACTGCATATTTTTGGTCTCCATGATCTCTCATGCAGAGTTTGGGTGGGCTGAGAACAAACACAAACCATGCAGGTGCATCTATGTCTCCTTCCCCTCCTCTGTGAATATAAAAAAGCAAAGCATGAAGCCGGAATTATTTCTGAACTCTTTAGCTAGATCCTGACAGCTTTAGTTTGGAAAATGAGACTTGGGGTATTTATAATCTCTGCCAATTGTAAATTCTGACTGTCTGTGTTGCTCTCTCACTGGGAATTCTTCAGTATTTAGGTTTGCTTATCTTGGGTTTTGTTTTCTGCCAAGTAAACTTGAAGAAAGGGGTCCAGAAATTTGGCCTTTAAGAGAAATTTTTCAGACCAACATCAAGTGGTTTGTTAAGCTGAAGTCTATAAAATGGATCTATAATCAAAAGATATTCCGGTGGATGGTGACAAAGAATAAAGTGTCAACTCCAGCTCAGGAAGGTTGATTCAAGTGCCTCTTAAGATAACGCTAAAAGCAATTTGAATAAGCACTGAAACTTTCTTCTAAAGAGCTGTAAGAGTAGGTGTAAATCCATCGTTTATTTTAATTAGTTGGTTTACACTGCATAGATTCATTCTCCTCTTCCTACTCCCACTCCGGTTGAAATAGATTCAGTCATTTCTGTCTCATAGGAAGGTCACATCCACTCTAAGTGGACAGGGCCTAACGCTAATTCTGGAAGTTACTGTGTAGCAAGACATATCTGCTAAATGTTTTTGGTGTCTTGACAGGGACAGAGTGTAGCAGGTACAGGGTAAAAAAATATATATATATCCCTTTACAACACGAGTTGGTGTATAATTTTAACAGGGACAGAAGTAGAAGTTTCATTCATTATTATTCATTATTTGTTCCAGAAATGTTCATTGAGCGGCTAGCATGTTCCAGGTAAAGAGCTACGTGCTGGAGATACAAAGGCAAAATTCAGTCTTGCCACAATCAGGAAGGCACTGGGGGAGATGTACAGCTAAATAATTAAAACTCCCCAATACTCCTCCTCCCTGAGAGGCAGCCTCTGGGAGGACATCACTAATGGCCTAAAAGGCCAAAAAGGCTTCACGGTGAACATGGTGGTGAAGCTAACTGTGGAAGGCAATTTTTTTTTCTGAAATAAGAGTAGATGTGTTAAGAGGGAAAAGAAATTGTCAGCCATGAGGTCCAGCACAAGCCGAGACCAGCATGTAGCTGGTTAAGATCAAGGATGAACTAAATAGAGCAGGTGACGAAACAAGAGTTCACTCATTGATCCATTTGATGGGGCCACTCTTTGAGGTATGAATGTTCTGCTAATTTGAATTTTCTAATTGATAAATTAACTCTTTGGCTGACAGAGTAGGTCTTGGTTGGCTTTCGTTCTTTGTGTCGATGGATTGTGTTTGTTTGTTTTTTGTTTTTTTGTTTTTTTGTTTTTTTTGAGACAGAGTCTTGCTTTGTTGCCCAGGCTAGAGTGAGTCCCGTGGCGTCAGCCTAGCTCACAGCAACCTCAAACTCCTGGGCTTAAGCAATCCTACTGCCTCGGCCTCCCGGGTAGCTGGGACTACAGGCATGCGCCACCATGCCCGGCTAATTTTTTCTATATATATTTTAGTTGGCCAGATAATTTATTTCTATTGTTTTAGTAGAGACAGGGTCTCGCTCTTGCTCAGGCTGGTCTCGAACTCCTGACCTCGAGCGATCCACCCGCCTCGGCCTCCCAGAGTGCTAGGATTACAGGCGTGAGCCACCACGCCCGGCCTGGATTGTATTTTAATACCAAACTCGATTCATAGACTTAAGGCAAGAAAAAAAGAAAAAAGAAAGAAAGAAACTTGGGGAGATTTCTACTGGGCTCTCTGCACCTGAGCTGTCCCTTCTCTCAGCCCTCATACAGCAGGTGCCACCGCTGCCTGCTGGGTAAAAATGAGCTCACTGGGCGTCTCTGAAACCACAAGCTTTTTAAAATGATCCCCTTCTGGACCCTGTAGGGCCCTGGCATCTGGAGATACCAAATTTTCAACCCTCCTGCGACTATGGCTTTTGAGAGACCATCCCAGGGGGACTTGGCAGGACCAAGCATGGCCGGTGAAATTAAATCAGCCCACAAGTCATGATAATTGCAGTTACAGCTATAGGTATCATTCATTACCAACATGAGCCCCGAGATTTAAATTGAGATATGTGTGTGCACACGCATGCGTGTGTGTGTGTGTGTGTGTGTGTGTGTGTAATCAATATGAGTCATTTCCATTTTGGATCTGTTTTTCATACTTCATTTTTCCAGTCCCTGAGAACCCTAAAAAAAAATCTGGTGTTACATAACCCAGCAGGATGCTAAGATCCTAATCCGTCATTGCTTACACTCGTGTCACACCTCTCTGTTACTTTCTCCCCCGGGGCTCTTGCAGTACGTATTCAGGTGCTAAACATTGACATTATTTTTAAACAAACAACATGTTCCAGAGTCATTTTTATCTTTTTATGTGGGGGATATATAATAGTCACTTTCCACTGCCTCCTGGGAAAATACAAAGTGATGACATGAGATGATTTCAGCTTCGGGTCCTTGAACGTGCCAGGACACGAGGAGGGGCTTGGCTGTGGGTAGAGAGTGATGTGTTCCACCTGGAATTTTCCTCACTCCCCTTTACTCTAAGGAACTGGACAGTGGTCCTGAACTTCTGAATCCCTCCTCCTGGCAACTCCCTTGGGGATGGCCCTTTTTTGAGATTAGGTGCAGGTAGGTAACTTCTACTGGAAAATGGGGCAGAGGCCAAGGTAGAGTGGAAAGGGGGCTGCTGGGATCCACAGTGGAGAGGGTGCCCTGGATTGTAGGATTACATGAGGGTGAGGGACTGATTGACAAGAGGCAACCACCCAAAATAGTGAATCTCATAAACCCATGTCGTGTTCCAACTTTGTCACATCCTGTGCCTCCAAGGTGTGGATCAGACTATAATTTTATCTTAATGTGGCACAAATACAGTGGCTGACTCAGTCCTGTATTTTAGCAAGTTCTGTCCTCCTCCTTTGTAGTCTTTCTAATGGTGCCGCTGCCTCTCCAGCTTCTGAGGCTGGTGTGCGATTTCTAACACCCTTCCCACATGTGGCACCAACGCTTGGACCCTTCACATACAATGTGGCACTGGCAAGATACGAGATCCTCCCCTCAAGTCCAGCAGCCCCAGACTTGGGTCCCAGCTTGGCCACCTACCACCTGTATGACCTCAGGCAAAGTACTCAAATCTCCTTAATCTCATTTTTTTCCCAACAATAACATGGTCTCAACCGAATAGGGGTTTTGTAAGGATTAGGTGAGATCACACTTTTTAAGTTGCTTAGCACAATGCTCCTCATAAAACAGTTCAATATACATGAGCTATTTTTCACATTATTATTGTCCACTAGGGGGTTATGTGGCATCTGCAACAATCAGCCTTTCCTGTTCTGATGTGGTCACTCTGGCAGAGGTAGTGGCTGGGAACACGGGTCTCCATGGATAGGAGCTTCTCTCCCAGGAATGACTCAGGGATCAAATCACCCTGACCGGACCAGCCTTTCCAACATGGAAAAGTGGGAATTAGAAATTTAAGGAGAATAAAAGATGCCAAAGTATATTCTATAGAGAATATTAACTAAAAAGGTGGTTATCATGGAAATGAACAAGCCCAGAGTAAACAGTCAACTGTCACATTGTAATGCTAGGCCTGTGCAGAGATGCTTAGGAGTAGGAGGCATAGAGCACATCATGTGTCACCGAGCTAAATAATTACCTTGCCATGCAGTGGTCAGAACGTATTCTGTCAGCTGCCTATTTAAATAGGACCTAGGAGTGATGTCTTAACACACCAAAACAGACTAGACCAAATCCTGATGCAAACCCTATAGCTATCAAATTCAGAGTGAATTCAAAAACTGGGAAAAGAATGGAGTTGCCCTGCTCTGTGACAGTGATGGTCTTAGGTAACCCAACCTCGCCCTCGGGACCTCAGGACGGTCATGGCTGGTTGAGCTGTGACTACCACAAATTTCACCTGCTCTGAATGTCCACCCCCACTTCCCTTCCCAGGTGTTTCCAGAACATCCTCCATCACCACCAAGAATTCTCACATATCCTGCAAATCAGTCTTGGTGTGGCTTGTCCCCAGGGTGGGCTGCCCAGGCCCAGACTGCAACCTCCTCTCTGGCCCTGGGACATCAGCCCTCCTGTGCAAGTCACTTCAGCATGCAGCTGCTGCTCTTCCTTTAACTCACTGTCCCAGGAGTGGCCCAAGACCCTTCCCTTAACTCCCCACAGTGATCACTCAGACCGGACTGAAATTTTGGACAGGACTTGACCGATGGTGTTGAGGCTACAGAAGAGAGATACAACATAGACATTCATTTGGAAGACAACTGCAACCAGAGGGTCTCAGATCAGCCTTATATGGGGTCCCCTTCCTGCTGAGTTCCCAGTCTGCTGTCATCCCCCAAAGAGAAGCGTGACCCACCCTTCCTTTCCCTTCACCCTCTACCAGAAAGCCACCACGTGGCCCCCTCAACCATACCCTCAGATAAAAACTACCAAGCAGATCACTGCGTCCCTGTGTTAAGACATCGCCTCCGGCTTAGACTTCCTCCCAGTTCGACCCCCACGCAGCGGCTCTCTGCCTTGACACGGGTTTCACCCCAGGGCTCTTTCAGAGCCTTTCAGAAAACAAGGACGTCTCCACCAAAACTAAATTGATGCTTTCACAGAAATGGCTAGCAGCTTTTAGACTGTTTTTCTAGTTTCTATTCATCAGGATTTCAAAATCTTAGCGCTTGGTTTCACCCAGGACACTGTAAAAACAGGAGCTGCTCTATAATTGAAATCACTTAAAGAAAAAAAAAAGGAAGGAAAGAAAAGAAACTTCAAAGGACCCACGTCTCCACTGGCTGTGCTTTCATGATTACCGACCTACGCACGGCCATTTGGCCCGGTGGACGCAAACCCTCTGCACCGAAGCGCCCCGCTCTTTGTTTCTGCCTCTCGCAGAGCCCTCGTCGCAGGCTCTTTGTGCCCTGCGTAATTGCGCTGCCGAGAGCCGATGAGTCACCCTTCGCCACTTCTTTTTTTCTCTTCCTTTCTTTGCGTCAGCTGAAGTTAGTCAATATAATGTGCCACTATAACGCTCAGGATACCATAAAGAAAAGCTTTTATTTTCAGTTTTTGTAAGACTTAGGCTTAGCTGGGCTCAAAAACAAATAATGGGAATGCATCAGTATTTTCCACAAGTTCGAGCATTCTCTAGGCGTTTGCCATGTTTCAAGTCTTTTACAATCAACACAGTTGTTTACGCAATATATGACAAAAGGATTGATAACAATACACGATTAGACGTCTAAAAGTACTTCTAACCCGTAACCTCGTGACGCAACATACCTGACAGGTCTACAGGGAGAACTGCAGACGAGCTCGCTCCAGTTCCAGGTGAGATACTTGGCATCTCTCCCAGCCCCGGCCTCCCACCAGGGTCCCGGTGACTCAGTGTCCATGGAAGCTGGACTCGCGCTAGCAGAGCTCAGAGCCCGGGGAGAAAGAGGAGGGCTTGGAGGGGGGACTCCAGGGCTCCCAGTGTTCTGGACAAAGAGGGAAAAAGGCCTGGAATCAGTTAAGAATTAGGATATGCACAGGAGAGACTAAACATCGGAAGGTATCGAATAAGCTTGTCTCAATCACCTAACTGGAGAATTAGCATTGACCTCTTGAGTCAGCCAGCGGAACCTCGTAGGTCTCTCCCCTTCTTACACAAACATCCGGCAAAGCTTGAGTAACCACTTCCGGGTGCCAGCGGAAGTGGCGATGCCTGACATCCGGCAGCTGTTGCTGGGAGCACCCCCAGGCCTGCAGAGGGCCGATGACTGCGCGATGCGATCGGGGTGCTGTGAGCTAGGTGCGCAGAGCTTGCTGAGAAAACAGGCAAGGCACGCCGGAGCCTGCCCGGATGGCGGAGACCGGAAACTCAATGCCTGATCATTGAGGAAATACCAGGCAATGTCCACCACCAAAACCAGACGCGTTTCTAGCGGTACGCCACTTCCTCGAGCCCAGCTCCCGTTTTACAAGCTCTTTGAGTGAAAATAGAATTTTGGGAATTATATTTGTACCAAAAGTAACCCCACTCTGTTCCCCAGGGCCACACGGGCTGGCAGTGGCCCTAGGTGTGGAAAGCAGCATTGCTGGATGAAGCAAGGCAGGAACAACTCGCCAGGAGCCGGCATGAGAGCGGCATTTGCACCCCAGGTTAGCTGCCCCCAGCGGGCTCTGCAGCCCAGCTTCCTGCGGCTGCCCTGCCTGTCCACACGGGAACACCACACACACACACACACACACACACACGCGCCAGATCTGGAGGGACAGGCACTTAATGCATTTTGTTCCACAGCAGGCGAGCAGCTCAATCTAATTCATGACTCATAGATCAGTGTGGGAAGCGGACTCCAGTGAAAGCACGCCCTCCTCTCTCTGTGATGCCTGCATTCAGCTAGGAGCCCTGGGTGCAAGCTAGCAAGACTAATAAAAGTCTGATTAGCAGGCTTGTGGGCAGGGGGGAGCACAGCCCATAATTGGAAAAATCGAGCAGTAGATCAGTGTTTGCCAAAGAGGAGAGAAGTCTGCTTTGTTTGAAAATAGCACTTTGGTGTTTAGTTAAAAGACAGTCCTTGGTGACCCCTGACGACGCTTAGCAGGTTGCTTTATGCCTCTAATAGAAGCTACAGCTCTTTGCTCATTTTAAATTACTACCAAGTGTTGTGTAGGTTGAGGCTTCTTCAAGGGAAAAAAAAATCAATCTGGGAGGAAAAGCTATTCCATAGCAACGAAGAAAAAAGGAGGAAGGCAGTTCCTTTAATATAATCTGAGATAGAATCTAGCTCAGCAGAGCTGGAGCAAAAATAGCTTTTCTCTGATCAAGGTGCCGGAGTTCCATTCACAGGAAGTTAAGGAGGCCCTGGCCTCAGAATGCTTCAATCCACAGTGTCACCCGTGTGCAATACCCCTCATGGCAGAGGGACATAGACATCAAGGGGCACCAAGCGTCACACGGCCAGGACATCAGGGATGGTAGTTATCACCCTCATTTTGTTGATGTGTATTTTTAATCGCACTCTTTTCCCAATTACAGTAAAGCTGAAGGGAAAGTGAGGTTAGCAGTCTGGGTAACAGCGTCGACAGGGTAATTGTCCACAGTGACATTGGTTATTGCTCCTGCAGAGTCTGACTGAAATTAAACCACATGCACTTAGTTACATGAGCTCCATGCAAAAAGACTGGAAACAGGTTCTAAGATGCATTGTGCACTTCCAGATTAAAAAAAAAAAGTAAGTGAAGAAACAGGAAGGAGGACAAAATAAGGGTCAACACTGTGGGATAAAGCTGGGCGACAGAGTACAGCAAAAACATGACTGTGCAGTTCCATGTGTGCACTAAATGGAGGTTACTATACTAAACATACACCCACGCACCACACTCTCTAGGGGTCCATGCAGTTGTGTGTGTGTGTGTGTGTGTGTGTGTGCACGTTAAACAAGATCCTCAAGTTGGAGTAGCAATTGTGATCAACCTGTAACTTCCATGTTGGCTTTCTCTGCCTGCCTGAATGCAGGGCTCAGCAAAACTTTTCACTCTGGGGAAAAAACCTGTCCCCGTCTAAACAATAGTGCAATTTAGAGTTTCCTAAAGATTTCATAGGGAAGTTAGAAGAGTGTTTTATATCACATATACCACAGCAAACTCTTGGAATCTCCATTTAATCTTTGATGTCTCCCCCCAGCCTTCCATTGAGGGGTCTCTTTTTCTCTCCTTATAGCTCTCAGCCCCATGATCCCAGTGTCTCAGCTCCAAAATCCTTCTCTGGGCCCCCTGTCTCTCCCCTTCGTTCAGCTGCTGCCTACAAACTCCCATAACTCCTGGCCAAAGATCCCAATCCCTGGGTCTACTCATTTTAGGAAGGAGGGACAATCCACAAATAATGACAATAACATTTTGTCCTGTCAAATTGATCAAGAAGGATTTTTGGCATAGAGTTTAGGAGCAACATCCCATAAAGCAACAGGCACGTAGTTAACCCTATATCTTGATGGTTGTGCATTTCAAAGCAGCAGGGCAAGGTCTGGATGCCATTTCTTCTGGAGTCTTCCTTCATGATATTGCAGGGAGTCTGAGAGCACATCCATGTCTGCCTCTAGCTCACTGTCACTGCTACACAAACATTCAGGATCATTTCACCCCAGTACCCCAGCAGGCAGGTTTCCTGCATAGTATTACAAAGTTAACTACCCTGGATCCCAGAAGTCCCAAATTCATTCAAAGGTTTAAATGCTTTGTTGAAAAAGGTAAGTGATGGGCCTCAAGCTGCCCAAAAAAGGGGGTTTTTTGAAAGTGAATATTCCAAATTCTTCCTTAGCAACAGATCTGACGTGTTAATCTTATTACCAGAAGGATGCAGAGAACCTAAAGGACCTTCCTAGGCAGAGCATTTAGCTCAGGAGAATCATCCCTTTAGCCAACATTTTATAATCCATCTCTCTACTCTTCGTGGAAAATGAGTTTCAAAAGGCAAACTGCAGGAGGTCCAGCAGAGATTAATTCATGACTAATCAGAATATTTGCATCAAAACTGCACTGTCATAGACCTTTTCTTCTTTTGCCTAGGTGAGAAGTCTTCAGGTAAAACCCAGCTAGTTGGACTTGATTGGTCTGAACCTTTTGTTAAAACAATTAATTCCAAATGAACAACTTAGTGAAGAAACAACCAAAAAGTGCATGTCAACAAATGATTATTTTAAAAAAACAGAAAGAAAACCCACAAGTAAAAAAAAAATTCACCCTCAATAGTAATCAAAGAATGCACATATATTGCGTTTTTTTTTAATTAGCAGATATGAAAATAATAATAATAATATCCACTATTGGCCAAAAAATGGGAAAGTAGGCATTTTCACTTACTGCTTTTGGAAATGTAAGTTGGTACAAGCTTTGGGGAAGACAATTTGCAATATATCAGTCAAAAGCCTTAAAATATGCCTATTCTTTGGCTCTGCAATTCCTCTTCAAGGAATTTATCCTCGACATGATTTTAAAATTTAAACATTATATATAAAGATATCAAGCTGTATATATGATAGTAAAAATAGAGCCAAGCAGAATGTCCAATAACAAGACACTGGTTAAGATAACTAACGGAACATTGATAGCTGCAGAAAGAACATTTGACAAAATCCAACACCCATTCATAATAAAAATTCTCAACAAACTAGGAATAGATGGGAACTTCCTCAACTTGATAAATAATATCTATAGAAAACCTATAGCTAACATATTTAATGGTGAGAAAGTAGATGCTTTTTTAAGATCAAGAACAAGGCAAGAATGTCCACTCTCACCTAGTGAACATCAAAAGGGAATAAAAGGTATGCATATTAGGAATTAAGAAATAAAATCATATTTGTTCACAGATGACATGGCTGTTTATGTAGGAAATCCCAAACACACACACAAAAAAGCCTCACAGAATTAATAGGTGATTATAGCAAAGTTGCAGGATACAAAGTTAATACATAAAAGTTGATTGCTTTCTTATATGCCAGCAATGAACAAATGGATTTTGAAATTAAAAATACAATACCATTTATATTAGCACCCCCAAAAATTACTTAAGTATAAGTCTAAAAGTACAAGATCTATATAAGGAATACTACAAAACTCTGATGAAAGAAATCAAAGAAGATTTAAACAAATAGAAATATATTCTATGTACAAGGATAGGAAAATTCAATCTTGTCAAGATTTCAGTTCTTGCCAAATTGATCTATATATTCAATGCAATCCCAATTAAAATGTCAGCACATTATGTTGTGGATATGGACAAACTGATTCTAACATTTGGGTGGAAAGGCAAATGACCTAGGATAGCCAACACACAATAGAAAGAAGAACAAAGTTGGAAGACTTATGCTACCCACTTCAAGACTTGCTATAAAGCTACTGTAATCATGACAGTGTGGTATCAGCAAAGTAATAGACACATAGACCAATGGAACAGAATAGAGAACCCAGAAGTAGACTCCCACAAATATCATCAACTGATCTTTGACAAATACCAAAGGCAATACAATGGAGAAAAAATAGTCTCTTCAACAAATGGTGCTGGAACAACTAGACACTCACGAGCAAAAAAAAAAAAAAAAAATGAATCTAGACACAGACCTTATACTCTTCAAAAAATTAACCCAAAATGCATCATAGACCTAAATGTAAAACACAACACTATAAAAATCCTAGATGATAACAGGAGGAAATCTAGATAACCTTGGATTTGATGATGAGTTTTTAGATACAACACCAAAAGCAATAATCCATGAAAGAAAAAAAATGATAAATTTGACTTCATTAAAGTCTTGTCTATTAAAGACGCTGTTAAGAGAAAGAAAAGACTAACCACAAACTGTGAGAAAATAGTTTCAAAACACATAGCTGATTTAAAAAAAAAAAAAGCTCAACCAAAATATACAAAGGGGATTTCCAGAAAGTTCACACTTGATGGGTTGGTTTTGTGATGGTTCCTCTTCTTTGCCAAGGGTGTTTTCATTGGTTCATTGGCGACCTTCCTGCTGGGCCCTTAAGGCAGCAGCTCAGACAGGAGAGATGCCCGCCTTGTCTTTGGCCCTGTCAGACTCTGAGTGTGCAGGCCCATCCCAATCAGAAGCAAGTCTCCGGCTCTACTCCCAAAGCAGTAAGCCCATTTCTCACCCTCCCCCCTTTCTGGGGGAGTCACACACAGGTCCTCACTGCAGGGGACGCTCCCCACCCCCAACCCCGCATTGTCAGATGACACTGATGGAAAAAGATCCTACTATTGCTTAGAATATCTGCCCCCTCCCCTAGGGCAGGAAGGCCAGAATTCCTGCCACCCCCACGGCAGAAGATTATCATACAGGAGAGGGAGGGAAAGACCCACTCCTCTTCCAGCCTGGAGGATGGAGGGAGAGCTGAAGAGAGCAGAGGACAGCTATGAGGACAGCTATGAGAGGCGTGTCCCCATGTCCCCTCTTTGCATTTGGCCTTGAATAAGTGAACCTAAGAGAGTAGCCTCTGCTCCATGCATAGACTTATGGAAAAAGAACTCTCTCCAGCTGCCTTACACCAGCCCAGAGCCAGGCCACATCAACCGGGCGAGGCAGCAAGGACGGACTGAGGGAAGCTCTGAGGTTTCACTTTGCTGAGCCACCTTCTGACCGCCTGGCACCAACGATGACAGCCAGGGGCCTGCCAGGATGGGCAGGGGCAGCATCCAATGACTGCGGCCACAGGGATCCAGGGGTCAGGCAGGGGAGAAGCCCCCAGCCAGCCCCAGGTGACACCAACCAAACATTTGACTGAAATTCCATTCTGAAACCATAAACACTTGAGGCAGGAACCTGGAGAAGGAGATGTCCACCTGCAGCCACAGCCCCTACACTCAAGCCCCTCGGCTCCTCCCCACCCCATGAGGTCACGTGAGCCACAGCCCCTCACTCCCCCGCAGACCGGATGCCTTCATACACCAGATGCCATTTTAGGAAGACAAGCCGTCAGAGGGTGGAGGCAATCTGAGATTCAAACCATTTTTTTCCTAGGAAGACTGAGTATTCCTCGAAGGCTTTGTTGAAATGATCAAATCAGACATTCACTCAAACCAAATTAGACATTTCATCTTTTCTTTCCTCTGGGGGTGGGGGTGGGGGGGATCGTTAATTAAACTAAAACAACCATAAGCAGAATATAGAAATTCCATTTTCTTCTCAGATCCAAGTTGCAGTGGGAGTTAGATTTTTCAAAGCCATTACACCGGCATGCCCTTTCTTGGGAGACCAACAACTCTGGATTAATTTCAGAATTTGTAAAATACACCAGATAGCGATGAGGACAGAAATGCTTCCCCTGAACTACAGAGGAGTGAGTTACCCAGCAATGTGTTGCTGATTTATGCTACCAGCTGTATGTATATTAAATTTTAAAACTCCAATTGATTTCATTTCCAGTCACTAAATATCCAGGCAGCCAGCTGCATTAATTAGAATTGACACGGGGGTTAATAATTTCACCCTCTGACTTCCACCTCTTCAAAATCGGATGCCTTGATCTTCCTGCTGATAAGGTGGGAGGTGGGGTGCAGGGAGCGCAGGAGTGGATCAGAATGCAGGGGCCTGATGAATCATCCAAGAGATGAATTTTTCACAACCACCTCCCCTGGAGGCTGAGCACGGCATGTTACCGTGTTGGCAGCCGGCAGCAGGTGCACCGGAGTGATACAACCGGGCAAGGTGGAAATCAATGAAGCTCAGTCATGTGCACAGGAGGGCTTCTCTCTCAGCACCCCGTGACCTCTCAACACTGGCTTTACCCTGGGAAAAAGCCAACAACCTTTCATCCCCCAGAAGCCCAGACAGAACAAAGCCCCAGCCATAGCTCACAGCTACCCCAGGATGGAGTGAGTAGCTTTGCCAATGGACAGGGAGAAAAGGGAGCTTGGGCACCGACTACCAGAGGCACTGCTGACTTCAGATGCTTGATAGACAGATGGATCAGTGACTTAAATTCCTAGCAAAAGAAAAGCATCAGATGCCTTATCAGAGGACACTGGGCATGCCAGGCTCTGGCTATAACCTGTCACACAGACGCTGTCATAAACAGAACATGTAGGGTTGACTGCAGGATTGTTTTTTCCAGCTCCTCCGAGGGTGCAGGCAGAGCTGTGTTTGCGAAGGGGTTTGAAAACATCTCCTTCCTTCATCAGCTGCCTGGTCCAGCTGAATCCACTTCCAGATCTTCCTTGTTGGACTAAGTACCAAACATATACTGCAATTCCATTCTGAAACCATAAATACTTTGCAGACGCCTACCTGGATCTGGGTATAAATGTTGCTGCTTCTGAGGACAGTGACAGGGCAGCTCGTGAGGATGCTCCAACTTAGCCCAAGTCCTAAGTGGTCACTCTAACAGTCTTAAAAACAACCCCAGGATATGTTTTCCCCCCTGGAACAATGCTATAAATGATGGGCAGAATCCCAAATACATATCCAAGTGTCCATAGCATTGAGGAGGCATCCGGGACAAAGGAGAAGTTTCACTTGATCGTGAAAACGCCTGTGGTGGAATCTCAATTCAGCCTCGTTCTAACTACACTACCCTGGCTAGGTGATTTCTAAGTCTTAAAATAAAAATTGTATCAATGCACAATAGACCTGCTTCCATTCAATGAACCATGTGTCAAGAACTGCAGGAGATGCTAAGGAATCAATGCCCAAAGGGTGTCTTTCCCCAGACATCGGGGTCTGCAGCCCTGGCTCTCCCTTGCTGAGTACCCTCGAGCGAGTTTCTCCACCTTAAAATTCAATAAGGATGAGAGACAGGCTCACCGAGGCAGGCTCTGGAGTCAGACAAATTTGGATAAATTCCAACTGAGTCATTTATTAGCTATCAACTTTGAGTAAGTTGTTGTCCTTTTCCTTATCTGTAAAATTAAAAAGGCGTCATACTGGCAGTTTTATAAGGCTGCCGTGAATATTAAATGAGAACATGTATGTAAATCCCTGCACACTGCCTGGAAGGGAGGACTCCATTCAGGTAGTTATTTCAGGTAGTTATTCTATTGTACCTGTGCTGCTTGGCCTGAGGGCTAGAGCATTGTCTGTATTCTTTTGCAGTTGGCCCACTAAGTTCTGATTGGCTGATTTGTGCTGTGTTCCCTCCTCCCCCAGATGTAGCAATTGCTCCAGAGCAGGAGGGGCCAGAGGTCCCTTGCTGTCTACCTAACACCTGGAAGGCTTTATCTGCATAATGAGACAGGCTGTTTTTTATGATGAAAAGAATGGTTCACTGGCACCAAGAACAATATTTAGTAGGTGCTAAATAATTTTCACTTTTCTTCCATCAGCACTACATCTTCAAGGAGCAAGGAATACAGACCCTTAAAAAGAGAATTAAACTAAAATGTGATAAGGACAAGTATAGGCTTAATAAAGTGCTCTGGGACACAAGGAAGGGGTGGTCCTATCTGAGAGAGACATGGAGGCTTCAAGAAGGAGGTGACATTGAGCTGAGGAGGTGTCTGACCAGGGTCAGAGACAGGGAGGTCGTTCAGACAAAGGAAGAGTTTGAGCAAAGGCTTGGAGCTTGAGTTGCATTCAACATGTATGGGGAATAATGAAAAATTGGATATAATTAGAACCCAAGGCACGGGGTGAAAGATCAGAGGAGGAATCATTATCAGAAGAGAAGTTTAAAAAGCAGAAAGAGATTGCCATCAAATTGTAGTGGGCTTCATATGTCACGCTAAGAATTTGGGCTTCACCTTTGCACCAGCATTTCTCAAAATACAGCCCATGAGTTGTCGCTGTCGGGGCCAAGGGGAAACGTCCTCTCCACCCTCTGAAGGTTTCTGAAAATCATCAGACAAAAGGCAGATTCATAGGAGAAAAGACAGACAAAATTTAATAACGTGCACACATGTGCATGGGAGTTATACAAAATGTGAACTCAGAGAGGGGCCAGATGGTTGATGCTTAAATACTGTCTTCTCAGGGGTGAGATGTGCAGACCTGGGGGGTGGGGGGGAGATGTCAGAGGAAGATGAAGGGAGAAGCTACACAGAACAAAGCTTGTCTCATTATGCAGATAAAGCCTTCCAGGTGTTAGGCAGACAGCAAGGGACCTCTGGCCCCTCCTGGGGACAAAGGTTGGTGCTCCGGAGCACTTGCTACATCTGGGGGAGGAGGAAACACAGTACAAATCAGCCAGACAACGCTCTAGCCCTCAGGCCAAGCAGCACAGGTACAATAGAATCTGGAAGGTGACCTAGGACAACCTAAGGCTAATTATCAGGTCATTAGCTTAAATCTACATCGAGTTTCAGCCTCCCACATGGGCTTGCAGAGAGGCTCATGGGAGTTCTGCATGTGCAGTAAGACTCAGGTTATATAACTCCCAACTGTCCGTCACAGTGGTTGGAAGGTGATGTCTAAACCATGAGGAGGGCCCAATCCAGACGCCAGAAAACAAGACCCCAGACTATAACCAAGGGGTCCATTTGTTGTCTGTGGCGAATGTATCTTGCTCTTGCACTGTAAACCTACATCTTGTTCTTGCTCTATAATCCTATCTTTCTCTGCTCAATAAACCTCATTTGGTGCTTACCTTGCTTTTGGTGTGACTGGTCATTCTTCAGCCAAGAGCCCACCAAGAACCAACATTTCAGACTGCTGACCTGACACAGGTAACCTCGGAAGCATAGACAGAGTCTGGGAGTGGGACAATGCCCAGGTCTCTTCCCTTTGGTGATCTTTCCTGGTTATTTGATGAGATTCCTAGCGAGAGGGGGGTTACAACAATTGCATTTCTTTGGGAAAGAAGCTTATTGGTCACATAAGGAAATTCCAGAGAGAACCCCTCCGTCCCTGAGCTTGGCAGGGAACAAGGACTAGGTCAGACAGACCTTAATTTTGAGGCAGCTTCTGAGGCTTCTCAGCATGTCTTTGGAGTATTGCTTTCTGAGCCCTCAAATCTACGTTAGGATAACCTAGTGTTTGATAGAAAAGGAGATTTACTGAAGCATAATCTCCAGGAGGGACGCCCAGGGATCCGCTTATTTCACAAGCTCCGCAAGCGATCCTGATGTACAGGAAAGTTTGAAGGCCATTGCTACAGACAGTGGGACCCCTGGGAAGGGTTGAAGGCAGGTGAAGGTTACAGTCAAACACTGTGATTTATAAATGAGAGTGACAGCTGTGTGGAGGATGACTGGAGAGGGCAGGGTCTAGACACAGGAAGACACAGCAGGGTGATGCAGACCTGAACTGAACTACTGCAAGGTTGCTGAGTGCTGCAAGGCAGACCAAAATAGGCGCACTCCCACCAGGAGTAGGTAGGGAGCTAGGGTCACCAGAGTCAGGTCAAAATGCCAGGGATATATGGGTTGCAAGAAACATCCTGGAAATTTTTTTTTTTTTTTTTGAGACAGAGTCTTGCTTGGTTGCCCAGGCTAGAGTGAGCGCCGTGGCATCCGCCTAGCTCACAGCAACCTCAAACTCCTGGGCTTAAGCAATCCTCCTGCCTCAGCCTCCCGAGTAGCTGGGACTACAGGCATATGCCACCATGCCCAGCTAATTTTTTCTATATATATTTTAGTTGGCCAGATAATTTCTTTCTATTTTTAGTAGAGACGGGATCTCACTCTTGCTTAGGCTGGTCTCGAACTCCTGAGCTCAAACGATCCGCCCGCCTCGGCCTCCCAGAGTGCTAGGATTACAGGCGTGAGCCACTGCGCCTGGCCCATCCTGGAAATTTTAAGTCCTCTCTGGAGGCACTGCGAGAATGAATGAGTGTAGTTAGACATTCACCAAGCATAAGCCATCCGTGGACAGATTTGCAAAAGCAGTTAAGAAATTCTTGTTAGAATCATTGCTTTCTGGGAAACTATATGTGGACAGGTGACAGATATCACCTTCTTTTGAGAGGTGGAAGCTGCCAACAGTTGTAAGTGACAGTGCTCTGCTTCCTTTATTTGGCCTACAGAGAATCCATTAAAAATCCCACCAGCAGGCCTGCCAGACTAAACAGCAGAGGAAAATCAATGTGCCCCGCACTTTATGAACGAGAAAAAAAAAAAAAAAAAATGAGAGAAGAGCGTGGCCCTAAGGCAGAGAAAGCCTCACTTTACCCAAGGCTATAATAAGCCCGAGGAATAGCCAGGCATGTCTACAGAAAAAAATAATATTAAAGAAAAATAAACCCGCTTTTCCTAAGGTGAGGCGGGCTAGAGCCAAAGCTAGACAGGGCAGAGCGAAGGGATGAGGCAGCTCTTTTCTGATGTCCCCTCCATTCTTCTTGAATTCTCCTTACCACTTTTTCCAGCCGCCCAGCCACGTGCATGTATTCCATTAGAATATGAATGAGAAGCCCTTTGGGAGAATTTTATGCTGCCATGGCAACAGTCACCATGGCAACCGTTAATTAATTGGATGATGATGAAGTGGAGGAAGAAAAAAAGCCAACCAGAACGGATACAACTCTAGAGGAAGTCATGGTGTGTAGTAATTATATGAATTTCATTCAGCAAAGGCACGCAGCAGGTCAGAAATGCAAATCTCTCCCTGCAGCCACCACCTCCGCGCGGAGAGGGCTGCTCTCGGATCAGACAAATGTGAATGAGTGGCTCAGGCCCTGTGGCTTCACAAACACACATATGGCTGCCCCAGCGTAGGCAGATTCTCCAGGGAGATGAAACTTCATCCTAACATGGGGGGAGGGGAGCAGGATGATTCTACTGAGAGCGGCCACTGTCAGCAGCCTTCATGCCCCTGTCACAGCAAATGGTACCAACCAAACACCGTGGGATCCCGCAGAACTGTTCAAACAGGAGGTGTCCTCTGAGGGAAGGCAGGGGAGGCTTGGTTTGTCACCACTGACTCGGGATGACACAGTGGCTGCAACACACATGGATGGCTCACAGGTCAAAAAGAACCCCAGTATGGGGGGTGGGAGAGGAGGATGGAAATAGGAGAGGTCCCGAAAGAAGCCCTCACTTGTCAGTTTCCTGCTAAGGAAGCAAAGCGGGGAAGGAGGTAAGCCAATTGCTGAGATATTTTTCTACAGTATTGTCCTCCCGCCCTAGCCTGTATCAACTCCTTTTCCTCGTTTATCCAAGTTGTAATATATTCAGACCGCAAGGAACTGGGGATTTGATTTCTTGAATGTTCTTTGGGAGAGGCAGTAGTTAGGAAACGTTTAGCATGGTTCAGATGCTGGCCCACCACACCCTTCCTTCCTGGCTCCAGCCAAGAAATCTTGGCAAAAAGTGCGCTAAGGCAGTGACTTTCCTTCCTGCACAAAGCTCAGACCCCTACTCTGCCGGGCTTTCTACAATCCTTCTCTTACGATCCTTGTAAATGAAAATGTTTGGAGTGTTTGGATGAGGTTCTGAAAGCAACTCCTAGAGAGGCACATTCAGCCACCCTCTGCGGTAGGTGAACGGAGGAATGCCACCTCATGGAGCCATGTCACTTTCTTGTCTTGACAATAATCTGAAAAATCCATGGCTTTCTCCCACTCATTTAAGTACTCATGATTGTTTAATTAATACGATTGCTATTATTATCCAAAAGCATCTCATCGTATAGAAGCACTGGGCAAGGTGCCACCCAAACATGTACCTTCCAAACTTTTACAATCTGAGAACAAAATGACCTAATTCACACTTTTCTATTCATAAAGTTGTTTTCAAGCAGAAGAAGAAACCTAACCTATCTAAGCTCCCCTTTTGGAGAGACTTACACTAACTCAAGCCACCAAAGTGCGTTCAAATTCCCCTTCTGGGTATCGGCAACCCCATCACACTCCACACGAAAGCTAATATGTTCGGTATGAACCTAGAACAAAGCTCACATCTGGCCATTCACTCAGTCAGCCATTCCAAGAGAGTCAATTTCCCTTTTCTCTTTCCCGGTAGCCAATTACTGTTTGTGCCGATAGAACTGAAGACAGAGTGGAGGAAGGGGAAAGAAGAAAGGCTCGCATGAACCAATGATCTGTTTCCAATAACAACCCATGCCATCTGGTCTGACATTCCAGCCTTCCTGACAAATACCCACAGCACCTCCGAAATGGGGCACGAAAAGCAGATTCCGATGTGATACTATGCGTAATATACAGAATGTGTTACTTAAATGATTGACTGAAAAAGCCATTTTGTTCCATGATAAAGGAAACCATAAATGCCCCCCCTGACCTCTGGAATATTTAAAATTACCATGAAGATTACCTCACTCTTGTTTGAGAAATCATTAAGGGTTCACCAGACAATTTGCAGAATGTCAGGGTTTCTAAGTGGTAATAAAATCTCCGGTAGCTTCAGGGGAGGGTTGAATTGGAATGCAAGGGAGCCGGCTGCGGGTGCCCTGCTGCATCGGCTGGAAAACCATTTCACAAAATATTCAGAACCCAACAATCGTACCCTCCAGGTTTTCGGGGGTAGGAGATTTTATTTCCCTTAAAACCGAAGCCATTTATGCAGGATGTGTTCAAATGAGGCCACCCTGCACAATCTTTCCTTTTATTAATACCACTGTGATTCATTCAACTCAAACCACTTTGGCATGTCAGAAAGTGGCCCTATTAAATCGTGATGATGCACAGTATGGTTCACACCAGTTCTTTGCATCCTCAGGTCAGTAAATTTATGGCAGGTCAGAGGGAAAACTGATTTCTTTTACTTTCCCAGTCAAGTGCAGGTATCTAGCAATACCAGGAAGAGAAAAAAATGTGGGCTGATGGGTTTTATTTTGTTCTGATTTGTTTTTCATTTTAGGACTCCTTTAACATTTATGGTAGTACATGGCCAAAAAAATCAGGACCTTATTCCACATAAAATATAACCTACTAAAGCAATATATACCCATTCAATGTTTTTTAGTGCCTCACCCTGGAAGAATCAGAAGGCCCAGGTTCAAATCCTGGCCCCACCACCCACTCCATTCTCGTACAGGGAAGCCTCAGTTTCCACATTTCTAAAGTGGGTACAATACTTAGAAGTCTTATGTGGTGTTTAGAAACTCAAATGAGATCATATATACATATGTATATTTATATACATATATACACACACACCCATATGTGTGTATATGCGTTTTTTCCATCTTAGTAGACAGTGCCAGTTTTCCAAAGTGGTTTCCAAATTCTTAGTTGTTCTACATCTTCATCAACACTTGGTATTTGGGGTCTGTTTCATTTTAGCCATTTCCAGTGTATATGTACAAGCATTTCATTGTGATTTCAATTGACATTTCCCTGAAGACTGTACATTGAAAAAATTTTCATGTTTATTGGTCTTTCTTTCAGATAAGTTCCTTTGTGAAGTTCCTATTCAAGTATTTTGCCCATTTTTCTATTGTGTTTCTTTTTCTTACTGATTTGTAAGAGTTCTTTATATATTCTGGATATGAGTTCTTTGTGGCAAATCTCTTCTCATTCTCTTCGGCTGTCTTTTCACTCTTTTTATGATGTCTTTTGATGAATAAAAATTTTAAATCTTAATATAGTCTAATTTTTTTCCTTTATCCATTCCTTTTCCTTTCTAGGTCCTGCTCTTGTTGTTGTTGTTGTTGTTAGTGGAGACAGGGTTTTGCACTCATTCTGTCGCCCAGGCTGCAATACAGTGGAGCAATCATAGCTCACTGCAACCTGGAACTCCTGGGCTCAAGCGATCCTCCCACCTCAGCCTCCCGAGTAGCTAGGACTACAGGCAAGCACCACCATGCCTGGATAATTCTTTAATTCTTTTTTTTTTTTTTTTAGAAATGGGGGTCTTGTTATGTTGCCCAGGCTGGTCTACCTCCTAGGCTCAAGATGATCCTTCCGCCTTGGCTTCCCAAATTGCTGGGCTTACAGACGTGAGCCAGTGTGCCCAGCCAGGTCCTGCTTTAGGAAAAATAAAAAAAACTTTGCTTACTCCAGGGTCATAAAATGATCACCCATATTCTAAAAGCTTTATTCATTTACCTTTCACAATTACGTCTGAAATCCATCTGGAATCGATTTGTGCTATTATTCAAGTTTGAATCCCTGGTATGTAATATAGCACCTGAAATTCAGTTAATCCTTAATCAATATTGTCAGAATTAATTAACGAGAAAGCATTTGGGAGCTATGGCAGGGAAAAGCAAAATTTGGCTCAGGACTGTGTGGCATCACAAATCTCCTAGGTTTCATTACCTTCAAGTCACTGCCCATGTGCTACACAGTCAACTTCTAACATATCCTCATCCGATCCTTAATCTTCAACCAGAAGCCAAAAATAGAATTTCCATGTGACCATTATAATTAAAGGAGGGGCATCTTGGGAAAGCTAGAGCCACTTCACATTCCAACATGCATTTCTGGGCACTGAAAAGCTTCTAAAAATCTAAAATCATCTTCAACCACAAAAACAGACTGCATGGAAACTGGAATGCTACTTCGAACCTTTTTTAAATAAGCCATTTTTATCAAAACAAAGATGATAAAGTGCCACAAATAGAAAACTAGCTGCTTCTCACTCTCTGGAAGTCCCTTTTAAGAAATGTCAGGAAAGACACACGATTATCTCGCAAACTAGAAAAGAAATCCGTCAGTCACTGTGGGCTCGGCCAGCTTATATATTAACACACCATATTTCTCTCTCTGCATGTCCAAAATGCTTCCATAGATTATTTCTCTCTGAAACAGACAGATATTGGAACATGGTATAAAAGATGACAAGGTAAGAAAAAGGGTGTGGTCAAATCTTAGGCCTGATCTAAAGGGAATGGAAAACCATGTTCAGACCTAACGAAAAAAGATGCTAAGGTCAGATCTACAGCAGAAGAAATTATTTTCTCAGTGGCAAGAGGGATGGCTGGGAAGACAACGAGTTTCTGGTGAAAGACAATGGCCTGAGAAATAGAAGAAAAGGCAATGGCTGAATGCATGGTTTGAGAAGAGTCTGAATTTAACGCTGATTCTATGCACAAAATAAAGGACACAGGTGAACATTCCTGAGGACTCCCTGCCTTGTGGCTGTGGGACAGGGATAGCACTGGATGGAACTGAGGGGACACACATGGAACCAAGTCCAAGGAGCCAACCTGGAAATTGAGAGTCTTGTTGGAGAACTAAGGGAACCAGGGTCCACCCCAGATTCCTGCTGTCCACTGAAGAGAGTAAAAGACAAAGGATGGTACCTCAGTATTGCGTGGTATTAGCTGCTCTGCTACCAGGATCCCTGAGTGCCTGACAGGTGGCAGAGGGACTTGGATGACAAGGAACACTGACTCATAGAGCCTGATAAATATTTATTGGGTACTTTTTGCAGGCAGCTCTGTTAATGGGCTGAGCGCTGTGATTCATCAAATTGCCTCAAACTTTTCAACAGTCAGAAGATCAGGATTCAAGTTTAAATTCTGTCCCTTATTAGCCAGTAAGAACTGTCAAGTTGTTTCATCCTTTAAGCCTCTGCTGTTTCATCAGTAAAAAATAAAAATAAAAATAAAAGTAAAAAATAAAAAAACGAGCAACTGAACTCAATGCCTGAACTCCCTCCAGCCCTGGAACTCTGTGGTGCAACCTCGCAGGGCATTTACCTCCCAGCGGAACTCAAGTTCATCCTCTCACACCATCCATCTTTTTCCTGTCTGAGGTTTTATTTCCCTAATCAGATTTGGGTAAATTTTCAGCCTCTCTCTGTCTCTCCCTTCCAATCCAATAAAGCCTATATGGATTTGTTTTGTGTTTCATTTAATGTCATTATTCATCCCAACAGCCACTGCCTAACCATTTCCCTGCCTATAGCATAATTAGCTATTAAAGGGCTACACTGGCATGGTTTTCAAACTTGCATCCTCTTTTTTTCTGAGGCGGATTGACTCTAAACTGATTAAAATATCTCAGCATTTCAAACACAATTTTTAAAATGCAGCATATTTTCAACACTGCCTCATGACTCTGCCATACCCAGGGAGTTGCCAACTCTTACTGACTGCCAAGGAAGACAAATAAATAATCCTGACAGTGGTTTTCAAGTGAGGATGACAGTGCCATCCTCCCCATTGACTTCTAGGGGGTCTGTAAGACCCTGAGGTTGATATTTCAGATTTCCCCCAGCACAGGGCGGCATCCTGGACCAGTCGTCTGAGTTAGCAGCTGGGAATCACTCACCATCTTCCCTTTGCTATGCAGGTGCCTATCCTCTCAATAAAGAGATGTTCCTTTCCTCTTTCAAAGCCCTGCTAATGTTCACCACCTCGGTGAAGCCTGCAAAGCATCTCTCTGGCTGTTGACCCAGATTTTGCCTCCTAACCTCCTTGCCTAGAATTCTGGACCTCATGTTTCCAGCCTTAACATTAGTGCACTTTTGTGCTAACCTTTCAGATGGCCCCCCCCTAGACCAGGATCATGGTCCCAAAACCCAGTGATGAGATAATCCAAACCCAATAGTCAGCATCACCACCCATTATGCCTGCTGACACCCAGATATCCTTCTCACTCACTTCTACTCTCAACTCTTGGATACATCCTATAAATGCCCATAGAATCAACCAACGGATTTCTTTATCAACAAGCAGCTTGAACTGATTACTGTGTTTTGATCCCTTTGGTTTTCTCAGAACCGGGACTGTGTGCAGAGCCCAGACACCGAGACCCCACTGACTGGAGTGACCAGCTGGCACAGGCAGGAGCACAGCACACAGCATCAAAGTCATATGGGATTATGGGTGTCAGTTCTTTGTTTCCATGCCTTTGAAATGGATGTTTTTCTTGTCTTTCCTGTTAAACTGTAAAACTCTCAAGCTAAAATCCACGTGCCTTCTCTTTCAATTCCCCAGTGGAATTAGCTCCTGTGATTTACCAAACATTTGTTACCATGCTATGAAAATGCCAAATCGGACAAAGGCTACCAAATCCTAGTGACATTAACAGGTATCAGGGACCTGCATCTCAAGACTCCAACCAAGATCCCAATCAAGACCATATCCATTATCATCCACAGGATGAAGTGTCCTGCCTCCATCGGCCAGCCCGCCTGCCCAGCTGTGGCAACAGAGCCCCCCTGGGCTGATAGAATGACCCTCCTGCCACAGCTACACAAGTCAGGCTGCTGACAAGAGAATTTCCAAAGCAATGCGTGTGACTTTAGATCAGTGAGTCAACAGCTCTGTTTGGAGGCAGGTCCCCCATATCTAATTAGAAGCTCTTCTTTTTCCTCTGGCCTGGAATAAAATTAATTGGAATATTTCTCCCCTACGAAAACAGAACACAGAAACAAAGCTTTTTGATCTCCCTCCAGGTCTTGACTCCAGAAAACGAAACTTTGCCATTAGCTTTATAAATCTTCCTCACTTTAAGGGTGATCGGACTCAAACTGTGAGTCTGGGGGATTTCCTTGTAACAGCTCAGCCAGGAAAATCAAAACTGAATTTTCTCTCCTTGGTATGGGAACGTTCCTATTCAGTAAATAAGTGGTTATTGGAAACTGCATGTGGCAGGATGCTCGCAGTCCACTGTGGGGACCCAGCTGTACCTAAAGTGCTCAAGCAAGGCCACGTGCTCCATGCTCTGTGCTCCATGAATAGCACCGGGTGCTCCAGCAGCTTGGAGCAAAGTGGGCCTGGCATTAAAGTACCCATAAGATTTCTAAACAAAGCAACAGGGAGGAGGCATTTCAGGCAAAGGAAAGAACATGAACAGAAGGAAGTCAGGGCAATGTGTCTTTGTGGGTAGTGAGCAAATCCAGTTCATCTGGAGTCCACTATGTAGGGGGAACGTGCAGGGAACTATGAATTCCTGGAGACTCTTTCCACCATGAATGGACTTTCATTTAACTTCTTCAGACAGTAATTGGACAGCCCCACTGAGCAGGGAAGAAACATTGTTGTTGAGGAGGTTCCTTATGTTCTTCAGAAGCTACTTGATGAATACAGATCTTGAAACCGCCCTTCACAAATTAACAAAGGGGTGCAAGGGGAGAATCGTGGTAGGACCCTAAACTCTGCAAAGGCACAGGCATAGTTAAAAAATAATAATAATAACCAGCCATTGTCCCCCAGTTTGCTTTCCTATAATTGCTACTCAGGAGTCACCTAGCTGGTGGTCATAAAGATTCTTAACTTTCCCCATAGATAACATCACCCTTGTGAAACCTAAGGGTAGTTTTTGAGATGTTTTCCAGGCCCTGCCTTCCAGCGGATCGGCTGACCCCACCTCCACACCAGTGGCCCGTACCAAGGAACTGACTCAACCGGTCTTATGATGGATGCGCCACTGAGGAATTGACTCAGCACAAGAAGCCAATTTCTACACCTCCATGGTTCCACCCAGAACCCAGCCAATTAGCAGACCCAATTGCCAAGTCCTTTGCCCACCAAACTGTCTTTAAAAACCCTTTCTCCCAAATTCCTGGGGGGACAGATTTGAGAAATTCCTCTCATCTCCTCACTTGGCGCTATGGGATTTTAAACTCTTTCTCGGCTACAGCTCCGGCTGTCTCAGTGTGCTGGCTCCTTTCTGTGCAGCAGGCAATACAACCTGGTTGGGCTGTAACAATCTCATGGTGGCAGCTTGTCCCTCTTTCTATGGGCCAGTGCATTGCCATCCTTTGATTATATGTCTCTCTTTCTTGCTAGACTGTGAGCACTGCATGAGGGCAGTGACTGTTTCTTACTCATCTTTTAATCCTTAGCGCTTGGTACAGTGTCCAGAACATAGTGGGTGCTCACTCAGTAAATGCTGAATTAATTAATTAATAAAGGAGTGAGTGGATACAATCATGGATCACTCTCTACTCTCTACTCTCATGGCCACTGGTTTCATGCAAAAGGTACCAGATGACAACCGCATTTCAAACGTAGAGACATTGTATCTGGCGGCAAATGGGGTGGCAGTGGAAGCATCAGGAGAACCAGAAATTGGCATAGCAGTGAGCAACAGTGGAGGGCTCCTTTCTGATATCCAGAACTTCTAGACACCAAAGCCATGAAATCCGCAAGAGCCCAAGCAGAAGACTTCTTGCCGGAGAGCGCCTGAAGCACAGCTTGTCGCTGGAGATTGCCTCTCAATGACTTTGAAGCAAAACACTGGGTTTTGTAAATTACCATCACAGCTAAGCTAATTGATCATCTGGAATTTGTAGCTGGCTTGTTAGACTGCACCCAGGGAAGGGGGTGGGGAGACTAGTAGCAGGTTTGGCTCAGCTGCCTGTAATTTTAAGCGCTTAATGGGATGATAATTTGCTGTTCAGTATGTTCATTTTGAAAAGCTTCCCTCATTCAGAGGGGAAAATGAATAAAACCAAGGCTTTTCGCTCCAAATCTGTGTGGAAACATCAATATCCTTCCACCAAGGAAACAGGTGGTTAAGAAGACATGGAAACATGGAAGAGACCGCTAGCATCCCTCGAAAGAAAAAAAAAATGTATGCATTGTGTGGTTGGTTATATTAACTCACTGTGAGAAGCTTCCTATAACAAGAGCTAAATTTCTAGTTCTTCTACGCTATCCATCCCAGTTCTTAATAGTCCACAGGAGATTTCACAGGGCTATACAGTGAAGAACAGACACAAATGAACAGAGCGTGTGTATGTGTGTGTGTTTTCCACCTCTGTGTGTATCAAGTTATTGGGGCTGGCATTTCCTGACAAGAGCTCAGAGAAATGGTATTCTAGAATATTCCCCACTCAAATCAAACGCAAACAGTTTCTAATGACATCAGTTAAGTAATTGCTTTCTTGCTACATCTCATGCCTTCACACCTCCTCTCTTTCTTGCATCTGAAATTAATTCTGAGGAAATCAGGTTGGTCTTTATGTGCATTGTAAATTCCTCAAGGTAGATCACCTTTCTACACTGCATATTTTACACACAAAGCCTAAAAAGTGCATTACATAAAAAGCCTAAAGATGCCAAAATATTAGCTTTTTGTAAGAGCTCGGGGCAAATGCGTTCTATGAGTCCAGACCACACAAAGGAGAAGGGAAAATGACAAAACTGAGGAAATTACTCTGAGTAAGAGACCAAGACTTTTTTTTTTTAATTCTTCAACTCATCAAACATTCAAAGAGCACCTGTTAGGTACAGTGAAGATTAAAAAAATTATTAGTATTATTATTATAAAAAATCCATGCCACTCATTTATTCTTTCATTGAATATTTATTTATCTCTTTTAGTGTCAGGCGCTGCTGCTATTAGCTAGCAATTCAAGATGAATAAGATATAGTGCTACCCTCCACAAACGTGCACTCCGGAGACTTACATCCTGAAAACGGTGAATCATGATGAGATTACCTCTGCCCGGACAAAGAGAGGAGGAGACGTGGTGGAAAGTGGAACGTTAGCTGTATCCATAATGTTTCATTTCTTTATAAAACCTAATCAAAAGAATATTAACATTCATTAAATCCGGATGGCAGGTACAGGGATACTTGATATATTGTTTTTCTGCCTTTTTTTTTTTTTTTTGTATATTGGTTTAACTAGTACATAGTTAAACATTGTTTGAAAACTGGGTCATGATAATGATGATGATAAAAAAAATGCATGAGGAGCAATGTTAGAAATATGCAGCGCTGTGGAAGCCCAGAGCCGAAACACTCCCCCAGGAGTCGGGGCAGGAGACGGAGTCTTTGCCCAAAAAAATTCAGCGGGGCCGGCCAGCAAGACAGCCTGGGCAGGGAAGTGGGGCAAGACCCCGGTCTCAGTCCATTCCTGCTACTGTAACCAAATACCTTCCACTGGGTAATTTATAAATAATAGAAATTTATTTTCCTCCAGCCCTGGAAGCTGGAAGTCCAAGATCAAGGTGCCGCAGACTCCGTGTCCGCTGAGGTTGTCGCACACGAAGAGCATCTTCGGTGAGTCCTCGCGTGGAGGAAGGATACAAAGGATGAATTCTGTCCGCACAGGGATGAGGGGCAAAGAAAAGGACGAACTCACTCCCCTCAAGCCCTTTTATAAAGGCACTTATCCATGCGTGAGGGCAAAGCCCTTGTGACCTAATCACCTGCCAAAGGCCCCACCTCTTAATACCGTTACCTAAGGAGCTAAATTCCCATATACAAATATTGGGGGAAATACCAACATTCAAGGCATAGTGACCCCCAAGCAAGCAACCTTTCCAGAGTCCCTGGGTGACCCCTGTAAGCATAATTAGTCCTCTTTCCATCTTCAGTAGACTTAATATGGGCCTGCCAGCCACCCCCCAATCCCACCGCCCCACCAGCCTTCCCCCCAAGAATGGAAATATAGGAAAATCTTGAGTCCCTTTAAGGGGAGCTCTGGACCCCCGGCTAGCCTTGAAAAGTGAAGGGACATGGTTCTCCGAGGGAGCCAGAGTCACGAGGAAACTACTGTTTCCCACTCCTGTCAGTACCTTGAATGTCCCTTCATCTAGATGTTTCTCATCCTCATGTCTGAGAGCCAAGAACCATGACTCAGCAACTTGCCCATCGAAGATGGAATTTTACACTAGGGATCCCAGAGGCTTTCTTCGCCCATCAGATGTTTGGTTCCATCAAGGAAACATATAAAAATCTCAGGGCCTCCCCAAACTCTTTAGGCCAAAGGGAAAGTCAAGCCCCAGAGACCGAATCATGTGACATGCTCTTCCAAATGATTAGCTGTTACTAGCGTTAGCATCAGCCGGATCCCCAGGGGAAGGTACAAGGCCTCAGGCATCTACAAGGACTGGCCCCCACACACCATTCATAAAGAAATTCCTTGGCCTCCCGTAAACAAGGACATGTATATTATAACTCTAGGTCTGAGGCTACGTCTAACTCCTAAAACTAAAGTCTGTTCAAATGCACACTGATGATGTTGGTTACACGTTCATATTCCCAGGTGCAGAACAGAGACAGGACAAGATCAATCATTCCTCCACGCACCCAGAGACATCTGCATAATTGATTCTGCCTTTACTCCCTTTTACTTTTCACACATTCACCTTATCTTATGTAAAATGTAGATCTACTGGGCACTAATGAAGTCTCACAAGAAAGTAGCCATTTGCCTTACTACCTACCTGCCCCGCTTCCTATGCGACTTTTCATTCTTTAAGGAAATATGTGAATACTAAAATACTAAACCTCCTGAAAGCCTTTCTGGAAAAACAGTCACAGATCTATCTGTGGCTCTCGGTTTTCCTGGACACTCCCTAAAGCTGGCTGAATAAACCTGGATTGATTGAGATGCTTGCTTCAATCACTAATTTCAGTTATCAGTACTAACAGCAGCCTGGGCTGGGCCCCTGCTTAATACAGTCTCTGGACATTTTAACCTGAACTACTGAACTGTCTGGGGAGTGGCTGTCAGTCTGGGCCACATCTCCTTCTGTCTTCTGTCTTCCTCTGTCCTTCTACTGTTGGGCTCTAAGATGGCATGCAGGCTAAGCCATAAAAGAACGCCCAGATCATTGATAAATGCTCGAACACCACTTACTAACGAGCTGCTGTGCTAACGAGCCGCTGTGAGCAAACACACCACAGGGCAGGGTTTCTCAACCTTCCATTCTAGAGCCTGCTTGTAAATTAACCACAGCCTGTGCTCTGAATGGTAGGTCTTGGTCTTAACCCAGAACAGAGGAGGGCCATACACAAACCCACCCAACTGGGACAGAGTTCCAACCTCCCAGCTGCCATGTGGGAGGGAGGTGAACCGCAAACCAACTGGTCAGCAACCCTAAACCAATGGCTGCTTCAGGGCTGGTGACAGGCCTTGATTCAGACAGTAACCAGAGCAAAGGGCATCTCAGGCAATATAGCCAGGAGGATGCACGAGCTAAGAGGCTGGGCAAAGACTCAACACCAAGTAAATTGAGTACTGCAACTCTGCCTTCAAAGGTTTTCCCCCAAGTAGAGAATACATATGGAGCACATATGAAAGGGACTAAAGCCATTCAAGGACTTCAACAAAAAATGGGAATGAACCATACTTCCCTGCAAAAACTGAACTATTAATTTCATATTCTGAATAATAAAAGGAGCCAAAGATTATTTTTGAATTTTTTGTTGGTTGAGTGCGTTTGGATGAAACAGAACCATTCTGAACCAGAACTAGATTTGAATATCAAAATGTTCTCAGAAATTAGACAACATTCCACTAAGTTCAAGTTGCAGATAAAAACAAAAATCAAGTACAAGATAATACATGGTTGATTAAAGGGTTTGCCTCAATAAAGCAATGAGGGTAATCAGCCCACTAAAATAAAAAAAGAATTCACCTTTTACACAAAAAGAAAAGATAAAGCTAAAAATAAAAATGATAGAGTAGAAACATATTTCTATCAATTCTAACATGTAAAGAGTTCATTCAAATTAAATTGTAAAAATCAATACCCCAACAGAACCCAGCAAGCCCAAACAATACATACAAGAAGAAATTTAAGTGCTTAAATAATATATGCAAAAAGATTATCTTTGTTAATTTTTTAAAAAAAGAAAAGAAAAGTATACTGTAATATTTCTTTTTTTTTTTTTTTTTTTTTTTTGAGACAGAGTCTCACTCTGTTGCCCTGGCTAGAGTGAGTGCCATGGCGTCAGCCTAGCTCACAGCAACCTCAAACTCCTGGGCTTAAGCGATCCTCCTGCCTCAGCCTCCCGAGTAGCTGAGACTACAGGCATGCGCCACCATGCCCAGCTAATTTTTTCTGTATATATTTTAGTTGGCCAGATCATTTCTTTCTATTTTTAGTAGAGACGGGATCTCGCTCTTGCTCAGGCTGGTCTTGAACTCCTGACCTCGAGCGATCCACCCGCCTCGGCCTCCCAGAGTGCTAGGATTACAGGCGTGAGCCACCTCGCCTGGCCTGTAATATTTCTTTATACTCACTATAATTAATACTCAATCTGGCAACATTCTGGCAAAGTGGCACATTTGCACATTATTTTTGGTAATTTATACCAATACAAACCCTTTTAGGAAACAATGTAGCAATCTATATCAAGACATAAAAATACATCTCTTGACTCATTCTCTGGAAATGCTGAAGGATGTTATTCAAAAGAGGAAAAAGCTATACACAGAAAGATATTCATTGTAGAGATTTTTTATAACCAGTATTGGAAATGTCTAACAACGAGGGAGAGTGAACTTAGCCACGGTGCATCCGCTCTGAAATAATACCACAGCTATAAAATGGGACTAATGAAGAGAAACAATATAAGAACGTGTTCATCAAAGGGTTTTAAGTGAAAAAAATACTATATAAAGCTCTATTCATACACTGATTATAATTACACTAAAGTATGTCGGCAGGTGGGTGAAAACAACAACAACAAAAAACATTGAAAACAGTTGTGCTTGGGTAGTGGGCTTGTAGGATTTTTATTTCTATTTTTTTTTCCTGCAATACTGGAACCATAGACTCATGGGGCAGGAGTCATCCACAAAGGAAGCATGAGCAAAACCAGCCACAGTTCCTGTTCCTTGCACAAGTGTTCAACGGTGAACACCCACGCAAAGACTCCGACTGCAGGCGCATTTCAGTGCTGCCTCAGGAACGCTGTCCTTGGCTCCCACACTGCAGAGATTTTCCAGTTCCCCCTCAGTCACCTCATTCATGCTCAAGGAAGAAAGCGTAGCTACCAGACAGGGTGACGACAGATGTCCAGGCACCGAGCCATCCGTGGCTGTTATTTTTCATTCACATGGGCATGTGCCGGATCTAGCAGATGAAAACCAGACGTACCCCCTTCTCCGTGTGTTATTCTTTTTCCCCTACTGCTGCTGCCGTAACAGCTAAGTGCCAATTATCTCCCAAGCGTGAAAGCAAATATTGTGATAGCCCAACAAGCCCTGCAAATGTTAGAGAACACTGGTGGGGGATGATTGCATTGTCTCCTGACCTGGCCTGATGTGTCTTCAGTCATCCTAACTGCTCTCGTTAAAGGAGCATCTAGTAGGTGCTAACACCTTCAGCACTTTGCATTCTTTATTTTCCCACTTATGTCTTGGCATTTTGTCACTGCCCCTCCTGAGTCCAAGGGTGAACTTTCTTTTCCTTTGCCTGGAGAAATCTTCATCCAACCATCCACCTGTTCTCAGGACCCAACTTAACATGGAGTGATATGGAAATGCTCTTCAAACATAGGAAGGCCTGACATATTGCTCTGTGGGTGTATTAGGGTTTTCCAGAGCAAATAGGAGATAGATGGGGGGGGGAGAGAGAGAGAAAGAGAGAGAGAGAGAGAGAGAGAGAGATTTATTTTAAGAAATTGGCTCACACAATTGTGGAGACTGGCAAGTCCAAAATCTGCAAGGTGGGCCAACGGGCTGGAGACCCAGGGAAGAGCTGATGCTGCAGCTGGAGTCTGGAGACAGTCTAGAGGCAGAATTCCCTCTTCCTTGAGGGATCTCAGTCTGTAGTTTCCTAAATCCTTCAACTGACTGGGTGAGGCCCACCCATATTACAAAGGGCAACCTGCTTTACTCAAAATCTGCTGATTTCAATGTTAATTTCATCTTAAAATACTCTCACAGCAACATCTAGACTGGTGTTTGACCAAATATCTGGGTCCTGTGGCCTAGTCAAGTTGACACATAAAATTAACCATCATAACATGGGTCCTGGATTAGCAAGAATTAAATCAGGGAGTAGATATTACAAGTATGCACATTTTGCCATCTGATAGAGTTGTTAAAAAGAATTCAAATGCTCACTTGTGAAGTAATGTGCTCCTTGTCCTGGGAATGTTCAAATTAATGCCGGATGATCACCTGTGAGGGATGTTGCAAAGAAAACTACTTTACTGTGTAGGAAATTGGACCATAGGATTGCTAGTGGCCTCTAAATATTCTTCTGATTCTAATATTTCATTATTGTATGATTAATACAGCTAATTCACGCAAACTACTTTTTAACTCCATGAAATTTAAAAGATTAAAAATTTAACCCTGTCCCATCCCATTGTATGGATAAAGAAACTGAGAATTGAGGGGGTTCCATGGCTTGTCCTAGGTCTATACCCGAGGTCTCCCAGGCCAGGTCTTTCCACTACGGGGTGAGCTGAGATGCTAACCAGATGTTTCGAGACAATCATTGGCCACACACTATCCCTTCTTAAGGCCATTCCAAGCTTGCCTCCACCCTGCTCATCAATCCACCTCCAAGGAGGAGTATCTCCTAATGAATAAAGGATAAAACCAGGCTGCCCTCCAAGGAGGTGATGTTTGTATCACATCAGCACAAAAGCTCTTCTTGGTCAGCTCTTGTTTTCTTAGCATAGAGCAATGTCCCACCCTAAAGCACCACAGTGGGATGCAGGGAGAAGTAGATTTAAAAAGGAGAAGCCCTGATCATCAGAGGGAAAATCATAACAGAATTTGGAAATGAATCCCCAACCATTTATAATGTGTGACCTTGACCTAAAGTAACCTCTGGGTCCTATAGGCTTCTCCACCCCTTAAATAAAACACCCACAGGACAAACCTTGCCCTTGCTAACATTGGCTCCTGTTCATTGAGTGACTTCAATGGGTAATCACCTTAACAGTCCCTCTCTTTGGGCAGAAGGAAGGGGGAAAGGAAAGAAAACAGCAAAAGGAGAAGGGAACCCATCCTACGAGGTATTTCTCGCTCTCCCTCTGGCACCCAGTATGGGAATACGCTGGTAGTTGAGGGGCATTGCGAACGTGGACCTTGCCCCTTTCCCACTAACGTGACTAACAGCGATGACATCACCAGGGACCTGCATCAGGTCTCAGCCCGTGAGCATTTTGGTCTCCTCCAACAGAGAAAATGTAAGTGAGGTCTCACTCTTCTTACCATTAAAAGGCACAAATGTCATTATACCACCCACAGCTTCACTGTCCTCTTCCACACACACCCCATCCCGTCCTCCTCTTCTTGCGGCAAGCACACCTCGAAGATCACCCTATGGGTGATTCGCAACTTGCGCTTCAGTGGATTTAGCAAAGACGTTTCTTTAATAACTGATTTATTCACTGCTTTTTTTGGTGGAGAGGAATTTTTTTTTCTTTGTGCTTCGTGGTGTCTTTTGCCCATTGAAAGCATTTCTGACACATTTCCCTTTGTAGTTTTTAAAAAGAAGTAATTATATAATGGCTGGCTTCTTGTGGTTACGTGGGAAATCAACATCTCAGTGGCTTTTTCAGACAAGCTTAATAAGAAAGCTATTAGAAAGGCAAAAGAGAACCCTATCATTATTTTCTGGTTTTCTCCTTAATTATAGACAATCATCCTGAAGGAGAGGGATAGATTCTGTGACAAAAGTTGTCTAGCATTTAACGGAACAATTTAGAGCCAGATTGAATGGGGCAACCTTATGTCAACTTGCAGATGCTTGACAAGAACTGCTCGAGGGCTGTTGGGATGGAAGGAGAAGCTAATTCAGCCTTTTCCCCTTTCACTTCACTCGGAAAATGGGGGTGTTTTGTTTTGTTTTGTTTTCATTCTTTGCTCAGAAAGATCCAGGTAGGTCTGTCTCAAAGACTCCCATTTAAGCATGATACATCCCCAAATTCTTACTCTTTTTTTTTTTTTGCCTATGTAATACAATTATCACTGTCATCATAAAAGCTGCTGAGATTTTTCCCACTTCCATATGCCCTCTTTCAGCTACAATCCTGTCTTCAGAAAGTTAATTCTAACGTTCTCTTATGCCACCCTTATCACTAGTCTGTAGCCCTAAAAGAGAAACATGCTTCTGAGTCCAGTGTAGATGCCGGTCCTAAGGACTGGGAAGCTGTCACTCAGCAGAGACACAGTCAGGTCAAACACCCCTGAATCCAGAAGGAAATAGCCTCTGTCCAGGAATGTCACAGAATGGCAAACTGAAATAAGACACAAGATGCCTACCTGTTTTCTATTCAAGGTGTTCATTTGCCTGGCTTCCCACAATGCACAAAGCTGAGGGGACACTGGCAGTGGCCTCTGTAAGAGATCACCCTACCAGTACCCTGTGAAAGGTACACTGGCTTCTTGCTACATGAAATTTCTCATTCTGTTTGTTCAGTGCTGCCCAATCACTCCCTACAGACTTTGAGATGTAGTGGAGAGGGTCTGAAATAGGAGGCAGGAAACTGTGATCATGTCTCTTTTATCACCTACATAACAAGTCCCCTACTGCATTCTAGATTTACCTATAAAACAAGAAGGACAAATGCCATCTTTATCTACCTCACTGGACTGTTTGAGACTCAAATAATAGAATACTAGTAAGAGTGCCTTGGAAATTATAAAGTATACAACAAATTCTCCACAGTTTTCCAAAGAATTAACTCAGATGGGTTTACTTTGCTATCTGTTTCACACACATTTTTCATGTGGCCTCTATTAATTTTCTCCCTGTTGCAAGCCTCAGAAAGATGAAGGAACTTGTCCAGGTGACATTGACAAATAGTAGAGCTGAGATTCTACCAAGACCTCACTTGCACTGAGAGCCTGAAAACCTCTCAAAATACCAGCCATTGCTTCTTCAAAAATGCAAGAGAGTAAACATCATACACCAATGAGGTGGGTCTAGGGGCATTCCCGATGGCACCAACCTTACCTTAATATGTCCCTCCTCAATCTCTCAACATTATACAAATGGGAATATCTAAAATATGAGGCAGGCATTCATTTTTTTTCTTGGTAATTGTCTTAGTCTTTTTTTTTTTTTTTTTTTTTTTTTTTGCTGCTGCTATAACAAAATACCATAGACTGGATAACTTACAAAGAAAAGAAATTTATGTCTGACAGTTCTGGGGGCTGGGAAGTCCAAGAGCATGGCACTGCCTTCTGACGAGGATCATCACGGAGGAAGGGTGAAAGGCAGAAGTGAGCACATGAGACAGAGAGAGGAAACTGGACTGAAATCACTTTTATAACAAACCCAGGCTCTCAATAACTAACCCACTTCCACAATAATGCCATTAATCCACTCGTGAGGGCACAGCCCTCCTGACGTAATCGCCTCCCAAAAACCCCACATCCATTAAATCTCCATATAAGTTTCAGAAGGAATATTCAAAGCATAACAGTAACTAATCCTTTTTAATGAAATCTTTATGAATGTTTTCCAAATATTTTATAAATTTTATTTAAAACTTCAAACACTACAGAAAGCTATGAAGTGGGAGTGGGTGGGGAGATTCTGCAAATCTCCAATCTTCCCCTGCCCACTCCCATCCCCATCCCAACCTACCATTCTGCTAACTTTCCATGTGTTACAAATATTCTGAATGCTTTTTAACTCAAATAGGATCGTTCCATCCATACTATTTTGCAACTCATTTTTAATTTAATGTATGTTAGACAGCTTTCCACATTAATACTAGATCTACCTCATTTTGAAAGCTATAAACCATTGCATTAATGTACCATAATGAATATACACTGCCACCTTTGGATGGCTATATAGGGTACTTCTTAGTGTCTATTATATTCTTTTGCTGTAATTAGAAAGCATCAACCTGTACATATATTTTGCAAATTTACATGAATTTATCTACAAAAGAAATTCATAAAAGTAGAATTGGTGAGTCAAAGGAATTGAGAATTTTAAATTTTTACAGATATTGCCAAATTGATCTTCAAACACTTGTACCAATTTGTTCTTCCAGGAACAACAATGTACAAGGGTGTCTGCATATATCTTAGCCAACTGAGAAGATTATAAAACTTCTAAATCTTTGCCAAACCAATGGTGGTAACATGCTAATCTGTTCACTTATTTTTTATGGCTTTCGTTATCAGTGAGCATGAGTCTCTTTTCACTTGTTTATAAGACAAATTCATTCTTTTTTATGTGAACTCCCTCATGTCTTACTGACATTTTTCTCTAAATTTTAGATCTTTTTCTTTTCTGTTTCTTTTCTGTTTTTAAAAGCAATTTGGGTACTATGGAAAATGAGTCCTTTTGTTACAAGTGTTGCTATTATTTTTTTTCCAGGCTGCCTTTTGACTCTCTTATGGTATTTTTTTCATGTAAAATTTTTTATTTTTATATAGGCAAATCTGTTTATCCTCTTCCATACAGCTCTAAGTTTTATATCATGCTTAAAAGAGCCATACCCATTCCAAGATCATTTTTAAAATTCACAAAAGTTTTATTCTAGTGTTTTTATAGATCCATGGTTTTACATTTAAACATTTGATCCTTCTGGAATTTATTTTGGTGTAAGAAAGGAAGTAGGTATCAAGCTTTACCAGGTGGAACAGTTACTCTTACCAGGAAACCACATTAAGTTCAAATATCAAAAAAAAAATTTATGTTGCACATGTATCACATATTGCCTATGTGAGAGCTATGCAGCACACTGACATATCCTGGGCCATCTTAACCTTGAATAGCCCTTTACGTTGCTCACATGATAGACCTTGCAGTATATGTGGTTTGCTGATTCAGAAGTCAGTTTCCCTGCTGATGTGGGACCTAGTAAATGCACTGATATCAGTCATCTGGGTGCCTCTTTGTTAAGTTATTTTCCTAATTCAGAAATTCTTAACCTTTTTTTGTGCAATAGACCTTGTCCCAATGCCACCGTCTGTGGTCACTGACTCACACTTAGCTAGTTTGTAATCCACTACTCCATATCAGATGAACTATTTTCAAGTTCCCTAAAGGTGGGCTAGATCAAGGAAAGTGAATTTATATAAAATAATTCCACCTTCTCTTGTTCCCCTCTGTTTCCTTGCTTCTGTCATTTTTCCCCCCACCCTGGGCCAACATCTCTTGCCCTATTGCTTCCTACTCAGTCATCCAATTTACATCTACATATTATAGTCCTGTTATGATATGCCAAAAATGACACAGTTACATATTCTTGTGAATATGTGTCTATCATGAATTTGGTTGTTTTGTTTGTCCCTAAATAAATGCACCCTTCCCCATGTCACCATATTGGAAGTTCCCTGATTCCTGCCTTGAGAAGTGAGTTGACATCAGAAGGTTGCCTATGATGAACTGTTAACCGAGAGTATTTTGAGAGCAGAAGGAAAATGATAACAGTGGATTTATGTGATGAGAGGAGGCTTTGTGAATGAGGTATAAATGGAGTTGAGCCTCACACAAAAGGAAAATCTCCCCTTGCAGACACCAGGAAGTCTGAAAACTAATTCCATCTGGCTTGTCTGTGATGTGTAACATTACTGGATCATTAGTCTTTGCCTTTGCTCAAAACCAACTCTAGCATCTGGATCGGCAATGTCAGAGCCCCAAGGGCATCACCATACCAAGAATTCTGTAGCCCATGTGGGAGAATACCTTTGACTTCAAAAGCCAAAAGAAAATCAATAAACAACCTTTTGGCTCCTTAGTGACTAGAGAACATGTAAGGTCCAAAAACTTTCTCTTTCTCTCTCTTTCTTTCTCCAACTCTATGCTGAAAGGGTACCTGAAAGGAAAGAACTGTAAAAAATAAGTGGTGAGTTCCTTGACAAAAGCAAGTGGTATTAGCAAGAAATTCAGCTTTTCTCTAAGGTGGACCATTGGGACTATAAATACACACAAAAAGAGAATTTTAATCCCTAAGTGACAAAGTTTTCACAGAGTTACTACATTAAAAAGAGATTTTAGACATGAAAAACACATTTTTTTCAAAAATTTTCATGGCTACTAAGTAAAGGTATAATTATCTTCCACAACACTGGTCTTTTTCTTCACTGAACCTGGCTGAAGTCATAAAAATTTCAAGTTATGAGCCTCAGAAAATTTATTTTAGACCTCATTTTGTCTGATGTAAGATTACTCATTCCTGTACGCACAACACAAGACCAAAAGGAGACCACAGAGGTCGGCTTGTCTAACCCGCTCCTACAGATGAGCAAATAGAGTATCAGAAAGGTTAAGTGAAGTATCCAGGGTCACAGTGAGTCACTGCAGAGCTGGGACAAAAAGCACAGATCTACTAACTCTGTGGTCTTGCTAACGACCCTATGCCACCTACCAAAGCAATGTTAGAGAGTTACATTGCAATACATTGTCTGTTACACAAAACCCTGCTGGACTGGCTATCTTCCTTTTGTTCCTCATCTCTTCTGTTCAGTCTTCCCCGTTGGCTCTCTGACCCAGGAGGCTGACTTTTATGAACTACTTCAACTGACTTCCTTGCCCTCTGGCTTCCAGTAGAGTTTGGTCAAAGAGGAGCCCCAGCAAGAGGATGAAGGAATAGAGGATAGAGAGGTCAGGGTACTTATTCCCTGGAGTCCCTTTCATGTCAATGTCATCCTGAAATTAGAATCACCCAGTTAATTTATCTCTCTGGCCACTGTCCTAAGGAAGCAATGACACTAGTCATAACAAAAACACGCATGGCCATGTCTCCTTCATAGAAAAACAGTCTGAATAAACAGTGTAGGAACTCTGATGATAAAGAGACCTCATTCCAAAAGGGAGGCAGTCCAACTCCGTCTGAATGCGCAAGGATTCTGAACATTCAGAACTTGAGAAAAATATGTCTAGACTTCTGGGGTCATTAAATTCTCCAAGTCATGTCCTTTTTTCACTACTTCATCCCATCTTCAGGGCATTTTGGACCCAGAACTGTACAACCTCTACAAATAGCTCTATAAATCCAAGATAAGGAGCAATCCTATGTGTCATTTTTTCAATTTTATCTCAAGTCTCCTCCTGCCATTATCTCAGACATCTGCAGAGGGTCTGATCCATGTGTGCACATGGAGAAACTACTCAAGACAAGGAAAAGGACCATCCTAAAGCACTAGAGGAAGCAGTCCTCACACTGGACCAAGAATTGTGCCTGCTCCCACCAGCCAGGCTGGACAAACTCATAATTCACTTCCAGTTACCCACCCCTGGGGTAATCACTGCCCAGATTCATTTTGCCCATTCTTGTACATTATAGAGATAAAATATATGGCATGTACGTTTAGGTATCTAGCCTCTTTCTTCGTCTTGGTGAGATTCATCCATGTCGTATAGTTTGTTCATTCTCACTGCTGAATACTGTTCCACTTGTTCATACACCACAATTTATTTACCCAGTCTATAATATCTGAAGTAGTTTCAAGTTTGGGGCTAATTTGAATAGTGCTGTTGTGAACACTCCTGTACATGCCCTTTGGTGAATATATGTAAACATTCCTGGTGGGTATATACCAGTTGCTTATTCATAGACCTGCAATACATAAAAATTTCTGTTGTGACACATACTTGTTGTCTATCTTTTTATTTGATCTGTCCTTATGGTATATAGTGATAGATATGTCATTAGGATTGAGCATATATTCATGTTTAATTGGCCACGTGGGTCTCCTCTTTTGGAAAAGTCTCTTTGGGCCATTTTTCTTTTGCTAGAACTTCATTTGAGAGCACAGAGAACTTTTCCCTGATGACTAGCGATTTCACCCTGTTCACAAAACAAATTAGTCATAGAGCTAAAGTTAGACCTAGGACAACAGCTCTAGATGCTGCAGGCTTTTGCTACCATCTGATAAGGAGTTGGGAGTTAATACTGATATTATTTGGTAGCCATTTAAGGTTTTTGAGCTGGGTAATAACATGGTCATTGGTGAATTAGATCATCTAAAGATGGTGGGTAGAATGGATTATAGAAAAGTGAGCCTATGGGTAGACAAACCAGTTAGAAGACAAATAGCGCAAAAATGGCTCAAACAGGAAGAGATACAATAAGACTGGAAAATAGGAGACAAATCAAAGAGAAATTGGAAAAAAAATTTAAGAAGAATTAAAGTTTTCTCTAATCATTTTTTAAATCCATGAGAAGAGAAGAATAGTGATAACACCAACAGAATTAGGTAAATCAGAAGAATGGTACATGCAGATGGGATTAGATGAAAAAAGATAAAAGAAGAATGGGCTATTTTTGAAAAGAAAAGCATGAGTTTGGGGCCGGGCGCGGTGGCTCACGCCTGTAATCCTAGCACTCTGGGAGGCCGAGGCGGATGGATCGCTCAAGGTCAGGAGTTTGAGACCAGCTCTGAGCAAGAGTGAGACCCCGTCTCTACTAAAAATAGAAAGAAATTAGCTGGCCAACTAAAAATATATATAGAAAAAATTAGCCGGGCATGGTGGCACATGCCTGTAGTCCCAGCTACTCGGGAGGCTGAGGCAGCAGGATCGCTTGAGCCCAGGAGTCTGATGTTGCTGTGAGCTAGGCTGACACCACAGCACTCACTCCAACCCGGGCAACAGAGCGAGACTCTGTCTCAAAAAAAAAAAAAAAAGAAAGAAAAGCATGAGTTTGGTATAAAATCCAACAATTTTGGTATGTCAGTAGGACATCCAGGAAAAAGTATCTGACGGATAACTGAAAAACAAGAATTTTAGCTCAAGAGACACAAGGCTAAAGAGAGATTGGTGAATCATCTGTTTAAAAAAAAGTGACATAGAAACGAAGAACACATAGAGAAATAAGAACACAGAGTCAAGAAGAGAAATGCCACCCCTACTTAATGGATGGGGAGAAGAAAAGAATTCAAGGAAGAAGTCAGAGGAGAGGAGGCCAGATACATAAGAGAAGTAGAGGAGAATTAGAACAGTATCATGGCATGAGCCTCAAAGAAATAAGGTTTAAAACAGGAAATGATCAACACAAAAACCTCAGAGAAGCAAAATAGTATGAGATCCGGGGGAGGAGAAAAGCCTTTTGGATACAGCATGTATGTTGTCATTGGTAACAGTGGGGAGAACAGCTTCAGTGGAGAGCTCAAGATGAAAGTCATATTATAAGACATTCAGAAATGAGTTGATAATCAGACAGCACAGCTAACAATGTATTAATAGAACATCCTATCAATGGCTTCAATTGTGAAAAGCAGAAAAGAATTGGGTCAGAAATAAGAAAAGGCAGAGAGAAAGCAAAAACTTTTCAAAATGGAGGTGTGTGCTTAATTCAGGCAGACAGAAAGATGACCCCAGAAAGAGCAATTTTCTGCTAATATTGGAAAGGAAAGGGAGAATTGCAGCCCTGAAGCTCATTAGGATAAGAAGGTTTGGAAACTCCTTTATGGGGAAAATAGTAAGGAATTAAGATCTCTGGTTCTGGGGAGAAAAGAAGAGTCCTCAAACCCTTCTTCTACAATACAATCTAAACATGCCAGATACTATACAAAAAACATTTTTTTTAAGTATAGATGAATATGCAAGAAAATAAAATTTTCAAATACCAGGAGAGAAAAAAGGAGCTGACAACCGCAGAGGTAAGCCTTCCAGCTGCCATCACTTTGCAAGACAAGGAAAGGGGTGGCCATTGTTGTTATTGGTATCCTAGGGGTTTTGATTTTTTGTGTGGGGATTAAAAATTCAGGCCTCTGCTTAAAGCCAGGACCCTTTAAAATCCACCCTCATAAAAGGATGGGTTAAGGGAAAAAAACAAACCAACCAGCAGCACAGCGAGATATCTTTAAAAAGTTGTCTGTCGCAGACTGAGCCTTGGGTGGAAAAAATATTCTCCCCTAGGAATGCATATATCTGGGTTTGGGCCACATACAGACTTTTGGTTTAAGTTTATACTAGCCACATGGTAGGTTCCCTCTCAATCCAAGAAACCAACATAAAATTCTGTCCCAGGTTATTAATACCTTGGAATGTGAAGGTAAAACAACTCTGTATTGGCTACGTCCCCAACAGAAGTCCCACCGATAAAATGCCAGTAAAGATGAACTTGAAGCTCACTAACTATAAATACATGAGCAATAGTTTACAAATACGCTAGGAATCTATCCATCAAGAGTGCAATAAACTTCAGAATTAAGTCTTCAATAAATTCAAATAGTTAAACAATTTCAATGAAACCATAAAATAATTATGTTTAACATAATTAAGGACATGAAAGAAGATATGGGGGGAAGAAAACAAGAAAAGTTACACTGTTTAAAAATTAAAATCAGGAAAGAAAGCTGAGAAGGAAGATACACTGAAAATAAGTAAAATTTCTCAGAATAAAAAGGTATATTAAAAATATAGTCATGGAAGTTATAAAATTCAGCAAATGCGTTAAACAGCAGAGTCAACATAGGAAAAGAGACAATTGGTGAACATAAAGAGAGATCTGAGGAAGGGTTCAACATGAATCTCAAAGAGACAAAAAGAGATGAAAGTATCAGGAAGAGGAAAAGAGACAGAAAGAATAGAATAAAAAGGAGTTATGGAGGGAATTCAACCAAAGGAAAGAAGGGATTGATTGGATTTTTTTTTTTTTTTTGAGGGCCCAAATGAATCTAGAATGCTTGAATTTTAAATTATTCAAGTTAGCATAACTGGTATACTAGCTCTTCTTCTTCCGATTATTCCAATCTACATTCTTCTCTCCCTTCTCTGAAATTCTTGGGTAATTACAACCCACATCTCACAATGCACTTCCTGATTATACACTGCCTTGCCTACGACAATGAAGGTTTCACACATGCTCGTCATATCTCCCTAACTAAAATGTAGGATTCCAAAAGAAGTCTTGTCTTGTATCTTTTTCATATTTCCTACAGCTCTGGCCCCCTTAATATAAATTAGAATGTAAAGAAAGAAATAATAGAATTAAAGATAAAAGCTGATATTTGAAGCCTTCAGCCTAAATACTTTATTTTAATAAAGACATATTCATTTATCTTTTTTATAGACAAGACATCCAATTCAAGAACATGCACATGTGTCAACCAAGCCTGGCTGAACAAGAGCACAGCTTAAATTTTATCTGTAGCTAAAAATCCCTTTAAGTATTCATTTTTTTTTAGTATGCATCCAGCAAGTTTGCATGCTGAGCATATTTTGTAAATCAAACTATAAATAGCTATAATAAATGTCATATGTAAATTGATCTATTTTCAAGGTTTCTGAGTACAACAGAAGATCTGAATAATTTTTTGAATGGCTGACAAATACTTTTGCTGCTTTTGCATTTGGATATCTCCCAAACAACTGAACAAATTTTCCTAAAACTTCATCTGCAATTCTCTGTAAGGTTAAAAATGCACATGAGAAAATTCACTTCTTATAAAGGTAATTAATGAAGGGGGAGAGCCATGAAAATTAATGGCTTGAGCTGGGTATGTGATCCCTACTTTAACACTGCTTTCTTCCAATGACACTATAAAGAATGCATAATGGTAACGTAAAAGAATCACCAGTAGAAAATATGCAGAGGCCCACACTTCATGATGGCTCATCACTGCTGTTCATTTCAGCATTAAATTCATTGTTAGGACACAAGTTGAGGATATTCCAAGCAATAATCTCCACTTTCTTCATAACCTCTAAAACGACTTCATGAAAGCAAGTCAAATCTTAAAAAGGTTTCTGCACCATTAAAATAACTATGTTCCTTCATAACACTGCTATATTCCCCATATCATGGAAAGATGAATTGCTGAACAGAAATATACTGGCCAAGAAAGAAACTGTTCTAAAGAAATTAATAGATCAGGAGATACAAGCCAGCAAACTCAGAGAGAGAAAAATCCAGAGAGGTTTCCTCTCATTCTCTGCCTTCCCCTAAAACACATACACACACACACACACACACACACACACACGACAAAATTCAAGCCAAAAGCAAAAGACCTTCAAAGTCCAAGGGCAGAAGTGACAAAGCAGCAGCTGTCTCAGCGGACTGAGACATCAGTTTAGGTAGCTCACTCATCACAAAAGACACAGCTAGAGACAAGAGGTCAACTCTCACATGTCCTTTGCTAATCTTAGAAGTTTATTTTCTTTACTTAAAGGCATCCATTTTTATGAGCAAGAATTTGACCTGAAGTTGTCTTGGCCAGGAGCTAAAATAAAATTGTAAAATTCTAAATGAAGTGTCTACATGCCATTACACTAACGAGAAGTCAACCATGCCAAGCCCTTCAGCTAGCTACACACTCAGCTCTTGAGGTGGTCCAAGCTCACCTGTAGGGGGAGAGGTAAACACACAAACCAAGCAGTGCATGTGGAAACCATTTGTTCCCTAGTCTACGTTTATAGGCTACCATGCCTTCAGCCACACATTGAATAAAGATTTTTAGCTATGAAACTTTCCAACTGAAGTCTGCCTAACATCTGAGTAACAGCCAAGAGCTCCCTCTCAACCTTTCCTTGGGGATCTCCGGGACTTAATTCCTTCAAAGAGTTCAGCCTTCTCCATCTGTTCACCATTCTATTTGTAAATATGAGGCTTCTGGCTCAAGAGAGGAAGTCTAATTACTTAAGAGAGCAGAGGGACCTGGAACAAATCTATCTAGGAGATCGGGACCTTGAGTCCACAACAGCAAGAACCTAAGCCCAATTGTGCTTCTCACAGAAAAGTGACAATTAAGTGCTATGGGGTCCCTCTGCAAATGAGGCCTAGGCATGCATTCTCTTTTATGAGCATTCTCCTTGGAAAACCAATCCTAGAAATGTCACTGCAGAAGGCAGAAGAAACTACAGGATGTCTCTGGTTCTGTCAATCTGAGAGACACTGAGGGAATGTCTTGTTTAGAGCTGTGCTACAGGCATTTAGAGGGACAGAGCAGAGGTGCTTAGCCTAAGAAACCTAAATATGCCCCACATATGCACGGTGTCTAGTGAGCTTAACACTTCTCTGTTACACCAAGACCCTCAAAGGCACTTGAGGGAAAATTTGTCTTTCACAATAAATCATCCCTAAATCAAGTCTGGTTTTCCTAATCTTATAATTTTTTAAAACAATCAAATATTGCATTCATAGTACCACAATCTGGATGAGACCCCAAACAGAAGATTTTTCATCTGATGTCTTGACTATTGGTGTAGCATTCCACTTTCATCATTTTGAAATGGGGTGGGGCCGGGAGGAGGGTCTCCATTTGCTGGATTAAAGTATGCATGCTAAGATAAATAATTAAAACCTGAGATTTGGAAAGAACCAAAAGTCACTAGTCCAAGCTTCTGTTGAGATCCAGAGCAGGTCCCTGCATCTCACGGGTAGGGCCAGAGCCACCAGCACTTGGAATCCAGATTCAGGTCAACAGACCAGAGTCTGTGACTCTAGGTCACAGGAAAAGTCATGTCCTTTGCATCTACCTCTTCATTTGAGGACTATTTTTCTTTAAAGTCACTTGACTCAGTAACTTCCAGGAGTCTAAGCAAAATTTTTCTTCTGGTCTAAAATTCTCCTTCAATGAGAAAACATGGTTTCACTCGACTCCCTTGAACTGCCTATGTTCTAAAAGCTTCCTCCCATGTTTTGAACCCACTGTTTCTCTAAAACTACACTGTCCAATATGGTAGCACTAGCCACATGTTCTTTGTAAATTTTAATGGTAATTAATTAAAATTAAATAAATTTAAAATTCAGCTCTTAAGTCACATTAGCCACAGGTTAAATGTTCGCACCCCACACATATGGATGGTGGCTACAATATTGGACAGCGCAGACACAGAATATTTCCATCATTGTAGAAAAGTCCATTGGATGACACTGCTCTAGAAGCTGCAGATTTCTTCCCAACTAGATTATGAATTCCTTAATCTTCCCAAACACTGTAATTCTGAAACCCAACTGGTTATTGATTAGTAGGCCCCAGCCAAAATGGGACTGCACTAAATCTGCATTTTTATTAGTAGTGGAGGAGTTTGCACCCAGTAATTTTTTTAACTTTTTATTTTGAGATAATTGTAGATTCAGATGCAATTGTGAGAAATGATATGGAGGGATCCTATATCTTACCTGATATGTAGAAATGACGATAACACATATTGCATAGGTTTTTGTGAAGACTGATGAAAAACATTGACAGCAAACACAGGGAGAGGAACCAACAATGAAGCCTAGAAATAAGTGAACTTTCCTGGATGGATAAAGTGTCCAAGAGGGTTAAATACCCCAAGAGGGATAAATAAGGTCAAGTTAAAACTAGCATAGGTCCTTTGGTTTTGATGAGTAGGAAGTCACTGGCAGCCACTGCCAAAGTGATTTCTACGTAGTAGTGATAGCACAAGTCAAAATTCATTGGCTTGAGAAATGTGTTAGAAATGAGTAAGGAGATTCTGCAAATTCAGATTGCTTTTCCAAAAATCTTGGCTGTGAAGGAGAGGGAATGGTTGGGCAGCAATTTCAGGATGACTCAGGAAACAAACTGGAGTTAGGATGGAAAAGACTGAAGTAAGTTTACTGGCTGAGAAAAAGTTGGTGATGAAAAAGGAGAGGTGTAAGGTACCTGGGAGAGGCTGTTGGTGGAGCAGGCTTCTCCATCCCAGACATTTCCTTCCTGTGAGAAGACCAGAATTAATGTAACTGCAGGCCTCTCACAATCTCTTCACTTACTCCATCTCTGTGCAAGAGGAATGACTTATTTGCTCTGTAAATTTAGGAAGAAAATGGCAGCCTTGGCTCAAGTCTACCCACAGAAGGCGTGCATTCTCTTTTGCTTTTCCTTGCTGTAATTTTTTCCTAAGAAGGTTCCCATCCAGCCCTGGCCAGAACTGACCAGTTCTGGGGTTCCAATGTCAGGTCCATTTGACCCAGACACCAAGCCACATCCTCCAATTTGGCTCTATCCATACCTGTGTTGTGGCTTCTGTCTTTATTCTTTGATTTACTTCTTGAGTTGCACAACACTCAGGTGGAAAAACAGAGGGCTACTGACTGGGGTGTCCTCGGAGACCTCAACATTAGGGATAATTGATTAATCAACATAGGAAGGCAAAAGGAAGGCATTTTACCAGAGAAGTGGTAACAGAAGAGGTGATTTCCTATCCTCCCAAACCAAAGAGTAGGAGAGAAGGATGCGGATGGGAGATGGGAGTGGAAAGCGTTCGAGATGGATATTGTCTACTCTCACTATGCAGTTGGAAACAAAGATATTTGCTGATGGTGAGAATGTTAGAGACTTGAGGTCTTGAAGAGGTTAAAATAGTGCCTGAGGGAATGAGAGAAAGGGGATCAAGGATTTGCAAATGTGAGGAAAGTCCCCAGCTCACCACTGCAATCTGGTTACAACTTAATTGCACTTATTTCAAAACCAAGCCAGTGGGGGTTATGGGTGGGGGGAGTAGCTAATAATCAGCTTACAGTTTTTTGGGTTTTTTTCTTTTGACTAAAGGGATATGCCACCATGCCCAGCTAATTTTTTTTTTATTTCAGCATATTATGGGTTTAGGTTACGTATATTGTCTTTGCCCCTCCCGAGTCAGAGCTTCAAGTGTGTCCATCCCCTAAATGGTGCGCACCACAGCCATTAGGTGTGACTATCCCCACCCCCTCCTCTCCCCTCCTACCTGCCTGACACCCAATGAATGTTACTACTATATGTGCACATAAGTGTTGATCAGTTAATACCGATTTGATGGTGAGTACATGTGCTGCTAGTTTTTCCATTTTTGTGATATTTCGCTTAGTAGACTGGGCTCCAGCTCTATCCAGGATAATACAAGAGGTGCTAAATCACCATTGTTTTTTGTGACTGAGTAGAACTCCATGGTACACATATGCCACATTTTATTAATCCACTCATGTATTGATGGGCATTTGGGTTGTTTCCACATCTTTGCAATTGTGAATTTATTTATTTATTTGTAGAGATGCAGTCTTGCTCTTGCTTAGGCTGGTCTCAATCTCCTGGCCTCACCTCAAGCAATCCTCCTGCCTTGGCCTCCCAGAGTACTAGGATTACAGGTGTGAGCCACCGCACCCGCCCCATCAGCTTACAGTTATGACTAAAACTAACACTCAGGATTCCTCCAAGGGTAGATTTTTGGGGCAGAACAGGGACTTGGAAGCCTGGATTTCCACCCCAGTTCTGCCAGTAACTAAAATATTCTGAGAGCTGATGAAGAAGACGATTGCATGTGGTCGGCAGCTGCTGGCATGGCCCTCTAAGACCCCTACCTCCTGGTGTTCATTCCGTGTGTCACTCTCGTCTTGTTCGTGTTCTCACTGTCTCTGTGTCTGCTCTGATGAGGCGAGGAAATGAGGATGACCTCCACCCAGCACCCCACCAGGAACTGACTTAGGTCCGTAACTACGCAAAACTTCTTTTCTCTTTATTTCTTTGATTATGCTGTTGCCTATGTTGTTGTTGTTGTTTTTCCTGCAGAAACAATTATTATTCAAAGAATTGGGATTTCCAAGACATGTCATCCAGCTATTAGCTAATCACTTTCAATCTTATGCTTTTGAACCATGTCTCAAATTTGTCCTCTACTATGTGAATTCCCTTCCTCACGGTTTCAAGTGTGCTATTTGCTGCCTCCAACCTGGTATCGTTAAGCTGTTATATTTAACTTTATTGCTGTCTTTTCCTGTCTTGGGTTTTCCACATGTTTTTTTCATAATGGCCTGCTCTTGTTTCTCAGAGGAAATGTCCTGTTATATATTTTTGAACAATTGGAGCAGATATTTTCCAAAATTGTCCTGTTTTCTTATAGTAAATCTATTTCAGATGCAGATTCAGTTTCCCTGAATCATCAGGACAAACTAGCATAGTGGTTAAGTGTATGCCTCTGGGATTATTCGGTCCAAGTTCAAATCCCAACATTGTCATTTATTAGCTTTGTGACCTTGGATAAGGTTCTTAAACTCTCTGTGCTTCAGTTTCCTACCTGAAAAATTGAGGCAAGATAGTACGTGCCTCGTGGAGTTTCTAAGCTAAAACATGTGAAGTGGTTAGAAGCACTTCCATACATGGTATGCGCACTCAAAGATACTAGTTATTATTATCAAGACAATGACCAACTTGTGCCACATAATGTTAGCTCACCACCCCACCCACCTCCCCCTAGATTTTTCTCTGTTTCCTCATCTTCTCACAGTCCTGGCATAGAAGAAAAATCAAAATGCAGCATTTACCCTGGGCTCAGGAACAGACTGGTAAAAAGCCCTGTCCTAACAGTTGATGAAAAGCCAAGGTTGTGTCTCTCCCTGGTGAAGACTAGGATTTAAAAAAATAAAATATACTTAAAAAATTTTTAAATCAGCAAATTACCCGTATGGACATCAGGTGAGTATAGATTGGGAACGGTGTAACCATTGCTTACAATTTCCCCAGCACAGATAATAGAAGGATGGACCGACCCCTAGGGGAAGGATCCTTTGGGTGTTTACATAATAGAAAGAAAAACAGACTTAGATCCAGTTTCCTGCTTAAATAGTGTTTTCACCCAAACTCCTTTTCCCCATCCCAAGAATCCCAAAGCTTCATTGCACCATAGCTTCACACTTGAAGTCTAGGATCTCATGCATGTCATGGGTCAGGCCCTGTGCTGAGGATTTTACACATATCAATCTCTCTTGTCCTAGAGAGAGTCCTCCCCGTCCCTGATACCAACATCTCTTTTCCTGCCTTTGTGTCACCTCCGTTTCCAGATAGATGATTCTCAGTTGGCCCTGAATTGAGCAAGAGGTGGGTGTGGAGGGCAAACTGGAAAACATGCTGCGTGCTTTGTCGCCTCCTCACCCAACAGTGTCATACTAATGTGAACAGCAGCTTGGAAGAAAGGAGGATGGGAAGTGAAATGCTAGAAGGAAAAGGAGTTTTAGTATTTTGTGAGGATGCTGGTGGGAAGATGATATTAATAATAATAGAGGCCTAACATAGGGTCTGTCACACAGTATATATCCAGTAGACATTTATATCCAATAAACATTGGGTATAATTTAAAATTTTAACATCAAATATATGCATGAATAAATATTTAAAATTTTAATATGGAAAATCTTTCCAACATAGGCTGATATTCTCCCCACTTGCTACAGAGTCAGAGCCACTAGCACCCAAAATTTCAGCACTATAGCCTAAAGTCATATTTACTAAAGGAATATTAATTTTTTTAACCTTAGTAAGCCTGTTTCAGTCACATATTCCTGCCACTGAATCTGAATTTATCAGTTGGAATTTGTAAAAGTTTGTTATAGATACTTAAGTTTGGCATTAAAAGTGTCCACACTATGTACTAAGGTTGAGTTAGGCCAATTTTCCTCCCAGAAGATCCCCTGGAATAAGTCAAAGATCCTGAGTAGAACAACTCTACATTGTTGTCTTGACTCTTGGCTAAATGTGGGGGCTGTGCTAGGGAAGATTGCAAGCAGGTGACCACCATGTTTCATTGATGGTTCAAAAAACTTAATGTCCAGTGGGAAGCCTTGAGGTGTAGCCACTGACACAAGCCTTTTTCATGGGCTCAAGTCATGCGACAGCATTTGGATGAGCTCTTTGAGGGGCCTGACTCACAACTCGTCAAATCCATCCTAGACAGACGGATCTTTCTTTATTTAACTCATAGAAATACCCACACCCAGAACGGCTAGGCAAAAATTTACTATTTGTAGAAAACTATTTGCATAAAGGGCTTAATCCCTTCCAGGGGAGCCCAGAGGGTGTGACGCTGCCAGTGGGTACAGCATTCTTCTCCTCTGCACTGGGAAAGCCCTTAGAGACCAGCAGACTCAAAGAAAGATCAGGACACAGTGTGGGTTCAAATCTCCTTGGGGAAGGGGCGTAGGTCACCACGTCCTTTTGGAGCATTCTTTGTAATAACAAGCCAATAAACCAAAAAAGAAAGACGAAAACACCATTTGAATAAAGTGTGATACCATTGTACAAAATAATTGTAAGCAAAGTTTAAAAGAATGAGTTAGGTCTCTATGCAATGATATGCAAACGTCTTCAAAAATTACAATTAAACAAACAAAAAAAAAGGCAAGGTGCAAAAGGGTGACTATTGATCCCGTGTGTCTCTCTTCAAAGGATAAACATGTACAGTGGTGAACTATTTTAATAGTGCTGTGATCTCTGCTCCTGATATTTCCTGTTTCTCTGTGATCTGTCTGCCATTCGGGCAGCAGTCAGAATATTCTACGTGTGCTGTCTCAGAGAAGCACTACGCCGGGAACAAAGATGTCAATTCCTTCCTCTGGAGTTTTTAAATAGGCTTTTGATACTGCTGGCATAATGGCTTTGAGAGGCTCACAGCTGATGCTTTTGAGTTATAAGAAGCTGGCTTTTGAGATGCGCATCATTTATGCCACAGGCCTTATTTTGGAAGAGATTATGCTCAGTTGGGTCCAGTTTTGTTCACTCTCAGACTAAAGGGAGATTCCATGGACTAGGGGTGAGAAGTGAGTTAAATGTTGTTGGGTCCCTAAGAAAGGGCCCTGTGCCCTCCCGTGCCACGTGCAGGGGAGATATGGTAGCAACCCCAGAAGCGTTGGGAGATCTGAGAGCAAAGAGGACCTGGGCATCGCCCCAGGGAAGTGGCAAACATTCCGGGTCCTCGTGTGCTGCAGGTCACAGGAGCAGAAGAGCAGAGACAACTGAGTGGGGTGGCCCTGAGACCTCGCAAGTTTCCTGTGTGCAGCACCACTCAGGAACAGGAAGTATCAGACGTTTCCCGAGGTACCCAAAGGGGGCCCAGAAGTGACTGAGAGGCCAGACCCCAGAGGCCTTGAACCAGAACGAGAAAGTCCCCAACAGCTGTCTGCACAGACCCATGTCTGGATGGTGAGTCACACTGAACGGACTGGTGTGTGGGTGTGTTGTGCACACGTAGCCTGAGGCTCCCCGTGGGATCCCAGGTATTCTCGGGTTAACCCCAAAAGAGTCATCTGCTGGCCTCTCTGGCGGGCTGTTGTGGGAGGGCCACTCTCTGCCTTGTGCCATTGCTGTTGTGCCTGCTGGCCCCGTGTCTGAATGCAGAGTGTCCCCCAGCCAGAGGAAGCTGTCCCAGCAGTCACGACCCAACGAAGGCTGAGGGACAGCACTCAGTACCCCTCGACTCTACTATCTGTCCGCAGCCTGGGTGGTAGGAGCTGCGCCCCTTACCCTCCTGTGAGCCCTTCCCTCTCCCATAGGGTGGTGGCAAGGGGAGATGTACTGTGAGTCTCTGCTCTCCAGGTAAGAAGGAAGAACCCGCCGTCGGATCCTCCTCCGGACTAGGAAATCAGCTTTGCGTCAAGGCAACACAAACAAGATGTTTGCTGGTTTACATCCCAGAGAAAAGACACCCAGGGACAAAGCTGAGTAGATTTGGACCTGGGTCAGCTCTTAAATTAATCCTGGAACCTAGAAGAGAAAAATGTGGCCTCTAGCTCTGAGGATAGGACAGTTGCCACTGCGCTGCTGCCCATGAATGGGAGATGACAGCAAAGCGAGGCCGGTAGTGGAACGGATCTAGCAGTGGGCGTGGGGTGGGAAAAGGTCAGTCAACCACAGGCACAGCTGGGGAGAAGTGAGGGCTCCACTCAGGTGGGCAGCACAGGCAGCTGGCGGGTGGCACAGTGTGAGCACAGACAGTGGCCTCCACCTGACATCAGGAGAGAGTTCCAGAAGTGGGCTTCACCCCTCCTACTCACCTTGATGTCTCTTTATTACCGATATCAGAATCCTCTATTTCAGACCAGCTCACTACTTCTCAGCACACGGTACAGTCAGCCCCAACTCCAAGCCTTTGCATACGCCACACGTGCATGCCAGGGACACCATCCTCTCCCCAACTCCAAGCCCACTCACTCTTGCCTCAAGACCCCGAAGCTGCTTTCTGCATAGAGGTTTCCGAGAGACCCACCCACACCCACCTCCCTCTGCTCCCAACTGCCAGAGCTTTGCCTGTCTGAGTTCCTCCTTCTCTTTCGCCGTCTGCCACAGAGCTGAGACCAAGTCTTCTCTTTCCTGTGTTTCCCACTCAACTTCTAGCAAAGGGCTTTTCATGTAGCAGCTGTTCAATAAATACTTGTGGAATTAAAGGCATTGTCCTGAAAGTTCAACTGAATCCGGTATTGCCTGGTGACTTGGGAGTCAAAGGAAAGTGTAGAAAGGTTTATCTGGGGGAAATTTCTGGCCAAACCATGTTTCAAGACTCATAGCTCATTGCCCCTTCCTTCTATCCTGACTCAACACCCCTATTATGTAGAATTGTGCATGCCCTATTTGTACTCCCAAATCCCTGTGCATGCTTCTATCACAACACCTACCACACCATTCTTAAAATGTGCTGACATGAGTCCCACCTCCTTCCCATTTCATTATAAGATGTTTGAGGGCCGATGCTATCGGTTTAATCTCTGCACCACCAATATTTAAAGTATTGGTAACAGCTTGAACTTTGCAGTCAAATAGCATCCTGTTTGAGCTCTTCTTAGAGCTGTGCAACCTTGGAAAGCTTTCATTACTTAACCTCTCTAAGCTGAGTGGATTGATGGGGGATTATTAAGAATTATTATTCTCAATAATAATATTATTTCTCAATAATAGTAACATTATTATTGAGAATTATTAGTCTCAATAATCATTGAGATGATGATTATTATTAATGCAGGGATAGCATTTAATTCAGTGCCTGGCACAATCGATTGTAGTTAAATAAATGGTGGAAAGTTCATGAAGGTTGATTTTTCAGGCTCTTTCTTCCTATGCTGCTGCCTTTTCCAAGAAACTGTTCCAAGAAATGATGAGTATGATACGTACGGCTGATAATTCTAGAATCCTCTTTTCCTGCTTTCAGATTTCCAGCACAGACATTCCAAGTTCTAGTGCTCTGCAGAGACAAGTCCTTGATTTCAGAATTTCTCTGGCTTCACTTTCCGACTGCAGCACCCTGCAGTGACCAAGGTTTGTCAGCCCCTCCATGACAGGGGCTGCGTCACCACCACAGCTGTCATCCCTGTGATGTCACTGTTACCTCGCCCTGGACATCTGTGTCATTATGTCCACGTCTCATTTCCTTCTCTGGTCAAAAAAAAAAAAAAAGAAGGAAAAGAATCACAGTCTATTAAAAGTGTAGAAATCAAACTAGAAAATTTCAAAGTGAAATTTTAATTCTCCCAGGAAATAACACCTACAGCACAGACTCAAGCCTATATAGAAAAAAATAATAATCCACACTACATATAACAATACATGAAAATTTGTAAGATTGTATCCTACCGATGTACCAACGTATACAGTCCAGAGTTAAACACACACAACTACACAGAGAATAAGCTCGATTTTCTAGGGGGAAAAAACAGAATTTCCTATTGAAATAGGATCCCATAAAGTCAGGCTAATAAATGAGGAAAGTAGTGAATCAATGAAAAGATTCAAAGATAAATTAAAAAAAAACTCAGAATAACTTATGAAAAAGAGAAAAGTCAAAGCACAAAGTTGAAAAGTAAGGGTGTTTAAACCAGTATTTAGTAGTTCGGCTTAGGAAATAAGATAACCCGATATCCTCTAAATCTCTGGATTATGTGTGTGCTAAGGTGTCGATTCGCCACAGTGGACCAGTGGACCGGGCAGCCAGATGATTCAAACCAAGAAGAGTCTGCTTTGCATCTCAAATGACCCTCCAGGGCTCACTCCACTTCAGTGCTCCCTTCACCAAACTGTCCTAGTGACAACACAACAACACATCCCTGGTATTTGCTTGTAGACTTCAGGTACCCAGAGAGCCAAACCCACTGGATCTCAGATGTGACACCCTCAGCTCAGGTCCCCTAAGTCCCTTCGCTGCCCACTCCCCACCCTGGCCAGCTGCCTGAGTGCCCGGCAGGCCACAGCTGCGGGTGAATGAGACCAATGATGACGGTTAATGAGGGTGTTGCCACCGCATAGCCAAGTTTAAATGGGTCTAGTTTGACTGCTGCGATGGCAGGGTCGGGTGCCTTCCTTAAAGGGTAATGACAAATGTCAACATGGTGCAGATGGCAAAAGCAAGGTGTCACCTTCTGACTCATTTAACATTTTTATGAGTTAACTCGTTTATCCCGGAGAGTGGAAATGGCATGTTACTATTATCTGCAAATGACACCGTATGGGACAATGAGCGCATAAGAAGGTGATGAGGCAGACAGTCCCAGGGGCTTGAGGAAAGAGAACCGAATGTCAAGTTGGCAAAAAGAGATGAGCTAATAGGCTTAGGCAGGATGAGACAAACCACAGATAATGGATGGGCGACTGGCCGGCGCGGATGATGGAAGCTCAGGGTGAGTCACAGCCCAGAGTGCTTCTCTCGCATGGAAGCCATCGCTGTCAGGCCACTCTGTCCCTGAGGGGCTCAGACCACTGTCTGGGGGCTGTGTGAACCTTCACAGAAAAACAGCTGGAATGAGGAGTCTAAAAGCGAGGGCCTGTGAAGACAGAGAACCCGGGAGGATCTGGGGAAGACAAAGACAAGCCCTTTTGCAAAGGTCAAGGGCACCACGTGTACATTCCCTCTGCTTCCTGGTGCTGCAGAGTGGCCCTCACTCTGCCTTCTCAGTCACCCAGTGAATGGAACCTCAAACTCTCAAATCTCAAGGTGATACAAAACCAATTTATAGCTTTTCCCCAGGTTACCCTCTACCTGGCTCTCAATTTCTCAATTCTAGGCTCTAAATTTGAAGGAAGCTTCTAGAAGAAGGAAAACACCTCCTAGATTACCCTGTCATCTCTTTGCCCTTAATCATCAACGCCTAAGGACACAGAGCCTTCTTCTCTGGGGCCCTTTAAGGAAAATGCCAACAACTATTGCAAGAATAGAGGACTAGAAGGGGGTGGGAGTGGGAGACAGCTCCGCTTTTATCTGCTTTATCTGAAGTTCTACAGAAGATTTCATTTATAATTTGCCACTAACAGTTTTTGAAACTCCCTGTTGTCATTGGTTTCCTGCCTTTATTCTTCCTTCCTTGCCAGCAAGCGCACCCTTAAGCAATTAACTGTTCATTAACATCTTCAAAGAAAATAAAAGGCATAAAACTGGAAAAGGGTGGGAAGTAAAAGTTATGAGTCCCAACTTCCCCTGAGTCAGAGAATTGGTTATTTGATGTCTTAGGCATCATCTAAAATAAGAATCCTAGAGTTCTGATTACAGAATCCTCCTTAGAATCAAGATAAAACATAACGTTCCCTATTCTTTTCTTTTGAGTTTCCTTCTCTTTTTTTTCCCTAAATGTTTGTGTTATTATTATATGACCCTTGATGCTCAGACTCTTGGGATACTATCCATCTTAATGATAATCCATCCCCTCCCTCATTTGTAGCACGGAATATGAATGGGTTGATTCTCCTTTTATTGAGACTTTGTGTTCAAAATAGTTTTCTACTGGGAACTTGCAGTGTCCAAATTCTTGTGGCAAAACAAGGGGGTGGGGAGAGAAGGAAACGCTTTTCTGAGTCACCTGGGAAAGTGGTTACCCCTGGAAAGATACCGGCTCATGGTGTCTTCATCATCTTCACTCTGCAAATGGGGGAATGCTAGCAGTAACCTCCTAAGCGGGAATTTAGCAGACAGGCAAAGACTCCAGTTCTGAGTTAGGAAAAAAACCCAGGAGTCTTCCATCAGCCGTCATAGTGGCCTCGCCTGGGTCAGGAACACTCGTGATCAAAGCCAGTTCATGAAATTCGCAGCTGAAGAAAGTCAGGCTTCCCCAAAGGGAAAAATCAGCCTTTTGTTGGTGGTACGTAAATGGTAAATAAGGATGTCTTATGCACAGCGCGTGAGTCCAACTGCATCATGCAGGGATTAGGACAGATTTCAGGAGATGCGGAGACGTCTAGGTTTAGTTTTGAAGCACCCCTCTCGGAGATACCGATGCTCATTGGCCCATAGCCATAGTGGTTTCTGTTTTCCACACCAAACCCTGCCTCATTCAGATGGTGAAAACTCATCTCAAACTTAATGTGTCCAAGATCAAACTCATATTTACTGAAAACCTTCCCATCCTAGCAAATGGCAATGTTGTCATTCCAATTGCTCAGGGGAAACCTCTTGTGGTTTCCCTTGATTTAGACCCCACTCTCTCTGTTAGTCTCTCTCTCAATCTCAATCTCTCTCTCAATCTCTTTCTCTTAATCTCTCTCTCAATCTCAATCTTTCTCTCTCTCTCAATCTATCTCTCCCTCAATCTCTCTCAATTCTCTCTCTCAATCTCAATCTCTCTCAATCTCAATCTCTCTCAATCTCTCAATCTTTCTCTTATCTCTCCCTCAATCTCTCTCAATTCTCTCTCTCAGTCTCAATCTCTCTATCTTTCTCTCCATCTCAATCTTCATCTTTCTCTCTCTCTCTCTCTCTCACACACACACACACCCTACATCCAACCCCCACCACATCCCGCTGACTGAACCTTCCAAGCACGTTCCCATTCTGAACAGTCTCACCGCCTTTCCACCTCCACCCTGATCTGGCGACCCCCTACCTGGCCTCCTTCTTCCACACTTGCCGCCATGGAGTCTATTCACTGCGCAGCAGCCGGAAAGGATCCTTCAAAGACTTAAGTCAGATCATGGTATTTCTCTCTTCAAAGACTCAGAGTGAAATCCAAAGTCCTCACCACAAGGGCCTGAGCAACCCCGCCCCTGCCGCCTCTCCCATCTCAGGTCACCCTGATTCCAGCTCCCCTTGCCCCTGCCACCTTGCTGCCCCCACACCGCAGTGGTGAGCTCGCTGCTCAAGGCTTCTGCTCTCTGGCCATTGCCCCTGCCCCCACCCCACCCTGCACCCCATCACGTGCTTCAATCTCCGCTTGTATGTCAGCTCACTAGAGATACTGTCCTTCCACACCCTGCAGGGGACAGCACCGCCCGCCCACACTCCCCAGCCCCTTCACCATGCTCTGCCTTCTCCAAACCATGTTCGCCACCTCGTGTATCTGACTGTGTTGTGTTTATTATTAATAGCTGTCTCTCCCAGCCACAGAAGTCCAGCTCCATCAGGGCAGGTATTTAATACTTTGTTTCACCGCTGTATCCTCAGGACCCAGAAGAGTGAGTGACACATTATAGAAACTCAACGAGTCTTCCTTGTTCAATGAATAATAGCCCCATCTCTCTGTTTATAGAGTTTCCTTTCTGTTTCCTTAGGGTTATTTCCTTCCCACCCACCTTAGAAAAGTTCTTTTTGAAAAATATCTACTTTATCCATTCTGGTATAAAGGACAGGTGACCTGTCTGTGCTAGGCTTGCGGGCAGGGCAATGGCGCCCGGCTGCAGGCACGCTGACAGCAGGGGCCTGGAAGGAACGAATGGAACTAGAGCAGGTCCCGAGAGGAAATCACAGAAGGAGAGGACTTGTGTCAGCTCAGAGCACTAATCTCTCCTCCCCATGGTTCTCCTCAGAAAGAAAATTAGATCCAGAAAGAGCAAGTGACTTGCCCAAGGTCACAGAAATATTTTTGGGCAGAGCCGGAAATACAGATGAAATCTGTACATTGTGTCCTGGTGTTACTCTAAACTGCGTTTGCGAAAGGGGAAAAAATTGTGGTTAAAAGAAAAATTGTAAGCTTATTTTCTTTTGGGGTATTAATGGACGAATCCATTTCCATCCTAAGCCTTTTATGTTCCACATGTTTTTCAATGACTTGCATGAAGATAGAGAAAAAGGCGAGCTTATCTAATTTGCATGTGACACCAATCTGAAGGGAAATAGCTAATATAATAAACGACAGAACCATGATCAAAAGATGTTGATGAGCGAGTGCAACGAGCCAAAACTGACAAGATGAATTTTAGCAGGAGTCCAAAAATTTAACTACGAAAACAGAGGAGGGAAGGAAATAGGATACTGCTGCAATGCTTATGAAAACTATGTAGGTGCTTCAGGCCACAACAGAGGTTTAACCAGAGGAACCCATTGGAATATACAAGCCTGGGCTGCAGGCTCGGGAGGTTCTGATTCAGTAGGCCCAAACAACCATATTTATGGTTTTTAAATGTCACAAGTGACTCAGAAGTACACCCCAGTTTGAGGACCACTAGTCTACAGCAAGATTGAGGTCAGGCATGAATGAATGTGACATGGCACCCACAAAGATCAAGGTGGTCTTAGGCTGCATGAATAGAAATACAGACTCTACAATAAAGGTGATTATACTTTCCAGTATATGTTGATCAAACTGCTCATTCATTCATTCATCCATTCATCAAACTTTGATGAAGTGCCTATTAAGAGTCAGCCACCGGATTTACTACAATTAAAAGACAAATGTAACTCTACACTCACAGAGCTTATGCTCTTTTGGGAGAAAGCTGTCCTTGTGTAACTGGTCCCAGGCTTCACCAGCCTGTGAGTGCATGAGAAGATCACTTTCCAATATCACTCTAGATTTTGATGTTCCTCATCTCCATATGTTTGTCCCCGCCCAAGAAGTCCAGCCTATTCCTAAGATTCCTCTCTCTACGTATGTCCAAGAATCTCCAAAGGGCTTAACATTGTCCACAATTCACTCCGGATTTCTTCTCACTTCTTGGTGGAACATTGGGAGCTTATACTCAGTCCAGGAGGCCAGACTCTATAACCAATGGTTTCAGTACTAATTGCAAAGGAAGTTTCCACCACAGCCAGGCTCTCATCCTTATGGTGCTATGACCTGTTTACAGAGCAAAACAGAATGCTCCCTCCCCCCGTGCATGGAGTATCCTGCAGCAAGGCTGCCGGTGTCTCTAAATGATACCATTCTTGTAATTCACATCCATATAACTAGAGTCACCAGCCACACACCACCATCTGTACCCTCCCCAGCCTGGCTGGGTCAGGATGGGTCCCTACCTGGTGTTATCTGCCCCTCTAAGGCTCTGGCCAGATGCTGAGGGTCCCTTGAGCTCACCTCTTCTTGTCCTTGCAGTGAATCCCTCTCAGGGACCTCCTTCTCCTTGTCTGAGTCACCTCAGTCTATCAGACATGTTTTTATATCCTTGGACCCGAGCAGAGGTCAGAGTCACACATGCTTTCCCAGGGGAACTGCTTCAGCGCCACATGGAAATGAGTGGCTGTGAATATCAGTCCCAGTTTCCAGCATCAACTCCTCACCTCCAACCCCTTGTCAGCCAAAAAGCCTATTGAACTCAGAATGCTGAAATCCGGGTGCCAGGTTTTAAAGGGTCATGAACAAGCTGGAATTAGTTCAAAAGACATTGGACAAGAAATAACTATACAAGGAATTAGACGTGTTAAGCCTGGTCCCCTTTGAATCTGTGGTTCTCTGAATGGCACAAGAAAGTAAGCATTGAATGGAGTATGTTTGGATAAAGGTGTGCAGCCTGCTTAGGCCGACCGAAGCCCAGGGTTTGGATTAGGGGATGGGGGAAACACAATTGAAAGGGACAGTGAAGCCTAAGAAAACCTAAGAAAATCTGCCTTGGGTTTGGTGGACCATGAGGAGCTCGTGGAGATTTCTGCACAGAGTAGAAATCTGCTCCGAACTGTTGGTGGGTGGATTGGTTGGTGCAGACTAGAGACAAAGCCCATTGTTGGGATACTATCAACACAATCCTGATCCCGGTATCAGAAAGGAAGCTTCTGACCTAAAAGAGGCACAATAAGCACAAAAAAGGGGACTTAGATGAAAGTGAAATTAAGTAGAATTCAGAGGACTCAGGAACTGAGTGGATGGGGAAGAAAACCAGAAAGAGGGAGATGTTGGACAGGACCTGCTACTTCAAGTCCAAGACTACAGAAGCAAGGCAGTGTCACCGGCAGACAGTAAACAATGGCAGGACATTTGGGTTGGAGGAGGAGAACAGGGAGAGACAGGTAAATAAAGACTATTTGCTCCATTTTGGACATTGTAAGGATGAGGCCCTGGTGGGCACCCATTTGGAAATGTCTAAAAGACAGTGATTTTCATAGAGGTAGGTTGAAGTTGAGAAAAAAAAAAAAAAAACCACTAAATTAAATCAGCAGGTGATCACTTGTGACCCTGGAGAGAACCACCTCTGTACAGATGTGGAGATGGAAAGTAGAATGCAAGGGTTAATTTAGGAGGTCATCAATGGGAGGAAGTGAAAAAGATAAGGTAGATTAATAACAATACGGCCTTTTTCTGATCATGAAAACTCTTATCAATTTATTTCAAGAAGTTTTTAAGGAAGTTTAAAGAAGAAAACTTCCATTTCCCATGGTCCCACCCCCAAAGATAAACACCATGAACAGCTTGGAACAGTTCCCTCCAGATATTTTTCTGTGCATATTATCAGGAGAAGTTTGTGTTTCTTCATTGGAATCTTATTTTATATGCAAGTGTATTCCTGATTGTTTCATTTAAATTATATATCTGGAGGATTCTTCTATGCCATGGAATAGTTTTCAAATGTTGTTTTTAATTTTTTGAGCAATAGTTCAACTTTTGCCAAAACCAAAATTCATTGTCAACATCTAAGTCACTGAGGGTTTTTCAAATCTCTTACTGTTCAAAAGATGTATCTTTCTTGATGTTGGAAAGAAAGATAGAGACAGGAAGTTTGCTCCTCCAGGGTATGGCAGGTGGAGGGAAGAGTGATTCGAGGGGCCTTGCTTGTTTTTAATGTAAGAGAAACCTGAATTTGTTTGAAGATAGATTCAAGAGAAATCAAGACAGAACAGTGAAAGGGCATCAGGGTCTGGAGAAGGACTGAGTTTATGGGAAGGTGGTGCCCTTGAGCCTGTCCTCAGCCCACAGGCAGCCCCAGGAAGACCCCAGACCATCAGGGTCAATGCTCTGCATGAGACGTAAACATGGCGCCTGCCTCTGTGCAGCCAGGAGGCCCTCGCCTTTGGGGGACCCGATTTCCTGCTCAGGAAACAAAATGGTGGGGTGGGGGGAGTTATCCTGACAGATGCACCCTCACAGCTAATGCGATGACCGTCTTCTGAGCTCCTCAGAGAAGGAGACAACCTAGATTCAAGACAAAATATTGTTCTAATTATTTTGATAAAATCAAAATCGAAATAATTAAGAGCCACATTGCTTCCTCTCTCCCAGTAGGATGATGAGTCCTGGCTCCAGGGCTTCAAGGCTGCTTCCTTTTCCTTCGCTTTCCCAGGAACCTGTGTCCATTCCTGCCTCCCCTCCTCCGCCTGCCTTCGCTCCCCTCCCCTACCAGTCCCCATTGCAATCCAAACTGTTAATAGCATTAAGATTCTGGAACGGGGTGGCCGGGGGCTCGGCTCTTGTGCACTTGAGCAATCCTTGTTAGGGTTTACTATACAGATCCCCTTGCAAAGAGCCGCCTGGGGTCTTGTTTAAGTATCAGCCTATCCCTATAAACAGCCAAATACTACCTTACTAGAAGAAAAGGAAAAGGCACCTGAGTCTCCAAGGGCCAAGTATCCCTCCGCATTTCGGATCCCCGAGACTGTCTTGCCAGGGAGTCAATGGAGCAGCATTTATGAGGCCACGTGCATGGGTGTCGCTGCCAGTTTCCCTGAGACAATGCTAAGGAAACATGAATGGGAAGTAAGGGCAGAGCTATTCAGTGGCCAGGACTACCCTCTAGTGTTCAATCGAAGGCCTTACCTGCCTCGACAACCCCACAAACAAAATAAAAGCGGTACGAAGATATTCATTACTACACATCTCATTGTTCACCTCATAGCACCTTAATGTTTTATTGTGCTACTGTTACCAGTCTAGGCCACACACAGAAAGGCGATCTGTTCCTTTGACAAATTGTTTAGAGTGAATAAAAGATTTTTTAAGGGAGCCTTGGGTCATCTATTCACTATCCAATAGTAATAGGATCCACGTTTTAAAATGGAGCAGAGTTGTTTTATAACTATTAAGCTGACCCCTGGGATTTGATGGTAACATCCAATGCTGTCAAAGTTGTAGAAAAATTGATAAACTCATACTTTGCTGGCATCATTGTGTATTAGGAAGCAATATGACAATATGTTTAAGTGTCATGAAATACGTTACCTTTTTTTTTTTTTTTTTTTTTTGAGACAGAGTCTCACTCTGTTGCTCAGGCTAGAGTGCCGTGGCATCAGCCTAGCTCACAGCAACCTCAAACTCCCGGGCTCAAGCAATCCTTCTGTCTCAGCCTCCCGAGTAGCTGGGACTACAGGCATGTGCCACCATGCCCAGCTAATTTTTTCCATATATATTTTTAGTTGTCCAGATAATTTCTTTCTATTTTTAGTAGAGACGGGGGTCTCACTCTTACTCAGGCTGGTCTTGAACTCCTGAGCTCAAACGATCCACCCGCCTCGGCCTCCCAGAGTGCTAGGATTACAGGCATGAGCCACCGCGCCCGGCCAAATACGTTACCTTTTGATCCTGATTCCAGGAAATGATGCAACGGAATTTGTTTAATGATATGAACGAGAATGGAGACTATGGGTTTATTTGCAATAGCTTTTTACTATTATATTATTCAGCCACTTAAAATAATGATTTTAAAGCTTCTATGTGTGGTTTGGTTTGAAATGAAAAGAGCGGGTTAGAAATTACATGTCCAGTATAATGACAAGTTGTAAAATGTGTATGATGTATAGATAGGTACAAATACTAACTTGGAACATAACATAATGAAAACAGTTGCATTTAAATAGGCGATGATTAGTACTTTTTGCATGTTCTTTGTTTTGTTGTTTTGTTTTAAATTTTTTTAAGAAAACTGCTTACTAACACATATCTACAAAGGTTTTTAAACTATAAAGTTTTCAAGCGTACAAGACCCTTCCCTGGTCAAAGCTAAGCCATTAAGTCACTCTCAGCTTGTAGCTTAGGGCCAAATGCTCATTTCAAGGCTTTTGTATTTAAGGGCAAGAATCCTATTAATTGGCAATAAGACACAATAAAAAAGAATTTTAGGAACATCATGCCCTATTAATAAAACCACATATATGAATTACATGGATGTAATTACATGGATGTTAGATGAATTATATGAACATCAAGGATGATGAGTGTAATGTTGATACAAATAAATTAGAACAAGAATCTTAAGAAAAATATCAGAACACAAATTACACATTCACACCTCTCAGCAACAGTTTAATCACATAGATCAGAAGTAAATTTGAAGCACTTAATGTTGATGAAAGTATTAGTGTTTGTTCTTCTTTTGCTGTAAACTTCCTGTGGTTTAGAATTTGTTATGACAAGTAACCTTAGAGATTCAGAAAGCTGGAGTCAAGTAGACCTGGGCTTAGTCTTGGCTTCTGTATTCATGAGAAGAAATTCCTATGGGCTCAGCAATTTACCGGGTGACCCGGAAGTGTTCTCAAAAGCAAAGAAGCAGTACCCAGAACAAGGTGATTGTCTAAAAAGGTAGCTTTATACTGGGCTTTTGGAGAGCACTAATAACATCCAGTTGAGGATTTGTGACAAAGATAAAAATTCTAGACAGGTTTTGGTCACTTCCTGAAGGTTTGGTTTAAGCCACCAGAATAGTCATAGGACAAATTTGAAATCACATCATGCTCATGGCCGTACAATTTAAAATTAATGACACAACTATCCGAATATCTCCAAATACACAATATAGGGATAGAAATACAGCCCAGAGAATGTTTCAGAAACAGCCAAACCACTCAAAGGCAGAACAAAGAAATGTTAAGTATGTCCTTGAAGCAGTATAGACTATGGTTCAGGGACCAATAAATCAATGTTGGCAAATAATATTAATGTTGTCATAAATGGTTTTCCAGCTGAATTTGTATGCAAATCAATTTGAGAGTAGAAAGATAAGGAAAGAGAGAAAATTCACAAAGTAAATGCAAAGCCTTCATAATGATGAACATATTATAGTAGAAATAAACTCCTCGTGAAATAGTTTCAGTTCAGCATGTAAGAATATGCATTCCACTTGCCACCAAAAACATTAAGGTCATGGCAAATGCAGTAGGAAACTACCACTGCAGAGTGGGTTGAGTATCTGAGCTAGAGTTCCCATTAACGTCATAGTATAAAATTCGATATTAGTTATACTTTGGAGAAAATAAAGCTTTGTTTTCTTTTCCTGGAATAAATTCCACTATTTGACTCCAGAAGCAGCATTCAGGGTTCTAGGCTGCCTCTCATACCTTCCAATTCCAGCCTTCTGTCCTTGTCCTTTTTCCTTCTTCTGACATCCAAACATTTTAAAGAAGGGAGTCACAGACAGGATTGTTTCTGAGCATACTGTGGTCTTACGCAAGGGCCTGGATCTTTTCAAAGTTGTTTTATTGCCCTTAAATGACACCCTTGAAAGCTCGCTGGTGTCCTAATGCTGGAAGGTGGATCGTGGTGGGGGTTGGGGAAGAACAGGAGTGGCCCCAAGCCCAAACGTGAGTGTGCATCAGAGGGAGAATTGAGAAGGGACTCTTTTTTGCAGGGAGAGAAAAAGACATCAAGATAGCTGGCAGAGATAGATCAAGTTAAATTAGTAAATTTAAAAGAAACTAAAAAGAGCAGGCAGAACTTGCAGTAAGAGACGGGGTGGGGAAAAGGCAAAGACAATAAGCAGAACTGTAGAATGATTTGCACGTCATCTCCAAAGTTAGCGGGGGAATCCAACTAGGGCTGGACTGCTTATGTCCACTGCCAGTGGCCCTGGTAGCCCTCCCCCTTCTTTTGGCAATGGCATAGGGTAAGATAAAAGCACATGCCAAAGAAGAAAACTGTAACGTAAGTCTGGGCTACATGCAGACTAATTGGCTCCATCCTGGAGGCAGAAGGTCAAAAGAGGCGTGTAGGGGAATTTGTGCTTTACACAAATGAACACGATGAATCTGATTTGTGTACTGGAGGGATGACGTGGACTTCTGAGGGCTGTTGGCGTGTTGTTGCTCCTGCTGGCCGACCAGGGAATAAAATCATGTAATTACACATCCACACCCTCTCCCTGTTGTACACATCAGCATCACAGATTAGAAGGAACCACCAGACTCGGGGAAATGGTGGAAGATCATGCTCCCAGGGTGCCTGGGTGAGAAGCAATGTACACAGGCTGCTATTAATTGCACTTGCTTTGTTAGGAGTTAGCTCAGAGTGATCAACAAACAAGCCAAAAAAAAAAAAAAACTGATAGTGGCTTCTACAAATCCAGGGAAGTGACCCAAGTTTCACAGGTGGCTCCACAGTGACAGGAACTCATGCGTCTGCTGTCTTGTTGCTCTCCCAGGTGGGGTCTTGACCTCCTGGTCCACGATGGCAGCATCTGCCTTCCAGGCAGCAAGATGAAGAAAGGTTCTCAACATCTGCCACCCGATATTTCCACTGACGTCCCTTTGGCCAGAATTTAGACACGAGGCCATACCCAGCTGTGAAGAAAAATGAGACGTGCAATGTTTACTCCAGACAGCCATATGCTGAGCTAAAAATCAGAAGGAGGACAGAATAAATCTGGGGGAAGTTTATCAGTAAATGGCTTCCTCCCCCTGACCTGACCATGATCCAGATGGTGTGGAGGGGACAATAGGGAATAAATACACGTGTAGCAGCAAACGTATTGACTCTAGAAACGTCACCGCCCAGACTGGTGAGTAGAGGGTTGGTCCAATGTATATTTTAATTTTAATGATTAAAGTAGACCAAGAACTGACCTTTGAGAAGAAAGGCCTGTCTTGGCCACTAGCCATAGCAGCAGGAGAGCAGAGAACAGGGACACAGGCAGCTTGAGAGGGAAGCAGGAGGGTATGGGGACCCTGAGAAGGCCTTCGGCTCCCAGGAGGCAGAGAGGAAAAAGAAGGGAATGGAAACAGATGTCAAAAGCAACATCATCAATGTTTGCACCACTTGCAAAACTGCTCTGAGAGTCTTAGATTGCCGAAACCTGGTTCATTTTAAGCTCCACCTCAGGCATCCTTACCTCTCAGAAGCTGTTCCCAGTGACCTTGAACACCAGGCTTCCTCTTTGAGGCACCCCAGCAAATGATGCAAATCTGAGAACCGAAGAGCAAACCCAATTTGACGAAGGCTTCCATGGCCGCAGACCGGGAGAGGACTCTTGTCATCTCCAGCGACTTACGGCTCGCACACAGGTCGATTCTTGTTTCCACCACCAACTTGTTGGGTACCTTTGAAGAACTCGCCTGGCTTCTCTAACCTACACTGTCCTATTTACATAGGTAGGAATACTATTCCTGTCCTCTGGCTGTACCCAGATCACCTTCACTGTAAGAACCAAGATAGTCACACTGGTCACAATGGTTACCATGGTCACCATATTAGGGGCTCCAGTGACTTGTATGTATCATCTCCATCCCTGCCCTCCTCCATCCTACTCCCGGAGCCTAGACCAAGCATCTTATAGACCCTTTATGTGGTGCCAAAACACCTATGACTCAAACTTCCAAGGAGAGAAAGCATCCCATATACCACCCAATGCTTTACAGGAAAAGCGATGAAATATGAAAACGCATCTACAGCAATCAAAGATGACTTCTCCCTCTCCTGACCATATCCTCCCACCCAGGACAGCAGCTACTGCCCAAGTCCCCGAGCCACGTCAAGCTTTGGGGTTACAAATCCATGGATAGTTATTTAAACCTATGAGGTGAATGGCATGAACATGTGCTGAATACTACATCAAAAGAAGTGAGTGTAACCAAAAGCTTGCAATCAAGTTAAGAGAGGCAAGGGTGGCACACATTTAAACAGCCAAGAAATAAATAGCTTCATAGCATATGACGGTGGAAATTCTGTGTCACAGGCTATAAAGCAGTGTTTCTTAGCATGCATCAGAGCACCTGAAAAACTCATTAAAAACGCAGATTCCTGAGCCTCACTTCGATATTTTTATTTAGTAGCTGTAGGGTAGGCTTGTGATATTTTTATAAAAAAGCCCAAGTGATTTGATGCTAGGATGCCAAGGATATAGTGCAAAGATACAGCATAGTACATATTGCAGAGTAGTTAAGGTTTTCATTGCAACAGCCAAAGTACAACTAAAACTATGTGAGCTATCTGTTTTCTATACTAGCGAGTGCCATCACTATGCCAGGCACTACTCTTACCAAAAATCAGTTGCTCTAACTTGTCCAAAGTATTTTTCCATAATTTAAAGACAACTGAAAAGGGAAGAAAAAAGCGAGTTGTTTTAGGGAGACAACTGAATTTTTCGGTTGGCAGGAGAGGTAACTAGAGGGCACTTTTGGTGGCTTGTCATCTTGATCAATCTGGCTTAGCCTCCAGGGCTATCAACCCTAGAGCCAGAAACACTTATTCCCCAGGCCAAACCTGCTGCCCTCACCCTGACCCCAGCAAAATCTGGTGACCTCCCCTAAACCGTGGATAGCTATGTGCGAACATGTGCCAATCCCACCTTCAAGGAAAGAGCTGTGCAATGTAAAGATGGAAGAGATTGTGGTCACCATTTCCCACTTTACAAACCTCTTTGCTTTATAAGTAAAGAAACAGAGACCTCGAGATCCAAGGTCACAGAACTAATGCCACCTCTCCTGGAAGTCAGGTAGGGAGAGCCCTCGTGCCAACCAAAATGCAGTCATTCCTGTTCTCCCTCTTTGGGAAAAAGGGTGATGGGAGAGTGGAGATTCCCCTTGCCACCCAGCCTTCACTGCTTCCAAATCATCCATCAACCCATTCAGCAGTTTGTCGTAGCAATATCTGAGCCCTGTTGGGGGCCCAAGAAAACTTGCAGATGAGAAGGAAAGGGGGGCTAACTCACTTCCAATGGGTGAGAGTCACTTCCCAAGAGACAGAGGATGTCAGGCCGGGAACGTGCATTCATGGAGTCACTGTCTCCCTGCACGGAGCCCAGAGCTGAAGGGCAGAGGGAAAGCACCTGCCAAAGGAAAGAGGGCAGGTCAGGCTTCAGGTTCAAGGTTTCCTTTGCACAGGTTGCAAGGGAAGAAGAGCTCACCGAAAAAGAGGGGAGGGGATAGATGCTCCATCTACATCTAAAAGGTGAACACCCCAGGCTGCTTTTCATAGCCTGGTGACACCCAGTGTAGGTCAGGGCCGTCCCAGGCAGGCAGGGCAGGACTGGGAGGTGAGACCAGCGTGGCTTCCAGTGCCAGAGTCGTGGGCAGGCCAGGAGGGGAGGCTCTTCCGGCTGCCGCAGGCCCCCACCTGCAGCTGCTCTCCCCTCCACTCCTACCCTTTTCCTGGTTTGGGTTGAAACCTTAGCAACCAGCTCCAACAGATACCAACACCTGCCCACTCAGCGAGCTGGCGCGCAGTCAAGAGCCCTGCGCACAAGCTACCGTTCTGACACAGCACCTTTTGTCACAGCCAAGATGGTTTGAGAGGGAGGGAGGGAGGACACAGCCCAGCGAACCGGCTCCTGGCCACGCGGCTGCCTCCTCGGCTCACATTTGCATTCGCCTCCTCGGGCCCCAGCCCCACCGAGCAGCCCGCGGAGCGCACAGAAGCAGGTGGCAAGCATGGCGCTGCCAGATGCACCGGCGCCCGCAGCAGAGGCGACGTCACTTGCCTTGCAGGTTTCTTGGCACCTTCTGGCTCTTCTGGAGCCAGCGCCTCCCCGGAGCTTGCTCCCTGGTGCTAGATCCAGCCCTTCCGCACAACCAACCAGGCTCTGTCACTCACCCCACAAGGTCAAGGGTGCGAGTTTTCTAGGTCACAAAAGCTTCTGCCCACCCTCCCTGTCCGCAGCTCCTGCCGGGGCACAGAGCCACAGGGTAAAGGGAGAAGCCCAGCTAGGAGAGGCCTTGGGGAGGAAAGTCATCACCACCCAGCAGTGGCAAAGACGGATTCTGGGCCTGAGAAAACCAGGTCTCCATAACTAACCTCTTCCTCGCCCACCCTGGACAGGCCAACAGTGGCCTATTTTCACACGGCCCCCTCCACAGTCACCAGGTTTGTTTGCTTAAGAAAAGAAAAAAAATTTTGGGGGGTGCTGAAATGGCTGCTAAATGTTAAATTTTAAATCACTAAAACTTTCTATGTATGACATTGAGTACCTGATCCCAAGACACCAACATTCTAATAGGGAAAATAAGGCAGGCGGCTATAGGTAATATATACGTGTAACAGGTTCGTGCAGCTCTGTGACTCGGGGGATATAAGAAATGCCTCTTTATTGTTTTAGTCAAATTGAGTCTAATGAGACCCTGCTTTCCAAAGGTGATGCAAAGTCTAGTGTCCGTCATTTTGAGGGGTTCTTTCCCCTTCCGATAAACATAAGAACCCACATGGCTTACATGATCCAAAAAAAAAAAGAAGAGGACCGCTTTGCCCCTAGTCCAGGATGTGTGCTGCATGTGCTCCATGGCAGGCAGTTGTAGTCCCTCCGTGCCCAGTTCAGCAAGAGTCCCTTAATGACCAGTACTCAGGCAGCTCAGCAGTCCTTGCCTTTGGATGTCTTTCCAACCCTGAGATGTTGGATTCAAGGGAGCTCAGCTCTTGTTTCTCTGTGTAAACCCATGCCTACAGCTTCCTTTTGAGCCAGACTTGCTTTTGTGGGCTCTTCCCCTCTGCACACCCAACTTCTACTCTTCTGCAAGTCCCCCTCTTAGTCCTGGGGGTCTTGCAGCCCTCAGCTCATACAGCACCTCCTGGTATGCCATGTCTCACAAACCTATCGTATTTCCTTCATAGTACTGACCACGCTCTGAAACAATAGGATTTATGGACTACGTGTTGGTTTGCTACATTCCTCAGAACATAAATTCTATGAGAGCCGGATCGTTGCCAGTTCTATTTGCTGATATATATTCAATGCCTAGAAAAGTGCTTGGCACGAGTTGAGGAAAGTATCCGTTGAATGAGTAACTTGATATGCCAAGTCTCCAACCTCCTTTTTTTCTTATACTGTTAAACATTCTTTCCCCAACAAACCCCACTCTCACTGGACATAGATCTTCAAAAACAGCCTATCTCAGGGATGGAAAGTGGGAAAGTGTCTTTGGTTCTTTCAAGCTGAGTCCATAGCAGAAGAAAACTCAAGTTAATTTTAAATGTCTTATTACACACTTATATACAGATATATCTATAATGTCAAGGTTATTTTTAGGGAATACAGTTGATTAGGGAATGAGCGGGACCAGATCACAGAGCTGGTCTGAATTTTGATAATTTTTAGACTTGACTTACTGTTTCTTTCACTTCTGTTTGCTACCCAACTAGCACATGAGCAGTGAAGAGAATATACAAGAAAAAGCAAGACATGGATGAGTAGACTTCTCCTTGTTGCCTTCCTAATTCCTTACAGTGAAGCTCCCAGAATTCAGTGGCTTTCGCAGGTCAAGTAGAATAAGGAACGACCAAGACAGAAGAGCCCAGAATCTCAGTTCATTGACTTTCATAGGAACTTCCTGTACCACATGGGGAGACGTCTGTTGCACAGAGGTACATAATTCTGAATTCTATTTCTAACTGCACTGATGGGCCAGCTTTGGGGGCCAAGTTCTGGCCTCAGTCCACAATAGGGAATAAGGTAGAGAACAGCCTGGTCTCATAAAAAAAATTAAAATAAATGATTAGGCTATTTGAGTCTCGATCTATGGTTTGAATGAGGAGACTAGTGTGCTACGGAAGACAGGAGGAAGAAGATGCTTTCAAACATATGCAGAGTTTTGTTTAAAGACTTGGAGGAGAGTAGTTGAGTGTGCCGCAGGGAGGAACCCACAAAAGCAAATCTGGCTCAAAAGGAAGCTGTAGGCATGAGGTTTACACAGGGAGACTAGAGCCATCTGGTGGAGAATTTTGAAAGCAACTAAGAATAGTCAGAATCAGTGAAAAATCTGCTCAAGAAATCAACTCCCAGAGTGGTGACTGGAAGATGCTCTTTATTTTTACATATGATGAAATTGAGATTCAACCAATTGAAGTGACTTGCCTTAAGCTGAAAGAGCGAGATAATGTCATTATTAAATCGGTTACCCTCAGATATTATTTCAGTCCATTAGGAACCTAAAAGGGGAGAAACAGATTTTGAAGAGCCTCATTTATCAGGGAACTTAGACTCTGTTTGGAAACTTTCAACTCTTGCCTCTCTCTGAACCCAGGAATCTATAAAGAATCAATCATGACCTCTTAGTCTTATGCTCTTGCTGCTTAATGTCCAAGAGCACACAGCTGGGTTCCCAGCTCTTTGTTTGGTTAAGAAACGAACTCCTCCTAGAGTTAGGATTGCATTCTAACCACCTGCTTATCATTTGTGGCAATAAAGAGATTTCAAATAAACTTCTCTTCGGTCAAAGATTAGAGAAGACTTCCCTGCCTCAACTGTCCAAGAATGACAAATATTTACCTTGTTCTGATGGGCTTGAAACTTGCAGAATGGATTCACTACAGACAAGCTTTTGTACACATGTGAGCCGAGACTTGCTCTTAACACAAGCAAAGCATACCAGCTATTATGCAGACAGAAGTAAACACCACTGCTTATTTCAGTAAAGATACCCTCCCCGAGGCCCAATCTCAAAAGCAGATACAAGTGACCAAAAGAAAAACAGACAGAAAAGAAATAAAAATACCCAGGATTCTTAGCTGTCACCTGTGAAATCCACTCGGACTCATTTAAGCAAAAAAGGAACTTGCTCAATGATGACAGCTCACACAATTGCTGAGAGGGCTAGAAAGCCAGTCACAGCAGCCACATGGGCAAGAACAACACCCAAATACATTGTGGGGGTTTCCAGTGAACTATGTCAGCCCCCACTGTTCAGTCCCTATGCCCCTTGAGACACTAAAGAGCTTTCCTCCAGGAACTAGCCATCTGTCCCCGTGCTAGCTAGATGATCGATTCCACCCCGTAGCAGACACTACTGTGCATTCACCAAAAGCCAGGACTAGATCACACTTCCCAGCCTCCCCTACTGTTGGGTGTGGCGTGTGTCTGAGTTCTGACCTACAGAACGTAGGTGGAGGAGAAATGTACCATTTCCAGGAAGAGCCAGTAACAACCTCCAACAAGTCATCTTTTCTTGCTTCGTCCAGGGGCTGAATGGAGAGGCCTCTGAGGTCCTAGAGGAGGGCAGAACAAGAAGATGAAAAAAGGCAAGACCTTGAGTAACTACATGGAAGGCTGCATTACCAGAAACTCTCACATCAGACTCTGAAATGAATAACAAATAAAAGTACATTGTGCTTAGGGGGGAGAAGGTGTGATTGATCTGCTATAGCAACTACTATTACTCACCCTAAGGATACTATTCACAGTGTTTACTTCCAAATTAAGCCTTACATGGGCCCACCTGATTGGAAGAATCTAGATTGTATGCTGTACCCTAGCTGCAAGGGAGCCAGGGAATCCATAGTTTCTGACATCATTCTTGTGAAAGCAAGATTCTGAACATGGACAGTTACCCAGATGTAGAGAGAATACTTGGAACAGCACCAAATGAAGCATGATCCTTACAGAAAGGAACAAACGGTTCTCAGAAAACAGCCCAAATAGCCAGTAAACATACGAAGGGATAGCCAATATCACTAGTAATCATGGAAATGCAAAATTATACCCCAAGAAATAGATTATTTTATAACCATCAGGTTACACAATTTTTAAAAGCTTATAAATTTGGTAATGATATGGAGAAATGGGCCCTCTCATATCATGTTGCTTACAGTGTAAATTATTGCAACCATTTGGAGTGCAAAAATGGACACTATATAATAAACTTGTTGAGAAGGGAGAAGAAAATTGTATATCACTTGGTACGAGAAATCTCTACTGCACTTTTTTAAAGAACTTCAATGTTGAAGCCTTTCTTGCATGAATTGGCAAAGAAAACCTCATTATAAGATTGTCTCACAGTGCAGAGACTTGTTGTCATCAAAGGATTGCAAAAACGTTTTACTGAGACAGAATCCATTGTTGATGAAAAGGAAATTTTTGTAGAGCTAAATTTGGAAAGGTAGAAAGTCAATTCCAGTGATGAGGTCAGAGTGGTTCATCCCTTCCCCAACTTATAGACTCAGATAGTCTGTGATGACATCCTGCCATCTGCTGTGTCTGAGAGTCCTAGTATCAGATGTGAAACGACCTCTCAGGAACTCTTGGTCAATAGTAACAGCTTCTTGTTTGTTTTGTCCATCCCAGAAGGCATCTTGATATCCACACTTTGGAAAGCAGTGAACAGTTAAGTGGTGATTAGGCCTATGATGGGTGTAGATACAATTATCCAAATAGTCTAAATTCTGACAAGGCTGCACTGTTGAATCACACAATCTCCCGGACAATTCAAGCAAAGAAACAAACAAAAAATCTACTGCCTTCCATCTCTATAACAATTCAAATGAAGGTGATATTTTCACGGTGGGTTCTCACACCAGCACCTAGCTTAACACCTGGCACATAGCCACCTGATAAATGTTTGTTCAATAAATGGACCAAGGCATCCATCAATCTGGATAATCATATGCATACCGTTGCTATCTGTTCTTCAAACTAAATTGCAGGATAAACATGCAACCGTAAAGTCACTACCAGAGCTAGATTGTTGTGTATGTACCAGGAATTTTTGTCCAATTGCCAATGGGAGGCGGAGGAGGAAGATGGGAAGCATCCCAGCTGGCATGACTGTACATATCCCACTGCCAAAGGAAACACAGAGGCGGAAACGGATCTTTGAGCCAACTCAGTGAATTCAGAGGCCAGGACGTCTCATCCCATCTCTCCTCATGGATGACTGAGGCGTAGCATTCATTTTATGTCCCTGGTTTGCCATCTTTGACAAACAGGGTGGGACAGAGGAGACTGAAGTTCTGATCAGTTTCTCAGACATGCAGAAAGAGATTATTTTGCTGGGATTCCACCAATTTTCTTGCTTGATTTAGAAACTGAGATAAAGACCCATGCAGAAGAGAGATCACAAACTTTCCCATGTAAAGCATATACACACTCCCAGGTCTAAGTCAAAATCCATCTTGACCCTTGGAGGAAGCAATCCTTGAAAATAATTTTTTTTGGATAGCTAAAACTCCCCAAATTCATCTATGGATTTGATTCAATCCCTATCAAACTCCAACTGATTTTTTTTTTTTTGCAGAAATGAACAAGCTGATTCTAAAATTCATATGGAATTGCTAAAGACCTAGAATAGCTAAAATAATCTTGAAAAGAAAGAACAAAGTAGGAGAACACACACTTCCCAGTTTCAAAACTTACAACAAATCTACAGTAATCACAACAGTGTGTTACTAGCATAAGGATAGGCAGATAGATCAATGGAATAGAATTGAGAGTCCAGAAATAAATTCTTACATCCATGGTCAATTGGTTTTCAACACAGGTACCCAGGCCATTAAATGAGAAAAGAATAGTCTATTCAATAAATGGTGTTGAGACAACCTGATATCCAGATGCAAAAGAATGAAATTGAACCCCTCCCTCATACTATATATAAAAATTAATTCAAAATTAATCAACAACCTAAATGTAAGGACTAAAACTATAAAACTTTTAGAAGAAAACATAAGTGTTAGTCTTCATGGCCTTGGACTAGTTTTCTCAAATATGACACTCAAAGCACAAGCAACAAAAGAAAAAATGGACAAATTGAACTTTATCAAAATAAAAACCATTAGCACATCGAAGGAAACTATCAAAAAAGTGAAAAAGATAACCTACAGAATGGGAGAAAATATTTGCAAATCACATATCTGGTAAGGGTCTAGTATCCAAAATAGATAAATTCTTACAACTCAAAAACAAAAAGACAAGGACTTTGGTAGACCCTTCTCAGAAGATAAACAAATGGCCAATAAGCATATCATGAGCTCTTGAATACAGTAAGTTCTCAACAAATAGTGCAAAACACAAATAGATGCACAGAAAATAGGTAGCTATGTGGATAAAGACAGTGAGAGTGAAGAAAGAAATAGATTCCTACTGGGAAGAATGTGCTAATCAGTCCACAGGAAGTTCCTTGTCAACTTGAAACTTAACTAGTGGGAATTTTGTAAATTATCAATCATTCTCTTTTAGATTTGCCTAGCATGACTCAGTCCCTTAAGGGCAAAGCACCTGATAAAAATGGCAAAATAAAGTGATTGAATTGAAATGTTGAGAGCCTGTTCGTTCACACACACACCTGAGAGCCTGCCTGACATGACACACTGGTTCATCTTTAAAACAGCTTCAGCGGTGACATGGGGAAAGCTATTTGTTGCAAGGGAAGACAAGAGTGATGAGTTTCACTTTGCACAATGCATTCGCCACACACCTCCTGGGCTCTTTGCCCACAGAAATCTTTCCGAGGCCAACTCAAATCTCACCTCTATTAAGCCTTTCCAATCACCCCAGCAGAAGAAGATACCTTCCAGATTCCATTGAGCTTCTCGGAAAAAAAAGAAAAGGAAAGGCACTAATTCAAAAACCCCAGTTTCCTACCATCACCTCTTTCCTTTCAACATCACTTTCTCCATTTCCTCCCACACCCAGTACAACTGCTATTTGACCCTTCAGCATCCCAAATCCACTGACACTTCTACTTAACATTTTACCCAGCACGTTCCCTCCTCATCAAGCTGCAATTCCATGGTCTAACGATGCATTTTCTCTCTTTAAACACCTTCCACTCCTTGGCCTTCTCCTTCCAAAGCAAAACCCTAACTCTACACAGACCCACTCTCCACCCACCTGACACATAAGTTATTGCTCAAGAAAAACACTCACTTAGGCAGAATGGTAACAGGTGAAATTAGTAGTGACCAACCTCAAATTTACACTCAACCATGTCCAGAAATTGCCCTAAATTTCTCTACCATGCCCTTCTCCCGTTCGCCATTATTATTTCATACCTCTCCATGCTGCTAAAACCCTGACTTCCTCCTTCCCCTTAGCCTCAGTTCGTGATCACTTCACGAGGAATATAGAGTCCATCAAGAGCCAAGCCATCCTCGTATGTCAACTACCAGTCCTCCATTTGCAGCTACTTTCTTCTTTTTCCTTCTATGACGCACATGCGTTTCCCCGAACAAAAGTCACATTTCTCCATATCTGCTCTGGACTGAATCTTCTTTCCACTCAGTGCCTTGCTGTACACCTAGGTGTTAATGTGGCTATCTCAGCGTGATGATGGGTGATCTGGGTTTTTTCCTTTTGTTTCTCGTTAGTACAGAAATCAGTATGAATTACTTGTATAATTTTCTTCAGGAAGAATTTAAGAGGGAGGTATAATCCATTGTCATCAAAAGGTTCTGACTTTAGGCTTAGAGAGACTCTAATACCTTGTTGTCATGCAAGTCAACATTCAGCCACCATTGTATTTGGGTGTTGAAATAGAAACTAAATTCTGGCTGGGCATGGTGGCTCATGCCCACAATCCCAACATTTTGGGAGCCCAAGGTGGGAGGATTGCTTGAGGCCAGGAGTTCAAGACCAACCTGGGCAACATAGCAAGATCCCTGTCTCCACCAAAAAATATACATCTATCTTACTTTTCAGGTCATGTTGATGCACACCTGTAGTCCCAGCTACTTGGGAGGCTTAGGCAAGAAGATTGCTTGAGCCCAGGAGTTTGGTTGAGCCCCTGCACTCCAGCCTGGGTGACAGTCACTGTCTTAAAAAAAAAAGAAAGAAAGAAAGAAAGAAACCAAATTCTACCCAGCCAAGAAGCTGGGTGAGCCAAAGTTTCAAAGAGATCATATTAAGTACCACAGAACATAATAACTATGTCTTGACGGGCCATATATCTCAAGCCTCTCCATAGCCAATTTAATTGTCACTAATTTTCTAATTTACCTAAATCATAAAAACTGAGCCGGAGAGGCTACCTAGTAATCACTGACCTCTGAAAGAGGAGTGCATTCAGAAGGTGTCAGCCCTGGAGACACTCGCCTCCGCAGAGCCACTCTCCTTGTCAGGGAATCACATAGGCAAATTACAGGAGAAAGTGACAGGAATTCGGCTAAATTCCAACTCCCGGCATCGGAAGGTTATTCATCAAGCCTGGGGCAGCAGCTCTCGTTTGGCAAGGGCTGTTTCCTCTAATTATGTATTACTCCCCACGGGCCCCCCAGCAGGACCTTCCATTTTCTCCACCGTGATTAATCAGCCATCCAGTGTGAACCAGAAGATCAGATCTAAAAGTATGCAAATTCACTCTCAATGCTTTCTCCTAATCCCTCAGCGGGCCACCCTAAGAGCTCACTAATGAGGTGCCCGGCCAACACAAAGCCTAGGGCCACCTAACAAGCTGGCGGGCTCCCACTCTTAATGATCGCTTCCAAAATGGGATATTTTCATCTGAAGGCATAGGCTCATTCAATACCCTGAAATGTATGACTTTTCAGCAACTTTCTGGTAAAACTTTATCTAAATTAAACAAATGTTAAAATTGAGTAACTTAATAAATTACAATAAAATTGGAGAAAGGTCCAGCCAGTGGGGAATTCAAACGAGTTCAAATTCAATACCTGGGGACCTTTCTATCTCCAGAGACCGAGGCCCCATCTGTGTTTCTATCATCAAAACCTCATCCTGCGAATGTTTCTTCCTCCAACAACTTCAAATTTCGTAAGGTTAGAGTAAACCCTATGAAATTGCCAATCTGATGATTTTTGACCTACAAACACTGCCGTTTCATATGGTTCAACTTAATACACAGGCCCTCAGAGGTTTTTGGAAGGGGGCTGAGTTTTTTAAAGCATACAAATAATTATTAAATAGTATAATAATAATGTAATAGCTAATGTTATTGAACTCTATTGAACTCTATGTGTCAAGCACTATGCTGATATACATATATATATCTTTTTTTCCACTCATTTAACTCTTACAACATTTAACCCTCTCATTTCACAGATGTGAAAACAGAAGCATAAAGAAGCTGAGTAAGTTGCTCAAGGTCACAGACTGGCAGAGGCTAAATTAGCACAGGCTAATCTGACTGCACAGGTATAAACCACTGTGCCGAAAAGTATCTGTTAATAATAAATGGGTGCTGATTTCTTGGGTCATTTAAAATAATAATAATAATAATAAATGCGGAAATAAAATAAAAAGGCTCCCATTGATTCCATATACTTTTCTAGCCACGCAAACTTTGACTTTTTCCACTGAGACCCTATAAGGGATAAAGTTACACATAGGTGCTAATGGTGAGTCTATTGTACGCAAGACAGGTATTGTCTGTGCACATACCTGTGCCCATGCACCAGGTTCCTGTGTAAGTGTGTGCTAGGCATGTAAATTAGGCTGCGACAATGTGGGATAGGCAAAGACCCTTGTTCAATTAGAACACTGAAGATTTCTGATTTTATTGGTAGGACAGACTCAATATTCTGAATACTCTCTCACTATTAGCACAGAGGAATGCCAGATGAGACGATCATTTGAATGCATAGCTAAGCCACAAGAAAGTAATAGAAACCCCCAGAGGGGAGCTGCTGAAGCAACTAATCTGGATTGCTGGGGTTTATTTCCACTTTGACTAATCTAAGGAATTTGGTTTTAACATGCAAGTGGTGACAAAGTAAAAGACCTTAATACTGTGTCAAGTAGGTAGTTGAAACTGAGACATATCCAACCTCCCTCCCCTGACCCCACAAAAGCACAATTAAGAGTGGAATGGAAAAATGTCTGTCTACCCGCATAAAGAGATGACACTGAAGCCTGTCTCTTTTGGTCTACACTCCGAATAGTTAAAAAAAAATTGAATTTTCTCATTGGAAACTCAATTGTGGGTCAATGCCACATGAGCATCCAGGATTCCCCAAGCCAAAAAGTTAACATATAAATAGCTCCTAGGATGGTGACATTCCTGGAGCATAAGGAAAAATTTTTAAATCTACCATCAAATCGGGAGATTTTAACAAAATTACCTCAGTAATCGATAAATCCAATGGGAAAAAAATAGTAAGCATATAGACTTGAAAAATAAAACTATAATTAACAAGCTTGATGTGTATGTGTATAGACTACCTATTACATATGTAATATACACAACATAACATAAAAGAACATAGCAGATTATATAATAGTATATACTATACTATAATAGATACAATATGTAATAATTATGATATATAATAGATAGGATAGATATAATAGTCATAGAAGAATATTACACAGCAATTGAAAGGAATGAACCAGAGCTGCATGTATTAACGTGCATAACAAAAAAATAATATTACAAATTGATATCATTTATGTAAAATATTAACACATTTAAACTATTCTTTACATAATCATACATTCATATGTAATTAAAAATTCTTAAATGTTCATGGGAATGACGAACTCCAAAATTAGGCTAGCGGTCACCTCTGGGGAAAGAAAGAGATTAATGAGATCGGGGAGTGACACACAGGGTCTGTAACTGTACCTGGTGACTCAGATTCTCCAAAAATAGAAATCTGAAATAGACATGATGCAAGGATATTTGATATACTCTTCTCCGTGCTCTTCTCATGCTTGATGTATTTTGTAATAAATTTTAAAATTAATAATTATTCACAAGAAAATGTAACACTGAGCACCGAGGCTGAAATTTCCTGTTTTGGTCTCCACAGATGCTCACCACGCAGGCAGAGAGCACTGGGAGCCCAGATGTCCCACCCTGGTTCCACCCTTCGTGAAATTTCCATTGTGAGTGACGTCACTAGGTCAAGAAAACATCCTAGCAACTGGGACGGGGAGGAAATTGAATAAGAATGTACCTAAGTAAAGCAGATGTAGTATAACTTAGAGCAGGGATTCTCAGGCCTGTTTCCTCTACTACATGCCTGAGAAATGAAAATCACATTTGAAATTCACTCCCAAGAGTAACCCAGATATTAGCTATATTTTTTAAAAAATAGCTAAGATTGACTATGGGTTAAACACAGTACCATGATCTGCTGATCTGCCAGCTGTAAGTCCACCTCTTTATCCTCCTCCTCATATCAGAAGAAAACAAAACAAAATATTTGAAGACAACAAGGCATTGACCTTGGACATCTAACCTCCTGGCCAGGCTTAGACCAGGGAAGCAGCGTTCCCGGCGTGGTTTGTGGGTTCTGGTGATGCTGTCTCTATAGCCTCTGCTGTTTCCTCTCATTCCCTCCCACAACTGCAGTTCTGAGAGTAAATCATTAACCCAGAGGAGGGAAGCAAATTAGGAACTCTGAGAAAAGATTGAGAGATGGAAAGATGCAGGAGCCAGTCACCAACAGGGGCGGCCGGAAGTGGGGTCGGAGGGGCATGGCCGGGAGAGGTTAATTCCCATCTTCTCTCTCCCTTTCCTTCTCTATCTTCTGGGCTATGCTGTCAACCCCAGTCATCTAAATTCCTCCAGAGCCTGCCCTGCAATAGTATGAAAAGAGAAGAAAGAGAAGGAGTGGCCCAAGTCAGGACGAAGAGAGGGGAGAGAGGGGAGGTAAGGGAGACAGGAGAGAAGGTCCCAGGGCTGTGGCCCATGCCCAAGAAGCCACACATACGTGAGGGACATGGTGAGCTGGGGAAATGGACTGAGGTGACTAACAGGACAAAACTAGTTTAGGAGAGGGCATGTACATGCTCATTTGTTTCAAAATACGAATGATAGCTACTTTTACAAATGCAGATGGGGTTTATACTTTTCATGATGTTCATACAGTTCTTTTAACTAAAGGCAAAAAAGATGTTCTATTTTGAAATAGCTTGTCCTATCAACACTCAAAATTTTAGGCAAGGTGTGCTTTCTGACACTCGTGAGCATGTGCTGAAGATAAGTCGTTAATAACGGAAGGTATTAGGCCGGGTGCGGTGGCTCACGCCCGTAATCCTAGCACTTGGGCAGGCGGATCGTTTGAGCTCAGGAGTTCGAGACCAGCCTGAGCAAGAGAGAGAGACCCCGTCTCTACTAAAAAAAACCAAAAAAAAAAAAAAAATAGAAAGAAATTAGCTGGACAACTAAAAATATATAGAAAAAATTAGCTGGGTATGGCGGCACATGCCTGTAGTCCCAGCTACTCGGGAGGCTGAGGCAGGAGGATCACTTGAGCCCAGGAGTTTGAGGTTGCTGTGAGCTAGGCTGATGCCACGGCACTCACTCTAGCCCGGGCAACAGAGTGAGGCTCTGTCTCAAAAAATAAAATAAATAAATAAAAATAAAGGAAAGTGTTGATTAATTTGAGGAAATCTGGCCATTTAAAATCTTACCACTTACTCCAGTGGATGCTGATCTTAATTTGAAAATATACACACACACACACACCCCCCATATTCTTTCTCCCTAAGAGAAAGAAGTTCCCATGACTTCTTTGAAACAAAAATAGCCATCAAACCTCTCCATTCTGTGACTATCCTTCCCTCCCACGCCCAGGCTTCCAGGGTGAGGCAGGAAGGGGAAGCAAGGAGATAAAACAGTTTCTTTATCAAGTTTCCCGTCATGATTTCTGAAAGGTAGTGTTGGAAGGGGAAGGCCCTAGCATCACAGCCACTCGAAGGTGGAAGCCATCTGAGATGTCGTCTCTGTCGCCTAGCCATGCTGGCATTTTCCCCACAGAAAGGGACAATAGATCCTTTCATTTCCATGAAGTCCAGTAACTAACAAATAACTGTGAATCGCTTTACAAATATCAAGTTAAGCAATACTAAACTAAGGATAAGAATGTGTGTGCAGGCCGGGCGCAGTGGCTCATGCCTGTAATCCTAGCACTCTGGGAGGCTGAGATGGGAGGACTCCTTGAGGTCAGGAGTTGGAGACCAGCCTGAGCAAGAGCAAGACCCTGTCTCTACTAAAAATAGAAAAATTAGCCAGGTGTGGTGGTGCATGCCTGTAGTCTCAGCTACTTGGGAGGCTGAGGCAGAAGGATCGCTTGAGCCTACGATGATGCCACTGGCCTCCACCTAAGAGACTCTGTCTCAACAAACAAAAAAGAATGTGTGTGCAATGAAGAGTCGGACACCAATTTTGATGTTTGACTGCTGACAGCTTTTAAGCCTCAGCCCTCCCTCTTCCCCACGTGCCCCACCCACACCTGGACAAGCTGATAGGAAAGCTTGAGCCCCAGGGTGTGGCCCAGCCCCAGCAGAGGGGCGGGGCCCTCTCACCCTGGCCCCACCCCCTAGTCAGAACTGACACACAGACCCATGGCCTTTCCTGGCCTTCTCAAGACACTTCAGACCTGCTTGAGAGGCCAGCTCTGCGTTCCCCAGAGACTTCGATTATGTACGTAATGCACCTCTTCAGCCCCTCCTGTGCGTGTATGGCGTCATCACTCTCAACATCCAAACAAAACTTTGGGTGAGGGCATTCAGGGATGTCACCATCTGCCTCTGCAGCAACCAATTTAGCATATATTTAAAATAATTGACTCACCATGACACTTACCATTATGTTTATGGATCCAACTGTAAAGACAATACGGTGACCAATAGTATCCATCTGTTTATTGTCATGATGCTTTAGGAGCTTCTGGGTTCAAGAGAAGACTTCATTCTCCCACTAAGATATCCTATGCGCAAAGATTTTCTAAATACCATAGTTTCAAGTAACCACAGAGTGTCTGTTTCTCTAATTCATGCCATCGCTCTTCTCTGTCTAGCCAAAGCACATACGGTGGGCTATTGTATGAGTAGAAGAAAATTGATGTACGATCAATTGGTTACTCATTTATTCCATATATATTTATTGAATACCTACTATGAGACACTGTTCTGCACAATGTGGACACAGTATAAAACATACAGAAGAGGTAGGAGAAAAATAATAATGGAGGAAAATGCAACAGATTGAGGGAGATCCAAAGTCCTAGGGCAGAAATGGGGAGGCGGAGATTTTAAACAGAGTGGTTTGGTTTCATGACTATTGTTCCCCAGATATATTTGGCTTTGCATATCCAGGCTCATGCCAGGGTTGTGCTTCCCTGTCATATTGACGATAGGTATAGCCACAGGACTTGCTTTGTCCTCTGGAATGGGAGCAGAAATGATGTGTGTGATTTCTGGACAGAAGCTTTAAGAGCAGTGTATGATTCCACCCCCCCAACCTCCCTGCAGCCCTTCCCACTGCGGTGCAATTGTGCAGAAGCAGGTCACAAGGAAGCCTCACTCAGCCAGAATCCCTGCTGATTCTATGATGAACCGAAGCCCATGACAATCTGCATTAGACACTTCACGTGAGCTACCTGTTGCTACAGCTAGTGAGGTCTTGGTATTGTTTCTTATTGCAGCACAACCCGGCCTACGCTAACTGATGCACATAGGCAGAGTAGACCTCACTAGGATGACAGATGATGGTGGCTTGAACCTGAGTGACAATAGCAGAAGAGATGAGAAGCCATCAGAATCTGGATATATTTTGACATATGGAAGAGCTAAGTCCTATGTGGCTGAAAACGTGAGACAAGTTACAGCAGACCATGCTGGTTCTGAGGGCATGGCAGAGACAGCTTGTGTAAAGAGCAACTCTAGAGGGGATCTCTTATGTTCCGGTAACAGTCTGGGAGGAAAGAAATAACCTAAATAACCTATCTAGTAAGTCTACAACAGCATAAGCAACCTGCTAAATAGTAAAAGTAAAAAAGAGATTTTACTGTCCACGATTAAGTTTTCCTACTTGTATAGTGGAGCATCATTGCCCTCTAGTGATAAAAGAGAAGAACGAACTCAGAGAAAGCTAGACGGTGACAACCAATGCTGCTGGGAAACACACATTTTGAAATTGGGGTTCTCTTTGTGCCATGACAGGTTCATTTATAACAAATTTTAATTGGGAGACACCATGAGCAATTCTATATCAGCGAAGATAAAATCTGGCATTAGGCCAGATTAGGATAAGTCCCCTAGAAAGCAGAACCCAAGCAAAAATTAAAGTTCTGGCACTTGGGAGCATGTTCAAGGACACAAGCGCGAGAAGAAAAAGAGAGTGAGACCAGTCAAGATGCAACACGATGCCACGCGATGTACGACAGCCCTGACTGTTGTGTCACAAAGAGCTGCAGACACACAGCAGGGCACGTTGCAGGCATGTTCACCCTGCACACAGGACTTCTCTAAAGGAGTTGGAAGAAGACAACGGATCTTGTAGTAATTCCTGAAAAGAATAGTAGGACTGTGTTACCCATTGGTCATTGTTCATTCCGTTGAGCTCATTCCCCAACCTTCTGAGTTGCGCCATCTTGGCCCCTGGCAACCGTGCAGGCCATATCCAGTGTAACCTCATCTTAATTTCATCTGCAGTGACCCATTTCCAAATAAGACCATGTTCTCAGATATGGGGCTCAGGCGCTTTGTGTCCCTCCATGCCACCCTGTTTCCTCACTCCAACTCTCTCCCTAGCAGCCATCGACTCTAACTTGGATGTTCTTCCTTCTAATCGGGGTCCCCACAAGTCCTCTCAGCCCCTGTGACCCAGGGTCCACATCACGGCTACTGTTGGTTTATCATTTCTGCAGGTAGAGGCAGTTCTAGTGGCTTCCACCTTTCCCACCGTAACAGCCCTCACTGCCCAGCTCAGGGAACCAAGGTGGGGATTGTGGCAGCTGCTAAGTATGTCTATTCCAATCATGCCTTCCAGGACACGGGATGCATTCAGAGGACCCACTCACTGCGTGATGGCTCTGAGCTAAAACCCTGTAAGCTCCTACTTTGGTGGATGGACCACAGTAATGTTTTGGGGCCTCCTGGAATGAGTGTCAATTCAGAGACACTGTCCAATAATCCCCAAAACATCTGATTATTTCCCCATCTCCAATGCGATTACCCCAGTAAATAGCACTAAGTCCACTGAGGGAAGACGGGGAGAAAGATGAACATGAACTTGTGGCTGTGTAGCAGGCTCCTTCCTCAAGGGGACCCAGCCTCTCCTTCCCCGGGGGGTTCTGGGTCTGTAAACCGGCTCAAGTCTGGGAAATGATTCAAAGGCCATGACTTGCTTTTGATGATTTAAGTTGGACTTCTGTTTACTCAACCTAGAACTCTTCTGCTTACACAAATCAAGAATTTAGTAGACTGCCCATTTCTTTTCCAGGTACACCACAATCAACTAGCCAGGGCCATGGGTCTCTGAGTCAGATTGCTGCTTTGGTCCTGCTGTCCATTACAGAAACCTCGCCACGTTGTCTTTGGTCCCTGCTACCCCGGGATCACACTGGCCGCTTTGCATCTAGGGGTCCCAGTTTGATAGCAGCAGTTCCCACTGGACTTTCTGACCTGCAAAGAAGAACAACCCAATCTGTGGGCCCTTCCCCTCACCAATGCATTTCTCAGTCACGATGAAAGGTGTGGACTATTCCAGGGTGAGGGTCTTACATGATAAAATACACTCAACATCCCTTCCTCTTACAGTACCCCAGTCCAGGTCTGGCATTTTTACTTTAGGCCACTTTTGAGCCCATGTTCAGCAAACCAACTTAACTGCTAAAGAGTCCTTTCTCACCCCTCAAACATTGAGTTCAGAACCTCTACTAGTCTCTACAAAAATTAAAAAAAAAAAAATTAGCCAGGCGCGGTAGCAAGCACCTGTAGTCCTAGCTACTCTGGAGGCTGAGACAGGAGGTTAGCTCAAGCCCAGGAATTTGAGGTTGCTGTCAGCTATGATGACGCCACTGAAACTCTAGGCAATAGAGCAAGACCTTGCCTCAACAAAAGGGAGGGGGGAGGGGAATCTGAGCATAGCGTTTTAAGAATATCCAATTCAATATGCAAATCGCTATCACTGGCCCAATCTATAGCAGCTTTAAATTTTACTTCGCTCTCCAACTAAAACATACTTAATACAAGATTATCAACTCCTGCAGCAAATCATGAACTCAAACCCAAAACAATAAGCAAACAGGGGAAAAGACATTAAGCTGGATTCTCTTTTATTCCATATCCTTCTACTAAGGAGAAATGGGGTAAGGATTTAGTGGAACATACCTAAAGAAAAACTCTTTCCTCTGTAACATAAATTACAATTTCTCCTAAGTTTTACTGATGAAGAAAGGATACTTCTACTCGTAATACCCTTGCAACTAACCCCTAAGTCACATTTTAAAATCTCATCAAGGGTTGGTTTGTTTTAAATTGGTTCCTACAGTATAAACGTAAGGCTCTTGGGTTACAACACTTGGCTAAGAGTAACCATGTGATCTCTGATGGGCTGGGAGGCTTGCAGATTTAATTACTTTTTTAAAAAGCAATTTTTAGCAAGGTTTCCACGCCATTCCTAAATCACTTTTTGAAAACATTTACCAAATGACTAAGGTAGGACTACCACATAAAATTATCGTCTAAGGAGAACTTCTGCACGAACCCTTCCTTTGAGAAAAAGGGCAAAAGAAATAACACCAATCTGTGTTGAAGCTAACAAAGAATGAGACTAAACCCATTTGTTTTTATAGATTCTGTCATTTTAATGTAAGATTGAAACAGACTATTACAACAATATTTGAGATTCCACAGAGAACTGCATGCTTTTGCTATTAAAAGACCTTTGTTGAAGCATTTGAACTTTAACTCTTAGTAATTGAAGAAATACGGATATTTCAAGTATTTTTGTCAGTACACAATTATTCACAACAACCTTCTAGATACTTATTTTCTACCTTTTCCTAAGAAAAGTAATTCTCACTTACCAGAAGGCTACCACCACTGAAGGATTCAAAGCTCTGGAGCTCAAAAGTGATCAGAAACCACAAATTAGCTTGATTAGTACTCCAAAGCTTGGTTTAAATGTTTAAAGATCAGCAAACATCAAATAATACAATAACAAATAAAATATTATTGTCTCTATAAGGTAACAACTCATTAACTACAATCCACCTAAGACTGAAATTTTCTGTACTCAGTCCATAACCCCTTCACTCTTGATGCATCACAGTTTTTAGAAATTAAACAATGTATTTTCAGCATTCCACAGTAATTATCACTTTCAAAAACTGCAACATACATCTGCATGTTACACTAACATACAATACGTAAGTACTTTGTCATATAGCAACTCTTAGCCTCAAATAATGGCATACAAAAAGCTACACAGGACAAAACACCACAGGACTTCTGCATATCCTCTTTCACCAGTTGTTAGCAGGTAGCACTTTTTCTAAAGAGAAAGTGATGAAAAATCAGAAATTTTTCATCCAGTGTTTGACTTTAAGTTTCTACTTTATCGTCTTCTGGTACCACCATATCCTAGAATGAGAATAATAAAATTTATATTAGTTTTTAAAATTGTATAGAATTGCACATAAAATTACAAAAGTAATATATGTTTACTGTTAGCAAATGAATGAGAGGGAGATGAGGGAAGGAGAGGAAGCGGTTAGGTGACACAGGACCGTGCGCCACAGCGCAGTGCCTCCCACACCAACCTTCCCAGTCATCGAGCCTATGACACAGGCTTGCTGGGAACGACCTTTCAGTCAGGACACCAAAAGAAGACTGTTCTACGGTGGGGCCAACATGGTACAGGCAATACTCAAAGTCTAAACCAAAATTGCAGAGGCCAGTGGAACACAAACCATGCCCTGATACTTCTCCCAACTCCAGCAGTAAAAAGAAGTAAGGTGGGGATGGTTATGGACTTTCAGTGCTACTTAGACACCACACACGCACACACACACACACATGTATCCCATCCTAACAGGCAGGCTACAAGATGGTAAGTCTTCCCATTTGGAAAGTCTCTCAATTATTTTCAGGCTTCCTTTTAGGTTATTTGGTAATGTTTTATGATTTTCTTCATGTAAGTCCCACACAATCCTAGCTGATAGAACTTTTTGCAGGATTTTTTGCAAGTTTTGTTTCTACTGAGAATGAGTTTTTTTCTGTCATGGTATGTCTTCCCTAGCCATGTTTTTATATATTCTCCCAATTATTACCCCTCTTTTCCTTCCCAACAGTAACCACTATCTTAACATCTAACACCAGAGGTTAGTTTTGGTTGTTTTTGAATATGTATTTTATAAAATACAAATGTTATAACCATATTGCATATATTCTTTTGTCTGGCTTCTTGATATTTGGTAAACCTATCCATGTTATTTCACACCACTGCTTGTTTATTTTCATTGTTGTACACTATACTACTGTGTACAATAAATATAACTCAATTTATTCATCCATTTTATCGCTGATGGATACGTGGGTTGCTTCCAGTGGAGGCTATTATAAATACGGATGCTATGAACATTCTTGTACTTATCTGTCAGTGTACAAGTATATGCATTTCTGTCACTATCTATCTGAGAGTGAAACTGCTGGGTCTTGGGTATGCTTAGGGTCAATTTTAGTAGGCAATACCAGTTTTTCAAAGTGAATGTATCAAATTATATCCAAACCAGCACTATAAGAATTCCACTCTTACATTTTAAAACATATTTAAATGTATTTTTCAAGAATCAATCATTGTTCTATAACTTCCTTCTCCTGAAAAAGACAAATCTAATTAGCAGCAATCTACTACCCACTCATTACCTACCACTTCCCTTTTTCTGCTACTTAGCTTGATGTTTAACTCCAAACAGTTATTATTAATACTTTATCTTTGCTTTTTACAAAATATCCTTTTAGCCATTGCAGAAAACATTATAATCATAGCTTTGACAATTATTTAAAGTATAGCTCAATACATTTTTGCAATTGTACTGAATTTAAAAAGTTCAAGCTTCTACTTAGAAAATTCTGGTTTAGAGCTTAAAGGATCCCTCAAGATCACCAAATTAAACATATGTGGAAACTAGCATTCAGGAAGATTTAAATTAAAACCTTGGTTTATGGTAGAGCTGAGCCTAAATCAAATCCCTGTTTGATTTTTAAAGAATGCTTAGAAGTAGGAAGAAAGAATGAAACTGAATTATATTTTAATCTCAGTTAATTGTGCTATTAATAAAAGTATTATTGATGGCTATACCAAATAAATCCATGATTGCTAAATATATAATCATCTTAATTTCCCATACTATTTCTGAATTTTACTGCTACGTAAGAGGAATTTCTATATTTTTGCTCTTACCTGATGCAGTTCTGGTTTTCGTATCCGAGGTAGAATATGCCGAATTGCCACTTGAGCCACCACGAAGTGGTGAGTAAGCGCGGCTATTCCAGGTGCTGGAGTAGGATGGAGAAGAAGATGGGAAGTGCCACGAGTCTGAGAAGGGCGTTGCTGCTCTTTAAATACATAGAAGCAGGTTAGGCGTTCTTCTTGTGACTATGATTTTTAAACACCTTCCTGTTTCTAAACTATTACGAAAAAAATACTTTTATCAAGTGTTTTCTTCCCTGAATGTTCTGGTATATCAGGGCTGGCATAAATTATGTTATATTTTTGCCATTGTTATGGTCATTGCTATGGGGGAAAAGTGACAGGGAGTAAATGTTCTTTCTTTCTGAATTTACACTCAAAAAAATATAAACTTAAATTATTAATACCCTTAATACTCAAGACATTTCTTTCTGGCCTTACTGCTATCACTCTCCTACCAAAACAGGCAGCTAACTGTTCCCCAAATTTTTTGTTTCTTCCTGCCTTCTCATTTTCTCAGATGCCAAGTAAACAGTCTTTTCCCTACCTCATAATATCTATGAGGACAATGTAGGAAGGAAGAAATACAATGAAAGAAAATAACAGATACAATATTGATCAAAGCACATACAATGTATCTTCCTCATCCCCAGAGAATCTGATTTAATAGGGCAATGTCATCATAATTTATTTTTCTTAGTAAAACCAAATGCACTCAAATTGTAAGCAAAACAAAGAAGCCTATAAAACAAAGTTGGATTAAAGACCAAGTGAGAGAATGCAAAGCCTACCTATTGCTGCCAAACAAGTATCCTAATATTCCTCCAGTTCCCAGGCCAGTCCAGAATCCTGGTCCTGAATTTTCATATCCTTGTTGTCCTGTGAAAGCACTACCAAAACCAGAAGTCGCACCACGGCCAGTATTCTGCGGTTCTTAAAATAAAAACGATTTGTTATGTACCCTCACTTAAATATAACACAGCCTACAGAAGCAAAGATAATAAAACATTTCAATTATTTCATTTGTACTGTATGATTTATTAATACTCAGGCCTCAACTCATGAACAAATTATATTCAAAAAGGTATCTGTAAAATATTGGCTTATAACTAACGAGTACATTTCCCACAGACATGGGAGAAGGAGGGAAATATTTTGGGACTCAAGGGGAGGAAGAGTCTTCCTAAAAGATTACATCTGCCCAGGCCGGGCGCGGTGGCTCATGCCTGTAATCCTAGCCCTCTGGGAGGCTGAGGCGGGTGGATCGCTGGAGGTCAGGAGTTTGAGACCAGCATGAGGGAGACCCCGTCTATACTAAAAATAGAAATAAAAAAATTATCTGGACAACTAAAAATATATATAGAAAAAATTAGCCGGGCATGGTGGCGCATGCCTGTAGTCCCAGCTACTCGGGAGGCTGAGGCAGGAGGATCGCTTAAGCCCAGGAGTTTGAGGTTGCTGTGAGCGAGGCTGACATCATGGCACTCACTCTAGCCAGGGCAACAAAGCGACACTCTGTCTCAAAAAAAAAAAAAAAAAAGATTGCATCTGCCCTGCTCAAGACCAGCTACTATAACAGAAGAGGACCCCACTTTTCACTTTCTTTCTGCAGTGTGAACGTCTCTAAGAGCTCCAAAGGAGAGCTGCACCTGAGGTCTCTAATGGGGAAATCCAAGTGGAGGCAGCCAGATACTTATCTGCAGCAGCTGAGAAGTCAGATCTCAAAGGGACCTAAAAAGTATCTTCTGCTCACAGGAAGGTTTTTTAAATTGATGCATAATATACACATTGGAAAGTGTGCTGATCTTACATGTATGGCACAGTTAAGTCCGTACAGACATACCCCCATTCATATAACTTCCAACCACATCCATAAACCATTTCTAGCACCCCAGAAGGCTCCCTCGTGACAATTCCAAATAGATACCCACCTACATCACAGACAAGCACTACTTGACTTCTCTCACCATATTTCAGTTTTGTCCATTCTTTAATTTTTCATAAATAGGATCATACAGTATGTACTCTTTTGTGTCTGAAAACATCATGTCTATTTGCATCAATCCTACTGTTGCATTTATTAGGTTTTTTTTTAACCAAGTGTAGTATTCCATTGTGCGAAAAACTCGTAATTTGTCCCATTCTAATGTTTATGGATATTCTATTTCCAATTTGGGGCTATTATGAATAAAACTGCCATGAACATTTCTTGTGCATGTCTCTTGGTGTACATAAGCATTCACTTCTCTTAATTACATATCTAGGAATGGAATTGCTGGTCATAGGGTTGGCATTATGTTTAATTTTAATAGATACTGACAGTTTTCCAAAGTGTTTTACCATTTTAATTCCTATCAGCAAAGTAGGAAAGTTCTAGTCACTCTACATCCGTGCCAATCCTTGGTAATGTCTACTTAATGATAGCCATTATGGTGGTTATCTGGTGGCTAAATATCATCTCATTATGGTTGGACTTGTGTGTGTGTGACTAGTCAATTGCAGCAGTGAGAAGGAGGGGAAAGTAGTAGAACAAGTTCAATCTGTAACTGACTGCGATCAAGCGAGATAACTCACTACCTTCAGACCAGCCCTCATTATGGTTTTAATCTGCATTTCTCTGAAGACTAATGACGCTGAGCACCTTTCCAAGTTTTTATTTGACCATATGGATATCTTCTTTTATTATAAAACGGTTGTTCAAATCCTCTGCCCATTTTTAAAATTGGGTTGTCTGCCTTTTCTCAGATTTGTGGGAGTTCATTATATATTCTAGATACAAGTCCAGAATATATATATATATATATATATATGTTAGAAATAAGTTTTAAAAATATTTTCTCCCAGTCTGTGGCTTGCCATTTCACTCTCTTAATAGTGCCTTTTCATGAGCAGATGTCCTTAATTTAAATGAAGTCTAATTTATCCATCCTTTTCTTTTATGCCTAGTACTTGTGTTCTGTTTTAGAGATCTTTGCCTACCCTAAGGTCATGACAAATATTCTCCTACTTTATTCTGGAAACTTAATTGTTTTCCCTTCTATGTTGAGATCTATAACACTTAATGAATTAATTTTTACACATAGTGTGACACAGGGGTCAAGATAAATGCTTATTACCAAAGCTGGTCAAGTTTTCCTGATTAAGATGATCTACAATTTAATCCATATCCTTAAAATAGCAATCACAGTATGCCCTTATAGAGAAGCAGAAGAGGTAAAAGAAGTTGAAAGTAAAAAATAAAATGAGAAGACAATCTACTTTGGTTTCCCAATGCAACCATTTTGTATTTCAGAAATGAGCATAGGATACACCTCCTCACTTCCACCCTATTTACTGCCATTGACGAGGGAAACATACCTCTGAATTCAAACTTAAAGCCTGGAGAAGGAGGTCCTCCAAACTTAAAGCCTGGAGGAGGAGGTCCTGCTGAGTTGGTGAATCTCTGATAATGGTGGGAAAATGGAGGATACTCAGAATACGGAGGAGGAGAATGCTGACCATCGCTAAGGAACAGCTTATACACTGCAAAGGCAATACCAAGTAACACCACGATGGTGATCAATCCACCCATGCTACAGGAATCTGCCGAGTACCACTTGTTATAATAATCAGAGAAAGAGGTAAAGCCATAGTGTTTTCCAGACTCTTTCAATTTCTCCAGGCCAAGTTTAGTATAATCTAAATTATACTCCAAGCCACAGGAACCTCTTAGTATATACTGGTCTTCAGAGTGTTCATAGCCTTCACAGCTCACCACAGTTTTTCCAAATTTGTATGCAACATCTAAATCGGTCTTACATTCCCACTGTGAAGAAAAATAGAAATAGGGTATTAGAAATGAAAATTTTTCATTTAATATACATTATTTGGGCTATAGCTGTCATAAAACTACAAAACGAAACAAGGGAAGGAATGATCAACAAAATTCCGGACAATGGGCATTTATGTTGAGGGGAGGGCAAAGTAGGGGCTTCAAAGGTAATGGTGACATAGTGTTCTACTTCTTATGCTGGGTACACAAGTGTTTATTACTGTTCTTTACATATACATGTCATATGTTCTTTTGTACACATTAGGTATTCCATAATTTATAAAATTTAAGCAAAATTTCAAAATGTCAACTTTTTGCCCCTATTGTTCAAGATGCTTTCTAATTTAAAAATAGAGATTTTTTTAAAAGATGTTAAGACTCAAAAATCAGCATCATATTATGATAGATACATACAGCATCAGAGATACAATATAACCTGCTGGGAAAAAAACCTTCTACACAAATTTTATATAACCATGGACTAACTTTCCAGGGCCCAATCCTATGTAATCCTCTTACATTTTTTAAAAGATATTTAGAAGGCTGGGCATGGTGGCTCACGCCTGTAATCCTAGCACTCTGGGAGGCCGAGGCGGGTGGATCGCTCAAGGTCAGGAGTTCGAGACCAGCCTGAGTGAGACCCTGTCTCTACTAAAAATAGAAAGAAATTATCTGGCCAACTAAAAATATACATAGAAAAAATTAGCTGGGCATGGTGGCGCATGCCTGTAGTCCCAGCTACTCGGGAGGCTGAGGCAGAAGGATCGCTTAAGCCCAGGAGTTTGAGGTTGCTGTGAGCTAGGCTGACGCCACGGCACTCACTCTAGCCCGGGCAACAGAGCGAGACTCTGTCTCAAAAAAAAAAAAAAAAAAAAAAGATATTTAGAAAAATGCAAAAAGAACCTTTGCTAGCCTCAAAAATCTCCACCTTAAAAAAAAAAGCCCAAGTTCAGTTTAAATTATGTAACTATATTTTGTGCTGAAAAGATAATATGCTCCTTTAACAATGAGATACAAGCTAAAGTAGATTTAATTGGTTCTACTGCCTTTCTGTAAGTTTTTGTACAAATAATTTTCCTCTTTCAAAGTTCAGATACACTATTTTACTTTTTTTTATAATAGCTATATTGAGATACAATTCACCCATTTCAATGTTTTTGGTATATTCAGAGTTGCATAATCAACACCACAATCAATTTTAGAATATTTTCATCACCTCCAAAAAAAATCTTACACTCAATAGCAGTCACTCCCCACCCATTCTACTTTTTGGCTATTATGAATAATGCTGCTATAAACATTTATATACACATTTTTATGTGGATGTTTTTAATTCTCTTGGATATATACCTAGGAGTGAAGGACTAGGGCATGTGGGAATTCTATACTTAAACTTTTAAGGAAATGCCAGAGCTTTCCAAAGCAGCTGCACCATTTTACATTCCCAACAGCAGTAAATAAGGGTTCCAATTTCTCCATATCCTTGCTAACACTTGCTATCTTTTTTATTATAGCCACCCTATTAGGTGTGAAATAGTATCTTATTGTGGTTTTGATTTGCATTTCCCTGCTGGCTAATGATGAAAATTTTTTCATGTCTTTATTGGTCATTTGCATATCTTCTTTGGAGAAATGTCTATTCAGATGCTTGGCCATTTTCAATTTGGTTATTTGTTTTCTTATTGAGTTTTAACAGTTATTTTATATTCTAGATACAAGTCCCTCCTCTCAGATACGATGTACAAAGCCTCTTCCCATTCTGTGGATTGTCTTCACTTTCTTGATGGTGTCTTTTAAAACCCAAAAGTTTTTAACTTGGATAATATGCAATTTTTCTTATTTTGTTGTTGTTACTATACTATTTTACTTTTTAAATATTAATAATTTTATTTGGAGGAAGATTTGTAAGTTTGCCAATTTAGGTAAATGAAACAAGCTGGATCTACACTGATAGTTCACGTAAACTGCCACTTCCTTAATAGTGTATACTAAAAATGGCTTCTAAGTACTATATTCAAATTTAAGCTCTTGGAATTGGAGACGGCTCTCTCCTGATACTAAACATAAGCCAACGTATGATATGCTCACCACTTCTTTGCCCATGCTATTCCCTTCTCTATCTCTTCCTCTCTAAAAGCCTTATCATTCCTTCCTAACACAGCACAAATATATCATCCTTTAAGTCTTCCCACTGCCTGCAACCAGACATCACCATTACTGTCTTTTTTTCCATCAAGACTGTAAAAGTAATTAAAAGTAAAGTGGAAGTAAGACTTCTGCTTTAATCTACAGATTCTATGATTCAATTTAGTAACACTGGGGGGAAAAAATCTGGTGAAAGCATCACCCAGTAAACACGAAGTCTCTCTCTGAATTGCACAGGCCATGCATAAAGATTCTATCAAACAAGAATATCACTCTGATGGAGGGGGAAAAATTGTCAGCACAAGTTTCTTGCCTAGTGACAAGTCATCTTAAGTACTTTTTGAAAGCAGGCAGAAGACAAAGTAGAAATATATAAGTAGTGATTTAAACTGAGTTCATTTAACAAAATCTATTCCATTTCTAAAGCATATTCAATTTTATAACTTCAAGGAGATCCTCTGCTCTATATACAAAAGAGTCCCAGAGACAATAAATAAAGCCCACTGAAATGCTTCCATTCAAAAGTAACCACCCTCAGTTCTAAAACAAGTTTAAAATCAAGTGATTGAAGCACAATAGGGATACACGTACTCCTACTATTTATAATCTATGATTACTGATCATCTTAACTTTATTTCTTAAGAGTAGGTGGCATTCTTTGATGAATGACAAGAAAATGATAACCATAAGAGACCCCCTACTCCCATCCTCAAGTATATAAAAAGTTCTGAAAATTTACTGATGTCTTAGAAGGAAGTCATGGCACAAAAATTACAATGAATATTTATTTCCAGACTTTAAAAGCAGTCCATTCCTTTTGGAAGATGTTTCTTCCAGAGGAAAAGTGGTTGATTTATTTATATATTTTAGGTTGACCTGAGATAGTCTTCCCAAAACACTGAGTAATGTCCCAATGAACAGTTTATTGAATAAAAATTCCATTTAGACTGTCACCAATGTGGTGGCTATTACCTGTACATCATAACCATCCCATCCTTTGTTCTGACACTGTACGACTTTTGGTGTGTAAGAATCACAACCAGCTGTGCCTCCAACACATTGCAACTGTGGGATGGGATCCAGCCTGCGAGAGGTGGTATAGCGGTCGTAGTGGAGGGTAACAGCTTTTACATCCCGCAACAGTATTCTGTCTGAAACGGTAAGAACACAGATAAGCACAAAGTAAACAGCTTGTCACAGGAACACAGAAAGATTCATCATCATAAAACTCTTGTCATAGGAAATAGTTTCAAAAGTGTCTTCCTCGCCTTTTGAAGAGGACTAGGAAAGATGAATCCATTTCTCAAAGCCACCCCAGCAACATTCAGGCCTTTTGCACAAAATTCAGATGATCGCATCTTTAAGACCTCCCCCTTCATTGCAGGCAAGATGCTTTTATAACACCAGCTCTACATAATTTTTGCTAAATCAGTACAAAGTTAATTAATCTGAAACACTGTACTACTGTGTAATAATAACATTAGCAAAAAACATACAAGCTTGTCCTTAAAGTACATTTAATGATTTAAATGTCCATGAACAGGTGAAGAGATTAATAAATTCTAACTTAACAGTGAAATATTCTACAGCAGTTAAAATGAGCGAGCAACCCAGATCCGTAGCACGCACAGTTTACAGTAGGGTTCCAGCTCCCGTGACAATCTAATGGTGCCACTGATCAGACAGGAGGCGGAGCTCAGGTGGTGATGCAAGAGATGGGGAACAGCTATAAATACAGCTGAAGCTTCACTTGCTCCCCTTCCACTCACCTCCTGCTGTGTGCCCTGGTTCCTAACAGGTCAGGACAGGTGCCAATCCAAGGTCTGGGGGTTGGGGACCACAGTTCTAAAGGACAACCAGCCCAATCTCTTCAGCAAACCAGTAGCACAAAAAAGGAACTGTCCTAGATTTTTTTTAAAGTTAAGGGGTAATATAACCAACCAGATGCAATGCACAGTCCTGGATTGGGTCCTAGTTTGAACAAACTAGCTACAAAGGACATTTTAGGAACAACTATTAATACGTTATCCGAATATGGAATGAGTAATTAGTTGTTATTAAGAAATCAGGATTTCTGTCAAGTATAATGGTATTTTCACCATACGAGGAAAAGTTCCTTTAAGAAAAAGATGAATACTGAAGGATTTAGTGGTGGCCTGTCTTAATGTCCGTAATTTATGTTAAAATACTTCAACATTTAAAAACTGAGAGAGTTGAAAAAAAATAAAGCATATAAAAGTATTGATAACTTTGCATTAAAATTTAAAATATCTTTCCCAGAAGCCCACCAGTAGACTGACTAGAGTGCCTAGCTTCAAGAGATTCTACTAAAATGTGTATTTAGCTTTTCCAGTACTTAAACGGTGGTAAACAAGGAAGACAATGGCTTTAAGTAATCATCTGACAGTGTCTGCCACACTCGGCACAAATAGATGAGATAACATTTTAGAGTTTCTGAACCTACAAAATCTAAGAGAACTTCTCAAAATACAACCCTGTATTAATAAATAAGAGAATCTGACATCAATTACCAAAAGTCAACAGCTTTTTCTATACCTGTAATATCCAGTTAGAAATAAAAATGGAAAGCCTATCTCACTAGGCCTATCAAATTATGGACAAAACACATACATAGACACATAAAATACCTACAAATAAACTTAAGGCCAGTACACAATCTATATAAGAGAGTATACATATAAAAAGACCTAAACATATTGTCCTCAAGATATAAGACTAAAAAGAATAAAATAAAAAATATAAAAAGACCTAAATATAATGTACTTTCAACCAAGAACCCAGTATGTTTTTTTTGAAAGTGGAAAGAAATTATGTTAAAAGTCCTGTGGAAAAATTGATGCTTATACATAGCCAAATTTTTTGGTAAAAGAATGCACTGCTTTACCTGACAGTAAAGGTTACTATATTATTATCATCATCAAAATACTGTGGAATTGGAACAAACAGACAAGGGAACTGTGAAACATAAGAAAGTCTAGAAACAAATCCAGATACATGTGGGAATTCAACATAAGATAAAGTGGTCATCTTAATTCAGTGGAAAAAAGATGCCTTCTTCAATAAACGACACTGGCATAATTGACTATGCAGTTAGAAGAAAATCTACCTAATGCTATATAAAAATTTAATTCCACATGAGCTAAAGATCTAAAATTTCCAAGAACTATTAAAATAAAATATGCTATATTAAACCCAAACTATCACTTCATACATATAAAACTAAAAATATGGATGTTCAATGGTTTAAAAAATATTAATACTTTTAATAAACTAATAAACTAATAAAAATAATAAATTGAACTTACTGTAACAGCAAGACCAACTTGTTATGACTTTGGTCAAGGCATTTAATTTGTGTAGAAGTTTCTTCACCTATAAAATTAAAATAATATCAACCCTGAATTTGTTGTAAAGCTTAGATATCATTTACTAAAATTATCTGGCGGAGTACCTGATGCACTGATAAGTGATCAAGTATGACAAATATTACTGAGAATGTTTTAAGAGCTATGCACACATGGGGTATCATTACCATAACCCTACAGCATCTTTCTTTCCTAGAGATCCTTAAGGTCTATGGACAAAAGGCTCATATCCATACCTGTTACATCAGTCAAGAGACACGAGGAGTTCCCTGAACTCCAGACTCATAAATCAAAATCCACTTGTTGCAGGTCTCAAACTTAAGATAAACAAAACCAAACTTCCCCAAAGCTGATTCTCCCATATTCTTCCACATCTCAGGAAATGGTCATTCCATGCTTTTAGTTGCTCATGCCAAAAGCCTTGGAGTCATCCTTGTCTTCTCTGTCTCTCACCCCAACATCTAATCCATCAGAATTATCATGTCAGCTCCATCTTCAAAATAGCTGAGAAGAGAATCCAGCCACATTCACCAACTCCACTGCTCCTCCCTTGGTCCCAGTGGCCCCCCTGCTTCCCTCCTGCCCACTTCAGTCTGTTTTCCACAGAGCAGCCCAAACGAGCCTTTAAAAATATAAAGCATATCAGGTCATTTACTCCTCTCCTTTCAGGTTTTTAATCAAGTGTCACTTTAACAGTGAGTCACTTATTTCCTAACCAATGTCTAATTTTTAAGTCCCCACTTCTGCCTACACTCACTGTCTTCCTTACCCTGTTTTCTTGCTGTCCATACCACTTTTCACCATAGGGCATGCTGTTTACTTGTTTATTGTCTATTTCTCCTCAACAGATGTAAATTCCTTAGGGGCAAGACACTCTGTTCTACTCACTGCTATATTCTCAATATGCAAAAGAGTGACAAATATAAGACTACATTCAGTAAGGAATTCTGAAAATTCTTAATCTCTTTAAAATGGTGTTTTTTTCCCAGACAAATTATTGCTCTATGTTAGCTAAAGACAAAGTGAGTACATCCAAAGTCAAACAAAAGAGAAATCAGGGAGTAATTATTGCTTTACTAAAGGACTTAATAAAAGATATCCCAATAAAGTACCTTCATAAAACAATTCCTCAAAGTAAACTTAGAGCTTATATAAATCAATTGAGTTTACTCTGCAAAATATCTTGGTGCTTTTTGTTCCAGAACAATTGTTTCGTAGTGTAGGTGAACTAAGAGCCACCAGGAAGTAGTTCACCATTAATTTACATTTCGTTTTTTTTTTTTTATAGTTCTTCTGACTCTTCAGCTGTAAACTTCCTTTTTCTTTTAAGAATTGATTGAGAATCCAACTAATGAATGTTTCATTCCAGGTTTTAAATTATAATTTTGATCTAGTCTCCAAAATACATACGGAAAATGTACAAACATTTAAATCCAACTGGGCTTTTTATTTACTGGCAATAAAACATCCACAACAAATGGGCAATAAAAGTGTCTGCAAACAGCACCTTCTCTCTTATTTCAGCATGTAGGAATAAAACAGGATATTACAGAAATAAACCTGTTGCTTCAATTTTAAAATGTTGGCCTTTCCAATCATCAAATCACAAATGCAATATTGACATGCTTTCCATGCCATAACAGCTTTACTCCCCCAAACCAAAAAATGATGTCATTTCAGTTGTTGAAAAATCATTTTTTAACATAATCCCAATTTAACAGCACGCATCGTTTATCAAATGGAAAAAGCCAAAATCGATATGTGTATATACAATATATATGTATTAACTGTACGGAACATTATCGATCCCAAAAACATTCTTTAGACAATTTTAATAACATAGATACATAATAGACCCCTTCCCTAGAAATCACTATATATCATCACCCAAAAAGAAACAAATAAGGCAAAATTATTTTTTAAATTCCAATGTAAACCAATGGGAAAAGCTCGTGTAACACAGTGTACTTCACTGGAAAGGCCAGAATGAAAAGCAGGAGCTCTGCTCACAAAGACCGTACCATCTATGATTCTGCTAACCAACCTACAAGGTTTGCAGCCCTGTCCGCTAAATGTGACTCAGAAACTGCCGCCGGCATGGCAACTGCTAGCCCTAGCAACGGGCAGCCATGACAACACTCAGCGACGACGACATCAGACAAGCATAACAACAAAGCAAGATCCGCAGATGAGTGTTGAGCTTTGCAGCCAGACTCAGACATGGGGGTTGAAACCCGAGAAAGAAGAAGGCGGGTAAATTCTGGCAGTCCAGGGAAGGGAGTAAGGGGATGATGGTACGAACCCAGAGTCGTCCCGCCCCACCCACTGCCGAACCATCCCCGTAGGATGCCCGGGAAGAGCAAAGGCGCCAAGCCGGGCACAGATGAAAAGCAAAGAGGATAGAAATGGGGAATTAAGGCAGAAAGACTCTGGGGCGACGAACGGAAACGGTCGTCTGCACCCGCTGAAGGCTGCAGAGAAGGCGAGCGAGGTGCCCGAGGACCCCGACAGCAACTCACCAGGATCGTTCCGGCCCAGCGTAGCGCCCGCAATCAGCAGAAGCAAAAGTAGGCCGAGGAGGGGGCAGCGCCCGGCCGCTCCCAGCCCGCCCGCCGCGGCCATGGCGCTGGGTGAAGATGGCGCGCGGCGGCCGGGCACTGGCGGGCCTGAGGCCGGCTGCGGAAGTGCGCGAGCCGCTGCGTACAGACCTCTGGGGCTTCGGCGGCGGCGGCGGTGAGCGGAAGGTCTGACTGCAGAGCCTCAGCCGCAGAGCGTCCGTGCGCCTGTGTGACGTCACTGACGTTGCGGCGCGTCCGGGGCCGTGAGTGGTCGCTGCCGACCCCGCCTCTGGAGCGGCGCGCGGATGGGGGCGGGGCGGGGGCAGAGGGCGGGGCGGGGGCGGGCAGGGGGCGGGCAGAGGGCGGGGCGGGGGCGGGGCGGGGCGGGGGCGGGCAGGGGGCGGGGCCGGGAGCGGGGCGCGGCCGTGTTGTGTCTGGACTCCGATTCCGGAAGGTACTACGCGTAGGACTTGTGATTTGAGAAGTTGAAATCCAAGAAAGGTAGTCAAGGTATATATGTCCAAGACCTTAATAACCTTCCCAAGGAAGTTACTGTGGTTTATTCAACTTTATGTGTTCAGCATCTACAATAGCGTCTGGCTAAATACAGAGAAGATTCAGGCTTAAGGTACCATGGAAATATATTGTCTGGTCTCAGAGATAAGTATCTTTACATAGTTCCTTGCACGTGGAGGCCGTAAGAATGTACATGTCAGGAGGAGAAAATACTGCCTGAATAAAGAATCAGCCAGAGAAAACAGCTCCTAAGCTTTGAGGTCTGACAGGCCTGGGTTTCTCTCATTCATTCATTCAGCAAATATAAGTTGAATGTCTAATATGCACCAGGCACTGTTTTAGGCATGGAGGATACAGACGAGGTCCCTCATGGAGCCTGCATTGAAGTAGAATATGCCAAACAACATAAAAATAATAGGTAGTGATAAGTGCATTGACGAAAATGTAACAGGGTGATAGACAACTTCAGGGAGGGCCTTGCTGAGGAAGTGATTTTAAAGCTTGGAACCTGAATGATGAGAACCAGCCATACAAAGATCAGAGGACTCCTAGCACTCTGGGTGCCCGACGCGGGAGGATTGCTTGAGCCCAGGAGTTTGAGGTTGCTGTGAGCTAGGCTGATGTCATGGCACTCTAGCCCGAGCCACAGCAAGACTCTGTCTCAAAAATATATATATATCAGGGGACTAGGCTTCACAGCTTTGGGGACAGTGGATGCAAAAGCTGTGAGTTTTGAGGAACAGTAGTTCAGTCAGATCCTTCAGGTTAAGGGCTCAGTCCTGCAAGACTTCCCCCACTTCACACATCAATTACAAATCCCAGCTTGTGACCTGTGTTTCTGACCAACCAGCTGTAAATCAGGGTTCCATGACCCCCCTCCTTGAGTTTGATAATTTGCTAGGACAGCTCACAGAACTCCAGGAAAGATGTTATTTATGTTTACAAGTTTATCGTAAAGGGTACAGATGAACAGTCAGATGAAGAGATGGGTAGGGCAAAGGTGGGAGCCATGGGACTTTCTGCCCTCTCTGGTGTACCAGTCTCCCAGCACCTCTGTGCATTCAGCAGCCTGGGAGCTCATAAAATCTTTTTTTGCTTGTTTGTTTGTGGTTGTTTTTTTTGTTTTGTTTTGTTTTGTTTTGAGACAGAGCCTTGCTCTGTCGCCCAGACTAGAGTGCAGTGACTCACAGCAACCTCAAACTCCTGGGCTGAAGTGATCCTCCTGCCTTAGTCTCCCTGGGTCTTGCTCTTGCTCAGGCTGGTCTCGAACTCCTAAACTCAAGCAATCCTCCCACCTCGGCCTCACAGAGTGTTTGGATTACAAGGGTGAGCCACCACGCCCAGCCCATGAAACCTTTTTGTCCAAGAGTTTTTATGGAGCTTAACCTCCAGCCGCTCCCTCCCACCTTTCCTGGAGGTTGGTGGGACTCTAATCCTCTAATCACTTGGTCTTTGTGGTGACTGCCCAAAGCTATCTAGGGCCTATGTCATCTCATTAGCATAAACTCAGGTGTAATCAAAAGAGCTCATTATGACAAAAGACACTTCTATCAGTCAGCGCATTCCGAGGACTTTAGGAACTCTATGACATGAGCCAGGGACAAAGACCAAATATATTTCTTATTTTACCACAGTGGCAGTGTCTTAAAAACCTCTGAAACATACTAATAGCAATGGGGGAACAAGATTTGGATCCTGATTCAAACCAACTATGAAATGTATAAAATAAATGACATTTGTGAGACAACTGGATTAGACTAGATGTGAATTATATTAAAGAATTATTTTCTAGGTTAAGAAAGTTAACCAAAACCTAACCTAAACCTAAAGGTTAGGTTCTGATTACTGGACAGTTGGCCCTCCACATCAGTGGGTTCTACCTCAGTGAATTCAACCAACCACAAATCAAAAATATTTTTTAAAAAAATGGATGATTGCATCTGTACCGAACATGTATAGACTTTTTTGTCATTATTCCGTTAACAATACAGTAGAACAACTATTTACATAGCATTTACATCATATTTGGTACTATGAGTAACCTAGAGATGATTTAAAATATGGCAGAAGATATGTGTAGGTTATATGCCAATACTACACCATGTTATATCTGAATATCTGTGAACTTGAGCATCTGTGGATTTTGGTATCCATGAGGGGTCCTAGGACCAATCCCCATGGATACCAAGGGGTGACTATACTATAGCTGTGGTTTTTAAAAACATACTGAAATATTTATCCTTTTAGAAACATACTGAAATATTAATAGTTGAAATTATGTCTGGAATTTGCTTTCATCTTTTATTATTCCAGGAGGCATGTAAGGTTCTTTATTTAAGGCAGACTTAAAACCACACCAAATCCCAAATAAAGTCAAGCAGTTCTGCCAGAAAGAGGGAGGCTTGGACTGAGAGAAGACTCACCAGGGCAGAAAAGGAGAGCCGTGGAAGTGGAGAGCTCAAACGGCTCAAGTGAGTACTGCACGTTAGCTGCAAAAATCGCTGATTTCTTCCCAAAGTGATCCTGCTCCAGATTCCACTTCTGACGCCATTTATGTCAACCTAAGTAACAAACAGGCTCTCAAAAGAAAATGATATTTCTTCAGAAATAGGGTACTGCCATTGGACTACGTGTGCCAAGAAAGCTATGTGTGTATTCAGGGAGGTATAGGAAGACAAAAGTTTTTAAAGGGAAAATGAAGAGGATTACTTAATTGTTTTGAAATAATTATCCTTAGTAACAAGGACCAATAACAAGGGTGACCCCAGGCCAAGTTTGGACAGGTAGTAGTAGCTGGGCAGATGTCTTCACAGAAGCATTTTTTGTGTAAGGTTGTAATGGCCTTTACGCAAGGCTGCGGTTTTTGCAGAGCCTTTTATGATAGTTTTTATTATCAGGCATTTATGCATGAGAACTCTTCTCTTCATGACCTTCCCTGGCTCTATTTGTCAGAGTGTTTTGTTTTTTTTAACATAAGTGACTCCATTTTTATTCTGACAGCTTTCACAAAAATAATACGGGAGGTGAGGGGAAGTAGATGTATAGATAAAACATCATTGACCATGTGTTGATAATTTGAGGTAGCTGATGGTCCGTGGGAGTTCATTATACTATTCTCTTTTTTATACACTATATTTCAATTTTTCCATAATAAAAAGTTTTTTAAAAACTAAAAACGTCTCTGAGCTTTTTTCACTCCATCTGTAAGTTAGTAATTCCCAATTTACAAAATTGTAGAAAGAATTAAATCAGATAAATATTAAAGAGCATAGCAGCTGCTCAGTAATTAAGAGTTCTCTTCCTCTCAACCCCCCCCCCCCCGTTCCCACCCCCCCCCACCCCCCCCCGTTCCCATCTTTGTGAATTATCATTGGAGAACAGGAAACCATCTGCATAAAAAGTGTTGGAAGTGTGAAAGGTAACACTGATTAACTATTGTGTGACAATACTTAGAGAACATTTAAAGGATATGACATTAACTAACATTTAGGACTCACTTGGAAAACTGGTGAAGAAAACTGCTGACATCCTATCTTTTCTCAGACAATGATTTTTAAGCTTTAGTTTGCATAGGAATTGTTTGAGGTGCCTGTTAAAATTTCAGATTCCTGGATTCTGCCTATAAAAGTCTAATTCAGAAGGTCTGGAACCAGGGATCTGTGAAGTGCCTTAAGGAATTTTGTTGTAGTGTAGGTGGCCTTTGAAATACATTTGGAAACACTGTTTTTAAGGTCTCAAGTGACTGTTCCCTACATAACATTTGTAAACCAAAAATAGTTCTTAGAGTGATGAGTGTTTTTGTACTAGAAACACTGTGAATCTCATGGGAAACTTAAAAGAGCACAGTCTCTTAGGATTCTATGACCATGGACGACAAAGAATATAGATTCCTCTACCCTGATGAACAAGCCCAGTAGCCCATTAATGTCATCAAGGACATCTGTAACACTCAACACATTTTTATTTGAAAGAGGAAATTAGGGGATTACCACTTAATTCAACCACTGGGGCTTGTGAAAGCCACCCCTAAAAAGGCTTCCTAAAATCTAATCTTTCCTCAGGAGCCAAGCTATGAGCCTATGAGATGTTAACCTTCTTGTATATATCACTTCCTACCACCAATACCACCACCATCAATCAGCTACCTCTACTATGTCCCCTCAACACATCGCCATCTTCAAAGATGGAATACCATGCAACAAAACAAGAAAAGGTGGTATTGTGACATTTGGGATGGAATTTACTTCTCCAAGAATTCTACCTACTGTGTTCAAGATGGTTGGGGAGGAGGATGCATATGCCTGCTTCAGTAGTTTAGAAAAGAAAGCTAGTAGTTCACAGATTCTGTCTAAACAGCTCACATTTCCATGGCATGTGGTCAAGTGTACCTTGTGGTTTGCTACCACATCCTTAAATGGAAACTCATTTTATCATGGTACAGGAAAGAGATGGTAGATCTCCTTGTACTAACTTGAAGAGAAAAAAATTCTACTCTCCTACAAGACACCCATAGATTTATATGGGGCGTTATGCCTCAAGAAGTGACCTGTTTTTTACAAAATTGTAATTCAACCCTGGAAATAGTAGAGGAAAACAGGGTGGACAATGCCTTAAGCTTCCCAGTAGCTCTCATTTTAAAGCATGTTGGAAATATCTCTTCTAAACATTCACTCAACAAAGTCTTATGCCAGTTTATCTTAGTCTGATGACTACAAAATATTAAAAACTCACATCTTATGTTAATTACCTCCACCTACCTCCTTTTAAAACCTTTCAAAAGATTCTCATCACTCAGAGAAAAAAACCCAAAACTCCCTATGTACTACTCTGCCCTATAAGCAAGCCGCCCCACCCCAACCTCAAGCAATCCCATTGGCCACCTCCTCCTTTCTCCAACACACCAAGCTCCTTGCTCCATTTACTGCCAAAGCTCATCATCCCCACCTCCCACCCACACATACACTCATACACAAATACAACACCCCATACCCTTGATGACTTTTTCCTTTTCTCCTAGTAACAAATCTATTCATCCCTCTGTTGTCTCTCCCTTGGGCAAATCTTCCTCAGCAAATCTAAATCAAAGATTTTTATAGTACTACCTCCCCATCATTCCTAGTGTAAAAAGGATAAAAATTTCCTCTGCCCTCTTAGATTCCGTGGCTGGGACCTGTGAATTAAACTGACAAAAAGATTAACAGGGAAATAAGTTTATTTTGCATGCACAAGGAGGCTTCCCAGAAAAGAAGTGAAAACCGAAAGAAGTGGTTAGGCCTTGAAGCACACATCTTAACCAAGAGAGTGAGTGACACATTGTGGAAAAGTGACTAGACAAAGGACAGGGGTTTGGGCTTCTAGGGGCAGTGAATTGTGAGAAGGTAAATATACGGGGGGAAACTAATGGAAGATAAGAGTTATTTTAGTAATGTTTATGAAGAATCATATGCTGTTTACAATGATAAGAATTTTCTTTGGAAAATGGAAATATTTACAAATAAATTGTGTTACAATTTTTTTTTACAAATGGAAATTTATGTTACCCTTTCAAAGGGAACTTAAGCGCTGCTTTTGGACAGAAAAGGGGTGAGCAGCATTCCTCTATGTCTGCTGCTTCTTAGTTGCCTTCAACTCAAAATAATCCTTATGCCAAAGTGGCATATTTCACAGTGGCATATCCTGATCCCACTTACTAGCAATTACCATTGTTGCAATTTTACACTTTTTTGTGTGTCTCCCCCACTTGTGTGCAAGCTCCTTGAGAGCAGAAACTACACCTGCTTTTGCTCACCTCAGTGCCTAGCGCTGTTCCCAACATATAATAAATGTCCAATATTTGTAGAATGGCTAAATAAACGTACCGGACCTCTGCGCTCGCACTGTCCCCCTCTCTCTTTCCTACCCTTGTTACTACCAAGAAAGCGATTCTCAAACCCCCAAAGGATCGGATGTGTATCCGATCAAACCTTCGCTGGGCCCTGCTGCCCCATCTCTGGAGGTGGGTCCCCATCAGAACCCCAGTTTTGTGTCGGAAACCAAGAAGCCAAATGCAGACCACCATACTGGCCTTACTTCCCCTTTATGACAAGGTGAAGAGCGGGTAGAGAGGAAAAGGTGCCCTTTAAAGAGCGTAAAATGATCCCCCAAAGGCATCCCACGCGCCTTCCACAGGACGGCCGCCACTCGCGCTCCCCTCTCGAGACGGCGGGAGGCTGCGGGACAAGGGACGCCGCCGCCGGCTGAGGGACCGGGGCTGCGGCGCGGAGCTTCCGCCCGACCCTGACGGGCACTCAGGGGCCGGCGCCTGCAAGTCCCCCGAGCCGCGGCGGGGGCGGCGAGCGAAGAGCCGGCCACCCAGCCAGAGCCGGCGCGGCCCCCGCGCCCCCGCGCGCCGCCGGCGGAAGTGCTGCGTCGCGCACTTCCGGGTGTTGTCTGGCCGCCGCCGCCGCGCGTCTCCGGTCTCCCGGCCGCCGCTTCGGGTCGTGGAGCCAGGAGCGACGTCACCGCCATGGCCGGCATCAAAGGTGGGCCCGGGGCGCAGGGCGCTGGAGGGCCGGGTGGCCGCCCGGGGAGAGGGGCCGGGGGCCCACGCGCGCCGCCGCCCGGCCCGGGCGCGCGCGAGGTGCCTGCGCCCGGCTGGGCGACCCCGGCCCGCGGTTCCCTTCCCTGCCCCTCGCAGCGCAGGGGGCGCGGCGCCTTCGGGGAAGCACGGCCCCCGCTCTCCGCCGATTCCCGCCGCCTGTCGCCCCCCGGACTAAAATAAAAAAAAAAAATGAAGTGGCTCGCGGTCTTCAGGAGTCCCGTGGCGACTCTGGCCGTCACACACGTTTTGCAGGAGTTTGCATCTGACAGGGAGGCGGCAGAGTGTGGTTTTGAGGAGGTCGAGGCGGCCGAAGATGCCAGTTATGGAAAATTGGAGTCATTTGCCACCTAAAGGCACAAGTGCGATCTCCGTGTGCTTGCGCCTTGCGAAGAGCTTAGGGACGGGTCTCCGCGAAGCCTCAGCGACCCACGGCCACTGCCGGACACCCGTGCCCGAAGCTGGACACGCTCCGAAAACCGATGCGTTCCGGTCTGTGGCGTTTGTACGACAGAGTAGACCCTGGGGTGGCCCCAGAGTGCTCCTGGCTCTCTTTCTTTTCCACAGTTGCACGTTGAGGCTTTTTCAGATTTCAGAGTTGTTCTTTTTTTCCTTTTGTAAGACAAAATAGTGTCTTACAACTTAATGAATAAATGACTCGTTTATTCGTGTATTTTCTTTAGAAATAAAGAACGTGGCATTCGTTCCAACGGGTAGTTTTGTTGTCAGTGCGATTAGAAACAAAGTTTCCAGCTACTTCTTAACGAATTACATTAATTGCTTGACCTGCCGCTTTTATAGAAGGGGTAGGCAAGCCGGAAGTGAATAACTTTGATTGCAGTGTTTATCCGTGTGGTTTTTCTTATTTAAGGACAGCTTTAGTTGAGCTTCTTTCCCGGGGTCACTTTCTTCTGTTTCATGTGTATTTTCAATGACAGAGAACGTTTCATTTCCCATATGAAACCTTGTCATTTGAGCAACTGGGGTACTTTCTAATCTCCATTTGAACTGTATAGACTCTTAAATCCTTATGTGAAAGGCATTTATTGTGAAATGCCGTGGTTTTTAGGATGTTGCCTGTTTCCCTGTCCTTCCCCATTTTTTCAGTGTCATTAATGCGAGAGCCTCTCTCTTAAGAAAACAGCTTTGTAATTTCCTTCCCCAACCCTAGGGAAATGCTGCATTAAACAGGTGAAAGTGTCTCAGGTGCAATTGTACTTTTGATTTCAGCAGCTTTTTCTGGTGGCTATGATTGTTTATCAGGATGTTTCTTCCTCTTGGCCTAACATCTTTATATTGGGAAGGAGTGTTGCTGTAATTAGAGACTGTTATGTATTTTTTGAGCCATTTGTCTATTACTTTGTGATATATTAGATTTTCTGGTAACTCCCAGGTTAGGGAACTGTTCCCTCCTACTTCTAATTTCTTTGTAATCACAGAACCGGCATCCTGTCTTTAGGGAGTTTTGCTAGATAATTGGGCTGTTCCATCCCTAGCCTAGAGGCTTTGGGAGTAGAAACCAGACTTACCTAAGTTTTGTCTTCTAAATGTTGCATCACTCAATTACTGTATAACTCTTGCCTTGTTGATGTGTCATGTCAGACAACAGTTTATATACAAATGATGAAATTTGTATATAAACCAGCCTAGTTGGTGATTTCAAAAGACTGGAAAAAGTAGACGTTTTGAGAAGAGTTTTAAGCAATTTGTTGGCTATCTTATCTAGTTTGACTGGGAGATAAGATATCACATAAAATTGTGTTTTGAATGGAAGTATTATCTCCAGGTATCTTTACTCCCCAAACAATTCAAAGGCCTCACTTTTTCATTATACAATAGCATTTTAAAAGTTGGAAAAAATAAAAGGAATTGGACTGTAAGATGTGAATAAATGCATTAATAATTTTATTCCAATATTAATATTCATACCAGTTATAATAAAACAATATTGGTTTATGTTTTTTAATTGTTTTTTGATACCTGAGCCTTACCTTATCTTAGTCCTTGATTTTTGTTTTTTAAGAAACCATTTTTCATTAACTTTTTAAGAGTATACTCAAAGAATTTAGACTTTCTTTTTTGATAAGAACATGAATGATTGTTCACTGTCATAGAACAGGGCTACCCTCAGAGGCCATCAAGGTCCTAAGGCTACTTGCCTCTTGCCAGAATTACTACAAACATGCTTTTTGAGAGTTTTCTGCCTGGTTTAAGATTTTTTCAGTTTCCTCCATCCTGTCAAACGTCAGCTGTTGCTTGTATGCAGCTATTTCTCATTTGTTTCCATGTGGGAAACAAGATAAATCTTACAAAATTGTGTGTTGAAAGATACAAGTAACACTGAATCCTTTTGGGAAGGGAAAGTTCCTTTTCACTTAATTTTGTTCTGGGTACATGGATTACTATTGAAAATATATATATATATATATGAACACACATAACGCTTTAAAATAATTTTTTTTACTCTAAGTTCACACCTAACAGTTGTGTCATAAAAATAAATTAGTAGCTTCTGAATCAGAGCTTAAGGGTCTGTTTATAGAGAATGTTAACTTTAGTGTATGGGCTTTGTAACACCTATTTTGTCTCTTTTTAGTGACCTTTGTTTCCTCCAGGATCCTAAGCTATGTTCTGCATAAATGGATTTTGAATGAATGAGGTGTTACTGTGGAGCATTTATAGTAATGAACTTAGCTGTCTTAACAGAATCTTTAGTGTTTAGAAAATTATTTGCGTTTAAGATCAGTCCAATTCATTTTATAGAAGAAAGAAGTGAGGCTCATAAGATATTTGGACAACTAGTTAGTGGCTAGTAAGGATTAGGACCCAGCCCATTCTGATTTCCACTCTGCTCAAACAAACTTTTGTTAGTGAATGTAAAGAGCTGGGGCATGAACATCAACAACGATAGAACTTGCTCCCTACTCTCGTGACAGTTGAGAAAGAAAGACAACTAATAAGTAGGAAATTGCAGCTGTAATAACTGGGCAAAGGTGAGGCATCCGGTGCAGAGGGGGCCTCTGCGCATGCTCCGGCCTCTGCCTGGAATGCTCGCCCCAGATGTCCACGTGATTTACTCCCTCAATGTCCACATGATTTACTCATTTCCTGTAGATCTCAGGTGGCAACCTCATCAGAGACTCCTGCCCTGGCCAGTGTCTAGACCAGCACTACCATCCCTTACCCTGCTTTTCTTTCTTTTTTTATCACTTGACATTTATTTCCTTGCCTTTTGTTTTTTAATCAGTTTTTTCTCCCACTAGAATGTAAGCTCCATGAGAACAAGAGCTTTGTTTTCATTGCTCCATTGCCAGTAGCAAGAACAGTGTCTGACACACGTTAGGTGCTCAATAGATGTCAAATGAATGAAAAATATAATGGCGAATTGGTCTAGTGAGGAGGTTTGGAAAAACTTCAGTGAGGACTAGATGATTACTCTGAGATCTGAAGGAAAAGTAGAAGTTAAGCAGGAGGAAAGAGGAAAGGATGAGTCAAGAATGCAAGCCCCATGAGTTTGACAAGGCCATGCTGAGTTTGTCGTCATATCCCAAGGTGCCTGTTACATAGTTGGCTCAGTAAATGTCTCTTGAATGAATGAAAAAATGTCTGAAGTAGAAAGGACAACATGTGCAGAGGCCACGTGGGTGAGGGAGCCTGCTGATTTCCAGGAAAGGAAAGAGCTGTTGTAACTGAAGTGCTGAGAGCAAGGGGCAGTGTAGTAGCCTGGTGTGACGTGCAGCAGGGGAGGTAGGCAGGGCCAGATCATGAGGACTGATTTGGAACTGAAGAGAACAAATGGTCAGTCATCTAAAGGAAAACCAAAGCTGCCAAGCTACCATGTTAGTGGGTGTCCTTGGTTTATGACCATTTTAGTTCTGAGAAATATATTAGTTGTATTTGGCAGCATTTAGTCCTTTTACTTTTAATTATGGTTTGTATGTGTGAGCTTTTGTCTTGGTAACTTTTAGAACTTCTAAAATCTTTTGAATTTTAACTTTTCTGTCAAGGTTAGTAGACTGTATTATTAACAACAACAACAAAAATGCAAGTTATTCTCTTAGCCACTGTAGTTGTTTCTACTCACTAGCATGTGAAAGCACTTTAAAATATACTGTTGTGTATGAGTGTGTGTGTGTGTGTGTGTGTGTGTGTGTAGCTTTAGAAACCATATTCCACCTGTAGACTGCATCTATTGCTTGCAATGATGCCTTAAAATAGGGATATCACAGTAGGATTGTACCCATTATCCTTCAGGTTTTCTAATGTGTAGGAGATTATGGGAGGAAACACAGCTATAATTTTGCAAGCTATTTAAAGATCTGTAACAATTGATTAAAATCATTAACTACAGATATCGTTAACATTTTTTCTTAACTGTTTTACGCACAGTGAGGGTGCGTGTACAAGAAGCAGGAGCAGGTCAGGAGAGGTTTCCCCATAGGATGAGGCTTCTAACGTCCAGGAAACTGAGAATTCCAAGTTTCTCCACATATTGCTTTTCAACACTGTAGTGATATGTGAAGTAAATGTAATACTAATGCCAGAGGAGCAGTGATCCTATGCACTGCGATACTCATTAGAAATGCAGCCAGCAATTGGGGAATGTGGTGGTGCGCTTGCAATAGGTCAGAGCTTTGAAAATCAGTGTCACTTTATTTTGCCTTTGAAGATGACACAAAAGACTTAGTCTAAGACTAAATGACTTACACTTTTGAAGACAGAACACTATTAATGCATTTGAGGTTTCTGCTTCTAGGATTACAGGTAATGTAATCTGCTAATTTTAATATTAATAAAAATATTAATTTAGTTTGACTAATTGATATTTCTGTTGGACTTTTTATTTGCTTTGCAGCTTTGATTAGTTTGTCCTTTGGAGGAGCAGTCGGGCTGATGTTTTTGATGCTTGGATGTGCCCTGCCAATATACAAGTATGTAAAATTTTTGTCTTTTTGAGTGTTTAAGGGTAAAATTTTTTACTTTTAAGGCTTAAAAAAATTTTTTTTACTACTACTGTAAAAGTAATGCAGAGAAATGTTCATTTACCAAACACAAACCTTTTTAAAAATGATCACTTAAAATTTGTTTGTAAAGATTTTAGTACAATAAGATGCAAAAAAGATTTGGGGCTATTACCTGCTTTTTCATTATTGCTAAGTAATGGCAAAACAGCAACGCAGTAGCTCAGCCCTCCTAGTCAGTCTTGAGCACCTACTGATAATATTAAATACAAGAAAATTTAAAATGTCTTTTTGCAGAAAATACCATAGAGTCAGAACACAACTAAAAGAAATGATATAAACAATTACTTTCCTTAGGATCAAAAGCACTTTTAAAACTTAATATTTAGATAAATTAGTAAAAGAACAATGGACAACTCCATAGAAAAATGAACAACAGATATGAAAAGAGAACTATAAATTGCTAGTAAGCATATGAAAATATACTGAACCTCACTCAAAACTAAACAAAACCCATTAGCAAAGATACAAGGTATGAGCAAACTGCAGTTTTCTTGGAGACCAGTTTGCTTCTAGCTCTCAGAATGTATATATTCTTTGAACTAGCTCTTCCACTTCTTAGACTTTCTCATACAAATTCACTTGCAGATGTTTGCTAAGATATGTCTAGTGGGGGGAGAGTATGGATGCTCATGGCAGCCTTGTTTATAATAACAAACAAACACTTGGAAATGTCCTAAATGTCCATCAAAAGAAAAATGGGTAAATTATGGTATATCCATGAATGAAAATACTAGGCAATCTTCAAAAGAATGAGGAAGAGCTGTAGGTGCTGAGACACAAATATGTTCAAGATATATTGTTAAATGAAAAAAATGCAGTGACCCATTCGTATTTTTATGTTTCCCTATATAGAAATACGGAAGGGTCCACAAGCTCAGTAGGACAGTGGGAAAGAGAAAGGCAGGGCAGATTTGGGGACGTTCAGTTTTCACTTTTTGTGGTTTTGTACGGTTTGAATTTCTGTTTCATAAGCATATATTCCATTTTTAACTTTTCTTCTCTTAAAATAGGAAAGATTTTTAGGTAAAACATAAATAGCTGTTTTATCGTAAACCTCTAAGTATAAGCACATCTCCACTGTGATATGTGTTTTATTCTGTGGTGGTGTGAAAGGCTATCTATTTCTTTTAAATTTTTATTTGGAAATAATTTTAGACTCTCAAGAAGTTGCAAAAACAGCAGAGAGTTCCCTGTACCCTTCACACAGTCGTATCATTTTACATAACTGTAGTTATCAAAACCAGGAAATGACATTGGCACAATACAGTGAACTAGACAATACGCTAAAAGCCATCTTTTTATTGTAATAAATTCTGTATTCTGACTGAAAGTCTTCAATACTGCTTTAAGTTAGTGTTCTATATTTTGATTTCAGTATTTTGGGAGTTCCTAGTGACATAAGGAATCATTTGAGATTGTTTCAGCTTTATGCTAAGGTAGGGTATCATGCATTAGAAGTCAAGGGCAAGAATCCTGAATTTTAGAAAGCATTATGTTAATATTCCCATTTTCCATTTGCCTCTTTATTTATAACTGAAAATGAAAAATATTTTGAATTTTGGGCCTTGATTCCAACTATTACGATTTTTAAGACATTTTCTTTTAACAGAAGAAAATTTAATCAGTATCATAATTGATTTTAGGGACACTGTGACTCGGAATGTTCTGTTTTCAGTGTGCAGGTTATAGCTTGTTTTTAAACCGTACAGTGTTTTGTACCTTGCAATATTCCCCTGGTCCTTAAAAAAAAGAACATATTTTGAGTGTAGGAAAATGATGTAGATTGCAAAAATTACATTAACTTATTTTTCTTTTTCTAGCCAATACTGGCCCCTCTTTGTTCTGTTTTTTTACATCCTTTCACCTATTCCATACTGCATAGCAAGAAGATTAGTGGATGATACAGATGCTATGAGTAACGCTTGTAAGGAACTTGCCATATTTCTTACAACAGGCATTGTTGTCTCAGCTTTTGGACTCCCTATTGTATTTGCCAGAGCACATCTGGTAAGTGAATATATTCTTCTAGTAATGATTTTTATATTGGACTGTGTTAAATTTTTCTTGAGGATAGTTTTTGTTAATGACATGGAAAAGAGATGCGAGACATAGGAGCCTAAGAGATAGAGATTAAAATCTTTATTGTTTATTCTTGTTGACTAAAAAAATGATACTGGAGAGCATGGCTTGGATCTGCAGCAGCATTTGGCTGGCCAGTACTTAACTGTCAGAGTTGGGCATGGCAACTCCTCCCGTGCGGAACAATGACAGGCCCACCTGGTAAAACTTAAAGCATGAAAGACCCGAAAGGACTATGTGCACCCTGCAGGTGGGACTGTAAAAAGAGGAGCAGGGGCTGGACTACATATACTCAGTTTGTCCTCCCAAAACCACGATCCAGATTCTGTCCCTTTAAGAGAATGTTTCCATATCTGGCACTTTAAAATTTAACCTGCTCTCTAATAGACTTTTAGATTCACTAAGGAAGAGTTAGAAAATTTCTTTATAAACAGAAAATTGTTGAGTTCTGTGCTGCTTCATTATAGCCCAGAAGTCAAGCTTGTTTTTGAATAATTAACATCTCATGACTTTGTTTCTAAAGGAACCAAAAGTAAATAAAAACAGCAGTGTAGAAGTACCATTAAGTGTTCAGTACTGTGCAGGTTATTGTTACAAACCATATTTGTTTTAGATCACAATTGGCATACTACTGGAGCCTTGATTTGCTTTTCATTTTCCTTTTGTTTTTCATATGTCTGTTAACCGAGTGTTTGTATCTTATTTCCATAGATTGAGTGGGGAGCTTGTGCACTTGTTCTCACAGGAAACACAGTCATCTTTGCAACTATACTAGGCTTTTTCTTGGTCTTTGGAAGCAATGATGACTTCAGCTGGCAGCAGTGGTGAAAAGGAATTACTGAACTATTGTCAAATGGACTTCCTGTCATTCTTGGCCATTCACGCACAGAGAAGGGGCAGTCATGCTAAATGGTATAGCAAGCCTCTTGGGGGTATTCTAGGTGCTCCCTTCTCGATTTTATTGTAAGCATACTATTTTCACAGAGACTTGCTAAAGGATTAAAAGGATTTTCTCTTTTGGAAAAGCTTGACTGGTTTCACGCTTATCTATAGTAGGCTTTTTGTGGTGTCCTGCTGAATTTAAATATTTATGTGTCTTTCCTGTTCAGTTTTTTAAAAATCAATATGCAATGTTAGACATTTTTTAAATGTAATAACCATTTGCATTGGTTAGGAATTCAGAATCCTGCTGGCTGTATTACTGGGCTAAAGTACATCTTTTCTCTTAAAATTATTTAGCCTCCATTATTACAAAAAGTTAGGAAAATAAGTTTTCAATCAGGATGACATCATTCCCAATGTTATTAAAACTTGCAGACTGTTGGCATACCTTATAGACTAAATGCTCAGTGCAAATATAGCTGCAGTTATACCTCAGAGGGGCCAAGTATTAATGCCCATGCCCTCCATAAGGGCTGCTGGTTTTACTAGTAGACAAGAGTTTTGTGAATTGAAAATTATTTTATGGAATTGCTACAAACAAGTGCTTTTCTTCTCAATTGTTAGAAAAATTTATGTTAAACTTTAAGGTAAGGGTATAAAAACAGATTTTTGAGATATGGTTTTTATTTGTTTATTACAGTTAGAGTAGAATAAGTTGCAATATGGGAAGAAACCACGCTGAAATTCCATTTTTTGAATCCTGTTTCTATTTATAAGTGGAATTTTTGATCTTCTATCAGCTTTTCATGTTTTACCCTGAGTAAAATAGATATACATGGAACTACTACTGATGAGGGACAGTTGTATGTTTGCATTATATATACAGAAAACTTTCCTCCGCTTCCTCCTTTTAACTTATTTTGTATGTTGTATATATAAGTAAAATAACTTTTCAAATATAGTTTAATAACACATAGAAGTGTTTAATTCACCCGGAAAATAATTGCTATGCCATACATTCAGAGCGCCCCCTCCCCCGCAGGGCCTTGACATGATTAACAAGTGACTTGTTAGTCTTGCAGATAATTCATGCATTAACAGTTTAAGATTTAGACCATGATAATGGTAGTTCTTATTCTCTAAGGTTATATCATATGTAATTTTAAAGTATTTAAGACAAGTTTCCTGTATACCTCTTAGCTGTTTTCGTTTTGATGTCATCATGATAGATCTGCTGTTTCCTTATAAAAGGCAATTGTGTGAATTAATGCAAAGTAGCCAAATCCAGCTGTGTAGCAGCTTCAGACACAAACCTGACCAAAAAATTCCCAGTAACCAGGCATGATCAAATTGTAGTGGTCATTTACATCTCACAGTTATCAGGACTTTTTTTCGGGAGCTGATTATGAAAACGTTCAGGTTGGCCTGATGGTATTTTGTTAAGGACATTTGTTTTGTATGTTTATTCAGTATACTTACATAAAAATTGTTTTGCCCTCAGCCAAGCTGAGGAATCATGACAGCTATGTTTTGTTGTTTCATAAGGTTTATTTCTTGAGAAAATGGGAACAAATTTGGGTTTGTTCAGCTTTTTACTGAAGATACCTAAAGCCACAGGTTTTATTGCCTAACCCAAACTGTTACTTTTAGCTGTGAGATGATGGGAGGCAGGATGAAGTATCAGCACGTGGCTGTACCCGTCACACGTGAGGCTGAAAATGGCTCATGGTGTTATGATGTTCCAGACCTAAAGGCGAAGGTACAGGTACACGTGACTTAAACAGCTGGTGACACAGTTGGGAACTCTTTGTGCCTGTGATCTACTGGACTTTTTTTGCAGGAAGTGCATTCCCTGGTCCTTTCCCATTTTCTGTTCTTCTGGATGTCAGTGCAGTGCACTGCTACTGTTTTGTCCTCTTGGCCATAGCCTCTTTTTCTAACAGCTGCGTATTCTTTCTGTATACTAATTGCATTGGCAGCATTGTGTCTTTGATCTTGTATACTAGCTTGACATAGTGCTGTCTCTGATTTCTAGGCTAGTTACTTGAGGTATGAATTTTCCATAGAATATGCACTGATACAGCATTGCCATTCTTCTATGGAAGGAAAACTTTTGATGATGAAACAATAAAGATTTTAAATATCTACTTTGTGGGTGTTTTTGAAATGAAAATATGCTGCACACTTCAGTTTCTGAAGTGCATTAACTGTTTTAATAATGTGATATAAAGCAAATATGACTTATGTAGTGTTAGGCTCGCAGAGCCTAAAATTTAAACCATAGTGACAAATATTACCATGAAGCCCTATGATTTTGAGCTATAGTAAAAGGACTGGTAATCTGGGGAAATAGAATTTTTACCTAACCTTTTACAAAAACAGTTATAGAAGGTTTCGTTGACATAAAAAGACTACTACCGATCTAAAGTCAAGATCCTACTTGTTCTTAAATTTTCAAAACTTTTTTCTGACTGCATATTTTATTATGTATTTATTACCATTCATTGTTAGAGCATTTTGTTTTTTGCAAGTTAAACAGTTAAAAGAAATTTTCTGTGGCACAATGAGAACAGAGAAAAGTAGTAGTCTGTTTTTTTAAAATATAAATCTTGTCCCAAATCGTCCTAATTGTAATCTCATTATATACTTTAAAAAAGTTTAGGTCACAGGTTCTTATTGTCTGCTCTAATATGATTTTTTGGACATCATCAATCCATATTTCTAAAGTAAACTCTGGGATATTTATACTGAATGTGATTAGATTCATAAGTTTCAGATAACTTTAGGGTTTCTCCCGCCTCTTAAACAAATGAAATGCTTGGTGACAGGTATTCTTCCTACTGAAAAGGTTGTTTGAAAATCATTGCATCAAACTTGAACAAGTAGGCATGCAACATTACTGTTAAGTGGTACGTATGATTTTGATCTCAGGATGCTTTGTGATGCATACAGTTGGTAGGAAGTTCAAATTCATATTTCTTCCATATAAGCCTGTATGGTCCTTTCTCTCAGTGAAGATTAGGACCTCTTATTTTTTCGCAAGTCTTCTCATTTTATGGCATTTCCAGGGAGGAAGACATGTTCTGTAGGTAAATATTTTAGATAACTGAAGCTTAACTCATTAAGAACTAACATTTGTTTTATTTTAATCATTTGTCAAAAGTATTACATGTATCATACACTTGTTCTTTCTTAGGATATACTGAAACATTTTAATTTTTCCTTGATAATTTAAAATTATTATCATAAATTATTTTTCCCCATCTTAAATGGCCGTAGTCGTGTATTTTTCTGGAATTGTGTTTTTCTTGGCTTTTGTTGCAACTGAGTGTTTTTTGCTAGCACCCCTTCTTTTGTTTTTAACTTGCAAATTTATATTAGTGGAAAGTTGTTAAGGAAAAATATGAGATAACCAAGCTCACTGATTCAATTACGTGACATTTCTGTATACAGTATAACATCAGTGGATGTAAATAGGGTTTCTCCTACTTCTTATACAAATGAAATGCTTTGTGACAGGTATTCTTCCTATTGAAAAGGTTTTTGAGGGGGTTATTTTGAGACAGAGTCTCGCTCTGTGGCCCAGGCTAGAGTGCCGTGGCCTCATCCTAGCTCACGGCAACCTCAAACTCCTGAGCTCAAGCGATCCTCCTGCCTCAGCCTCCCAAGTAGCTGGGACCACAGACTCACACCACCATGCCCGGCTAATTTTTTCTATTTTTATTAGAGACAGGGTCTTGCTCCTGCTCAGGCTGGTCTCGAACTCCTGACCTCAAGCAATCCTCCCATCACAGCCTCCAGGAGAGCTAGGATTGCAGATGTGAGCCACTGTGCCCACCTGAAAAGGCTTTTTTAAAAAAAAGTCTAGTTCTTAACTGTATAACCAGGTAATATGAGCTTGCAGAAGGAGCACCAGATAAGGGAGGTGTTACTGTGCTATGCAGTAGGAGAAGCCTTACAGTTAAGTTTTCTACACTGTAATGTAGAAGTTATTTTGAGTTTAAGATACTCACAGACTTTTATCTGATTTCTTGGGTCTTACGTCTCTCTTCACCATTTGTGTTTGGTTGCAAAAAGTCTAGGGATGAAGACACATTTACAGTTTATTTTTTACAAGAAACTTCGTACTGAATGGTTTGCTTCCAATCTCTTGATTATTTGAATCCATTCCTGGGTTTAAGACCATACACTACATATAGTCACAACAATTAAGATATTAATTGTTAAACTTGTAAATTCTAGTTGGGGGGAAAACAGAGAAAATCCAAAAACTGTTTCCATGAGTAAGAGTTTATAGCCATAAAACTTTCCATTTTCAATTATAAGTCTGTTTTCTTATCTGTATTTAGAGGCAGTACTAATGGGGAGGGATCAGGAACTTTTTTTATTTCAGGAGCCAGTAGAATGGCACATATGAAAGAGAATTGTGGCAATTCACAACCATAGAAACCATCAAATAGAATAAAATATTAAAGAATAAACCTTAGTATTCCTGTATCTGTTTGTAAGAGCATTACTATTTAATAATTATCTTGATTTGTAGTGTGTCTGGCATTTAATATCAGAAGTATCTTTTTCTCTTGGCAGATCAATTTGTTTTGTATTATAATGTCATATAAATATATTAATAGCTATAAGATAAAAGTAAGCGAACTTGTTTTAGTTTTTGGAGCCTCCTCGAAATAGGATGGATGTTTTCATAAAAGCTAGGTTTACTTACATCAAACATTTGAGGATTGTTTCTAAGATGATTTACAACTGAAACAACTTCCTAGGATTAAACTAAGAGAGATGGATTTAATTTATATTTGTCATGGTCTAAATCATCAACTTCCAAAACATATGTAAAAATTGGCTCTAACATCTAATGAGTACAGCAGTGAAGACAAAGGTGTTAGTCCCTAACAATTAAAAAGGGATGGATTTAATTTATTTTTGTCATGGTCTAAATCATCAACTTCCAAAACACATGTAAAAATTGGCTCTAAAACCTAATTATGAGTATAGCAATGAAGACAAACGTGTTAGTCCCTAACAATTAAGAAAAAGATGGTTTTGAGCCATACTTCATACTACAAGTGATGTTTGTCATTTACCAGTGTAAGTGACCTAGTAATTATTTTCACAGTCCAGTGCTTAACACAGTGGTTTAGAACATATTATTTAAAAAAAAAAACCAAAAAACTCAGATGTTGAGAAATGTCCAACAGTTAGGTAGAAACTATTTGGTTCACACCTCTGTATTTCACCTTGGCTATGCCACTGAGGTAGTTAAGCTGAAATTCCACTTTTGGTTCAAGCTTTTTATCTAGAAAACTTCCTTGCTCCCAGTGGCAGTTGTATACCACATGACAGCACTCTAGGTTCCTGTATACCACATGACAGCACTCTAGGTTCCTGTATACCACATGACAGGAAAAAAATTGGAGCACATGGTTCCTCTCCGAACTAACAATCTAGGGAGATAAAACAAAGACATAAAAACATTTCAAAGGAAGCTGATTCTTATCGATGCTAAGAGAGGGGTGCGGAGGCTCACGGGATGGAAGATTTGGGAAGCAAAAGTGAGGTGTAGGGTGATTTCGTGTTCCACTTTGTCAGGTCTTGTGCTGGCAAACAGGGTCCTGGGGAAGTGAGTGTTTCTGGAGCAGCATTCTGGTGTGTTCTTCAGCTTCCTGGGATTTAGGAGGCAGTTGGGGCAGCAGCAATGGTGGTGACAGCTTCTTGATTCTGATACCCCGATCAATCCCAGATACCATGGAGATGTGAAAAGTGGTGAGATCCAGGCTCTATGTTAAAGGAATAACCAAGTAGATCTGCTGATGAGTTATATGGGAGACAGAGTAGAGTCAATGGCGACTATCAAGTTTTGATTGTCTGTGTCAGCTGGATAGGAGTGAAGAAGTAGGAAGAGTTTGAAAAAAATTAAGTTCTAGACCAGCATGTCCAAACTATTGGTTCATAATATCCATGTGTTACCTAGAAATACCATGATTTGCATTATTTCAGACTTTTACCAAACAAAGCAATACTATTGAGACTTGGGACACTTTACCCTTTTAACTATTTTATAAATTCTGTGGGAGTTTGTGTCATAGCACGCATGGTAGCTTGGCAGTCACACGATGGGCTCTGGAATTAGACCAGCTGACTTCTAGCTCTTCCTTATGCTAGTTGTGTAAACTTAGACGAGTTATTAACCTCTGTGTCACATGTCTGCATCTGTAATGTGAAGATAATGATAGTACCTACCTCACAAGGTGGTTGTGAGGTTTGAATGTAATATGCAGAGCGTTTACAGAGCTAGTGATTGTTAGATATTAGCTGTTACTATCAATGTTTATTACCAGTTTGTATTGCTAAGGAGTTCTCTTTTCTCATAAATGGGTTCTTATTTTACATCCTTTAAAAATACATTTTAACAATCCAGTCTGTGTGGAGTGTCATGCAGACAGGGGGTCACTCTGTGAGCCTTGCATTATCTTTTAGAAATGCCTTGTTCCTGGTCATCTGTTGCAGTACTTCAGGATAATCAAGAAGGCCTGTTGGTTATGTAATAATCACTGCCTGGCTGCCCTGATAAGTGCTTGCAGTGGACTGAGTGCACACGGTCCTCCCTACCCGACTTCTGCATGAAACCTTAGAAATGATACACATAAAAAAAAAAAAAAGGGAAATACACTGGCAAAGTTAAAACAAGAAGGGGAAGCTTTGGTGAGTCTGAAACTAAGAAATCTCTGAGAAAATGAAAACGGGATCACACTGAAGAGAGAAACCAGCCTGAAATGCTTGGGAGAAGACAAGCATGGGAGAACACCACCATCAAAGGTAGGAGCCTTGTGCCTAGGAGGTCTGTTATCGCTGCAAGTGGTGAAATCCAGGAGCAGAAGGGGGCTTATAGAGGCAACTTCCAGGAGGAGGACTTGGGGTGCAACCAAGCCAGCAGGTCTTTCTGCATCTCCACGTACACACCCTTCCCCACCTCACACCCCATTCTGGGGTGGGGAGAACATGTTTCCTGCCATAACAAGGATGACAATAGCAAGTCCAGAGGACCAGCCAGCTCAGCAGCGTGTCTTTTTCATCCCTAATACACGGAAGACACTGTCCCTCTTCCTTTAGTGAGGCCACACAAGCAGGGACAACAGGTGGTCTAGCTGGGGCATCTCAGTGCAAAGATGAGTTCCCAGACAGGGGTCACCAAACAGTTCAGGAGTGCCGAATGGAAGAAGATAAATTCCAAGAATTTATCTTGGAACAAACAGAAGCTCCATTTTGCAGTTTTAAGTATTGGAGCCATCCACTGGTCCAGGAAGACCATACCAAGTGTCATACAAAATCAGGCGGATGAGTTTAAAGTTACAGAACATTTTACATTTTTTGCACCTGAATCTAATTAGAATTCCCCAGAAGCAAACCCTGGGCAAACACTTCATTTTGTTTTTTCTTAGTGGCTCTTTATCAGAATGGATTTGAGTCAGACACATAGTATTATCTTAATATGGATAAACCTTATTCCACAATGTATTCTCCTTCCTGTGACACCCTGTCCTGAGACAAGGACCTCCAAACCTGCCATCTGCTTGGGTAGGAAGGGGAAAGCTACACCTAGAATTTCACATCTTTTGTGACATATAGAATCCTACCTAGAATTCTGGATGGCCCGTTGTAGACATTTATTCATTCCACAGACTTTTTAGAACCAGACATGGGGACTACAAAGTAAATAAAAAGGAATGTGGCATGGGAACAAACAAAAGTATGTATCTTAAATACTATATCATATGTATAGAGTTGATGTGTGATTGTAGAGGAAGTGGGCAATAACAGAAAGGAGAGAGGAATGCTTCACAAAATGATTTTTGAGCTTGGTTTAGGTTGAGTATAAGTAACCATTCAAGCCCCCAACCTGTGTGACAGTTTTAATGCTCGAATTTTTATGCTGTTCCTCTTCCAGAGGATTTCTGGGAAGCCCAGGAATGTTCACATGTAACACAGGTTAATCCTGATTGTTGCACCTCAGCCAGTCTCTGGCACTGGGGCTGACTTCCACTTTTCTACAGCCACCTTTTACCATTTCTAACCACTTTTCCAAGTTACTTTTATCATATTTCCTGCACCCCAACCATGAATAAGACCCTCTCCTTTAATCCTACAAAGCATATCTAAAATCAGACTAACTTTAAACAAATATTTTACTAAAGGCCTGAGGAAAAGACAGGAATTACTACACAACTCCCCCCTACACACACACACACACACACACACACACACACACACACACAAGAAAAACCACATGTAAAACTGAGTGTTGGACTCACTTGGCTTATACAGTCTATTGGCCACACATCTGCTTGACAGCTGCCCCAGGTTGGCCTCCTCAGCTCTGACCTGCACCAGGTTGCAGGGACCATTTTACACCTCCCCTAAACAGGAGGGATTCTTAGATGAGGTCCCTCGCATGAGTGCAGGGCCTACCACCAAAGCAGCATGATCTACAGAAATGCAATTCTTTCCACAAAGAAAGCAGGGATCTTCATAATTAAGCAGATCATCTTTTCAACTCTTCTAATTTAGAGGGAACATTTTGTTTTACATAGCCAGACAATTCCCAAGATATGATGGTTCCATTTATGATTTTCCAACTTTACAATGGCGTGAAAGCAATCTGCATTCAGGAGAAACCGTACTTCAGGTACCCATACAAAAACATCTTCTGTTTTTCACTTTTAGTACAGTATTCAATAAATAACATGAGATATTCAACACTTTATTATAAAACAGACTTTGTGTTAGATGATTTTGCCCAACTGTAAGCGAATGTAAGCATGTTGAAGGTAGGCTAGGCTAAGCTATGATGTTCAATAGGTTAGGTGTACTAAATGCATTTTCAACCTAATGATATTTTCCATTTACAATGAGTTTATCAGGATGTGACTCCGTCATAAGTCGAGGAGCATCTGTACAGGAAGGGGTCTGGAGTGAAAAAGAAAGGACTGAGAGGTAAAGATTTCCTTTTCTCTCCTCTAGAGCCTCCTTTCTAATCCCTTTCCCCTTACAAGTGAGATAACCAGGACCCAGAGAACAATGGAGAGGTTAGGAAAATGGGGCAGAGTGGGCAGGAGAATGGGGTTTACTCCCCATTCCCTCCTGGAAGTGGTGAGTTGTGGAGAAAGCCTAGGCCAGAATGAAATTTCCTGACCCACTGTCCTTTCTCTTCCCTCGTTCTCCATTACCGGGCCACAGATTCAAAGATGGGAAGGTGAAGGGCAGAGGTGGTGGTGGTCCTTTGAACTTGAGGATGGAGAGGAAGACAGCGGTGGAGCCAGCAGGAATGCAGGAGGGAGGAGAGATGAGAGTTCTTGTGTACTTGTCCAAAAAAGGGGTATAATTTCTTTCAATTTTTAAAATTTCACCATCCCAGCTTCTCAACCTGTGTGCTGCAAATGGGTCATAAGTGTGATATGAAATACTGATCCTTTCAGCCCTTGGGATAATCAGACATGGTGTAGGGCTTCTAGAGCCCCTAGACCTGAAGCCCCTGGCCACCAGCAGCCTCAAAGGAGGGAGACTGGGCAGAATTGGGCATGATGGGCATCCTGAGCTCTGTAGCTGTGGACTGAAGGGGGTGTTGAGGCGGTGCATGTGCATCTCTAGGGCTGTGCTCAGCATCTTGCTGCAGAGCAGCAGTGTGTGCTGCTCCCCGTGCTTGCTACCTGCAGGAACCAGAGTGTGATGACGCCACTGCACTCGAGCCCCGGGCAACAGGGAGACCCTTTCTCAAAAAAAAAAAAAAAAAAACATGGGGAGGAAATTACGTTTGCTCTTTTCGTCCATCCTGAGCACCATATTCCCTTGAATTCAGATCATTACCATGAGTGTCACCCATTATGAGTCAATGTAATGTTTTTTCTGTAGGGAAATGCAATCTAAGCTCTAAACAGACAATTTAGAAGCAAAGTTAAGGGAACTATCCCTCTAGTAAGATGAGGATTCCCGAAAACACCACCCCACATGTGTTCTGACTGGTGAATCCATCTAAAGTACTGGATTTAACACACTTAGATTGGCCATGAAACTAAACCAATGTCACACCTGAATTATATGAACTGCACAAATTCCCTGCAAGGAAAACACAAATATATTTAATTATCTCCATTGTTGTAGCTCAAAAGGTGTTTCTGAAAAAGTAGATGTAGCAAGACCTATTTGTCAAGTGAGGCAAAGACACTGCCTTGGAAATAATCTGGCATCTCCAGCTATTGTTATCAATCGTTCCTGGAAATGAGGCCCAAGGCAGATTAATAAGCCGTTGACAGTTGTCAGCTGCCAAATATAGGCTAAGAAATTAAACCTATTATTCAGGAAAGAAAGAGTCAGAGAAGTTAATAGTGTTTTCTTAGTACAAGAGAATTATTGTTTACTCAGTTTTATAATGAGCCACAAAAATATCACTTTGTTCTTCTTATACAATAGGAAACAAGTGGAAGAAACATAATAGAAAATGCTAGTTGTTTATAAAGAACTTTGAGCACTGAGCAGATTTTCTTCCATTTCTTCAAAATTCTTGCTGGATGAATAGAGACAGGTTGGGAGACAGAAGCTTTACTTTTTCTGCTTAATGTGTTGAAAAATTGATAAAGCACTTATATAATCACAATGCCTTCAGTTTTAAAATTAAATACTCTAAAGGGATATTTTTTCCACCCCCATTTTGGCACACTGAGAAAGTTGGGTCCCAAGGAGGGAATTTCTTGGGCCCCACAGCTGGTTGGTGCTACATCTGGGACTGAGCCCGTCCTGCCTCCCGAAGAGGAGCTCCGGCTACTTCCCCACAGGGCAGCTCTGCTGACATCAGAATCAGTAGTTATTAGGAAGAAATGCTAAAGTAGCAGTGGCCATTTTACTCTACCATTCCTTTTCAAATGCTTTGGAAACAGGTGCAGTTGGACATGTAGAAAAAAATTCACATAAAACAGAATCACTACCCCTTTACCTCTCAGTGCTGAACTCTGACACTGCAGAGAACCAAGTTTCCTGCACCGTCTACCATGTTATAAAACTGTCAAGAAGCCTCTGTTGTAAGTGATTTGAATGTACCATCTAATAGTTGGCATTTTAATCAGGATAATTACTAGTGATTGCAGTTGGTTGTTGCAACGGCTATAATCTATTGGTCTTTGCGGTGTTCCTAGGAACACAGTGGCCAAATCGCTTCTTTCATACCCACTGAAACTGCTTCATCATCAGCATTCTGCTCATTGCTTCCCCTTTCACCCAGGCTAGGCAGGCTAGCTGCCAGGGCGTCTCAGGTGACCAGAAGGAGGGCCCATTGCCTGCAGGAGGGAGATGATGCAGGCTGAGTTGCATCCTCTGGGCAGAGGTGGATCAAGGCCTTGTTAAGGAAAATGAAATCTCAAGATCCGCCCTCCCAACTCCTTATGCAAAAGGAAAGGTCCAGCCAGGAGGCCAAGTCATGCAGCAACCCCTCCCAAATGCATAGCTGTTCCTAACATTATGGATTAGCCCTACGGAAAGGTAAAGGACCTCAGGCATCTACTAAGGACTGGGCCCACAGATCAGTCATAAGGCAATTCTTTGCTGGTCTCCCATAAATAAGGACATGCAAATTATAACTGCATCTGCAGGCTAAGCCTAGCTCCTAAAACTAAAGTCTGTTCAATTCCACACTAATAACGTTGATTCTAAGCTTATCCTCCCAGGTGCAGAACAGAGACAAGACAGGATCAATCATTCTTCCACCCACCCAGGGACATCTACATAATTGATTCTTCCTTTACTTCCTTTTTCTCTTCAAACATTCACCTTGTCATATGTAAAATGTAGCTTTCCTGGGCACTAACTAAAGCCTCACAAGATGTAACAATTTGTCTTACTGTGTACTTGCCCCTCTTCTTACGTTCCCTCCCCCCAACTCCTGTTTAAGAAAATGTATAAACACTAAACCTCCTGAAAACCTCTTTGGAAAAAACAGTAACAGACACATCTGTGGTTTCTCTTTTCCCCAGATGTGCCCTAAAGCTGGATTAATAAACCTCAATTGATTGAGATCCTTTCGTCAATCAGGCATTTTGGGTTGTCATAGCCTAGGAGCGGTAGGCTCTGCTATACCATATAGCCTATACAGTCTAGGTACACACACCATGATGCTCAGAACACATCCCTATTGTTAAGTGAGACGTGACTACCTCTCTCATTAGACCCCACCTCCCAACACTGTTGCATTGGGGATCAAGTTTCTAACACATGAACTTTGGGGAACACATTCAAACCATACAAACATCCTTTTCCAAATTCTCATGGAAGTGATGAATCTACAGGCAGAATGTGCATCAGTGAAGTCTTCCTGTGGTTTGTGGGTAGAAAAAGCCAAGGTTGGATTGTCTCCTTTGGAGAAGCCTAACAACTGGAGTGGAAGCTAAACTGGGGGTGCCATTAGAGCCACTGGCTGCCTGTTGGTCATGGCGGCTGCCAGTGGGTTAAGAAAGTGGCCAATACGGCTTAGTAGCCGCCTGTGTATCAGAAGGATGGGGCTGCACTATGAAGGTAGCTTATCCAAAATAACAGCCCAATAGATGACCTGAAGTTTTCCTAAAGCACTTCCTAGGCAATGCCATGATATCTACAGTTCCTTGCTGCTCTTAGCAAAGCAAATGTTGTAGCTTTCTGTTAAACATTTTCCTTTTTTTTTTTTATTTTTATGTTTTAGAGACAGGGTCTCACTGTGTTGCCCAGCCTGAAATGCAGTGGCTCAATCATAGCTCACCACAGCTATGATCCTGGGCTCAAGCAATCCTCCTGCCTCAGCCTCCTGAGTAGCTGGGACTACAGGCATGTACCACCATGCCCAGTGAATTTTTCTTATTTTTTTGTAGAGACAGGGGTCTTGCTATGTTGCCTAGGGTGGTCTCGAACTCCTGGCCTCAAGCGATCCTCCTGCCTTGGCCTCCTAAAGTGCTGGGACTACAGGTGTGAGCCACCGAACCCAGCCAACATTTCTAATTAAACTTTGCCAGCATTCTGAGCTTGTTGGTTTTCACAGCTTAGCCTACTCCCCTCTCAGGGATTTCTTAATCACCAGACTCTCAGACAATATTTTCAAACAAACGGATTAAGTCCCCTGGGGGTCTGAAAGAGCTGCCAAACCCTTCAGAGTGATTTAGTTGATGAAAGTGGGAAGCCGGGGCCCAGGAGGTGTGTGCCCACTGCATACTGTTTCTGTGGGCTCTAGCGCTTGGTCCACAGAATCGAATTCTCTCACGTAGGTCTACTGCCTGCAGGACAGAGGCTGCTGGCCTCTTCCTTGCATTTGTCAGGATAGGCGTGATTTGTTGAAATACTATTCCGCTTGGGCTGACGAGTGCACCAGAACCAGGCAGAAAGCAGGGGTAACCTGGGGGCCACTTGTAAGTCAAGCAAGAGAAGGAAAACATCAAATCCAGTTCTGCAGGCAAGATCAGAGCAAATTAACAAGAGAGGTTAATAAGCAGGTGCTAGCAGTCATGTGGCAAGGGAATTTGGGAGGCAGTGTGCAGGGTTTTGGGAGTGACAGAATCACAGGGAAACCAACGTTGCCAAATGCAGAGGGAGCAGCTGGGGCAGGGGAAGGGTAAGTCCTAACAAAAGGAATGGGGCTGACAGAGACACCTCCTCTCTGTTGCCCACCCATCTTGGATCCAGCCTCTCTTCTGTGTAGACAGATGGCTCCCGGCCCACATCTCTGGCTCTGCCATTTTCCCTTAGATCAATCCCCTCCAATCACACTGTTTATACTGTCCAGCAGAATGAATCACTCCCTATAGGATGCAAATAGAAAGGCAAGGAAACAGACTTCCTGCTTTGACCAGCCCGAGGAGTAGAAATTACCCCCGGCTATCAACAGGGAGACAGATTTAGAGTCCAGATTGCATTTTAAAAGGCTTTATTAACCAACTTCTTAAAATTTAACATTTTCTCATAACCATTTCCGTAAGCATTAAAAGTACTCACTTAAAAAAATTATTGACCTGGAACCTATATACAGAAACGTGTACACATCTTCAGTGTACATCTGGATGGATTTTCATAAACTGAACACACCCGTGTAAATAGCTGCCCGGAAGCACCCCTATAAAAAAGCACTCATTTTTAATAGCTCTGTAATAGTCAATCATAATTTGCTTAACTATTTTCCTAAATGTTGAACATTTTTTTCCTATAATAAATAATGCTGCAATGATTATAACTTCAAATTTCCTGCAATTCCACTGCCACCCCCACCCGACTGGCCTCTCTGGTAGTCAAGGATGGTCATTTCAGTGACATTTTTGTAATGGCCTTGGTGTCCCCTAACATTCTCTTTTTACTATTCCCAACTCTAGAAAACCCCATCTGTCCACCCTATCTCCTCTGAGCTATTGAGTATGGTAAGAGAAACGACACAGCCATTCTGGTTAAGGCCACTACAAATTCAGGCCCTCTCTGTTCATCATCTGCTGGCTGTGTTACCTCCCGTGTGCTAAGACTGGGCTTGTTGGTTGGTTTGTTTGCCTTAATGTCAATTAGTGATATGGACCTAATAACTTTCTAAGTGATCTGTAACTTCTCACCTTTGCATTCTCTTTGTAAGATTTTAAAGATTAAAAGCTTATTTTCAATTTTCCATTTTGAAAAGGATGAAAGGATTGGTTTGGAATACTTAGCAAGCTTAGGTTCTTGTACGATGCTTCAGTGGTGAGTCGGCATATGGCTTTAAGCAGTACACAAATAAACATTTTTAATTTGAATAAGTGTGTATTTCTTTTAGTGAGTACTAGAATAAAATATAATCAGTACGCCAAAGGGCATCAATGCCACTGCTTTGAAGGAGGGTAAGCTTTAAAAAGTTGAATTAAAGTCGATTAAAGAAAAATGGTAATTATTAAATAGCACAGGTGGCCTGTACAGGTGGCAAAACTTTGAAAGTACTGGTATGACATTGCTACAGTACAACTTGGAGGCCCTGATACCTTTCTCTTGGTGTATTTTAAATCCTAACAGAGGAAGAAACAGAGGCAGTTATTTAGGATATGCCAAGAAAAAGGAATCAGACCTACCCTCAAAGTTATGCCAAAACAGTGTTTACTTCCTGTTATTGGTGTCTTTGTAGGACATATTTCATGAGTCCATTTTGTATTTAACAATTATGTAAGTAGTTATCAAGTCTTAGGTGGACTTGCAGTTTGCTAATGTATTTCTAAGAATAATGTCAGCCTCTCCATTTTTAGACCAAATTTTTCAAATTTCCAAATTTGGGCCAAATTTTCCAAACTTATGGATGGAGATGAGTCTTCAGTTCATGTAACAAATCAATATGATGATATGATTTAGGTTTTGTTTTGTTTTCATCTTTGTGTTGCTAAAGTTCACGTTCCAGGATCAAGTAGGCCAACTGCACACTCAATTTTTGGGTGTCCACGTATAGACCGTTTGCCATTCGGTTCACAGTACCTTGTGTTTTCATCTACCGCTTTATTTAAACTTTACTTCCACACCTAGATTGTAAACCCTAGGGGAAGCAACATATCTTTTTCTTTTTTGTATCCTCAGTACCAGTGGAATAGCTTGTTAAAGCAGACACACAGATTTCTACGGCAATTCATCAGGGATATCCATCCAATCCTTTATTATGGAAAAGTTCAAACATACACATTATCAACGCATCGTCTGGCACTTTCTAAACTGTTTCACTGTTGTAGAAGATGAAAGCCGGGAAAGATGTCAGTTAAATTTGTGCTTTCTCTTCGCTAATAGCAGAAGCAGAACACAGTACACCATGGGAAAGACGCTGTTGTATGAGCTGCACAGCAGCCAGAGGGAAGAGAGGCTCCTGACCTCCACAGCCAGCATTATGTAGGCGATGATCAGCTGCGTGTGGGCCCAGGCGAGGGTTCTGTAGAGCAGCCTCGCCGGCCAGGATTTGATAAACAAATTGGCAAAGGCGTGAATCGGGTAGTCAGCTTTGACCATCACAGCCCAGCAGAGGAAACCGAACACCTGTCCTGGATGGAGCCCATGCCACCAGGCAGAGAAGGCAAATGTCTGCAGCAGTGGCCAGACCCTGCTGTGCTGGAACACGAGCCGTCTGAGCCACCGAGCAGTGCTCTGGTTCCACTTTCTCGTGAACAGGGATATCCTGTGGGTTGTTTCCAGTGTCCAGATGTCCTCATCGGGGACATATCCCTCCTCCCCAGGGCTCTGACCAGCCTCAGGCCCAAAGCCTGCTGCATGGAGGACAGAGTCATCCAGGATCCACTGGGAGTAGTAGGTGAGTTTGAAGAGCCCGGCTGTGGCCCACATGACATAGACACACTCAAGCTGCCGGCAATCGGTCAGTCCCGCGCCTGCACCCACCACCCTCCGCATGCCCACCTTGAGGCACTCTAGTCCTAGAATCTGCACAGCCCTCCAGGTCAGGGCCCAGAAAGAGTGACTGGGACACAAAGAGCTGGACCCTTGAACACGAGCCTGAAATCGCTGGAAGGAACACAAAGGGCCTCCCAGGAGAGCAGGGAAAAAGAGCAAGTAGCTGAAATAGGGCAGTGCCTTACCCAGACGCCCAGACAGAGAGCTCCTGCTCTTGATGCCTCCTGATGTTGCCTCCACTTTCCCCTCACAAATGTCCAGTGAGAGGGACGTGACCCTCTGGGTCAAGAGCATGAGAGAAGAAAGAGTGATGCAGAACCTGAAAGAGAATTTTTTTTTTAATGTAAAAACACTCCATATTTATTCTCTCATACACGACCCCACAGGAAATAGGTTGCTCTGTTGAGTTAAGATCAATCTCATGGCCTGCAGTCCCTATAAAGACTCCTGGATTAATTCAGAACCACGCACTATTCCAGAGTGAAAGTTGTCAGAACCAAAATGGAGTCACTTGTGTTAAAAAACAAAACAAAACCCCAAAAACCTCTCAAAAATCAGCCAGGGAAGGAAGGCCATATATGCTTGATAACAAAAACTATCACAAAATACCAAAAACTACAACCTTGCACAAAAAAAAATTTCTGCAAGGACACCTGCTCAGCAACTGCCTGTCCAGCCTCAGACTGGCGTCACCCTTGTTATTGACCTTGGTAGCCAAGGATAATCATTTCAAAACAATTATGCATTCCTCCTCACTTTTCCTTTAAAAACCTTGGTCTTCCTTTACCTCCCTGAATACATACGTCGTTTACTACAGCACAAGTAATTCCCAATTGCAATCCCTTATTCCCAAATAAACGTCATTTTCTTTTAGAGAGCCTTTCTGTTTGTCATTTAGTTTGACACCAGACAGCATCAAGCCAGTGGGGAAGTTACTCATTAGTCAGAGATGTAAATAAGAGAATGAGAAGGAACACTGTGGGGAAATATTGATCATAATATTTAAGAGTGGCTTATAAAGGCTTGGGAGAAGTTTGCCACAGAGGAGACAAAAACTGAGTAATGAAAAGATTATAGGGAGTTGAAGGTTTTAAATGTGAACCCGACTCTGACTGCAGGATTATGCATGATTGGGGTGTGTGCTGAGTCACTAGCAATTCGAGGTATGTTCTTAACCAGTCACCTGAACTCTTACTGCTTCACCATCGAAGATGCTGCTGGCAAGATTCCTGAGGACAATGAATGGAAATCACAGCGACACACTCTACAAGCAGGAACGCTGTCCTGTGGCGAGAAAACAGCACTATTTCCCAGCCACTGCGGTTTCTGTCTGTGTGTCTGAGGACTGAAGGAAAACGGACCGCCTCACTTGACTTACCCTAACAGAAAGCAAGGCAGGCTCCAAATGCCACCAACCCCTGCTAATTCACCTTCTGTTAGGGGCTGAACATGTCCCCCCAAAATTCATATGTTAAAACCCTAAGCCCGATCCCTCAGAATGTGACTGAGTTTGGAAATAGGGCTTTTAAAGAGGTGATTGAAATGAGGCCATAGGGGTGGACCCCAATCGTTGTATATGACAGGTATCTTATACGAAGAGGAGATTAGGGCACAGACAGATAAAAAGAGAAGACCCTGTGAAGACACAGGGAGAAGATGGCCAGCTACAAGCCAAGGAGAGAGGCCTCAGAGCTCCACCCTTCATCGTGGACTTCCAGCCTCCAGAAGTGTGAGAAAATGAGTTTCTGCTGTTCAAGCCACCCAGCCTGTGGTGCCGTGCCATGACAGCCCTCGCTGACTAACACCCTTCCCATGGCAGGCCCAGGTCCGCCTTCCTCCCATCCAGCCGGATCCTGCCCAACTCGCCCTTCCAGCCGCATCAGGCCCCGGCTCCCACTGAAATCCTGATTCACCACATCCCGTCCCATCCTCCCACTCCCCACCCACCTGCCATCTTGCCTCTTCCTCAGAGAAGCAAGTCTGAAGCCTTTGGTGGAAACAGTCATAATAAAAAAAGAAAAGGACTCCAGGTGTGGCCAGGATGGCAAAGCAGGTGAGCCAGTGGCAGGCTAGAACCAGACAGGCAACCCACCTAGCGCGGTCCCAGCCTCTGTTCTCTGTGTGACCATGGCCCCATGCCAACTGTGCTGGCCAGGAACATTAGGCCTCAAGATCGTAAAGATGTGTTTCCCCCTAATCTTGGTGACCTCACTGACTCATGACAACACTTCCCTAGATTGTAATTAGCTCCTGATGTTTGTTTCCTAGATGGGGTGGCTACCAATCTTCCAGAAGGATGGGAACAGCTGAGTCTGAATGAAGATAAAACTCTGACCCAGCAGCTGCCTCTCTCTGCAGCAGCCACGGGAAGGCAGCTAGGGTCTCTTGCCTCACCCTCCCTCTCAGGCACAATGACAATCCCAGCTAAGTGCCAGACACCCTGTTGTGCAGGCAACACGTGGTAGCAACGAATAGTCACAGAGTCCCATTTAATATTCTTTCCAACATTCACAACAGTCTGGCAAGATAGATATTGTTACCCCCTTATTTTTTTCCCAGAAAAAGAAACTGAGTCAGAGAGCAGTGAAAGGACTGGCTCAAGGTCACGCTGCTCAAATGTGGAAGCATTAGGGTTCAAACTCAACCCCCAGGTTCTCTCCACTGCCACTTCGGTAGAAGCAAACCCCTGGTCGGCTCAGCACAACCAAACAAACAGGGTGTGTTACCTCACGGAAGGAGGCTCTTGCAGGTAATACTCCGTGTAGTGCAGCCCCAGGTGACACAGGGTCTGCCAGCTCATCTGGAAGAAGAAAGCCCACCTGTGGACTTCCTGCGGGCCGAGGGAGCAGAGGAGAGCCACGGCACAGACAGCAGGGATGAAGACAAGTGCCGCGTAGGGACCCATGGCGGCCAAGGCCAGGGCGCCTCCCCCAGCCAGGAGGAAGAGGTACCTGCAGGAGAAAGGACAGCCCAGTGACACTAACTTAGCATAGTGTGGCAAATGAATCCCTTCAGATGTCATCCCAGGAACCAAATCGAGGTAGGACCCACAGAACACCTAATGGCGCCATGCTGTTCGCTCTCTGAGGCTTTCTTGCTGTTCTTCTGAAGGAAAGAATCGAGAATAACGAGCCAGGGTCAGTTTGTAAACTTTTATATACCTCAGGAGACAAATCTTGGTTCCGGCCTTAGTGACCACGGGAACCCTCTCTCTCTTTGACACCCACCATTCAGGTGATTCCTGCCCTTGGCGAGCCTGGAAGGCTTGGTGGCAGGGACATCTTTGAAATCAACTGGTGTGTTGTCTTCCCGACAGTGACGTGAGCCTAGTGTGAGGGATCTAGAAGAGCTCTCCAGACGTCCCCTGGTCATCTGAGCGCCTTTCCTTTCCACAAGGCCATCCTGCCCTCGAGTGTTCTAAGAGTGAGGGAGACAAAGACTCAATGCTCCCTTCAATGAAGTGTTTGAAAACCCAAAGAGAAAATCTTTCCATCTACCCTTCATCCTGGAGAGCTCGCTTTAAGATCCTGTGAGTTAGTGTTATGGCTTTTTAAAAAATGTTCATAGTTTATTAATCCTCTTGTGAAAAATCCACACAGTCACTGCAGATAAAGTCCCTGCAACATCTTTATCCCTTTTTGCCAGCACCAGCACTGGCCTTTGGGGTCCTCCTGACTCTCTTCGTTGTGTCTTTGCGTTCCTTCCCCCGTTTTCTCGAGGTCTTTTCCTTCTCCTATGAGCCATGTCTTGCACGTCTATGCTTGGGTTCATTTTCCTTTGTGTAAATCAAGGAATCATACATCTTCCCAGTTGTCTCGCCACCACGAAGACAGGGTCAGAATCCAAACACAAAGATGACGTCCAATGTGGTCTTGTACATTTTTCCTCCAAATTTCTTTCTTAGTCTCATTGCCTTCCCAGGGTGAAGGACGCCCATGACCATTTGTTCCCACTGAGGTAGCTGGTTGATTATGACCCTCCCGGTCCCAAAAGCCGCTTCACCATAGTAGTCAATCCTCAGGCAGACAGGCAGGAAAAGAGCAGGGTTGTTTTTTTTTTTTTTAATGTTATAAAACACCCACATGGATGAAGTGTCGTGTGGACCATGCCTCCCTCACTAGCACAAGGATCTGTGGCTTTATTACTACCCAAAAGCCCTGGGCTATTCCTGTGCTTTTCTTTTAGCCTGTGTTTGGGGTGACTCCCCTCAACAACACGCCAATGAACACTGCGGTCCAAGCCTTCATTTCCCTGCTACGGGAAAATAAAGGGGAACACTTAACACATTGACTGCCACACTAGAAAATTTTTTTCCTTGGGGCCATGGTGTTTCATTACAAAAATGGAATAAAAACTTTGAAAACAAAATGATCCTTTCTAATTTAATGAAAAATGTGTTATTTTTTATTGTTTTCTGTGCGTGAGTTATATGCAACTTGAAAAATAGTTCACGCAGCTCCCAAGGTAAAAACATGTGTGAGTTACATATGCTTTACAAGGCCCCAGGCTCAAAACTAGCATGAGTTAAATACAACTCACGTGGCAGTTCATGTGTTAAAGTCCTCACACAGCAGAAGCGGAAGCTTGAGCAACCCTCCCACCCAGAGAGGATCTATAAACATTAAAATGTCTACACGTGTACAATGTACGATGTATGATTTACCGATTGCTTCCTTCCTTCTAGGCATTGTGCTAATAATCCTTTACAAGAAATATCTTTATTTAATCCTTAAAGTAACCCCATAAGATAGGCATTACTGTCTCCATGTTACAGATCAAGACAGAGCACTTCGAAGGAAGTTTATTCACATATACAAGGACATTCGGTTTAGTGAGGGAGTTAGGACTCACCAGGTTGAATCCAAAGTGAACAATCTTAACCCTAGAGTAACTCCATGGGGATTAACCCTTATTTTTCCACTTGTTTTGTGATTCTTTCTCAATAGGAAACTTCTTTACAACTATTCCCCCCTACTCCCATCTCCCATAAATAAAGGTAAGGGCATCAGCCAGTTGTGAACACATGATAACAAACCACAGTTTAATTAAACTCAGCAATCCTAACTGATTGTTAGATACAGCTAGATTTTATTTAAGAAACTCCAATATATAAAAATCCTAATTCCCAAAACGAGTGAATTATTAGGAAGTGGCCCTCTGGCAACAGATTTTCACTTTACAAAAGGATATTCCCGGCTGGGCGCGGTGGCTCATGCCTGTAATCCTAGCACTCTGGGAGGCCGAGGCGGGTGGATCGCTCAAGGTCAGGAGTTCGAGACCAGCCTCAGCAAGAGCAAGACCCCGTCTCTACTAAAAATAGAAAGAAATCATCTGGCCAACTAAAATATATATAGAAAAAATTAGCCGGGCATGGTGGCGCATGCCTGTAGTCCCAGCTACTCGGGAGGCTGAGGCAGTAGGATCGCTTAAGTCCAGGAGTTTGAGGTTGCTGTGAGCTAGGCTGACGCCACAGCACTCACTCTAGCCCGGGCAACAGAGCGACACTCTGTCTCAAAAAAAATAAATAAATAAACCAAAAGGATATTCCCACAAAACCTTTTTAAAAGTAGGGACTGTCTCTAATGTATTGAGGTTATTTGATATTAAAAAAACATTACAATCAAGTTATCAAATTTCTAGTGACAATAATTTTTGAAGCACAAACTGAGATAGAGCTAATCTCACAAGATTCATTTGACTTATTTCTCTGAGAAATCATACAAAGGGATTTTAAAAATCACATTTAGTTATAAATATAACTTATATTGATGTAAATTTATATAAAACTTAATTTTATTGAAAATGATAAAATTCCACGAAATCAGGACCATTCAAGAATATATGGGTATATAGTTGACACAGACGTATTCACTTGGGGAACTCCTGTACCTTTGTAACAGCCATCTCTCCCTGGAGTTTATTTTCATCAGTTTGTCTTTTTTCTTGCTTTTAGAGGTAGGGTCTTGCTCTGTCACCCAGGCAAGAGTGCAGTGGCCCAATCATAGCTCACTACATCCTCAAACTCCTGGCCTCAAGTGATCCTCCTGTCTCAGCTTCCCAAGTACCTGGGATTACAGGCATGCACCACCACACCCAGCTAATTTTTTAATTTTTTGTAGAGATTGAGTCTTGGTATGTTGCCCAGGCTAGTCTCAAACTCCTGGCCTCATGCAATCCCCATTTGCCATTTAATGTGAACCTATCAAACTTTGAGTTCATGCAGACATGATGTCAATTTCCAGTTCAATCTTATTCTATTATACATAATCATTATCAAGCAATCAATAATCAGTGACAGTAATACTAAGTTTAAAATAAGTGTAATTAATATGTGGTCTTCACATCTGTAGTCTACTCTGTGCTCTTTGCCCTCCTGTAGTATTTCGAGATGTAAGAGCAAAATCAGCCATCCAGCCTACCTGGCACAAGTGGAAAATGAATCCTTCCTGCAGAGATAATTAAACAGAAGTGCAAAAGGAAACGCAGCCCCCTGATAAAGTGACACAGGATGGATGAGGAACAGCTGAAGCCAATCCATGATGAACTAGAACAAAAGACACTGTCCCTTCCAGAGTCCTTAACTGCTGCCTTCCTGCAGGAGAAATCTCAACCAGGCTCTCTCTGGTCTTTTTATTTGGTTTCAGAGGGCCCAGGTGAGGAAAAGGCAAACAAAAAGCACAGGAGATAAGCAGTATAAAAGTTGGCTTTCTGATAAAGGTGACTGCACTATGGAAACCAAAACACATTTTGGTGGTATATTAATAATAACATCTACTGAAAACGTCACTTTCAGAAGTTTAGTTTGCATAGGACATTATTTGCCTTTCTAGGCATCATACTGTCATATTTTCTTCACTAAGTGAATGAAAAATCTCATTTTCCAGTTGTGGACGGACAACTCCCTGGACTGGAGAGGGGGAACAGGAATGTGAACAGGAGGGAGGAAAGTTCTTAAAGCAAAAACCGAGGTTCCTCTTCCTAACCACCACTCCCTTTTTTATGCTACTTTTTTTTCATATCGGCACCCCTTATGTATCTATTTCTCCATTCATTTATTGCCTGCCCCCTACTACGATGTGACCCCTGTAAAGTGAAGAACTTTGTTTTATTTACTGCTATATCTCCAGCACATAGAAGAGTGCTGTGTACACAACACACTAAATACTCAGTTTACTAGACCTAGCCAAGAGTTAGGTTATGGAAGTACTTTGGATTTTAAGAGGAATGGGAAAAAACATAACTGGATTTGGCTTTTAAAGGATGACTCTGACTACAAGAGAATGACTTGCATTGGGGTTCTGGGTGGGAGGATGGGGGCGTTATTTTAGAGGTCAAAGACAGAAGGAGCAGCGAACGGGGGTGAGACATGGTGGCTGGGATGAGGCTGGAGAGATGGTGGAGTTATAAACAGTGTCAAGTGGCGGGCTGAGGCCTCAGAGCGAGGACCGGCAGAACTTGCAGGTCAATTATTACGTGCAGGGGTGAGGAGTGCCAGGGATGACTCCCAAGTGTCCGGCTTGAGCGACTGGGCAAATGGTAGATTATTTTACCGAAATGGGGCTGGAAGGAGCAACTGCTTAGAGGGAGCACTTGGGCATTAATGGAAAGCTCTGTTCTGGACAGTTTAAGTAAGGCTTTGAGGCATCCAAGTGGAGACGTCAAGTAGTCAATCGTGTATCAATGTGAAGCTCGGCAGAGAGGACAGAACTAGAGATACTAATTTGAGAGAAAGCAAGCCGGGGGAGGGCACTTAACCCGTGGGAAGGATGAGCCCATACAGAACGAGAAAAGGGACAGGGCGTAGCAGGAGGGGCCCTAACGTAGGGAGGGAGGCAGAGACCGAAAAGGGACATCCTGGAGGTCGAAGGAACTCCAGCAGGGCGGGATCACGAACACCTAAGGGAGAGGGTAAAATGAAGTCATAATGATGCACGTTGGCTTGCGACAAACAGCTGTTTTAAATTCGGGTCTGTGGCCCCCTGGACACGGCTGAAATCCGCGGGTTGCCACGCACAGCAACCCGCACGCTCCCGCGCACCAGGCATCGATGAACAGGGGCCTGAGAGCCTCCTCCCTCACCGCTCACGGGCCACGCCCCCAGGGGCCCGCCCCCCCGAGACTCCGCCCCTCTCCCAACCCTGCCAGGCTTTCCAATCGCATATAGAAATCATCGCTCTACCCAGGCCGCGGTGTCGAACTCGGCTCCCACTGGAGACCCGGCCGTACCATGGCGGAGAAGACTCAAAAGAGGTGGGTCTGCTGCCTGAAAAACGGCTGCTCTCTATTCTCCACAGGGCTGGAACCGGCTCCTGGTCGCCAATGGTGGGGACTGAGAGGGTTTCTCATCCCGAGTCCTCGGGCTGTTGGTACCTAAAGCCCAGAATAGGAGTGTGCTGAGGGAGGAGGCGACGGAGTGGGGGTGGGGAGGGCTGAGGAGGGACGCGGAGTCGGCGCCTGGAAGGTTTTTGTTCTTCCATGTCGCCGTCCCTCCTCCGCACACGCCTGCGCAGAAGGGGTCTCCGGGCGAGGCTGCGGGGGGAGAATGACGACGGCCCCTCTCCGGGGCCCACCGGGAGGCCGCGCCCCTTCTACCCCCCTGGCCCGGCGTCCTTAGCGCGCGGTGCGCGTGGCCTGCGCCGGATTCTCTGCGGGGTGTGCGGGACCCCCACGCTGCTGCTCGCCGCGCCCCGGACCCCTCTTATCTCTCGTGGGCGACGTGTGTAAACTGATGCAGGTCGTTCGTCACAAAAGGCGGCCACGCGTACTCTAGAGCTGACCCAGTCTGCCCTGTGCGAGGTCAGGAGCTGGTTTCTTGTCCAGCAGTCTTCACCGCTGGGGACTGGTGGTGGAAAGAAACGGCTTGGGTGAGAGAAAGGCATGAGTAAGGCGGTGTTCGGCTCCCTCTGCTGGCTTTTCCTTTTCTGTTTCGTTTTTTCTAAGAGACGGTCTCGCTCTGTCGCCTAGGCTAGAGTGCGGTGGTGTCATCATAGCTCACTGCAACCTCACACTCCCGGGCTCAAGGGGCCCTCCTGCCTCAGCCTCCCCAGTAGCTGGGACCACAGGCGCGCACCACCACGCCCGGCTAATTTTTTTTTTTTTAAATTTTTTCTCGCCCTCTGGCTGGTCTCCAACTCCTGGTCTCCAACAATCCTCCCGCCTTGGTGCCAACTCCATTTGACAAAGAAAATCAACATTGTTTATGATGCCATAAATTAAAATTTAGATTTTTCTTCTGTTTAAGCAGGCAATCTGTAATCTGTTTGCCTAAGCTAAACAGGAACAGATGTATTATAAATATTATGTACAGTGTGTAGTAACATACAGTGAAGATGAAGGTATTGTTAATATTTTAATAGGTTGGAAGTGAAGCCTTCTCCTCCCAGCTGTCTGCTCCCTGCTTGGAGGTGCAGTGGGGTCCACGCGGAGATGCTGGAACCCCAATTTCGTTGGTCTAGTGGGCCTCCGCCTCACTGAGAAGTGTGCTGATGGTGACACAAACACTACCTGGGAGATCGTTCCCTCGGGCATAAAACTGACGGCAGGGGGCACGTGTGAGTCTTTCCTGCTCTGTTGCCCAGGACAAATGTGAGAGAATGGTCTTTTCAAAATGAGGAGCCTGAGGGAATGGAAAATCGCAATGAAAAATAAGGTCTAAAACGAGAGACATTTTAGACAGGCTAACTTATTTTACCAAGGCGTAATAAAATTGCGTATTTTAACACAAAAACCCACTGAAATGAAAAGTGTAAGAGAAATGGCATTTACAGATGGTGGTACATTCAAGGATAGCATCATTCAGTTATCACAGGAAAAATATCTAGAGTAATGAGATGTTTTCAGAAAACTTTCAGCTAACAGAAAAGAGATGATTGATTTCCAGGCAGTGATGCCCCAGGAATGAACTTTGCTTCAAGAAATTTCTAGTCTCTGAGTTTTGGTTCCCTCATCTATAAAATGAGAGGGTTCAACCAAGTGATTTTCTGCTTTGTTATCCTCCATTTTACTAAAGTTTTTCCTTCTTCTCTGACTCACTATGAAGGTTACATATTTTTGTGATTTCAGCAGAATGACTCTTGATGGGCCATGTAACCCAGAAGGGTCATTGGTAGGATTTCATTAATTTATGCCTTGTAGAAGTCCTCTTTTGGTCCTAGTCTTAAGAAAATTTTATTGGTCCATCTACATTTTTCCACTTTATTTATAATATTTAGTTTCTGAATAGGAAATATATTTTTATGGTTCAAAATGCAAACAATTAAAAAATGGTATATAATGAAAAAAATTTTCCATCTACCCTTGTGCACCTACTGTCCTGCTCCCCTCTCTGGAGGCACCTGGTATTATTAGCTCGTTATCTGTCATTAAAGAGATAGCTTGTGACTATTCAAGCAATGATCAACCATCAAGAAGTACACAATTAAAAGAACATTATGAATCTATTTCACAATAAAACATTTGAAAAAATAAAATCTTACAGTAATGTTTTTATCAAAAAAGTATCAAAAATGCATGGAACACAAATAGAAACTATCATTTTTAATATTATCTATATAAGTTAAAAATAAGCATTTTTATACATGTTATAGAACCTTAGAAAAAATTAATTGATAGGAGCAAATCATTACAATCTAGATTTCTAGTCCTTGCTGGTTACAGAACGTATTTACTAAAATGAGAAAACAACTTTTTGGAAAAAATCTAAACCAAGACACAATATTTTGGTCAACAAAGCTTCAACTGTTTCACATACCAGATTTTAACAGTTTATTTAAAATGCAAAATTCATGGCTTAAAAAATAGTTTCCAGGATTTTATTGATCTTATGGAACCAGAATGCTTTCCACTAATATTGGGGACAAAGCAAGGATGTCTGCTCTCATGACTCCTATTTAATGCTGTATTAGAATTCTAAACCAAAGCAATAAGGCAAGAAAAAAATAATAAGCATACAGATTGGAATAGAAGAAATAAAACTGTCTCTATTCACAGATAACATAATTGTTTATGTGGAAAATTCTAAAAAAGCTACTTGAACTAAGTGCATTTAGCATGGTCTCAAGATACAAGGTCAATATACAAAATTGTTATATTTCTGTATATTAGCAATGAACAGCTATAAATCAAAATTTTTAAAAATTCAGAGAGAATTATAAAGACAAAATATCTAAGAGTTGTTATTTCATAGAAGCTGAGATCACATATAACACCATGAATACCATTGCTATTAGGAAAAATTCTTTTCTTAATGAAAAAAAGTTTTCCAGTAACTATCACTTTAATGGGTTTGTCATTTGATGCAGTTCCTCATGTCAGCCCCTGGCTCAGCTAGGGGCAGCTTTTAGCTAGATACAGATCAAATAAAAGGTCACAACAACATATCAAAAAGTGTCAATAAGTTATATAGAAGTTATTAGTCTTGAACAATTTGTACTATAATTTATATATTGGTAAACAGTTTTATTATACATGCATATAGTTAGAGAATAAATAGAAGTATTGTAAATTTTAATTTTTTATATTACTTTGCTTGTTGTTAAATAATTTGAATGTACATTGTTTTTCCTCCTGTTTATAAAAATAGTGGCATATTACATATTTGTCCATTTTTTTGGCTTTGCTTTTTTCACTTAACAGGATAGCTTGTAGATCATTCCAAAGTCTTTACAAGGGATTATTCATTCTTTCTGATAACTATGTATTAGTCCAGAGTATATCATAATTTCTTAACAGTCCCTTACTGATGAATTTCTAGGTTGTTTTCAGCTTTTTGCTATTTAGAAACAATGCTGGCATTAAATTAAAAGAAAAAATTTAACACTCTCTTCTCAAACATTTTAATAGTATATCATATATGATTTTGGCCTGATGGCATGCCACTTGAGAAGTTTATATTAAAACCTTGCCCTCTTACCATGGACTTTCCATTTTCTCATCAATTTGTTTAACCTTTTTTTCACTGCAGTGTCAGGATAGCTTCTATAACAATATTTTTAATCTTATCCTTGATATGAGTTACCTTTTTCTTCCTACAGCGTGAAGATTGCTCCTGGAGCAGTCGTATGTGTAGAAAGCGAAATCAGAGGAGATGTAACTATCGGTAAGAAAATGGCTTATTAGTACTATTTCTCAAGAATTGATGTGATTTAATCTATTTTAGTCCTTTATATTACAATTAGATAGTCTTCTATGTTTATTTTACTAATGTCCTAACTTTATTGACAAAATGATGTATTTTCTCCTATGTGTTTAAAATTTCTAAAAGAATATAGTGTGGTGGAAGCTGTGTTTAAACTCCTATGTGGAATACTGATGAGGCAGTATAACAAAGTCATTCATTTATTTGAGAGGAGTCTGTTGTGTGCTTGTGATCTGCCAGGTGCTATGCTAGCACCTGGGACACAACAGTTGGCGCAGCAGACAGTGATACTGCCTTGGTGGAGCTTCATTAAGAGTGTGGACCATGGCGTCAGCAGACCTGGGTTGGCTCGCTCCTTGCTCCTTACTGGGTTACCTGCTGAGTTACTATGGATATTACTTAACCTCCGCAGCTTTCATGGCCAGGAAGTGATGGCTAGAGCACCAGAATCACCTTGGATGAGAAAGGGGAGGAGTGTAGACAAAACAGCATGCGTCCCAGTTGTGAGTCAGCACTCTTTAAATGGTCTTCCTGAAAGTTCCACACAACCCTTCTCTGTGTGTCTCCTGGCTCAGACTTAGTGTCACGGACACATTGAGCTGCAGGGGAGGTTGGGAGATGTCGTCTCAAGTGGTCACATTGCTACCCCTAATAAAATCAGGGTTCGGTTAAGAAGAAAGGGGAGAATGGATATGGATGGCAATTAGCTGTTTCTGTCACATGCAAAATAGGCGCATCTACCTCCTAGGTGTGTTGAGAGAGAATGTGAACATTGTGAGTAATAAGCTCTCAGTAAATGTTAGCTATGAGTACAATTAAATCTTACCAGTGTAGCCTTGCCAGAGGTCTAATCCAGCATGTAGATCAAATGAACAGTTCGGCACGTGGCCACTTGTATGAACATGACTAAGTCTCCCAAGGTCACATGAGCTTTCCCTGGCTATGGTGCCCGTGCCACTTCACTGGTGTGAGCTCACCCTAACCAGCAGCTGCAGGTCACCTACGTGCTACCCGAGGAGAGCTTTCAGTGAATTATTACACTTTCAGAGAGAAAATACGCCGTGTTTCCTTATGTTACTAGTTTCTTTAATAGAAAAAAAAACCTGTAATGTCATTTTTTTCCTAGTAAGTGTAAGCCTGTCACCAGTTTAGGCACAATGTCTTATAAAACCAGTGAAGTTAGGACACTCTAAAATGGACAGCAAATAATAAGTAAAAAAAATAAAGAAAATAGAGGAAAAAAAAACCAATGAATATTAGGCAATATTATGGAACATTGTTAAGAGTTCGCCAGGTTGATTTATTTAATTATTTTAAAGGGATAACATTTAGGAATTTAGAAAATGGCCCTGCTTCTTTTTGGTGCTGTGTTAACTCTTTGTCCTTGGTATGACCTGAACCATGTGCAAACCGTTTATAAGGAGAAATTATGAGGGCCATATATTTATCAAAATGCTCTTTCTGCATTATTTTTAACTCATCATTTTACTGTATTTCATTTATGGCTTTTATCGTGATTCTAGGAATAATACCTCATAGTACTTTACACGACATTCTATAATTAGAAGGAAAGTAAGACTAAAATAATGTAATTCATTATGTAAATCTTCCCTGGCATTTCTACTTCTTCCCCATTTTAAACAATAAGTATGTAATATCTACTCTTTAAGAGATACATAGATAGTATAGGTCTATCTACAGACATAAATACACACGCAGGCATACGTGTGTGTATGTGTGTATTTCAGATTTGAATAACTCCTGTTACTTATAGAAGCTTTTCTTCACAGTAAAGCCTTTATCCTATGAAAAGAGGGGAGCTCTCAGTAATGGGAGACCACTGCCTAGGATTAAGGTTTGGAGATATTAGGAGTAAGCACTCACTTTCCTGTCCCTCCCTCTGGCTTTTACTGCTATGTGCTTTTCTCTAGTCTTTATCCCTGTGATCTTCCTGCCTTCCTTACATGTTGAAATTATATAAGGAGATACAATATTTAAATCTACTTTTCAGCTGGTATCTGTAATCCCAACACTTTGGGACGCTGAGGTGGGAGGATCGTTTGAGCCCAGGAGTTAGAGACCAGCCTGGGCAAGATAGTGAGACCCCCATCTCTACAAAAAATAAAAAAGAAAGAAAGAAAATCTACTTTCTGTCTCATTTTTGGCCACTACTTGGTAGTACACAGTTCTAAATAGTTAAAATAGTTTCTCAACACAGATTTTCAGTGATGGATTACAGCGTAAGAAGTGGTGATAAATTTTTTAAGAAAGAAATCTATAGTGATTTGTAGTTTATCACAGAATGGGTCCAAGTAATATTTGTTATATTTATTTTTGACCCAGTGTTTTGAAACAATAAAATTTGCTTAAATACTTTCCAGAAACAACTAAATTTTGAAAGTTAAGGAAAAGGTTCAGAAGAGTACTGTAGTTACCCAGTGTTCTGTCTTCCACAATTCTTATCTCATTTTTGTTATGCATGTTTATCTTTAATTCTATATATAAATATGGGAATTTTCCAGAATTGTTATTTAGATAATCATTTCTGTCATTGTTATGTTTGGTATAAAGTATCTCTAATCTTTTGGCTTCTATTATTTTTCTGAAGTACTACATCAGATTAAAAAGCTCCTGGGAGATATAATTATAAAGTTAAATCAAAGCAGAGCAGAGATAAGTTATCTGATTACAACTCTTCCCACCATGCTTTATTTTTCATTTTAGGGCTTTTACTGTTGTTTTTGCTTAGTTACCAGAATAATTGATTTAAGTCTTTTTCCATTGTGCTGAGATGGAGATTTGAGCACTTAATAAACTCTGTTTTCTGGTTTAGTAACAATAAACTCAAGTGTAGTTTAATTGATAGGTTTTTCAGGATGTTTTGTGTAACTTTCCATCCTCTAGACATTTATACTTTTACAAATTATTCCATTCTGAAATATTTCGGGAAGAAAGTAATGTTTTCGTTTGCTATGCTTCAGGTTAGTGGAACTTTAAACCTGATCTGTTTTCCTAGAAAATCAGGTATTTGGTTTATCAGAGAAACTAACCAGAAGCTTGGAAGTATAGTCCTCAACCAGAAACCCTAAACTTGAAGCTCTGCCGGAACCTGACCCTCTCATTAGAGGCTGCTCAGAAACAGACTTTGGGAAAAGTAATAGCTCTCTTGTTAATTATAAGTTGAGTAAATAAGGTTTCATAGCATCAAGCCTGTTTTAAATTAGGTTGCCTTGAATCATGGGCCAATGCATTATTTCCTGTAAATCTTTATTTTGAGAGCTGAAGAACATCTCAGAACTGCACCTTGAAGCACAGTCCTGTAGTCCATTATAGGGTGGAAGGCAGCCTCCTGGTGTTGGGACAGGACGTGGTCGGAACATCATAAGGTGAAGGTAGAACTTGGCACAGTGGAAAAGCTTTGTGCTGGAAGCATTTTGTCTTACTTATTCATTCTTTCTAGTAGAGTTTTAATACAGATCAAAAGCTTCCCTGTCACTGCAGCAGTCTTTCAGTAAGGCAGAATAGTGGCTTTGACTTGAGAAATCATGACGTGTAAAGCACTCTCACAGGTCCTTCAGCTTACAGGTCAAGGGAATTGTTTAATTTTCAGAAGAGTGAGCTTATAGCTTTTTGAATTATTTATTGACACACGGAAAAGAACACAAAGATTGCTTTCTGTGGCAAAGACCGACAGGAAAAGTGTCCTTTACCAAATGAGGGAAATGGAAATTTGACGCAAGGAATGTCTTTCTGGCTATGTTGCATCCAGCCCAGCCAAACATTTAGAAAAATAATTCATCAGCCAGTAAGGCAGCTCCAACTCTAGACACATTTATCCAAACAAGGAGATAAGCCAAATAGGGTTTCAGCACATTTGGTAAGAAAATACACAAACTGCCCTGCCAGAAAGAGTTCCAAGGCTCACAACAGGGCTTTTAAAAAGCTTTTTTCCATGGTGACAGATTTTTATTTTTAAAGCACTTTAACCTCAAGACCCTTAAACTTGGTTTGAATTCAGACCCCATGTAGGTAAAAGTGCTCGTGGCATGCAGAAAAGTGTGGAGCACATCGTGGCTGCCTTCCAGTGTGCTGTCTCTAATGGTGCCTGAATTGGGGCTTTCTGGGGCCCAGCCTCCAGCAGCAGAGCCTGCAGAGATGAAGCCGGGTTATCCGCATCATTGGCCGAAGTCACAATGTTCCTTTAAGAAGTTCACCAAGCCAAAACGTTGCAGCCACATATCCTGAAGTTCACGTATGCAAACCTCTCTAGTCTACCCCAGAAAAGACCTACAAGAAGTTGAGGGAACTGTTCAATTGCCTGTGACATTTGCTGTCACCTCACAACTCAAAGTTGATAGTTTCTCAAACTCTTAAGTCAGCCCCAGAACACCAGGACTGTAGTTTGGCACTGCTGCCAGCAGGTGGAGATGGTGTCTAAATCACAGGTCTCACCTGGGTGCTGCTGTGTTTTTCCTACCCGGCAAGGTCCTCAAGATTTCTATCCAGTTTTCTAGTTACTTATTTAAAAACTTATTAATAATGATTAAAAAAATAATGTTTAAGAAGATAAAACACCTGATTAAAATAGCTCAGGCATGAATTTTAAATATTATGTAAGACATCTTATGGGACTTGGGGTTGTTTTAATTTTTAAAAATTTGGCCGGGTGCAGTGACTTATGCCTGTTATCCCCTCACTTAGAGACGCTGAAGTGGGAGGATCATTTGAGGGCCAGGAGTTGGAGACCAGCCTGGGCAACATAGCAACACCCCATCTCTACAAAAAATATTAAAAATTTAGCCTGGTATGGTGGCGCATGCCTGTAGTCCCAGCTACTCGGGATGCTAAGGTGGGAGGATCACTTGAGACCAAGAGTTTGAGATTACAGTGAGCCATGATCATACCATTGCACTCCAGTCTGGGCAACAGAGTGAGACTCTGACTCAAAAACTTTTTGTAGTTATTCGTTTGGGGTTTGAATTTCATGAATCATGTCAATACTCTGTCCACCCTCCCTTACTTTCAGAGTCAACTACTTCCTCTCCACTTTATATATATACACACACATGTACAATAAACATGTATTATTTAGTCATTTTTGAGAGGGAAAAATGAAAATATCAATTGTTTTCAAAAGTGCACTTTAGAGAAACACAGAGATCCCAGTGGTATCTCCCTCTTCTTAATCCTAATCCAAGCTCATGTAGCTTCTTACAAGTCTTGCTTGTTGTCAGAAGCTACAGGTTGAGTGAGGACCAGCAGAATATCTAGTGCCTCTGTCTACTTATGTAGCAGTGGCAAAAGATCTGCTTTCTGTCACAGCCATGACGATCTCTTTGTTCTGTCCAGGATTTTTAAAGCGAGTTAGGGAAGATACTTTTAATCTTTCTACCGTGCTATCATAAGGTGTGGAATTTTCCCCATGGGTTAAAAGGAGGTATTATCCTGATACTCAAATAGAGGAGGAAAGCAGTTCCTTTTCTTCTTTTTTTCAGAGCAGAATTAGCTATTCTGCTTATTATGAATAAATTGGCTGGGCCCAGTGCCTGTAGTCCCAGCACTTTAGGAGACCGACGTGGGAGGATCTCGTGAGACCAGGAGTTTGAGATTACAGGGAGCTGTGGTCACACCATGGCACTCCAGCCTGGGTGACAGAGCGAGACCCTGTCTCTTAAAAGTTATTTATTAGCTGTTAGTGGCAAATAGTGATGAATGTCCCATTTTCAAGAACTTTGGGCCAGACCCTATGATCTCCTTTCAAACATTATTCCATATAATCCACATTTCAACCTAATGAGGTAGGTTGTTACAGATCTCCTCTTTTTATAGATGAGAAAACGGGCTTTGGAGAGAGTAGGCACGTAACCTTTGAGTGATAGTGCGCAGAGTCTAGACTTTCTAGACAAGGGCTGGGGGGCCGGCTGGGGCTTTAATTGCAAAACCTAAAATAGGCAGATTGTGTCCCGTTATCATAGAACGTTTTGAAGTATAATGTAAATCTGGTATTGTGCAAACTATAGATTTCAAGTGGTTCACACAGCTGGAAGACGTGGAAATTCCTCATTTTAAAGGAATCCAGTGCTCATTTCAGCATTATTTGGCACCTCTTCTCCAAATGCCTGTCATTAAGGATCAGTGCAATAAATTATGTTATATTAATATGACGTGAGATACTTTTCAGCCATTAAAAAGAATATCTATCTAGATATACTTACATGGAAAAATTACCATGGAAGAAGCACATTGCAGACTAAGAGGTACTGTTGCTTGGTTTTAAAGAAGTATGTGCTTTTAATGCATATTTTCTCCATGTTGTATTTATTTTTACACTTTTTAATGAGATATAGTTTATATATAGTGAGATTTACGGCTCTTAAGTATACAACAGTACTTAAGTCTGGAAGAATAATAGACCCGAAACTTTTAAGAATAGTTACCTCTAGGGAGTGAGATTAGCATGAAGGGATCTTTTTACTTTTTACTTTGTTTGAATTCTTTGTAATGATCATATTTTTTAATAATAAGTATATATATTTCTATCTGTGTATATATGTGTGTGTGTATATATGCAAATACATAGATACGTATTGTTTTAAACAAAGGCAAGAAGATACATACGTTTGCTCTCATGGTCAGTTTGAAAAGCTTCTCAGGGGTCTCAGAGATCCCATCTTATATCCTGAAAGCTTCTATCCTGAATAGAAGAACTTGCTTGGGAAATTTTACTTTAGCAGCTGAAGATTTGGGGAGCAGAGCTGCCTGAGAAATACCAAAGGCACTGTGGTGTTCTTTCTTACTAGACCTTGTGTCCTGTTAAGGAATGTTGGGATGTTGGATTTTGCATCCTGTTGTAGACCCCACGCTCTTTACCAATCCCCAGCTCTTCCTTGTGAGGAAAAAGAATAAGCTACACCGAGGTTCTTTCAAAATCTCTGGGCACCAGAACACCTTCTTGTTTATTTTAGTACATTTGTGAGGGAATATATTAAGCATTCCCAGTTTCAATGAAGTGTCAATTTATACAATCGAATACTGAACTTCATGGACAGTGTCACCTTCCTAATCTCCCTCCCCTTCTATCAATACTTCTGTCCACCCTCCCTTGCTTTCAGAGTCAATTACTTCCTCTCCACTTATTTGCCAATAAAAGTAGCCCTGGTATTGAGGGGTGAGTGGCCTGGGTGTTGGAGAGAGGCTAAAGGGAGGGTGTGTCTTCTCATTAGTAGTTTCATTATCACCAAACGCTAGGCCTGTGGTCGATAAGCCGGGGAGGGAGTGTTTTGGCATTCCAGGGTGGGGGCGCTGGGTGGGCACTGCCCCGCCTGCTGCTCCCTCGCCTCAGGGCTGCCTGCACCAGTCTGAGGACTCCAGTGATCACCCTGGGCTCCTTGCACTGCCTCCCTTTCACCGTTTCCCCTTTAGCTGGTTAAAATCATCTCCTAGACCAGACAGCAGAAGCTCTGCCCCCTTTCCAGTGGGTGTGCCTGTGATAGGGATAGTGACAAAGTAACAAAGCTAAGGTTAGATCCCTACTTCTGTCTGCCTGTGTTTTTTCTTAATCACATTAACAAAAAGACGAATCCTCTGGTACTCTAGCATTAGACAGCACCACGTTGTAAGCAGAGAGCTTTACCTTTCTGAGGGAAAGGAAGAAGGGAATTAATTTTTATTGCCAACTATGTGCCACATACTGCATGTCCAACATCGTGTCATCTAACAGCAACCCTCCAGGACTAGTGTTAGCACTTCCATTTCACTGCCAAGATCATGGAAGCTTCCACGTGGAGCTGGGCCAGAGCTGTCTAGCGCTAACACCTGTGCTGTTGCACTCACCTTGGTTTGAGAGTTGGCACTAACTGCTGATGATAATAGCCAAGGAGATAATATTTGCAACGTACCTAGCTTGGTGCCTGGCACATACTTAGAAAATGTTCCTCCCAACGGCCTCACCCACCCTCGGTCTCCTCCCACCCTCCTGTTGGAAACATAGCCTCCACCAATAATGTCTTCTCAATCAATATTCTTAACAGGACCCAGGACAGTGATCCACCCTAAAGCACGAATTATTGCGGAGGCTGGGCCAATAGTGATTGGCGAAGGGAACCTCATAGAGGAACAGGCCCTTATCATAAATGCGTGAGTAGGACTCTGACAGATACTCTGAACTAAGCACCACAAGTAACGTTTATCATTAATTTCAACTGTCTATAAGAACCTTTTATAACTGACATCTGAAAAGCCCACTGTTTTAGAGCTCGAGAAAATTCAGGGTGTTTTTCAATATAAGTAAATGAGGAAACCAAAAACCAGATGGGGGAGAAGGCTTGTCCAAGGAGAGAGAGCACGGTGGCATCTGATAGAATTCTGTGACTCTGGTTCTGATATCTCCCCCTTACGTGTCACCTTCTCATCCATCCCTTAAGCAAACATTTCCTGAGCACCTCCAACCTCCAAGCCGTGCTGACCACCCTGAAGGTTATTTTTTGGTTGGATTTCTTGGTTCTGCCTGAAATGTTACCACTGTTACCAAACACTTGAACTTAACCTCTCTAATATGTGTTTTCACATGTGTTGCACAGATAACACCCAGAATTACAGTTGAAAAATGTGGGGTCCTAGAGGCAGTTTTTAGACTTTAAAGATAAAAAAAATAAAATATTAGAACATGTGCCTGATCTTAGTGAACTAGACTGTAATACCTATGAAATTTTCATAAGCGTTTATAGGTCTTTCTAGATAAAATTTTGGCAAGAAGTTTAAGCTTATACCTAATTTATAGCAACAATGTATGGAATTTTCATAAGCATTTATAAGTCTTTCTAGATAAAATTTTGGCAAGAAATTTAAGCTTATACCTAATTTATAGCAACAATGTATGGAATTTGTAAGAAAGACCTTGGGAAAATATTTAACTGTCATAAAAAGACTGATTTGTCGTAATGCATGCTTAGGATTTAAAATATATTTGGCACCTTCCGTGTAAGTCAATTAACAACAGCTATTCTGCAGTAACTCAACTGTCAGAGATAAAACACCATTTTAAAATGGCGTCCTCCTCCTAGAACACAAACATTTTCTCTTCCAGATATTTCAGCTAACTAATAACATAAAATAATTATTTTATGTGAATATCTGTTTATATTTCACAATCTCAAATGATTATGAAGGATGGAAAATTCTCAAATCAGACATGATTTTAATTCTAATTAAATGGGCTAAAAGGATAGCCAGCATCTTTTTTACCTTGTCCTGGAGAAGGCCGTCTGAACTTTTCATTTAAAAAGTGTAATAAACAAAGAAAGGCTGTCCTTCTACACACACCTATGAGTTCTTTCCATGTTATAGCTCTTTTTAACTCAAAATGAAGCCTTCTCCAGCAAAGAGGATAAATGAATCACTTGGATTAAGAAATAACTTAAATATTTTAAGCTTGATGTAGGTAAAATAGAGAGAATTAACCCAAATGCTAAAATGGAAGGAAAATTGCTTATTGTTACTTTGTGATGATACATGTCTTCTTTTTGCAGTCACCCAGATAACATCACTCCTGACACAGAAGATCCAGAACCCAAACCCATGATCATTGGCACCAATAACGTGTTTGAAGTTGGCTGTTGTATCCTTCACAGCATCTAAAATGAATCATCCCTAGCTATCCTTTAGCACCTAAGTCTCCGCATATATAATTGTCAAATTGTCATAGTTTATCAAATATATTTGTAATATATCTCCTAATTACATTTTTTAGAACTAGGTCATCCAGCTCTTCCAACAGACTTATTTGCAGTATGTATAAAAAAATGATTGGTTGAGTGACCAGTACTGATAATAAAAGATCCCTTCTGTTCCAGTAAATAATGCAATAGAGTAAAGTAAGTATGCCATTTTCAGACATACACACACACACACACACACACACACACACACACACACACACACACATCTTAGCCCAGCATTTTGGAAGTAATCCCTTGCTCCTTTTGCTGGTACTACAACTTGTTAACAGGTAGCAATGGCTGAGTGGCAGTAGACACAGAAACAGTGATCCTGGGCTGGGCACGGTGGCTCACACCTGTAATTCCAGCACTCTGGGAGGCTGAGGCAGGAGGATCGCTTGAGGTCAAGAGTTCCAGACCAGCCTGAGCAAGAACAAGACCCTGTCTGTACAAAAAATGGAAAACTTAGCTGGATGTGGTGGCACGTGCCTCTAGTCCCAGCTAACCAGGAGGCTGAGGCAGGAGGATCGCTTAAGCCCAGGAGTTTGAAGTTCCAGTGAGCTATGATCATGCCACTGTACTTAAGTTTTTAAAGATTTTAATGGCATGGAATAATGCTTGCAAACTGAAGTGAACTGAATAAGCTATAAAAGTTTATACAGTTTGATTCCCATTTATGTAAAAGGAATTATATTTATGTAAAGATATATCAGACTGTTAACAGTATTAAGTGACCGGGTGATGGATAGTTGTAACTTTCTTAAAACAATTACGAAAAATATGTTACTCATAAAGTCAGTGTATAAGGTATTTATTTCTTTAAAAAACATAGAAGTCATTTATTTATACCTAGAGATAACTTATGCTCAGAGATTAAAACTTTGCTACAGATTGCCCTGAGCAAAGAGTTCTGGCAAAGGTGACCCTTCTCATGCCTCTGTTCTGTGCCCCAGTGCATTAGGACATACTGTATTAGTAGAGAAAAAAGATGAACATATTTACACTATTTACTTAACTCTGGCTTCTAGATTCCCAAGCCATGAAAATGGGAGACAATAATGTCATTGAATCAAAAGGTAAGCTATGTTCAGAGTTCTGTTATCAAATTGATTAGCTCTTTTCTTTTTGTGGTGTCCTGGGAAACAACCTAAGCATAAATTGTGGCAAGATGATATACTTAGAAGTGGACTAAAATAGCTATCAAACTAATTCTTTGCCTCTAAGGAACCTAATCTGGGTATATGGTTATCTGGTAATGTGGTTAAATACAGTAAATAAAAAGTCAACTGTGTACATTTAAGTCAGGATTAAATTAAATTATTACGTTTATTTTATTTATTTATTTATTTTTGAGATGGGGTCTCGCTATGTTGCCCAGGCTGGCCTCCAACTCCTGGTCACAAGCAATCCTCCACCTCAGCCACCCAAGTAGCTAGGACTAAAGGCATGAGCCACTGTGTCAGGCAGAACCATAAGGTTTAAAGGAAAGATTCAAAAAAGAATTCTAAATACTAGTGTCTATGATATTTTAATTGATTAGTGGTATTGTCGAATTAAGAGAAAAAAAGTAGTTTCTCTAGCAGTTTGCTTTCTTTAGTTTCGGGACTACTTTAGCCCAGCCAGTCAGAAACAAATGTAATCTGCCTACCACGAACACAACCAGGCAAGGGGTCACATGAAGTCACCATCACTCCTTGGAAGCAGCTCTAAGAGCTTGCTTTGTTAAGGTCCAGAAAGAACCCGAATGATAACACTTCTTTGGAATAGTGGTTTATCTTTCTTGGTCCTAATTGGTATGAAAGAAAAGGCTTCTTCTTTTAAATAATAAACTTATACTTTTTGTTAATCTACATTAATGGGTTTTATTTTAATTTGGATTATCAATTATTATCATCATTGGCATTTTCTATTACATGCAAGTAAACTGAGAAGTAGGCTGGTCTCTCCATTTGGTAGATAAACTTGAGCTTATAGACTTACAGTGACTTGCCCAAGGTCGCACAAGTAGTTAACAACAGAGTTCTGTTTTGAATCCACCTGACACTGGTGTGTACTGCCTGCCTGTGTGCGATCTATACAAACTCAACTAAAGCATTTTCTTTAATTTTATTTTTTTTCTTGAGGCTAGTTTCTTTTTCTTTTTTTGAGACAGGATCTCTATCACCCAGGCTAGAGTTCAGTGGCATAATCACAGCTCACTTTAACTTCAAATTCCTGGGCTCAAGGGATCCTCCTGCATCAGCCTCCCAAGTAGCTAGGGCTACAGGCGTGTGCCACCATTCCCAGCTAAATTTTTAAAATTTTTTTTTGTAAAGACAGGTCTTGCCATGTTACCAAGGCTGTTCTCAAACTCCTGACCTCAAGTGATCTTCCCACCTTGGCCTCCCAAAGTGCTGAGATTACTGGCATGAGCCACCACACCTAGCCCAGTTTACATTTTTAAACCTAAATCATCTTAGAAAAACAGTATTGCAATCACTTGATGTCTTAAATTGTAATATTTTTTATGTTTTTACTGCAGCATATGTAGGCAGAAATGTGATATTGACAAGTGGTTGCATCATTGGGGCTTGTTGCAGCTTAAATACTTTTGAAGTCATCCCTGAGAATACGGTGATCTATGGTGCAGACTGCCTTCGTCGGGTGCAGACTGAACGACCTCAGGTACAAGGACCTCTTTAAAAAGATTTCTATCTAGGGCTGCTGATTTTCCCAAAATACTGTGTCATTGTCTTAATGAGGCAGCAAGTGCACTATTTAAAAGGAAAATGATTAAAATAAGACATCAGAGAAATATTACTAAAACCAGGATTTATTTGCAATAAATTCAGTCTTTAGGTTAATATCAAAAATATATACAAGGATGACAATGACAAGTTGGTTATGAGAACAGAAAATCCACAGATGTTACTCCTGATCTTACGCATTTTCTCTGAAGATGCGTCACCAGACCTTACCATATCTATTCACCCCTGAAATATCGATCTGCAAGGGTAAGAAATGCCCTACCAAATTTATGCAGGGCCTTGAACTTGGTCTCCTAGCTTATTATCATAGCTTGATAGTAAACACAGATTATGGGTAAGCAAATGTGTTTGGATATTTTCTGGCTTATGAAAAATTATCCCCTCCAAATAACCAAGATCATGGATAATGAAGAGTACATATTTGGAGTTTAGTGTGAAAGTAGGAGATGAAGAACTTAGGACATTTAGGGCTCCCTTTGCACTTGAGACATTCACATTGAAGTTTTGAGTCTCATTGCTTGGCACATTCAGCCAAGCCCCCATCCCTCCCCAAAAGAAAATATTTTCAAGACATTTATCACTTTGCCTCTGATACTTAGCCATATTTTATCATATTTTATATTAAAACTCCAGTTCTTTCTATGTTACTCTATTTCTGTAATGTTTGGCTTTATTATTACTATAAGCAAGTATTACTTCTGTAGACTAAAAAGGAAATAAAAACAAATCGAGTAATTTTTTTTTACTGACTTTCTGCACAGCAACAAAAATGACTGAAGAGGGAGAAACAAAGCTGAAGCTGGGGAAGGGAGATTAGAATTAAGTGAGCAAGACTATCTAAAGTTTAATATTTAATGGTCTGCAATACTGTCTTCTAAATTTCACTGATCATAAGGATTCTATAGAGGTCTTTATTAAAAATAAAGATTCTCCAGACTTACTGAATCACAGTGTCTAGGGTAGGGGCCTAAAAATCTGTATTTTTCACAAGTACCCGTAGTGAGTTTTATAATCAGGAAAGTTTGGGCAATGCTGGTACATGAAGAGTGACAATCAAATCAGTATATCTCAGCCTTGTGGCTCTGAATGTCACGTACAAAGTGATATACTCTGAGTGTTTTATTTATGTGATCTTTTATAACTGGACCTTTTTAATTTTTTGGAAGCCAGGATGAAATCTACAAAAACAAGTTTGAAAACTGATTTCTGTGTGTGCGTGTGTGTGTGTGTGTGTGTGTGTGTGTGTATGTGTAATCTTTGGCTTTTTCTTATAACCAAACTTAATAAACGTTCGTTGTAAATTTTAAAAAATAGGTAAGTCGATGAAAATCACCTGTAATTCCATGACCTAGTAATAACCATTTCTACCTGTTACTCTTCACTTCGCCTTCTGCCAGTCCATCTTAACTGTCTTACCTTTTTAGCCCCAGACACTACAGCTGGATTTCTTGATGAAAATCTTGCCAAATTACCACCACCTAAAGAAGACTATGAAAGGAAGCTCAACTCCAGTTAAGAACTGAGAACAATGTATGATGTCAAGATAACATTTCGTCTTTGACCACTGTCTTTTGAAAGGGCCACAGTGTTTGTGTACTCTTCCGCAGCTCACAGAACAGTACGTGTTGACTTTATTTTATAAAGTTGAGTTAAAGAGGAAAGTAATAGATTTTCATTGTAACTGTCCTCTATAATTTATGTAAAATGTATTATTTTCCTATACCCTTGCTTCTTTTCTGATAACTTACAGATTTAGTTTTTCTTCTGTTATATATACTGTTAGCTACAAACTTTAGTTATGTAAAAGACTGCCTGTGATAAGAAAGGGCATATTGTTACGTGTTTATATTCCATCGTATTCTAAACTAAATAAAAATGTTGATGACATGGCTTTTAGTGAGCGTACTTTAATCAGTTTTTCCTCTTGCCTTAATCTTCCCAAAATGGCTTTTTAAGTTTTTATTATGTACTAGCTGTATTAAAGCTAATGTGGGCTGGGCATGGTAGCTCATGCCTGTAATCGTAGCACTTTGTGGGGTCGAGGCGGGAAGATCACTTCAGCTCAGGAGACCAGCCTGAGCAAGAGTGAGACCCTATATCTACAAAAATAGAAAAATTAGCTGGGCATGATGGCTCACACCTATAGTCCTAGCTACTTGGAAGGCTGAGACAGGAGGATTGCTTGAGCCCAGGAGTTTGAAGTTGCAGTGAGCTATGATGATGCCATTGCACTCTAGCCAGAGTGACACCCTATCTCAAAAAAAAAAAAAAAAACCCTAATGTGTTTACCTTTTCCTCTTCCATATTTTTAACTGTTTAAAATTTCAGGTGAAATTTTAGTAGCTACTGAATTAATTTAGACTTCACTTTGTATTTAAGAAAAATAAATTTTTCTTTTTAATAAAACAAAAGTAATCAGGGAAAGATGTCTTTAGTAATATAAAAATTTAAAAAGTGATGTCTGACTAAATGACAAGTAAACAACCATTTAACTTAGTGATATTTCTGGTTTTCTGAGGACAATGAAATTAAAAGAGATTTTGAAATATTTATAAACTTGTGAAATTATTTTGGTATAGTACTACTTAGTAATTATTGAATTTGTTATAATTCTGTTTAATTACATAGTGGGCAAAAATTGAGAACTATATTATAATTTCACTTTTTTTTTTTTTTTTTGGCTTAAACAACAGAAATTTATTTTCTCACAGTTCTGGAGGCTGGAAATCCAAGATCAAGTTGTCAGCAGGTTTGATTTCTTTTGAGACCTCTCTCCTCTCCAATTTCACATTTTTTAAATTCAAATTCACACATTTAATGGAACATGTTTTTAAACTTTTGAATTAGTAGATATTAATAATAAGATACTAAGTAATAAGATTAATACTAAGATAGTAAAATACTAAGATATTTTCTCAAAATTTAATTTTTACATGTGAGTAGAGAAAATTATATTTTTGAATTTCTGAAACTGACAGTACAAAGTAGCCTAATTGTTCCAGTTGGAATGATTTGATTTTGGTAAGAATACTCATGGTTGGAAGACTGTGCTATAATGAACTGAACATAGAGCTTTTGAAAAAGAAGAACATCACATAAATACCCTATTTTTGTTAATTGCTATTTTATTCATTTTTCAACCCTTGGTGATCAACTCACAATTTTGCAGATCATGGAAATTTTCTAGGTAAAAGGTCAGAAATTAGAAAACTGCCTTTGAAATTCTATTACTCACTCTAGAATGTTCTCTCTGGACAAGTTCTGATATGCTAATGCATGGCCTCTCTACACTAGACAGGTAATATGTGAGGGCAACAGTGAGCCTGTCTAAAGACTTGCTAATAAGAAACCCCCAGAGACTTAAATTTGCCAATTCAACATGTCGTGAGGACAGTCTCAGTGTTTCCCAGGGATGGGTTATTAAATGATATTAGCTCATTTGAGGAAAGAAAATATGAACAAAAATAATTTACCAAAACTTTGAAGAAACAAAATAGGACAGTGTATATACACTGTTATCCATGAATGGGAGGTCTTAAACCAGGAGATGTTAGTAATTCAGTGAACAGAAATGTCTTCTACTTCAGGTAGGACCAGTTTATCAAGACCCACTGTGACTTGGGAAGAACATACCTCAAGACTTGCCACTTGTTTTGGCACTAATTGCAAGCTTAACTGAACCACCTTCTGATTGCTAATATGGTCTTCAAGCCACGATCATTTAGGAAAAGGAGGAACTCTGAGGGCACCAAAATTCCATTCTGCACATAATAAATTTAGAGAAGCTCAATGATTTATACATCAGTCTCATGTGAATTTAGTTTGTGTGGTTCTGTCCTCATGTTTGTCACTTCAGTCTATGAGTTTCTGAATATTCTGATAAACATAGATTCTGACTCTTCAGGGCAGAGAACCAACGCTCAGACAGATTATTGAAAGTATCACTCTTTGGGTCTTCTCCATAGCCAGGCTACCACCTTCTAGTGGCACTCTGTCTCAATGAGACTGCACTCAAATTTCATCACAAATATTCTAGACAAATAAGCTAAATGATAAGACAACCCTGACATGCTTGTGACATGAGGTAGCAACTAGGCAAGGAAAAGAAAGAAACCATTTTATCACAGCATCTTATAGGAACTTGTCACTAGCTCTTGGGTCAAGATGATGGATTTTCACCTGTTATTATAGTGTCAGGTCTAGAAAACTTCATGCATTAACAAACACTGTAATAGTTATCGATGCTGTGTAACAAATTATTCCCAAACATAGCTTAAAACAACAAGCATTTTATTAGCTCACATAGTTTCTGAGGATCAGGAATCTGAGTGGCTCTGCTGACACTGGGGCTGTAGGATCCGCTTCCAAGATGGCGCACTCATGTGGTTGTTGGCAGAAGGCCTCAGTTCCTTATCACATGAGCCTCTTCACAAGGCTACCTGAGTGTCCTCAAGACATGGCAACTGGTTTCCTCCAGAATGAGTGATCCAAGAAAGAGAGTACAGAAACCACAGTGCCTTTTATGACTCAGTCTCTGAAGTTACACACCATCCCTTCCACTGAATTTGATTTGTTGGAAGTGAGTCACTAAGTCTATTTTGCACTCAAGGGGAGGGGAATTGGGCTGTTACCTTTTGAAGGGAAGAACATCGAAGAATTAATGTTCATATTTTTTAACCACCAGCATGTACACACACACCTATTTACAGCGAGTTTCTCCCAGTGCCCTGTCAGAGTCTCTTAGGGGGTCTTGACACTGAGGAAGATGACTTTGGGAAGGACTGCTATTTATTATTAAAAGTTATTAAGTAGGAAATATCTGATTTCCTTAAGTACTAGGTTGACAGTTGATATCTCTGACATTTCACTTTGACATTTTTTGTTTTATTTTTATTATGAAGGTACAGCCTCATTCTTCTTTCAAACACAGTTTGGCTTGTGATTATCTTTCAAATTTTTTTTTAGAGCAATTTTTGTGAAACCATGGATAAATCAAAAATTCGTGTTATTTTCTAATATGAGTTCCATTGTGGAACTCATCCATTGCAGACAGCTCGAAATATCAATGGAGAGTTTGCGAAGGATGCAGCTAATCAACACACAGTAGTTGAGAAGTTTGAGAAGTTCCATTCTGGTGATTTTTTTTTTTTTAATCTTCCCACTGAATTTAGTAAGAATCACCCAAAGAGGGATCCTTATGCAAGAGCCAAGTCACTCTGTACAAAACTTTAAACTGGGTCTGCTTGTTATTACTCATTCACTGTGGTGGTAATTTGTGGTGGTGTTCTGTTCTGGTTTTGTTTTTTGCTGATAAAGTACTATAATTTCATTTCCAACAATTTAAGAGATGGGAGGGAAACACTTCTGATTCCATAGCCCACCCTTGAGCACCGCCACAGTTTTATCACTTTGGTGGCTTAGTGTGCAATCCAACCGTTAGTGAGGGTGAATGAAGATCTCTTTGAAATATTTTCATCTCAAAGCTTTATAATCCTCACTGTAGACCTGCTGTTTTATCACAAGAGGGCACCAGTAGACAGGATAGTTTTCCCCCACTGGCTAGCACATGGGGCCTCTTGGATAGTTTTATTACCCTTTGTAATTGGACCCATTATTTTATTAAACATAAACTTTCCTGTCTCCTTCAAAGGCTGTAATATTTAAATATTTTAGACCATTTAGGTGGGACTAGGTGCTTGACTCTAAACCCATCCACATGGAGGCTCAGGCATCTTGCCCTCCCATAGAGAAGCATTGTTAGGCCCCTAGAGACCTAGCCAAGAATGGTTTGGTCAAATCTTTATTGGTATCATTCCTCTCCAAAGGGTTTCAGCACTTCTTACCTTCATATGAGTTTGAGTGGCGCTGAGTTCTTGAATTTAGATTTTTCCATTTCTTAAATCAACTCAGCTTTCCTTAGCTACCCATGTGGTTCAGACCTCTGAGCCAGTCTCTGCTCTCTGCAAAAAAAAATGCCTGACACTCAAGGCCCAACTTTTCACAACTGGTAAGTAGCCTACTTCCTGGTGGGCTGACCACTTCTCTTCCTAACGGGGTTGCATGCTTTCCAAAAGTCAATTTTATTTATTTCCAAACATGTGTATGCAAGCATATTGTACTTAGTGATTACATAATTTAATTCAGTATGACCAAAATCAAACAATTATGAGTGTGAAGAGAATCGTAATCTCTATGAAAATAAATTGAATACTTGGGAAAGACCTGATAAAGACGTGTTATGAAAGGAAAAAAAAATGCTGTGGAATTAGGTGTGGGCAAACAGCTGTGAATATTTGGGTGTGAGAGGGAGGTATCAAAATATAGAATTTTGTCCTCATTTGCTTAGCAAGTGTCTTGAGTCCTTGTTCCACTGAAACTGAAATTGATAATGTTACTTGCTGTGTTAATGTCTCATGTGCAGGCCCAGGCAACAGGCCCGTGCTCAAAGAAAAGATCTTACTTAGCCTGACATCCAAAGAATGATGGATGAATTGACTTATGTTTTAAAATTAAAAATAAAATTTTGATGATATATATTACACTTTTACGAATCCACATTTTAGCTGACTTTTCCCTTTAACTGACCAACTACAGATTCTGACTGCACAGAGGAACAAGACTTCCTAAAGTCCAACTCCAGGAGCTGCCAAAGTTATGGGGAAAATTAACTGCCTGGGCCTCAGCACTTCCTTAGAGACTTATTTATGCTTTCAAAAGATTAACTGCATTTTCACAAAGATTATACTTCAGAGTCCCTTATCTCTGGACTCTGGGCTTTATTTTAATAGAACAGATTTTTAGAACTTAATCACCTTTAATGTGTCTGTGCCTGTTGGTTGGAAGAATGGTTTCAAGTCTTTCAGTTTATCCTGTAACTGTGTCTAAAATGTCGCTGATGTAGTAAGCACTTGCCTGGTCCCAATGCTGGTGGCTGCTGCAGGGATGGTGAATGGACGAGGGCGAGGGTGTAGATGTGCAGTCGTGTACCGCGTAACATTTCTGCCAACAATGGACTATACGTATGATGGTGGTCCCATAAAATTATAATGGAGCTGAAAAATTCCTATTACCTAGTGACAGCAGAGCCATTGTAATGTCATAGTGCATTGAAGCCCTCACATGTTTATGATGATGCATTTGTGTTTGTTACATAAACAAACCTGTGCTGCCAGTTGTATGCAAGTACAATACTCGCCCTTGTGTTACAAGTGCCTACAGTATTCTGCGCAGTAACATGCGGTACAGGTTTATAGCCTAGGAGCAATAGGCCATAGCTTACGGCCTAGGTGTGTAGTAGGCTACGCTATCTAGGTTTGTGTAAGTGCACTCTGTGATGTGTGCCCAATGATGAAATCGCCTAGCAATGCATTTCTTAGAACATATCACCATTGTTAAGTGATGCATGACCGTATATACGAGGAAGTCAGAGAAGAAGCTTTGTGTAACAAGACATGATGGTGGCTTTGGGATGTGGCAATTAAGATGTGGACAAGTGGAAAATTAAAGAGATATATAAGAGATAAAATTGATAAGATTCAGAGAGGGACTAAATATTAAGGAGACGGAGAGACAGGAGTCAAGCATGGCCTTGTCTACTATTTTGCATAAGTAGATGATTGGTGATCCATTCACTAAGCACCCAGAGACCACCAGAACAGGACAAGGTTTGACATTGAAGAATAAGAATTTGGTGTGGACATATTGAGTTTAAAATGCCTTTGAGATACCCAGTTTAGATTTCTCTATAGCCGCTCTGTTTATTGATATATAACTCACCCTTTTAAAGTGTACAATTCTCTGGGATTTTTTTGTTTCGTTATCTCATTATGGTTAGTCTGAAACTCCTGGCCTCAAGCGATCCTCCTGCCTTAGCTTCCCAAAGTGCTGAAATTACAGGCATGAACCACTGTGCCCAGCCTCTCTGGGTTTTAATACATTCACAGAGTTATGCAGCCATCATGTCTATCTAATTTATTTTTAAAAATATTTTCATCACTCCAAAAAGAAAATCACATACTCTTTAACAGTCATCCTCTTCTGCCTTCTTTCACCCTTTTTTTTCTTTTTTTGAGATATGGTTTCACTCTGTCACCCATGCTGGAGAGCAGTGGCTTCATCATAGCTCACTGCAACCTCCAACTGTTGGGCTCAAGTGATCCTCCTGGCTCAGTCTCCCAAGTAGCTGGGACTACAGGCGTGCACCACCATGCCCAGCTTGTTTTTTTGTTTTTTGTAGAGACAGGGTCTATGTTTGTTGCCCAGGCTGGTCTCGAACTCCCGGCCTCAAGCAGCCCACCCACTTTGGCCTCCCAAGGTGCTGGGCTTACAGGCATTAGCCACTGTGACTGGCCCTTCCTTCACCCTTGACAACCACTAATCTGCTTTCTGTCTTGGAATCTGTCTTTGTGGCCTGAAGTGGCTTCTCCTGGTGATATCTATTAGAAGATTTAAAGTGACAAAATGCCTTTTCTCCCCCCCATTTTGGAGCCAAACATTTAAGGAAATCTTTGTCAAGTCACTGGCTGACCACATAGATAACAGAACAGAAACTTCAGTGACTACACACAACCAGGAATACATACTTTGCAAAAAGTAGTTTGGAAAAGTCACTAAACACGTAAACAACTGTGGCCTTCAAAAAGCAAAAATCAGCAATCACTGAGGAGGAAGAGAAACTGAGGTTCAGAGTTACCACATTACAATACTCAAAATGTCCATTTCTTAACAAAAAATTACAAAGCATACAAGGAAACAGAAAAGTACGGCTCATTCACAGGGGAAAAAGAAGAATTTGACAGAAACCATTCCTGAGGAAGCCTACTTATTGGAATTAACAGTCAAAGATATTACATTAACTCTCTTAAATACATTTAATGAGCTAAAGGAAACCATGAAAAACACTGAAGGAAATCAGGAGAACAATGTATGAACAAATAGGGAATGCCAACAAAGAAATAGTAAAAAGGAACAAAAAAATTTTGGGACTGAACATTCAATAGCTGAAATGAAAAATTCATTAGAAAGTTTAATGGCAGATTTGAAGCAAAAGAAAGAATCAGAAAACTTAAAGATAAAGCCATTGAAATTAACCAATCTGAGGAACAGAAAGCACAGAAGAAGAAAGAAAAATGCCCAAGGGGCCTGTGGGACACCATCAAGAATATCAACATACATACACATCGTAGGAATCCCAGAAGAATAGAGAGGGAGAAAAATTAGAAAAATATTTGAAGAAAATATAACTGCCTCCCAAATTTGACAAGAAAGATATGAATATACACCTCCAAGAAGCTCAAGCAGGATAAACTCAAAGAGATCCACACCAAGACACATTAGTCAAATTTTCAAAACCCGAAGACAAACATAGAATGCTGAAAGAAAGAGATTCATCACGTACAATGAAGCCTCAGTAAGATTAACAACTGATTTCTCATCAGAAACCATTGGAGGCAAGAAGGCAATAAGATGACACATGTAGTCTTGACAAAACAAACAAACAAACAAATGTGGGGGTTTTTTTTTTGCTAATGAGAGGGTCCATAATTTCCATCAGCTTTTTCTTTTCTTTTTTTTTTTTTTTTTGAGACAGGGTCTTGCTCTGTTGCCCAAGCTACAATGCAGTGGTATCATAGCTCACAGCAACCTCAAACTCCTGCCTCAGCCACCCAAGTAGCCAGGACTGCACATGTGTACCAACATGCCCAGCAAATTTTTCTTCTTTTTGTTTTTTGAACAGACAGACTCTTGCTCAGGCTGGTCTCGAACTCCTGACCTCAAGCGATCCTCCCAAAGTGCTAGGCTTACAGGCATGAGCCACCAAGCCAGGCAACTTCCTAAGAATTCTAATCACCACCACCCTCGAAAAGCTAAGAATGACAGCTCTAAAATTTTCAACGGGAAAAATGACTAATACATTCACAATGTTTGCTTCCATGTACATTTCTTTCTCAATGTTAATTCCTGGTTAAGTTATGCATTTGCCTTGGTTACCATTTTTCCTAGTTAAGGCTTTTTAGGTCAAGAGGTAAAAACACTACTTCAAACTAACTTAAGCAAAAAGGCCTTTCCTGGGAGGCTGTTGAGGTAGCTAATGGACTCCAAAGGCATGGAGTGTAGCTGGCCCCGGAGAGGGCTGGACCCGGACGCCAGCAGCCAGCTGTCACTTCTTTAGTTCTCTCTCGAATTTATCTACTCCATTGGTCTCTCAGCGCAGCAGAGATCACTGCTTATGCAAACACACGAGACCGAGGAGGCTGCCCCCAGCTCCCTGTTTACATGTGCTCATTGCCCTGCAGGAATGACTAAGTAGCATCTCACAGTCCCATCTCGCAGTCTAGGAGGTGAGGTCTGGGATTGCAAGCACGACAGCTGCTCCTGGGGCTGCACGGGGACAGCTCTCAGGAGAGAGGGACAAGGAGCTGAGAGACACACCATTGGTGTCTCCTACTCCACTCATTTGAAAAGGAATTTGCTTGTCTAACTCAGTATCACTGAAGTTCAGGAAATTGCCATGTATACGAGAGTCTCTAAAATCTGAAAATACTCTCCTTTCCTATGGAGATGGTAATTAAGAGAGAAGATTTTGCTTAAACAGTGATCTTACTTTTAGATGAAAATCTCCAATATGTTGATCCAGGGCTTTTATCTTTATTGCAAACCAATCCCTCAAGGATTCGTATCATTTCTCTTATTAGTTTCCGATCCTCATCACCCTCACATACATGTTCCTAAAAAGACAGATCCTGCCATGAATATTTAGCTTAAAAGTGTCGACCTAAAAGGAAAAAGCTGAATTAGTTAATTCAGAGAATTTATTTGGGCCAAGGGTGAGGACTACAGCCCGGGGTCACACTTCCAAGTAGCCTTAGGAGTGCTTCGGAGAACAAAAGAGAGGCTCAAGTTTTTAAAGAAAAAAGATGAATTTGAAGAGGCAGCAATTATAAAAGCTGTTCCTCAGGAATGCTCATAGGTTTGCAGAACTAACGTGGGTTAGTGATCGGCTCTGCACTGTTGAGCTACACGGTGCATGGCATCTTATGGCTACTTGGCCTCAGTTAGTCTAAAGCCCGAATAGCAAGTGTCTTCAGGAGGTAATTATTTAGCTCAAGGAGGAGTGGCGTGCCCGCTCCTTCATTCCAACGCCTCTCTGGGCCTGATAATGTAAAAGGGCTCACATTTTTCAGATAAACAGTTTCTTCTTATCTGTTTTTTTCCACCACAAAAGTTATCACTGTTGATCTGATTAATATCAACAGCTATCAATCATCTGAAGAGGTGAATCCCAACCTGTAGTATCCCATATATATTTTATTTCACAAGCCCTCTCCCCTGTCCAAGGGTGCTGTGAGATCTGTGTTTTTTTGTTTGTTTTTTGAGACAGAGTCTCACTCTGTCGCCCCAGCCAGAGTGCCGTAACATCATCATAACTCACTGCAACCTCAAACTCCCGGGCTCAAGTGATCCTCCTGCCTCTACCTCCCGAGTAGCTCGACTACAGGTGTGAGCAACCACACTCGGCTAATTTCCATTTTTAGTAGAGACGGGGTCTCACTCTTGCTCAGGCTGGTGTAACTCTTGGTCTCAAGCAATCTTCCTGTGTCAGACTGCCAGAGTGCTAGAATTACGGGCTTGAGCCACCGTGCTCAGCCCAAGATTTGCACTTTTTAAAAAGGTGAATTTAAATGAATATTGCTTTGAGAATTAACTGTGACTATTTTCCAGGACCCAGGAAGCTAATAAGTGACACAGAAATCTTGATGGGGAATGGACACATCCAGGAGACCCACAATCCGTTACCCACTGTTCGCAGTAGTGGGTGGCTGTGGACATTGCATTCAGCCCCAGCGATTCTAGTCTAGAGTCCTGTTTGCCATAGGGGGACCTCACAGAAGGGTTACACTCAGGTCATAAGAAGTCTGTGGAAGCCATCAGCTCATCACTTCAACCTTGGCTGGGCACTGGCACCCCACGCCAGACCTCTTTAAAAAATTTAAAAGCTGGCCAAGTGTGGTCACTCATGCCTGTAACCCCACCCACTCTTCCTCTCACTAGGACTCCAGCACAACATTAAAACACAAAAACATCAAGTCCAGGCTTCTTAGTTTTACCTCAGAGCCTTACCAGATAAGGGCTCTTTTAATGACAGCTTCCGCTTCGTGACACTCAGCTGCCTTCCTCTTCAGATTCTAAGGACCCACTTACTTTGGTGTGTTGGTTTCTTTTAAGCCTTGCTTAAATGCACCTGGAAATTCCTGCGAGGGTCTTTGACTCAACAACCCTGATTGCTGAGGAACAGCCTGACCTGGTATCCCTTCCCCGCCTTCCAAAGCCTCTGACAAAGGCGTGTAACTGGGATAGGAGCTGGGATCCCAGCCCCAGAGCGAACACCCCACCCAAGTGACAGGGGCCACCTAGCAGTGGCTCTTCCTGCCCTTCAAGTGAAGGTGTTAGTTGTCCCTCTCAGACAGATTTCCGACGGCCCCCTCAAAGACAGCTTGTTAATGGCTGTCAGGGCAGCTGTCCTCTCTGGTAATGTAAATTCTCTTTGAACAGTTTATATTTCAATTAAGTTATTGGACATAATTATTTGGCATAATTATGGAGGGCTGCTCAGGAAGAAATGAAACAGCTTAAAGAAGTGATCGCACATGTATTTATATGCACACACACACATGAATTGTTCATGAGTGCAAATGTAAAGATGATGTGTCTGTGATGACGTATTATTTATATTGAAAAGAAGAGTGAGCTGGGCTTCATTCTAGAAGACTTGCCACCCCACACTGTCCACGGGCAGGTGTGGAAATGACAAAGCCACTTTGGGACCAGAAGTGCTTTGACTTTCAGATTTCTTTAGATTTTGGAATATTTGCATTATATACTTACCAGTGGAGCATCCCTAATCTGAAAATCCAAAATCCAAAATGCTCCAAAATTAAAAACTTTTTGAGCGCTGACATGGCGCTTAAAGGACTGGAGTATTTTGGATTTCCCGTTTTTGAATTAGGAGTGCTTGACCTGTGCTTAGCAATACAGGAAAGGCGTTTGCCCCATGCAGAGCCAAAGTCAAGACTTTTCAATTTGTTTGCATAAAATTCCACTGTTTTAACAAAGAAAACATTAGCAGAATAATTTAACTAGAATGGTTATTGTCTTTGTTTCCAGTAAAAAGTACAAATAAACCTTCTATTCTTTAGAATTTAAGAACAAAATAAAACCTTCACAATTGACGACTTTTAGAAAATCATTCAAAAATTTATGTCATTCATCTGTGTACCACCTCTTGCTAAAAGTAACTGGAAGTGGGTCAAGATAAAGCATTTGTATACATCAAGATCAATAAACTAAAAGACCAGCCTGAGCAAGAGCGAGATCGTGTCTCTATAAAAAATAGAAAATAATTAGCCAGGCATGGTGACACGAACCTATAGTCCCAGCTACTTGGGAGATTGAGGCAGGAGGATCGCTTAAGCCCAGGAGATTGAGGTTGCTGTGAGTTAGGCTGACATCACTGCACTCTAGCCCGGGCAACAGAGCAAGACCCTGTCTCAAAAAAAAAAACAAAAAAAAAACTAATAAAGTAGAAATGAACACAGCAGCCAGGGAAATGTGGAGAAGCAGGTGCACCAACCCTGAGGAGTAACTAACCACTGTGATTGATCATAGGACGACCTGGCTTTGAGAACAGGTGTACAAAGCAGTTAATAGGAAACCTGGAAGACAGCAGGTGCTAATAAATGGTAGCTAATATCATTATAATTCATATCCAATATTACATTCCCTTCTCAGATACCTATATTATGTCACCAAATGATGTCGCAGCTATATCCATCCATTCTTAAGGCTTTAAAATAATTCTGGAACGAGACACCATTGGATGGACCCGCCACCCCAGGCCAGCACCAAGCTCCCCTGGGCAAGGTCCATTCTTCTTCTCACCCAAGATCCTCTGAGCCTTGTGTTTCAGGAAATGAAAAAGAATGTGCTTTTGCCATGTGTTCAGCTCTTTCATCTCTGCCTGGAAAATTTGGAGGCATTAAGGTCCCAAATATGTTGGTCTGAAAAACATCCTTGTGATTCTTGGTCGCCACGACAAACAAGAAAAAAGAGTAAGAACATTGTTCTCATCATACGTAATGGAAGTTTTCAACTAGAAGGGCCTCCAGAAACATTTCCAGGGCAGTCCAGAGAGACTGCAGAATCCAACCCAGCAGGATTTTCCTCTTATCCCTCACTTGGATCTGAGCTTGCTGCCCTCAAGAACCTACTGGAACAGCCCTAAGGCCCCAGGGCAGACCCAGAGTCTCCCGCAATGCCCAAGTGTAGGGTCTGGAGAGAGACTCCCACTTGCTGCAGCAAACAATTGTTGACCTTAGGAAAAACCAGCGGGTTTCCATCTGGGCCCAAAGGCCAAGGCTCTCATCACACACCCTCCTGCAGCTCCTCCTCCCTCCAAATCCTTAGGCAACTCCATTCCTTGCTTCACCTAAGATGATACCAAAAGGCAGCATGGAAAAGCATGACTCCTCAGGTGTCCTAGCCCGTGCATGGCAGGCACTCAGGAAATAAATGAATTAGAACCAAAAAGCATTCAGAACAAAAATGACCCAATGGTGCAAGTTCAGTCCAGAAAATATTTTTTTGCAAAAATGGGAATGAGTTGTCAAAATAAAATTGTCTGAATGAGCCTCTCTACTAAGTAAATTTCCCCATATACATAGCCTCATCCTTTGGCTGTCCTCTCAATCTTTATGATTATCCGGTTCTCTTCATCTTATCAGAAACTACGTCAAATATTATTATTTAGCAACGCTGCCTTAATTTGGGGGGCAGGGGAGGAAAAGCAGGTGACATATGTTCTATCTTATGAATTGATGAGAAGGGAATGAACGGAAGGAAGGTAGACATGATCAATTTCCATCATTAATCAAATGGAAAATACTAATTTTTTAAAAGGAAACTTGTGGGTTCAATGCCTTCTTTATTTTTTCTTGAAAAAATCTGCATTTGGTCCCAATCCACCAAATGAATGCAACTTTCTTGGATTCATCTCAGGCTACTAACTACCCTGTCTTGCTTTATTCATGGTGAAGAACATTTTTAATCTACTTTGTGTCCATTGCAATTGTTATTTAACCAAAGAAATAATCATTAATACTGATATACGTATTAGTATACATATATGCATAATCACATGGTGATTATGAAAAGTAGAAAAAGTGAAAAAACAACTGGACTTGGAGAGCTGTTACATCATTGTTTAAGTTCTCCAGCCTGAGCCCCATTTTCCCACATTAAAAATCTTCAGAGGTGACAATAATACTTGATATATGCCTTAAAAAGTCTATGTTTCAGCCAGACGCAGTGGCTCTCTCCTATAATCCTACCAATATAGGAGGCTGAGGTGGGAAGATCACTAGAGGACAGGAGTTCGAGGCCAGCCTGGGCAACATAGTAAGACCCTGCCCGTACAAAAAATAGAAAAATTAGCCAGGCATGGTGTTGCATGCCTGTGTCCCAGCTACTTGGGAGGCTGAGGCAGGAGGATCGCTTGAGCCCAGGAGTTTGAGGTTGCAGTGAGCTGTGATGACGCCACTGCACTCCAGCCCAGGCAACAGAGCAAGACCTTGTCTTAAAAAAAAAAAAAGCCTATGTTTGCACCTAGAATAGAATTATAACAGACATGATTCTGCAAGAATCAAACGATGTGAACATAGGTACAGAAACTCCCTATGATCCTATTACGCCTCATGGCTTATTTCTTTGGTTGAGTAAGATTTCCAGCTGACACATGGTAGTTTTTAGAAGTGCTTAACCTTGAAAGGCGGCAGGACAGCGACTGGCTCACAACATACCCTGCGGCTCTTCTGATCGGGAGACCAGAGCTTTTTTCCCTAACTGCTGCGGTCCTGACCTTCATCAATCAGCCCAACACCCGATCCTTCAGCCAAAGGAGCAGCAGATCCTTAAGAAGCGTTTTTTCTTGTCTTTCTCTTGGAATGTTCCTACCACAAGATCAAAGCCACGCTCAGAAAAATCTCTGCGTGGTATCTATGCTGGAATTTTTTTCTCAGCACAAAACAAGAAAGAGCGGTGTTGGCCCAGTGGTCAGAAGCTCTTATCCCAGAGGTGAGTGAAGGGAGGTTATTGTTCCCTTCATGCTTTGCCTGCTGGTCCCAGAGGCCTGAACCTCAAAAGGTCCAGACTGCGGCTTCCCTAGGGCCATGAATTTTGTGCCAATAGCAAACTAGGCCCGTCCCAGATGGCAGAGTTAGTACACGGAGGCAGAACAGTCTAAGGTGTGACTCACTGGCCCCAGCATCACTTGTGCCAGCTCGCCCCGTCCTGCCCTCCTCCCTGCCCCACAGATCCCCTTTGCCCCACCACTCCTGGTCTCCCCTCTGGAAGTGCCACTCAGCCTTCCTTGTCCCCTTAACCAGCCTGTAACCAGAAGTGGGCAGTTTCCCAGCCTCCGCTCTCTCTTTGTTGTTTGCATGCCTCAGTTTCCTCTGCCACCTTCCTCCCCTGCCCACTAAATGCTGGTGTTCCCAGGTTTCTGTCCTGGGTCCTCCTTGGGTGATTTCCCCCCGCTCCTGGCTCCCATCGCCCCAGCATGTTGTGATGACATACAGCCTGGATTTCCAGCCCGGCTGTCTCCTGACACCAGGCTGCCTGTCCGGCTGCCTTCGAGACTGTCCACCCTGACGTCCTCCCAGCGCCCCATTCAACATGTGCTTTTGTTCAGCGAGTCTCCCAGAAATGCCCATGTGGGGAGTGTGGAGAGAGAGCCAGGGGTGGGGAACCTGTGGCCACAGGGCTGCATGTGGCCTTCTGGATGCTCAAGTGCGTCCTTTTGACTGAATCCAAATTTTACAGAACAAATCCTTTTATTAAAGGGGCGCAGCAGAGAAAGATGAAGCTTTTCTTGCCTCCTTTGGTGCTTAAAAAAGAACGATCTTGAATGCAGAAGGCCACAGGTTCCCCAGCCTGGCAAGTGGGCGGTGATTGGCATCAGTTGCGAACCTTAGAAAAACTCCAGTGGATTCCAACTGGGCCCACAGGCCAAGTCCCTTTTCACACTTCAGATCTACTCTCTTGGTCATTTTCAAGGATACTGTACGTTATTATTCACTGTGCTGTTGCACCATGACGCACAACAGATCTCTTGAGCTTTCTCTTCCTGTCTAGCCTAAATTTTGTGTCCTTTGACCAATGTCTCCCTGGTCCTCCTGCCACCGGGCTTATCTTGCAGTTGTTAGGATGCAAAGGAAATGGGGCACTTTGGGTTACAAGAGACTCCCTGGAATCCCCTCTGGCATTCGGTGTTCACAGTCGCCAACTGTGAACATTGATTGGTCTCATGACAGGAAGACCAGAAACTCAGTGTGGCCCTCCCCAGCCGTGTGGCAGCAGAGGCAGACACAGCCCGGCTGGGACTCACTCCGAGCAGGATGCAGCACAGACAGGGAGGCCAGCCTGGGCTCCAGCATGGCTGGTGCCCATCGGTTGCCTCTGTGCCATGCCTTGGTCTCTGTCTCTCTGTGTACCTAACCACTCGGCGCTCCGTGCAGGCCTAAGTCAGTTGCTGTGTGCAATGTCTGCCTGCAACAGACATTCTCTCTCCAGTGGAAAAAGAGAGAGGCTCCGCTGTCTTCCCTAAAAAGCCAGTATTTACACAAAACGTCACGCAGAGGTGCCCTGTGTTTTCCCGCAGTTGCCTGCCCCCTCTGAATCCCGCTCGACTTATTTGGCTATAACTAATCTCAGCTCCAGGCTTGCTTACATTTTTGGGTTACCCTTTTGCCTGGAATGCGTTTCCATGTCCTCGTTAGAGCTGCCTTCCCAGCCCCGGCCCTCGCTGGCCTGTTGTTGCCGTTACTTTCTGTTCTGCCATAAGTAATCTTGACTGCTCCCGGCTTGCACCGGGCCCTGGCGTGGTCCCCATCACTGTGACACTCTCTGCCCCCCGCCACCCCCACCCAGGCCAAGCCAGGGGCCCAGGGCTCCTCCCTCCCTCCCCTGTCCTCACCGCCAGGCAGCCCTTCCTGGGTATTTCCAGTAGGATTTTTTTGGATTAAATTTTTAAATCATAAAATGTAGTTTCTGCTTTTTGTAGAAAACTGTACATAAAAAATATTTAGAAAACTCCCTTTAGCTACCACCCAGAGTCAAATGCTGTGAGTTGTTTTCCTGGCATAATCCTATTTAAGAGTATATTTCATTGTAGGTTTCATTATAAAAGTATTAATAATGTATCCTTTGATATGATGTGAGAAGCACGACATTTAACTTCTACAGTCTTTTCCCCAAAAACTCATAACCCCAGTCTAATTATGAGAAAAACAACAGATGAACCCAAATTGAGGGGCAGTGTACAAAATACCTGGCCAGTGCTCCTCAAAACTGTCAAAGTCATCAAAAACAAGGAAAATCTGCAAAGTGTCACAGTCTAGAGGAGCCTAAGGAAATGTGGTGGCTAAACGTTATGTGGTGTCCTGGATCAAATTCTGGAACACGAAAGGGACATTAGGTCAAAACTTTAAAAATCCTATTAGAGTATGGACATTCATTAGTAATAATGTATCAGTGTTAGTTCATTAGTTGTGACAATATAAGATGTTAACTCTAGGAAAAAGTAGGTACTGGGTATATGGGCATCCTGTTATCTCTGCGGCTTTAATGTAAATCTAAAACTATTCTCAAACAAAAAATTTATTTTTTAAACATACTACCTTATCACTGCGGAGGGGAAAAGCTCAAGCAATACCAAAGCGTCTAAAATAAAAGGCAATAAATAGCTCTCTGCTTCCATCTCCCCACCTCGAAGTTGGCACCAGCCTGATTTTCTGGGAGTGTTTCCTCTTTGTTGCATAGTTGAGCTCACGTTGCTAATACAAATCTAAATCCTGGCTTTTTTTTTGTTTAATATTACAGCATAAGCATTTCCGCATGTCCTTAGGAGCCCTTCTTAAAGACAATTTTATAGATAGGGTAATAGTCATTACACTGTTTTCTTGCCTAAATTAGGCTGTGATCCAGTCCTTATGTTTTCATGAGATTTGCTTTCATTACTCATGTCTTAGAACTGTTTTCTCCTGGAAAGAAGGTGTTCTTTGCAACGATGAAGTCAGCAAAATCTTCATCCGTGCTCTCTGGGGCCCTTCACAAAATTTTAGTCAAATGTATTTAAGCAGAGTTCAAGTTCAAAGCCTTTCTTTTTCTTTCCTTTTTTGAGACAGAGTCTCACTCTGTTGCCCGGGCTAGAGTGAGTGCCGTGGCGTCAGCCTCGCTCACAGCAACCTCAAACTCCTGGGCTTAAGCGATCCTACTGCCTCAGCCTCCCGAGTAGCTGGGACTACAGGCATGCACCACCATGCCCAGCTAATTTTTTCTATATATATATTTAGCTGGCCAGATAATTTCTTCCTATTTTTTACCAGAGACAGGGTCTCACTCTTGCTCAGGCTGGTCTCAAACTCCTGACCTCAAGTGATCCACTCGCCTCGGCCTCCCAGAGTGCTAGGATTACAGGCGTGAGCCACCGCGCCCGGCCTCTTTTCTTGACTTTCTTCCCTTGTCTTTATTTCTCACTGTAAAGGGGTTTATAATCCAGTAGGGATAACACTAGAATGTAGAATGTTTGAACATTGATGGACTGGATAGAACAGTGTCCCCCTGCCCCAATGTCATATCCACCCAGAACTGCAGAATGTGATGTTATTTCAAAATACGGTCTTAGCTGGTGTAAGTCAATAAAATTAGGTCACACTAGATTAGGGTGGACCCTAAATCCAGTGACTTGTGTCCTTACAAGACGGCCGTATGAGAACACAGAGACACACACAGTGGGAACACCGTGTGAATGCAGAGACAGAGATTGGAGTGACATGTCTGCAAGCCAAGGGACGCCAAGGATTGATTACCTGCCACCACCAGAAGCCAGGACAGCAGCACAGAACACACTGTCCCTCAGAGCCCCTAAGAAGGAACCAACCCTGCCGACACCTTGACTTTCAACTTTCAACTCCAGAATTGGGGGAAGGTAAATTTCTGTTGTGTTAAGCCACTCAGTTTGTGACATTCTATCATGGCAGCTCCTGCAAACTGACATGATGGGCTGTGGCCTCAGAGGGACGTGGGCCTGGGCAGAGCTCCGGCACTTCCGTGGGGAAGGGCGGTGGTCCTGCCCCCTGGGTCAGAAGACACCTGAGGGGCCTCCCAGAGCCACATGCGAAGCAGCGAGCAAAAGGCCACAGTACGGGTATTTGATGTCACGTCCCTTCTTGATTCTTCCCACCTGGCAGTCATTTCTTCTTGGTTAGACAGAAAATGACCCCAAAAATCACTTTCCCCCCACTTTTAACCGTGTCCGTATTCTTTCTAGAATATTTAAGTTGTTGTTTGCCAGAATATGCCTGTCATACACAAAGGCCCCAAGTGGACAATATGTTCACTTCAGAGCTTTGGCTATGACAAAGTCAATTACTTCAGCAGTTCATTTAGTCCTGAATTATTTAGAGTGGACTTGCTTTGGGAATAAACACACGCGGAGACACACACACACACACACACACACACACACACACACGCACACGCAACCTTAACAGTGATTGCTGTGTGTATTTTCTAATTAAGGGACGTGCTACAATGAGCACGTGTTACTTTTACAATAAAAATATTTTTAGAGTTTCCTCCATAGGAAGGTGCTGTGTCTGCCACAAACCCTGATGGTGGGTGGAGAGACTCCCCTCGGGGGAGAGGCTCAGGTTGGTGGGGAAAACGTAGGTGCGATGTCGGTCGGCCATGACTTTCCAATGTGTGAGACGTCTCGGGTCCAAGGAGTAATCCTTTCCAAGGTGCCGTGGGGTCCTCCTGGTGTGGCGAGGGCTGAAGCCCCCCTTGTGGGGGTGAGGTGGGCTGGGGGTAGGGAATGCCAGAGAACACAGTCTTAAAGGAGTCCAGTGACTTTTGGTGCAACTATGGGGTCAGAATGGCAACTGAAAATACTTCTCAGGCTCCCCCTGGGCTGCTGTGAACGAAAACCCGGAGGGAGGGTGAGGTTTGTGGGCAGGAGGGAAAGCTTCCATGGTTCACCACGAGCAGGTGGGCCACAGCTGCCGGGAGGCTCCTTTCGTGTCCTCTGGAAGTGTCAAAGTCACTCTCTGTGTTAGTTATCTATTGCTGTGTCACCTCAAACTTTAGTGGCTCAACACGATACACATTTGTTATCTCAGAGCTTCTATGGGTATGGAATTCGGGACGAATTAGCAGGAAAATTCTACTTTGGTGTCTCTCATGAGGTTTTGGTCACGATGTCAGCTGAGGCTGCAGTCGTGTGAAGTATTGACGGGGACTGGAGGAGCCATCTGCAAGGCAGCTCACTCCCACGGCTGGCAGACGTGGTGGCTGTTGGCCGGAGGTCTCAGCTCCTGGCCAGGTAGACACTTCCATGGGGTTGGCTTCCCCCAGGGCAATTATCCGAGAGAGAGGAAGGCAGACACTGCGATGCCTTTTATTACCTCAGAAATGACACATACACGTATGTTATAGAAAGTGTCATTTCCACAATATCCCATTGGTCACACAGATGGGGACTATTTGGTGGGGAAGGGGGTCTCTCACACACACAGACACACACAGACAACATCAGGAAAGACATGCTCTAGAATTTCAAATGAATGGATCATACAATATTTATTCTTTTGTCTGTTTCCTTTTCTAAGCAGCGTGTTGATTCATCCATATTGTCACGCACCAGTAATTTGTTTCCCCTAACGTATTATTTTTTAAAAGTTTCAAGCCTAGAGAACTTGAAGCTAGTCCAGTGAACAACCCTCCACCAGTCCCTTGACCTTCCCATTGTTAATGTTCTGCCATGTTGGTGTTCATTCTTTCTCTCTTCCTTTCTTTTTACTGAACCAGTTGGCAGTTGTAGCTATCAAGACTCATCATCCCTAGATACTTCAGCACGGGCTCCTAAGAACAGAAATGTTCTTGCATGACCACAATACCATTATTATGCCCAAGCATTTGACTCAGTACAATAATATTATCCAACTTAGGGTGTGATGGCTCATGCATGTAATCCCAGCACTTTTGTAGGCCTAGCAGGGAGGATTGCTTGAGGCTAGGAGTTCGAATCCAGCCTGGACAACATAGCAAGACCCTGTCTCTACAAAAAATTTTTAAAAATTAGCTGGGTGTGGTGTGGATTCATCTGTATCTCTAGGAACTTTTCTTTCTTCTTATTGGTGGCCAGCTCCTCCATGGTACACTCCACACACTCCCACACACCCCTCCCCAGGGATTACTTGGATGAACCTCTGAGATGCACAGGAAAATTCTTTATTATTCATTTCTGGGCTATCACAGACACTGGAAAAGAATCCCCCCCCCCATTTTTTTGTGTTTAGGTCTAACTGCTTAAATAAACCTTCCTGCCCCCGATCTTTTTCCCCAACAACGAGGCACTGGAAAGTTTTCCTGGGCTCAAAAGTAAACACATCCTTCTGCGTCTCACACACACACACACAGTCTCTCTCCACCAACAGACTCGCACTCAGAGGGATTATCTCCCACCATGGGCCCGACCCTCTGAGCCCGCACAAGGGTGAGACAGGAGCTGCTGGAGCCCACCCAGGTGAATACTGTGGTTAGAGGCAGATCCGCAGTCCTCTGAGCTCTGCAGCCTCGTTGGCCTGAGCCCCTGGTGAGTTCACCCCGGCCAACCCCAAAGCCCCCACTGTCCCACCCAACCTCACCACTCGGGGCAGAAACACACACTCTGCTTCAAAGAGCAAGGACCTCATATTTGTCACTTTAAATATTTATATTCACTTCTGCCATGTGCAGTCCCCTGCATCAGGGTGTTGCCCACATGCAGTAGTGACCTTCTCACTGCAGCTAGGAGGGAGGGAGGGACAGCCCCAGGCCTGTTCACAGAGCCAGTGACAGGCTGAAGGCCTGGTCAACCTGGGGGTTCCAGAGCCCTGGGAGCAGCGTCGGCCCCCAGCGGCCCCTACCCACCTGCCTGCCCAGAAGCAATCAGGAACCGTGCAAAGGAGCCAGACATTTAGTCTGAAGGCTTCACTCCAGCCCTCGTTGCTGCCTGTGTCTGAAAGCCTGGCTTTGTCCAGCGGCTGGACCCAAGGAACCAGCAAATGCCAGGTACCTCTTCAGTGCACAGGGACCTGCGGCTGCAAAACATTTCAACACTGGCAGAGGCCTCCAGCACCTGCCTGCTACTTGGAACTTCATTTACTGCAGGAACCCCCATCAAAAAGCCCTACCCAAGCCGGGAGCGAAGGCCACCTCTTGCTTCTAGCGGTGCTAAGTGCCTTTATTTCAGACAGTCACTCGGTGGACTTCCGGAGGGCTTGACTGCTGCGGTAGGAAGGCCGGAGCCAGGTTAGACCAACTCGGGGGAGGCAGGTGGCCAGTGACCAGGAAGTTCATCAGGTGTTTTGAAAACAGACTCAAGGAACAGGCCTTTTGTCATTCATAGAAGCCAGGAGAAGAGTTATCAGGAAAGGGTGCCAGAGTTGATGGGAACGAGGACACCCCCATCTCACATTATTTACCATCATTAGTTTCCTCAAGGCTCAGTCGAGCCCCTCTTCTCCAGGTGTGGGCCCTTCCCTGACATCTCTCACTCCTTCGCATCTCTCCCCTCTCCCTTCTACAGCTCCACATCCCTGCCGCCAAGACACCATTTATTTGGGTCACACATGCTAATGTTTAGTCCCATGTTGTATCAGGGATTGGAGGCGGCTTATGAAAATACAAAATGAATTGGGCAAAATAAGGAAAGACAAGTTTAAGAACTCAGGGATGCTATGAGTACCGAGAAAAGCACAGCGTCTTATGCAGTTGCTGGAGGGGGCTAGAAATTCTCCAAGTCTCCTGGAAGCCAAAGCAAAAGGACAAGCAATCACTGCAGGGGCTGCGCCGGGCCTTAGGGGTGACCAGACTGGTGTCTAGGACTAGAGGCTCTGGTTGTCTCTCAAACGTGAGAACGGAGGGAAATCTCCCCAGTGGGTCCCACCAAAAAGTTCTGCTGCGCAATCTCAACCAAGAAGACAGCTAATTTTTTATGATACTTTGTGGGGGTTTTTGTTCGTTGGTTTTTGAGTAAGTGGTTCTTTTTTTTTCCAATCAAATTTACAAGTTTAGTCAAATAACTTAACATCGCCATGGTAACTAACTCCTCTGGTCAAAATGAGATGATCATAAGCAGATGCGAAGAGATAAGGAAGAGTCACAGGAAGAGGGAAAGGGTGGGAGAGGCATTTTACGGCTTATTAAGATCAGAGGACAGAAACTATTAAAAAAAAAATAAAATAAAACCCTAAAACTCCCACATTGCAGAACCAAGTCAAAGGTTTCCTGCAACCATACTACAGCATCCATCGCAGTGATTGGCTCAGAATACTTCCAGATTATTGCAATCCATCACATTTCCTTCGGCACCTCCTATTTGTATAATCACTTACAATATTTAACAACCGCTTCCTTGGTCTCGCCTTCGCTCATCAGAGTTTGAGACCAATGGAGGCTGCAGTACTTCAACCTGCCAGCAGGTGACACCAGCTAACACGATTCCGAGAAGCCTAAAAAAAAAACGTGAGGTTCTTTTTTCCTACTTGAAAACTTTTGTGAGAACCGAAAGGTGGGCGGTGTCAAGTCCAAATTCCTAACTAGAACATCCCAGGCCCTTCAGATTTGACCCTGCTCACCTTTTACGGTCTTAGTTCTTACCAATTCAGGCACCCGTTGAATCACCAGAGGGTTATTGAACACGTGTTGTTTATAAGGGGCTATACTAGGGATGGAAATAACAAGATGACAGGTTTCCTCTCTGCTCTGGAAAATTTCACTGCCTGCTCTGGGTGAAAGCATTGGCTAAGCTGCTACGACAAATATATATGTGTGTGCATGTGTGTATATATACACATCTGTATATGTGTATATATAGGTATATACACATACATATATTTGCTATGATAAATATATATGTGTTTATGTGTAGATATATTTGTCCTAGTAGCTTAGCTAATGCAATGGATATGGATATTGCAGTCTCTCTCGGTCTCTCTCTCTCTCTCTCTTTCTCTCTCTCTCTCTCACACACACACACACACACACACAGGTTTAAAGAAGATACAATTAATTTATTTCTGAAACAAAAGACCAGAGGTGAGCGGTGCAGACTTGGTTGGGTGGCCCAGCTCCATCAGGTCAGCCGGGGACATGGCTTCCTCCCATCTTGTTGTGTCACAATTCCTAGGATGTTGTCCTTGGCTGCGTCGTCAAAGCTGGGTCATGACCACACCTACGCTTCTGCCTGGGGGAGGGGAAGAGAAAAAGTGGAGGGTGAGCAATTTCTGTTTAAGCAAGAAACACAAAAGTCACAGCCATCCCTTCTGTTCGTATGCTAGGGCCTGGGCCTGGTCATGTGGCCACATCTGGCCGCAAGGAAGGCTGGGAAATGTAGTCTTCTGCTAAGCAGCAATGTACCTGGTTAGAAATATGGGGCAACTAGCAGTCTGGTCAGAAAGCATCTTTTGTTTGTTTGTTTGTTTTCCCCACACACAACCCCACTTTATTTTTCATTAATTCATAAAACAATTTTGTATCTTCCAGTATTGCCATCAATTGTAATTGTACTGTCACAGTTTAGAAATGCCAGTTCATAGAAATTTCTGGTGAATAGAATGGCCTGTAGCAGTTTACCATGCACATTTCATATCAATGAGACCTCTATTACTGCCCCTTGGGGATGATAAGTATTATCACAGTGACAACTGAGTTGATAAAAATTCCAGTAAAATGAAACTTAGAATCAAATTGTTGTCTGCTCCTGAGAATGTGACATTTGATATGGCTCTTGAAAGCCTGTGTAGAAGTCAGGTGGAAAAGGAGAAAGAAAGTTCCAGAGTGTGAACAGCGTGTGCAGAGGTCATGGCAGGGACAAGGTATGTTCATGATGGGGAGTTGGGATGTGTGTGGGGAAGGGAAGGAAGGCAGAAGAGAAACCGGAGGAAATGGAGTGGAGTCAGATTGTACCAGGCCTTATACACCACACTAGGGAACTTAGACTTTACTCTGCAGAGTAGATGTTTGGGGGGCACCTTCCCAGTCCAAGAGCCACGTCCACATCCAAAAACTCTCAGTCACTCCATGTGGGTGGGCTCCAGGGAGCCAGGTGATAGTATTTAACCCTTCCTGTCTTGCTCATGGCTCACTGCAGCTCCAGGGATAAACACCTGACCCAAGATAGGCCAATCCGATCCTTCCTCTCAGGAATTTGAAAGTGAGATTGAAACTGCTGCTCACTGCTTACCTGTGTCTAGAACTCTAGCAAATACACCAGAAACCATGAGGCAGTCCTAAGAGCCACACAAGTGCAAAATCGATCAAAGCTGGTCTACAGAGGACGGAAGGCTGAAGCAGGTGTGCAGAGTCAGTAAAGGTGTGTTTGGATTTCTGCCCAATCTTCAATTCCTAGTTCTAGTTCTTTCCTGAAGCTGGGCTACATTTTCCACTACTTGGTTTCCAAAATACACATTTCACCCCCTGTTCTTTTTCCTTAACAACAGCTTGAGCAATAAATTATTTATTGCACAGGCTAAGCTACTGTACTGCCCCAAAGGCCCTCAAATATAGCTCAAACAAGATAGTTTCTCTCTCTGTGGGCAGGGAGGGCAGGGGCTCTGCTAGGACCTCACGGGGAAAGCCATGAGTTCTAAGACCATCATCAATTGCTTTTCAAACAAATGTACTTTCTCATTCCATTTTATGGGATGCCTAACTGGGCACAGCAAGAGACTACAGTCGGGGACATGCAATGAGAGTAAATAGAGGGTAGAAAACAACATCTCCTGATGCCTCAAACCTACAACCTTAGGAAGCCTTACCAGACACGATGGCTCTCAACCTCACCAGAACCAACTCCCTCAAATATATAAATATATTTCTATGTTATAAAAATGTAATAAATATGCTTTATTTATTATTATCCTCAAAATGAAAATTTAAAATCAGTGTAATTTACCTTTGATCGGGTACGGACTGGGCAGGGACACAAAGGAGCCCTCTGGGGTGCAGGCAATGTCTGTGTGTTGACGCAGGTGGTGGTTACATGGCTTGCGTCTTACACAAAAATTCACTGAACAAGGGGTCTCTCTGAATTTGCTTTTACAATTACATGTGAATTTACATGCATCTCCATAATAAAGTGAATTGTGAATTTATAATTATCTCCATAAATTTTTCAATTAAAAATGAGATGCAGGTATGTTTTATATCATGTGTAGTTTACCATAATTTTTAAAAAATGAGATGCATTTCACACCCATCAAACTGGCAGAAATTAAGAAGTTTAATAATATTCCACTTGGCAAGGACGTGGAGAAAAGGGAAATTCTTTTCTTTTTTTCTTTTTTTTTTTTTTGAGACAGAGTCTCTTTTCTGTCACCCTGGGTACAGTGCAGTGGAGTTGTCATAGCTCAAAGCAAGCTCAAACTCCCAGGCTTAACTGATCCTCCTGCCTCAGTCTCTCGAGTAGCTGGTACTACAGGTGCAGGCCACCATGCTGGGCTAATTTTTCTATTTTTTGTAAAGACAGGGTCTCAGTATGTTGCTCAGTCTGAAAAGGGAAATTTTTAAACACTGGTAGGACCGTAAATTAGTACAGTCACCATGGAGAGCCATCCAGAATTACCCAGTAAGATTGAAAATGCGAATGCCCCATAAGCCAGAAATTCCAGTTCTAACATGATATTGAGAAACACTCCCACGCATGAACAAGGATATATACGTAAGACATTCTTTGGAATATTGTTAGTAATGGCACAAAATTGAAAACAAATAAAATGTTCATCCGTTTTTCCTTTGATTTAAAAATAAAAAGTGGGTACTGTGCAAAATTCAACATGGAACAGGAAATGTAAATGGCGATGTCTAATTGGATTCCATGGTTTGAGGAACTGTGCGTTGCCCAACAAGCACACATACCATTAGTAAGTCATTGCGGTTATTTAAGAGTAAAATAAAAATTTTATTTTTTCTTTAAAAAGGTCACATTTCCATGCTGCCTGCCAAAACTTAACGGATAACGTACTGTCATTAACACATCCCTGTCTATTTGAAAGCGTCCAGAGGAACAAGCAGATGAGGCTTGGAGCTATGGCAGTCGGGATTAGTGCGTGGCTAATCGTAAACAGTGTTCTTAGAACTCGAAGGAGGGCACAGCCTTGAAGAGCCAAGGGTGACTGCTGGAAAATACCAATGCCACATTCAAGACACAGGAAATTGAGAGGTGATGTGACACACTGATGTGACTGTGGACCCAGGAATAGAATCCATCCATGGGGCAATATGGCAGCCATGAGCCTCCTGGGATTCATGCCCACGTGTGGGTGCCCCCCCCCCCACACACACACTAAATCAGAGCTGGCCCTGTGTGGCCAATAGAATATGGCAGAAATGATGGCATGTGGCTTTCAAGGCTAGATCATAAGTGGTGTTGCAGGTTCCACCTTGGTCTCTTGGATCATCTGCTCTGCGGGAATGCATCCACTATGGTGTCGGGACACTCAAACTGGCCCAGGGAAAGGCCCAGGCAGAGAGGAATTGAGGCTCCCAGCCACCAGCCAGCACCAACTTGCCACATTGAAAGTGAATCTTCCAGCCCCAGTCAAGCCTGAGGACAACTGCAGTCTCGGATGACATCGGACTGCAACCTTATGAGCGACCCTGAGCCACAACCACCCAACCTAGCTGCTCCCAAATTCCTGACCAATAGAAACTGCGAGATGATAAATGAGCAGTATTGCTTTAAGGAAAAGTCCTCAAGATGGCAAACCGCCAGCCAGGGTGTCTCTGCAAGAAAGATTTTTAGAAGAAAGTGAAGAAAATAGTCAGGCAGACGAACATAGATGAGACGAGGGTCGGCAGGGAGGGCGCCTGAAGCCACAGGCGACGCCACACGAAGAGGCTGTGGAGGAGAACTGGGAGGAGCGGGGGCCCGAGGGGGCGGAGACCAGCGACAAGGGCCGGCGGGGCGGCTGCGTTCCCCTCCCTGGCGTCTGGGACTGCGGGTGGGCTCCTGGGCGGAGAGACCTGCGCACTCCGGCCTGGGGACAGCCACCCCCAGTGAGCCGTGAGCCTCTTGCAGACAGGACACCGGGCTCCCGGCTCCCTCGGGCCCCTCCCGGCCACAGACCCGAGCCTAGTGGCAGGCGCCATATGGCTTCATTCTCCCCTCCCCCTTCCCTACCGGCCGCTGCCGAGAGAGACAATTTAGCCACCCGGAAGCATCTGCAGGGAACGGACCTCTCCTTTTGGGGACCTACAGCAGACTGAGGGGTACTCAGATGGCGAGCTCCCTACCCGCCCAGCCTCCCCGGTGATGCTTGCCTGGTGACTCCAGAACAGCGGGGCAAATCCCGAGGCGGAGAGACACCCATCCAGCCTGGGCACCCCGTGGGTGACTTGGGACCAGCTCTCCTGTCCCTGGACTGATCTCCAGGGCCCAGGGGACAGGCCTGCAGACCAGATCCCTTACACCCAGGCCTCAATCGCGTTGCCCTGGGGCACAGAGGGGTTATTTGTGACGACCCTACTGAGTGTGTGTGCCTGAGGGGCAGACCAGCTCCCACGGGAAGGCCGTGCACCCAGCCCAGGCTGCGATCCTGGGCAGGGAACCTCCTGGCCTGCAGGACAGCCAGGGGGGATCCACTGGCTTGAGGTCCCGCCTGCGGACAGAGAACCCGCAGAAACTGCGGAGTAGGGGAGGGTGGAGAGGAGCGAGGCCTGCTCTAGACTGCGGGTCTCAGCCAGCCCCCACCCCCAGACTTTCCTGCTGAGAGGGGCCACTCCAGCCCCTCCCTGGCAGCTCCGCCCAGAGGCCAAGGACAGACCTTTGACCCCTGCTAACAGCACTTGTGGGGCCTGAGGGCAGGCTCACCCCACCCAGCTCTGCCCACTCACTCTCCCACCTGCCCCCACTGAGGTGCAGAATAAGGACACACCTGGAAGTCCCAGGGCCCCACCCACCACCCGAGGCACTAGAGTGTTTCTCCAGAGGAACGAGAGCCGGTTACAGGACCCAAAAACAACACTGCAGCCTGCCCCTCCCAGCAAGCGCCACCTACTGACAGGGAGGTCAATCTGCAACCCTTTCACTGCATCTACCAACTCATCGTATAGGGTGTGGTCAAATCTCACCCACAGACACCACCTAGTGCCTCAGAGACTAAACAGGGTGTGTCATCATCCAAACGAAAATCTAAAGGCAAGAAGCAGCAGCTGATCCAGATGGGAAGGAATTATCAAAAGAACTCCACACGTATGAAGAATCAAACAGAAAGCACACCCCCAAAGAGAAACACCAGCTCTCTAGCAATGGACATTAAGCAAACTCAGAACACCAAAATGACAGAAGAAGAATTTCAAACATGGATCATGAGAAAACTGAACAATATGCAAGAAAAAATGGAAAACCAACACAAAGAAACCACAAAAAAAAAAAATATATCCAGGACTCTGAAGAAAAATTCACTAAAGAAATTGAAATATTAAAGAAAAATCAAACCGAACTCTTGGAAATGAAGAATTTATTCAGGGAACTACAAAACACAGTGGAAAGCCTCAAGAGCAGGGTAAATCAAACAAAAGAAAGAATCTCAGAGATCAACGATAACCCCTTCCAATTAAATAAGTCAGTCACAGAGATAGGGCAAAGAAAGAAAAGACCAGTGTCTGCAAGAAATGTGGGATTATGTGAAGAAGCCTAACGTGAGAGTCATGGGCATTCCTGAGGGTGAAGAAGAAAATACGCAAGGGTTGGATAAGCTATTTGAAGATATAATTGAGGAAAATTTCCCAGGCCTTGCTAAAAATCTAGATATACAGGTACAAGAAGCCCAGAGGACCCCTGGGAGATTCATTGCAAATAGGAAGACACCACATCATGCAGTCATCAGAATGACCAAAATATCCACTAAAGAGGCACTTCTTCAAGCTGTAAGGCAGAAGAAACAAGTAACATTCAAAGGAAAGCCCATCCAAATAACGCCAGATTTCTCAACTGAAACCTTACACACAAGAAGAGACTGGGGCCCCATCCTCACTCTTCTGAAACAGAATAATGCCCAGCCTAGAATCTTGTACCCAGCAAAGCTAAGTTCTGTATACAAAGGAGAAATTAAGACATTCTCAGATAACCAAAGACTGAGGGAATTCAGCAAGACAAGACCAGCCCTCCAAGAAGTACTCAAAACAGAGTTGCACATGGACCAGCACAAGAAACACTCACGAATGTAAAACTACTCAAAAGCTAAAGATCAAAGGCCAGATACCACAATGGCTCAAGAAAGAAAACATAGCAATGAAGTTCTATCCAATAGGATGGACACAAATCTGCCCCACCTATCAGTTCTCTCAATAAATGTGAATGGCTTGAACTCCCCACTCAAGAGACATAGGCTGGCCCAGTGGATAAAAACATACAAGCCAAATATCTGCTGTCTCCAGGAAACTCATCTAACCTGCAAAGATGCATTTAGACTGAAAATAAAGGGATGGAAATTGATATTTCAAGCAAACAGAAGCCAAAAGAAGGCTGATGTGGTGGTTTTAATTTCAGATAACTTAGTTTTTAAATCAACAAAAGTAATGAGAGACAAAGATGGTCACTATATAATCGTGAAGGGTACAGTTCAACAAGAAGACATAACTATACTTAATATATATGCACCCAACTTAGGTGCGCCCAGATTCATAAAGCAAACCCTATTTGAACTAAAACAAATGATAAACAGCAACACCATAATAGCCGGAGACTTCAACACCCACTGACAGCACAGGACAAATCCTTCAAACAGAAAATAAACAAAGAAATAACGGACTTAAGCAGAACGCTAGAACAAATGGGCCTGACTGACATTTATAGGACATTCTATCCAAACTCCACTGAATATACGTTCTTCTCATCAGCTCATGAGACATTCTCTAAGATTGACCATATCCTAGGACACAAAGCATGTCTTAAAAAATTTAAAAAAATAGAAATTATACCATGCATCTTCTCAGATCACAGTGGAATAAAAGTAGAAATCAACCCTAACAGAAATTCTCATTTCTACTCAAAGTTGTGGAAGCTAAACAACCTTCTGAATGATCATTTTGTAAATGAGGAAATCAAGATGGAAATCAAAAGATTCTTTGAACTAAATGACAAAGGAGACACAAGTTATCAAAATCTGTGGGACACAGCTAAAGCTATAAGAAATGATGGTGATCTAGCACCTCCCATATTTTCCTGGATAGAGTTGGAACCCATTCTACCAAGTGAAGTATCCCAAGAATGGAAAAATAAGCACCACATGTACTCACCACAAATTGGTTTCACTGATCATCACCTAAGAGCACATTTAGGAATAACAATGATCGGGTGTCGGGCAGATGTGAGTGGGGGAGGGGATGGGTGTGTACATACATAATGAGTGTGATGCACACTGTCTAGGGGATGGACATGTTTGAAGCTCTGAGTCGGGGGTGGGGGGCAAGGGCAGTATATGTAACCTAAACTTTTGTACCCCCACAATATGCTGAAATAATAATAAGAAGAAAAAGTCCTTGAGCTATACACTGAAGATTTGGGAACTTTACCATATACAAGTTATACTTCAATAAAAAGTTGTAAAATTTAATGATCAATTTCATGCAGAAAATAAACGCAATGCCCTCGTTGTAATATAAAAGGGAAATAAAATGAAAATAATTTATGAAAAGCAATATAAAAATACTTAGATGCTATAACTCCAGAAGACCCAATGAAGTAGTTTAAGGCTTACATCTAGAAAAATCATCTCCACAAATGTGATAGGTACAAATGCAAACTGAGACAAGTGTGTTGAACCGATTGGTGACCTGCCTACCAGAAGCCATGTGGCATTAGGGACTTGATTTTCCAAAAGAGTAAATGTGGGAGATTATATTTTCCAAAATGGGTCACAGAAACATTTCTGATCTCATGTGCTCTTCCTTGACATTTCTTCATCAAATGACAGATTTATAGTCTCCCACTTGAAACCGAGTGGGCCTTTGGGACTGCCTCGACAAAGTGATGCTACTTGCTTTATGAGACTAGGTCGTAAAAAGTGATATGGTGGAAGTCAGCTTCTGGAATGGTGGAGTAAGGACCTCCAACGAGTCACTTCTTCACAAAAACAATGAGAAGACTGGGGAAAAAACTGTCAAAATCCACTTTGTCACAACTGTAGAAATTAAACAAAATGTATGACAACACAAAAAGCATTTATTTAAAAAAAAGCTGAATCTTGGTGATTCATAAAGTGAACTTTATGGTGTTTTAACTCGCCCTAGTCCCATCCCCTTCTTTCCAGCGCTGCAGTAGCCTTGAAAACTGAGATCCTTGTAACTAACTATTGTAGCTATGTAAACCAGCCGTATAGCAGCAAATACAGGGTGAAGAATGGGTTTGG